>NC_143052.1:344412500-345662500 GCF_052426305.1 Pelodiscus sinensis | reverse complement strand
CACATGATTTCCCTTTACAGAAAACATGTTGACTTTTGTCCAACAAATTATGTTCTTCTACAACCCTCACAATTTTATTCTTTACTATTGTTTTGACTAATTTGCCCGGTACTGAAGTTAGACTTACCGGTCTGTAATTGCCAGGATCGCCTCTAGAGCCCTTTTTAAATATTGGTGTCACGTTGGCTACCTTCCAGTCATTAGGTACGGAAGCCAATTTAAAGGATAGGTTACAAACCACAGATAATAGTTCAGCAATTTCCCATTTGAGTTCTTTTAGAACCCTTGGATGAATGCCATCCAGTCCCGGAGATTTGTTAACATTAAGTTTTTCTATTTGTTCCAAAACCTCCTCTAATGACACTTCAATCCGGGACAGTTCCTCAGATTCATCGTCCACAAAGGACGGTGCAGATTTGGGAATCTCCCTAGCGTCCTCAGCCATGAAGACTGAAACAAAGAAATCATTTAAAGCAATGGCTTTATTGTCCTTGATTGCTCCTTTTATATCTCGATCATCTAGGGGACCCACAGGTTTTTTAGCACTCTGTTATTGCATTCTTTCAACAGAAATCCAAAGAACGGAGGGGTTTTTTCTGACAGCGGTAAACCTCTTTCTACGAAGAAGAAGCCTTTTCCGAAAAAGCTTTTTCAGAAAAAGGCATGTGTGGACGCGGAAGAGGGAGTTTTTTCGAAAGAAGATGCCTCCAGAAAAAAGCACAGGTGCCCTGCTGGCCACTCCGTCCAAAGTAATAACAACTTAAATGCGAGAGAGTGTCCAATGAATGTGGACACTATCTTTCGAAAAAACAGATCACTTTGTGGGCGCTATCTTTCAAAAGAAGTTTTTCTGGAAGATTTCTTCCAGAAAATCTTCTTCCAAAAGAAGCCTGCAATCTAGACATAGCCTTTGAGACTTGAAAACCGCTATCATGTCCCCTCTCAGTCTTCAGTTTTCTAAATTAAAACTAGCCCAGTTCTTTCAGTTGTTCCTCACAGGTCATGTTTTCTAGACTTTTAATCATTTTTGTTGCTCTTCTCTGGACCTTCTCCAATTTCTCCACATCTTTCTTGAAATGTGATTCCCAGAACTGGACACAATACTCCAACTGAGGCCTAATCAGCACAGAGTAGAGTAGAAGAATGACTTCCCGTGTCTTGTATCAGAGGGGTAGCCGTGTTAGTCTGAATCTGCAAAAGCGACGAGGAGTCCTGTGGCACCTTATAGACTAACTGAACTGTAGGAGCATAAGCTTTCGTGGGCAAAGACCCACTTCGTCAGATGCATGCATCTGACGAAGTGGGTCTTTGCCCACGAAAGCTTATGCTCCTACACTTCAGTTAGTCTATAAGGTGCCACAGGACTCCTCGTCGCTTTTTCCGTGTCTTGTTCACAACACTCCTGTTAATGTATCTCAGAATCATGTTTGCTTTTTTTGCAACAGTGTCACACTGTTGACTGATGTTTAACTTGTGGTCCCCTAGATCCTTTTCTGTAGTACTTCTTCCTAGACAATCACTTCCCATTCTGTATGTGTGAAACTGATTGTTCCTTCCTAAGTGGAGTTCTTTGCATTTGTCCTTATTAAACTTCATCCTGTTTACCTCAGACCATCTCTCTAGTTTGCCCAGATCATTTTGAATGTTGACCCTATCCACCAAAGCACTTGCAACCCCTCCCAGCTTGGTATCATCTGCAAACTCAATAATCGTACTCTCTATGCCAATATCTAAATTGTTGATGAAGATGTTGAACAGAACCGGTACCAAAACAGACCCCCTGCATAACCCCACCTGTTATCCCCTTCCAGCATGACTGTGAACCATTAATAATTACTCTCTGGGAATGGTTATCCAGCCAGTTATGCTCCCACTTTATAGTAGCCCCACCTAGATTGTATTTCCCTAGTTTATTGATAAAAAGGTCATGCAAGACCATATGAAATGCCTTACTAAAGTCTAGGTATTCCACATGTACCGCTTCTACTGCTTCTCAAATCCATGTTATTCCATGCTCTATTAGGTCATTCATAGCATCTCTCCAAACACTTTTTTTTTTAAAGAAATTTGCCAGCTATGCCTTTTTCCTTGGCTGTTTCTATTGGATCATGCTTTTTTAGAGATGAAAATATCTATGTGCACCACCACCTACGTGAAATTCTCATTCCCCCAAGACATTTCAGAATTAATACAAAGCCAGCATCACTCAGCTAGCTTCATTCTGCTCCAATTTCCCGTCTGGAGCTACACAGACATATATTCTTTACAATACAATTTCAAGAGCCATATTGGTGAGCTCCTTCTGCTTCAATCACTCAGGCTTGGACCAAGACAGTATTTCAGCAGGAGACATTGTATGGCTGTCCCCCCTCCCTCAGTAATGATTCACTGCCCCCAAGATACTGCTAGAGCTGTAAAAATACTAGTTTTATGAATTTATTTCAGGTGTGTGAGACTCACATTCCATTCCCAGCTGGTCCATGGAGTCTATTGAGCATGTCAGACATTTGAGTTTTGAACCCCAGGGGAAGTCTCCTAGCGGGGAAAGGGGAATTATAAGGCCATAACAGGTCAGATCCATCTGCTCTAGTGTCTTGTCAGTGCCAAATGATTCTGTGCATGTAACCTTGTGGTAGCCATTTAGGGAATAATTTGCCCATCAACAAAAACCTCATTTAATGATTTGCTTATGCCCTGAAGGGTGTTTTGTTTTCGTTATTCCTATATATGGAGACTGCTTTTAAATCATGCACTTGGCTTCAGTTGTGTCTTCTGGTAGTGAGTTCCCCAGTCCATGTTTTATATAATTACATATTTCCTTTGTTTAAAATTTTCCTGTAAGTTTCATTGTATGTCCTTTGTTGTTGTAGTGTGACAAATAGTAAATAGGAGCATCTCCTATAGTACATTCATTATTTTACAGACCTCTTTCCTGCCTGCTCTTATGTGCCTTGTCTCTAAACTAAACAGTCCTAATCTCTTCAGTCTGTCCACACAAGGAAATCTTTCTACATTTTTAATCATCGCTATTACATGTCACAGAATATTTTCTGTTTCTTTTATATCTCTAAAAAGTTGAGAATTATATATAACCTGATGTGCTCATCATGATACAACCTAGTAGAGCTGTTCAGAATTTTGTATTTTATGTGTCCTAGAGGAAAAATTCAATTTTTGGCGCACATGCGCACTTACATACGCACATCACACACCACAAAACAAAATCCTGAAAGCCTCAAATCCAAAATAGTTTCAGCTGAAAACTGTCAAAAAAAAAGTTAGGTTTTCAGCTTTACAAAAAATTAATAGGAAGATAGTAGACACTGTCCAGTGTGGAGGGGGAGGGGTAGATCTTTTATTTGAAAATCCAATTTTCTAATTGAAAAAGGTTTGATGGAAAACTTACCTCATATCAAAACACTAGCCAATTAGCCCGTCATAAGACGGGATTTTCAGGTCTCTCCTCCACGTCGGTCTTTTCTCCTGAGCCTCCGGTCTCTCGCTCCGTCTCTCTCTCTCTCTCTCTCTCTCCTCCTCCTACTGCCTCTCCCTCTCTCTCTTTCTCTTCTCCTCCCCTTCCTGCCTCTCACTTGGGGAACCGCGGAGCCCAAATGGCCGTTTAGGCTCCACACTCCCCGTGCTGCAAGGGGGGCACAGAGCCCAAACGGTCGCTTGCGCCACTTGCTCCCACGCGGCAGCCTGGCTGAGCAGCACAGAACTCAGCCAAGCGCCATGGCGGGAGGCGAAGGAGGGAGGCGCGGTGATGTTCATGGCCCGGGGGCGGGGCCTGGAGCTGCTGTCATGCCGCACATCACCGCCCGCCCCCCTTCGCCTCCCACCGTGATGCTCGGCTGACTTCTGTGCTACTCAGCCGGGCCACCACAGGGGAGCAAGCGTCTGTTTGGGCTCCCCTGTGGCAGCCCAGCTGAGCGGCTCAGAAGTCAGCTGAGCGCCATGGCGGGAAGCGAAGGGGGGCGGGGCGGTGACATACATGGCCAGGCTCCACCCCCAGCCATGTACATCACCGCCCTGCCCCTCTTCCCCTCCCACCATGGCACTCGGCTGACTTCTGCGCTGCTCAGCCAGGCCGCCACGCGGGAGCAAGCGGTGCAAGCGGCCTTTTGGGCCCCGCACTCCCCATGCAGCATGGGCCGCCCAGAGGGAACAGCCAGCATTTCAACAACAGTGCCGCCCAGAGGGAACAGCCAGCATTTCAACAACAGCGCCGCCCAGAGGGAACAGCCAGCATTTCAGGCAACAGCGCCGCCCAGAGAGAACAGCCAGTATTTCAGCGTTACAGACTCTCAGACATTGGGCTACTATATATATGACTAGGCAATTAGCCCATAAGACAGGATTTTCAGGTCTCTCCTCCATGTCAGTCTTCTCTCCTGAGCCTCCAGTCTCTTGCTCCATCTCTCTCTCTCCTCCTCCTACTGCCTCCCCTTCTCTCTCTCTCTCAGCTCTCCTCTGCCTCCTGCCTCTTTCTCTCTCTCTCTTTCTCTTCTTCTCCCCCTCCTGCCTCTCACTCGGGGGACCGTGGAGCCCAAACGGTCGTGAAATGAGGTTTTAGTATTCCAGAATAAGAAGCCTGTTATTTCTAAATAAGTAACAGGCTTGCTGTGTGGACGCTCACCTTGTTGTTTCAAAATAATGTGAGTTATTTCGAAATAATGCTGTAGTGTAGACGTGCCCTTAAAGACCTAGATACACTTCTCTGACCTCCTCTCACTGCACTTCTGCTAGCCACAGCTGGTTTGAAACAGGCTTATTGTTTCTGTGGGGTGAATCCTGGGCCAGTTGAGATTTGATAAGGGTCTGTTTCATGACAGAATGGAGATTAGTGCCCTATGTATACCATAAAATGACTATCAAAAATAGTTAGAAAAGCATCAGATGGCACTTGGATGCCTCCTCCTTTGAATTTGCTCTGCCTATGTTTATACATACAGGAGGATATTATACATAAAGGCTGTGTCTAGACTGGCAAGTTTTTCTGCAAAAGCAACTGCTTTTGCGGAAAAACTTGCCAGCTGTCTACACTGGCCGCTTTGAATTTGCGCAAGAACACTGACGATCTAATGTAAGATTGTCAGTGTTCTTCCTCAAATACAATGACTCTCCCATTCGGGAAAAAGCCCTCTTGCGCAAATGCTTTTGTGCAAGAGGGCCAGTGTAGACAACTGAGAACGATTTTGCGCAAAAAAGCCCCGATGGCAAAAATGGCGATCAGGGCTTTCTTGCGCAAAATTGCGTCTAGATTGGCACGGATGCTTTTCCGCAAAAAGTGCTTTTGCGCAAAAGCGTACGTACCGATCCTGATGCTCTTTTCCACAAATGCTTTTAACGGAAAAACTTTTCCGTTAAAAGCATTTGCGGAAAATCATGCCAGTCTAGACGCAGCCAAAGGTCAGATCCTCTGGTTTAAATGGACTAAATTAATGGAGCTCTATAGAATTGCACCAGCAGAGAATGTGATCTGACACGTGTGTATTCTAAACAAGTGAAGGATTTTAGAACAATCTGAGTGTTGCGGGATGAGGCAGCATCAGAAGATGGAAACTGACATGTCAACAGTGGCACACAACAAGTTTTCCCCCTTGTTCTTGCGCTTTTGAATAGGTCACCTGGCAGGCCTGGGAGCTGGTACAAAATAATATTGTCCCAGCAATGAGAATCCTGTGTGTGTGCCTGGGATAAATCCAAACGAGGCAGAATGCAAATCCTTCTCACCGGCATTGCCAAAAGACCATGATTCAGTGCTTTTTGCAGAAATTAATTAGTTCAGGGCCACCACAATTATCTAACTCAATGAGCACAACAGTAGCCCACTGTTTAATAGTCTTTCATGGGCATTTAGCACCATCTGGGTCATCTGATCAGTGCCTTTGAAACATTTGAAAATGAAGTAATAGAGATTGTTTGGCCTGTGCTCCCCTTCCTACCTCCCAGCTGCACAGATACCAGAAGTCATTCTACTAGGCCCGTTAGACTCAGCGAGGAGGAATATGTTATACAGAATGCAAAATAGGCCTGTGCTGCTGAATATGCCCAGTGGGATCAAGAGAAGCAGAAAACAAGAGTCATCTTACAGGACTGGGTCCGTCTAATTTGACTTACAATGAAACCCTAGGTATACAGGCGATGCTTATCTGCAGGAAAACGGGTTCAGCTACTCTGACACAGGCTACCAGGAACCAAAATGAGGCCCTGAGGAATTCCTCCTGAGGGACTAGCACTGAACACTGATCATATCTCTTCCTCTGAGGCATCTGTCACCAGGTATGGTCAGACCCCAGACTAGATGGGCCATCGTGCTGTCCCATGTGACATGTATCTTCCCCAAGCTGGACTCTGGTGTTGGAACTGCTCTTAGTTCCAACATTCTGCCCAAAGGGCTCAGCAGGGGTGGCATTTGCTGTGGGGTGGGAAGTTTGCCCTCTCCGACTTTTCAGGGCTCCTTGCCCAATGGCACATCCGTGTCTCCCCTGGGCCTGCTGTGAGGTGGGCTGGAGCTTCTAATGGCTGTGTGGTCAGCACTGTTACCTTCTCTGCAGTCTGGACAGGAAGCAGCCGAGGCGGGCTGGACTGAAGCTGAACATGGAATCAGCTGGGTTCTGATCCCTGCCCGAGGCTGGCCATCAGGAAGACATACCCCTTCTTCATTGGCCCACCCACTCACCCCGCCCCATGCTCCCTGTGATAGGACTGCCCTGCCTCCATGCCCCCTCTGATATGGGACCAGCCTGTTAACTCTCCGTGAATAGAAGAGAGATGGAAGCAGGTGTATTGACACAACTTCCCCTTCCCCCTGATTCTGCAGTGCACCTCTGGCGTCGGGGAGTCGTTTGTGACCACTTCTCGATTCCGTGAGCTGGTGACTGAAGATGGTAGGAAGGCAGAGCTGCTCAACTTTGCTTTAGTCTTCTCACCAAAAATAACATGACTGGCTGACTAGAGAAGTTACTATAGACAATAAAGGTGAAGGGATGAAGACTAGGATAAGCATCAGATCTTTTGACCAATTTGAACGCATTCAGATCAGCAGGGCTGGATGCTATTCAGCTGAGGGTACTGAAGGAGTTAGCTGAAGAAATTTCGGAGCCACTAGCAATAATATTTGAAGATTCATGGATGAAAAGAAAGGCCTCAGAAAACTGGAGAAGGGCTAACTTAGGGTATGTCTACACTACAAAGTTAATTCAAACTAACAGACATTAGTTCGAATTAACTTTGATAGACACTACACTAGTGCTCCGCTAGTTCGAACTTAATTCGAACTAGCGGAGTGCTTAATTCGAACTAGGTAAACCTCATTTTATGAGGACTAACGCCTAGTTCGAATTAACTAGTTCGAATTAAGGGCTGTGTAGCCACTTAATTCGAACTAGTGGGAGGCTAGCCCTTCCCAGCTTGCCCTGGTGGCCTCTCTGGCCAACACCAGGCAAACTCTACTGCCCCCCTCCCAGCCCCGGAGCCCTTAAAGGGGCACAGGGTGGCCAGGCGGAGAGGCAGGGAGCTGACGTGCACCAGGTGGTGCACAGCAGCCTCCACCAATAGCTGGCAGGCTTGCAGCAGCAAGTCCAGAAACTGCACCAGAAAGTGCAGGGGGAGCTCTGGCTCCATGTTGCCACCTGTGGCGGCGTCCCCGAAGGGAATCACCGACACACACGGGTGCAGAGATAAACGCTTTGCTGTCCCTCGGCAACGTAGGCAAGCAAGCAGGAAAAGCTGCGAACCGGCTGTCCAGGGGGGTCCCTTTAAGCACGAGCCTCAGATAGCCTCAGACAGCAGCCACACAAAGCAACTACTGACCTGATGCCCTGCCAGAACTGGTTTCAGCTGCCCTTAAATGCGCCCTTGCGTCCAATCAGTGTGGACGCACTAGTTCGAATTAGCAAAACGCTAATTCGAACTAGTTTTTAAGTGTAGCTGCGCTAGTTCGAATTAGCTTAGTTCGAATTAACTAATTCGAACTAACTTAGTTCGAATTAGCGCTGTAGTGTAGACATACCCTTAGTGCCTATCTTTTAAAAGGGGGGAAAGGAGGATCCATGGAACTATAGATCAGTCAGCCTAACTTCAGTACCTGCCACGCTATTAGCAGGGGCGGCCCGTGGCTATAGGCGGACTCAGCCACCGCCTAGGGCGCCGCCGCCCGGGGCGCCCACCGATGACGTCAGTCCATTGACGGCTCTGCAGGCGGGGGCACCGATCACGCGTTCCACCTGGGGTGCCAGCTGCAGCAGCTGGCCTCGGGCCACTCTTGGCTACGAGAGTGTAGCCAGACAGGAACTGCCCTGTAACATCCATCTTTGCTTGCCTGGAGCATACAGGGCACACAGAGCAGTAAAAGCCTTGAACAGAAGGCCCGGATATGCAGGCTGCTGCTGTGACCCTGAATGGCTGTAAACAGAGATACGCCAATTGCTGACCAAGAGGCTGCCAAGGAGTGCCCTTGACTGAAACCCATATTGATACGAACACACAGCCGTCCGCGGGGGGAGGAATCTCTCACCCAGTAAAAAAAATGTCCAGTACTCACAATTTAGTTCTCTCTCTTGCAAGTGTAAATTAAGTTGAAACTTGCTTGTAAGAACTGGCATCACAAACACAGACCAACACAATTTGGCATCTTAGATAAGAAAGAGGATATGGGCCCCTATGGGTATAAAGATGGGTCCAGCAGCACACTTACTCTGAGCATCAATCTACCATCTATCTGCTGGTCTGGTTAGGTGATTGGCCTCCCAAGGTTCCACGGGGACGCCCAACTCATATTCGTCTTTCCTAGGAATTGAGGGACCGGCCCTGGCTTGACCCGCTGGAGTCGAGAGGCACAGAAGGAGGTAAAAATTGTACCTGGATGTGGTCCTTTGTCTTAAGTGTACACATAAACTTAGAGCTCTTTAAAGATTAAGCTGTCACTTGGTACCATTATTTCTATTTTCTATCTTTATTTTCTTTGTAACCATTTTTTAGGATCTATATTTGCTAGCAGTTAAGAAATAGAGCAATAGCCATTGTAACCATATGATTTATAAGCTTCTTTAATAAACCTGTAACCGTTTAAGCTTTAACCTGACTCCTTCAGTTGCTGTAACAGAACCAAGCACAATTTAAAAGAACTTCAGCCGGTCATAAGGGACAGGTATAGGGAGAGCTTGGGCGTTTTGGATCATGTCACTCCCAGGTGACAGATCCGTTGGGGCATCTCTCAGCCTTCCCTAGACTGCCCGCTGTGAAGGGATCCTGTATCCTAGCAGCTGAAATCTGAGATGTAATAAGCTGTTCCTATAAACTTCTGGGGCGTCTGTCATCCTGTTAGCTGCCCTCCGTGACGGGACCCTGGTCCTAGCAGTAAAGGCACGGAAGTTAAACCTTTTCTCGGTAGCACATACACACATGCACACACGCACACACACACACTGCCCTGATCGTTGGCTGACACAGAGCAATGTATAAAACATTCAGTATATGAATACCTGAAGGATGAAGGGCATGACCTAATGTTCTTATTGTTTGTATCAAAAAAAATTTCTATTCCATCACTTGGCCTCGTGCTCTACAGAGATGAAAAAATGACTTAGGCCAAAGTATAGGCATCCAAGTTATAAAAGTTGGGCTTGTGGTAAAAGTGGCCCGATGTCTCAGAGGCCCTGAGCACAGTGCATGCTTCCACTGAAGTTATCATGACCTGGAGATACTTAGGCCCAGCTCCACGAAGGCATTTAGGATCCTAACTAACATTTATTCAGGTGTCAGAGATAGCCGTCTTAGTTTGTTTCAGCAATAACAACAAGGAATCCGGTGGCACCTTAAAGACTGACAATGTTGTTATGGCATAAGTTTGAGGGACTTGCAGCTCACGTCATGCATTCGACAAAGTGACCTGCAACACCCAAAACCTTATTCCATGATAAAAATGTGAGTCATTAAGGTGCCACCGGACTCCTTGTTGCATGTCAGGTCAGTGGCAGAAATGGGAACAGAACCAAAGCTCTCCAAATGCCAGACCAGAGTCCTAGCCGTGTCTCTCTAGTAAATTAACACTTATCGTGAAGCTCACTATGACTAAAATATGCTTCACTGCCTATTTTACCAAATACAGGTACAGCTGGCTGGAAAAGGCGAGGCATTTCCCACCGGAAAAGTTCAGACAAAATGAAAAACGAGTTTTATTTCACAATTTCTCTGTTTCTCACTGAAGCAACAAAGTTAATTTTTTTTTCATCAGACCCTGGAGAGCTTTGAGCAAAACAACCTTTTGTTTCAGTCCCAATGTTTAGATGGAAAAAAAACTTGGTCAGCTTTACCAGGAGTTTCAGTATAACTGAGACACTGGTCCCCCTCCTCCCAAACAAAGCAAAGGAGCCAAAAGAACCCTGAGAATTATATAATTGGTTGTGCAAAATTTCAGGGGCTTTTAGGTTGGGGATATCCACAGAATCCTGAAGCTGAGCCCAGGCAAGGCAGAGCAGAGGGGACAGCTAGACTCTGAGTGAGGGGGTGATTGCAGCCGACACACCCCAGCTAGCTTGAATCCAGTTAGTTTGGATTCTGGAGTAGTAAGGCTGCTGCAGTTAAGTGTCAGCATGGGCTAGCCCGGAATGTAATTTTACGCAGAGTTCCAGGCAGAGTGATACAATTTGTGCTGAAGTTCCTGTAGTCACGGCCACATCTGAGCTGGCAGTCACACCCTGTCACTGCAGTGCCCTGGGGGGCAGAGTGTCAGGAGGGCAATGGGATGGTCTGGGGATGAAGGGGGGGCAGGGAAACAGCGATGACCCCTTCCTGCTAAGTTCCTGAACTCAGACACGTCTCAGTCTCATCTTTTTGAAGACTTGGGCAGAGGTGGTGATGCAGCACAGGCACTGGAACTAGAAGTACTGGCAGCTTGAAGTGATTTTCATTACATGCAGGGTTGACAGTTTGGTTCAATGGCTCTCAACAGAGCCAACCCTAGGATTTACTGGTGCCCCTATGCCCAATGGCAGCCCGGAGCAGGGGGAATGGCGATGTCATTTTCGTGTAATCATTTCCTGCAAGATCCTTCTCCTTGACAACGCTGAAGCAATTTGCTGCCTTAAAAGGTTAAAGCATTAAAAGGAGGGTACTCGCTGGCTCTAACAAGAAGGGAAAGAGCAGGCGTGAACAGGGCTTATAAACTAATGGCAGTACTAATGAAAATTGAAACAGGGCACAGAAATTGCTGGGGAGACAAAGCTACCCAACAACCAAACAAAGCAACGGCCAACTACCCCAGTTGTTGTATAATCCAGTGACTGAAGTGGAATTAGTTTGGTAGTTCGTTAGCAGAGGGGACAACATTTAGCAACCTGCTCCAAATCCCATTGAAGTCAATGGGAATTTTTCCACCGATTTCAATGATGTTTGGATCAGACCCTGAAAGAACATGGAAACTAATCTCACCCTGTCTTCCAGAACAGAGATGAAGCATGTTGCAATGGACTTTTCTTTTGCCACTGAAAAAATGTGGGAAAGAAAATAATTATTTTCTGGTCCTAGGATGGAGGTGGGGGAAAGTCCTGGATGAAACATCAGGTATTTGAAACCTATTATTCCTTTTATAAGCTGAAGTATTTTGTCTGGCAACAATGGGAAGGCTGGCAAAAACATCTTGTGCTTCAGATCTTACTGGCTCTCCTAGAGCTTTGCCAGGAGGGAAAGAGTTTAGCAATTTCTTTGCACCAACTCAATGGCTTTAGCTCTCATTCTGCCAGCTGGAGCAGAGATGGGGCCTACACACCCTGGAGGCTGCATGTTTTGTGTTCATCTAGGAGAAGGGCAAGAGCCAAACACCTGCACTACAAGGGGAAAAAGTAGCCCCGCAAGGAAAATATACATATGCTCCATTTCCACAGTCACTGTGACCATTTCTGCCTTAAGGAAAGGAAACACTCTTGACACCTGCTGCTAGGAATGGCTACACCTGATCCCTGCACCAAAACACTGTCAAGAATGCTTGCACCTCTGGAGAGCCCAGAGTCAGCCAAGTAGCATGTATTCTAGATACTTCCACTTTGCAACTAGGGGGGTGGAGCTCACCAGATCCTGCCAGCCACACTAAGGGGATTATGGATATTGATGCTGAAAGGGACTGCTGGGAAATGCTTTTTGATATGCCAGATATTTTTTTCAGATGTGGCTGCCATTTTTCTAGGCACAAATATTTCACTTGCACTTCGTGCCCACAATGAATTCCTAATGCAAATAGTAGTCAGATCTCTCTTTGCAGTACAGGTATTTCGATCTCTCCTCAGACTCGTAGACTCTAAGATCAGAAAGGACCACTGTGATCATCTAGTCAGACTTCCTGAACATTGCAGGCCACAGAACTGCACCCGTCCACTCCTGTAATAGACTCACAACTTCTGGCCAAGTTACTGAAGTCCTCAAATCATGGTTTAAAGACTTCAAAGTTACAGAGACTCCATCATTCACACTTCATTCACAAACCTGCAAGTGGCATGGACCCCATGTTGCAGAGGAAGGCAAAAAAAACCAGGTTCTCTGGCAATCTGACCTGGGGGGAAATTACTTCCTGACCCCAGATATGGTTATCAGTTAAACTCTGAACAGGTCAGAGAGATGAAACAGCCAGGCACCTGGGAGAGAACTCTTTGTAGTAGCTCAGAGCCCTCCTCCTTGTATCTCATCTCCAGCCATGAGAGATATTTACTACTAGGAGTCACAGATGGGCCACATGCTGTTGAAGGTAATCAAATATCTCATTATGTACCAAACTTGGTCTTAAAACAAGTTAGGTGTTTTGCCCTCACTGATCCTCTTGGAAGGCTGTTCTAGACTGTTTGATGCAACAAAACCACCATCTAATTTAAATTAAACCATTCTCCCCAGCTGCAGCGCTAGCAAAATGGCTTGTGTGTAATTATGTAATTAACGGTGAGTTTCCATTAACTTTCCACGGTAGTCCATGGAAAGGTTTGGAAAGCGCGGGGCCTTAAGAAAGGGGTGGGGTCTCAGGGAAGGGATGGATTAGATCTTGGCTTCACTTTGTGCCCACTTTGTGCCCACAGTGAATTCCTAATGCAAAAAATAGTCAGATCTCTCTTTGCAGTACAGGTATTTAGACCTCTCCTCAGACTCGTGGACTCTAAGACCAGGAAGGACCACCATGATCATCTAGTCTGACTTCCTGAACATTGCAGACCACAGAACCACACCCGTCCACTCCTGTAATAGACTCACAACTTCTGGCCAGTTACTGAAGTCCTCAAAAAACGTCCTTGGATGAAAAAAAGGTTGGAGAGCACTGGCCTCAAAGAGAGATAGATATGTGCAGTGGTTGCTCCTCCTCCCCCAGGGAACAATTATTTACACCAGGCTTGATAACAAACAAAGATGTTTTATTAAGTATAAAAAGTAAGATTTAAGTGGTTGCAAATGAAAACAGACAGATCAAAGTAAGTAACTAAGGTAAAGAAACAAAAGACACCAGCTAATTCTCAAATACTACGACACTTGTTATATGAAAATTCTTACCCTAAACAGTTGATCTAAATATGTCTTTTACAAGCTAAGGAGCCTCTTAGCTTGGGCTCAATCTTTCCCATTCAGTCTTCGGTGCTTCCAGCAGGCATCTTAGGTAATAAGGGGGAGGGTCTCCTGGCATCTGGCAACTACCCCTATTGTTTGGTCCCCGTTCCCCCCACTTTATTTCCCTTTTGTCCAAGGCAGGAAATCTTTGTGCTTTGTTCAAACTTTTCTCACCTCAAGTGGAAGAGTACACGATCCAAAATGGTTTCAGCATCAGGTGGTCTGAGCACGTGTCTTTCTGGGACCAACCACCGTTTGGGCTTACAGGACAAGCAAAAGTATTCACAGTTCTTTGGTCTGAGTATCGAGCCATTATGTTTCCGGAGCAACAGCCCTGCCTTGCCTGTATTATTATTGATAATTCTAATATTTGTATCAAGTAATGGCTCCATACCACTGTTATTATGGTTATTCTTGTCCTTATCTCAGTTGGCCATAGATTTCTCTTTGTTTCCTTTTGCTTCCTTTATCAACTTTCAACAATTCTTAGCTTCTGATTTACATGCATAGCTATCAACTGCTCCTTTCTTCCATTAATTATATAGTAAGAACATAAAAACGCCATACTGGTTCATCCCAAAGGTCCATATACTCTAGAATCCGCATTTGTTTTCAACTTTGTGAAACTTTTTAAAAGTATCATATGTATCATGGATCTGGACTTTATTTTGTTTCTACATTCTAAATGTGAACAAGACACGATCTTTTGTACCTAAGTAATCATTATTTCTTTGATCAGTTCCTCTTTATCTGTCAAGATGGGGTCAACTAGAGAATTCCCCATGTTGTCTGCAACACTTTTGGAGTTAGGAAACTGTCATCTGTAATATTTAGAAATTCCATGGATGTTTCATTACTGGCAGGATGAGATCTCCAGCACAAGTCATTCACATTGAAGTATCCCATGATCAAACAGCTTTTGTTCCTGTGCATTATCAAGGGGTGCCTTAGGAAGCAGTCACCCCGATTCCTCATATGATTTGCTGATCTGTAGCAGATGCCAACTAATATCCTTTCTTGTGCTTTATCTGTAAGAATGTTGATCCATATTAATTCAGGAGCACTTTCTTTTGCCCACACAATCCTTCCTAAGTAGGTTAATTTTTAACATTCTAATGGTGGGAATCATCCCACCAGGTTTCAGTAATGCCAACTAGAACAAATGTATGCTCATCAACGAGCAATTCCAGTTCCTCTTGTTTGTTCCAGGCTTCTAGTATTGGTTTGTAGGCAATTAAATAATGTTTTCTCCTCGTGTTCTTTGGTTCCTTGATTCACTTTGTTCTCAACATTTCAACAATTGATTGTTCATAACGTCCCTTTTCTGACCCTCCCTTTTTGTTACTACTTTAATGCCTTTCTAACTACTCTGAGAAGACTGATCCTCCTTCTGCCACGGTGGAAGTCATTAAATTTCTATGGCCACCTCTCCCCACCGAAGGTGAACCAATGTTCCACAGAAAACCCTACACCAATCATGTAGGCAATAGCTCACTTCAAGAATCTTCTGCCTTCCATCTCCCTTTGCTTGAAGGACAGGAAGGATCTCAGAGACAATCCCTTGAACATTCTTCTTCGGTATGCTTCCGAGTTCCCTGAAGTCATCTACAATTAGATGGGATTTGCTAAGATGCAGTGTCGTTAGTGCTCATATGAACCATCACCACGGGATCCTTTCCCATCAACTTCTAAACTCTATCCAATCTTCAAGAGATATCTCATGTCTTGGCTCCCAGAAGGTAGTATGCCTTCTTGGTATCTACTCAATCCTCTTGTGCTAAGGCAAGACCAAGTATACCTAGACCATTCCTAACAGGTGTTTGTCTAACCTGTTCTTAAAAACTCCCAAGGATGGGAATTCTTCAAAATCGATAGGTAACCTGTTCCTGTGACTAACAATCTTTATACTTTTCCTAATATCTAATCTAAATCTCCCTTGCTGCAAACTAGATCAATTACTTTTTGTCTTACCCTCAGTGGACATGGAGAACAAGTAATCACTACCCTGTTTACAATAACCTTTGACAACCTATAGCAAATACATTTTTATTCAGTCAATCTGGCTCATGGGGAAGAATTCTGAATGTTGGACACAGGCTTATTGGCCAACAATTGTTGGTCAGTGGCCTGATGACTGAATACATAAGCTAAGGGTGAAGCCTGGTCCCACTGTGGTCAATGGGAATTTTGTTGTTGACTTAAATGTGCCCAAGATTTCACCCTTAGGCCATGGCTGCACTACACAGATGATCAACACTGCTGTGGTTGATCTTCTGGGGTTTGATTTAGTGGGTCTAGTAAAGCCATGCTAAATCAAGCTCAGAGGGCACCCTGGTTGACTCCGGTACACTTGCTCCTCACGACGAGTAAGAGAAGCCGACAGGAGTATTTGCTCCTGTCAACCTCCCGCTGTGTGGACGGCTATTTAAGATACATTGACTCCAGCTATGAAATTAATGTAGCTTGAGTTGTATATCCTAAATTAATATTCTGCTCTAGAGTAGACCAGGTCCTAGTGTATAAAAAGATTCATTAGGTAGGCTTTGTCTTATCTGGCTATTGTGGTGTTATGACAAGAGATCTCCAAGAGCTTTTTGGGGGGGTCCTATCATCCTGAGCTGAGGTTTTATAGCTTTCACAAGCTGGGCATGGGGCTGGCAGTAGTTGGATGGCAAACTTACCATTCACACCAAGAAATGGCAAGGGGCAATTCCTACTGGATCAATAGAAGAGTACTGGGTTAGTTGCCTGCCAGATTGGTTTTCAGGGCTGTTACAGGTCTCATTAACACTTGGGCTATGTCTACACTGGCAGCTTCTTGCACAAGAACTCTTTGTGCAAAAACTCTTGTGCAAAAACTCTTCCACAAGAGAGCGTCTACACTGGCATGTGCTTTTGCAAAAGATGTGCATTTGTGCAATAGCATCTGTGGCAATGTAGACGCTTTCTTGCGCAAGAAAGCCCTGATGGCCATTTTAACCATAGGGGCTTCTTGCGCAAGAAATTCTTGTTCCCTGTCTACACTGGCCTCTTCTGGAAGAGCTCTTGTGCAGGAGGACTTCTTCCTGAGAGGGAGCGTCAAGAGAGTTCTCGCGCAAGAAGCCCTGATTATCTACAGTACAACGTCAGTTTACTTACGCAAGAACACACGGCCAGTGTAGACAGGCGACATGTTTTTGCGCAAGAGCAGCCGTTTTCGTGCAAGAACACGCCAGGATAGACACAGCCATGGTGTTAAAATGAAGCTTTTGCATGATGACCTTATTTACAAATGGTAAAAGCATGACCTCAAATGAATGTCTCTCCTTTTCCCTGTCCTTGGGAATCCCTCCAGGCTGCAGAGATCTCTCTAAGGTCTTTTTAATGACAAAAGAAGTATAAGTTGAGCAATCTTTGTCTCCCCACCGCTCATCACCGGGGTTCATAGTTCACCCCCAGGATCACGGTGGCCTGCTCCAACCTGGTGAGTCTGCACAATCCAAGACCTACCTTCATCTCTTGTGACCCTCGTTCCTCTTGCCACCAATCCTACCAGCTGACTGGACCCTTGCTTCAGGTCTCTGCAGGAAAGCAGCAAGGGAAAGAAACAAGTCAGAGAACAAACAATTACATTAGGGACCAGAACCCAAGTCTCTCAGCTTGGCACAGCCCTCTGTGGACTCTTATGCCGTCTTATACACACAGAATCCAGCACTTTATTGAGTTTATATAACACTAAGCAGTGAGGCAGCCCCTGTTGAAACCAAATCCTGGTTGATTTTTTTTTTCCATGAAAGAAACAGAAACAAACAGGGATTTTAAAAAGACATAAACATCGTTCAGTTGTTTAGCTGAATTTCAAATGCCTGAAAGGTGCTGACAGAGGCCACTCCAGGCCAGACTGTAGAGCAGAACTTGGTTTGACGAGGTGCATGTCCAACTCAAACGGGCAAACGCCGAAGGGAGGTGAAGTAACTTCAGCCAGGCTCAGCTATACTTGGCACATTCTTCTGCACTTTCCCTGCAGTGGGTTCATCCCACCCCGAGATGCTTTTGCTAACCCGTTAGCCCTCCTCTCTTCGACACCTACCCACTTCTTCCCATGTCACCGGGCAGACCCCCTTCCTTCAACACCCCGGTGCTCACCCGTGGGTAACTGTCCCTCACGCTCCGGCATTTCTGGAATGTAAATATTGAATTAAAAAATCAACACTGGCTCTTCCCCTAGGGTTTATAGTTTTCTGTGTGGGCAGACGGCCTGGCTCTTGTCCCAACCCAGGAGAGTTACACCCACCATCCCCCTCCCGAGATCATGTGACTCCCTGTGGCTTGGGAGTACTGCATGAGACACCCATTAGAGCTTTTGGGGGGAGGTGAAGCTGCCTTGTGGGGGTGCTAGCTCCCTGCTCCACCTCTTAGAGCCACGCTCGCTGCTCTCAGCCGCCTCCCCGTGGATCCAGCTAGGGTGGCAGCGTGGGGAGCGGGGCCTGAAAGCTTGATCAGGGCCATGTAGGAGGGCTGAGAGCTGGACTCGCAGGGTATGTCTAGACGACAGGCTTTTGTCGACAGAAGTCTTGTCAACAGATACTGTCGACAAAGCTTCTGTCGACAAAGAGCATCTAGACTACAGCCAGTTCTGTCGACAAAACAAGCCGCTTTCTCGACGTGACAGTGTAGACGCAAAGGACAGTGTAGATGCAATAACGCCTTCTGTCAGAACTCTGTCGACAAAAGGCGTTATTCCTCGTAGAGTTCTGTCGACATTATGGCAACAGAACTCAGCGGCAGTGTAGACGCAGGTATAGTTTTGTCGACAAAAGTCCACTTCTGTCGACAAAACCCTGTAGTCTAGAGACACCCCCAGCCCTAGCCAGGACTGCAGCTTCACTCCATAGCCAGCACCCCAGCCATTTTACCACTCTATTCCACCCACGGCCCCCTTTCCACCCACAACCCCACCACTGTTCTGCCAGTTCCCCCATAGCCCTGGCCCTATTCCATCCCTCCACTTCACCTCTTCCTTCCGAGGCCAGTCTTACACCTTACACACCCTTAGGCACAGCATTGTTAGTGCCCCATGCCTGCAGATGACCACAGTTGTAGAGCTAAGGTGCCCCTAGAATGCCAGTACCCCAGGCATGCACTTACTGTGCCTAATTGGAAATAGAGTCCTGGCTATACCCCTGCTCACTCCTCTTTGTTCTCTTGCCCCAAAACCAGAAAGGGACTAGGTGGGGATTGAGCACTTCTCCATCCCGGGCACGTGTAGCAGTGGAGATTTGTCTGGGGGTCCTAAATTGACCAGGGCCCTTGGGACTATGTCGTAATCTGCCTCTGCCCCCTATCCTGTGGTGCAAGGGCATAGCCTCCCCCATCCTCTATTTCATGCTGCCTATGGGTTAGGGCTCCAGGGTATGTCTACACTACAAAGTTAATTCGAACTAACAGACGTTACTTCGAATTAACTTTGGTAGGCGCTACACATGCAAACCGCTAGTTCGAACTTAATTCGAACTAGCGGAGCGCTTAATTCGAACTAGGTAAACCTCATTCTACGAGGACTAACGCCTAGTTCGAATTAACTAGTTCGAATTAAGGGCTGTGTAGCCACTTAATTCGAACTAGTGGGAGGCTAGCCCTCCCCAGCTTGCCCTGGTGGCCACTCTGGGCACCACCAGGGAAACTCGTCTGCCCCCCTCCCGGCCCCGGAGCCCTTAAAGGGGCATGGGTTGGCTACGGTGCCCGTGCCAGGTGTAAGCCTGCCAGCACCCAGCCAGCAGACCCTGCACCTGGCACGGCTCGAGCCAGCCACCCGCTGCCACCCAGCCCTCCGCCTCTTCACGGGACCAGGCTGGCGGCTCCCGGGAGCCTGCCCAGGTCCGCAAGAGGCGGGCGCCCACCTGGTCTAGTGCGGACATCGTGGACCTCATCCACGACCTCTACACTAGGCACAGGAAAGTGGCCGTCTAGGGCAGGAGAGCTGCCAGCCTGGCCACCCAGGAGCAGGTGTGCATGAAAATCAGGGTGGTCCAGTGAGACCCCCGACCCTGAGCCCTGAGCTTAGAATGGCCGTACTGGGTCAGACCAAAGGTCCATCTAGCCCAGTAGCCTGTCTGCCGACAGTGGCCAACACTAGGGACCCTGGAGGGGATGGTCCGAAGACAATGACCAATCCATTTGTCTCGTGCCATCCATCTCCAGCCTTCCACAAACAGAGGTCAGGGACACCATTTCTACCCCCTGGCTAATAGCACTCCATGGACCCAACCTCCATGACTTTATCTCACTTCTCTTTAAACTCTGTTATAGTTCTAGCCTTCACAGCCTCCTGCAGCAAGGAGTTCCACAGATTGACTATTTGCTTTGTGAAGAAGAACTTTCTGTTATTAATTTGAAGCCTGCTACCCATTCATTTCATTTGGTATCCTCTAGTCCTTCTATTATGGGAACTAATGAAGAACTTTTCTTTATGCACCCTCGCCACACCACTTGTGCTTTTATAGACCTCTATCATATCCCCCCTCCGTCTCCTCTTTTCTAAGATGAGAAGTCCCAGTCTCTTTAGCCTCTCTTCACATGGGACCTGTTCCAAACCCTGATCATTTTAGTTGCCCTACCTTCTCCCACCTCCTTTTCCCAGTCTCCCTGAGTTTTGTTCAATTAAGAGAGTTTCTATTTTTGAACACGCATGTCCTTTATTTTGTACATCAGGAAGGGGGGCTAGGGAGGAGTAAGTGGAAGGAGGTGAGGGAGGAATGGGGTACGAGCCCCCAATGGGGAGGACTGGGGTGACTCCTCGGGGTGGAAGCTCTCCTGCAGCCCCCTGATTGATCCTCCCCTCCCCCCCCCCGGATGGCAGCCTGCGGCAAGTGCAGCCGGGCTGATGGCCGAGTGCTGTGATGTGCCAAGTGTGGGCACTCAGGGCACTCCAGGCCAGGACTGCTTGCAAGTGGGGAACCCCTGAGAACTGTCTGTCCAGGGTGGGGGTCGGGTCCCTTTAAGCACAGCCCTCGGCTAGCCTGAGACAGCAGCTCCACACTCTAATTCCTAATCTGATGCCCTGCCGGCACTGCTTCCGGCCATCCTTAACCTTGGTTCAGGGTCCACTCAATTTGGACATGCTAGTTCAAATTAGCAAAATGCTAATTCGAACTAGTTTTTAGGTCTAGATTCACTAGTTCGAATTAGCTTAGGGTAGACATACCCCCAGAGAGTAGGAAATGAGAAATTGCCAAATACTGACATTTGACCTTCCTCTGTCAACAAAGGTGCCAACAGCCTCTGTGGGCCCCTGGACAAGGTGTGTGTTGGGGGAAGGGCTCCACATACCTAGAAGGGGCAGGGCTGGGGGCAGCCCCTTTTTCCCTCACACATCCCATCTTTCCCTCCCCCCTCCACTCCATCAGCAGTCCTGTCAGTCAGAACTCCCGGGGTGTGTCTAGACTATTGGGTTTTGTCAACAAAAGTGGACTTTTGTCAACAAAACTATACCTACGTCTACACTATCGCCAAGTTCTGTCGCCATAACATCAAGCAGTTTTGTCAACGCCAGTAAACCTCATTCTACGAGGCATAACGCCTTTTGTCAACAGAGTTCTGTTGACAAAAGGCGTTATTGCATCTACACTGTCCTTTGCGTCTACATTCTCATGTCGACAAAGCAGCTTGCTTTATTGACAGAATTGGATGTAGTCTAAAAGCTCTTTGTCGACAGACGCCTGTAGTCTAGACGTATCCCCATAGAAGGAAACAGTCCCATCTGAGGGGCCCGAAGTGCTCTTAAACACTAACTAATTAGGGCACCAGGCAGGTAACATTATATAAAGCAGGATTCTGCTCTGTTACACTCGTGTAAACCAAGAGTAGCTCATTAGGCTTCATTGGCATTATTCCTCATTTACACTGACATAAATAAGATTTGTTCCTCTTGGTTTCTGAGGACAGGACAAGGAGTAATGGGCTTAAAGTGCAGCAAGGGAGGTTTAGATTGGACATTAGGAAAAAATTCCTAACTGTCAGGGTGGTCAAATATTGGAATAAATTGCCAAGGGTGGAATCTCCCTCTCTGGAGATATTTAAGAACAGGTTAGATAGACATCTGTCAGGGATGGTGTAGACGGAGCTTGGTCCTGCCTTGAGGGCGGGGGGCTGGACTCGATGACCTCTCGAGGTCCCTTCCAGTCCTATGATTCTATGATTCTATGATTCTATAAGATCAGAATTAGGCCCAGTAGATCTGGGACTTGTGGAGACAAAAATCTCAGAGCTAGATCCTCAGCTGGTGTAAATAAGCATCACTCCATAGACGTCACCAACCTGTTGACAGAGGAGACCCAGAGCTAACCGGGACTGGTGTTGCAACTGTTGAATGTGGTTGCAATTATGTTAAAAGTCAGCCCAGATGCACCTCTATGATGTGGGGACATCTAACACATGTCCTATGTGTTCAAAACAATTCAGGGGACCAAGCTCTCGCTGCCGAAATGAGTGTTTCACAAATTATAATGAAACTCGAAGGAGGGAGATGTAATTCTCCAAAATGGTGAACAGCCAGGGCAAAATTAAAGTCAAAGTTATTCATTTCCACTTATTTCCATCCAAACCTGAGATGCTTAGGGTCTTGTTTTTGTAGCACTTCATATGTTCCAAGCACTGCTCCACGTTACTTCTTTGCCTCTGTGAGTGCTTGGCGTTTCTGTACCTCTGATCCAAGGTATCTCAGGTGAGAAGCCCAAGAAAGGAGGAACATATAACCAATGGCCCAACTGAGAGAGAGCTGATGTAAGTGACTTTCTCAGCATCACACAGGCTCTCTGTTGCAGAGGGAGGAATAAAATCCAATTCTGCAGGGTGGCATTCAATTGAATGGAATTTCCTGAATTGGGTCTTGTGGAGCAAAACAGGATGTGATCCTGTTAAATGAAAACTGTGGCCTAACACACGTCAACCTTCAGTCTAGCATTCACCCACTTCTCAGGGCTTGATTTTTGTCAGTCTAATGGTCTTTTCGTGTATTTTTTGCATGTAATTTATGTTACCACAGCACCTATCAAGAGCAGGGCCCCACTGTGCTAGGCACAGTACAGGCAGAGCCGGAAACAGTCCTTAACCCCAAAGAATCTACAGTCAAAATAGAGAATCCACAGGAGGAGAGGAAAGAGGTGCTCAGACTTGCCCAAGGTTACACAATAGTTGAGAGACAGAGCTAGGAGATGCCAGCTCTCTTCAATTGCAATTTAAAGACCCAGGCCTTAACCCACAGAGCTCCTGAAATTAACAGCCTATCAATAGGGATTTACAAGCTGCTCATCATGGCAGCAATCATAGAATCAAGGGTTGGAAAAGATCTCAGGAGGTCATTGAGTCCAACCCCCTGCCCAAAACAGGAACAACCCCAACTAAATCAACCCAACCAGGGCTTTGTCAAGCTTGGACTTAAAAACCTCTAGGGATGGAGATTCCACCACTGCCCTAAGGAACCCATCCCAGTGCTTCCCCACCCTCCTAGTGAAATAGTTTTTCCTAATATCCAACCTAGACCTCCCCCACTGCAACGTGAGACCATTGCTCCTTGTTCTGTCATCTGTAACTACTGAGAACAGCCTCTCTCCATCCTCCTTGGAGCCCTCCTTCAGGTAGCTGAAGGCTGCTATCAAATCCCCCCTCACTCTTCTCTTCTCTTCTCTTCTCTTCTCTTCTCTTCTCTTCTCTTCTCTTGATTAAATAAGACCAAATCCCTCAGCCTCTCCTCTTAATCATGTTCTCCAGCCCCCTAATCATTTTTGTTGCCCTCTGCTGGACTTTCTCCAATGCGTCCACATCCTTTCTGTAATGGGGGGCCCAGAACTGGATGCAATACTCCAGATGTGGCCTCACCAGTGCCAAATAAAGGGGAATAATCACTTCTCTAGATCTCCTGGCAATGCTCCTCCTAATTCACCCTACTATGCTGGTAGCCTTCTTAGCTACAAGGGCACACAATGTATATAAGCATTGACTTTGCTACTTCACGGTGTGCTGCCTCCTCTGTGTAAAGCCATTTTCTTTATTTAATTCACAACTAGTGGGCTCAAAAACATCTGCCCAGGCTCCTAATGCTTGAAGGTGTCTGCACAAGTAGAAGAAAACAAAAGGGAACAAGCCAAGTCATTTCCCAGATTCCCAGCCCAACTGAGGAGTATCTCTGGAAAGTTGCTGCCGACTCTTCTGCTGGTAAGAGTATGAACTTGTAGAAAGCCGAGAGGTTTTGGCTCTCCGGTATTGTTCTGTCTTTTGTCACTCAGCACTCCAGGTAACGCTGATCCCCAGCCAAGGAACATATTGTAATAACTGCCCGCGGACACCAGCTCTCCAGCTTGGCACCTTGTTGGTTGAACAATGTGTTTAAATAAACTCGTACTGTCATTAAATGCTGCAGTTTAATTGCAAGCTCTCTGGCCTGCTGGGAGAGGATTTTTTGGAAACAGAAGTAGAACAGCACTGTGCAAGAGCTGAAGCTTTCGAGCCTTAATTAGGCCAGGTCTACACTACAGCTGAAGGTTGGCTTAGTGTACACAATTCCAGCTACATAAAAAACATAGCTGGAGTAGACATCCTGAAGCCAAGCTTTAGGCCATCCTCACAGCAGGAGGTTGACAGGAGAAATGCTCCCTTCAACTTCCCTTACACTTCATGAGTAGAAGGATTTTCGGCATTGACGGGAGCTCACTCCTTGTTCAATTTAGTGGGTCTTTACTAGACCTGCTAAATCAAATACCAGAAGATCAACAGTGTCGATATTCTCTGAAATCCAGACGTGGCCTTAGCAACCTTAAATGTAGGCAGCAGCACAGTAACCCTGATGACCGGGTATTCAGAAACCAAGTGCCATGCTACCACCAAGTGAAGAATCACTTAGGGTATGTCAACACTACAGCGTTATTTCGAAATAGTTATTTCAAAATAGCTTATTTCGAAATAACGCATCTACACACAAAATGCATTTCGAAATAGTGTTTTACTATTTTGAAATAGTGCGTCCACACTGAGTGGATGCTGAATCGCATTTAAGGCCAGCCGGAACCAGGTCTGGCAGGGCATCAGGGCAGGAGTTACTTTGTGTGGCTGCTGCCTGAGGCTATCTGAGGCCTGTGCTTAAAGGGACCTCCCCTGGACAGCCAGTTCTCAGCTTTCCCTGCTTGCTTGCCTACCTCGATGAGGCACAGCAAAGCATTTTGTCTCTGCCTGCTCTGATTGCCCTCATTCGGGACACCAAAGAACTCTGTAACATGGAGCCAGAACTGCCCCGGGCACACTGATCCTTCTCGTGGATGCGTTGCTGTGAGCCTGGCTGCACTTTCTGCAGGCTGCCATCCGGGAGGTCCATCGGGGGGCTGTCAGTATCCAGGAGGCCCTGCGGGAGAGCTTCCACCCTGAGGAGCACTAAAAGCCTCCCTGGTCTGCCCCACTGAGGGCTTGTGCCTCATTACTCCCTCAAGTCCTTCCACTTACTGCTCCCTAACCCCCTTTCCTGATGTCAAATAAAATACATGTATTTTCATGAACACAAACTCCCTTTATTTAACGAAACTGAGGGGGGGGGGAATGAAACTCTGGTGAGACTGGGGAAAGGAGGCAGGAGAGGGGAGAAGAGAGGATGGGAGAGGGGAAGGGGAAACTTGGGAGGAGGGAGCTGGAAGGGGGAAGCAAGGGGAAGAAGGGGGAAGGGAAGCTCAGGGTTCAGGATTGGGGGTCTCGCCGGACCAACTTGATTTTCATGCAAACCTGTTCCTGGGTTCGCATGTGGCCTTTGGTGGCCAGGCTGGCAGCTATCCTGCCATAGATGGCCACGTTTCTCTGTGTAGTGCGGAGATCATGGACTTTGGGGGCATTCCTCAAACCTGAATAAGGTCCATAATCTCCACCCTGGATCAGGAAGGCACCCGCCTTCTCTGGGCCCTGGCAGGCTTCTGGGAGCTGGCAGACTGCTCCTGGGGAGCGGTGGAGGGCTGGCTGCCAGTGGCTTGCTGGCTCATGTTTTGGGGCCACTGGGTCGGGGCAGTGACTGCTGGCTCTGGGCTGGCAGGCTTGGAGCTGGCACAGGCACTGTGGCCAGAGTCAACCCCTTTAAGGGCTCTGGGGAGGGAGGAGGAAGAGGAGTGTTCTTGGATGAGGCTGGAGCGGCCACCAGGGCACCCTGGGAAGGCTGGAGGCCCCCTATTTCAATATAAATGTCTACACAGCACTTACTTCAAAATAGCTATTTTGAATTTGGCGTTATTCCTCCTGGAATGAAGTTTACCAAATTCGAAATAAGCGCTCCGCTATTTTGAATTAATTTCAAATTAATTTCGAAATAGTGGTTTGGCTGTGTAGACACTAGTAAAGTTATTTCGAAATAACGGCTGTTATTTCAAAATATCTTTGCTGTGTAGACATACCCTTAGTTGTCCATGTAAAAGAAAGTTACATAAAATGACTCTGCTGGTAGCTACCACTCAGTCCTCAGATTTCAGTGATTTGATTTCTAATCCCAGCTCTCCCACTAACTCATCACAGCCTTGTCTTGCAAAATAAACCTGAAAACATGTTAACTAACCCCAATGGAGACAAGGCCAGGCATATGTTAAGCTGGCGGGGTAAACCTTAGGCCGGCAGTCCTAAGGCATTGGAACCATATATGATCTTTAGGTTCATGACTCAAGCATGGACTGTGGGCCCAAGTTTGTCATAGTGTTCAAGGGTCTTACTCCACAAATCATTGCATTCATCACAGTTTGGGCTCCAGCACAATGTTTTGCGGAGCAGCGTCAATCCCTCTGCATAGGTTCCCTAACATTTCCCATGGTAAATATGATTCAGGCCATTTCTTTGAAGAACTGGTATAAAGGAGGAATTTTAAAATGAGAAGGAGGATCAATATTTCACTGACCATTTTAATTCTGGTATTTGCTCATTTTTGACTGGTTGGCTTTGCAACCTATGCAATGGTCTTCTAATGCAATATTTCTGTATGCAGTAGATTAATATTATGTATTATGCTTATGGTAGCACCCCTAGATTGAATAGACACAAATTTATAGGCTTTCTGAAAGCCAATAGCTTAGTAATTAGATAGAGCTCCTCAATGGGGTTGCATGGGGTGGAATTCAGGACAGAAACTGACCCTTTGCATTTATGTGAATAAAATATTCCATAGTTCTGGATGTGTGCACCCCACTAGAGGCTGACATTGGCTTGTGAATGCAAGGCAAGTCATTGCTCCTTATACCCCAATCTACTGTGAGTCATCACAAAACACCATGAGATGATGATACAAATTCTGCTCTGCCAAAAATCCGGAGCAGTTCTTATGAAATTGCACAAAGGTCTGACTTCTTCAGAAATCTTCTGGTTCACGAGAAACTGGCATGGACACAGTTAGGTTTTTCGGAGTCAATTTGTTTTCTAAATGGCTTGTTTCCATTCAGGCCCAGGAGAGATGCACTCTTCTTTTGACAACTACCAGCCAACTTCTATTCTCAGTTCAACCGGCATAAGTCTAAAAACGTATCTCTTAGGGTATGTTTACACTACCACCCTAGTTCGAACTAGGGTGGTAATGTAGGCAACCAGAGTTGCAAATGAAGCCCAGGATTTGAATTTCCCGGGCTTCATTTGCATAAAGCCGGCCGGCGCCCTTTTTAAATGTCCGTGCCACGCGGCTACACGCGGCACCGACAAGGTCGTTCGGACTAGGCTTCCTAGTCCGAACTACTGTTACTCCTCGTTTCACTAGGAAGCCTAGTCCGAACTACCTAGTCCGTGCCGCGTGTAGCCACGCGGCACGGAGTCCTCACTAGCGGACATTTAAAAATGGCAGCACCCGGCTTTATGCAAATGAAGCCCGGGAAATTCAAATCCCGGGCTTCATTTGCAACTCCGGTTGCCTACATTACCACCCTAGTTTGAACTAGGGTGGTAGTGTAGACATACCCTTATTGTGTTATTCAGGAACTAGAACGTTTGGTGCATCAAAGATGGCAACACCTACTGTAATCGAAAAAAAGAAAGATTCTTCTTACATGCCTAGCTGTTGTTATTGCTGTATGCCGAGGTGGGGAACCTTTTTTGAGTAGGGGGCCGCTGACCCACAGAAAAATCAGTCAGGGCTGCACACAAGTGAGAAGTGGGGGGGGAAAACCCTCACTGTGGCCCCCGACTGAGAAGAAGAACGACACTCCCCACATTCTCCTCACACACCAGAGCCTAGGGGGGCCCAGCCCAGCAGATTTTGTGTGCTCCAGCCCCATAGGGAGGCAGCAGGGGGGACTGTAACACCAGAGCAGACTTTCCGATGTTGGGGAGGTCCCTAAGCCTTGGGGGCCAGATCCAGGCAAGCCGAGTCCAGGACCTGAGGTTCCCCACCCCTGTATGCTTTTCAGTCTAATTACCCTGTACTCACTACCATGATACCCAAGTGAATTAGGGGACAGTATATAGTACCTGAATTGTTTGGAGCTAGTAGGTTTGCTTAAGTCAGTGTCTCTCAATCTTTCTAATCTATTACGCCACTCTCAGGGGTCTGATTAGTTTTGTGCATGTCAAGTTTCACTTCATTTAAAAACAACTTGCTTACAAAATCAAAACACAGACGTGTCATAGCACTCCATAGGCGACTGCTGCCTACAAAGGAAGGGGTGCAGGGAAGGCCAACCAGAGAGATGGGGGAGGGGCATGAGGCAGCTCCCCATTTAACAATCCAAATTTTCCCAGGGACACAGCACATCCTGGGCGCTACCACGAGTTGCCTATTTACCGCTCTATTGCTAGAAACTGTTGGCTTTCTCATTTTCACCTTATCATTGTAAAATAAACAGATATCAACAGTGTACTCGCATTTCTGAGAGAGACATTCTGGGTGGCAGTGAAACAACAGCAACTATGAAGCTTTTCTCCACGTGGAGTCGATACCCGTCCTTTGGCTGGATGGCAGTCGTGGCAGAAAATGAGACACACACAAAGATATGTGGCCTCAAAAGGTAACAAAACATCGCCTGGCTCCCAAAGTCAGTGTCCTCAGGGCCAGTGTTAGGGAACAGCAAGCAGCAGGCCTCCTGGGGGGGAAGGGGAAGGGGACAGTTGCCCTGTGGCCTGGCAATTCAAAAGGGCCTGGGACTTCTGCAGCAGTGGCTCTCAGAGCCCCTGGCCCTTTAAATCGCTACCGGAGCACTGTGCTGTGCACTCCAGACAGCTCTTAGACCTGCCAGAGGAGGCTGGGGCATAAATCACAAATCGGGTGGAAGGAAGGAGTTAAACTAACAGGCACCCAGCTGGCTGCGGGACACTCCCTGACTGGATGGGTCATGCAGCACAAGATTCCTCCCTAATGTTCTCTCCTCCTGGCTTTGAGCCCCTTCTTCCAGTGGCCTGCCCCTCTCTCACCACTCAAGCCAAACATTACGCTGCTTGGCTGACTAGGGAGAGTCGAGGAGCGTGGCCCTCAGCTTCCCTTCCATGCTCGCTCTTCCCTACACATGTGAAAAGAGGGGAGGCAGAGCTGGGGCCCCTGTGGGGAGCAGGCCCACCCTTCAGGAAAGCTCAGGTGTGACCCGGTTTCTGACACAGGATAGAGGAGCCCGACCCTCAGACAACTTTGTGCAGACTTGAAGCAGGAGCCAAGCGGTTGTCGTCTGACTGAGGGGGCTGTAGCTTCTCTACCAGCCCCTGCTGAAGTCAATGTGGGTCCTCCTATTACCTTTCCGAAGGTTTGGGACACCCAGTTATGCATGCTCCTCGATCTCCATTGCCTTTACCCTGGGTTTATTCTTCACTGAGGTCAGAGCTGGGGGTGAAGGAAGGGAACTTCCCTTTCAAGCCATTGTTTAAGAAATAAGGCCTGCAAAGGGATTACTTGATTAAAATAGAGGCACTTCTGCTGCCAAGGCCCCGCCTTTCTGTGTGAGCAACGACACGTCATTCGGTCGACATTTCATTTCTCCAACGTGCCAGCTGCTTCGCTCCGAAAGGCCGTTCTGTGCCTAGGCACCTGGTGCACTAAGGCCTTCTGTGCTCTGGGTCTCTGAGAGAACATGGTTCCCATGCCAGCTATGGGGCACACACTTCAATCAGCAGCAGATGCCACACAATTCCACACCCGGTCACTGTGCAAAGCCACGGGTACATGCAAACCAGAACAACCCCTGCCCCTTTCCCCAGCCGGCACAACACCGAGAACAATGTGGGGCTCAAGGAAGGTCATGTACAAGGGAAAGGCTAGAGGCCAGTCACAGGACATCTGTGAGGGAGGATGTGAGGCTGCAGCCTTCCTAGACCCTTGTCCCACCTCAGGGAAGGACAAGAAAGGCCAGGTAGCGGTGAGCGAAGCCTCCTCAGGCCGCCCTTCCCATTCGCAATAGGCACTGACCATGGTACCTGAATCCTATTTCCACAGCAGGCTTAACAAATGGTGGCAATCAACGTATGCCCTGGCGCAGGAGCTTTGCTTGCCTTTGGAACCATCGTGAAGGCCGGATCCAGTGTTGCTAGAGATTCCTGCTGAAAACTTGGCCGATGACAACTCAACCGTCCCCTCTCCTGAGAAAACAAAATACATCCCTGGGGAACACTTAATAGACAGCATTCCCCCACTCCCAGCCTTGAGACTATGTACAAAGCAAGGACAACAGGCGTGGAGGAGGAGTGAAAAGGCTTCACAGAATATACCTTGGGAAGCCAGTAGGGAGCTTTTGGTCTCTGACAACGCACATTGGATCAGACCCCCACCACCCAGAGCCCCTCGTCAATAGCCTCAGCCCTGGGTGCCCAGGGGAAGTGTGAAATCAGGCCGTGTGTTCCCCTGCTGCCTCCCTGTGTACAGCCCGGGCCTAGCTGGTGAGGGGAAACGGGACGGGCTGGGTTTGGTCAGCCTGACAAAGCGAGGCTGAGAGGGGATCGGATTGCTCTCGGGTGCATGGTGGGGAGCATCTGAGAGCGGGAAGAGCCAAAGGGCAGCACTGGCACAAGACCAAATCGGTGTAATGTGGTTGCCACGAGGCTCAGGTTGGCTTTTGAAGAAGAAGGCTGTGAACCACTAGAGCAGAGAAGCTCTAGAGCAGCCCCCCAATGGGGGGCAAACAACTTAATTAGTTTAAAGAGAGCAGGACAAATTTGAGTGGGATTGGATGACAGGGTTGCTTATGATAGCGGGGTGCCTGGCAGCCTTTGGGATCCCTTCTGGTTGATATCTATGCTCCTAACTATCATGCTTCAAGGCTTTGAGCCGATCATCTGTAGGGGTCAGGAAGGGATTCACCTCTCTCTCCTTTCCCCCTCCCCCCTGCCAATATTTTTTGTTTGGTTTTAAAAACCTTCCTCTTTCTGAGGCATGAGAGAAGGCCCTTGCCGGAGATGGGATACTGGGTGGGATGGGCCAGAGCTCAGCGGCAGCTCTGAGCTTTCTTTCTCTCTCAGTTGCTTGGTTGGCTGGAGCTCCCTGAATGCCGCGAATCAGCTGTTCACTCACTGAGAGGGCAGGGGAGGAGTTGGCCAGCAGGACCAGCAGCGGGCAAGAAGCTCCGGAGGAGGAGGGAGGAGCTTGGCTGCTGGGGGTACTCTGCACCCACTAATTTTCCCCTGTGGGTGTTCCAGCCTTGGACAATCCACAGAGCTAGCACCTAAGACAAACTCCCTACTCTCTAGGGGTCCAAGCCACAGGACAGGACCTTTATTATCATATGAGATCTTGCATAGTGACAGTCACCGGTACTGGACGTGGAGTTACCCAGCCAATGCCTCTGGGGTGTGATATCGCTGCTGGAATTAGGCATTTTTTGAATCCCCGTTGAGATAAGACAATCAAGAGTGACAGCATCACCTGGGAGCTGCCTCAGAGCCGAGAATAGGTTTATACCAAAACCTGGTCCTGCAATGGAACCGGCATCAAAGGGAGGAATTTTCAGCATGAGCATGGCCGCCTTCCCCGGAACGGGGAGGCCGGGAATGTTGTGAAATTGTTTTTACTGCTCACATTAAGATAACATCATTTAAACTGAATTGTTGGAATTCTGGAGCTTGGCACGGGGAATCCACTGGAGAAGTCCTTGTGTGCTGCGTGGCACGTTATTTTAATGCCCCGTTGGGAGGCCTGCGTCCTTGCCAGCCGGATGAGGCTGTCACTTCCAAGTTCGCTGCCTTCCGAGTAAACAATGGCAGTTGGTTCCTGCAGGCTCAGCCAAAACTGCACAGGATTTGATTCACCCCATCCAATCAGCCAGGCCGAGGACTTTGTGTGATGATGCCACCTGTACAGCCTGAATTTGGGGTCCCTGCATCGAAAAGTATGAACTTCTCCTAGCAAAGGGACCAGCTTCACTAGCCGAGGCCAGGAGTTTTTAATCTGTGGCCTCTGGACCCCTGGAGGCCCTCAGATTATGTCTCAGATTTCTGAGGGGGTTCGCACAGCCACTTAAAATCTTTTAAGGGCTAATGAGTGAAAAAAGATAGAAACCCACTGGCCTAGGCACTGTGGCAGAGTCACAAACGTCTGCACATGGATTAGCCACTAGATCCTGGTGACTGACACACTGCCCTACCTAATTTGACCCCACACTTCTAAGTCCTCATTGAATCTGCTCACTAGATTTTTCCCCATTGACGCAGCCCTACCTAAGGCACCTACAGATCAATTAGACACAGCTTTACAAATGTTTATCCATTTTATTTAATCCAGTCCTGCTTTAAATGGCCCTTGGTCTTGAGCTAGGGACCATGGTAAGGAGAAGCGGCCATGTGGCCTTCTCTGTGGCTTTTCTTATTTTAAATATTGTGGGCCACATGCTGATCTCAGTTCCACCGGTGTAAATCCAGGGTAACTCCCTGGACCTCAGACACTGATGTCAATGCTCAACTATTGTTCTGTATTTCTCTCTTTTCCATAAAAAGTGATTAGCCAAAAGCAGTGTGGACTAAGAGCCCCACCTGGGTGTCAAGATACCAAGGCTTCAGTTCTGCGTCTGCTACTCGGGTGTATCATTTCAGCTCTCTGTACAGTGGAAATGTACATCCCTCATCTGTAAAGTGCTCTGAACTTTATCTATGCTATTTAACCACACAACAATAACAAAACAATTAGTCCCATTGTACAGATGGGGAGCTGAGACACAGAGAGGCAAAATGATTTGCCCAGGGCCTTACAATAAATCTGTAGCAGAGCAGGCAATTGAAACTAGGTTCCTATCACCTAGGCTAGTACCCTACTCACTGGGCTAAGTAAGGGTGTCAGAGGCAAAACATGTGTAAGGCTAGGTGGTATTAGTCGCTTTAATCTCTTTTTCAGATGCAGCACCTAAACATGAGCACAGAGAAAAAGTCAGTTAGTTGGAAATCCAGCACCCCTTTAAGGAATGGGCCCTAGGAAACCAAGGATATGTCTAGACTACATGGCTCCATTGACGGAGCCATGTAGATTAGGGTTGTAGGCAAAGGGAAATGAAGTGGCAATGTAAATAATCTCCACTTCATTAAAATTAAAATGGCTGCAGTGCTGTGCCGATCAGCTGTTTGGCGGCTCAGCGCTGTAGTCTGGATGCTCCACGGTCAACATTAAAGGCATTTGTCGACCTCCCTGTTATGCATCGTGGGATGAGGTTTACCGGGGGGGGGGTCAACAAATGCCTTCAATGTTAACCGTGGAGCGTCCAGACTACAGCGCTGTGCCGCCAAACAGCTGATCGGCACAGCGCAGCAGCCATTTTAATTTAAATGAAGCGGCGATTATTTAAATCACCGCTTCATTTCCCTTTGCCCAGTAAACAAATCTACATGGCTCCACTAATGGAGCCATATAGTCTAGACATACCCTAAGAGAATCCATTTCTCATTGCCATTCCCCTTGGCAGTTCCTTTCCTCAGGAACTGTGAAGCTGTCAACCTCCACCATACATGCTCATGAAAGCCAGAGCCAGGTTCTCAATGCCACATGGGCAAAGCCCAGGCTGGGGTGCGGCTTCACATCTTGCAGCTCCCAGAACTCACTGCTGCAACATGACTTTCCCGGGGGCTGTGTCTATACACTCCTGAAACAGCTATTTCGAAATTAGCATATTCCTCTTCACAGGCAGGAGTTATTGTTTCGAAATAACAAGCCCATTATTCTGAAATAACAGGCTTGGTAGTGTGGACACTCCCCTTGTTGTTACAAAATAAGGGGAGTTATTTTGAAATAACTCCCCAGCGTAGACATGCCCAGAGAAACAACACAGCTGGGGAAAGGAGAGGTGGACAAGAAGTGAAGGCAAGAAAGAGGCGTGTGGAAGGGGGAGAATAAGGAAATGTATGGGAAGAGAGGAATACACAACCCTGCCTTTTACCCTGTGGGAGTTTCTCCGAATCCATGGCGAGGAGTGACTTTATTAAGCTCTGGCTAGCTGGCCGGCTGCCTCTCTATGCACATACGCACTCTGCCCCGTCTCTGTCTTTTGCTCCTGGTGCTGAAATACTTGAAACTGGAGTTGAAATATTCCGCTGAGCCGCCCCCGTGTCATTGATTAAAGCGTGTTTGGATTCCGCGTTCCAAGGAGATGACATCACGCTGGTGCAATCTGCAATGCTGACACTGGCAAATTGATTACTTGGTGGATGGGAGAGATGCCATCTGGGATGCAGCGCGCCGATGAAAGACAGCAGGGGGAGCAAAGCTGGGCCAGTGAGGGACAAGGAAAGCTGGAGGGGGGAAGGGAGGAGGGGGTAATTAACATGGGGGAGGGGTGAAAAGCAGGTTACAAAGTAAACCTGGAGCAGTCAGCTAAAGAACCAGGGTCCATGCGTACAGAGATGGAATTGCTAGGAAGAGACCACAGAGCCTTTCGCCTCTAGTTTTCACCTTTGCTGCTGACCTAGATTTATAGGCACTGCAAGTCCTTCTCAGCCAGGGGGCTTAGGAGGAAAGCATAGGTAGTCACCATCCAGTTCAGAGTGGCCATGGCTAGAAAGAAAAAGGACTAGAAAGAAAATGTGTCTAAGATGGTCATATGATACTCACTGGCTGTGTCTACACTGCACCCCTTTTCCGGAAAAGGGATGCAGATGAGACAAGTCGGAATTGCAACTGAAGTGGGGGATTTAAATATCCCCCACTTCATTTGTATAAACATGGCTGCGGCTTTTTTCCGGCTCGGGATTTTGCCGGAGAAAAGCGCCAGTCTAGACGGGATCTTTCGGAAAATAAAGCCATTTCCGAAAGGTCCCTTATTCCTGATTCTAAGAGGAATAAATTCTTCATTTGCAATTCCAACTTGTCTCATCTGCATCCCTTTTCCGGAAAAGGGGTGAAGTGTAGACACAGCCACCATGTTTAGTCTGGTTCTAATGCAGAGGTCTCAAACTCAATTTACCTTAGGGCCAGTTCCAGCCCTCAAATGCTTGTAACAGGCCAGCCAGCACCTCCGTCTGGCAGGACTCCAGTGTGGAGGGGATCCCCTCCCCTCCCCCCACTCCATGTATCTCCCAGCCCTGCCTGTTGGCCTGTGAAATCCCCCCTCAATCATGCATCCCCAGCCCCACTTGTGACCCCCCAGCTGATTTAAAACTCTCCGTGGACCCTCGCCACCATCAGCAGCACAGCAGGGCTAGAGTGGCTTCTGGCGGCTGCTGCCAACCCGTCTTGTGTGCAGAGCCAGCCTGTCCATAGGTGTAAACTATGAAACTGACAAGACACCAGTGATGCCATCTCTCTTGATCATATGCTTCCTTATAACTGGGGCTTTTTTTTTTCCCTCCTGGAAAGCCCCAGCCACATTATTAGAATTAAGCCAGATCTGGGATCTTCACTATCTGATGCCTCGTGCACTGCTATCCGCTGTGATTGCTGGCGCATGGTATGAGAAGAGAATCCCAGTCTTCTTTTTCTTTTTCTCTTTTTTAAAGAAGACTGTAGGGCTCATGGTCTGTGCAGAAAACCTGGACAATGTGTCCTCAGTTCACCCAAAGACCTCAAGCCCCAGATGCTAAATAAAGAGATTCTCAAGTGTATTTTTATCTGTGATTTCAAGGAGCCATTCTCTCTTTTTGGGAGTGGGGGTGATCCATGAGTTTTGAACGCTTGACGGTGGCAAGGCAGTACATGTAAAAGTTGATAGTGTCGCCCCATGTCCAGGGGCCCAGACGAAACTGACAGCTAAATCAGTGGGTGAAGATGCAGATCTCCTGCCCTTACACCTTTCCCCTGTCTATTAGACCTTGGCTCTAGGCTGGCTTTAGGCCGATTCGCTCGATTCCCCCGAATCGGGCCCCGTGCCTAAGAGGGCCCCGTGCCCTAAAGCAAGAGGGCCCCGCGACCTAAAGCCGGAAGTGTGCTGATGTGCCGGGCGCACTGCAGGAGGGGGCGTCGGCTCCAGAGGAGGAGAGTGGAGGCTTCCTTGCGCCGCAGGAGGGGTGAGTCGAGTGCAGGGGTTCTCCTGCGCCGTGGGAGGAGAAGTCGGCCTCTGGGTTTTGTGGGAAGGCGGGACTCTGCCCTGTAGCTGAGGATTTAAAGGGGCTGTGACTCTTTTTGTGTGTACTGGTTGTTTTTTTTTTTTTTTTTTTTGCTCTACCCAAATTTGTGTGTGGTAATCCTGGCTGCCGGGACCCCGTCAAAATGGTTCGAATTGGGCCCCACACTTCCTAAAGCCGGCCCTGCCTTGGCCTGCAACCTTTTCAGCATCACAATTCACAGAAGCTTATGGGATCCTCTGCATCCTTGGAAACTGACATGAAACTGAATCCTTGCCCAGTCCTAATGCTGGGAAGTCCCTCCACCATGCCCTCATATTGGGTTCCTGCCTGCCTCCCCTTGCTTACCTCCATGTCCTCGTGCTGGGATCCTCCAACCCCACCCCGAGTAGCCGAACGTGAAACCCACCAGCCCCATCCCCCTGAGCATCAGCTCAGGCGACCCCTGACCAGCACGGTTCACATCACAGAGGAGGCAGCCAACACAGCTTCCCAGAGTGAGAGGCATCCTCTGCACCCGGGTCTATGTGTGTGCTGGGGACCTGGGTACTGCTGGGAGCTGTGTGCCCAGGTGAATCCCCACGCACTGTGCCCCTCCCCACTTCGGGCTGGCAGCCGGGTAAGCCTGAGGAAATAACTTTTTCAAAATATTGCGCAGGCCAGATTGGGGAAGTGTGTGGGCCACAGATGGCCTACGGGCTAGGAGTTTAAGACCCCCTGCTCTAATTAGCATGGCTTGCCGCTCAGCATACAGGCCACGGTGCATGGTCTAGTCAAAGAACTTTAACCCCCTGTTCTGGTGGAGGTGATTTGCAAACAGGGCTGATTTTTTTTAATGTGTTATTTCACAGATCATCTGTGTGAATTAATTTTAGCCTGTGAATCACTTTCAAACGGTTTGTCACAGATAACCGTACTCAGAGAGTAGTTATTAATGGTTCACAATCCTGCTGGAAAGGTACAACAAGTGGGGTTCCGCAGGGGTCTGTTTTGGGACCTGCTCTGTTCAATATCTTCATCAACAATTTAGATATTAGCATAGAGAGTACGCTTATTAAGTTTGCAGATGATACCAAGCTGGGAGGGGTTGCGACTGCTCTGGAGGACAGGGCCATAATTCAAAATGATCTGGACAACACAGGATGAAGTTTAATAAAGACAAATGCAAAGTGCTCCACTTAGGAAGGAACAATCAGTTTCACACATACAGAATGGGAAACGACTGTCTAGGAAGGAGTATTGCAGAAAGGGATCTAGGGGTTATAGTGGACCACAAGCTGAATATGAGTCAGCAGTGTGATGCTGTTGCAAAAAAAGCAAACATGATTCTGGGATGCATTAACAGGTGTGTTGTGAGCAAGACACAAGAAGTCATTCTTCTGCTCTACTCTGCGCTGGTTAGGCCTCAGTTAGAATATTGTGTCCAGTTCTGGGCACTACATTTCAAGAAGGATGTGGAGAAATTGGAGAGGGTCCAGAGAAGAGCAACAAGAATGGTCAAAGGTCTAGAGAACATGAGGTATGAAGGAAGGTGGAAAGAATTGGATTGTTTAGATTAGAAATGAGAAGACTGAGGGGGAACATGATAGAAGTTTTCAGGTATCTAAAAGAGTATCATAAGGCCTCTGAGGATAGAACAAGAAGCAATGGGCTTAAACTGCAGAAAGGGAGGTTTAGGTTGGACATTAGGAAAAATTTCCTAACGGTCAGGGTGGTCAAACACTGGAATAAATTGCCCAAGGAGGTTGTGGAATCCCCTTCTCTGGAGATATTTAAGAGTAGGTTAGATAAATGTCTATTGGGATGGTCTAGACAGTATTTGGCCCTGCCATGAGGGCTGGGGACTGGACTCAATGACATCTCAAGGTCCCTTCCAGTCCTAGTAGTCTATGATTCTATATTCTCTGTTCACAATTCCTTATGTCATTTGGCTGGTTCCCAAAGCTGTGCCTCTGCACCCTGATTGAACCGACCAATCTCCCCTGCTTCTTTTAGTCACTAAGGGCATGTCTACACAGCAGAGCTAATGTCAAATTAAGCTACGGAACTTCATCTTATGTCACTTGCATAGCTGAAGTCAAAATAGCTTAATCTGACTTTTGGCGCTGTCTACACAGCAGGAAGTCAAAGGGAGAACACGCTTCCTTCAACTTCCCTTACTCCTTGTCAAATGAGAGTTACCAGGAGTTGGAGTAAGAAGTCCTCCAGTCGACAATATTTCGACATAAAGGCTTGTAGTGTTATTCTGAAATAACACTGCTATGTAGACACACCTAAAATTAATTGAGTTGTGTCACAAAACAGATCTAGTTCCTTCTTTAAACAAATTTCAGCTACAGGCCCAAAATTCACATGAGAAAAATGTGGCAGGTGCAAATGTTCATGAAAAATTTGCAAACAAGGCCAAATTGAACAGAGATTCAAATTTACAGTAGCATTTGTGGGTCATTTTCCTACTCTTTGACCATTATTTTTGTTGCATGTATGCACACACACAGTAACACAGTAATACCTAAGGAGTCCAGCTGAAACCAGGGCATTAGGACTGTATGTACACAGACATACAAAGAGAAAAATTCCTGGAAACTTTTAAAATACACCCAAATGAAGGAACACATTAAAGGAATACCCCAACTTTAAATAAAATATAGTAATAGGAGCAACAATGCCACCATGTCTAAACAACGGAGCAGAAAAGGATGTTAGATGCAAAAAGGCATCCTTTAAAAACTGGAAGTCAGGTCCTACCAAGGAAAATAGAAAGGAGCATAAACTTTGGCAAGTCAAATGTAAAAGTATAATGAGGCAGGTCAAAATGGAAAAAGACACAAAAACTAGCAGCAACATTTTTTTTAGGTAAATAAGAAGAAAGCCTGCCAAACATTCAGTGGGACCATGGGATGATCCAGTTGCTGAAGGAGACATTGCAGAGAAGCTAAACGAATGTCTTCCCTGAAGAGAATGGGAGGGATATTCCCACACCTGAGGCAACAGATAACAGACCTGAGGAAAAGTGACAAGGAGTCCTGTGGCACCTTATAGACTAACAGATGTATTGGAGCATAGGCTTTCGTGGGCAAAGACCCACTTCGTCAGATGCATGTAGTGGAAATTTCCAGAGGCAGGTATAAATATGCAGGCTAGAATAAGGCTGGAGATGATGAGGTTAATTCAGTCAGGGATGGTGAGGCCTACTTTTATCAGCTGATCTGGAGGAGTGAACACCAAGAGAGGAGAACTGCTTTTGTAGTTGGCTAGCCATTCACAGTCTTTGTTTAATCCTAAACTGATGGTGTCAAATTTGCAGATGAACTATAGCTCAGCAGTTTCTCTTTTAAGTTTTTTGCTGCAGGATGGCTACCTTTAAATGTGCTACTGTGTGTCCAGGGAGATTGAAGTGTTCTCCTACAGGTTTTTGTATATTGCCATTCCTAATATCTGATTTGTGTCTGTTTATTCTTTTACGTACGCTATATACATTACGTCCAGTTTGGCCAATCTATATAGCAGAGGGGCATTGCTGGCACATGATGGCGTATATTACATTGGTAGATGTGCAGATGAATGAACCAGTGAGGGTGTGGCTGATCTTGTTAGGTCCTGTGATGGTGTCGCTGATCTAGATATGTGGGCAGAGTTGGCACTGAGGTTTGTTGCATGGATTGGTTCCTGAGTTAGAGTTATTGAGGTGCGGTGTATAGTTGCTGGGGAGAACTTGCTTCAGGTTGGCAGGTTGTCTGTGGGTGAGGAGGGATAGCTCAGTGGTTTGAGCATTGGCCTGCTAAACCCAGGGTTGTGAGTTCAATCCTTGCGGAGGCCATTTGGGGCAAAAATTCGTCAGGGATGATACTTGGTCCTGCTGAGAACGCAGGGGACTGGACTCGATGACTTTTCAAGGTCCCTTCCAGCTCTAGGAGATAGGCAATCTCCATTATAAAAAAAAAAAGAGGACTGGCCTGCCTCCCAAGGCCTGTGAAAGTGAGGATGGGTTGTAGATCACTGATGATGCATTGGAGAGGTTTTAGCTGAAGACTGTAGGTGATGGCCAGTGGTGTTCTGTTAGTTTCTTCTTGGGCTTGTCCTGTAGTAGGAGGCTTCGGGGTACATGTCTGGCTCTGTTAATCTGTTTCCTCACTTCTTTGTGCGGGTATTGTAGTTTCAAGAATGCTTGGTGAAGATCTTGTAGGTGCTGGTCTCTGTGTGAGGGGTTGGAGTAAATGCAGTTGTACCTTAGTGCTTGGCTGCAGACAATGGATCATGTGGGCTACGTCTACACTGGCATGAATTTCCAGAAATGCTTAAAACAGAATAGTTTTTGTTATAAGTATTTCCGGAAAAGAGCATCTACATTGGTCACAGATGCTTTTCCGGAAAAGCCCTTTTTCCGGAAAAGCATCTGTGGCCAATGTAGACGCGCTTTTCCGGAAAAGAGCCACGATCGTCATTTTCGCGATCGGGGCTTTTTTCCGGAAAAGACTACTGGGCTGTCTACACTGGCCCTTTTCTGGAACAGTGTTCCGGAATAAGGACTTATGCCCGAGCAGGAGCAGCGTAGCTTTTCTGGAATAGCGGCTGATTTTGTACAGTAGAGCGTCGTTGCTTTTCCGGAAATTCAAGGGCCAATGTAGACAGCTCGCAGCTTATTCCGGAAAAGCGGCTGATTTTCCGGAATAAGTGGCCCAGTGTAGACACAGCCGTGGTGTGTCCGGGATGGAAGCTGGAGGCATGAAGGTAGGCATAGTGGTTGGTAGGTTTTCAGTATAGGGTGATATTTATGTGACCGTCACTTATTTGCACCATGGTGTCCAGGAAGTGGATCTCTTGTGTAGACTGGTCCAGGCTAAGGTTGATGGTGGGGTGGAAGCTGTTGAAATCGTGGTGGAATTCTTCCAGAGTCTCCTTCCCATGGGTCCAGATGATGAAGATGTCATCAATGTAGCGTAGGTAGAGAAGGGGCATTAGTGGACAAGAGCTGAGGAAGCGTTGTTCCAGGTCAGCCATGAAAATGTTGGCATATTGTGGGGCCATGCAGGTGCCCATAGCGGTTCAACTGGTTTGGAGGTATATACTGTCACCGAATCTGAAATATTTGTGTGTGAGGATAAAGTCACAGAGCTCAGCCACCAGTTGTGCTGTGGCATCATCAGGAATACTGTTCCCGACAGCTTGTATTCCATCTATGTGTGGGATGTTTGTGTAGGCAGCCTTTACATCTAAGGTGGCTAGGATGGTGTTTTCTGGAAGATCACCAATGCTTTGTAGTTTTCTCAGGAAATCAGTAGTGTCACGGAGGTAACTGCGAGTGCTGGTGGAGTAGGGTCTGAGTAGAGAGTCCACATATCCAGACAGTCCTTCAGTGCCCGAGATGATGGGGCGTCCATGATTTCCAGGTTTGTGGATCTTGAGTAATAGAAAGAACAACCCTGGTTGGGACTCTAAGGGTGTGTCGATTTGTTCCTGTGCTTGTGTGGGGTGTGTCCTGAGCAGATGGTGCAGTTTCTTAGTGTGTTCCTTAGTGGGATCTGAGGAAAGTGGCCTGTAGAATTTGGTATTGGAGAGTTGTCTGGCAGCCTCCTTTTGGTAGCCAGACCTGTTCATGATGACAACAGCACCTCCTTTATCAGCCTCTTTAATTATAATGTCAGAGTTGTTTCGGAGGCTGTGGATGGCATTGCGTTCTGCACGACTGAGGTTACGAGGCAAGCGATGCTGTTTTTCCACAATTTCTCCCTTTGCACATCGGTGGAAGTATTCTATGTATAGGTCCAGACTGTCATTTCAACCCTCAGGAGGAGTCCATGTGGAGTTCTTCTTCTTGTGCTGTTGGTGGGAGGGTAGCTGTGTGTCAGTGTGCTGTTCAGTGTTGTGTTGAAAGATCCAGACTAACACGGCTACCCCTCTGATACTTGAGACATGAGGAACTGTCCCAGACAGACATGTCAGTTGAGGTTTTGGAACAAATTGTTATACAGCAGTAAGTCACCAGGACCAGATGCTTTTCATGCAAGAGTTCTCAGGAAACTCAACTATCAAACTTTGGAACAACTTGGAATATTGACGCTGCCATGATCCATCTTTTGGAGTTTGATTAGAATTAGACTCGCTAAATCAAACTCAGTGGGCACCCCTGTCAGTATCCGGTACTCCTGCTAGTGCAAGAAGTAAGGGAAGCCGATGGGAGTGTTTGCTCCCGTCAGCTTCGCAATGTGTGGATGGCGGGGAAACTCGAAACAAGCTACGTCGACTCCAGCTAAGTAATTAATGTAGCTGGAGTTGATTCAGCGTTCCCTTTTAGTGTAGACCTGGCCTTACTATGGTGTGTAACCTATCACTTACATCAGCTTCTGTATCAAATGAGGATAGCTAATGTGAGGCCACATTCAAAAGGCTCCAGACCGATCCTGGCAGTTACAGGCCACTAAGCCTAATATCAGTACCTGGTCTGTACTGGGACCAGTCCTATTCAACATACTCATAAATGATCAGAGCCGGTCTTAGGGGTGGGCGAGCCGCCTTTTTCAAGGGGCTATTGACAGAGCCGGTCTTAGGGGCGGGCCGTGACTGCAATTCGGCTGACCTTCCGAATCTTCCCCCCAGGTTTCCCTGGTTACTCCCCGATCCTTTTTTATTATTTTTGCTCGACAACTTTTTGTCTGGTACTTTTTTTTTAAACCATCCGGCAACCCTACGCGTGAGCCGGACAGTCTCCCGGGGCCACCCATTGGTTAGGATCGGCTCTGGAAATGCTCTGGAAAAAAGGGTGAACAGTGAACTGGCAAGTTTGCAGAAGATATAAAACTATTGAAGGGAGTTACCTTCAAACCAGACTACAAAGAGTTACAATGGGATCTCGCAAAACTGAGGGACTGGCCAACAAAATGGTAGCTGAAATTCAGAACTGACAAATGCAAAGCAATGTCCATTGGAGACCATAATCCAAACCACACCAACGAAAGGAGGGAGTCTAAATTAGCTGCTACCTCTCTGGAAAGTGACCGTAGCAAGTTCTCTGAAAAACCTGCCGCTCAATGTCCCGCAGCAGGCAGAAAAGCTAACGGGATGTTGGGAATCATTGAGAACGGGATAGAGACTCACGATCCCTGCCCAACCTGGCTAGCCGCCCCTCCGCGTGAATTCAAGAGATGCGACCTGCCCCAAAGGGTTTACGGTCTAAAGAGACAAATAAAGCCCTGTGATCCTATTGAACAGAGGATGAATTGAGGACACAGAGAACCTTACCCACGGTCTCACTCCTGGCCCGAGCTGTCCGCTCTAGAGGGTAGCAGCAGCCAGCACCTGGAGACCATGTTCATGTTGTAGCTGGATGCAGCTCTACAGAGGAATTTAAAAACAAGGCAATTTTGCACTGGTTCTAGAAGTGACCTGGGTCCCACAAGGCTCTGAGGCTATTGGGGGGATGTGTCAAGTAGGGAAGGCCTATGGGCAGGAAGAGGAAGCGGCATTTTTGCCTCCCTGCCTTGGAAGCAGAGGCTGAGATGAAGCCCGGCCCAGGCTCACCAGCCACAAACCTGGATGCCTTCTCGCTCGCAGGTGCCCTATTCCCTGACTTCTCCCCTCTGGCAGCCTGCTCTGCTCTGTGTCCGGAGTCAGGGTATTATTCTTGGATTCTGGTCAATTTCAACACTCTGCCTGCACAGGAGTGGAGAAAACAGGCAGAGCGAAAGCACAGCATGGGCCACCTGCATGTATCCAGGACAGCAGATTACAGCTGCACAAGGAGAGTCTCGCTCTAGGGGAGTTTGGGCTGCCTGTTCAGGCTGTAAGCTCTCTGCAGCATGGATCTTCTCCCGGCGGGGAAGCACCACGTCCCCATGCTGTTGGTACCCCGAGATGCATTTGCTTTGATTTGCTAGCTGTCAAACCATTGAAACTGGTGGCTGGTTCAGATGCAGCTCTCTGGAGCTGCTGGGTAAGGCGTTTATGTGCCAAGACCCAACAGCAGGGAGAAATGGCTTTCAGGCTTTGCTACCATACCTGAAACACAAGCCAGGTTTGCAGAGAATTCTGAAAATTCAAGTGAACAGCTCAACTCCCCAAGCTCATCTGATTCTTGCCGATGCCCAGGCTGCTGGAATCAAGCCTCTGTTGTGTATAGGCTCTTGCACTGTACCCATCCCCACAGGATCTGCGCACTTTTCAGGAGTGCCCACCTGGCAACATTGCACTGTCTACACTGGGATGAAGTTGGCATAACCACAGGGTGTGGATTTGCCACACCCCGAGCGAGGTAGTTATACCGACATACGTCAATCATGTAGAATCGGGCCTTAGCATTGGGCACAGCAGGAGCCAGCCAACGTCACATGACAACAATTGTGCAATAGGGATCCTCTGCGGGACAAGAGGGGACTCGAGCGTGGTCTGGACGTGCCTACATGGGGAGGAGATTTCTGAGGGGACTCTCATGCAGCAGGAAAAGACGTAACAAGATCCAGTGGCTAGCATGTGATGTTCGACACATTTACACAAGAAATAAGGAGCAATATTTTAGCAGTGAAGGCAGCTGGAACACCTTACCCAGGGACAGGTGGGTTCTCCTTCACTTGAAGCCGTTGAGTCAAGACTGGCTGTCTTGCTACAAGATCTCTAGCTCCCACAGAAGATGCAGGGCCGACTAGGTGAGGTTCTTTGGCCTCTGGTTTGCAGGTCAGAGCAGATGATTATAATGGCCCCTTCTAGCTATAACACCTGTGAATCTCCGTGTTACTGCCCTGTACAGAGAGTGTGTCTGTTCTTCAAGAATTCAGGAGCTCTCCCTGAAGATCCTATGAGGCAGTGACACGCCAGCATGACCACTACCGTAACTGCATCGTAAGGGAGAGAAATGAACCCTGTGACTTCTGGAGGTCAGGGGAACGGAACATGCACATGATGCTGGAGAGAAGCTGTTTCATTCCTTGGCATAGCACGCATGGCGTGTGGTTGCTTCTGAAGTGTTTTTGGCCTTTTATAGATGGTTTTCAGTTTGCACAGTCATTTGAACAGTAACCTTCTGGCCTCGCATGTGTCAAAAGGCTTTATGGGGCCAGGGAAGTGCGATTTGGTACTGCAGAGAGCTGGGGTGGAACTCTGGGTAAGGTACAAAGCCTGAAAAACAAAGCAGGAACAACACGGGCCATCTGCTCTGCCCCCGTCTTCCCCCCCGCACCCGCCCCGCCCCGGCCTGGCAGGGAGCAAGGAAGGAACATGTTCCTGGAGCAGCCATGGGAGATGTAGCAACCAGAGAGACTCGAGCTACCCAGATCTCAGTTGAGTAACAACCAGAGCAAAACAGGTCACCACCAGAGAGTGGCTGAGGTTACCTAGAGGACAGCTTGATCCAGAAAGGAGGCGGCTCTCACAGGAGAAGAATCAAGGCATGACAGGGAGATCCAATAGCACCAACAACCTTGTGGGACAAGACAACCCTCCATAAGAATGGCCCTCTTGTGTCTGGGGGTGGACGGGAGGTCAAGGAGACTTTAAGCTACTGCAGCATAAGAACGGCTGTACTGGGTCAGACCAAAGGCCCATCTAGCCCAGTATCCTGTCTGCCAACAGTAGCCAATGCCAGGTCCCCAGAGGGAATGAACAGAACATGGAATCATCAAGTGATCCATCTCCTGTCGGTCGTTCCCAAGAAACGGAACCTAGGGGCACCATTTTCCTCTGCTGTCAATGCTCTGCCCCCCAAATGCCTCAGTGGCGGAGCAAAAGCCACCTTGAATCTGATCCCCACTAGCACAAGAGCTGCCTACATCAGCGCTGGCGACACTCAGGCCAGAAGGGACCTGTGGGATCGAGGGGTCCGATTTCCTATACTGCACAAGCCAGAGAACCTGCCCCGGCATGATTCCGCTTGTCCTGCAAACGGCGCACGTGCCTGTGAAACAAGTTAACGGACCCGCTGCCAGAGCCCAGACACGCCCTCCCCAATCTGGGAACCCACTACTCAGCCTGGCCTTCTTCACTCTCCTTCTGAGCCAGGAGTCACCAGCTGCAGGTCGTTCAGCTCTAGCCCTAGCCAGAGTGGCCTTTTTCCATCCTCAGCCCCCTGTCCCTCTCCAAGGAAGACCTTGGCCATGAGAGCCTAGCTCCCAAATGGACCAGAGCCTGGATAGCTTACAGCCTATTGCTCTATCTGCTGCCCACCGAGCAGCTGCACTTTGGGCAGGGTCAGTGCTGGAGACTGGGGCTTCACATGCTGCTAGTGAGCCAGGTAAATGTTAGTAGCCTCCCTGCAGGCCCCAGCTGAGGGGGTTGCTTGTGACAGCATGCATGATGACCCAGGACAGCTCATGGATGCCAATGAAAGGAGCATCCTTGCGTCTGGGCCAAGGAACCCCCAACTGAGATTCTCCCTAGGTCTAGGTGAGCTCGCTGTCAAGAAGTGCTGTGCTTTCCCCTCTGAAGGCAAAACATCTCATCCTCTACCTCCAGGATCAGCCTCTGTCTCTCCGTGCGACATAAAGGCAGTCTGGCAAAAGAGACATTGCTCTGCTCTTACTTTCTGCCTGCCCCTTAAGCAGTTACAGCAGCTCAAAAAGTGAGGAAGAAAAACTGACAGCACCATTCACCAGCTGTAGACCCAAGGAGATGCCGCTGCAAAGGGACTGAAACACTGTGCCTATCCCTTCAACCCTAGCTGTTTTGACCATCACCAACTTGCCAGACTGCGCTATCTGGGCCAAAGAATGTCCCCCAACAAGTGAGCTAGTAATATACCCAGGCACTGAAAGAACTTGTGTATAATAATGACTAACACTCAGGATGGGAGGAAATTGCCAGGGTCCCAAAACCACAAGAGCTCTGTGATGATCATCATCCACTGGGAAACAAATCGATAGCTGGGAAATTAGAGATACTGCACTGTGACTAGTCTCAGAGGGGGAAGCTGTGTTCATCTGTAACTTTAAAAACAGCGAGCAGTCCTGTGGCACCTTAGAGGCTAACAAATATATTAAGTCATTAGCTTTTGTGGGTAACCCCCATTTCATCAGGTGAGTTGGAATGGAAATGACAGAATTTGGGGCATATAGAACAGCAAAAGAAGTTACCTGTCAATTGTAGGACAGATGTTATCAAATGCTATGAACGGGACACATCCAGTCCTATTCAATTAGCTTCATTAACACCCGTCCTACAAATTCCAAATTCTGTCATTTCCATTCCAACTCACCTGATGAAGTGGGGGTTACCCACGAAAGCAAATGACTTAATATATTCATTAGTCTCTAAGGTGCCACAGGACTGCTCTTTGTTTCCCCTGTGCATGTGTACATGTGGTTATGTCACTGAGACATTTCCAGATGACATTACGTAGTTGGTGGCTCTCTCCTACTCACTGGGACCCATGTGAACAATGTCTGAGCCATTTCTCTCTCACAAAGCTGTGACACGTGCAACTGTGAGGGGGAGGGATAGCTGAGTGGCTTGAGCATTGGCCCAGGGTTGTAAGTTCAATCCTTGAGGAGACTATTAGGGATTTGGGGCAAAAATTTGTCAGGGATGGTACTTGGTCCTGCTGTGAAAGCAGGGGACTGGACTCAATGACCTTTCAAGGTCCTTTCCAGTTCTAAGAGACAGGAAATCTCCATTAATTTAAATTTAGGTCTGCACTGCACTGGTAAATTGGAAAAAGAAAAGCAATTCTGATTTACTTTCAAAAGAGACTTTTCCTAAATTGGGCATGTCTACACGGCACCAAATTTTGAAAAAAAGTGGTCTCTCAACACATCCCTTATTCCTCGTAGAAGAAGGTTTACAGGGATGGTTAAAGAGTGTGTCTGCTTTTTCAAAAAAAAATTCGGAAAAACAGACCCATTCCTTGGACACGGCATATCCTGAAAAAACAATGCAGTCTAGACATAGCCTTAGTAGAAATCATCGGTAGCATCTGTCACCTGGATTCTCAGCTGGGGTGGGCTGGCAGGACTCCATGGATGGCAGAGGTGCTCCAGCAATGGAGGGTCTGTCCCTGTGTTTTTAAAGCCCTGGACAGACAGGAGCAGATGCTTACACTGGCCTCTAGAGTTAAAGGTGAGAATTATCCACCTAATTTTCCCCAATGGGGAAACTGAGGCAGAAAACACAACTTAGACAAAGCTGCGGAGACATCAGTGGGAGAGGCAAGGTGAGAATGCTGTCTGTCTATGGCACTTCTATGGTCAACGCAGGTCACACAGCTCTGCCAAGAACCAAACTTGCTCACTGACCCTGTACCAGCCATCCCCTCAGGGCCTCCTCCTCTCTAGTCTCCTGTCTCAAAGCCGAGTGTTATCCCGTTCCATGTACTCATCACCCCCCATCACCACCTCCAGGGCCCCTGTGCAAACCTTCTAAATTGAGCCGAGGCAAATAACTGCTGTCTTTGCTCTTGGCCACACAAGCAAAGGGGCAGCAGTGAGAAGGAGGGCCATAAGGAGTGTCCAGGACTGGGACAACGAGGCTCCACAGAGGCAAATGGCAAAGCCAGGACTGGAGCCCGGCTCGCCAGATTCCCACTCACCTACACCGACCCCTAACCCAGCCCCGGGGACCAAGTTGCAAGCAAAGCCCAGGAGCGGTTGCCCAGATGGAACAAAACAAAAGTACAGCAGGTGTTCGGCATGAAGCACTCCGCTGCCACCTGGGCCCTGCCTGATTCCAGCCCAAACAAACTTCTGGCCAGCTGCAGAGATGGGCCAAGCATCTGATGATGACTCAGTGTGGGAGGGGCGGGGGGGAGAGCAATGAGCCAGCTGCGGAGGTGGATTAGTGCCCAAGGACGACTGTCTCTGTGCAGCAACTGGGGCAGCCAGCTAGCCCCCTCCCCTCCAACAAAAGCTCTCTGCTGGTGAGCTGGCAAACACAAAGCCGGACACCTGTGTGCCAGAGATGCACAGCTGGAAGGCTCCAGCTCCGAGCCATCTGCAGGGCCGGCTGCAAGCCAGCGGCCTGCCTGGCAGTGGGATCCATCCATGTGGGGGCACTGCTGTGGCATGGGCAAGGTTCGCTCACCCACACGTCCCGCAGGTCCTTGCAATGGCTCGGCTGCAGAGCAGTGTTAGTGCAGTGCCCAGGGAAAGCTCCGAAGCTGAGCATAACAAGCAGGGCCTTCTTTAACCTGCTCTCAAGCGGGAGTCTCTGCAGATAACTCCTGCATCGTAGTCCTCAATCCCCGGGGCTGAGAATTCGCCCCCTGCCTGTTAATCTCAGGTCTGAACGTGTCCACTTACAAATGCCACCTACCTACTCAGTAAAGTTGCACCTGGGGCTTCCTTCTTCTCTGGCTTGCTTGGAGTTCATCTGAGGGATGTCATTAGCATGATGCATACCTCGGTAAGCAACCAGCAAATCCCTTCATCTACCCAGCCCCCCATCACCAGACTGCCCCCCATTCTCTGCCCCCCATCACCAGACTATCTGAATATCTCTGAATTTTTAATGCATTTAACCTCACCTGCTGGGCAGCAGGGCAGTGTATTCTCCCCATGTTACAGAGGGGAAATTGAGCTGCAGAGAGGCTAGGGCTTAAATCCTTCAACAGAAGTCAGGTGACTAAAATTTCTCTCCTGGTAGCTAGTCCAGGGGCCGGTGTTCCCTGTAAATTGAGGGCTTGGGTGGCTGCCCAGGAGAGATTCGGATGCTTCCCAGCTGTTTAGCAAGCGCCAACAGGCATCCGCAGCTGGAAGCATGTGTTTCTATTGGTGGTGCACATCTGCACATACATTGGTGCATATAACAAAATTTATTCTGCACATGCATGAATAAAATTCGAGGAGACGTTGTTGGGGGCAACAGCTGAGGCAGCTCCTCCAGCCTGGACAGAACAGTAGTTCCAGCCACTGACATTGACATTTTGTCTGTCAATTGCATAGCTGAAGTCGAAATAGCTTATTTCAGCTTTTGGCTTTCTTCCTCCTACTTCTCTTACTCCTCATGAAATGAGAGTTACAAGAATCAGAGTAAAAAGTCCTCCAGCTCAACATTATTTTGAAATAACGGCTTGCTGTGTAGACACACTCTTTGTTATTTCCAAATAATGTCAGTTATTCTGAAATAACGCTGGTGTGTAGACATGCCCATGGTGAGCCTGGTGCAAATCCCATGAAGGTGCAACTGGAGGCTGAATCTAAAGACACTGCAGCTGCACTGGTGTTGCTGGGGGGCAGAATTTGACCCAAAGAATATTTATTTCTCTTAACATGGAAAAAAACAGCCTGATCCTCAACACCCGGTGGCTACGTCTACACTGGCCCCTTTTCCGGAAGGGGCATGTAAATTTCATGAGTCGTCGTAGGGAAATCCGCGGGGGATTTAAATATCCCCCGCGGCATTTAAATAAAAATGTCCGCCGCTTTTTTCCGGCTTTTAAAAAAGCCGGAAAAGAGCGTCTAGACTGGCCCCGATCCTCCGGAAAAAGCGCCCTTTTCCGGAGGCTCTTATTCCTACTTCAAAATGGAAAAAGCTCCTGCTGGGAAGAGATGGCTGATGTAGACTTCATGCTAGTTCCTCCCCTGCCGGTGTAATTGAGTCGTTACCGCCTACCCTTGATAGCTTGAGGGTTTTGTTTACCTTTTATGCAAATGCATCTTTATTGTTTCTGCCTGACTGTGAGGCTGGTCAACCAAGCAAATGCCTAGTCTTTTGTCTAGGGCGGATTGTGCCTGCCAAACACACTGAAGGAGCATAATGTTTTGTACATAACTCATACATACATCATATTAAGGATAAGTGACTTACTAGGTTCCCAGTGATATAGAACATGCCAACTTTTGGGTCTATAGCACCACAGCAGTGGGTTAGGTGTAGTGAGTCTCTCAGGCCTGGTGAGTTGTTGGCACAGATTAGTGGGTCTCTTGGTCACACTGACTACTACTCCCGGCTGCCCTCTAGAACTTTGCCCACACTCTTGCTGTGCCCATGTGGGCTGTCACTGCGTGGCGGGCTAGTGTGCTGTAGATTCACACCCCGCCTGAACTCTCGGTAACTCACCATGTAGACAAGCCCTCTGCCTCAGGCGTGGCCATAAGTGTCTGTCAATTGTGATGTAGAAAAGGTGGCAGGGCAAGATCCAATAGGCAGGGGATGGGTGTCAGGGCAGGAGACCCAGATTTACCTGGCAGCCTAGCAAAGTCCCATGGGGCTGTATTTCCAGAAGTGGCTGCTGATTTTGCACCTTGGCCTCTGACCTGCCAACTCAAGGCACTTGGGCCTGATTTCCAAGGATGCAGAGGACCCCCCAGAGATCTCTTTGCAACCCACAGGAAATATCAGGTGCAAGGGCCCAGAGCCATGAAAGAACATAGGCACCGTTGAGAATCTCAGCCAAGGAGCTTCAAGTTGGATGTCCAAAAACTGAGGCCCAACAAGTTAGCAGTAGGGAGGGTAACAGCCTCCATGGACCCAGAGCAGAAGGGGCAGCACCTTACACCCAGAAGGGGTGGAGCATCAGATAGAAGGGGCAGGGCCAATGGCAACCAGACCATGCCAGGCTCCAGAGCCACCTGGAGTGTGTGGCATGGGGTGCCAACTACTGCTGCTGTCCAAGTAGCAATGGCAGAAGTCAAGAGCTCCAGGCCCCTCTGAATTGTCAGGTCCTGGGACAACTGACTTCTTTGCCCCCCACATCAGCAGTCCTGGTTAGCAGACACCTCTAAAAATGGGATGTCTCTGTGCTTCAGGTTCTCCAGGGGATAATCTAGGGGCAAGGACAGCTAATCAGCTGATGCCTGTGAAGTGCTAAGCCTCCTGGGTAAAATGGGCTACCTTCCAGGAGAGCCAGCACAGTGGGGAATGTTCCCTTTAGGGTGAGAGATTAGCCCTCTCAGACTGAGGTGGGTGACAGTGCCAGACTCCCTGTTTTATTTGGATCCAGCTCTGTGTTTTCAGAACCCTTGGGGCTGGCAGCGGTGGGTGGGTGGGTGGGTGGGTGGGTGGGTGGGTGAAAGAAAGAAAGAAAGAAAGAAAGAAAGAAAGAAAGAAAGAAAGAAAGAAAGAAAGAAAGAAAGAAAGAAAGAAAGAAAGAACTCAGCAGTCCAAAAGTGAAGGGAGAAGGATGGAGTCCAAGCATCAAGGAGACAAGTCGGCATTTGTAGCCTTTCGATGAAGGTCAGAGCAGGCAGTATGCTTGGCGCTGAGTGTTGCTGGGCTGTGAAGCAGAGGGAACAGGAAGCCAAAACTCACCAGTCTGGGTGTGTCTCATTGAACATGACCAATGCCATTAGATCTCACCAGTCAGTCTCAGGTCATGGCTGAGGTGCCTGGGCAGGCCAGTGGGGGTGCCCACGATAGGGCTAGAAACGGTTTGGCTGTTCCCATTAGAGGTCTATTAAGACATTTGTATGTGGGCTCCACAGCTGGAGAAACAAGGATTTACCACAGGCCTCACCTGGGGGGGAGGGGGAGGCATTAGTCAGTGTCAGGTGAAGAGATAAAGTGCATTAGCACAGCAGGTGGGAATCCAGGCCAAGGATCAAGTGGCGCTGTCCCTCAGGAGGACTGGTGGGCTTTAGGGGCTCAGGAGCAGAGCAGTAGGGATTAGTACAAGTCACAATGGAGGGACATTAGCTGTGTACATGGGAAAGGGAGTCTGTGGGGGCACACTCAGGACTGGCTTAGAAGGGACACTGGAAGTCAGGCTAGTGGGTTCACTAGCAGAGCTGTAGGGGAGCCCTGCACCTGACCAGCAGGGGGCGCTATAGCTGAGGAGTGAGGTACAATAGCAGATCTTTGGGGAAGCCAAGGCTTGTGATAGCAGGGTGTGGGGGAGGGCTGTAGGTTTGAATAGAAGTGCATTGGCATCTCACCCTCCCACACATACCTCATAACACATCCACGCCCCAGCATCCACTGACTACCCTCCCACACCTTCACAAAGATGCCACCACACACACTCTTCCCTAGCACACCCTTCAACACACACCCAGCACATCCCAACCGCCTGCATCTTCACAAATATAGCAGCTCACCCTCCCACACCCACACACCTAAGCATCCCCTCAATGCACGCCAACAGTCCCCACAAACACACAAGGGCTATTCTCCACCCTGCCACCCATCCATCGCCAGGAGGCGGGGGGAGAGGAAGCCTTTTCATGCCGAATCAGCCCTGTTTCAGGTGGGGTGCTGGAGCCATCCCAGAATAGCGGGAATTTATACAGCTGCCTTCCCTCCAGGATCTCCCAGCTCTTTGCAAACCATCTGGAGAAACAGGTCATAGAATCATAGAATCATAGGACTGGAAGGGACCTCGAGAGGTCATCGAGTCCAGCCCCCCGCCCTCAAGGCAGGACCAAGCTCCGTCTACACCATCCCTGACAGATGTCTATCTAACCTGTTCTTAAATATCTCCAGAGAGGGAGATTCCACCACCTCCCTTGGCAATTTATTCCAATATTTGACCACCCTGACAGTTAGGAATTTTTTCCTAATGTCCAATCTAAACCTCCCCTGCTGCACTTTAAGCCCATTACTCCTTGTCCTGTCCTCAGTAACCAAGAGGAACACATTTTCTCCTTCCTCCTTGTGACACCCTTTTAGATATTTGAAAACCGCTATCATGTCCCCCCTTAATCTTCTTTTTTCCAAACTAAACAAGCCCAGTTCATGAAGCCTGGCTTCATAGGTCATGTTCTCTAGACCTTTAATCATTCTTGTCGCTCTTCTCTGTACCCTTTCCAATTTCTCCACATCTTTCTTGAAATGTGGCGCCCAGAACTGGACACAGTACTCCAGCTGAGGCCTAACTAGAGCAGCAGAATGACTTCACGAGTTTTGCTTACAACACACCTGTTGATACAACCAAGGTGTCCTCACCCTTACAAGCTTTCCTCATCCAAGGCCTGGAAAATCAACCCGATGGATGCCTGTGTTGCCCAAAGGGTGTGACTCTCAGAGACACCAGCAATAAGATATGCAAGCTTCTGGGAATCTCCAACAGCCTGATTTCCTTCTTTGACGAGATAACTGCTTTGATGGATGGGGGAATGTAGTGGCTGTAATATACCTAGACTTCAGCAAGGCTTTTGACACAGTCCCATGTGACGTCTGATAAGTAAGCTGGAGAAATGCAGGCTCAGAAGAGCTGCCATTAAGTGGATACATAATTGGTTAAACAACCACCAACAAAAGATAACTGTTAATGGAAGGGTGTCAGATTGGACGGAGATCTCCCATGGGGTTCCCCAGGGATCTGTTCTGGGCCGGGTGTTATTTAACACCTTTCTTATGGCCTGAATGTAGGTATAGCAAGCACACTGGAGCATTGCCGACGCTTTGGAGCAGTGCTTCTCAAACTGTGGGTCGGAACCCCAAAGTGGGATGTGACCCCATTTTAATGGAGTCACCAGGGCCAGTCCTAGACTTGCTGGGGCCCAGAGCCAAAGCCCAAGCCCCACCATTTGGGGCCAAAGCCAAAGTCTGAGCCCCACTGATTGGGCTGAAGCCATAGCCTCAGGGTTTCAGCCCTGGGCAGTAGGGCTCAGGTTACCCCCCCCCCCCCCACACACACACACACACATGCACACACCTGTGGTTGAACCTCTTGGGTTTTAGCTTTGGTCCCCCACCTAGGGTGGCAGGGCTCTGGCAGGCTCAAGCTTTAGTTCACCCTCCCCCCTGCTCCTCCTGGGGTCATGTACTCATGTTCATTGTCAGAAAGGGGTCGTGGTGCAGTGAAGTTTGAGGACCCTGCCTTGGAGGGTAGAGCTAGAATTCCGAGGGATCTTGATAAACTGGAGAACAGCTGAAATTCAACAGATGTAAGGTGCTCCACCTAGGGAAGAAGAAGCCAGCCCGCAAGTACAGAATGGGGGAGAACTGGCTTGGCAGCAGCACTGCTGAGAGGGACCTGGGAGCTGTGGTGGATCATGGCCTCACCCTGCTGTTGCAAAGTAAGCAAATCTGGGACTCATCCGATGAAGTGAGTCTTACCCACGAAAGCTCACAATCCTCTATGTTTTGGTTAGTCTCTCCGGTGCCACGGGACTACTCGTTTGTAAAGCAAATGCAATGGTAGGTTGCATCAGCAGAAGACTGGCATGCACGTCAAAGGTGATGGTACCACTCTACTCAGCGCTGGATAGGCCTCAGCCGGAGCGCTGTGTCCAGTTTTGGTCACCGATGTCTAGAGCCACTGGAGAGGGGTGAGGGACACAGCTGATCGCAGGGACGGAAGGCAAGCCCCGTGAGCAATGGCAGGAGGCACTGGGTAGACTAAAAGAAGGGCTGAAGGGGAGAGCTGAGAGCTGACAGTACTCGAAAGACTGCCATGAAAAAGACGCTCTCTGTTGCCACAGAGGGCAGGGCAAGCGGCAGTGGGTTCAAACTGCAGCACGGCAGATTGAGATTAAATCACAGGAGACGCTGCCTGGTTGTAAGAGCGATGGGACAATGGAACAGGTACCTAGGGAGGGTGTGGAAGATCCTTCACTGGAGGTTTTGAAAAGGAGGCTAGAGAGCCATCTACCCAACCAATCCTGCATCTTGGCAGTGGGTTAGACTACTCGACCCTTCTAATCCCTATGGTTCCATCCCTTCCTGCCCTTCCAAGAATCAAATACGAGGGGGGAGACACAGTGACAGCAGTTACTGGGGGCGGGGCTAATGACCTTTCCTCAGGCCTCTGATCATATCAGCCAAAGGCTGTTCATTTGGGGGGAGTCAATAGGTTTGGATGTAGGACTCTGGGGAGGAGCCAATGATATCCTGCCCCTCCAGAGAACTCTGTCAGTATTCCAGACCCAGGCAGCTCAGCAGCAGAGGTTCAGGGACTCACGCAGGGACTCCCACTGAGTTTACAGCAGGAGTAGACACCAGCTCTCCTATAAGGCCAGACCTGCCCTTTTGAGTGGCCCCATCCTCCCAGGAGTCCTCCTAGTAGCCTGCCTGATCGCTGGGGCAGAGCTCCCAGCCCCCATGATGGGCAGGGAGAGGAAGGGGCAGTGGTGATGAGAGACACACACACACATCCCACCACCAACCTGAGAGGTTAAGTAGGGCTGGACCTGGGTTTGAAGGAGGAATGGGAGGAAGTTCAAGTTGTCTCCTAGCTCATGACAACCTGTTCACCTACATCCTTCAGCAGGGACAACGTGCCCGTTGCAGACTGTATGTAAACAGGAGCAGCTCTAAATGTGCTAGGCGGGGGGGAGGCAGCCTGCCCTGTGTGGGGGCAGTCAGGGACAAGCGGCTCTGGGCATGCATCTGACACTACGCACCAGGAGAACATGTGATCTTCACTGGCAGCTACGGCCTGGCAGAGTGGAAGGCACCATCGGTTCCTGGGGCACTGGCCAAGCTCCGATGCTCTTCCATCAGTTGCTTACCAGGGCTGGTCCTCCCCAGGCATAGTGCTGCTGTGGGCAGGAGGCTGGAGGCAACCCGCCCAGCTCAGCGAGACCCGATGGGCATGACTACAGAAGAACACAGGCCCTTCCAGCCCGGATCAGGGGTCAGAATGCCCTAGGATGTGGATAGGCCATGCTGGTTTGATGGGCCAACAGTCAGAGCCTGCATATCCCATGTTCCACCAGGCAGAGTATCATTCTGCCAAGAGTGCCATTGCGCCGGTGGCATAAACACTGCCCTTCTTGGTACATGACAAAGCCAAGAGCGCTGGGCCGGCCTATAGCCCAGAGCTATTTTTCATCCTGGCGGCACTGTATGGGAACGCCAGGAAATCCAATAAATTTAAAACTTATTAAGCACTTAGAAAGGGGTTTGTATTTAAGGGCTGGGGGTATGAGAGGCAACGGAGGAAAGGGGAGGGCTGGGGGTAGGGACGGAGCCTGCTTCAATACTGTGCTATTGAGAAGAGCAGAATTCAATAACAGGGGGTTTGATTTTTATGGCAATAGATTTATTCCACCTGGGCTAAGAAATACATTCCACATCTGCTGAGCCATGTAACCAGACGCTAATTAAAATCGTATGCCGAGCGAGCTCCCCGTTGCAAAATACAAAGCTGGCTTTTAGAGAAGGCTGGGAACAGAGGGCCGAGCTCAGCCGTGGCTCCGGGCCAAGCTGCGGAGCGGGGGGGGGGGCAAACTAGATCTCGGGAGATGATGACCGGGATAAATGAGAAAGGCGGGGAAACAGGCAGGGTCTGTAGGGTGTATTTGTTTGTTTCTTTATTCGGAGGAGAGGCGCTCATGGGGGGGGTAGGGAGGGGAGATGGCCACCGCTGCTCGTCCCAGGTACTTTTCTAAGGCCTTGTCTCACTTGGCACCCCATCGCTGCCCCTCTGTGGGCTGGGGAGGGGGCACCTATGCTATTATCATGGCAGGAACATGTGAGGCACTACTGCAATGCAATGGGCCACATTTCCGGCTCCTGCTGCACCATCACGGCTTAGGGACGCTGCCAAGGGCAAGACAGTATGGTCTAGTGGAAAGCGATTTAGCTGTCTTGGACCCTGACCTGGCTCTGCTGTGGGTCCTTTGGCCTGATCCACACTTAAGTTAGGCCAACATAGCCCCAGCTAGTCTCAGAGGGGTTGCCACAGTCGTCTGTATCTGCCTAACCAGCAAGGAGACCTGTGGCTCTGTGAGGAATCTTTATGGCACCATAGGACTCCCCGTTCTTTTTAGGCTATAACTAGTGACCCAGCCTCAGGGGCAGCTGGCTCTGCTGATGCCAGGCCTGTAGCGTAAATAGGGCTTCAGAAGCCACCGTTTCCCCTGCCTTCTTTCGTATGTTTTGTCTTTGAGCTCTTTGATTAGTCCCTGACCCAGGGGGCCTGTGCCCAGGGGCCCTGGCCAATCAGGGACCCTGGAAAAATGCCTCTCCCCCCTTACCCACTACACCCACAGGCCTCCGCTCCCTAACCCCATTTCCCTAGCAGGAGCACCCCAAGGTGTGTGTGTGAGAACTGCAGGCAGAAGGGGTGAGGAAGGGCCCCTACTTGGGATCCACAGACCCCTAATCCACCTCTGGGGCCAGGAACGATCTCTTATGGTGTGTCTATGCAGCACCAAGCACCATCAGTGGGGCCGACATCCACGGCAGGCCCCAGGGCAAAGGATGTGGGCGGGGGGAGTTCTGCGCCCCTAGGGACCGGGGGTAGGAGGGGAGGGGCCAGGGGCAGCCAGACCTCCATGTTGCCCAGACCACAATGCTGGCTCCCACCTCTCCCCCGCCCTTAGAGCCATGCCAAGTCCCTTTGAATTGCCAGGCCCCAGGGCAACTGCCCCCTTTTTCGCCTCCCCCTCTCCCCGTCAGTGGGCAATAGGGCGCATTAGGGCCCTGATCTCACTGAGGACCTTCCTCCGTTACCACCACACATAATACGCTTAGGGTTAGAAGATGAGCAGGTGTGTCCCAGTGCCATGTGACAGCAGATCAAAGGCTGTGTCCAGGCTTCCAGCCTGTTAAGTGAGTAATAAGGTGTGACTTTTAAACAGTGAGAATAAGGGCACGTCTTCACTCGCCGCACCGAAGATCGACAGTCCGGTGTTTGATTTAGCAGGTCGGCTGTGTCTACACTGGCATGAATTTCCGGAACTGCTTAAAACGGAATACTATTCCGTTTTCAGTTTTTCTGGAAAAGGAGCATCTACATTGGCAGGCTGCTTTTCCGGAAAAGCCCTTTTTCTGGAAAAGCGTCTGTGGCCAATGTAGACGCGCTTTTCCAGAAAAGAGCCCCGATCGCCATTTTCGCGATTGGGGCTTTTTTCCGGAAAAGACTACTGGGCTGTCTACACTGGCCCTTTTCCGGAACAGTGTTCCGGAATAAGGACTTATGCCCGAGCGGGAGCAGAATAGTTTTTCCGGAATAGCGCCTGATTTTGTACCGTAGAGCATCGTTGCTTTTCCGGAAATTCAAGGGCCAGTGTAGACAGCTCGCAGCTTATTCCAGAAAAGCAGCTGATTTTCCGGAATAAGTGGCCCAGTGTAGACACAGCCGTCTACTACAGACCCATAAATCAAATGCTGAGGGTAGCTCTGGCTGGCTCCTTGCAGTCACAAGGAGTGAGAGAAGCCATCAGGAATGTTTGCTCCCATCAGCCTCCCACTCTGGGGATGCCACTGATTTTGGCTTAAGGTAAGCCAACTCCAGCTCCGTGTTCTATGTAGCGGGAGTTGCCTACCTTAAACCGGCCTTCCAGGTCTAGTGTAGACCTGGCCTAATTAACCATTGGCACGATTTACTAAGGATCACTGACCATTTTTAAATCAAGTTTGGAGGGTTTTTCTGAAAATCTGCACTAGGAGTTATCTCAGGAAGTCCTATGGCCTGCGTTATGCAGGAGGTCAGGGTAGATGATCACAGTGGTCTTCTGGCCATGGAATCTATGAATGGAGAGATGAGGGGAAAGAAGGAATTCTAGGAGAGACAGCCCAAACGGAGCTGCTATAAGGTGGGTACAGATCTAGTTGAAAAGCTGTTCCCAGAAAGTAGTTATTAATGGTTCGCTGTCAAGCTGGAAGGACATAATGAGGAACATCCTGCAGGGATATGGCCTAGGTTCGGTTCAGTGCAATATTTTCATCAATGATTTAGAGGAGGCTGGGGAACCTAAGACCCGGGAGCTGAATGCATCTCCTGGCCTGCCTAGTTCCAGCCCCCAAGGCTCAGGGCTCCCCCCACCAACATTGGGGAGCCTGTGCTGACACTCCAGCCCCCCTGCAGCCCCATTGTGGGGCTGGCGCACACAAAATCTACTAGCCTGCCCCCCACCAAGGCTCTGGTGTGCAAAGGGAATGCGGGGAGTGTTTTTCGCCTTCTCAGACTGGGGTCACATCAGTGAGAGTTGTGTTTTTCTTTTTTTGCTTCTCACTTGTCTGCAGCCCTTGACTGATTTTTATGTGGGTCAGCGGCCCCTGAACCCAAAAACGTTCCCCACCCCTGTTTTAGACAATGGCATGGACAAGACACTTACAAAGTCTGTGGATGATACCAAGCTGGGAGAGGTTGCAAGTGCTTTGGAGGACAGGATTAAAATTCAAAATTATCTGCAGGAATTAGAGAACTGAGCTAAAGTTCTCATTGCAGGAGGAGTAACGGTAGTCCGAATTAGGGGCTTTAGTTCGAACTACCTAGCCCGTGCCGCGTGTAGCCGCGGGCAGGGAGTCCGAACTACCGGGCATTTAAAAATAGCGGCGCCCGGGAACATGCAAATAAAGCCCGGGATATTTTAATCCTGGGCTTCATTTGCAAGTTCGAATGACTACATTAGCCACCCTAGTTCGAACTAGTGGCTAGTGTAGACATACCCAAAGAGACTGTTGTTACATTGAGGAGAATGGGGAAAATGTTGACATTGACCTCTGAGGACAGGACAAGAAGCAATGGGCTTAAATTGCAGCAAGGGAGGTTTTGGTTGGACATTGGGGAAAGCTTAGGTTAAACACTGGAACAAACTGCTGAGGAAGGTCGAGGAATCTCCATCACTGGACGTTTTTAAGAGCAGGTTACACAAACACCTGTCAGGAATGGCCTAGTTATTACTTAGTCCTGCGTTGAGTGCAGGGGACTGTAGTAGATAGCCTATCAAGATCTTTTCCAGTCCTACACTGCTGTGATGCATCTGTAAGTGCCAGAAGGCAGGGACTGGGTCTGTTTGCATGGACAGAGCCTGGTGCATTGTGGGAGCATTATGAATAACAATAATTCAGGCATATATAAAGCCCCAATCTTAACCTGGGGTGGGAGATGGGGGGAGTACCTAATGCCAGAGCCAGCTTGCTCCGGCTGAGTTCCATGGGGATTATCCTCCCCCTGTGAGTGGATCAGTGGCAGAGAGAAACAGCCCCGCGAGTTGTTGTTTTCCAGCATTGTCCTTTGTTATTAAATCCCCTTCCACCTCCCTGAGCAGCACGGAGCCCATTCTTCTTTTTTATGTTCCCCACATGACTGGTCATGCTGACCCCCCCATCCGCCGAGGCTCCAGCCTCTGTCCTCTCCTTTCATCTGTGCCCAAGCGCCTTCTCCTGCCAAGAAGCCCCGTCCCCGCTGCAGTCGAATTGCAAGTGCCTCACCAGCAGCTGGCTACGGGTCCGGCTTGCCATGATTATTTGGGCCAGATTCTCTGCTGCTGCAAGTCACCCTAGTGACTTCAAAGCCTCAGTGACCTGCCTCCACCCTCATCCCATTTCCTCCCCTCCCCCAGTTTCTCCTGTGCCGGCCCCTCTCCAGCTCCTGCATCCAGTTTCATACTGGAGCTCAGACAGCTTGGGAGAGATGTCCTATATATCCAAAGCACTGTCTGTGGAGCGGGGGTGGGAGGAAACATGCAGGAGGAGAGCTTAGGGGTTAGGCTAACGAGAGGTGAAATTAATCCCAAATCAGTCGGCCGATCTCCACCCCGATTGCAGGGTCCAAATCTGAGATAAGGAGTGAATAATACAAGAGGAATGTGTTTAGACTGACTCCGGCGATGGCTTAGTGTAGGGTATAGGATAGCATCATGGATAGTAAAGTAGGAGCCTTTTACTCTATAAGCCATTCATGGAAATTGACCATCTAAATCCCTAAATGTCAGCCTAAATCTTTGTCTGAAACACGAGCTGAGATCTCCCCTCTCCAGCCCTCCCGGCAAAGTCGGTAATGGTCTTGTGGTGCCTTTTTCAGGAGCTAGGTGCTTAACCCTGGGGTCCTGGCCTGATTCCAGACAGGAAATTACAGTCTTCCTTGGTAATACCCATCCTCACAGTTTCCATTGGACAGTGAGAAGTCGCGTGGCACCTTATAGACTAATGGATTTATTGGAGCATAAACTTTCATGGGCAAAGACCCACTTTGTCACATGCATCTGACGAAGTGGGTCTTTGCCCACAGAAGCTTATCCTCCAATAAATCTGTTAGTTTATAAGGTGCCACAGGACTTCTCGTTGTTTATGCAGATTCAGACTAACACGGCGACCCCCTGATTTTTGTCACCATTAGACAGTGTTCCTCCTTACACCCTGATCTGTGCAGCGTTATTGTAAGCTGCTCCACTGTGGCCCAGAGGTGGCTGCATTTCAGTGGTGGTCCTTGAACATTTTGGAATTCGGCCAGGCAGATCTTGGCTGCTTGGGCCACCAAACCCCCATCATTCCTTGATAAGTGGTCCACTTAGCCCTGTATCCTATCCTCCAACACAGGCCAATGCCAGATGCTCCAGAACAGGGTGATCATCAAATGATCCATCCTCCATTCTTCTGTCCCAATATCTGGCAGCCAGGTCTGGCGACATGCAGCGCATAGAATCATAGAATCCTAGGGTTGGAAGAGACCTCAGGAAGTCATCAAGTCCAACTCCCTGCTGAAAGCAGGAGCAACCCCAACTAAGTCATCCCAGCCAGGGCTTTGTCAAGCCAGGACTTAAAAACCTCTAGGGATGGAGATTCCACCACCTCCCTAGGCACATGGGGTTGCATCCCTGCACATCTTGGCTAATAGCCACTTTTGAACCGGTCCTCTAGCACAGTGCCTCTGATCCGCCGGTAAATCACTCCCACGCCCTTCAGCTCATCTGTGTGCACTACAGACCAAAGCAGGGTCCCAGCCTCACAGGCTATGTCTCCACACGCTAATGTAGAGCACTCAGGGTATGTCTACACTACCCTCCTAGTTCGAACTAGGAGGGTAATGTAGGCATACCGCACTTGCAAATGAAGCCCGGGATTTGAATTTCCCGGGCTTCATTTGCATAAGCGGGGAGCCACCATTTTTAAATCCCTGCTGCTTCGAACCCCGTGCAGCGCGGCTACACGGGGCTCAAACTAGGTAGTTCGGACTAGGTTCCTACTCCGAACTACCATTACTCCTCGTGAAACGAGGTGTAACGGTAGTTCGGAATAGGCACCCTAGTCCGAACTACCTAGTTCGAGCCCCGTGTAGCCGCGCTGCACGGGGTTCGAAGCAGCGGGGATTTAAAAATGGCGGCTCCCCGCTTATGCAAATGAAGCCCGGGAAATTCAAATCCCGGGCTTCATTTGCAAGTGCGGTATGCCTACATTACCCTCCTAGTTCGAACTAGCGGGGTAGTGTAGACATACCCTCAGGCATTTCCACGCCTCTGAGGGTATGCCCACACAGCACAGGGGTAAATAACTTTCTCCAGGCCATTCCTGTCCTATCCCCTCTTAACCCCGTCCGGCCCCCTTCCTCCCCTCCTTTTTTTTTTTTTTTTTTTTTGATTGATGCTGCACACCGAGCGGATATTTTCCCAGAACAATTCACAAAGACCCCAAGATCGCTCTCTTGAGTGGTAGCAGCTCATTCAAACCCCATCATTTTGTAGGAATAGCTGGGATTTTGTTTTCCAATGTGCATTCCTTTGCATTTCTCGGCTTGGAATTTCATCTTCCATTTTGTTGGCCAGTCCCCATCTCACGTTACTGGATTTTAATGTGAGCAGACAGGGCACTGCTGCCCCCATTGGTGCGTGGCTGCTCCAAATTCTGTGCAAAGGGGTCCGTGTGAGGTGTCAAATGAAAGGTTTTGTGTTGCTGATTCTATGTATGCTACTCATATACTTGTATGATTTTTCTATGTGCAGTTACAGAGATGGGCTCTGTACATGTGTTTGAAATGTTCTCTGTCTGGGAAAGAGTAATGAGCCTGGATCATCTACTGTGAGGAATGGCTATCCAATGAATGGCTGTGCTAATTAGCAATGCTGCATAGGCAAAGGCTCTCAAGGTTGCCAATAAACACCTGAGGAATGAGTCTGGGAACCTGCAGACCAGCAAGTACATCCTGGCTACTTGCTTGAAAGACGGAGCCAGGTCTCTTGATCATGTGATCAGCTCCAGTTTGGGAGGCACCAGGAATATAGAAGAACCATGAGGGTGCCTCCATCTTGTCTTCAATCCTGCTCCTGATTCCAGAAGCACCCTTGCTAAGGTCAGAGAGCTGACCCATCCTTATACAGGATGTACACCAGAGACTTTTAAACTGGCAGTTTGTAACATCTATGCTAAGAGCCTTCAGCAAGAACTTGGTAATTGATGTATGTGTAACCCTTCTGCCAGGCCGAGTAAATAGCAGCAAGAGCCAGGTTCAGTATCTAGGGGTCTCCTCCCAACAAGGTAATACAACACCGGCACGAGCCCCCACCCAGTGACCTGGGAAATCTTACATACACCTCTGGGTGCCTCAAAAGAGGCAATTCTTCCCCTCTCGCAAGCACAGAGCCTCAGTATAGTAGCAAATCTTTAATAACATGAGGTAACCGACATCTGCATTAAATTGGGGAAACACCACAACTCGGATTTACAGACCAAACATGAGCAAAGGCCCTTCCCCCAGCCACAAATCCCCCCAAAGTCCCAAAAGTCCAAACCCCAAAAGTCTCTGCCCCAGGTCAGTGCCACCCCAGGGTTCAAAAGTTCACCCGGCAGAGTTTCACCATCCCAGCCTGGAGGGGTGGGGATCGATGCACCTTACGTGGTCTGGTGGCCTGTCATCCAGTGAGCCGCAACCGCTGCTCCACTCCTGCCGCTGCTCCGCCGGCTGTCTGCTGCCACTCCTACCAGCCTGTCTGCTGCCACTCCTACCAGCCGCACTCACCGGTCATCTCAGCAAACCACTCTGCTGTCCGCCTGCACTTGCTGGTCATCCTCTGTAAGCTGCTCTGCTAGTAGCCCAGCGCCAGGCTCCCCTCAGCAACAGTGATTTCAGCTCTCATCCACAGCACACACTGATTTCAGCTCATAACAGAGGAGCCTTAGCACTAGTGCTCCACTGACCCACAGTGAAGTTAACTCTACAGCTCACAACTAGACTCCTAATGGAACTCTGATATTCCAAACTGGAAAGAAAAAGTTTAGGTAGGTAGATAGGTAGGTAGCTGCATGCATGCATGCATGCATGCATGCAATTGGTGTTTTTCAGGCCCTCAGACAGGCCCCCACCACCAAGTACAAAGACCTATCCCCAGACTCTCCCAATGTGGCTGAGTTTGGAACCCATGCCCCTTGTCTAGCGAGTGCTACTTAGGTTATGGTGAATCCCTCTGTCATAAACATTTCCACCATTCCATTGTCCTTGATTCCCCTAATCAGGGTAACACTTTTATCCCCCCTGCCTCAATAACAGAGAGACGGGGGATCCCACAGTGGCCAAAGTGACCATTTGGGCTGCTGTGAGCACATACTAGACAGGGTGGGTGTGTCTATGCAAATTGGACTCAGCCCCTGAAGTCTCTTTGCACCACTTGCCACAGTTCACCACCAGATGTCAGGATAGAGTTTACCCTGACCCCGCTTACATCTGTAATGTATTCTCTTTAACTATCTCACTCTCAACCCTTTTCTTTCTTTTATTAATAAACCTTTAGTTTGTAGATGCTAGAGGATTGTCCCAGAATGATCTTTTGGGTAAGAGCCGAGGTATAAACTGACCTGGGACTGTGCCTGGTCCTTTGGGACTGGGAGAACCTGTTTGGAGTTGGTGAGATTGGTTTTATAACCTCTCAGCTACGTCTACATTGGCCCCTTTTCCGGAAGGGGCATGTTAATTTCAGAGGTCGTAATAGGGAAATCCGCGGGGGATTTAAATATCCCCCGCGGCATTTAAATAAAAATGTCCACCGCTTTTTTCCGGCTTTTAGAAAAGCCGGAAAAGAGCGTCTACACTGGCCCCGATCCTCCGGAAAAAGCACCCTTTTCCGGAGGATCTTATTCCTACTTTGAAAAGGGCGCTTTTTCCAGAGGATCGGGGCCAGTGTAGACGCTCTTTTCCAGCTTTTCTAAAAGCCGGAAAAAAGCGGCGGACATTTTTATTTAAATGCCGCAGGGGATATTTAAATCCCCCGCGGATTTCCCTATTACGACCTCTGAAATTAACATGCCCCTTCCGGAAAAGGGGCCAATGTAGACGAGCTCCTTGTGTGTGTAAGGAGTGGTGCTGGTTGTGGCACCGGTAAAGCTGGAGTGTCTAAGGCATTTTGCTTGTGAAGCTTCTTGCTGGCCGGAGGGGCAGCTGAATAAAGAGCTCCGTGTGCCTGCTTTGGTGCCTTATAGGGAAGGATTCCAGCCTTGGGCTGTAAGTAGCCCTGATTTTAAGCAATTTGCCCTGACTTGACCCTTTCAGAAGTGCCCAGACCAGCCTGATATATTACAACCCATTTTTTGAGATCCTTTTGTAACTCTTCACATTCTGCTTTGGACTTAACAAGACCGAGTAACTTTGCACTGTTGTGACAGGCCGCCGCTGGCCCGCACTCCCGGGGGTCCAGCTGCCCGGGGGGCTCGCGCGGTGGCAGGCAGAGCACACCAGTGCCGAAGCCACACAGCTTACTCCTTTGTACAGATCATTTATGAATACGTTGAACAGCATGGGTCCCAGTATAGAGCCTTGAAGAGCCTTACTATCTACGGGTATGTCTACACTAGCTCGTTAGTTCGAGCTAGGTAGGCAAATGAGGGCAACTGGAGTTGCAAATGAAGCCTGGGATTTAAATATCCCGAGCTTCATTTGCATGTACCCGGGCACTGCCATTTTTAAATCCCCCTTAGTCCGAACTAACTGCCCGCGGCTAGACGCGACAGTTAAAAGTTAATTCGAACTAACTCCTAGTTCGAATTAACTGTTACTCCTCAAGTCCTTAGTCCAAACTAACTAAGGAGTTAGTTCGAATTAATATTTAACTGCTGCATCTAGCTGCGGGCAGTTAGTTCGGACTAACGGGGATTTAAAAATGGCGGCGCCCAGGAACATGCAAATGAAGCCCGGGATATTTAAATCCCGAGCTTCATTTGCAACTCCAGTTGCCCTCATTTGTCTACCTAGCTCGAACTAACGAGCTAGTATAGATATACCCTACCTCTCTCCACCGTGAAAACTGTTTATTTCTACCCTTTAATTCCTATCTTTTAATCAGATCCATGAAAGAACTTTCCCTTTAATTTCATGACTCCTTACTCTGCTGAAGAGCTTTTGATGAGAGATCTTATAAAAGGCTTTCCGTAAGTCCACATACACTATATCCACTATATCACACTTCTCCACATGTTTGTTGACTCCCCCACTCAAAGAATTCTAATATAGTTGTGAGGCACAATTTCCCTTTGCAAAAGCCACATTGACTTTTTCCCCCAGCATATGGTGTTCACCTAATGTGCTTGATCATTCTGTTCTTTATTGTCGTTTCAGACAATTTGCCTGGTACCGAAGTTAGGTTTACAGGCCTGTAATTGCCAGAATCACTTCTGAAACCTTTTTTGGGGGGGGGGAATGGTGTTACATTAGCTATCCTCCAGTCATCTGATACAGAGGCCACTTAAGTGATAGGTTACATACTGCGGTTAGCAATGCTGTAATTTCATGTTTGGTTTCCTTCAGAACTCTTGGGTGAATACCATGTGGTCCCGGTGACCTATTACTGTTTAATTCATCCCTCTTTTGTACAATCTCTTCAGTGATGCATCAGTGGAGACAGTTGCTCAGATTGGTCACCTAAAAACAATGACTTGGACATTGGCCTTTCCCTCTCTCTGCAGTGAAGACCTATGGAAAGAATGTATTTAGCTTTTCCACAATGGCCTTGTCTTCCTTAATGCACCTTTAGCAACTTGATCACCCTATGACCTCACTGATTGTTTGGCAGGCTTCCAGGAGCAGATGTACTTTAAAAATGTTAGGTTTTGTGGCTAGTTGATCTTCATTTTTTTTGTCTTCTTTGATATTTTCTCCCCTACATGAATGTCAAATGTATTTACATCAAGGATGCTGTTACTGAGAAGTTCAACTATATTCATCTTTTGGATCAGATCTTGTGCACATCTTAGGACTAAATCAAGAACTGCCTCTCCCTTTGTAGGTTCAAGGATTAGCTGCTCCAGGAAGCAGGCATTCATGGTTCCAATGGTTAATTACCCTCACTCTTAAAAAATGATGCCTTGTCTAGCTTCACCTTCCATCCCAAACGCAGAACAGAAATATTTATTGAACACTTCTGCTTTTTCTGCATTATTGTTGATAAATCTGCCATTTCCATCTAGTAACAGACCAATCTGACCCCCACATTTCAGGAAAGACGTGGAGACATTGGAGAAAGTCCAGAGAGAAGCAACAAAAATAAATGAAAGATCCAGAAAACATGACCTATGAGGGAAAGATTGAAAAAGAAAGGGTTTGTTTAGCCTGGAAAAGAGAAGATTCAGAGGGGCCATGATAAACGTTTTCATGTACCTAATAGGTTGTTACAAGGAGGAGGGAGAAAAAGTGTTCTCCTTGGCCTCTGATGATAGGACAAAAGCAATGGGCTTAAACTGCAGCAAGGGAGGTTTAGATTGGTCATTAGAAAAAACTTCTGAACTGTCAGGGTGGTTAAACACTGGAAAAACTTGCCTAGGGAGGTTGTAGAATCTCCATCATTGCAGAGTTTTAAGAGCAGGTTAGACAAACACCTTTCAGGAATGGTTTAAATAATACTTAGACCTGCCATGAGTGCAGGGGACTAGACTAGATGATCTCTGGAGGACCCTTCTAGTCCTATAATTCTTTGATTCTAATGCCATTGTCAGGATTTTTTTGTTTGTTTGTCTGTTTTGTTCTTAATGTATTTTTAAAACTCCCTTTTATGTTCTTGTTTCTGTTATCCAAGGATTTCTCCCTGTATCCCTTTGCTTCCTTTATCAATTTTCTACAATTCTTACCTTCTAATTTATATTCATTACTTTTAACTTATCCTTGCTTCCATTTTATATATATATATTTTTTCCTTTCTTTTACATGGCTGCATTCACTTCCCCTCTCAAGGAGGTCACTTTTTTTTAAACAACACTGCCTTATTCCTCTCTTGTAAGATTGTGGCTATTTGGGTATCTAGTGAGGTGTTCTAAAATTATTTCCAAATATCATTCACATTTTTCTGATTATTTAATCGCAAGGAGAGCACAGTCTGGTGCCAGCTATCTCTATCAGGATCTTTCACCTCTCTGTATTTATGCCGCACCCAATCAGCAATGGTGTTTACATGGAATGCACACAGTAGTTCTTTCCCATCTGGTAGGAGGTGCTGCTGTACAGACTGGCCACATTTTGTGCATCTTAAAAGAATCCCCTTTTAGAAATGATTCTAAAAGGTTATCTCAGATTTCACTGCCAGCTTTTGACAAAGAAATGTCCCATGTTCCACAGCCTAAAGTTACTAATCTTCATCTGGATTCCATAATAATCCCCTCTAAGAAAAGTAATTGCTATATTAAGACACAAGAGAAAAGCTCTTACACAATATCGTGCCAAAGGCTCACTTTAAACAGAAACTCCAGGTCATAGAATATACAAAATTGGCTGTTGCCACCTTGTCAAGCTATCTGGCTAACCTGAGCCAGCCTGTGAAATGGACCCCACCCCACAGATCATCAGCAGGGCTGCAACTCAGAACTCCACCGCACAAACCTCTATTGCTTTCAGAAAAGAAGTAGCACCATTTGCCAGTAGCAATAGTAGGCTGTTATCCTCAAAGCAGACCAGTCATCAGAGATCTGATAGATTCTATGAATATGTTACATTGGTAGCCCATTGTTTAAGGTCAGCAAGGTCTTGGTTAAAAGACCTTTGAAATCAATGAGAGCCTTTCCATTGAGTCCAATGGATTTTGGATCAGGCCCCTGAACTGGGACCTCTGGGAGGAGAATCAAAAGTTGTAAGAGATTCTCCCTTCTCCATTATGGTAAGTTGTGGTCTTGGACCTTCCCACCAGCTCAGGAACAGTCAAGAATATTCACTCAGGCCTACACATTGGAAAACACATCTGTGATGCACAAGGCCCTTGGGTTATGTCAACCCTGCAGCTGAGAGCAAGTCTCTAAGGCTATATCTACACTCGCGGCTTCTTGCGCAAGTAATATGCAAATGAGGCTAAGCGTGGAATATCACCAAGCCTCATTTGCATACCTAATGAGCCACCATTTTTTTCAGAAGAGGCTCTTGCGCAAGAAGGAGCATCTACACTGCCCCTTCTTGCGCAAGAAAAACCCTCTTGAGCAATGCCGTTCTTCCTGTCAAGTAATAGATGTATCGGCGTTGCGCAAGAGGGTGTTTCTTGTGCAAGAAGGGGCAGTGTAGACGCTCCTTCTTGTACAAGAGCCTCTTCTAAAAAAAATGGCGGCTCATTAGGTATGCAAATGAGGCTCGCTAATATTCCACGCTTAGCCTCATTTGCATATTACTTGTGCAAGCAGCCGCGAGTGTAGACATAGCCTAAGTGTGGACTGACTCACTAGTGGAATGTCTGATTCTGGTATGTACCTTTAACAGAGAATGTCACATGAGGTCTTAAATTAAAGCCAAGGTTGCATTCATCATGTTCTGGGCGCCACATTTCAAGAAAGATGTGGAGAAATTGGAAAGGGTACAGAGAAGAGTGACAAGAATGATTAAAGGTTTAGAGAACATGACCTATGAAGCCAGGCTTCATGAACTGGGCTTGTTTAGTTTGGAAAAAAGAAGATTAAGGGGGGACATGATAGCGGTTTTCAAATATCTAAAAGGGTGTCACAAGGAGGAAGGAGAAAATTTGTTCCTCTTGGTTTCTGAGGACAGGACAAGGAGTAATGGGCTTAAAGTGCAGCAGGGGAGGTTTAGATTGGACATTAGGAAAAAATTCCTAACTGTCAGGGTGGTCAAATATTGGAATAAATTGCCAAGGGAGGTGGTGGAATCTCCCTCTCTGGAGATATTTAAGAACAGGTTAGATAGACATCTGTCAGGGATGGTGTAGACGGAGCTTGATCCTGCCTTGAGGGCGGGGGGCTGGACTCGATGACCTCTCGAGGTCCCTTCCAGTCCTATTATTCTATGATTCTATGATTCTATGATCATGACTGTTGTGAAATGGATGTACAGATGTTGTGTAAAGAGTTATATATATCTACCAAGTGTGTGTTCTGCCTTTCTTTAGCAATGGATGAGTCACCAGCAGCAAAGGAGAAACCCTTTCTATCAGACAAGGGATGTTTATTCACCAGTCTCTCTGTCGGCTTGTTAATTAAGCATTGTAGCTAACACAATGGATGCCCATTTCCACGCCAAGTCAACAGGATGGCTCTCCTGGATCTGAAAACACACAGGCTGTGTCTAGATTGGCCAGTTTTTCCGGAAAATCAGCCACTTTTCCGGAAAAACTTGCCAGTTGTCTACACTGGCCACTTGAATTTCCGCAAAAGCACTGACTTCCTACTGTAAGAAATCAGTGCTTCTTGCGGAAATACTATGCTGCTCCCGTTCAGGCAAAAGGGCCAGTGTATACAGCTCAGATTTGTTTTTCGCAAAAAAGCCCCGATCGCGAAAATGACGATCAGGGCTTTTTTGCGGAAAAGCGCATCTAGATTGGCACGGACACTTTTCCGCAAAAAGTGCTTTTGCAGAAAAGCGTCCGTGCCAATCTAGACGCTCTTTTCCGAAAATGCTTTTAATGGAAAACTTTTCCGTTAAAAGCATTTCCGGAAAATGATGCCAGTCTAGACATAGCCACAGGGAGGTGTGTAAGCAGAAGACAAAGAAGACACCTCCTTCTCCTCCTGCCCCTTGGGCAGCATGATAAAATCTCATAGTTAGGAGCTCTGCCAATGGTGGGTGAAAACTGATGCAGGAGGCTTTGGGAGGGAGATAAATGTCAGCCAAGAGGTTAGACTGCTCGTTAGGGTTAGGCTCTGGAAAGCGTGTTCTAATTTTGGTTTATATGTAACCTTTTGTTTTCATTATCTTCCTCAACCTCTCTTGAAATTTGAATCTGCGGTGATAAGCTTATCCTTGTGCTCACTGTAAATACATCTCAGTGCTGTGACTGCCTGAGACCTGTCCAGAGTAATCCTGCCAAGGGCGCAGGGGACTGGAGTAGATGACCCCTTGAGGTTCCCTTCCAGTGCTATGATTCTATGACACGAAGTGAGGTATGGATCCTGAGTTGTATCCTACAAGCTGCTGCGTCCACCGTTCTGTCGGGAACAGCAGATCTGGTGTGTCAGTGAGTGTTCCGTGGATACAGAGCTGAACGCTATAGGGGACCACTTCAAAAGGGATTGGCGAGCATATATTTGTTAACGTGCAAGGCAAAGCAAGGCCTGGTTTAACCCCAGCAGGTGGGCCCACACCTGGGCCCTCTCACGCTTAGTGCATGAGCCTGTACCGCTTGAGCTAAAAGCCAACTAGCTCTCAGCTAAGGCTGCAGAGCAGACTCATTATTCTCTCTGTGAATGGTCTCAGAGCCACTAGATGGGACAGCACACCACACCCAGAAGGCGAGTGCTTGGTCAGCCAACAGACTGAGGGTGTTTCAGAGGTGTTAAGCACAAGCAAGGCTTCCTCGTGCTGAAGGCAGAAGGGTGACAATATGACTCTCAGTCCTGAGTACCCCAAGAATTTGACAACACCGGAACTGCCTAACATACTTCTGGGAGCTGGCAGATAAAATAATGGTGCTAAACAGAACCTGCACCCAGCAGAGGGCATTAGACACAGCGCCCTGGGAACACAGCTGTACACAAACAACCAGGATAGTCTTCAGCTCACATGTTAACAAATTTACCCTCACACATTGGATGTGTGTGTAGCCCATCTTAGGGTAGGGGGACAGAGCACAGTGAATGGGTCACTCAGGAAAGTGAAGAAAGCCAGTAGCCTACCCCAAAGCTCTTTGCTCCAACCACTCATGCAGTCCCCCCCTCCAGTGGGAATAGAACTTAAAAACCCTGGATTTTAGTTGCTGCTGCTTCAGCCACTAGACCACTCAAACAGCCTCCAGCAGCCTCCAGCAGCCTCAAGCCACCCAATTCCTAGCCCTGCAGCATTGGAAGGCGTTTGATTTGCTGCTTGCACTTATTTATTTACAGCCTGTGTTTGCTTGACCCCACATTTCCCCCTTGGGTTTCAGTGTCTCCAAAGCCCCACTTGAGAATTAATGATCTTACAGCTCATTTGTCCTGGTGAGCAGCCTGCCAGGCCATGAAATCGTAGAGCAGGAGAGAAAAAAGAGAGAGAGCGAGAGCATCCTGTGAGCTCATCACCAGAGCACGTGCCAAGCCAGAGCACTCAGATTCCAGAGACCTGATTAATCTCGCAGTCCAGGGATTGTTCAACAATCGTGTTAGTCTGTCAGCGCCTTCCCGCCCCTCCCCACTCCACCACTTTCCAAAAGAAACCTGTTTTTACAGCACAGTTTGGAAACAAGAGCGCTGGCAGCAAAGGGGGTTGTACAAATGTTGAGTAATACAGAGGGCTAGGAGTTAACGGATGCTTCCCCCGGCAATCCAGAGTGGTAGGACCCAAATATGGTCCCTCCCCTTGAGATTTGCAGCTTAACTTTTTTAAATGGGTCCCTGATGCAAACTGCTAGTAGTACCCATGACCCATTTTGCTCGCAAGTCCCTTGACTTTGCACTTATCTAGTGCCTGTTATCTGTGTGCCACAAGCCTCTTTGCAAACATGAACAAGCTCCCCTGAGAGGGCAGCAAAGTAGCGTGAGCGCCACCCCCAGGAGGGGAAACTGAGGCACAGATCAGCCAAGGCCAACATTTTCAAAAATGGACATCGCTTGTGGGTGCCTCTATTTGTGTGTCTTCAATCAGAGACGCTCAGAGCCTGATTTTCAGACCATAATTGGGCCCAAATATATCCTTGATCCAGTAAGCCCAACATGAGGACCACCAATGGGAGAGGCAACAAACTTCATTTACCCTGGGATGAATTTGCCCCCAGGTGAAGGTGAGGGTCACTTTAACTTCCTCCCTATCTACAACAGCACTGTGAGCACTATCAGCTGGAGGTAGCACAGCCATGCCCACACATATCACCTCCAAAACTACACACACGCCTGCCCAGAATTGCACCCATGCCCACCAGAACTCTGCCCATACTCACCTCCAGAACTCCGCCCATGCCCACCTCCAGAACTCCACCCATACCCACCTACAGAACTTCACCTGCACCCACCTGGTGCTCCACAGACAGCAGGCAGGCGATTTCCTCTTAGAGGAACCTCAGCCCAGACACGAGTGCTGGGTTCCCAGGGAGAAAGCACTGGCTTTAGTTAAAAAGCTTCAGGCAGACAGCACCCTCCCTTGCTGCTTTCTTAGGTTCCCCACCTCCACGAAAAAAAATGGCATCACAAACTCCCATCTCCAGCATTTCTTCTCAGCTTGTTTTCTCTCCAAAAGCTACAGCTCTGTGTAATAACGCCGCCTGGGAATTCCTACTGTGACAACCATCTTTGTAGTGTTACCATATACTGGGCTGCAGATGACACCCTGAAAGATGCTCAGACAACAAGTGAATTTCACCCAGTTCCCCACAAATAACATTTATTTGCCGCATATCCCAGCTCTCCTGAAGTGCAGCTCCACAGAGTAGGTGCAATGTGATAGAGAGAAGATCTGATTAGATGATCTAATGGACCCTTCTGGTCTTAAACTCTTGGAAATTCCTGATCCAGTACGAGTTACAGCTATCTGCACCAGCCTGGAACGTGCCAGGGCATGGCACCTATTCTTGTAAAAAGGGCCATGAGAACTTTAAGGGCCCAGAGTGACCAGAGCGTGGGCTTTAAATCTCATTAGAAAGGTGGTGCCATGGGGGCACGGGCTCCCTCCTGACTCAGAGGGAAGAGGCTACCTTGTGAATTGCTAACACGGTTCCCTACAGTCACTGAGTTTTCCTTAGTTCCTTCCCATCCAAGCACTGACCCGGCTTTGCTTGTGAGACTTGACAAGTTCACTGCCCTGGGGTGGGCATGATGGCCCCAGCCAGGGATATCCTGGGGGCAAATCACACAGATTAGAAAGTCTCATTCCCAGCAGGTGAGGGGCGATGGAGGCTGATTTCCTTAGCTCACCAGACACACAAAGCGCCCAGCTGCCTCTGATCTTGTTGCAGAGCATGGAAACTGCTCACCCCGAGGGTGGATTGGAAAGGCTGGCTCTCCGCCTTGCCCATGTGCCTTGCCAATGCTGAAGAATTCCTGCACCTGGTCAGTACACAGGGCTGGTGCAGGTAGGTACCCCTGGGAACACTGTGGTAGATGCCTGCACAGGCAGGGCTGGTTCTATCTCTGCGACTTCTATTGCCCATAACACCTCACCATCTCCAATGGGTCTAACCCCCCTGTGAGGCAAGGCAGGGTTGTTATCCCAGAGGGGGAACTGAGGCACAGAGAGACTAACACAGAACACAGCAGCACAGCCAAAGGCCCTACCTAAGACCAGGGTCCCATTACTGCTTAGACACAGCCCTAGAGCCAGTCCCTGCCCCAAAGAGTTTACAATCTGAGCAGACAAGGAAACAGAGAAGTGACTTGCCCAAAGTCGCACGTCACTCAGCGGCAGAGGTGGGATTAGAACCAGGGGGAGGCAGTTTGCCCTGTCGCCCCCCTATCCGAGTGACCCCAAAACTCTATGTGCTGGGCTGCATTGCCACTCCCTGAAATTTGGCCCAGCCACCCTTCTGTCATGAGGGAAGGCTGGCTGGGCCAAACCTGAGCACGGCTGCAACCCTGCATTCCAGCTAGCAACACCCAGAGCGGAGCGCTGAGCCGTACGCTGCCTGTTGAGTTCCTCGGCACGCACAGGAGTGAAACTTCATTTGTACAGGAGAGAGTGTTTGTCTAACATGTCGTTGCACCCTGTGGCGTGTGGGATTAAAGAAAAGTGAGCAAAAAAATAAAGCCAGAAGTTTAAACACCTACCTAAAGAAAAAATGTGGTTGGCAGACGGGCTCTGCAGCGCTGACAGTATTATAGGTTAATTTTCCTGTTGATTACAGCGTGGCTGCGGGCCAGACATGTGAAGCTGAAAATGTGTGCATTAGCAGCCAGTAAAAAGAAAGAGAAAAAGAGAGAGAGAGAGAGAGAGAGAGAGAGAGAGAGAGAGAGAGAGAGAATTCTGTACAGTTGGAAGGGACTAGCTGAGGTTTTGCAGCATTAGCCGCACACAGCAAAGAAATGGCTTCACCCTGCAGACCTGTCACTGAGCCAGCTACCTGCTCAAAGAGACACTTTCCATCTCGTAGCCCATAGGCTAGCACCCCCTCCTCTATCCTCCTCCCTGCAGGGAGCACCTCACAAACTGTTGGCCTTGTGGCCACCCCCGTTGAACTGAGAATTAGGAGTTGTACGGGGTGTTCCTGGCTGGGATGCAGCCTTCTCATCTGGACCGGGGCAAGTCACTTCACCTCTCTTTGCCTCAATTCCCCAGCTATACCATAGAGAAAGCAATTCTTCCATTGGCTGTCTTGTCTAGGTAGCCTGTAAGTTCTTTGGGGCAAGGACTGTCTCTGATTACGTATCTGTATAGCACCTACTGCAGTGAGGTCCTGATCATGGTTAGAGCCACTGTTGTAATACACAGCATTACCAAGTATCACAAGGCAAGAGCAAACTCAAGTTCATTTTTCACATGTGTGTGTAACCCACACACCTACTGGGTGTGGTTCACTGTCCCAGCCAAGGGCACTGAGACCACTCACAGAAAGAAAGAATAAATTTGCTCTACAGCCTTTGTTGAGCAGCAGCTGGCTTTTAGCTCAAGTTATAGAAGTTCATACACTAAGCTCCTGAAGTCCCGGGTTCAGTTCCACTTGTCAGTGTTAAATGTACAGCAAGGCAAGGAGTTATCTCCTATGGCCTAAGAGATCTTCAGGGAAGGCACTCTCCCTTCCCATCCGCAAGTACAGTTCCTGCAGTTATGGAATTATATATGGAAGAGCTCTATAGCAGTACATATGGGCAGTTATTTAATATACAGAGTGCCATCTAGTGGTAGCTAAGAATGTGTAATATTGTTTAGTGATAGAAATGTAGCCTGTTAGTCTGGGGTAGCTGAAGCAAAATGCAGGACAATGTAGCACTTTAAAGACTAACAAGATGGTTTATTAAATGATGAGCTTTCGTGAGCCAGACCCACTTCCTCAGATCAAATAGTGGAAGAAAATAGTCACAACCATATATACCAAAGGATACAATTAAAAAAAATGAACACATATGAAAAGGACAAATCACATTTCAGAACAGGAGGGGGATGGGGGAGGGGAAGGAAGGAAGGTAAGTGTCTGTGAATTGATGATATTAGAGGTGGGGAGAGTGGGATGTTTGTGAGTTAATGGTATTAGAGGTGATAATTGGGGAAGCTATCTTGGTAATGGGTAAGATAGTTTGAGTGTTTGTTCATTCCTTTTTGGAGGGTGTCGAATTTTAACATGAATGACAGTTCAGAGGATTCCCTTTCAAGTGCAGATGTAAAAGGTCTTTGTAGCAGAATGCAGGTGGTTAAGTCATTGAGAGAGTGTCCTTTCTGGTTAAAATGGCAAGAAACTGTTTTTTTTTTTGTCAGACAAGATCACAAAGAAAAAACAGTTTCTTGCCATTTTAACCAGAAAGGACACTCTCTCAATGACTTAACCACCTGCATTCTGCTACAAAGACCTTTTACATCTGCACTTGAAAGGGAATCCTCTGAACTGTCATTCATGTTAAAATTCGACACCCTCCAAAAAGGAATGAACAAACACTCAAACTATCTTACCCATTACCAAGATAGCTTCCCCAATTATCACCTCTAATACCATTAACTCACAAACATCCCACTCTCCCCACCTCTAATATCATCAATTCACAGACGCTTACCTTCCTTCCTCCCCCCCCCGCCCCCCTCGCATCCCTCTCCTGTTCTGAAATGTGATTTGTCCTTTTCATATGTGTTCATTTTTTTTACTTGGATCCTTTGGTATATATGGTTGTGACTATTTTCTTCCACTATTTGATCTGAGGAAGTGGGTCTGGCCCACAAAAGCTCATCATCTAATAAACCATCTTGTTAGTCTTTAAAGTGCTACATTGTCCTGCATTAATATTGTTTAGGAGCAGTTTTTGCGTAAGAGGGGTTTTTTGTGCAAAAAGGCGCTGTATAGACAGCACCTTTTTGTGCAAAATCCTCTTGTGCAGAAACTGCTCCTAATTAATTATGCAAATGAAATGTGGCAATATGCTAATCCGTGCTTCATTGGTATAGGCTTTTGCGGAAGAGGGAAGCTGTGTAGACATAGCCTAAGGGAGTGAGGGGAAAGTGCTTGCATTCTGTGCATACCTCTCACATCTGACTGGTGAAGGAGCTCACCATCCAGGTGAGCGGCATGCACGGAATGCAAGTACTTTCCCCTCACTCCCTTAGTGTCCGGGGAATGGGATGAAAATCTAGTTGCATCCTGGAGCGGACGGCTGCTGCCTCCCCTACACACCCAAAATGGCACCCTTTTCTGAGTGACATTTGCTAGACCTTTCAGATGCATGTTGTCCACTGGCCAAGGGTGTTAACCTTCAAACCAGCTCACCTCCAGCCTCTCGAAGAGACCAGAGCAGAGTCCACCCCACAGCTCACGTAAATTAGCTCCACTGAAGTCAATGGCACTACACTAATTTATACTAGCTGGGAATCTGGCCCAGATTGTCTCTGTATATTTTTATAATTCCCTCTTACTGGTATTTCTGCCCTGCCTGAAATGTGAACTAGTGGTAGATTAAGACCTACCTGAACGTCCATTATAATTTGTTGAAAGCATATTTAATAAAACTAATATGATCACAATTTCCCTGGGGAAACCTTCTAGAAGCAGAATTGCAGAGTCTAATGGTTACTGAGAGCAGCTTTCCTAAGAGCAGCTTATTCCATAGCTACCAACTAAGGCAGTGGTTCCCAGGCTGTGGTCTGTGGACCCCTGGGGGTCCACGATGGTACTGTAGGGGGTCCGGGGAAAATTGCTTCCCACCTCCCAATCCCATGGTGGGCCCGATCCTTACTTTTCTTTTCCTTTTCTCCCTCAGGGATCTGTGTCCAGCCAAGGGTGGTGTGCCAAGGCAGGAGCTGCCTTTGGCTACAAGAGCCCCCTTACCGTATCATCCATGGATGGGTAGGGGACGGAGGGGGCAGGAGCTGAGAAAGCCACGCAGGCCAGGAATATGATGGCCACTGCTTTCCGTTGCTCCCTTTGGGGGGGGTCCATAAGGTGTATTAGGCTCAGAGGCCCCCTGCTGGAGGTGTCAGGTCCTATCACCTCCATCACGGAACAAAAGCCCTCCAAATCGCCTAGAGCCATGATGTTCAACCAGTTCTGAAGCAATAGCTACTATAGTGGCTACTGCTGTAGTGAACTAGTCACATTCGACAGGCCAAATAGCCACATTGTTCAAGCCAACTGCCACATTGAAATAGTCACATGTGTCTAGTAGCTAGCATGTAGGACACCATGGGCCTAGAGAAGCTGCAGAGGAAGCAGCCAATCAACAAGGATGCAGTGAGTAACCAATCAGGGACCAGGAGGGTCACATAAAAGGAGCTGCTAAGGCCAGAGTCACTCAGTTGCTGCCTGGAGCTAGAGGAGTGAGAACTGTGCTCCTGACTAGCTGCTAGGACTGAAGGAGAAGAACACTTGAGGCCAGAAAAGCCCCTGAAGAATCTCCAGAGAGGAAGTCCTGGGCGTACAGCCCGATCGCAGGAGGGATTGTTTGAAAGCTGTCCCAGAAGGGGCTGTGGGACTGAAGAAGGCCTAGAGCGGGACACAGTGGGGGTATGCTGAGCTAGCCCAGGTGGGCTGTATGCCCTGGAAGAGGTTTGGTTTGTTGCACATACAGTTTGTGTGTGTGACTTGGCAGAAGGCCGAGTCATTTGAAACCACCTGAAAAACCACTGTCGGAGCTTACTACAAACTGAGAGAGTGCAGGCCATGCTGTTACATGTTCTCATACTTGCCTCTGGAGTAGCTGGTACTGGTCACTGACTAGGTGTTGGTCTAGGATGGACTACTGGTCCAATCCAGTCCGGCAATTTCTACATCTCCCTGCCCAAGGTGTGTTCTGTTGTTACGGTGCTTAGCACAACAAGGTGGTGGTGGATGAGGGGGGCTCCTAAATGCTGCAGTGATACAATTACTACTGCTAGGAAAGCAAATCTGCACCTGCAAATGCCTCGTGTCCAGCAGCAGAGGGAAGAGAACCACTTGCACATACTGATGTGTTTATTTTTGGTCACTCACTTTCCCAGGAAAGCTGAACTCAGTGGCAGCCTACAGTTTTGAATGAGGTCCGCTGGCTGAGTCAATTGCTTTTTGTATCACTCCAAGCCCCTGTCAGAGTAAACTCCGGAAAGGGGTGATGCCACTTTTGCTGGGGTTTGGGAATGACACAACAATTTCCAGCCTGACCGAGCCATCTCAGAGACGCCGCAGCTTCTGAAAAGGACCCAGCCTGGCATCCCAAACTGGATGGACTTCAAAAGGTGCTGACACTCTCAGCTTGCCACTCCCACCTCAGAGACACAATATTGTCGCTTGCCGAGGAGATGGATGTGTCCTGACTGGACTCTCTTTTGTTGGCCTCGGGCAGCTCCTGACCGGCCTCATGGAAACACCACAGCCCCCGCAGGAAAGGAGCTGAGACCGGAACTGGCCGCTTGGAGCACAAGCAGGTATGTGTAAGGCCCTGCCTTAGCAAGGGTATTGTAGTGCAGGGAGGGGCCCTGACCTGCTGGAGGGATGGAGCAGAGTCTCTGTAGCCGGCACTGCTCCCCATATGCTGTTGGGAGGCACTGTGGGCCAGGCTGAAGCTTCTGATTGTCGCATTATCAGCCCTGTCTCTCTGCTACCTATTGGCTGCACAGGAAGCAGCAACTGAGGCTGGAACTGAGCATAGAGCGAGCTGGGCCCTGATCCCTTCCCCAAGCCAAGCTGGGCCCATCTCTTCCCTGCCATGCCCTCCCAGCTGGGTCCACTCCCACCCCCAACCTCCTCCCTGTCATGCCCTTCAGGCCGGGTCTGGCCCCGCCCCCTCCTCTCTGTCATGCCCTTCAGGCCCAGTCTGGCCCCGCCCCCTGCCACACCCTTCAGGCAAGGATCAGTCACACCCCCTGCCACCCACCCACCAACTCCCATAGGTCAGAACCAGTCTGCCAAGTCCCAACAAGCAGCTACAGCCTAAGCGGGGAGGTGGAGAAAGGGATACCTGCTTCTGCCTCCCTGCTGAAGGGGTCTATGGGGAGAATGCACAGCTGCCCAGTCCCCTCCCCCAATCTTCAGTGATATCTCCTGAAATTCAAACATTTGCCCAGGACGCTGCCCTGAAATCAACCAATCCAATCAAACCCTTGATTTCCTCCGAGCCCTAGTTATAAGTAAGGCCCAACCAAATTCACAGTCCATTTTGGTCAATTTCACCGTCATAGAATTTTAAAAATCATAAATTTCATGGTTTTAGGTTTTTAAATCTGAAATTTCATCACTGTAGAGATTCTCAACCAACAAGGAGTTGGGGGGCTCGCAAAGTTATTGGGTGGGCGGTTCTGCTCCCCTTCCTTCTGGTCAGCTGCTGGCAGCAGTGCTGCCTTCAGAGCTGGGTTCTCAGCCAACAGCCATTGCTCTCCGGCCGACCAGGTGTGTAGGCAGCACAAAAGTTGGGGGGGGAGCAATGCCATGACCCTCCGAAAATAATTTTGTGACACCCGCTCTACAATTCCCTTTGGGACAGGGGACCACACATTGAGAAATGTTGATCTCCCCCATAACATCTGTATAGTGTAGGGTAAAGCACACAATGACAGATTTCACAGGAAGGAGGCCAGATTTCATGGTCCATGATGAGTTTTTCATGGCCATGAATTTAGTAGGGCCCTCATTATACAATAGACTGTCACCTCTTCAGCCGTGTTGCTAAATCTGCTCTTAGTGGTGGCTGCCCTTTACCGCTTGCAGTTGGTTTGGTATCAACGCAAGGCATCCCTGAAGTCTTCCAAGAATTTGTTAGGGCTGAGAGGAGGGGGCTGCATGTGTGCTGCGTGTGCACCCACATACATGACACGTCTCCTGTGTCTCCAGCTTCTAAGAGATGTGAGCCCACCCCAGTCCTACTGTGTCTCTGGTTGCCAAGTTTGTAATATTTAAAACCCAGACGCTCCCACAGCATTGCCAGAACCTCCCTTGCCCGGCCTCTTCCCCCGAGGCCTTGCCCCCATTCACTCCTTTTCCCCCATTGCTCGCTGCTTTTCCCGTCACACTCTCTGCCATCCTGGCCAGAGGGACATGCCTGCAGAGTCGGGGCTGGGAGCTGCAGCCACCAGATGCGGGGAAGTGGTGCTCCTGGCTGAGTCGGGTCTGTCATGCATGATCCCTCCATGCCTTCCTGTCTCACCCACCCACAGTAACCAGACTTCGGATGTCCAGTCAGTACAGCTGCCTGACACTGTCTAGTCCCCTTTCGAGCAGAAAGTCCAATTGAAAACCAGAAACCTGCCACCTTACCTGTCCCTCTGCAAGAAACATGTAGGCGTTTATCACGCAGGACCCTCGAGCAGGTTCAATTCCATCCAATGGAGGGCTGAGGGGGTACCGAATCCCCATGCTGTCCCTAATGTTACTGCTTCCCAGCTGCTGCTGCTGCTCCAGTTCTTGTGAACCGTGGTTTACAGCAGAGTGTAGCTGTTGTCAGCCCAGCACCACCGAGTGACGATGGACAATAAAACCGGGCACAGGGCCAGCCCCTCCTGCTTCACACTGCTTTGGGGGAAAGAGATGCTGCAGTGCCTAGTTTACACTGCTTAGGAAACTAACCCTCCCCCACACTCCGTGTGTGGGGCACATTGCTGTCTGCAGCAGTGGTGGGGTAGCAGCCGGGACTGGGGGAGTGGCAGATGGTGAGAGAACCCTGAATCCTTGCTTGGACTCCTTCCATCACCCTATTTTATGCTGGATTCTTTGTGTCCTAGCTGGCCCATGGCTTCTCAAACTCCAAATCTTTGCCAGTCTCCCACTGTGCACATCTGCCTCCCCATAGTCCTTTGCTCCACTCTGATCATGCATGTCTTGGCTTGTTCCCGAATGCAGATGGCAAGTGTGGGATTCTAGCAAGGGTGGGGTTCAGGCCCCATTCTGTTACAGCTGGGAGAGCTGGTGTTACCTGGTGCATAGCAGATCGTGACCCTACAGAGTGATTGCCCTTTTTTAACCCAATTACACTTTTGTCCTTCACAGCATCCCTGGGCAAGGAGTTCCACAGACTGTCTGTGTTTTGTGACTATATACCTCCTTTTGCTTGTTTGTAACCTGCTGCCTGTTACTTTCATTGGGTAAGCTCTGGTTCTTGTGTTATGTGAAGGGGTAAATCATAGAATCACAAAATACTAAACCTGGATGGGACCTCAAGCAGTCATCAAGTCCAGTCCCCTGCACTCATGGCAGGACTGAGCACTATCTAGAACATCCCTGACAGATGTTTGTCTAACCTGCTCTTAAACATCTCCACAACCTCCCTCGGCAATTTATTCTAGTGCTTAATCACCCTGACAGTGAAGAAGTTTTTCTTAATGTCCAACCTAAACCTCCCTTGCTGCAATCTAAGTCTATTGCTTCTTGTCCGTCCTTGTCACTTCTCTATTCACTTTCTCCTCAGCATCCATGATTTATTAGGCCTCTATCAGATCTCCTCTTAGTTGTCTCTTTTCCAAGCTGAACAGTCCCGTCTCTCCTCACATGGAAGCTGTTTCAGACCTCTAATCATTTTTGTTGCCCTTCTCTGCATCTTTTCCAGTTCTAATATACCTTTCTTCATGGGGCAACCAGAATTGCCCACAGTATTCTAGGGGTGAGCATAGCATGGATTTATGTAGTAGCATTATATTCTCTGTCTTATTTATTCCTTTCCTAATGGTCCTTAACAGACTGCTAGCTCTTCTGCTTGCTGCTGCACATTGAGCAGATATTTTCAGAGCACTATTCACAATGACTCCAAGATCTCTTGAGTGGGAAGAGCTAATTTAGGGCCCAAGTACTGCTCCAAGAGGGGCTGCCCCCTGCCAGCTGGACTCACTTATTAACCATTGCTTGTCTCTGTACACAGTGTAGAGCCTCCGAGACAGTGAGTCATGGCACTGCCCACGCAGTGTGTCGCACACAGCCCTCTTATTTCTAATGCGGCTGTTAAAATACAACCCCACATCTGTTTAATTGAAATAAAAAATGTCTCGAAAGCTTTTCTGCTCATATTAGGTAGGGCTGGTTTCATCATTACCAGCCTCATTGCGTCCCTTCTCTGGTCTCTGAGGGAATCCTTTCAGGTGTGAGCCTCATGCCTTTACCGACTTCGGGGCCGAACTGTTCACTTGGCCTTCTCTTAGACTGGGCCCTTAACTTGTGTATCCACCACGCTTACCTCACAGGTCCACCTGAGTTCACGCACCGATGGTCCTACCCTTCAGGAGTCTGGGCCCACTGGAGAACCAACATAATGATCAAGTTAACAATAGAAACAAAGGCTTCAGAGGGAAGCCAAGTTAGTCTGTACAGGATAAAACAACAAATGGTCTGGTAGCACTTTATAGAGACTAACAAAACATGTAGACATGTAAACAAAGCATTTAGGGAAAATAGGTTTTCAAACAATAGTATCCGTGCTCACGTCTAGTTGACCTCAAGGCTTACTGGTCCCAGATGGTAACATAGGCAGGCCTAGCATCATCAGAAACCCCTGTATTGGTTGTGACTCGGCTGGGTTTCACCTAAACAACTACATCCACTCTCTTATAATCCTGCAGGAGTCCTTTTGATTTCCTGTGTTCCTGGGTCTCCTCCTATTCTGGTCAAATCCAATCTTGTAAGCTGGTTGGAGATAGAGGCAAAGCCATCAGCACTAATATCTCTGGCATTGTCCCTTAACCTCTCCAGAGTGGTTTCAATACAGAAGACATCCAAAAAAATAAGCAGACGTACATTAGCCATAAATTACAGATCCACTCCAAAGCCAAGTATTTGACATCAAAACAGGTTTTGATAACAAATTAGGATTTCACCAAAACAAGAGTAAATTTTACTTTTCCATCAAAAAACCCATCTAAAACCTGACATTTTCAGCCAAAATTAGTCAGCATTTGAATTTCTGCCAAAAATGGGTTTTCTAAAGAAAATTGAGACAAAATCCCCTTTCATTTTTTTTTCACACCCATTTAAAAACAACCAGTTTTTTGACCTGCGCTAATATTAAGAATTGGCAAAATCACATTTAAAAAATAAACAAACATAAATTTGCAGCCACCTGCTCCCAAATACACCCAGAAAACTGTCATCTGACAGCGGCTAAGAACTGCCCACAGCCTCTTTTTTTATTTTGTTTTGTTACCCAAACCTAAATCTAACCCTAACCCAGGGGTGACAATAAAACTGCAGCAGTTCACTAGAGTTAGCCCTTAATGGGCCGCTGCCATTATATTTACCTGTGCCTCCGCAGGCATGAGCAATCACAGCTCTCATTGGCCGGGAATGGCAATCCACAGCCAATGGGAGCTGTGATCCCCTGAATCTGTGGAAGTGCAGTAAATACGGAAGTGGGGGGGTCTGCCAGCGGCTAACCCTGGCAGATCGGATTCGGACTGTGGGGCAGTGCTTGCCCTCCCTAGCCCTCACCCTTTAGGGCTACGTCTACACTGGCCCCTTTTCCGGAAGGGACATGTTAATTTCACAGGTCGTAATAGGGAAATCCGCGGGGGATTTAAATATCCCCCGCGGCATTTAAATAAAAATGTCCGCCGCTTTTTTCCGGCTTTTAAAAAAGCCGGAAAAGAGCGTCTACACTGGCCCCGATCCTCCGGAAAAAGCGCCCTTTTCCGGAGGATCTTATTCCTACTTTGAAGTAGGAATAAGATCCTCCGGAAAAGGGCATTTTTTCCGGAGGATCGGGGCCAGTGTAGACGCTCTTTTCCAGCTTTTCTAAAAGCCGGAAAAAAGCGGCGGACATTTTTATTTAAATGCCGCGGGGGATATTTAAATCCCCCCCGCGGATTTCCCTATTACGACCTGTGAAATTAACATGCCCCTTCCGGAAAAGGGGCCAGTGTAGACGAGCCCTAGTTGTCTTCTCTTATCCATTTGTTATGTCTAGTCTTCTGGATTGTAAACTTTTTGGGGACAGGATTATCTTTACCTCTGCCTGTACAGGGCCTTGCACAAAGGCACCTCTCCTGGCTGGTCAAGAGGTGCTACCATTATGTACATGTTACACCTGAAATATAATCGTTCACTTACCAGTTCCTCTTTAATATTTATTTTAGACAGAGGTTTACAGAGAAGCCACCTGTTGCCGCTGGATACCAGTGAAGATAAAAGATGCACCTGAACCAAACCCCTGAAATCTGTCAACTTTAGGGACGATCTGGCTGCAAACCTCCAGCCAGTCCCCTCTATTAAATGAGCCTGGTTCTACTGCCAACGTTATTAGGGAAACCATACACCTGGGGAACTGCACCTTTCAATTCTCACACAGATGTCCCATCACAGGAGCTAGAGGGCCAACTCCATGGGCAATAGCAGAACCTCAGCCTTTAGCCTGTCCTTGATCCCAGCCTCTAGCAGGCAGCATTCTCTTGCTCTTTGACACCCCCAAAGCCAGTACATATTGCACAGTGTCTACAGTGGGACAGCCCCTGGTTCCTAAAGAAGGCGAGGAAGAGATAAAAGTACAAATTGAACCTCTCTAGTCCAGCACTCTCTGGTCCAGTAACATCCATGGTCCAGCATGATTTTAGTTATCTGAATGTCCACTTATCATGGGTATGGCCAAATTTCCCGCAGTCCCATAAAGTTTGTTTACAGCCACCAGGCCTAGCTCTCAGTGTTCTGTGCTGTTCTTTAGCTCTAATTGACCCCAAAATGTCTTCTAAGAGCCCCGTAAGCAGTGGAAGTATTGGTAACACTGCTAGACAACACCAGCCTCCCATGGTTCAGCAAATTCTCTGGCTTGGCACCAGGCAGGTCCCAAGGATGCCGGACTAGAGAGATTCAACCTGAACCACCAAAATCTTTCAGTCAAGATTTCATCAGGACTGAAGACAAGCCTGGAAAGAGGTAAAAGGAAGCCGGTGGCTGGAAATTAACCTTTGCCTGAGACAATGACCTTAACTGAGTTTGTTACAAAAACACAGTTTAAAAGAGACTACCTAACGGCATTATTGAAAAGCACAGCTCCGATAGTTGCATTGGTTTGGGTCTAAGAGACTGACTGAAAAAGGCAGCAGCATCTAATGGGTAGAGCCCTAGATCTGCACTCAGGAAGGTGGCGTTTTAACCTCTGCCCTGCCACTCACGTTGCCCCACCACTACCCCTGTCTATGGCCCCTTCACACTCTTTGTCTTCTATGTATGGGTTTTAAACTCTTCTGAGCAGCTATGCTCTCTTATAGGGCCAGACCCTTTTGCTAGGCCCTTTTGCGTGCCAATAATAATCACGTCAATTGATCGAGCCCAGAGATTAAAGGAGTTACCCAAGGTCCCACAGCTAGTCTGTGGCAGAGTCAAGCACTAACTATAAATCTTCCAAGTCCCAGGCCAGAGTTTCTGCCACAAATCCATTTTACCTGGTTTCCAGCCTTTCCGTTCCTGTGATACGGATCATTGTGAAGCTGGATCCATGAAAAGCCAGCTCATCTACTAAGGAACCTGAGATATTTTAAAAATCACAAACATTGTTCTTCAGGTCTGGCCTCCCACTATTTGGCTATTAGAATACTCTTGTTTTCTTAGAAAAAAAATAAGACTTTTTCCTTTGGCATAGATGAGCCAATAAACAGACTCTTTGAACGCTATTTGAGTAGCACTTTAACAAGGCTTCCAGACGGCCCTGCTGTCTGAATGGGTCCCCTGTGCTTTGTGTATCAGGACACCCACTATATAATTTTACAGTCTTGTGAAGTCAGGCTAATATTTACTGAACAAATAAGGGTTCTGTCTCCAGTTTAATAGACTGGTACTCCAGACAGAAGCAAAAAGTGCCAATTCTGATGAAGAAACTCTAACGAGCCCTTCAAAATAGTTTGTACAGGAGTAGCAAAAAAAAAAAAAAAACCACCAAGAGCCAGCACAAAAAAATGCACTCTGTGCCAAACAAAATACACCTAGCCTATTAAAGTATGACTAATCAAGTGGCACTTTTTGCAGCGCAAAGACATAACTTTCCATGAAAAAACCAAATAAGGCTGTGTGTGTGAAAGGTGGACAGCAAATTCCCCTCCCCCCACAAGACGAGCATGTGTTTTTTGTGAGGATTTATTTCACTATTTAGTCTATTTATTTCTGATAGGCTGTCTGTCATTTGCATCAGAACCTAGGGTGAGGGAAACATATCGGTGGTGCCGAAATATGAAATGAAATGGGAATGGAAAATATAACCCAGTGGTATTCAAGATGAATGTTATTTTTTAAGAAAAAGGTAAAATATCACCAGAGAGCTGGTCAGAAAGACCTTGGGTTAAAATACCCCAGCCAGATGAGTGGGAAAAGGAGAACTTGAGCACTGCAGAAAGCCACAAAAATGTCCAAAATATATAATGGTATGTTGCATTTGTATCAGAGACGGATCTGAACGGCACTCAGTTACCATAAGGATGAATAAGTCAGGTTGATGGTCTCATCCCATTTATCATCAGGTATTTGCACTGAAATAGAATCTATCGGTCCAGGTCCCGTTGTGCAAGGTGCCATATAGACACAGAGTTGGAGACAGTCCCGGTATTGGGAGTTTATAATCTTAATAGACAAGACAAAGTGAGCATGGGAGGGGAAACACAAGCACAGAGAGGAGCAGTCACTTGCTCGAGGTCCCACAGAACTTCAGTGGCAGAGCTCAGAAGCCAGGTCTCCTGCCTCTCAATCTAGTATTCTACCCACTGGGCTCTGCTCCCCCGTTTTATCCCAGTCTGGGGAGTGCCTTTCATTCCAAAATAGCTTTCCCACTGCACTGCGGCCCACCCACCGCTGACTGTCCTTCACCCACAGTTGGCATGCGGTGGAACATGGCAGCCATTTGGCCGTGCATAGGCATTGTGTGTGACAGAGGCAGAAGACGGCCTGGAACTACATTCACTAGACCAGGGTGGGGAACCCATGTTTGGTTGGGGAGGCGCTGACCCACAGGAAAATCAGTCGGGGGCCACACACACGTGAGAAGCAAAAAAGCAACAAAAAATTCCAACAGCAAAAACCTGCAAACCCGCACTAACGTGACTCCTGACTGAGAAGGAGAAAGACACTCCCCACGTTCCCCTCACACACCAGAGCCTGGGGGAAGGGGGGCAGGCTAGTAGATTTTGTGTTCTCAGCCCTGCAGTGGGGCAGCAGAGTGGCTGGAGCACCAGTTCAAACTCCCCAGTGCTGGTTAGGGGGATCCCTGAGCCTCAGAGGCCGGATCCAGGCAAGCTGGGGGCCTTAGATTCCCCACCCCTGCACTATACCATGAAGCAGTTTGGTGGTTTGCATCCTTCACATCAGACCCATCATTAACCACTAACCATGGCGGGCCTGCTGCTTCACAAGCTGAGATACCATTGATGCCCAATGATAACCCATTGAAAACCCAATGGTGCCTCAGCCCCTTGCTGGCCCAAACACCAGGACCAGTATAATGAACTCACCACTGTCTGCAGACAGACCTCACAGCCATGAGGGAACTGAATCAGAGACCTTCTATTCCCAAGCCAACCTTTTCAAAAGTGGCCTCAAGTCTTGGGTGTTCCTGGTGAGACCCCTTTGCTCTGATTTACAAACATCGGTCGCAAAGAGCCTCTGTTTTTCTGAGAGGCAGGTTGTTCTACACTGTGCCACACAGGGTCTGATTGTCTAGGGGAAACATTTCTTATCGCAACTGGTCTCCCTCAGGCCTGGGATGGACACACAGCTAGGTGAGAATACACATATCAAATCTGTAGCCAGCTAAGAGAGCATGGTTGTAATACTGCATTACAGCCACTGAAGACTTCATGTCAGCAACAGGAACAGAACTTGGATCTCCATGCTTCCGTACACTAGCCCATTACTTGATCTAAAGAAGAATTACCATTAGCTGTTAGCAGTATAGAGCACATGACACAGGTGAGAAGTTCTGGTTACATCCAGTAGAGGGCAGTGGTGCATGTGGACACCCGCCCTCACCAAAGGACAGGCTAGAGATCATAACAGACTTTTGCAGCTCTAGTTTCTCAGATCAGCATCAGATGAGCGATTAGAGGTGCAGGGGAGGGGGATAAAGATGACCATTTAATGATTTCAACAGGGGATGGAGATTGCATCCCCAAGAAGCCTTCCAGCCTCTTGAAACAGAGTCAAGATAGAAGCAAAGGCAAAAAGCCATTGGGTTACCCGTGAGTGGACTGGCACAAGAGTCAGGGCTCTTATAATGTGATAAAGTTGTATCTTTCAGCCAAGGGGACTGATGTCTCTGGGAACTGATCACCGATGAGAAACTGGGCTAGGCGAAGATTGTAACTTGCTGAAGGTAAGTTCTAGTCCCTAGAAAACATGTTTGGTTTTGTTTGTATCTGTATTTGGGTCTTCTGTCGGACTGCTTATCACTGACACCGCTGGCCTTTGTAAATTAAAGCCTTGTTTCACACCAAAACCACCTCACTGATGTGTATTAAAGCAAAGAATTAATTCTTCAGCCAACCCACAAGCAGGGGTGTGCCTGGTCTGTTGGGAGACAGCTTAACTCCTGGGAGGGTCCAGTGAGAGGGACTGGACATGGCAGGGCAATGGGGAATTGGGGTTCACTGCTTGGTGCCTGCCAGGGGAGGCTTAAACCAGCAGAGTCCTGAGGCATTTGATAGCAAGGCAGACAAGCTGGCATGCAAGGAAGCAGACTCACAGCTTAGCAGCAGCAACCTTCACCTCCTGCTGCAGCAGAGTGAAAACACAGTGGCTCACAGTTCTGAGAGAGGCGCGAGGTATCGCAATGGGGTGCTGGGCTAGATGAGCCATGGATCTGACCCAATTTGGCTGTTCTTGTACGTGAAACAAGCCAGGAAATCTCAAGGATTTCCATAGTCTTCATTTGAGCTTGGTGAAAAGAGCCACCATTACTGCAATGAAGAGTTTCTTTCTTTCTTTCTTTCTTTCTTTCTTTCTTTCTTTCTTTCTTTCTTTCTTTCTTTCTTTCTTTCTTACCAATGGGACACTGATGTCCAAAATGTGGTAGAAATTTACACTGGTGAAAGAATACAACTTTGCAAGAATTATTGCGAGGACTGGTGTTCTGGCGTTTGAGGCAGGAACTTAGGAAAGCTGGCTTCAAATCTCGCTCTGCCAGTGTGCCTTTGTAACCATAGTCATGTCACTTAACACTACATCTCAGTTCCCCATGTGTAAAATAAAGACACTTCTTTGCTCTTGTCTACCTAATTCACTAATCACCATGGCATTGAGTATTTGGATTCAAATACTTGGATTTAAACCCAAACATTGCAGGATCAGGTTAGTGAACAAGAACTAGAAAACAAAACTGACCAGAGACTAGTTTCTTCTTTCCAGGGTCCAAGAAAAGTAGACGGTAAGAATGTACAGAAATGACACAAAGGGTTAAAAAAAAAAGCCTTTTACATACTTTTCAGTTTTGGATCATGTGGACTGTCATTCCTACAGGTAAGGCCAGTTTTCATTCTATTATTTTTAAAATGACTTTAAACTGGCAACTTGCAGAACTAGCATGAGCTCCAAACATTCCTGAGGTTTGGACTGTTCTGGATCTGGGGAGGTTTGGCTCCATCCTTTTCGAGATGCCGCCAGCAGAAATTAAAAAACATTACAAGTGTTAGCAAGGCCTTAAAGGAGCCTGATTTTCAGAAAGTGCTGAGCACCTGCTGTGACAGGAAAATTTCCTGATATAGCCTCGAAAAACCTCAGTGGGCTGATTTTAACTATCTTTAGAGTCTATTGTATTAAGTGCAAAGTTTAGGTATTATTGTGGGATTGCATGTAACTTCGGGGGGAGAGGAGGGCGAAGACAGGTGTGGTCAGTGTAAAACTTAGGAAGTGACATGAGTTTCAATGGGCTATTTTCAGCAATGTGCCAGAGAACAGGGAACTTTTGGGACAAAGTTAAGTGGGATTCCTATGAAATACCAGGGGAAGGTGAATGCAAATTCCTACCTCTGGATCCAGCCTTTGAAGCTATGCCCTGGGGAGAGAAACATAGTCTACTGATCACCTGTTCCTGGAATCTGAAGGTCAGAGGCCCAAGTGGTATAAAGGACAGACTGACTCATTCATCCTTGTACTTTTTCTGGGCCACAGCTGTTGTGAATTTATCAGCACAGACTAACACTGGTGAGGGGGTCGAAGGACTCATCACCCATCAGAGCCCTTGCTGGAGCTGGTGTGATCTCTGGTAAGCTCGTTAGCATGTGGGTAGGTTCTTCTATTGTTTGAGTCTGTTTTCTTGGTCTTGCTTTCACTTTAAGAACATAGGTGCTTGCTTAGCAAAGGCAGGGTAGTCATTTATACTAAGGATGTTAAGGACTAGTCGCTTCCCCCACCCCTTTGCTGCTTCTATCAGTTAGAGGCAGCAAAGAGGGGTGGGAAAAGAGGGAGTACTTCAAAGCAGCAGTGCCATATGGAGCCCAGGCTCCATGCGGCGCTGCCACTTTGAAACACCATGGCGGCATTTCAAAGGGGAAGTGCCTCACAGTTGATCCTGGGTTCTGTGCAGCGCTGCCCCTTTGAAACGCTGTTGCAGCATTTCAAAGCGGCAGTGCTGCATGGAGCTGATCCCAGGCTCTGTGCAGAGCTGCCCCTTTGAAACGCCATGGCACCACGTGGGCATTTCCACAGAATCAGCCGGGGAGTCCCGAGCTGACCCCAGGCTCTGTGAGGCATTTCCATGGAATCCGGGATCTGATCCAGGCTCCACGCATGGCATTTCAAAGCACGCAGAGCCCGGGGTCAGCTGGGGAATCCCCTGTAGGGCCTCTTGTACATTTCAAAGGAGGAATGTGGAAGTGCCTATCGACTAGGAAATTCCATCGACTACTTGACTCATAAATTAACTGATATTTAACATCCCTAATTTATAACTGCGGGTAGTTACAGTGCCTATCGCTGCTGCAGAGAAAGCAAAACAACGCTACCAGCGATGGATGCTGTCTGGCTTGCTGGAGTTAATATAGGCATGAGACTATGGAGCCTGAAAATACCCCAGGCAGGAGGGCGAGAGATGCATGTCTCCACACCAGAAAAGCAGCAGCTGGGGGCAAAGAGTGGGTGTCCTTGCTTAACCACTAGGGGGAACCCCAAGCTGTGGCACCTGCCTGCTGAAAATAAGGCCTTCAAGGTGTCTCGGGTAGGGCACCGGAGAACTGAGGCCCCCTAAAATCACTAGAGGTTGAACCTCTCTCCTCTGGCACTCTCGGGACCAGACCGGTTCCAAAGGAAAGAGTTTTCCAGACCACGGGAGGTCAGTGTTTTCTAGCACCATTACCTACACTTCCACTGCTTACTGCGCTTTTAGAGAATGTTTCCAGTGTGTCTATACAACAGGGCTTAACTTGAAATAAGCTACGCAAATTGAGCTAAATCAATTGCATAGCATATTCCGAAATAGGGAGCATCTACACAGCACTTATTTCGAAATAGAGCACTCTTCCTCTGACTTCCCTTACTCCTCATACAATGAGGCTACATCTATACTGCGCTCCCTTGTGCAAGAAAATATGCAAATGAGGCAAAGTGGTGAATATCGCCGTGCCTCATTTGCATACTTAATGAGCCGCCATTCTGCGCAAGGGGTTTTTGCGCAAAACCCCCTCTTGCGCAAGAGCCGTTCTGACCCTTTTTTTCAGGCAGAATGGCTCTTGCACAAGAGGGGGGTTTCGTGCAAAAATGGCAGCTCATTAAGTATGCAAATGAAGTTCAGCGATATTCACCACTTTGCCTCATTTGCATATTTTGTTGTGCAAGAGAGCTCAGTATAGATGTAGCCTGAGGATTACAGGAGTCTAAGTAAGAAGTCCTCTAGCGTGACAATATTTCAACATTATTTCAAAATAACTGCCGCTGTGTAGATACAGACTAAGTTATTTTGAAATAATGCTAGTTATTTCAAAATAATGTTGCTGTGTAGACGTACCTTTAGGGATAAATTAGAACTAAATAACAACACAGAACACTGAGAGCTAGGACTGGTGGCTGTAAACAAACTTTATGGGGCTGTAGGAGGGTCAACCTCCAGTGACTTTGGCAAATTTCAGCCAGGGAGTTTGATGTTGACTTCACTGGTGTTATTCCCGATTTGTACCAGGACAGTGGCGATCAGATTCCGATGAAAAGATGCGAGAGAAGCAAAGTTCTAATGCCATCCAGACACGAAGCGCGGCAATTGTGCTTCATTGTCCTTGTCAGATGCTTCACCCCCATGCCATCCGGGGGAGGAGGGAGGGGCAGGGAGCCTGCACCCAAAGCACCTGCCTGTTCTTTGTTGCGTTCACAAGTGACTCGTGAGGGGTGATAATGAGCAGAGAGGGGCTATGAAGGTTCCTTACACAGCTCTGACAATGCACTTCAGCCCTCGCATGCTGCTTCAGCCCCATCAATGCTGGGGGGGAGCCCACTCTGATGCTCCATCCCCCTACGCCCACAGCCATCCCCCTGCAGGGCTGAGAACACACAATCTACTAGGCTGGGCCCCCCTAGGCTCTGGTGTGTGAGGGGAATGTGGGGAGTGTCTTTCTGCTTCTCAGGCAGGGGCCACGTCAGTGAGGGTTTTGGTTTTTTGCTTCTCATGTGTGTGCCCCCGCCCCAACTGATTTTGATGTGGGTCAGCGACTCCTGACCCCAAAAAGGTTCCCCACCCCTGGCTTTCAAAATCACGTCAACCTACCTATGACACTCGGGCTGTGAAAAACCTGCACCCTGCGTGATTTAAGGAGGTCGACCGAACGGCCTGCATAGGTGCAGCTAGGCCGATGGAAAGGTTCTTATGTCCACCTAGCTACGTCTTGGGGGGCAGATTATCTACATCAATGGGAAAACCCGGTGTCAGTGTCGGAAGCGTCCGCGCGACAGCGGCCCAGCTGCATACACTGGATCTAAATCCTGACCTGCAGCTCCTCTTGGATTCCAGTGCTGGCCGCCTTTCATCTCCGCCGGGCCCGCCAGAATTCCCTGCTACTCCAGCTCTGGTGCCTAACGCGCCTTCATCCCGCCACTGGGCCCCCCCATACGAACCCCACTGAGGCATTTCAACCTGAACTCCTCCAGTGCTGGGCCCCACATCTCTGCCAAAGCATCGCCACCCTGACCTGCAAACATCCTCCTTTTCCTGGCCTGGGCCCTGCATCGCGCTGCCAACGTACGTCACTGCTGACCCGGCACGACCCCCTGCCATTCCCGTTCTGGACTCCACACAGCTCTGCCATGACACCTGATTCCTGACCTGTAACCACCCCCTGCTGTGCCGGGGCAGGACCCCACACTGCTCTGGCAGGGCACCTGCATCCTGCCCTGCAACACCCCCTGCTCACCCCTCTGCAGGCCCCACGCCGCTTTTCTCAATGTACGTCAGTGCTGACCCCCTGCTCGCTCAGTCCCGGCGTGGAGCAGTTCTGCAGATCTGTCATTCTTTTGTAACCTCATGTTTACTGTCGTTTTCCACATTGCTGGGCCACACCAAGGGCAGTCCGGGAGACGCTGGAGCAATTCCCAGTTGGCTAAAAGGGAAAAGACCTTCCTGCTCTGAGGGATGAGAAAGTCGCCCTTTTCAAGGGGGATAAGTTGAAGTTTCATGATATCCCAGGTAAGGTCCACAGGCATCAGACTTCACAGTCTTAGACACCAGGGAGGGGCTGCTTTACCAGAGTAGTTCTCCTAGCAGCCTCCGATTTGCCCCTCTGTGAGTCCAGCAGCCCAGGCAGGAACCGTCTGTGCAAAGCCAAGGAGATGTGCCTAGAAGCAGCAAGCACCTGGAGAGCCCTGCACGAACAGCCCTGCACTAACTCCAAAGCCATCCCCAGAGACAGGCAATAGGGCTGCCCATATCACAGAAAGTAATTTGCTCCCTGAACGCTTGCATCACTGCCAGTCTTCCCGTCTCTTCTGCATCAGGTGGTGCAGGCCGCTGTCGGAGGCAGGGTGCAGGAAGGAATGGACCGGCACGTCACACCCCCGCACAGCGTGATCTGGCCGTACAGGCGGCGATCTCCGGGTCTGGAGACACCCCGTGTGACAAGCAGAAGCTGTGTCCAGCACCAGGCAGGCTGGGAGTGAGGGAGACCCTCAGAGTCTGCGTGCAGCAGTCTCGATACAGAATCGACGATCTGTTTGAGCCAAATTGCGTCTCTTCCCTGCTGCGCCTCAGCAGTCACTGGAGGAAAGCAACCAGAGAGCTGTGCTTCTCGCTCGGTGCAGGGCTGTCCCCTGCCCCGGCTTTCCCAGGATTCTCCCTTGTTTTTGAGGTTTCTGTCCTGTGAAGGCTGGCAGGGTGCTCCGTACGCACTCCCAGCTGTCCAATTTGATGGGCTAAGATTCCTCCCTGATGTTCCACCTTTTTGTACCACAGGGGTGGGATCAATGAAAAGTAAACTCAAAATGGTCCAAGCCTGTTAAAAGAAAGCCTTCAGGAGATCTTTTCTTTCCACATACTCACAGCCTAACCACACAAGCCTATTAAGGTCTAATGCACCATCCAGTCCAGGTAATGGGCCAAAGTCAAATCCTGAGACAAGCAAGAAGGCTGGTCTTGTGTTTGGTAAACTGACCTAGAACTCAGGAGATCAGAGTTCAAGTCCTGTCTGTGCCACAGATTCACTGTTTAGCCTTGGACACGTCACTTAATCTCCCTGGCCCACATCCTCAGCAGTAATTAGGAATCATAGAACTGGAAGGGACCTTGAGAGGTCATTGAGTTCAGTTCCCTGCCCTCATGGCAGGACCAAGCACTATCTAGATCATCCCTGACAGGGGTCTGTCTAACCTGATCTTAAATATCTCCAGTGATGGAGAATCCACAATCTCTCTAGGCAATTTATTCCAGTGTTTCACCACCCTGACACTTAGGATGATTTTCCTAATGTCCAACCTAAACCTCCCTTGCTGCAGTTAAGCCCATTGCTTCTTGTCCTAGCCTTGGAGGCCAAGGAGAACAATTTTTAAGCTCCAATAATTTCACTGGAATGTAGCCTAGATATCATTGTGGATCTGGGTCTCAGTTTGCCATCTGTAAAATGGGGACAATCTACTGTATTTCTACTGTGGTTTGTAACCTATCCTTTAAATCGGCTTCCGTACCTAATGACTGGAAGGTAGCCAACATAACACCAATATTTAAAAAGGGCTCTAGAGGTGATCCTGGCAATTACAGACCGGTAAGTCTAACTTCAGTACCGGGCAAATTAGTCAAAACAATAGTAAAGAATAAAATTGTGAAGCATGTAAAAGAACATAATTTGTTGGACAAAAGTCAACATGGTTTCAGTAAAGGGAAATCCTGTCTTACTAATCTATTAGAGTTCTTTGAAGGGGTTAACAAACATGCGGATAAGGGGGATCCAGTAGATATAGTATACTTGGATTTTCAGAAAGCCTTTGACAAGGTCCCTCACCAAAGGCTCTTGTGTAAATTACATGGCCATGGGATAAGAGGGAAGGTCCTTTCTTGGATTGAGAACTGGTTAAAAGACAGGAAACAAAGGGTAGGAATAAATGGTAAATTTTCAGATTGGAGAGGGGTAACTAGTGGTGTTCCCCCAAGGGTCAGTCCTTTTCAACTTATTCATAAATGATCTGGAGAAAGGGGTAAGCAGTGAGGTAGTAAAGTTTGCAGATGATACAAAAATGTTTAGGATAGTCAAGACAGAAGCAGACTGTGAGGGACTCCAAGAAGATCTCACCAAACTGAGTGATTGGGCAACAAAATGGCAAATGAAATTTAATGTGGATAAGTGTAAAGTAATGCACATCGAGAAAAATAACGCCAACTATATGTACAGTATGATGGGGGCTAATTTGGCTACGACAAATCAGGAAAGAAATCTTGGAGTTATCGTGGACAGTTCTCTGAAAACTTCCACGCAGTGTGCAGCGGCGGTCAAAAAGGCTAATAAGATGCTAGGAATTATTAGTAAAGGGATAGAAAATAAGACCCAGAATATCTTACTGCCCCTGTATAAAACGATGGTACGCCCACATCTTGAATACTGTGTACAGATGTGGTCTCCTCACCTCAAAAAAGATATTTTAGCCTTGGAAAGGGTTCAGAAAAGGGCAACTAAAATGATTAGGAGTTTGGAACAAGTCCCATATGAGGAGAGGTTAAAGCGACTGGGACTTTTCAGTTTAGAAAAGAGGAGACTGAGGGGGGATATGATAGAGGTCTATAAAATCATGAGTGGTGTGGAGAGGGCGGATAAAGAAAAGTTATTTATTAGTTTCCTAAATAGAAGAACTAGAAGACACCAAATGAAATTAATGGGTAGCAGGTTTAAAACTAATAAAAGAAAGTTCTTCTTCTCACAGCGTGTAGTCAACCTGTGGAACTCCTTGCCAGAGGAGGTTGTGAAGGCTAGGACTATAATAGAGTTTAAAGAGAAGCTAGATAATTTCATGGAGGTTAGGTCCATAAAAGGCTATTAGCCAGGGGATAAAATGGTGTCCTTGGCCTCTGTTTGTCAGAGACTGGGGAGAAATGGCAGGAGACAAATCACTTGATCATCGTCTTTGGTCCACCCTCTCTGGGGCACCTGGTGCTGGCCACTGTCGGCAGACAGGATACTGGGCTAGATGGACCTTTGGTCTGACCCAGTATGGCCGTTCTTATGTTCTTATGTACTGTCCTTTGTTGCTCTGGGCTACTTAGGTTGCCAGCACTTTGGGGCAGGAGTTGTCTCTTTCTTTACATTGACTCAGGTCCCCGTCAATCACCCCTTTGTGGCCACTCGTGAGACTGTTGTGAAGGAACCAGGCATGGGGTCCCCAGGTGTTTTAAGCCTCCTGAGTCCAATCAAAGTGCAACCACTACCCCAGTCTCTGAGGTATTTTGGCGGGCTGCCAAGGTGCAGCCCTTTTCTCTGGCATCCTCTCCTGAAAGCTGGAACCCACCGTCCAGCTGTCCAGGCGCTAGGCTCACTGCTGACATTTTAGACCCTACTTACACCGAACCGCCCCCAGACTTCCCCAAGGGCATTTGGGTTCAGGAGGGGGTTCTGACCCACAGGAGAGGTGCAGGAGAGTGGGGGTAAGGGCAGGAAGAGAGTTTGGGTGCAGGAGGGGACTGTGACCTGGGGTGGGGGTTTGGGATGTTGGAGAGCAGGGGCGGCCTGTGAACCTAGGCAAACTAGGCAGTTGCCTAGGGCGCCGCTAGCCTGGGCATCCAATGATGACATCACGGCCATTGACAGCCGTGCAGGCGGGGGCGCCAATCCTTCAAATTTAAGCATGTTGACACTTTACACCTAAGCTTAAACAAAGACATCAATTATCTTACCCATTACAAAGATAGCTTCCCCAAGTATCACCTCTAATATCATTAGCTCACAGACATTTACCTTCTCCCCCCCAATCCCCCTTCTGTTCTGAAATTTGATTTGTCCTTTTCATATGTGTTCATTTTTTTATATTGTATCCTTTGGTATATATGGTTGTGACAATTTTCTTCCACTATTTGATCTGAGGAAGTGGGTCTGGCCCACGAAAGCTCATCACCTAATAAACCATCTTGTTAGTCTTTAAAGTGCTACATAATCCTGTTTTTTGTTTCAGCTACACCAGACTAACATGGCTACATTTCTATCACTATTCGTTATATGCACTCTCCTCCTAAGTCATCTGGGACACTAACTATGCCATAGCTGGGTTTATTTACCAGTATTTCAAGTTCTTCCTGCTTATTCCCCATACTTCTTGCATAAGTCTATAGACATCTAATGGTGCATCTACACAGCACCCTAAACTCAAAATAAGATACACTGAAATAACTGCTTGGCGTGTAGACGCACATTATGTTATTCCAGAATAACGCTGCTGTGTCGACGTGGCCGTGGGGTTTCTCTTTGTGGGTGGAGAGTAACACGGTTATGCACAAGGCACTAGCAATATTTTGGCTGAAGAGTTAGAGTAGAAAGGACTTTACTGAGTCATGGGGAAGGAGCCACAGCCCTCCGTGACAGCAAGACAGGGCAGACGTGCCAGGTGTGTGAATATGAAATGCTAAATAACATGCTACTAAAAATAAGTTTTCCCAATAGTGCCAGGCCTGCTTTTGGCCATCCCATTGACTCCTGCAATTCTGCCCAGCTACAGAGCCTCGATTATTTGAGATTTTCCGAGGCGTGTGGGCACCAGGCTTCCATTTCAACCCCTTCCCATCAGTACAAATGGGCCATAGAAATGTTCCCAAGCTGGTCCTGGAGCAATGGCAGCGTGTCAAGGCTTCACTCTGTTAATGGGTAAGAGGAGCTCTCAGGACATTTTTGATGCTTTTGGTTGTCCACTTGGATTCCAACGCAGCCAAGCCAAACACACCTGAAAGCGGGGTGGGGGTGGTTTTCCGAACTGAGAACAGGACACAAATTTTGGGCATGAGCTCTCTCGTGGGCTGAACTGAACGTTGGATCCAAATGCCTCCTGCAGCCCTGGAGCATTTAAAATCTGGATCCAGGGCTGAATTCTGAAGCTCAAATGCCTTTTTATTGCAAAGCTATTCATCCCATTTCTTATAAAGGGAGATTTCTTCAGCCTCTCTTCCACTGAGATGTAATGGCAAATGAAATTTAATATTGATAACTGTAAAGCAATGCACTTTGGAAAAAATAATCTCAACTATACATAGAATATGACAGAACTAATTTAGCTACAACTACTCAAGAGAGAGACTGTGGAGTCATTGTGGATAGTTCTCTGAAAACGTCCACTCAGTGCGCAGCGGCAGTCAAAAAAGCAAATAGAAGGTTAGGAATCACTAAAAAAGGGATAGAGAATAAGACAGAAAATATCTTATTGCCTTTATATAAAACCATAGTATGCCCACATCTTGAATACTGCATACAGGAAGTTTTTCTTCACTCAGTGCACAGAGGATGCGGTGAAGGCTAGGACTTTAAAATGGCTTAAAAAGGGCTAGTTAGATTCATGGAGGTTAGGTTCATCAATGGCTATTAGCCAGGATGGATAGGAATGGTGTCCCTAGCCTCTGTTTCTCTGGAGGTGGGTGACAGGAGAGGGATCACATGAGGATTACCTGTTGTGTTCCCCCCTCTGGGGCATCTGGTGCTGGCCACTGTCGGCAGACAGGGTACTGGGCTGGATGGACCATTGGTCTGACCCAGTATGGCATTCTTTTGGTCTTATGTCCACTCCTTGGAAATACCAATCAGCCACTGTCATGCACTTGTAAAACGGGTGTTGCTTCAACCAGCTGTTCCATACAGGTAACAGCTGATTGCCACTCCCAGCTAATAGAGTGACTCCTGTAGTTCCAGTGAAAGAGGTCTGTATTTTGAGACTGAAGGTAATGACTTCCAGCCTTGCTGGTGAAGGAGCTATACCAGCAAACAACAGGGTGAAACATGCGTTAGTAGATTTTGCAGGGTAGATGCCAGGTGTTTCTGCACAGATTGTGCAAGCCACATATTTACAAGGGGGATTTGGACTTGCAGTGGCTTATCAAACCAAGCAGGACGTTGTGGTGGGATGGCAGGGTAACCCCACTCCTGGGTCCCGGTACCCTGCTCAGTCCTTCATTGGGCAGGCTCTGTACTGCACTACCAGCCCTTGGAAGGGTTTAAGCTCTGGTCCCTCAGCCAACAAGGGCATTGGGGCCAGTGCCCCAGGGACAGCCTGGGCTGCCGAAACAGTCCTTTCCAGCTTTCATCTGGGGTCTCAGGCTGCCCAGAAAAGGTGGACCTAAAGCCCCTGTTTGGAGCTCCTCACATCCAGGCTATGTCTACACTGGCAGTGTCTTGCGCAAGAACAAGCAAGAAAAGCTGTGCTGTTGCGCGAGAGCATCCATGGCAGTGTGGACGCTCTCTTGCGCAAGAAAGCTCTGATGGCCATTTTAGCCATAGGGCCTTCTTGCGTGAGAAATCCCTGCCGAGCATCCACACTCCTGCACTCCTGCGCAAGAGGGCTTACACCTGTTAAAAAAGAGCGTAGCTCTTGCGCAAGATGCCCTTTCTTACCACACCTTACTGTAAATTTCCTTGCACAAGAGCAGGCCAGCAGTGAGTGTGGACGCTCTGCGGATTCTTGCACAAGAACGGCCCTACTTGCGCAAGAAGCCGCGAGTGCAGACATAGCCCCGCTGTGCTAGCTCTGGCAATGTTGCTGTTCCCTTTCTTAGTCTGCTCATGTCTCCTCTCACTCCACTTCCCTTTTCCCCCACTCACCCACCCAGGAGGGCTTCCTTTTAAAGGCTCCATGGCAGCCTCAGGTGAGATCAGCTGGCCCTGATTAATTAACTGCAGCCCTATCTCCTTTGCTCCTGATTGACCAGGGCTCTTTCTGCCTTAGAGCTCTTATAGCCCTCCAGCCTGACCCTGTCATACAGGGGCAGCCTGTGGCTATAGATGGACTCGGCCGCCGCCTAAGGTGCTGTAGCCAGACAGCCCCCCCCCCATCTCATCCATCTTATTTTGCTTCTCTGAGATTCCTGAAGCATACAGGACAGAGAAGGAGCAATAAAATCAGCATAGTCTATGCTGGCTCATCTGATCCTGAGAAGCTGAAAACATAGATATGAGGAAAGAACAATTAAGGCAATAAGATGGCCTCGAGGCTGCGAGAAGTACCCGGCTGGCACCCATGTTGATACGAACATACAGTCCCTGGAAGAGGAATTTCCCACTGAGAAAAGAATGCCCAGTACTTCCAATTTAGTTATCTCTCTTACAAGTGTAAATTAAGTTCACAACTCCCTTGTAAGAACTGGTCTCACAAAAGACAGACCAGCCCCATTTGGCATGACAGATAAGAAAGAGAAATACATGACCCCATGGGTATAAAGATGGGTCCAGCAGCACACTCACTTTTGAGTGTCATTCTACCCTCTACCTGCTGGTCGGGTTAGGTGTTTGACCTCCCGAGGTTCTATGGGGACGCCCACCTCGTATTTTCGTCTTTCCTAGGAATTCAGTGACCGGCCCTGGCCTGACACGCTGGAGTCGAGAGGCACAGAAAGGGGTAAAAATTGTACCTGGATGTGGTCCTCTGTCTTAAGTGTACACATAGAAAGAGTAAGCTGTTACTTGGTACCATTATTTCTATTTTTTCCTATCTTTATCTTCTTTGTAACCATTTTTAAGATCTATATTTTGCTAGCAGTTCAGAAATAGAGCAATAGCCATTGCACCCATATGATTTATAAGCTTCCTCAATAAACCTGTAACTGTTTAAGCTTTAACCTGACTCCTTCAGTTGCTGTAACAGAACCAGGCACAATTTAAAAGAACTTCAGCCGGTCTTAAGGGACAGATATAGGGAGAGCTTGGGCGTTTGGATTTGTGTCACTCCCAGGTGGCAGATCCGTTGGGGCACTTCTCAGCCTCCCCCAGGCTGCCCGCTGCGAAGGAATCACAGATTCTAGCAGCTAAAATCTGAAGTGTAATAAGCTCTCCCTGCAAACTTATTGGGGTGCTCGTCAACCTCCTCCAGGTTGCCCGCTGCAAGGGACTCCGGTCTCAGCAGTTGAAGTCTCGGGTGTATAGCACACACACACACCACTCACTGCCCTGACCGTCGGCTGACAGGCGCCGCTGCCCAGGGCTCCTGATGATGATGTCACGGGGATGCACGGGGCGCATGCCGATGACGTCAGTCCATTGACGGCCCTGCAGGTGGGGACACCAATCGTGCACTCCACCTGGGGCGCTAGCTTCCGTAGCCGGCCTCAGGCTGCTCCTGCTGTCATACCAGCTTATGAGAGAGGGAACTATCATGAGGAAAAGGCCCAGAAGAGGAGTCCCTGCCTTTTAATCATCGTTATTAAAGCCTTGCGGTTGGACCCCTTGGAGAAGGTAGTCAGGACTCCTTTTTCCTTAGTGTTACCTTTCAGAAAAAAACAGGAAATAGATCCTGAAGTTTGCCATCAGTTCAGCAATAGACTCAGAGCATGACATAAAACAAACTACTCCCATTGAAACATGGGGAAAGGAAAAGTCTGCTTCTGAGTTTTAGCAAGGGATGCTGAGAATGGGAGGAGCCAGGTACATTATGCAGGCTTTTCTACCTGCAAGGTAATACAAGCGAAAGCAGCAGAGAGAGTATGGTGATACGCCCTGGGGTAGTGGAATTTTCTGCCTTTTTTTTAGGGGAGTTAATTATATAGACTCCAAAGCTACAAGGGGCCATTGTGGTCATCAAACCTGACAGCCTAGAGAACTTTCTCAAGGGGATTCTTAGAGCAGATTTTTTAGATGGACATACAATCTTGATTTAAAAGTTGTGAGTGGTGGACTATCCACCATGATGCTTGGTAAATTATTCCAATAGTTAGTTACTATCACGGTTACAAATTTATACCTGATTTCTAGTCTAAACTCATGTAGCTTCATCTTCCAGGCACTGGATTGTGTTATACTTTTTCTGCTAGATTGAAGAGCCCTTTATTTGATATTTGATCTCTGTGTAGATACTTATATATTAATCAAGTCACTGCTTAATCTTCTCTTTAGGTAGAACTAGAATGAGAATCTTAAGTCTATGCATGAAGACCTATTTTCTAAGCCTTTAATCATTCTGGTAGTTCTTCTCTGTACTCTCTTCAATTTATCAACATTCTTCTTGAATTGTGGGCAACAGAACTAGTCAGTACAGATTGAACCTCTCTAGTCCAGCACCCTTGAGACCTTACCGGTGCCGAAACAGATAATTTGCCAAACCACAGGAGGTCAGTATGATCTGGTAGCATTGCCAACACATCCATGGCTTACTGGGTTCTTAGAAGACATTTAGAGGTAAATTACAGCTAAATAACAGCACAGAACACTGGGACCTAGGACTGGTGGCTAAACAAACTTTATGGGACTGCGGGAAATGTGGCCTCACCCATGATAAGTGGACATCTGGCTAACAAAAATCATGTCGGACCATGGATGTTGCTGGACCTGAGCGTGCTGGACTAAAGAGATTCATCCCGTATTCCAATAGTGATTGCACCAGTGCCAATCACAGAGGTAAAATAACTTCTCTGCTCCTACCCAAAATTTCCCCACCTATGTCTCGCAGGATCACATTAGCTCCATTGTGACTTGCAAATCTTTTTCAGAGCCCCTGCTCCCCAGGCTAGAGTCTGTATGTTAGGCATTCTTTATTCCTGGAGAGACAGGTTACATTTAGCCATATTAAAAACACATCTTGTTTGCTTGCACCCAATTTATCAAGCAATTCAAATTGCTCTGTATCAGTGACCTGTTGTCTTCATTATTTACCACTCCCCCAATTTTGGGTTCTTCTGAAAACTTTGCGAGTGATGATTTTATGTTTCCTTTCATGTCTCAATGACATAAAATGTTAAGTAGCATATGGCTAAGACCCAATCGATCCTGTGGGACCCCGCTAGAAACACACCAACTTGATGACGATTCCTCGTTTATAATTACATTTGGAGATCTATCGGCCAGTTCTGGAACCCTTTAATGTGTGCCACGTTAATTTTATATCATTCTAGTTTTTTAATAAAAACGTCATTAAGCACCTTTGTGGGACAGGATGCTGTATGGCTTTGTGTTTCTGCTGGAGTAATAGACATTTGTAATTAAAGAATGACTCCACCTCTACCCTCCCATATTCTTGATGGCAGGAAAGGCCCCCCGACTCGCTGTGTGGACAGTTTCAGCTGGGGATTAGCCATAGACTTGGAATCAGTTTTCATTTATTAGCAGTTACTTCATTTGGTAGGTTAGTACTGGTGTAGACATTATTGTTAGCATCTGTAGCACACTAAGCTCTTCTGTATGTAAACGATTTCAGAAGGCAATGCTGACAGAACACCAACATGCTGGATGATAAAAACGCATGCACCAGCTAGCATCAATGCATTATTCAACAAACGAAAGGGTTATTGAGAATCTGGGGAAGCATTAATGGAGAGCAGTTAAAGTGCAGGAACTAGTCCCTCCATGAGGAAAAAGGAAAGGCCCATGAGGGGACAGCGTCTTGTGCAAACACGTCTTCTGAGGAGTGGAACTGGAGGAATGAGGGTTAGGTTTCAGGAGGGAAGTAGTCTGGTGTGGCACCCGGGATTCCGCAGTGTAATATACAGTAAGACTGATCGAACATAAGTCCCTCAGCATATGTGATAAAATTCTGTTCCAGGCAGCTTGACAACCTACATATCTCCACTTGGAGGGTCTTTGATCAGCAAGGGCTGTTGACCAAGAAGGCCCTGTCCTAGCCTGCGGCTGACTGATGCTAGGAACTGAGAGCAAGTGTCCTGGCTGCCTCTACATGGGTTCTGAGAGCAGAGATTGAAAACCGGAGCGTATGTACTATAAGAAACCTACTGATTCTTCTACATTAAGCAGTAACAAAATACTCAGTCCTATGCAAATCAGAGGAAGCCGTAGCTACTACCTCAAGGAGTTTATTGTCTAAAGACCTTGTCCTGCTTTTGCTGATGAGGAACCATGTTGCCAAAAGTCTTGTGATATTTAGTGGTTTTCTTAAAGCCCCAGCTCCAAAAGTCCAATGGTTCCGTGAGGATTTCAGCTTTCCTTGTTTTAGAAGCAGGGTAGGTGACTAGTTCTTAAGGGGATGGAGAAAATTGTGTGAACATGACTCCAGCAGAACCTAGAGGCTCAGAAACCAAAGGAAAAAAACCCTCCAGATGTCTTAAATAGAGAAAGAAAAAAAAGCTCTCCTAATTCTTAAGCCATTCTCATGATTTTTTGAGGCCTGACTCATGACATTTGAACGTGTGGGCTTGGCAGGGGGCTGGATGAATATGATGCCCTATCTCCCTCCTGCTCCCCCCCCCCAGCACTTCAAGCCTCCGCCCTCTTGAGGGATCTGAAGCCGGGTCTCGGGCATAAACATACGGCAGCTGGGCCCGCCAGACAGATAGAGCTGTAGATAGAACAGCGATCCCTCAGCCAAGAGTGGAGCTGCAATTAAGTCATAGACAGAAGCTGTGTGATTAGACTCTGCCAGCCTGCGAGATGCAGAACTGAAAGCCTCCTGCTGCAGCCTGACAGACTCCTTCCCCCCCAATGCGACAGGCCAACTTGGGGAGAAGCCATTTCTTCTCCGTGGGTGGTAGATCCTGGCAGCAGCCCAGGGACTCAAAAGCGCCCATATTGATGTGTTCCCATCGTCTGCCGGTCCCAGCTTGTATTTCCTGATGGAAAATGTAATTCACCAGCGTGAAAAAACAAGGCCGATTGTACTAAGAGGTGCTGCTGCGCTGTCTTGCATGCTTAATGCAGCTGCCGCAGGGCTCTGCCATATGCCTCTCCTAGGGCAGTGGTAGGGGATGGGACAGCAGGCGGTCCCGTCTAGCCTCAGCTTCACTACAGTAAGGCTTTGTCTGTATTGCCTTATGCTTCTCCTTTTCTTGCTGCACCTTTCATGGAAACCAGAGTCCCTTAACAGAAAGCATGGTCTTTTAACCTGATGTTTTGCATACGTGGTTTCTAGGGTTCCTTGGAGCCATGCAAAAGACACCTGGGTTTTGCAGACGGCTATAGTTGGCACAAAGGCCCAAGGTGTGCTGCAGCACGATGATTAATAAACAGAGGAATGTCTCCCTGCTGTTTAAGGCATGGCTCTGTGTTTGTGTCCTCACACTACCTGGCGTCAGCAGGGAGTGAATTGCTCTCGTTAAAGGAGAAGCAGAGGAAGGCAGAGAGACCCCCCTCAGCCTGCCAGAGGAAGAAAGTAGCAAATCGGGGAGAAGACCCAGGAAAGCTGCAACAGGAAGGAGCAGAGAGCCCTGTCTCGGAGTATGTTTACACTAGAGTTTTTCCTGAAAAAACAGCCATTTTTCTGGAAAAACTATACTTACATCCATACTGCTATTGCATTCTTTCCACAGAAAGTCGAAATAACGGATGGATTTTTCCGATGATGGTAAATCTCATTCTATGAGGAAGAAGCCTTTTTCCAAAAAAGCTTTTTCGGAAACAGGCATGTGTGGACGCAGAAGAGAGTGTTTTTTCGAAAGAAGAGGCCTCCAGGAAAAAGCACAGGTGCCTTGGTGGCCACTCCGTCCACAGTAATCACAACTTAAATGCAAGATAGTGTCCAATCAATGTGGATTCTATCTTTCGAAAAAGCAGATCGCTTTTTCGTTGCGCTTTTGCTGTGTGGACGCTCTCTTTCTAAAGAAGATTTTCTGGAGGATCTCCTCCGGAAACGCTTCTTCCAAAAGAAGCCTGCAGTCTAGACGTAGCCTCCGCTAGATAAGTTTTATTTTGGCAACAGCTGCCCTTGTTGGATCTAGAGAATTGAGAGATCATGGGTGACTTCTGGGTTAACAGAAAAGGCCCTCATTAAAGCCCTGATATTTGCCATGTTTAGTGCTGCTATCCTGTGTGCTCCACGCCTCTCTGAGGAGTCTACACGAAAATGAAGGCGGCCTTCAATGCCCATTTCAAAGCAGACAGAACGCTGTATATGAAATGACCTCAGTTTCCCTCTGAAAGATTTCTAGCACTTGCTTGATTGTGAACATTGTACTAGCAGTCCAGGTTACTAGAACAACCAGGCAGTGCAGAGAGCAGGGCAAACTTGAAAAAGACTTCTTCCAAACTCAATAAATGCATATAAAGCTCTCGGGATACATCTGTCAATGCTGCTTGTGTCTGTAACTATCTCCAGAAGAACTTTTGTTGTGTGGGTGGAGTTGCCTATGAAGGGGGCTCATTTCCTGGCCTGCCAATCTCAGATCTTCCTTTGGTGGTGTTCAGAAGCACCAAACCTAGTTCTTCCAGAGAAGTCCCTATGGCGTAGTCACAGATAAGAGCTGGATGTGTCTGGCGAGTTCAGAACCATTCCAAATGGCTGGTGAGTTTTTGCGTAAACTTTGTTCCTGGTCTCAGTTCGGGTAGTGCATTTGCTGCATGTCGATGTCACAGACCCTAGTGAATGTGCCTTCCTGGCCACCCACTAGGACTGCTGTGAAGAGAATCCACGCCTCTGTTCTGGGACCCAAGGGTGTTCCAATCAGAATCCAACCACTGCCTCAGTGTCAGGGTGCCTAGGCAGCTCCTCAGGCCACAGACCTTCCATCCCCTCCCGAGTGTTAGCACCTCTGCACGTGGTGCCGACCTTTCAGCCTCTCCAGAATTTAAATCCCCCCCTCTTCCACCCAATTACAGCTGACTCTCTTGAGGCACACAGAACTGTGAAGCAGTCAACACACAGAGTTTGCACCAGCTAACAGCTTCTTTGATTTAATCATGTAAAGCACAGATCATAGAAACAAGTAAAGCAGCCTAACCACCATGTCCCTTACTAGCTCCCTTGGGAGTCTGTGTTGCAACAGGCAGGCAAGGTCCTCTGTCCCCTTGCAGCACCTCCTTCCCATTGAGGTTGGAAGTTAGAGTAGCTCAGGAACAGGACCCAAAATGGAGTCACCAAATGTCTCAAAGGGTTGCATGGGATTGTTTCTGAGTCATGGCGTATGAGGCCAGAAGGGACCATTTGACACCCTCGCCTATTTCACTCAGTTACCCTGGCAACAAGCCAAATAACTTGTGCCTGACTAAAGCATCTCTTGCAGAAAGACAGACAATCCTGCTCTGACGCCATCATTCCAACACTTAATCCAGCATCCCAATCCTTTCTGTGGCTCTTTTTTCTGCCTCCTCTCCAGTTTTTCAACAGCCTTTTGAAAACGGGGATGCCACGGAGTGCAGTGTCCCCTCAGCAGTCTCACCAATGCGGTTCGCCTCCCTGCTCCTAATCACGTTGCTCACCCACTCTGAGTCCTACACGTTGCTCACCCACTCTGGCTCCATTACACGGCTCCCGTTCTGCAGGTACAGCCAGAATTCCTTCCTCCTCCAATCTGGCTGTATGAAAACGCATTTTGTTTGACGGGCCCCAGCTTACCAAGAGATCCTGACTGCTCCAGCCTCAATACCATTTACCACTCTGCGTATCTTCCTGTCATCTTCAAATTGTATTAGTAGCTCATTTACATTTATTTTCAGACCGTTGATGAAAGAATAGCATCAGGTCTAGCAGGGATCCCGGCATAACTCTTCTGAAAATGCGCCTATTCAGTGAGGATTCCCCACTGAGAACTGTCACAGCGCCACTCCGTGATCCATTTTGTATGTGCACTATTAGTATTATACAGCACTAATTTTTAATTAGAGTATCATAACACCTAACAAAAACTTAAGTATGTTGTATCTATGCAGTTTATCAACAAAGCTTGGGATCTCAATGAACGAAATCAGTTTAATGAGACAAGACCAATTTTCTATAAAACTGGGTTGATTGGCATTAATTATAGTCCTATCCTTTAATTATTTCTGTTGAATCCTGTATCAACTTTTCTATTATTTTGCCTGAAGTTCAGGTCAAGCTCACTGGCCTAGTTACTTACCAGGTTTACCTCCTGGCCTTTTTTAATATGGGCATAAGATCAGCATTCTTCTAGTCTTCTGGAATTTACCCAGAACTCCAAGATACATTAAAATTTAACATCATCAGGCCAGAGGTCTTTTCACCTATATTTTTTCTTAGGACTCTTGAGCCTGCTAATTTTAAAATATTTCTTCCTTGGAGGATATTAGATGAAATCTTCTCAGTTATTAAAGAACTGGAAGGTATTTTGTCACCATCAAATGGCACGAGTACAGCATCTGGCTTCTTTCCAAATACATAACAGAAATATTTAATGAATATTTCTGCCTTTTCTGCATCACTATTAACAATTTTGCTATCTCCATTGAGCAATCATTGTGTTCTGAATACATTTTAAATACTACTTATTGTCCCTAGTCCTTCAGTAAAGAGATTCCCCCCCTCCCCGATGTCTTTAGCTTACGTTATCAGTTTTCTGCATTTTATAACTGCTAATTTATGTTGATTGCTATTCTCCTTTTTTCCATTTTTAGGTAGCTTTATTTCTAATTGCTGCTTTCACATCACAACATGAATCACAATGGGTTTCCAGCCAAAGTTGTTTTATTTCTTGATTGTGGAATCATGGCTTTTTGGCCTTATAATAAAGTCTTAAACTAAAAGTCCAGTTTTCATTGACATTTTTCTGTCTACATTTCCCCTCACAGTGAATTTTGCTCATCGTTTTCCTCAGCTTTGGGAAGACAGTTATCTCTGAGCAACAAAAATATATAGTTTTGCTTGGGACTGTTTTCTGTTTGTCCATGGTGAATGCAATTGGATCATGAGCATTGGTCCCAAGGAAACCTTTTTATCCAGCATAAAGAGGTCCACTACCCTTTATGATGAAAGCAATAAAGGAATACTTTGGGTGCAACTCATTGAGTTAGAAAATTGTCATCTCTAATTTTTAGAAACGCTAATGATGTTTTACTCTGGGCCGCATGAGACCTCCAGCATTTCTCTCTCCAAACTGCAGTCCCCCATGACACAGTTTTTCTTTCCATGCATTTACAGAAAGACATGTTCTCTGGTCTGAGACAGTGGGCTCCAACAGACCCCCCCCCCCCCATCAACCCCTCCCAGCCCCCAGATCTGTTTTTAGCATAGTGATCCAAAGCATTCAAGAGCCTGTGGCTCTGAGTTATTGGCAGCTCTAACGTAGGTATTGTGCATGTATGCTGTCTATCCAGTTCTTGGTATCACTGTACCCTGATCTCAGCAGGCACCCTATACTGTAATACAGATAATGAATGATAATGGGATGAAGGCGTAGGCCGTTCTATGCCACCAGCAAGTTATCAGGCAGATTGGGCCTCCTTCCTTGCACCACCACCTCCAACCCGCTGCCTCGCTATAATATTTTCTTCCTTCCTCTTGATGTCAGATCTGACTTCTCTGGGATGAAACCCACCTGGCCACCGTGCTCTGAGCTCCGCTGTGGGGCCTGCATCCCCTCAGGCTGCGAGGAAGCCTGGAGCAGCCCCAACACCACTTGCAGAGCAAAGCACACTGAATGGCCAGGCAGAGAATAGCAGCAAACTGGAAGCCAAAGGGAAAGCAGCCAGCCAAAGCCAGGACCATAGGAATTACCATGCTCGACCAATTTCCATGGGACTATCCACAGAGGGCTGGAGCTCAATTTGTTCAGACAACTTCCTGTTTCCTCCTCTGGCTTAAATAGGAGCTATTGCCCAGATCTCCCAATGAGAGTAGCGGGGTGGGACTTGTGCCCTACTTGGGTTTCATGGATCCCAGTCCCAGGAGCGGTCTATAGACAGCTGGAGAATTGGAGTGTGCTGCATTCCCACAGACCTTGGTTCAAGATGGTGTCCCAGGCCTCTGTTTGCCAGAAGCTGGGAATGGGCGACAGGGAAGGGATCACATGAGGATTCCCTGCTCTGTTCAAACCCTCTGGGGCATCTGGCATTGCCACTGTCTGCAGACAGGACACTGGGCTAGATGGACCTTTGGTCTGACCCAACATGGCCATTCTTATGTTCCATCTGGCCCAGTGTCCCACCTCCAAAAAGCACCAGTATCAGCTGCTTTTAAGGAAGAGGCAAGAACGCAAACCTGCCCCCAGGGAAAATGACCCTTGGCTTGAGCCATTCCTGCGCCCCAGGCAGCGGGTGCACGACGCATGCACGGCCCTGCCGCCCCCCCCCCCAGCACGCTGTGCCCGTTACAGCTGCCATCAGGCACCCCCCATAGGTTGGCGTCCCAGGCACCTGCCCAGGTAGCCCCCCCCTTAATCCAGCCCTGCCTGCCTTACCAGGACACTGATTTACCACCTTTCCTGCTCAGTATTTATATGGGGTTCTTACCACAATATCTCAGTGCCATGAGGCGCTCCCACCTACTGAGTCATCACTTCCCACCACAGTCTTAAATCCTCCTTAGAGGTCCCCCGTTCTCACATTAACTTGCTGCTGCCTAGCTGGGGAGAGCTGACCACAGTACATTTCCGTGTGCTATCGTTAAAGGCTAGGTCATTGCTGGATACGTCTGCGTGGCTTGTTTAGTTTGGAAAAAAGAAGATTAAGGGGGGACATGATAGCGGTTTTCAAATATCTAAAAGGGTGTCACAAGGAGGAAGGAGAAAATTTGTTCCTCTTGGTTACTGAGGACAGGACAAGGAGTAATGGGCTTAAAGTGCAGCAGGGGAGGTTTAGATTGGACATTAGGAAAAAATTCCTAACTGTCAGGGTGGTCAAATATTGGAATAAATTGCCAAGGGAGGTGGTGGAATCTCCCTCTCTGGAGATATTTAAGAACAGGTTAGATAGACATCTGTCAGGGATGGTGTAGACGGAGCTTGGTCCTGCCTTGAGGGCGGGGGGCTGGACTCGATGACCTCTCGAGGTCCCTTCCAGTCCTATTATTCTATGATTCTATGACTGCTAATTGAATCACATCTACTTCCATTCAGCAGGGAAACCTCTGTCTGGATCTAAAGAGCCCCATTTATCTGAATCATATTGGTCTGATCGCTTTAGCTATATTAACAAACCTTCAGTGCGTAAGTACAATGGGACACGCCAGCACCTGCCAACCCACTGCCTCTCTCCAACTTGGCTCCATAGAAGGCAATGTAATTAATGTCCATTGATGTAGAGAATGTTTTAACATCCTTAACTCTAATGACGTCTAACGACTTCCCAATTAGAAACATCAGAGCCTTTTCTGCCCTGTTGCGTGAGATGATATCAGCCCTCTCTTTCTCTGGACTGAAGTTATTAGTGAATTAGAGGGGAAATGTTAGACCAGGGGGGCTGAAGACAAATGCTGAGGCAATGCTTTGCACCAGAAATAGGAGAATGGCGGGTACCACTGGTCTGCTCTCACTTCTCAATAACTCTCATTTCTTTTTCTGAGCTAATAAACCTTTAGTTAGTTTGCAAAAAAAAATTAGCTGCCAGTGCCATCTTTGGTGGCCGATCCAGAGTATCCAGTGACCTGAGGTCAACGACTGACACTTTGGGGTTGGGAATCACCTGATGTGATGTGATTTTTGGTTTTAACAGCCTTTTATCACAAAGTTCAGTTTGTCAGGTGGCGAGAAAGGCTGGAGGATTCTAAGGGGACTGTCTGACTCCAGGGTAAGACTTTCCGGTGATCCAGAGGCAGGTATTTGTTAATGGCTGGGTGAAATCTAATTACAGAATATGCCACGAGTTTGGGGTGCCACCCCTATTTTCTGACCATCTGACCTGAAACTGGCACTGATAGTTGCGAGACACTCCAGGGAGCATGACCACTTATCATCTCTGTTAAAAGTGTGGGGGTTACCATGGTGAGGGCCGGACTAAAGGGTGGGCGAGCCGGGCAGCTGCCTTGGGCGCCAACCAATGGGGGGCGTCTGATGGCAGCTGTAAGGGGTGCGTGACGTCCTTTACAGCTGCCATCAGGCGCCGCATACCCGGCTCCTGCAGCGCCAGCCGCCCCCATCCCCACAGCACCAGCCAGCAGTGCCCTTCCCCTCACGGCCACAGGGCCCTGCACGGCCTGCCCTGGGCTGCGCACCAACAGCGGTGGCCAGGCCGGGCTGGGCAGCGCATGCACCGTGCGCCCTGGAGGCAAACCCGTGTACCCTTGGGGGGGCGGGGCCCATGCCCCAGGGGCAGGCCTGCGCATGCGCCATGCTCCTGGGAGTGGCACTGCGCTCCCGGGCCCGGGGAGCCAAAATGGCTCGGGCCGGCCCTGACCATGATCTTCATGGCCTTGGCACATACACAGTTCCGCCCAGAGAAGATTGCTCTGAGTCGGAATACACTTGACTGTGCAGTGACCCTCTATTGATATCAGCACAGATAAGCCTTCAGAGAAGTGCAGATGCCACTGGGCTGTTGAAGCAGTTTGTCATCCTCATGTTTCCATTCCTGTTGCCACGGTGAGCCAAGAACTGGTTTCTGTACGTGCAAAGACACCCAAATCATTGTTTACCACGATGCTATTTTGACATGCTCTTCAAAACTGTCCTCGCAGTGACTTGTCCTTTGTGAGGGCTAGACTGAGGTACAAGCAATTCAGGTCTCTGTGGGTTTTCTTTCCCTTTCACACAGAACCGCTACCAACCTCCTTGCTGCAGAAACTGTGGTTTGTCTTTTCCTCTCTCCCAATTTGGCAAGATCACGGAAGCAGTAAAGTTCCCTTTGTTTTGGCAATGTTAACACACAGATTTTTTTCCCCCTCCCCCATATGACACAGAGTCACTTCCTGTTCCTGCAGGTACCGCAGGAAGTCAGTCACGGAAGACAAGAGTGAATACGTCACAAATGGTCTGCACCAACATGAAGCAGAGCTTGTCACTTGTGCTGGTAATGGGGCCTGTACAGCAAGGACCAAAACCACTTTCATGTTTGTTTTTGTTTCGCAGCCAGAACAATAAAGCTACCACAGCAGATGTGTGTGTGTGTCCATCAGCTCCCTCTGTATCTGTCTGTCTGTCTCTTTCGCTGTTGCCTCCAGAAAAATAACATTTGTCTACATGGCTCTTATAGCTCATGAGTGCGGGTGCTCCCGATGTCTGAACAAGAAGAAAACAAACGAATAATATTCTGACAAAAGGGGTTAAGTTCACCTTGAGGCACTAAGCACCACAATGTTGTTTTTGCTTTGCAGACAATGTCAGCCAGCCAGCTAGTGAGGGAAAAGTAGGCAAATAAAGATGAAACAGAGGATAACAGAACTTGCAATAACTGCCAGAACTGTTCAAATAGAGACGCAGTGAGTGGGAAGCAAGTAGCCATCTTCACTGGACTCTGGTTGCAAGATGGCAGAGAAACAGCCTTCACCGACCCCACTGAAGATCTGTTGCCAGTAGAGGGAGTCCAAGTACAGGCAAAGAAATGTGTAAGCACACAGTCACCAGAGGGGTGATAGAAATGTAGCCGTGTTAGTCTGGGGTAGTTGAAGCACAGCTTTGTCCACATATTCATTCTGCTGATACCATTATTGGACCTAACCAAGTGAGTTATAAGATCAAGAACACATATTCCTGCGCATCCAGAAATATAATCTATGCTATCATGTGCCGAAAGTGTCCGTCTGCTATGTACATTGGACAAACATCTCAGACACTTCGCCAAAGGATTAATGCCCACAAAACAGATATCAGACAAGATCACAAAGAGAAAACAGTTTCTTGCCACTTTAACCAGAAAGGACACTCTCTAAATGACTTAGCCACCTGCATTCTGCTACAAAGACCTTTTACATCTGCACTTGAAAGGGAATCCTCTGAACTGTCATTCATGTTAAAATTCGACACTTGCCAACAAGGACTTACCAAGAATTTGAACTATCTCACCCATTACCAAGACAGTTTCCCCAATTATCACCTGTAATACCATTAACTCACAAACATCCCACTCTCCCTACCTTTAATATCATCAATTCACAGACACTTACCTTCCTTCCTCCCCCTCCGTCCCCCCCTTCTGTTCTGCAATGTGATTTGTCCTTTTCATATTTGTTCATTTTTTTAATTGTATCCTTTGGTATATATGGTTGTGACTACTTTCTTCCACTATTTGATCTGAGGAAGTGGGTCTGGCCCACGAAAGCTCATCATCTAATAAACCATCTTGTTAGTCTTTAAAGTGCTACATTGTCCTGCATTTTGCTTCAGTCACCAGAGGGTGATCAAATGCAGATGGTCCAACAATACAAAATAAAGGAAAAAGAATTTCCCTGAGGAAAAGGAGTCCCAGAGGTGTGAAGTCCAGCAGAAGAGCAGAGAAATGGCACCTTTTCTAGGCAATGCTGATGAGTTTGATAAAAACCACAAACATTTTGCACTGCAAACATTTTGAGCAATTTGTTACCTGCAACGCCAGTCCGTATGGATGACAAGTTTCAACCTTGATGACACTGACAAGTCTGAAGGCATACAGACTGCTGCACAACCTGTGGTCATCAACTGTCCCTGGAGCAGCCATTTAAGTACCATTCGCCTGCCCCATCCATGACAGCAGAATGATGTGCATTTCATCCATGGAGAGTCAGTAGCACAATGTATTGCTGCTTTAAGGAAGTTGTCAGAGTTCTGACCACTCAGGATAACATTAAGTGGTGCCCTGCATGACTAATTAGTCTCTTGGGAATGTAATGACCAGGTCCAGAAGAAGTTACCAACTGTATCAGCACTTATATTCAAGCAGGACCCAGAGAAGAATTCTTCAGTATTAACTGAGAATTTCGCCTCCTGCATTGGTGAGACAGAAGACCATGGAACTGTAAGGAATTTCTGTGCGGACATCATGTACTAATGATGCACGCCAAAAAGGATTACTGTACACAGCAGGCTGTTTGCAGAAAGTACCAGAAGGAAAGACCAACCACATAGTTAAATGATCAGCCATACAGAGTACATTTAAGAAGACACCGATGAAGACCGAACCTCAGAAAGGATCTAAGTCAGGAATTCATACGTGGAAGAAGACAAGAACTTGCATTACACATGTTACTGGAAGCTGGAGTCAGAGATGGCACCTGGGTCACACCCTTGATTGAAGGAGTTCCTACAAGAATGGATCTTGGTACTGGAGCTGTTGTTCCATGAATTTCTGCATCTGCCTATCACCAGACTTTCCAACTAATTTCCCTGGAAGAAACCGCCAAACTTTTGAAGACTTATACTGGAAAAAAGTTATTCCTAAAAGGGATGTTCCAGGTGAAAGTTCAGCTAGATGGACAATCAGTTGTTATCCTTTTATGTGATTTGAAGTAAAGTACCCACCCTTATTTGGCAGATCTTGGCTTGAGAAGCTCACGGTGAACTGGACCAAGATCAAGGTGATCATAAAAGCACCATTGTGATGAATGGGAGGAGTACTGCCTATAAAGGGTTAAACTCAGAGACTCAGAGAAAAAATCCAGGAAGTATTGGCAGGGAGCTAGAAGAACCAATGGGAAGAAAATGTTAGGATTTGAACCAAAAGGGAATCTGCCTGCTTTCTTTCTTTTTGGGGAGGAGTTTTCAAACCAGGAGCTGGGGGAACAAGCTGAATTGCACCAGGCAGGAATACCATGCCTAGAAAAGAATAGTGTGCCTAGAATTAGACTGGACCTTGGAAGTACAGATATATGAGTAGATAGGGCATATTTTTAGCTAGATGTGATCAGGTTATTTTCTTTGTTTTGTTGCTTGGTTACACTCTGTCCCGAGTCCATGTGCCCCCCTCCCCCCCCCGCTTACACTGTTACTAAAGCTGAATCCCAAGGAAGCAATTATCTGTGCTTTAATCTGTTTTTCTCGGTTGCTCTCTAACACTTAGCAACCAAGTATATCTTTTTGTTTTGTTATTAAAACCACTTTTTTAAAGTCTGTGATCTGATTATTGTGTCCTGAAAGGTCGTAGGAGGTCTGTGCATGCATGCCTTAGATGGAGCGGTCAGCTATCAAGAGATTACAGTTTGTATTCTTTCTTTTTTTCCCAAGCTCTCTTGTGGTAAAAGAGTTTGGGGTACCCCTCTGGAAGAAGTTCCAAAGTGATTTCTCCCTGGGTTCAAGAAGAAAGGATTTTCTTGAGTGGTGGCAGCCTATCTCCCAAGGTCAGGGAATCTGTGATTTTGGGGAGTTTTTAAGTAGAAGCCTATAGAGGCACAGTATTTTTAAGATCTCTTGTGGGCCCCCACCTTCTGCACTCGAGGTACCAGAGTGGAGCACAACCTGGGTAACCTTGAAACCTTCAAGAAATTTGGGACAGACACTTCAAAGTGTTTGAAAAAGATCTTGGGCAGTTGAGCAATGTATCAGTGAAGCTCGCTGTTAAGTCTGACCACCGGCCAAAATATTGCAAGCCCAGAGTTGTGCCCTGTGCTCCGAAGGCTCCGGCTGATTTGGACTGTTTGCTGAGCATTGGAATCTTATCATTGGTTGCACACAGTGAGTGGAGTACACCCAGCATGCCAGTGATTTAGGAGGGTGGCTCAGTCTGAATCTGTGGAGATTTCAAAGTGCTACGGAATCCGGTTTTTGATGCAGATCACTGTCTTCATCCTGCGCGTACTGCAGATTTGATTGTTACTCAATGTTTCAGTAAATTGGATTTGCTGAATATATGCCTACCAATCAGGAATGGCCCTACCATGAGGTGAACTGAGGTGGCCGCCTCAAGTGCCAGACTAGGGCGAGGGGGGGGGGGCACTAGGACCCAGAGAATTGAGACCTTTCAAAGTTTTGGCCCAAGTGAGGGGGCATAGGGGTGTCATTTGAGCTCCCTGCCTCAGGTGCCAAAATGTTGTGAGCCAGCCCTGCTCCTAATGGAGACTGGCACGGCAGTTTGCAAGTATCTTTCAAATCAACACACAAAAGGGGCTTATTTCATTACACTAGTTTGGCCTTTCAGATTTACAGTGTTCCAGAACGTCATGGATGAGCTTCTGAAGGGACTGAATGGAGTTCAGTGCTATTTGGATGGTATTCTTCTGACAGGAAAAGATTGAGAGGATCATCTTTGACATTTGGATACTGCCTCGCCACAACTGGAAGACCAAGGACTGGGAGTAAGTCAAGACAAATGTGGGTTTTTCAACTCATCGGTTGAATATCTTGGATATGTAATTGGTGCCATTGACTTAAAGAAATATCAAAAGAGAGAGAAGGAGTTTCTTGAAACCCCATCAACAGAGAATGTGTCTGTAATGGACAGGAGTCCTCTTGGCAAGCACCTAATGACAAAGGGCTTAAACTCAGGTAGCTAGCAAAGGTGTTGGTCAGGGGGCCGGGAGAACCAATCAAGATAGAGGTATACCAAACTAGAATGCAGCTCCCTCTTCTCCTAACTTAAAGCAAGGTCAGGTTTTGGTCATGCCAGGAAAACAGAGCGTGCCTGGAATGAGATTGTTCTCCATAACAGGGAAAGGGAGGGGGTTGATCAGAGAACAGTGATATTGCAGAGTGACCAATGAGGCACCATGAGAGTGCCCAGCTGGGGTAGGGGCTTTCTGTCTTGTCAGCCATTGGACCAGGTAAGTGGCCCCTCTGCCCCAAGCACTGAAGCAGGGAGGCAGGAATGGATAAAGCCCCCCATGGGGAGTGAGAGAAAAGGCCCCTGCCAGACAGCGAGGGAAAGACAAGCCCCCGCCGGATGTGGGGGGGAGAAAAGGCCTCACTGGACAGAAGGGGAGAGAAAATCCCGCCGCATGGGGGGAGAAAGTGGATGGGAAGGAGAAAAGGCACATGCCAGATGAAGGAGGAAGGGGGAAAAAACCCGCTAGATGCGGGGTGAAGGAGAGAGAAAAAGCCCCACCAGATGGGGGGGGGAGGAGAAGGCCCCTGCCAGATGGAGGTAGAAAGCTCAGAGGAGCCACAGCCCGCCCCCCACAGCACTGCTGGGCCGCTGATGTGCACCTCCCCGCCAGCCTGTACAGCCTCCCTCCACTCCAAACTGGGACCTGGCTCGGCCCCCTGGGGACAAGTTAACAGGCAGGGCACGTCCTCCCCCCCACCACCACCACCACTTTGGGCTGTCCCCAGGGAGAAGTTGGTGGCTGCCACCACCCCCTACCATGAGCTCCCCTCCCCTGAGTTCCTGCTCCCCTGAGCTTCCCCTCCTCTCAATCCTCTGCCCTGATTCCTGCACTCCCACCCCCTGCCTTGAGCCCCTCCTTACCCCCTACTCTGACTCCTGCACCCCCACATCTCTAGTTCAAAGGGAATGAACAGAACAGTCAGTTATCCAACCCCTGTCTTCCATTCCCAGCTTCTGGCAGAGATTGAAGACACCATTCCTACCCATCTTAGCTAATAGTCATTGATGTGCCTATTTATCTAGCTCTTTTTTGAACCCTGTTAAACGCCTGGCCTTCACAACATCCTCTGGCAAGGAGTTCCACAGGTTGACTGTGCACTGCATGAAGAAAAACTTCTCTGAAGGTGCGTCTACACTGCACCCTTACATTAAAATTTGCTATGCAAATTCACTCTATGCAAATTATATAGCTTATTTTGAGGCCATTTCAAAATAGCTTATTTTGAAATTTGGCACTGTCTACACAGCACCAAATTTTGAAATAAAATGCTATTCCAACAAGTCCCTTAATCTTTGTGAACAAGAGTTACAGGGAAGCCAGAATAGCACGCCCATTGTTTTGAAATACAGACAGTCCCCGGGTTACATACAAGATAGGGACTGTAAGTTTGTTCTTAAGTTGAATCTGTATGTAAGTCGGAACTGGCGTCCAGATTCAGCCGCTGCTGAAACAGCGGCTGAATCTGGATGCCAATTCTGACTTACATACAGATTCAACTTAAGAACCCCAAGCGTCCCCAAGTCAGCTGCTGCTGAAACTGATCAGCGGCTGATTCCAGGAAGCCGGGGGCAGAGCAACTCTGCCTCGGGCTTACTTTAGTCAGCCGCTGGTCAGTTTCAGCAGCGGCTGACTTGGGGACACCTGGGGCAGAGCAGCTGGGGTGCTGCCAGGTTGGTCCAGTAGCGCCAAGGAGCAGCGCTGCGGGACCAACCCAGCAGCGCCCCAGCTGCTCTACCCCAGGCATCATGGGCAGAAAAGCCTAGCTGTGCCCCCCCCCCCCCCAGCAGATCAGGGAGACGCGGAGCAAAGCCGCAGAGGATGCCCGCAGCGGGACAGCCGCGGAGCGCCTGGGCTGTCCCGCTGCGGGCGTCCTCCGAGGCTTTGCTCCGCGTCTCCCTAGTCTGACCAGCAGACCAAGGAGACGGGGAGCAGCTTTTCTCGCCCCGGAGAACGCGGGCGGCGGGACCGCGGCTCATCTGGGCGTCCCGCCGCTCCCATCCTCCGGGGCGAGAAAAGCCCCGTTCGTAACTCGGGGACTGCCTGTATATTTCAAAATAACGGGTGCATTTAAAGACACAGAATTGCTATTTTGGGATACTTCCAGTATCCCGAAATAGCACCGCTGTCTAGACATAGCCTGAGTGGCCATAGTCATAGTCTTCAGGTTTTGTTCCCTGCTGCATTCTGTCTTGCTGAGGCACCTTGAGAAATTCACACGAGCCCAGATCCTCAGCAGTATGCAGTTCAAGGGAAATTAGGAGCCAAAATACCTCAGAGGATCTGGCCTTTCCTCTCTGGGACCCCATTTCCCCAGTTGTATTTCAGGGCGCCAGGAACCTGAACTCATTAGAATGAGCGATGTGCTCAGAGGAAGGTGATGCAGTACTTAGGGGGTGAGCCCTTGACTTTCAAGGCATGTGTTCAACACCTGGCACTGCTAGAGGCTTCCTGCATGACCATGGGCAAGTAAGTGGGCCCAGACCCACAAAGATAGTTAGCCTCCTGACTTCCACTGAAACCAAGGTTTTGCGGAGGGCCTGCGCAGCTCTGTTCTCCACCAGCACATGGAGGAACAGAACTTTCCCCGTTCAGCACTCCTGGGAACTGTGCAGTGCTTAGAGATGGAAGCCGCACAGCATGATGGTCTGTATTCCATTCCCTACACCCAATGCTTTAACCTCAGGGCTGCAGCTAAAATGGATCTAAATTCTGTGAAGACATCTCTGACAGGGCAAAGAACAGAAGTGACCACCCGCCTCTCCCTGTGTTTGGGATAGAATCTGTCCCCATACGCTTTCCAGCCACAATCCAATGTCGTCTCCTTCCCTGGGAGCTACCTGACCCGTCAGCTGAAAAGCTGCCCTCTACTGGAGGCAATAATGCTTTGCCATTTCCCCTCCTCCCCTAAAGGCTCCGTCACAGAAGGCTGGCCAGATGGACCAGCTTTGAGCTGGGAGCGTGATGCGTGCGGTGGATTGCAGCCCACCAGAATTTGAGCCGACGTGAGATCATAAAATTAATTCCCCGGGAGACCCGTCACTGCCATCTGATCTGTGTAAAATGTCTGTCACTCTGCTCAGCGCTAGATGCAAGCTGGGGTTCTGGCTGTGACCGAGCAGTGACTAATGCACTGAGCTAACTTGCTTTGAACTGCACAATCCTCCTTTCTGTGGGAAAAATCACAGGCCGGGTAGGGGAGATGGGGGGCGAGAGGAGACACTCAGCTCGTGTGCACGCCCCTTGTCAGCTACCAAAAAGCACTGGGAAACTCAGACCTGCAGCAGGGAAAACATGAGAGTGCTCGCTGGGCCCACAGCATCGTTACCTTCCACCCTCTTTATACAGCTGTACAGTGGCCATAAGGCAGACCTTGAATCCAGCTTTTAGCTGCCCTTAGCTCTTTCAAGGGAGCTTTTATAGGGTCCAAGGCTAGATGGAATCATGACTATTCTAGTTTAACCTGGTAGAGATTCCAGCACATTGGTAGGTATGTCATTCCAAAGGCAAATGACTGTGTTAAAAGTATGCACCTTACTATTTCTAGTCTGTGACCAACTACAGCAGGGGTGGGGAACCTTTTTTGGGCCAGGGGCTGCTGACCCACAGAAAAATCAGTCAGGGTCCACACACAAGTGAGAAGAAAAAAAACCCCTCAAAGACAAAAGTCCCTCACTGATTTTGCTCCTGACTGAGAAGGAGAAAGACACAGTAAAGCCTGGGGGGCCCAGGCTAATAGATTTTGTGTGCCCCAGCCCCACGGGCTCCCCAAAGGGGCCAGACCCAGGCAAGCCGGGGGCTGGCTCCCCACCCTGAGCTACAGCATCAGGGCTTGGGTATGTATGTACCTCCCTGGGTCGAGGTCTAAGCTTTTCAGGGAAGGAACTGTTTCCTGGCCTAGGGAAAGGGTCTGGGAGTGACTTGCAAACAGTGTGTCACTGGCCAGAAGAGCAAATGTGAGGCTCTCTACTGAACAAGATGGAAAATACTGAATGTATTAAACAGTCATTCTAGAGAGGAGTCAAGCTAACCTGGGGAACTCATCGCCTCATGATAACACCAAGAGCAAGAGCCTAGTAGAATTAAAAAAAAATCTGACATTCATCTGAATGAACTGTCTTCGTTATAACAGAAAGGATAAAAGAAATATAAAGCTTTGTAAGTTGTTGGCTTCTCCCTCAATAAACTACTGACTGTTAGGAAGAAGCTTCCCTATTGGCAGGTTATTCCATAATTGCCCACAAATAGTTCTTGCATCTTCCTCTAAAGCTGTATGTAATGGCATGTAGGCTGCTTTCCGTCTCCTTCTGCCCCCATCGCAGGCTGGTGCAAGAAGGCCAAAGCATAGTGAACTACTGTCCTCCTAGTTTGGGTAAGAGATTTTTATAGCAACAGAGGCGTAGCATTGTCACTAACTTCCTGTACTGGTTTAAATAAGTCATTAAATCACAGTGTTCCTCAGTTTCCCCATCCATAAAATGGGAGTAATAATACTGACCTACAGGACATTCTGTCCCCATTAGTATGTTCGTGCTTTATGCAGGTAAATGGAATGATAGTTTGGCTGTTGGACCGACTGTGACAATACAAAAGGCCATGATCCATAAACTGACTTCTTGTTTCATAACTTTTTAAATGTTCCTCACAGTAACTAGGATTAACCTTGGATTTGTCTCCCCTGTCAATAAGTCTAGTCTCTTTGTGCTGTGTAGATGTACTCATAGAGTTTAAGGCCAGACAGGGTTATCTGATGATCTAGTCTGAGCTGTATCTCACTGGACACTAAGCCGCATTAAGTTTGTAAGACTGTGCAAAATAAAACATCTCTTAAAATGCAAAAATCTCATGTTCGTTTCTCATCTCCACTACACTGTTAGGCAGGACATCCAAGAATATAGAGTTTCCAACCCAAGATTAACTCAGCTGTGATGCACGTCCATACACATTGAGAGCATGTCTTCATTACCTGTTGGATCCATGGGCAGTGATCAATCCAGCAGGTGTCGCTTTATTGTGTCTAGTATAGACACGGTAAATCCAGCACCGAGCACTGTCCCGTCGATTCTAATAATCCACCAAAATTAGAAGAATAAGTGGAATCAATGGGAGAGCATCAGCTGTCAACTTATCGCTATGAAGATACCATGGTTGGATTTAGGTACATTGACTTCAGCTACGTTATTCACAGAGCTGACGTTGCATAAATTAGGTTGATGGCCTGCAGTAGTATAGACAAGGCCTGAGAGATCCTCCATAGAAACTGCTATGTATATGCAGTGTGGGCAAAGGGATAATGCATTAGAAAGCAGGGGGTCGCCTTCTGATCTTACTTAAACTTTGTTTTCAAGTAAGATACCACAGTGTAAATCAGGGGTATGTCAAATCAAAACTAGCCACTTAGCCTTTTAGATTTCCCACCTGTGTATGCCCAGTTTCTCTTACCCCTACTAGTATCAGAGGGGTAGCCGTGTTAAGTCTGAATCTGCAAAAGCGGCGAGGAGTCCTGTGGCACCTTATAGACTAACTGAAGTGTTGGAGCATAAGCTTTCATGGGCAAAGACCCGCTTCGTCTACTAGTTCATTCGATTTTTTTTTTCCACAAAGATAAAGGAAGAGAGCTGTAAAGGCCCTGAGAAGATGAGCTTGTTGTTGCAGGTCAGATCATTAGGTATTCTGTATACAAGAGTGGTCTGCACCAGCCACTTCAGAGAAAGTACAAGTAACCCCGTTGTGGTTATGGAGTAAACTGCCTTTCAGGAAAGTTCCTTCCTGACCCCTATAGCAGGAGATTGGTTCATGCCCTGAAGTATGGGGGTTTATATCCTTTCAAATGATGATACTGTGGGTTCACATTTTTGCAAATATGCCCAGTGCAATGGACGGATGCTTAAAACAAATAAAAGAAAGATACTTTGGATCAATTTGTACTTCAAAGTCTGCCCTTTTTTGATTTCCCACCCATTGCCACGTGCACATATTGAGTGAATTCTCTTTGGATCTGATCTAACTCTTCATGAAGTTGATAGAAGGAATCCTATTGGTTTCAGTGGGCTTTGGATCCTGCCCATTGGATAGGCTTTGACCATTTCTGCTGCTACTGAAATTTTCTCCCTCATCCAGAAACTAAAAGTTAAACACCTTTGTTTCAAATGTTGTGTGCTCCCCCTACTGGCCCTGCAGTAGCAGCAGCCACAAGTCTAACAACAGAAGCTGTGCTGGCCAATTCTAGTGGACAAAGAAGAATGTTTTTCTGGCATCAGGGCCATCTAAGTGGAAGTTGATGTTAAAATACACGGCAGCTCAGCCAATTTCCCATCCATTTCCAACTTGGGAAAACAAGCAACAGCTGCCCAGTGAGAGAGGACAGGATGGGTAAAAAGATCAAATGTTATTTCTGCAGCTCAAGGCACTTTTACAACTAATGAAGGAGAAAACAGAAAGGACACAAATGAGCTTTGAAGAGAGAGTGTGTGAGTGTGTCAGTGTGTAAAAGAGCAAGAGAGATACTTATACTGAGGATACTAAACAGTTCATTCTAGGAAACCCAGAGGCAGGGAGAAGTTTGAGTTTTGACGTGGTAAATACCTGTCCTGAGCACCATGGACAAGAAGTGAAGTTTAAGAGGAGGGAAATATGTTTGCAAACCCCCACAAGAAAAAATAACCCAGGGGCCACCTCTCTCAGTCTTTATGCCAATCTAACAAGGAGCTCGAGATCTTAAAGCACTTTACAACTGAGGTCAGTACCATTATTCCATTTCAAAGATGGTAAAATAGAGGCACAGCAAGGGCAAGTGACTGCCCAAAGTCACTGAATCAGTAACATGAGCTCCTGCCTCCTAGTCCAATGCCCTACCCATTGAGCTACACTGCCACAATGCTTCAGTTCTTGTATTTAAGAGACTAATCTTGTAAAGCATGACCCCTCAAGCCTGTGCTTGCAGAGTAAGAAAAATACCCACTCAAAAATCTTAGCTACCCAATTTATCTCCTCATTCAACCTCAACATCCCCTCAGAGTAAGAGTGGTTATACTTCATTATCCGTTAAAGTATCTGGATGTATAAGCTTTCATAAAAGTCCGTTTATTGTTAGCAATCCTTACTTTGCCTATGGTAGAACATGTTTTGAAAAATGCCAAAGAACAGCACCAAGTAACACTGACACTTCAATTTGGTATCTTAGCTGCATTCCAACCAGGTGACATAACCAAAGGAAGAATGGCCCATTATCTTTCTTCAAAATACCACAAAAATATTCGTCAGCCTCCAAGGAGAAATTGTAACTCATCAAAAGCGAATCTAGCCTTTTTCAAACCAGGGCACAAGGACAGAAGAATGAAACCTACTCAGGTTACACTAGCTTTCCCCCTTGGCATGAGATGTGTGTCTCAAATTTCAGAAGTAATGGAATTCTACTAACCCTTGAGAAGAAGGGTTTAAAACTGCTGATCTGCCTTCAGACTCGAGTTTCCTGTAAACTGAGCGCTTATGTGGCCACTCACGAGAGATTCCAGTGACGCCCAGCTGTTTGGCAGAGCACCTACAGCTAGTTTTGTGTTTCTACTAGTGGTGCACATGCCTTGGTGCACATTAGAAAATGTATTCCACACATGGATGCAAAAGGTTTGAGGAAACATTGCTTCAGACCAAGTCGTCAGACAGACTTTGCCAGATGATATGGCCTGTTGTGCATGGAAAGGATCCCCAGAAAGAACCTGCTGATGTTACCAAAAGGGGACACGCTTGAGCCTCTCTCTTGATCCTTAGAGAATCTTCAGCAGTGTCACCCACCCTGTTCTGTGGTCAAATCTCATTTCCCCAGAAAGAGAGCATCTAGACCAATAAACAAAAGGCTCATGCTCTCCATAGGTTTTTGCCATTGGCTAAAGAAAGTTGCTCTTGTTTGCTTTTAAAAAAAAAAGCAACTGAGGACAGTTCAGTTTGGGTTTGTAGTGGTCATGGCACAGACAGACAAAACTGGCATTGCACCCCAAAACTAGCCCCATCTGGCTCTTCCTGAAACCCAGTTGCAGGATGTGCCATAATAGAGGGCTTGGCTCATGGCAGTCTCACCTCAGGCTCTGTCAGCCCCTGCATGCCCATCCGAGAGACAGCAGTAGTCTCCAGGTCCTGCTAGTCCATAGGTTAGCTCTAGAGCTTTAGAGAACTTGGTCTGTATGACCCAATAAATAGGCGCAGTTTGGTGGATCAGCTGATGGTACAACGGGCCCTGACAGCCAGTCTCAGATATACTGGAATAGCAACACAAGGCCCACCCAACAGTAACAAGAACCAGCTCTTTTAGGGCGAGGCATCAGAACCCCACAGCAGGGGGATGTGGGATAACTTGGCACCCATGTGAGATTTAATCTTTTTCTCTTGAATCCTAAAGCATAAGATTCAATATTCCTTCCAAATTTTAACTAGGATAATGTCCAATCCCCTTTTAGATTTGCTATATTCTTAACTTCAATTACATCCCTGAAGGAAGGAGTTGGAGGATCTAAGAAATTCACCAGTAGCTGGAATGAAGCAGCCTAATAGTCAGGAGAAGCACCCATTTGGTCTATCTAAAGGGTGAAAAGATGTGGTAAGCAGAACACCCAGCAGGGGCTGGAGGGAAAAGCAATAAGACATGGCAACATCTCCAGCTATGATGTGATGTCACCAAGAAATCCATGGAATCCACAGAATTTAAATTGGCAGAAAAGTGAACTGCTGCATGGGCAGAGGCCATTAATTTCCTCAATACAACTAGATTTATATGACAAAGGATGCAGAATTACTGGTTTGGGTAGAATCAAGGTGGCACACACCGATTCCTCGGCCATGAACAGGGCTATTAGCCAAAACACTATGAAATGAAGGAGTTGCAGAGTGGGGAGTTTGAAAGCTATTACGTGATATAGTTTGGGCAATGGGACAAAATGGAATCCAACAAGTTGATGCCCTAAAGGCCAAGCCATAGCTTCCATAATCATTATGCATGCAAACACCAAGAAGAGCTCCAACTAAACCTGCCATTACACTACCTAGGATCTCTTCACCATGGTGAAAAGATGGGTCTACTAAAATGGTGTACTGACACACAATACTTTGTTGGCAAATACGTGTGATCCACTCATTCTGCTCATGACCTTGTGGAGCGATTATGTTTCCTTATACGGCCCTGCTGTTCTCTGCACTCTCCTGTTCAATATCTAATGTTCTGCTGGCATCGCACTCCAGGAACTAAAATACAGAGAGAACAAAATGATTCCACATGGTTGTCTGGGGGAATGAACATCACTGGGAACATCAACAGGGAGGGTTTAGAAATGACTGATTTGCACGCCAAGTAGTGATGGATTTCGCTGCAGATGTTTATTAGAACAGGGAAGTGCAAGTTGATAAAAATGCTTCCCAGCTCCTCCCACAATCGCTTTCTTTTTGCAACAGCTGTTACAGTCAGCAAAGGACTGGTTGAACCAGCCACATGCAGCATGGAGGAGTGAAAATGCAGACACTCATTCCAAACAGAATCCACTCTGCTTAACGATGTGGGAAGTTGTCAGAGTTAACTTTCCAGATTTCTTACAAAGCGAAGGACGTATATTTTCACTTGTCGAACTATCCGCAGTGTTTCGAGCCATCGCTTAGCATATGTGCATTGTTTTTAAACTACCCTCCACCCTGAGGCCGCAAGATCCAGGGGCCTTGATCGAAACAGGGACCTGGCACACTAGGATTCTTGATTTTTACTCCCAAGCATCAGAATGTGTAATTTAACCCCTCTGAGCCTCAACTTTCTCATCTTTAAAATGGGGACAGCGATACCAAGAACTGTAATGCGATTTCAAAGATCCTCAGAAGAAAAGAGGTATCATGCAAGTGCTGGGTATTATACCTAGCAATGGAGAATGTTAACCTAGGCAACATCCCGGACAAACAATCTGCACACAGGAATACAAAGAAAATCTTACTATCTATGGTAGTTATATGGCTCCCATTATCTTAATATTTGAACCTCTCGCAATATTTTCATGCATTTATCCTCTGCACCTCTGGAGCTAGGAAGTGCTAGTCCAATTTTTATAGATGGGGAACTTGCCCACAGTCTCACAAGAAACTGACCCATGATTCAGCCTTGTGCCAGGCAACTTACCCTAGATCACCCAGGAATCTGAGAACTATTAAAGTAGAGGGCCTCCAACCAATGACAGAACTTATAACAGTCATGCCAGAAGATACCCTTTTAATCTTTATAAAGGGCAAGAGAAACCAGCATGTTTGTCTCATAGCACAGCATTGCATTAAACAATATACCTGGAACTTTAAAGTCCTCAAACTCTCTCTAGACTCCCCAGTTAACAGACTGGGTAATAGTTGCATCCTTTGTTCTATAAAGTCTTGGATTGCTTTTATATCTGGAATTTTTTCCATGCAATTGAATACCATGAACCAGTTTTACACAGATTTGTACAAGCTATTCAGGAAATCAGAAAGTAGCACGACTCTCCAAGAACAATCAGTAACACAAACAAGAGAAGGTAAGTGTTTAAAGGGTTTTATTATTGAAATTTACTCTTAGAATATACTTCCAGCTGTGTCAAGAAAAATAGAAACATTGAAGTGGAATTATTCTGGGACAGATGCAAAGTTCTTCGTAAAACCAAGGCTTTACATCCTTTTGCAGTGGGGGCCCTCTACTGCCATTAAAATTGTCCCGAACATGTGAAACCTTACCCATCTTGCTGCATGAAAAGCCAAGTTTTAACACCTACAGATACAATGTCAACCCCACTTCTGCCCCACTGATATCTGTCTTATAGTCTCCTGCTAAGGAAATCCCAGTCAAAGAATTCAGTGTAGTTTCTCTCTTTTATCCACAGCTCAGTTATGAGGCTAACCTTAAACACTAAACTGTTGATTGAGTTTATTTACTACAATCACCATTACCATCCAGGTACGGCATAAGTATAGTCAGAAATCCAGAGACACCCTCTTGCTCTGAGCAGACATGAGAGTAGCAGCCTAGCATGTTAGCAGCTTATAATGTTTTAGCTTTCACTAAGCTGGAACTACTCTTGATTTCAGGGAAGAAAGGGAAGGGGATTTCTGTTAGGATGAGTGCTAATTCTGATTGTTCAGCACCATGACCTATTAAAAGAAACTGTTTGATAAGTAAGCCTGAATTACAGCTTCTTGAACGTTAAAATGTTCCTCAGTACCTCAGGTTTGAACTATAATCAATTTCCTTCCTTTATCCACTCCCTGTCATCGGCACTCACTCAAGGCTCTCCATCTGTACGAGTAGGCCTAAAATCCTGTTCAAAGTTACTCATGAGTTTAGATGTCCAATGGGAAATGCCTTGAAGGGGCTGGATTCTCCAAAAGCACTAAGCATGGACCCTCTGAAAAATAGTTTCTTTTAAGGTGTCTCATGTTGAGCTTCCCAAAGCTGAGGCATGTCTACACTCCAGTGGATAAAGATGTCCCTACCTCAAAAGAAGGATGTTTTCTGTCCACGTGCAGAATTCACCACCCTGAGCTGAGTTAGTTGGGTCGACTAAAGAATTCTTCCATCAACACAGCTGCATTTACACTGGGATCAGGCCACTTTAACCATGGTGCTCAGGGCTGGGAATCTCTCATACCCCTAAGCGGCGTAGCTAAATCCATCGAAATTTTAACTGTAGATGAAAGTTCAGACAACCAAAACCCCTAGTCACGTTTGGCAATTTGGGCCCCAAAACTATGCACATCTTCACAGGCTATTGGTTCCTTGGGGCCAATATTTTGCTATGGCACATTTCCTTAGACGCAAGGTTTTTTTAAAAAAATCTGTACATGGCACATGTCCATTAGATTTTAAATAAATAAAAGCTAACAAAACAGGAGCTGCAAATGTCTTTATGTCCCTGGCTATGCTGCAGGCAGGTACATCAGGACAACCTGCTCATACACCCACTTCAATTCAATCACCACCCACTTCTCCAGCTGAACATACAGTTCTTTCCCAGTGGCCAGATGGGCTTGACCTTCCCCTAGGTTCACTATATCCAACTGCGTGGCAAGCCTTTCTGATGTTTTTTGAAAAGAGTGATGGAGCATAAGCAGTGTTCTGGTTTCTAATTAGGCACCCAAGCACTTTACAGAGGGTGTATGAAAGGAAGAAACAGTTGAAAGAATTTTATGTGGTACTTTGTCCAACAAAGATTATAAAGGCAGAGAGAAAACTATTTACCTGTCTTGAGTGGGAAATCAAATTGATTTCATCCAGTTACAGCTGTAGGCAGATGTTCAACATTGGGGTGTGAGCCTGTTACACGACAGTTTTTAACCAACCTGAACATTTAAACAGGAAAAAAAGATCAAATGATTCCACTAAAAGGATTAGCTTCTTATTTTCTCCAGCTACTCATGGAACAGGCCTTAGTTCTGGACAGGTCACAGGCCATGCTTAAAAAAAATTAAAATGTCATCATGTAAACAAGTTAACGGAGCTCCATGTGTTCCTCTAGAGTTTGCTCCCAGCCGCTGCTTTCAAAAGCATAGCACAGAAGACAGAATTAAACGGTAATGGATACAGTTACGTTTTCTGATGTAAAACCTGGTCTGGAGAGCTTATTTACACAGGAAGCTAGATGTTTCCCACCAGGATAGCCCGTCGGGTTGTTCTCCTCCAAAGCTGAGGCTTATAGAAAGCTACTGAAAGGAGTGACATTTCCAAGCTGCCCAGGGATCGTGGGGAGAGATTCAGTTCATTTCTTCTGAAAGAAGCCCATGATGGACACTTGTTTGTTTGCTTTGCTGGCTGGGGCTACCCCTTTCTTCAGGCCTTTCCGTTCCTCCTTGGGTTCTTTCTTCCCAGCCAACGTGGAGGGACCGAGTGCAGCTGGCAGCTTGGCTTTGGTGACTTCCCCATCGCTATCTGTACAGGATTCGCTCTCGTAAGCCTTTTCAGTCACTGGCAAGAGAATGTGACAGGAGTGGTTAAGGCTTTGCTCAGAACAGTTGCAACCAAGCAGTATATGCAAGGAATACAGGAGGATGTGTGAGAGGCGCACAACACAAGGTGGCTGTGCCATTTTGGTATGCAAATGGGACAATGTGGGGAACCTGTCTAGGGTCAATGGATGAATTCTGCTTGATGCTACAAAGCTGTTATAAAACTGTTGCATCAGGAAATGCCTCTCCATCAGGGCCGGCCCACATTTTGGCACTAGAGGTGGGGAGCTCAAATGACGCCCCCATGTCCCCTCGCTTGGGACAAAACTTTGAAAGGTCTCTTGTGCCCTCCTTCCTCCAGCACAGCACTCCACCATCTCTGTGCATCTAGAGCATAGAGAATACATAGGCACCAGCAGCAGACACAATTTTCTACACTCTGGGTCTTAGTGGAAAGTCTGGCACCTCAGTTCACCTCATGGTAGGGCTGGCCCTGCTCTTGGTGGATGTGGAAAACGCCAGTTGTGATACGGATGGCATGCAGCAAGTATAGACTCATAGAACATTAGAACTGGAAGGGACCTCAAGAGGTCATCAAGTCCAGTCTCCTGCCCTCACGGCAGGACCAAGCACCATCTAGACCATGGGTTCCCAATCTGGGGGACGTGAAGAAATTCCTGGGGGGACACGAGGCAACCCAACCCCCCCTCCCTTCTAGTTTTGTTGCCCTGGTCAGTTTTTTTTTTTTAACTCAACAACACTGACAGTTAGGAAGTTTTTCCTAATGTCCAACCTAAACCTCCCTTGCTGCAGTTTAAGCCCATTGCTTCTTGTTCTATCCTCAGAGGCCAAGGAGAACAATTTTTCTCCCTCCTCCTTGTAACATTCTTTTAGGTGCTTGAAAACTGCTATCATGTCCCCTCCCACTCTTCTCTTTTCTAAATTAAACATGCCCAATTCTTTCCATCTTCCTTCATAGCTCATGTTCTCTAGACCTTTAATCATTCTTGTTGCTTTCCCTTCTACCCCTCACCTCCAACCAGGGACACTGAAGAGGAGTTACGGTTAACACGTGTACTCTGGATTAAGCAACAGGGCATGGAAAGTGGTTGGCTGAGGCTGGGAGAAGCTACTTCCTCCAACTCATCTGCAGAGAAGGGGAAATCCTCAAGCATGGCAAAGAAACAAAGGTGGCAAAGCAGGGGTTTACAATGCTTTACAACCCCATTCCTAGCTGTAGCAGTCCTTGGAAAAGTGGCCACTAAAGCATGGAGACATTCAAGGGAGGCCATATAGCAGGAAGATATGGATCCGAAGATCTAATATTTTGGCTCTGATCTAGGTGGCTTTAACCCATTTTAAAAACATGAGAATCCCATAATTCAAATGATGCAAATATTTTGTACCAGTCCAGAAGATTTGCAGTTATCAGGCTCACATGGGGCAGGGGGAGAGACGGGATGAAATGGGGATAGCAAGTTCTGGACCACAGACTAGTGCAAATTTTTTCTTACCCTATTCTTCAGTATCATAGCTCATCTGACTTTCCCTGTGCTACTCTGAGCCTTCTCCAAGTGCACCACAGGGGCCTTATTTTCCCCTTCATAAAACTGTAGTAGATATTAATTTGTAAACCAAAGGTCTGCCTATTTCACAAGAGACCATTTAAACCCATGCTCCAGTGGGGAAAAGGCAAGCTTCCCAGTTCTGGCACATTTGGAAAAAGCTGAACAGAAAAAGGAATGCAAAATTTTTTGCTAGAAATAAAAGCTTTAATGTTCATTATGGTGAGCTCAGGATGCAGAGCTTATTAAAACATAGCTGTGGAGCAAGGTTTTATTTTCCTTCCAAAAGTATTAACAGTATTATCTGGAGTCAGGAGTGCAAAACACCCCCCCCCCATGCAAACTCAACAAGTGATTCTGAAGAAATCTATTTCCCTCTGACAAAACTCCAGTACTAGAGCTTGTAGTTACTATTGAAGACAGTTACTTTCCTGCTAGCTTTAGCTTTCTTTACAGAAGATATATAAAACACAGGACCTGAAGTCTCCTGCAATAGGGCCACACTCCCTGGATTCCTATTCAAGTCCACAGGAATCGAGGGCACTCAATGTCTTATAGGATCAGGTCTACATTATGCTTACTATAAATAATGCATCCACCAGTTTTTCAGAATTAAAGCACTTTAGCCTGTTAAGAACAAATAAGTTGCTTTTTGTTGCTTTTTTAAAGTTTTAAATCCCAAACATGCTTCTTGTTGCTCTTACCCAGTTTACCTGGGGCATTCTACATTATACTGAGGGCCAGAATCCAGCTGCCCTGGGTATTCTATCTGCTTTGTGTCACCAGGGAAACTGATCTATAATCTGCAGCATGTTTTTTAAAGGAATATATTTTCAGAAAGGAGAACAAGGGCTAATGCTGGTTATAAATGGTAGGAAAGAAGGAACAAAAGAAAAATCTTCAAAAAGTTTGTGATTGAGAGTGACACAGTCAATGACAATGCCACTCCACCTTCTTCTGCCGGAGACGATTACCACAGTGCAGGAAAGTGGAAGTGGAATCCTCAGCGCGCATGGAAAAAAGAATCAAGTGATGCTGTAGGCTCCTTCCTGATAAGTTTGGTCAGCAAAAGGTGCAAAACACCTTGACAAAGGGAGCCCCTACTTGTGGGTGCAGGGGACAGAGCTAGCTATTCTTACCCATGCAGCCTTCATCATCCAGAAACGTTTTGGATTTCAGCACACGCTTCCGTTTCCGCTTCTTCCCTCCAGTCGGAGCCTGAAGGGATCCAAAGTGAAGTCAGGGTGAGTGTACAGAGCTGCTATGGGCATGATCAATGAGAGCCCAATGTAGTCAGTCAGGTCTGATGCACCATGCTCCCTTCCCCAGCACTCCCTACAGCCCTGCTTCTGTGAACACCATGCATTTCCGCACTTCATCCAGACAAACACATAAATGCAAGTTACCACCCTGACATGTCTTTACCTCAGTGGTTGTCGGCTCTAGTTCAATCTTCAGTGCAGGCTCTGGAGAAGGCGAGGGGGCGTTAGCTTCCGGAGGAGTGGGAGATACTGAGATATCTGCCAAAAGAAAAGGAGCTGGAGTCCGTGATGGCATTTGGGACAGCACCCCCTCTCCCCCTGTTAGCCTGCAGCGTTTCCCAGCTCACTTGTTAAGTACATGTAGCCCTTGCCTGTAAAGCTGCTGCCTCATCAAAGTCAGGGTAAACTGTTCCAAATGGCTGTCTGACGTTAGGCATGATCAATCCACGTTTAGGCTCCAAGTGAATGGCTAAGTTGCCAGAAGTGCTGCAAAGCCATAGTTCTCAATGGCAGAAGTGTGTTTTCAGCACCTCTGAAAACTCAGGTACTATTTTAGGCCCCCAAACTGGCATATGTTAGCATCAGTTACTATGCATTTCAATCACTGACAGACCCTCACAAAGGGAGGCCAAGCAATTTTCTGTTAGAGAAACTTAGGAGACTCAATAATTCCAATTCAATGCAAAACCTTCACTAAGTCACTCAATTTCTTTGTCTCTGCTCACTGGTAAAATGGACATGACACTTACTTCACAAGGGTGTCACGAATCTCAAACTGCTAGTGCTTACAGGCATTCAAATACTTTTATGAAAAGGAACTCTTAAGGGTAAGTTACAATATCTGAAGAGTTCACCAAAGGACAACTCTGTTCCCTCCCTTCCATTATAATTAGGGATGCTAAAATGCATTTCGTTAAGCGTTTCGTTAAGTAACTGTGTAACCGCTGAAAAATTCAGTTGCTATACAGTTGCACACTGGGGCAGGCAGCTCCCGCCTGCTACCTTCTGCTGCTGCCTCTGATAGAGGCGGGGGGGGGGGCAACTCTGTGGGAGCCAGTATGCATGTAGCTGGTCTAAAAGGCTGCCTCCCACACTGCTGCCTCAGATACAGAAGCAGCAGCGCAGGGGAAGATCCTGAGTGTAACCATGCACATTTAACCCATGAGCCTGGGTTCATTGTTTACTGTGTCAGTTACACTTTGACATTTCTAATTATACTCACTAGCTAATTATTTCATCTGTTCACACAATCTTTTCAGCATTTATACTATGCAGTCAGTCGGTGGGTGTGGAGGAATAGTGGCTGCAAGCTTCAAATTGCAAAAGGAACCTAACCTGATGCAGTGCTACCTTCAGGAGCCTGTGAAGCGCAGCACTAGTTCCAGAGCATTTCATAGCTTTGCCAGGCAGAAGCAGAGTGAAGCTGACAAGGTTTGTAACTATGTAAGAGGTCTGGGTTCAATGCCCTCCGGATTTGACAGAGGGAAAGAAATGTGAAGGGGTCTTGTATTCAGCACAGTGCAAGAGGGAGATGTGCCTTGTATCTCTCAAGAGACACCATTCTGACTAGCTTACATGGCTGCTAGAAGAGTGAAAGTTGCCCAAGTGAAAGTTGCCCAGTGAAAGCTACTACCATGCGAGGTTTCAAACCTGGTGAGAGCTAGTAATGGGAGGAAAACCTCCTCCCGCAGTCTATGGAAGTGTTGGCTGGGGGAGAAAGGCAGTGTTCCTGGTGGGCTCCACCTCCTCCCTGTCTCTGCTGGCCACAGAGCAGCACACATACTGTAGCTGTAACATGAATTCTGGATCTGTAACTATCCCAACCGATTAGCTCAGTGTTAAGAGTTCTGACTGTGCCAGGCATGTGGCCAACTGATCTTCACAGGTTAATCCAGAGCTCAAGTGAAAGAATGGTTGGCTGCCAATGCTAAATAATAAATTACATCCTTCAAACCAAGACTCGCGCTTCCAGTGAACGAGGCACAGAAACAAGCAGCACAATTCAGTATTTCACCTTGCTGCAGAGTTGGTAAATGTCAGGTGTTGTGCAAACACCAAAACCCAATGTGATGAAATAGGAACTTTCATAATGTTTTGTATGAATACTGTGTGTGCCATGCTTTCTCCATGTGTTGCACAAGTATCTAAGTGGTGGGACAAAGGTGTGAGATCATTGCAGAGACCCTGGAGGGCAGGTCTAACTGCCGGCTTTCTCCCAGAGCCCAAACAATAGCCAGACACTTCTGCACCCTGGAAACTGATGGCCAGGAGGTCCATCCTGATGGTCCATCCTCTGCAAGGAGCCAGCTGAAGGAGTTGGAGAATAGAGAGACAAAGAGACCAGGTGACCAGTTTGCCCAGGAAAGAGACAAAGGATAGAGGTGGTGCAACTTGGAGTGACTCAGGGAGGGCTGCTGGAAGTTGATCAGGCTCTCAGTTTGGATCTCGTAGGGGAGATCCCAGTGGTCTGGATCCCCCTCCACTCCTGCCCTAAGATGGACTTTGCAGAACCTTTGTACTTGCTAACAAAAACTGTGTTCCAGATGACTAATAAACCCTTCTGTTTTACACACTCTCTGAGAATCACTGCTACTGTGAAGTTGGAGTACATGGCCCCTTCTGGGGGCATGTAAAGCTTCCAACATGTCCTGCTCTGGTGGGCTTATTGAGGGGATGTCCCGGCATGAAACACATACTGAGATCAGGTGGGCAATGAGGCTTTCCCTAGTGAGAGAGATGCCTGCCCTGTGTGGTGCTGCATTAGAGGAGGCTCCTGTCTTGACATTCATTCAGAGCAATGTTCTCCCATGACACTCAACATCTGATCTTGTCCGAAGGTGCTACCTGCTGAGATAGGAAAGCCCAAAGACAGCTTTGCCTGGGTGAGATGTTGCAGAGAGTTTAAAATTCCCATTTTCAATATTCTGAAAGTAAGGGCCCTCCACGAGGAGTAATGGTAGTTCGAACTAGGAAGCCTAGTTCGAACTACCTAGTTCGTGCCGCGTGTAGCCGCGCGGCACGGGGTTCGAACCAGCCGGGATTTAAAAATGGCGGCGCCCGGCTTATGCAAATGAAGCCCGGGAAATTCAAATCCCGGGCTTCATTTGCAATTGCGGTATGCCTATTTCGAAATAGGAGGGTAGTGTAGACATACCCTATCAGATTACATTCAATTCACATTTTGAAAGTTACCTTAATAACCCAAACATCCACAGACCATTTGTATTAAGTGGGTATTTTAAGTTAGTATTTAAACTTCCCCAAGAAGTTTCAACTAGATAACAAGTTTTAGACAGGCTCTTAAAAATGTTGTATGTTGCTTTAAAAATGTTCAACAGTTCCCCTGGTGGGTGTTACAATTCCTGTATCTGTGGTCTTGTCTACCTAAGAAAGTTGTACTGGTTTAACTAAAGGTGTTATTTTCATTTTGACTGAATTCAGCTACTGCAAAAGCATGTGGACACTTATATCAGTTTCAGGGGAAGCTTATTTTGGTTTAGCTAATTAAAATTAAAAACAGGTTTAAGATAAACCAAAACAAACCACTCAAACGCATGCACCCTCTGTGTGGACATCCTTAATTTGGTTTATATAAACTGGTTTAAAAACGAAAACTATCACAATTTCAGGCCTGGTCTACATTAGAAAAGCTATAATGATGTAATTATGATGGTTCGGGGTGTGATCTTTTTACTGATAATTATACAAATATAAAAGGTGCCTTATAGAGATATAAGTTAATGCAATTAGCTATACAGATAGAACTGCACCCATACGAGAGTAGATTTTCATACTCCCAACTACACCCATAAAGTTAAAGCAGAAACACTTTCTAGCTGAGAGACAAAGTCTAAATTGAAAAACCAATTATAACTACGTCGCTCAAGTGAAAATCTTCTAAACCAAACAGGACTCGAACGAAGGAGGAGCTTGGACTCATTGAAGCACTGGAATGGATTATATTCTTTTTCTTATATTACATATGCACTGAACATTCTGCATTACTGCTGATGACAAACTACTCTTGTGTGAGTATATGCTAATCTTCTGACTTCGAAACCGTCTAGGCTTGGCTGTAATCATTTTAAATGAAATAGGGCAAAACGGAAAGGCAGATAGCAGTACGCCAAGACTCTTTACAACACCCCAGAGTTACACATTCAGAGACTGGATACTGAGCCAGATGAACCAAAGCGCTGATCCTGTGTGGCAGTTCCTATGTTCCTAATTTATTTAGGAGTATGGTGGTGACATTCTTAGAGTAAAGAGACAATGAACAGAAAACTGAAAACAAAAGTAGAACAACAGAGGGCATTTGCTAGAGACACTGAGAAAGGAAGAGAATACACCTTTACCTGGATCAAATTTTGAGGTAAACAACAGAATAACATACATCAAGGACGTTAATACCCAAAACAGAATAATCCAGAGCAAGTATATAATGGGAGAGACCAGGAGAGCTACAAGGCTGAGGTGACATCTGTGGTACACAAACATGTCTATGATGCACTTGCAATGCAATATACTAGCAAAAGAGGCGAATGGAACTTTGGGTTACATATGCACAGATACAGAATAGTCTCTCACTTGGCTCTATTGGAAACTTGAAGTAATGCATTCATCTCCAGTCACAATAATACTGACAAACTGGAAGAAAATCACAGAAGAGCAAAGAAAATGGTCAGATGGCTAGCCAGGCTGATTTTAATCTTCCCTCATAAGAGCTACATAAAGCACATTGGGGACTAATGGAAAAAGCCACATAACGTGAAGAAGCAAATACCAAGGCGGGTGAGCATGGGTTTGGTTTGAACTAAAAACAGTGGTACAAGGAGTTGTATATAAGACTAATGAGACTAAATTAGGAAAGAGAAAATTAAGATATACCCTCAGGGACTTGTTCCTGATGTTACGTCTACACTAGCTCGTTAGTTCAAGCTAGGTAGGCAAATGAGGGCAACTGGAGTTGCAAATGAAGCCCAGGATTTAAATACATTTAAATATCCACGGTTTCATTTGCATGTTCCCGGGCGCCGCCATTTTTAAATCCCCCTTAGTCCAAACTAACTGCCCGTGGCTAGACGCGGCAGCTAAATGTTATTTCGAACTAACTCCTTAGTTAGTTCGGACTAAGGACTCGAGGAGTAAAAGTTAATTCGAACTAAGGAGTTAGTTCGAATTAATTTTTAACTGCCACATCTAGCCCCGGGCAGTTAGTTCGGACTAAGGGGGATTTAAAAATGGCGGCGCCTGGGAATATGCAAATGAAGTCCGGGATATTTAAATCCCAGGCTTAATTTGCAACTCCGGTTGCCCTCATTTGCCTACCTAGTTCGAACTAACGAGCTAGTGTAGACATACCCTGAGAGATTTATCAGCCTGTGGAACAGCTTCACGAGGGAAGTGGAGGAAGTCTAATCATGTCAAACGTCTAAAACTAGACTGAACAAAATGCAAACAAATTCTGAATTGGCAGGGAGATTGACAAGAGGATCTAAGGAGTCTTCCCATCTCTAATTTATGACACAACCCCCATTCATTCTCAAATATTGCACAGTATTATTTCTCATAAGGCAAGAGCATCAATTCTCATCCTGTATTCCAACCCTTTGGCAATACAACCTAGTATCAGTTGTACCTTTTCTTACTGTCAGACACTGAATGAGGGTTTCATTCATTTTTCAACAAACTCCAAATTCTTTTCCTAATCAGCTTGTTGGATGACTGTTTCATTTCACATACATTCCCTAGCTTGGCTCCCAATTATATATAGTAAATAACATCCATCACCTCAAAATACCCAAGACCTTTGGAATCTGGCTGTCAGTTCCTCATTACAGGCCCCATTCTTGCAAAGTTCTGCCCACTCAGCTTCCATCAAAGTCAATAAGAACAAGGGCACTCAGCACCTTGCTGACTTAGGCTGTATTTTTTTCCTCTATTATCTGTATTCTTGAAAAATCTCATGTTAATAGTAATGCAAACAACATCTATAAACATTCTGCATAATCAAGATCCTAAAAACTAACTCCTGGAGCTCCCTACTTGCAATTTACTAATTGAACTGGTTAGGACTCTGAGGAGGGCACTATACCTCTCAGAGTATCATAAAACTCTCTGGCACAAGTTAGTGCAACTGACAACCAGTGCTCCCTCTAATTTTTCATGTGCAACAATTGCCTCCATATTGGTGCATATAACGAAATTCATTCTGCTCATGGATGATCTGTACGTGGGGTTGAGGGATTCAGAGTGTGAGAAGAAGCTCAAGGTTGGAGGGATGAAGGCTCTGGCTGGGAGTGCAGGCTGTGGGGTGGGGCTGGGGATGAGGTATGAGGGAGCTCCAGGTGGGGTTCGAGAGGTTCTGAGTACAGGAGTGGGCTTGGAGCAGAAGGCTGGGATTGGGGAGAGGGGTGGGATCTGGGCAGGAGTTAGGGTGCAGGAAGGTGCTCAGGGTTGGAGTTTGAGGTCTAAGAGGGAGCTAGGGTGGTGGATGGGCCTCAGGACTGAAGCAGGGAGTTGGAGGGCAGAACACTTAATTGAGGCAACTCCCATTTTGAGGGGACATAGACAGTGTGCTGCCCTGTGCTCACCAACAGGCACTGTCTCTCACAGCTCCCACTGGCCTCAAGTCCCAGCCAATGGGAGCTGAATAGACAGCCCAGCCCCTCACGGTGACATGGCTCCAGCCAAGAGGTGGGAGAGGGAAAAGGAAGGAACAGCAGCATGCAGAGCTGCCAGAAAGGGCTGGCCCAGAACAGAGACTTTACAGCCCCAAAGGCCACCTTCTTAATCAGGCCCTGCTGCTGGGTCCAGAGGAGGGTGCCTCTGCCTTGTCTGCACCAGCTCCCTGCCAGGGTCAGGGGAGAGACATGATTCTCCAGAGCTAACAGGGAGCTGCTGTGATCAAGGGAAAGGGGCCTCTTCCCCAGCCACTGCAGTCCTGTGCCAGTAGCTCAGAACCCCTGCCTGAGGCTTATTAGGCAGCTCTGTGGCTTATAGGGAACCTTGCTGGCAGCACACTCAAGAGGACAGAGCCAAGCCTGAGCTAAGTCACAATAAGACCAAATTACTCGGGGCCTCCAGAAGGTTCTCTGAGGTGGCTTGTGGCAAAAATAACGGGGGAAGCTCAGACTGCAGCCATTTGCATGGATACTGGGCCAGCAAATACATCTGAGGTCATCCAAATTACTTCCTCAACTGTTGGCTTTAACAGTCTTGGGTGGTATTATCCCTTAGTAATATGATGAAAACAAGAACACCTGTCCCAGGTTTCCTTCATTAGTTTCTTGCAATCACATCTTCTTACCTTCATCTTCACTGCTGTCAGACTGAGGCCGTTTGATTCGCCTCCTCTTTTTCTTCAGATTTTCATCCTCCTTCTCCTCATTATCTGTCATATCCACCCTCTTCACTCTACTGGCACAAAGGAACAAACTGAACATGCTTCAGACCTCTAGTGTGCTTATAAAAAATGACACTGATGTAGGCAACTACAATCTTCATAATTATATAAATTACATGAAAACAAGTACCTCACAGACATTTACAAAATGCACACATCCATACGTGGATACACACACACACACACACACACACACACACACACACACACACACACACGGACTTTTTTTAAGACCCGCCTTCTCACCCCTCCCCAGCTCTTCCTATAGCAAAGATTTCTCTGGCACCCCACACTTCAGTGTGCAGAGGTTTTGCCTAGAGACTTACCTTGCTTGACCAAGGTAGCCTGGCAGGAGGGCATTACTGATCTCGTCACCACTGCTCAGCCATCTAAGAACTAGTGTCCTAACAGACCCACTCAGAAGTTATTTTGATAGACTCCTTGCCACGGACTATGAGGTAGTGTCTCAGATTTCTGGAGCCATTTTTTAAAAGACTTTTTTTAATGTAATCGCATTTTTGCTACTGAAAAAGTAAAACAGCTTCTTTCTTCTTTTCGAGCTGGCACGACATGCCAGACTAAAGCCCTGGAGGCTGAAGGCCTCTGCATATTCATAGAACAGGTAAGCCCAAGTAGCCTTCTCTACACTGCACTGCCAACGTGCAGTTCCCAGGCCCTTGGCTTCTCAAACGAGACTATCTACAAGGAGGCCAATTAGCAACAGCTGTGATGGTGAGTTGGGTGATGTGTATACCCATTCAGCAGGAAATGGAATGAGACCACCAATTAATTACACGCAGGCCACCAAACAGCTATGAGACTGTAATGATTTTTGGTCTCTGTCAGCTTGGGTTGGATTAAAAACAGAGGACTGCACATAATTTTACTTGGAACATCACCCAACATAATTCAGTGTCTTAAAAAGCAGCAGTACATCAGCTACCTCAACCACCTAGCAGAACTTCACATGTTGAAAGCTGTCTGCACACATAAATTCAGGAATATAAATCTACCCTGCAAAGCAGGTGCTCTTGCCAGGTCCCTTTATTTCTCCCCAAGATTACTAAGTTCGTTCCGTGTGGGCCACAATTCCATAAAGAGGTTGTCTTGTAGAATACCTCCCCATCCACTGGTGATTACCTGGACTACAGCTATACCGTTTGCAACTGCATAATGCCTCTATTGTAGCGACCACTATTGCTTACGTGGAAAAGAAATACTAGGAAAGAATTTTAATATATTTTTAGCTGATTTTAAGGCAATTTATGTTGCTGGAAACAAGGATTTGAGCCAGCACCATGTGATCAGGCAGCTCTCTGCATGCCATCAGCAAGCAGTCCAATGGATCAGAGTTTGAAAACCACTGCTCTACCTTCTTTTGTCCTTTTGCTGGATTTTCACAGGCTCCATTTTTTTCCCAGGTTTCTCCAGTGTGGCAATGGGGGGTGATTTGGGTTCCACTGTAGAAACGGAGGGCTTGGCAACTGTTTTTTCTTCCTTTGGCTGTTCAGACTCAGAGCTGACTTTAAGCTTATCTGCGAATAAGACAAATAAGAGTGCATACTGCTTATTTCACACGGTCTGGAAATGACAAAGGAATTAGTATACAGTGTCTGCAAGAAAAAGGACAGGTCGTAGTATCAGTCAGCTACAGATGGAAGGCGCACTACAGACCATGTTCAGAAGCACGAAGGGATCCTTTGCAACCTTACAACTGCAAGCCATTCCAGAAAAGGGGCACTGCTACACTTCTATATGAAGGCACAGGCACAATCTCCTCTACTGCTCTAGATGAATCTCTCCAAGTGACAAATTTCCAACTTGTCTGGGTTCAGCATCAGCAACTTCACTCCTATCCAAGTTCAAATAGGAGTTCTGTATGAGAAGCACAGAAACAGCAAAATCCAGGTTTGAAGAAGTGCAACCGGAGCTGTGTTTAGCCTCATGGTTGTGGTCCTGTAGCCCATGACTACTACTTGTATTACCACAGCATCAAGGAGCCACGGTTATAACCTAGGACCCATCTTGTAGAATACCTCCCCATCCACTGGTGATTACCTGGACTACGGCCGTACCGTTTGCAATTGCAGAATGCCTATTGTAGCAACAGCTATTGCTTACATGGAAAAGAAATAGGAAAGAATTTTAATATATTTTTAGCTGTTTTTAATGCAATTCATGTTGCTAGAAACAAGGATTGGAGCCAGCACCACGTGACCAGGCAATTCTCTACATGCCATCAGCAAGCAGTCCAATGGATCAGAGACTGTACAGTCACAGACTAAAGAGATGGTCCCTGCCCCAAAGAGTTTACAATCTTAGTACAATACAAGAGACAGCAGATGGACATAGAGAAGGAAGTACAAAGAACCAGTGAGACAACATTGTTCAGAATAATTGGCAGCGGTCTTATTCACCAGCAGCCTAATCACAATGCCTTGATTTCACTCAGCTGCCATACATGCACACTGAACAGGAGAGGTGACAACCCACATCTGAGATACCTCAGAGAGGAAGAGGAAGTATTCAACAACTGAGTCAACAAAACCTCACGACCGATGGGATCAGAGAGTGCCAACAGCTCTGATAAAATTGCCATCAGCATCTTTCTAGCACCCACCCTTCGGCTCATGCTGAATCAAGCTGTCAATGGGCTAAAGGGCCATCAAAAATGGGCCAGATGCTTTATCTAGCAGTTTCAGTGATCCTAGCTAGGTAACACATCGCACCTATGACACAAAATGATCAACCGCAAGTTGAGCAACAACAAAGAGTCAGAAGACCCAATCATTGTTTGTTATTGCCTGAGTCCTGAGATAAAGTTTCTGAGGCTAGGAAAGAGATTAGTGCCCAAGAGCCAAGCTCCTCTCAGCCCCTTTGTTCCTGGCAATGCTGCTCCATCCTTAGCCACTGGACAGAGGTCATTGTGAAGGGGTATAGTTGCAGGAGCTCAGTACCACAGTAGTGCACAGCATACCACACATGGCAACAGATTAGAGGAAGAAAGTGTAATTTATTCCAAATTACTTACCTTTCCATTTTACGTCAGCTTTCCCACTTTTTAGAACATATTCCTTTGATCTTGGACTCTTTGTAGATATTAAGAATTTAATTGGATTAATGGTAATAGCTGCTTGTATAATTTTTAAATGTTTGATGAAAATCTCCACACCTCACAGTGTCATACTTTAACAAAATAAGGACTCACAAGTGGTTCTCTAGCACTAGGATCAGACACTATTCTAATATCATTTGTTAAATGCTGAATGCCAGATGCTGCACTCTGAAAAATCCAACAGATTTCTTTCACTGGAATACTACCAATATCATCCCGGACTTTGTTCTGGAAACACCTCCTTCACTCCTCCTACTAGAGATGCAAAATCCCATTTAACCAGTTAACTGCTTAAATGGGATCCCGCAGGCTGGAGTGGCCCCTGGCCGCGGCGTGGCGCGGTGGGCCTAGCCAGAGCAGTTCCCTGCTTGTGTCAGGCATGGGGCTGCTCCAGTCCAGCTGGGCCATTAGTTAACCAGTAAGTATCACCCGGTAATGGTGATGCTTACTGGTTAACCAGTGGCATCCTTACCTCCTTTTGTTGTTACTGGTGCACATTTGAATAGTCTTACACATTTGTTTTCCAAACTTTTTCCTTTCAGAATCTTAACATCCCATCACGTAGAAAAATCTCCCTCATTCATCCATTCCAATTGTCCATTCTTTATTATCCCACAAACAATATACACTTCAAGGCCAGCTACCTCCTCCTCCTTTGCTTTTTCTCCTAAATCACTCCCATTAACACACTCCCTGTGTATCAGTTTTCAGGAACTATTTCACAAATAGTCAGTTCTCCTGCCTCAAAATGCTCATTTTTAAATTAAAAAAAAATGTATGTAATAAAAATTCTTCCTGGGTTAAAAATCTGTATGATATTAGCCCAATTGATTTCCACCACATAATTTTCTAGTGTGAAATATTCCACTTACAACTCTCCTTTAATTTCTGCCTTAGAATTACTAACTGCTCTAAGACAGCAGACTCAAGAATTAGACCTCTTGATTCAGAGTGCAGACAAAAGTATAGTAAATTACAGGCTCGATGGGGGGGAAATAATACAATTAGGGCCCTGTCTTGCTTTTTCTTAGACCCTCCACTACTCCAATACAGCAAAGAATACACACTTGTTATCAGCCATATTTTAACTGCATCAATATTTTGCTAAAACAATGAGTTCCTAATGTCACAAAGTAGTTCCTTACTGCAATCAGCTCATCCATTACCACAATGATTTCAGGAGACAAATGCATATTATATAATGCTTACTCATGGCAGCTTTTCCAAAAAAGTTGCTCATTGCATTCCCTTTAGTTGGCGGTTTGCTGCTTACTGTAGTTGCCTAGAATTAAAGAGACAAGAAGTTGTAAGACAGTTTTGCACATACAATAAAGATTCTAGTAAAAACAAGAATTAACACAAAACCTCCTCCAAACCTGGCACAAGCATCCTTCCAAATTAGTAGTACTGTAGTTGCTAGATACATAAAACTCACTAACAACAACATGCTGATTGGGGTTTGCTTTTTTTTCCTTTTCAATATGTTTATGGGAAAACAAAGACTGGAATTTCTCCATTGCAGGGACTTCATATTTCAGGGAACTGTTAAAGACACATGGAACCATTCACTCTTAGGTCATCAGTTCAAGGTCAGCCCAGATCAAAAAGTCATTCTCATCTGATGGTTGTTCAGCATTATATACTGAACAAGTATATTCACACCAAGTGATTAGGAAGATTAAAGTGTTCCCCAACAGGTTTCTGTATGTTTCCTTTACGTATATCTGATTTGTGTCCATTGATTCTTTCCCACAGAGACTGTCCAGTTTGTCCCATATATATATAGCAGTGGGGCATTGATGGCATAGATCAAATTACTGGATGTGCAGTCAAATGGACTCAGTTGTGATGAAGGATGGTTGGGACACTATCAACCTAACAGTCAATGAAGGTGCAAACAGCTCTTTGTGTAGATTCCTATGTCAGGAAGGATACTATCAACTGACTTTGATTCTTAGCTGCTTCGTTTTAACTACCCAATCTTCAGATACTTACTGATCCCCTCTACCTTCCTGATTTTCTATACACTCTCCTCCACCTCTCCCCCCTATTTATTTTGGGTCTGCACATCCTAAACTCAAAACTCCAGTCATCTGAAGAAGTGGGCTGTGCCCACAACAGCTCATGATACCATCTACATGTTTTGTTAGTCTATAAAGTGCTACCAGACCATTTGTTGTTTTTTTAGTGAATACAGTTTGTGAAAAATGTAGAAGTTAATGTTAGGTAGGTAGGAGTATTGATCAGATCAGATCCTGGGGCAAATACAATTTCTGGGGGAAGGGGGTAAAAAGAGTTGACTATGGTAGAGTCACTGGGAAGGAGACCTTGATGAACTGGATGCAATTATCTGACCAAAATGTGCTATGCTTTAGCTTTGGATTGTTTTTCCTCTGCTGTGTTAGCAACACAGAGACTGAAATCCAGGACCTCTATGGTGGCTTTCTCGGAAATGCTTCCAGTTCCACGCGCAGGTCCAGGTAGGCAGGCAGAGATTCAGAGTCCCAATGCGTGGAGAAGACGATGGTGTAGGGAAAAGGGGTTTAGATTTATTAGGAACTGGGGACACTTTTGGGAGAGGGGGAGCCTATACAGGAAGGATGGGCTCCACCTAAACCAGGGTGGAACTAGACTGCTGGCACTAAACATTAAAAAGGCCATTGAGCAGATTTTAAACTAAGAGATGGGGGAAAGCCGATTGGTTCGGAAAAGCACATAAATCGGATGGAGACTTCTCTTATAGGAGAAGCCATTGACAGAGATTCTCTAAGCTGTAGTCAAAGAGAGGAGGGGAGAGGACAAACCATGGTCCAGAACAGACAAACAACCGCATATAAAGGAATCCAATGCATCAGGGAAGGGCAGACAAATAAACAGTGGCAAATTTTTAAAGTGCTTCTGCACAAATGCTCGGAGTCTGACTAATAAGATGGGTGAATTAGAGTACCTCGTATTAAAGAAGGAGATTGATATAATAGGCATCACTGAAACCTGGTGGAATGAGAAAAATCTGTGGGACACAATCATACCGGGATATAAAATATATCGGAAGGATAGAGCAGGCCGAGTGGCACCGTATGTGAAAGATAATGTAGAATCAAATTAAATAAAAATATTAAATGAATCAACATGTTAAATAGAATCACTATGGATAGTAATTCTATGCTCCAATAATAAGAACTGAGCAGTAGGGATATATTATCGACCACCTAACCAGGACAGTGACACTGACATTGAAATGCTGAGGGAGATTAGAGAGGCTACCAAAATAAAGAACTCTATAATAATGGGGGATTTTAATTATCCCCATATTGACTGGGTGCATGTCACCTCAGAAAGAGAAGCAGAGATAAAATTTCTCAATGGCTTAAATGACTGCTTCTTGGAGCAGCTGGTACAGGAATCCACAAGGGGAGAAGCAATTCTTGATTTAGTCCTGAGTGGAGCGCAGGATCAGGTCCAGGAGATAATTATTACAGGACCGCTTGAGAATAGTGACCATAATATAACAACATTTAACATTCCTGGGGTGGGAAGAACACCTCACCAGTCCAGCACTCTGGCATTAATTTCAAAAAGGGGAATTACACAAAAATGAGGAGGTGAGTTAAACAGAAATTAAAAGGCACAGTGACTAGAGCCAAATCCCTGCAAGCTGCATTGAAACTTCTTAAAGACACCATAATAGAGGCCCAACTTAAATGTATACCCCAAATTAAAAAACATAGTAAGAGACCTAAAAAAGAATCATTGTGGCTTAACCACCATGTAAAAGAAGCAGTGAGGGACAAAAAGGCATCTTTCAAGAAGTGGAAGTCCAACCCTAGTGAGATAAATGGAAAGGAACATAAACACTGTCAAATAAAGTGTAAAAATGTAATAAGAAAAGCAAAAAGATTTTGAGGAACAGCTAGCCAAAAACTCAAAAAGAAATAGCAAAATGTTTTTTAAGTATATTAGAAGCAGGAAACCTGCTAAAAAAAACCAGTGGGTCCCCTAGACCATCGAGATACAAAAGGAGCAATCAAGGACGATACAGCCATTGTGGAGAAACTAAATGATTTCTTTGCTTCAGTCTTCACAGCTGAGGACGTTAGGGAGATTCCCAAATCTGCACGGTCCTTTGTGGGTGATGAATCTGAGGAGCTGTCCTGGATTGAAGTGTCATTAGAGGAGGTTTTGGAACAAATAGAAAAACTTAATGTTAACAAATCACCAGGACTGGATAGCATTCATCCAAGGGTTCTAAAAGAACTCAAATGGGAAACTGCTGAACTATTACCTGTGGTTTGTAATCTATCCCTTAAATCAGCTTCCATACCTAATGACTGGGAGGTAGCTAACATGACACCAATATTTAAAAAGGGCTCTAGAGGTGATTCTGGCAATTACAGACCGGTAAGTCTAACTTCAGTACCGCGCAAATTAGTCGAAACAATAGTAAAGAATAAAATTGTCAGGCACATAGAAGAACATAATTTGTTGGGCAAAAGTCATCATGGTTTCTGTAAAGGGAAATCATGTCTTACTAATCTATTAGAGTTCTTTGAAAGGGTTAACAAACATGCAGATAAGGGGGATCCAGTAGATATAGCAGGGGTGTCCAAACTTTTTTCAAAGAGGGCCAGATTTGAAGAAGTGAACATGCGTGAGGGCCGACCCCGCACTCTCAGCCCCAAGGCGGAGGGCCCGCAGGGTCGGAGGTGGGCGGAGAGCGCAGGGCACGCCGGCCTCACGGCGGCCCGGGGGCAGGGCGAACCCGCAGCCGAGCGGGGGAGCAGGGGTGTGGACGTTCCCTACAGGGCAGGCTCTAGGACCGCAGAGGCTATGGGCGGCGGCGGCGCGGCCGGAAGCGGCGCGCTGGACGCGCCAGTTCAAAAGAGCGCCGGGGAGCCAGGAGAGGGGAAGGAAGCGGGGGCCGTATTAAATCGGAACACGGGCCGCAATTGGCCCACGGGCCGGACTTTGGACATGCCTGAGATATAGTATACTTGGATTTTCAGAAAGCCTTTGACAAGGTCCCTCACCAAAGGCTCTTGTGTAAATTACATGGCCATGGGATAAGAGGGAAGGTCCTTTCTTGGATTGAGAACTGGTTAAAAGACAGGAAACAAAGGGTAGGAATAAATGGTAAATTTTCAGAATGGAGAGGGTTAACTAGTGGTGTCCCCCAAGGGTTAGTCCTAGAACCAATACGGTTCAACTTATTCATAAATGATCTGGAAAAAAGGATAAGCAGTGAGGTGGTAAAGTTTGCGGATGATACAAAACTGTTTAGGATAGTCAAGACAGAAGCAGACTGTGAGGGACTCCCAAAAGAGCTCACCAAACTGAGTGATTGGGCAACAGAATGGCAAATGAAATTTAATGTGGATAAGTGTAAAGTAATGCACGTTGGAAAAAATAACCCCAACTATACGTACAGTCTGATGGGGGCTAATTTGGCTATGACAAATCAGGAAAGAGATCTTGGAGTTATTGTGGATAGTTCTCTGAAAACTTCCACACAGTGTGAGCGGCAGTCAAAAAGGCAAAGAGGATGTTAGGAATTATTAAGAAAGGGATAGAAAATAAGACCCAGAATATCTTACTGCCCCTGTATAAAACTATGGTACGCCCATATCTTGAATACTGTGTACAGATGTGGTCTCCTCACCTCAAAAAAGATATTTTGGCCTTAGAAAGGGGTCAGAAAAGGGCAACTAAAATTATTAGGGGTTTGGAACGGGTCCCATATGAAGAGAGGTTAAAGCGACTGTGACTTTTCAGTTTAGAAAAGAGGAGACTAAGGGGGGATATGATAGAGGTCTATAAAATCATGAGTGGTATGGAGAGGGTGAATAAAGAAAAGTTTTTTATTAGTTTCCATAATAGAAGAACTAGAGGACACCAAATGAAGTTAATGGGTAGAAGGTTTAAAACTAATAAAAGAAAGTTCTTCACACAGCGCGTAGTCAACCTGTGGAACTTCTTGCCAGAGGATGCTGTGAAGGCTAGGACTGACAATAACAGAGTTTAAAGAGAAGCTAGATAATTTCATGGAGGTTAGGCCCATAAAAGGCTATTAGCCAGGGGATAGAAATGATGTCCCTGGTCTCTGTTTGTCAGAGGCTGGAGAAAAATGGCAGGAGACAAATTGCTTGATCATTATCTTCAGTCCACCCACTCTGGGGTTCAAGTTGTGACACCCACGACTTGCAGTGATTCCCCAGGAACCAATCACATTGCAAGTCAGGGTCCGCCTGTATAAATATACCACTTAGCTCAGCAACATTGTTATACCAATACAGGTTGGACCTCCCTGGTCTGGCATCCTTGGGGCCGGATCAGTCCCTAATGAAGGATTTTGCTGGACCCGGGAAGATCAACGCCAGCTCGCCAATCTCACTGGGCTCTTGTACCCGGCAGAGCTGTCACCCCCTCTACCACAGGCCCAGCAGAGATTCCAGTCCCAGCTGAGCTGCTGGTCCTGCTACTGCTGGCCCAGGAGGACTCCCAGCCTCCAACTCTCCTGGGATCCCAGCAGGGCTTCCACCTCCTGATTCCTGCCGCCAGGGCTCTCTGGTCCAGGAACATCCATGGTCTGACAGCACCACGAATGTTGCCAGACAGAGTGTCCCAGTTAAGAAAGGTTCAACCTGTACAAATTTGTAGTTTAGACATGGCTTTCATCAAAAAATTCTACACAAAGTCACCATCTTTAACACAGTGGCTGAGTGCATGTTATTTTCTACTGTGGTTGTGTTATTTGATTATGAAAACTTGAATGGTTATCATATCCACCAGTTTTCTTTAGTTTGTTAGCAAAATCATAATCCAATACTGTTTTTAACTTCTAACATCCTATACTACTAGTGGCTGTTACTAAGAATAGTTAATAAAATGCTATACAATTAAATTGAACCATCAAGTCCTTACCTATAGTTAAGCAATCAAAATTCAAAGAAACTATCTTTCTTTGAAAGATGGAAATTATCAAAAAATTATCTTTCTTACATGGACACAATGGAACTATGCAGATTTACACCAACCTCTGAGTCTGGAGGAAAGAAAAAAAAAACCACAACAGGCTTGGAAAACAGGACTTCTGAGGAAAGGATAAGTGTATGAGGTATAATCTAGCTACAGAAACAACCACTGACAACCAATCATTAGCTATTTTAAATGGGGAGACGTATTAAGTATTCTCAGGTGACAATGAGGCTAGAATCTGAAGCAATGGGAAGAAGCTGTGGCTGACATTTCTTTAAATTGAAAAGGAAAAAAAATGATTAACAAGGCTATTATCAAAACAAATTGCAAAAAGATGTGAGGTAACTTACACCTGTTGTCTCTTTGGACTCTGGTTTACTTTCTTTATTTGTATCTTGGGATTTGGAAGCTGATTTTGTAGCAAACATTCCCATGATCCCTTTGGGCGGAGGGGAGGGATGCTTAGCAGTTGATGAGGCATGACCATTGATTGTAGGCCCATTGACAGCATGTGTGTCATTTGGTGTCTGGGAATCAGCCTGTACAGAAGTATGAACTTGAGAAACTTCAGCTGACGTCCTGGGGACTGCAGCAGTGCACTGAATGGCACTAAACCTGGTTGATGGAGTGAAAAATTTAATTAGCACTTTAACGTCTTATTTTCCACCTCAATTTCCTTCCTAGTAGTGTCTTACTTTCCTGATTTTATATTATACTGTTATGGGGAAAAGAAGCAATTTAATTCAGGCATGGACTACAAAGGAAAGCTAACACAGAGTTAGAATGGGAGAGACGTCACACTGAAACAATCATCTGAATATGTCAGCAGGGGGCCGAAGCATGAAAATACAAAACAACTGATCAAATTTCATTGAGGAAAAAAAACTTGTCATTGCAGAGTGGGAAAAAAGGAGGGAAACTAGCCCTATTTTATTCCTAAATTGGTTACATTTATATTACTAGTAAATTGGTGCTTAAGCTTTCCACATACATGCAATAATTTGTAAATATAAAAACTAACATACACTAACCAACAATACCCTCACTTACGTAGTTTAAGATTGTGACAGGACATGCCCCGTCCACACAAAACCTTACACACATGAAAATAAAACTACACTACAGCAGGGATCAATACTCTGAGATCAATCCATCAATTCAATTTAGCGGGTGTAGTGAAGACCCACCAAATCAATCACAAAGTACCCTGAAGTTGAGTCCTGTAATCTATCCCAAAAGAAGAGTAAGATAAGTCCCCTGCTTGCAGTAATTTGACCTAAGGTGTGTCACGTAGCTGGAGTTGTATACCTTTCAACTTTCTGCTGTAGTGTAGACATAAGCTAAGAAGGGAAAAGACATGTGCTTTCCTTTCCATCTTCATTTTGCCTCCAATAGTAACAGTAACACACTCCATCACCCCATAAAGCTTTCACTGCCCTCTTCAGACACACATAAGTAACACATACCCCAACTTCATCAATTTCACACCAAAATGGAAAAATTTAACAGTGAACTTTCATTCATTCACATTTATTGTATCAATGGATCAGTATATCTGAATGTCAAATATTCCATATGTCTGGGAAATTAATCTTCCTAACACTGGAGAGGTGACTTAAGGTTTTGCATCTGTACTACACCTTAATGAGAAGTAGTGTGATTACTTCACATAAAACCCGTTACCTGCTGATTTCAATGGCCTTTGGATCAGGACCAAAATTCACACAAATTTTTTTAATGTTGAAGTCCACCTGCAAGATTTTCTGCTTTTTGTGTTTGCACATTAAAACCCAATAGCTGACTACTATATTAATTCAATTTTCAAAAAGAGGAAGCAGTCTAAATTTACTCTAATTAGGCCACAAATTAACAAGCTACAATGATAATATGGAGAAGAATCTCTTATTCCCCTGTCATATCCAACCAGTTCAGCTGCATTTTTTAAATTCAGTTGGAAAACTCAGCACCAAGATGTCTCAAATTCAAAAACACAGGTTTTAGAGAATTATTTTAAAGTTCTATGGACTAAACCCTAGGAATTTTTAAATCAGAAACATGGATTTACATCAAAATAGATTTCACTGCAGAGGGTGCCCAAAGACACATTAAAATCAAATTGTGGTAAATACGGACAAAATTTGCACATTTTAATTAGATCACAATTACATAATTTCTACCATTTGCTATGGAGCTTACTAGCATCCACTTAGGAAAAACACCTCTCCCCAACTCACAGCTACAGGGCTGGGGTAGCAAACATTCTCTCGTAGGCATTTGCAAGGCAGTACATATCTATTTTAGGATTTGTACTGTTGCCCATCACCTTGGTAGCTGAGTGCCTTGCACATAAAATAGACTAGTCATACCAAGTCCCTAACAGATTTCATGGAGCTATGGAAATTAAATTCACTCTAATTTGCCCAAATGTACAAAGAAAAAAGTGCACAACAGGTGTTTGTATTTATGCATCTCTGTTTTACAATGGAGATAGTAATTCTACAGGAGGCTCAAAGGTGGAGTCACTATCTTACAGTTGTTTGGGGGCCTATTTAGTTACTTGGGGGGCCTCAATCTAGTCCCTTGTGGACAAATGTCGACTTGACAGAAATCACCTCCGCAGTTGGTATTACTTGGCCCCTTGCTATCAGTCTGACAGAGGAAAAAGAATTAAGCAGCCCTGGACACAGAATTCCCCTCAATTCAGGGATGATCCCTTTCCCAGTTAGGTATGGGGATAGCTTGCCCTGCCTCTGCCCGCCTCTGTCTGTTCTGTACATAAAATAGATAATTTCCAGGGCACCTTTCAGGGGAGGCAGCATGCTCCAGCAGACAGAGCACAGAACTGGGAGTTGAGACCAGGGTTCTAGCTGTGACTTTGCCATTGGTTTTATGAAACACTGAGTTCTACTGAGGAAGAATGCTACATAAATGCAATTCCAACAACTGTAAAGGGATCCTAGACGAACATTCATACAATAGCAATGCTTAACTCACTTGCTGCAGTTCTGCAGGTTTGACTTGATGATATCATAGTCCGTGTTGTAGAGGGGCCCACTATCCTTCAGCATGGCTTTCTGAATGCTGTAGACATGCACACTAGCAATTGTGGATAGCTTAGACTTCATTGCTAAAAATCAACAAGACAGCCCTTTGTTAGCACTGCCAGCCTCAATTAAAGATGGAGGAAAGGCTGGGCAGGATTCCATTAGATACCAGGGTTTTAACTTTGAGATATTAAGAACTCAGAATGCTAACACCAATTTTGTAACCCAGTGACACCCACTGACTGAGAATTCAAGCTACCACAAGCACATCAAACCTATTCTCTGCTCTGCATTGGATTCTCAGAATACTGAGCAAATTTCAAAGTCTCGATCCTAATCTTCCAGGTGTTTCATGGCCTAGAGCCAGGATACCTCAGAGATTGCCTAAAGCTTTGGGTTGAAGGCTGTGATTGATAACACTCTTCCTGCACAATGGAATTTTCTCTTGAAAAGGTAAAATTTACCTGCACAGGAGAGAGAGCTGCCATGCGGATAAGTCCTAAACTGTGGAATGAACTACCACAAGAATTATGGACCATCACAATCTCAATATTTTCCACTCCAAATGCAAGGCATATTTTTGATCTGCCTTCTCTAATATGGATCTATTATAGGAGTGAGTGTATATGTTTCTGTGGCCTATGATGTGAAGAACATCAGAATACATAATCACAATGGTCCCTTCTGTCTTTTTAAGTCTATGAGTTTATATTACATTTAGTTAGTTATAGTTAAATATAAACTCATAGCAACATGTGCCTAAGAGACAACTACAGAAAAAAAACATTAAAACAATACATGCCACAATTCTCTCCCTGGAGAGATGATAAGAACAAAAAAAAACAACCACATGGCAATGTTAATCACATTGCTTAATGTACTACAAGAAAGTGTTCAGATATTATTATAAGGAGCACGGTACAAGAATGGAATAGTTATGAAAAATCCATGTTAGACTCATTACATTTTGGTTTTCAATAGCAAAATGACAAGAGCCTGACTATTGAAGCTGGAACGTTAGTACTGAGGCATTTGCAGACTCAACTGAACAACATAAATATTGGTATATTATCTGATGCCAAAGTCATCAGATGGAAATTATTAATGATCTGTAGCCTGAGATCCATCAGCTCTGACAACCAGGGTTAGGCTCGGACGGTTGGATGAAAGACCAACCACGAATAGCCTCAGCTGCTTCAAGAAACATTGTTAGCAGTTTAGTAAGTAGCACTTCCCGTTCAGTATTGAATCAACCATCTCCATATGGGACTATGGGACAACATAATGCAGAGATGTCCTACAGATGAGACTAAGATGTTCATGGATAATGAAGATCCCCACTTTAATTCCCAGAACGTAAGGCTGTTGGCCCCAGTGTTCTGATTCTGCCTTAGCTTCCCTTGTAGTTTCACAGTTCAATTCAGTATTCTTCCCTTGCCATCCTAAAATGTTACAAGGTGTTGCTGCTCACAGGTCCAGCAGTACTGATGCATTCCAGCTGAGAGTAGCAGCCTCAGGAACGGGTGAAGTGATCCCTATAAATAAAAGAAGTGCTATCTAAAAATCAGTTACTAAGCTAAAAGTTTGTGAAGTTTTGCTGATGGGTGCTCGGGTTTTAAACGTTCTGGGAAAAATCTAATGAAGGAGTATACACCTGAATGCAACAATTTGATTAAAATACCTGCAGATTGCATGTATAGATGGTTTTAAGCTTTGTTAACATTGTTCCTTCAGAGAAAAAAAGTTACAAAAGCATAATTTCCAAAAATCACCTACCTTCCAGTTTATCCTCTCTCACTACTGCAACCTTGTGGCACTGTAAAGAAATGATAATTTATCACAGAGACAACCCAAGATCTTGAAATTTAAATAAAACAAAGAAATGGTGTATGGATATTTAAAGCAGCTTTATAGTAGCACAAAACTTGATTATGGCTCTCTCAGAATAGTCTTTTGGGGCCTTGTGCACCTACTTTTGTGGAGCAATATCCCCCGAATCAGTACAACATTGGAGAAATACCCAATCTGCAACCTCTGGCAGCAGCAGATGAGGCAATAATGGAACATTTGCCTAAATACATTAGAATAAGGACAAGTGTGCAGCATGGTAGGTGTGCACAAGCGAATGTAGCTGCACAAATGTGATGCACTGACCCAGCTTAGCTGTAATCATTTATGATGACTAACAGGTTACAGTTAACATGGTTAGTGCAGACAAAGTCTCACACAATGAGAAATCGACCATTCATCCCTTAGCTACAGACACACATCCAGGGAACCGTGCTCCATAATATGCCTGTAATTCCTGATTTGAGATCGACTGAGGACAAATCTGTGTAAGAGCCAGGTAACATTGTTGTGTACAGCTGGATTACCATGTTTAAAAGATTGCAATCCATGCAAAGAATATCAGAATTCATGGATCTGACAACATTCAATAATTGTGTGTTCATTCAATATTCACAAACAGGCAGATGAAATGGGAGCAAATAGAGGGAAAAGTCTAAGAACCGAGAATAGGAAAAGCAGCAATCAGAGCCATCCCCTAAGAGATAGTGAGCAGTGTGATAACTGTAAAGGGAACATGTAGTGAATAAATTAAGGTACTATAAAAAGATACCCATGAGGAGTTTTAATTTCCATCTCTCCACTCAGTTCTTGCAGTGTTAAATATATAGTCCTGCAGCAGCCCCTACTGAGAGGAGTCAGTACTGCAAGATCATCAGGAACTCTCAAAATTATGAAACAAGGTTCAATCAAAAATGAATGACACAAGCTCTCCACAAACTCTCCTCCACATTAAATGACCTTGTGTCAGATAAAGCCTCATCTATTCCGAAATCAGTCACCTCTTAAGACCAAGCCTTTTATTTCAGTTCTGCAGGTCCTGTCTGGGCTTCTCTCAAAACTTCTTATTTTCCCCAACACACAGTAATTACCAAATGCTGCTCCTAAGTTTAAAAAAAAAAAAAGACAGACGTATGTAGCACTTTAAAGACTAACAAGATGGTTTATTAGGTGATGAGCTTTCGTGGGCCAGACCCCCTTCCTCAGATCAATATGTGGTATCAATATGGTATCACATATTGATCTGAGGAAGTGGGTCTGGCCCACGAAAGCTCATCACCTAATAAACCATCTTGATAGTCTTTAAAGTGCTACATACTTCTGTCTTTTGTTTCAGCTAGACCAGACTAACATGACTGCATCTCTATCACTGCTCCTAAGTAAGGATGTTAAGAAGTGGGTAATTGACTAATCATTTGTAACAATTTGTATTGACGATACGATTAGTCGATAAGGGCCTCACTGCAGCTTTGCAGTTTAAATGTAGGAGGAGCCAGGTGCACAGGCAGAGCCACAGCGGGGGTAGATCCAGGTCCCAGACCACCAAGCCTCTGCATTTTAAATGTAGTAAGAGCCACCCATCTCTTACTACATTTAAAATGCAGAGCCACAGTGGGGGTAGATGCAGGACACAGCTGAGCAGTCCCAGCTTGCACCAGGTCCCAGACTGCTGTGCCTCTGCCTCCCCTGCACTCCTTCCCCACAGCATGGAGATGGTAGTGAAGGGAACCAGCTTTTAAGCTGGTTCCCCCTAACACCGACTTCACCCCCCACCTCCTGCTTCACCCCCCACCTCCACCTTCCTGCCTCTGATTCAGAAGCAGCAAGGGGGAGAAAAGCAAGTAGTCGAGTAGTGACTCAACAACCCGATAAAACTACTCGACTAGTCACTTTAGGATTAGGGATGTAAAAGTGACTAGACGCGTCCTCCGCTGCGAGAAAAGCTGCTCCACGTCTCCCTGGTCTGCTGGAGGAGGGGGGGAGGGGCCCAGCTACTGCATTTTCTTCATTTGGACTAGCTTATTAGAAATTTAAAAAGAAGCAAAGCATGTTTTACTCTTACAATTTATGGACAAAATCATGGGGTAAAGATGAGATCTAACAATTCTAAAAACATGAAAGACATGGGATCAGATCTGCACATATTTAGGCATCTAAAATAGGATTTCCAAAATCTTCTATGCAATTTAGGGATCTAACCCCCTTTAGTTTGAATGGGGGTTAGGCACTTACCCTGCTGAGGTGCCTAGTGGTATTCACTATCTACATAAGGTGCTTAAGTACTTTTGCAAATCTGGCCCCTGGTGGCCAGACACAACTCTGCAATTCACTAGCTACAGTTAATAATTCCTTTTTAAAATACATATTAACTAGTTTTAAATGCAAAGCAGGTCTTGATAAGCTTACTATTTCTTTCTAATGTATACAGCTCATTTAAGATAAAGTTATCTAGCCAGTTAAAAAACAAATTTAAAACACTGACTTAGTAAATTTTAACTGAATTCTAATTTCCATCCTAATGCAGCATGACAGAAATAATGTTTTTTGTAATCATGTGCATTTTTCACCATTTTCTAATGTGAATCTGAATAAATGAATGTTGAGCTATATAACTGGTTAAAGGAAGGTGTACAGAGTGCGATATCCCAATTAGCAAATATCAAAAATACCAAGGTTAGCGTTAAGCCTACGTTTAATTGCAAGTCAACCTTTTTTTATCATTACCAACCAGCCAATGAAAATTATTCCTTTTTTAGGGAAACAGGTAAAGTACAAATGCAAAATAAGATTAAATTCATTATAAATCAACCCACTCTCATATCTACAGTGGTTCTCTCTGCTCCATCACTTAGGTCTTCTCTTACTTTCAAAAGCGACGAGGAGTCCACAGGTGCCACAGGACTCCTCGTCGCTTTTGCAGATTCAGACTAACACGGCTACCCCTCTGATACTCTTACTTTCAAGACCCTCATAATCCTACCTTCCTTCCTTTTTAACTCTTGTATCATTCCATATTGTTCCCCACCCCTTTCTGTTGTGCCACAGATGCCAGCTGTTGGTATATAAGCCTGTCACTTAGCCTGGGATAGAATTTTGGGTATGATTGTTTATACTTGTATATCTTTACTAATACGTGTGAACAAAGACACTTTATGTTGCTTCTGCCTAACCAGATGGTGTTTATGGCACAAAGAAGAGAAAAGGAAGAGAGTTAAAATGTTGAGGGAGTATAGTGTAGGGATGTAAAATTCCATTTAATTAGTTAACCAGTTAAACTTTAGGCTTAATTGGTTAATAGATTAAAGGGGGAATGAGACACATCTGGGCTGGAGTGTCCCCCACTGCTGTGGACAAGAGCTGCTCTGGCCAACTGGTCAGAGCAGCCCCTGCCTGAGGTGGGGAGAGAAGAGCACAGACAGGGGCTCCTCCAGACAACCGGAGCAGCCTCTGCCTGCAGTGGGCCCCTATGGGGCTGGAGCAGGCCCTTAGCCATAGAGAGCTGCTCCAGCCCCTACCAGTTAACTGGAATTAGTAAGCCTCACCCATTACGGGAAAGGCTTACGGGTTAACCATTCACATCCCTAGTATGGCGGGTGTTTAATGTAAGTGCATACACCTGAAAAATGCTTTGACACTGATTTCAAAGCAAGGTCAAGCAACCGGCAAGAGGGGCAAAGGGACAAGAGACACTAAAAAGCCAGAGAAAAGGTGACCTTGGTGAAATATACTAATTATATATATATATATATATATATATATATACATACACACACACACACACACACACACACACACACACACACACACATACTTTCATTCCTTATCCCTCCCATAGGGTTCAAAAGAGGTGGTACCAAAGCCCCCAAAGTCACAATGCTCCAAAATGGAAGATAACCATAAATTGTAAGGAGTGGGACCCTACAGATAGAATTATGCCTGCTAAGAAAGAGAAGGGGGAACAAGGAAGCTCTGCTGCATACAGCGCTATGGATATGCTTGCTTGATTAAACCCAATAAACACTGCATTGCCTGCACTTTGGACAATGGTTTTCTGTTTGTGTGTGACAAGAATCAGGGAAAAGCCCAAACACCAGCCCCTGACACATCATTTGCCCACTGCTTCTCTGAAAACAGTCTGCATGCTGCTCTCTTCCATATCACACCTTAACTTGCCCTTCCTGTGATGGACCACAAGTCTAGTACCTTCTCCACATTCAAATCCTTCCTGAAGGGCCAATTCTATGACAGCATCCGTATGTTATATTATCAAAGTATTATCAAAACATGGCCAATAAAACTCCTTCTGCAGTCTGTCATTTTGTCTAGCAGATTGCAATCTCTTTGGACAGAGACTTCACCTTCTTTTATGGTCGTACAGGACCGAGGGCACCACCAGAAACAAATAATAGTAAAAGCAGTAATAGAGTGTTTGTGCCAAAGATTACAGAAGGCAGGACACAGTGAAACGACGAGTTCACATGCATACACAATTGAGGGAGTCGAGTACTTACAGTGTGTCCATTCTGAATGAGATTTCCTGCCACTAAATAGGTGACATGCAGCTGAGCTCCTGAATTTTCCTTTCGCTTCCTTTCTACATAGTCATACAGCATCCTATACAACAAAGAAACCAATGTTAACCACCTAGAATGGAAAGACCCCTTCACCTACCCCTTCATCTACCACTTCACAGCAATTTGTGTGACAATAATAGTAAAATGTTCTCAATTCACTAAATATGTTTATTTTTTCTAAAGAGCTCTGTGTAGCTCAAAAATTTGTCTCACCAACAGAAGAAGTTGGTCTAATACAATAAAAAACATTACCTCACCCCCTTTGACTCTCTAAGGGTATGTCTGCACTACAAAGTTATTTCTAAATATCTTATTTCGAAATAGTTAATTTGAAATAAGTTATTTCGGAATAACACGTCTACACGCAAAATGCATTTTGAAATAGCGTATTGCTATTTGGAAATAGCGCGTCCACATTGAGTGGACTATGAATCGCATTTAAGGATGGCCGGAATCAGGTCCGGCAGGGCATTAGGTCCGGAGTTACTTTGCGTGACTGCTGCCTGAGGCTATCCGAGGCCTGTGCTTAAAAGAATCTCTCCCCCCCCCCCCCCCCCGACAGCCGGTTCTCAAGTTTCCCTGCTTGCTTGCCTACCTCAATGAGGGACAACAAAGCATTTTGTCTCTGCATACTCTGGTTGCCCTCACTCGGGACACCACAGCACTCTGCAACATGGAGCCAGAGCTGCCCCTGGGCACTCTGGTGCTTCTCATGGATGCATTGCTGCGAGCCTGGCTGCACTTTCTGCAGGCTGCCATCTGGGAGGTCCATCAAGGGGCTATCAATATCCAGGAGGCCCTGCGGGAGAGCTTCCACCCTGAGGCGCACTAAGAGCCTCCCTGGTCTGCCACACTGGGGGCTTGTGCCTCATTTCTCCCTCACGTCCTTCCACTTACCCCTCCCTAACCACCCTTCCTGATGTCAAATAAAATACACATATTTTCATGTACACAAACTCTCTTTATTCAACAAAACTGGGGGGGGGGGGATGAAACTCTGGTGAGACTGGGGAAAGGAAGCAGGAGAGGGGAGAAGAGAGGGTGGGAGAGGGAAGGGGGAAACCTGGGAGGAGGGAGCTGGAAGGGGGAAGCAAGGAGAAGAACGGGAAGGGGAAGCTCAGGGCTGGGGGTCTCACCGGACCAACTTGATTTTCATGCGAACCTGCTCCTGGGTTTGCATGTGATCTTTGGTGGCCAGGCTGGCAGATCTCCGCACTAGAGGGAGGAACGTGGCCGTCTATGGCAGGATATCATGGACGTTGGGGGCATCCCCCCCAAACCTGAATAAGGTCCATGATCACCACCCTGGACCAGAAAGGCACCCGCTTTTTCCGGATCCTGGCAGGCTCCTGGGAGCTGACAAACTGCTCCTGGGGAGCGGTGGAGGGCTGGCGGCCAGTGGCTTGCTGGCTCATGTTTTGGGGCCACTGGGTCAGGGGCAGTGACTGTTGGCTCTGGGCTGGCAGGCTTGGAGCTGGCACAGGCACCGTGGCCAGAGTCAACCCCTCTAAGGGCTCCAGGGAGGGAGAGGAGTGTTCTTGGCTGAGGCTGGAGTGGCCACCAGGACACTCTGGGAAGGCTGGAGGCCCCCTATTTCAAAATAAGTGTCTACGCAGCACTTATTTCGAAATAGCTATTTCAAATTTGGCATTATTCCTCGTGGAATGAGGTTTACCAAATTCGAAATAAGTGCTCCGCTATTTCGAAATAGCAGTTTGGCTGTGTAAACATACCCTAATATCCTTGGACTGACATGGCTACCATGCTCCATTGTTCTAATCTGACGTTTATACCATGCTTACAATTAGAATATAAGGGCTACATTCACAAAAATACACACATTGAACTACCAGTTCCTATTTTGTTTGTCCTCATCTCACATCTCAAAAATGGGTTTAGACAAATTTGCGTATGTGCACCACGTGTATACCGCAATTCATTGTATTAATGGGATACTTGTATGGATTCCATCACTTTGGTATCCATACTATAGTACTGAAATATCTCCCAGTTATGTTTTATCTAACTAGTGCCTCTTCACCTGAATCTTCCTTCCTCATCCCAAGGAGAACTTTTTCATTCACTCTAAAATGTAGCCCAGCTCTCAGAACCCAGACCAGCTAAATACACTAACAGGGTCCTCCATCCACCCTCAAGACCCTTTTCATCCCAAATTAGGAGAGGGTCTCTCTGTCATTTCTTGGCCCTCTCCCTCCAGTTGGAAGCAGAAACCTGGACCCTCACTGGCTCCTTGCAGCCTAGCTTTAGAAGTTGATGTACAATTCATTTCCCAACAAACTTCCTACAGAAATCATTTGGCTTCTGTAAGAACTGAACCAATTATTGAAATGGGCAATTATGTATTTCAAGGAATGGAAATTACTTTCATCTTTTCACAGTCCTAAAAATGAAATGCAAAGAGCTATGTTACTACAATATTAAGGATGCAAACTTACATTATAAAAATTTACAACCAAAAGGTTCTGATAGCAAAGTTAACATATTAATGTTGCAAATATATAGCTTTGATTATTATGGAGGCTGTTAAGAGTAAACATATAGTAAAGTGTGCATTTAACCCCTTGGCCAGTCATTGCAAATATTTATTTGTAATATGGGTCAGTTATAATTGTTGTCAGTAGCTTTCTTTATTCCTATCTATAATACAGAGGATCAACTATCCTGAGATTAGTTATGTCTCTTGCATCTGCACGTGTAAAGTGTTTTGAGATCTTTCCAGCAAAAGAGGCTCTTTCTAAAGCAAGACTTGCTTAAGTGAAGCACGAATAAAGTGTGCTGAATACACAGGACTTTATATCTTTCTATAAAAGATTGGATTTAATTTTGTAATCAAAACCACCAACTAATTAGGCATCATACTCTGAAAACCTCTACCATGTATATTGGCCAAACCGGACAGATTTTGCAATAGATAAATAGATACAAATCAAACACCAAGAATGCTATCTATCTATCTAAAATGTTTTATGTAGGGGAACATTTTAACCTCTCTGTACATTCAATCATGGATTTAAAAGTATCCATTCTTCAACAAAGGAATTATACCACCCGATTACAGAGGGAGACTGCTGAATTGGAATTCATTTACAAAGTCAACACTATCAACTCGGGCTTGAATAAAGATATTAACTGGATAACAAAGGCAATTTCCCCACTTTTGATATTTGCATTTACACATCAAAAGCTATGAATGGGACACATCCAGCCTGACTCAACTGGAGCCATTATTACTGGTCCTACAATTGACAGGTAACTGCTTTTTCTGTTATATATGCTCTGGATTCTGTAATTTCCACTCCAACTCATCTGATAAAATTGCTTTTACCCACGAAAGCTCATGATATATTTGTTGGTCTCTATGGTGCCACAGGACTGTTTGTTGTTTTTACAAATACTCACTGTTTAGCCTGGTTGACATGAACTCCCAGAGTAAAGCTCAGCCATTTGTACGTCACCTGCAACAGAAAGAAATAATTGCTCGGGTCAGAGATTCTCGATCTGAGTTCATGACACAAAAAAGCCCATCCAGCTTTTGAGGAGACTAAGAAATGGAGAAGAAGCAATTTGCCTAAGTGTATTGTACCATGCTGAACTCACTATTAATACTTAATAACTATTTGGTACGTTACCTCTACCTAAGAGAGGCATATTTGTGAATGCTGGTTTGAAAGTGTACAAATAGCTCTGATAAATCCAATGACTTTCAGAAATCAACATATGACATTATCGAGTTGAAGTTTCCAAAGGAGAGACTAAAACAAGCTCCAACATATAACTGTGAAAAGTGGCTGCTGTTCACGCAACATTATCATTAAGGACATGTCAAGGGTGTGGTGGAGTCACCATAACTGGCACTTTAAATCAAGACTGGATGTTGAAAACAAAAAATATAAGCTTTAGTTCTAACAGGAATAATTGGAGGGGGGGGCATTCTAGGGCCTGAGTTATACATGAGATCAGATTGGATCACAATTGTCTTCTCTCGCCTTGGGCTCTGTGTCAAAGATTGCCATGGCAATCTTTGGAGACAATCCAATGGAGGGCAACCAAAATAATTAGGGGGCTGGAGCATATGACCTATGAGGAGAGGCTGAGGGATTTGGGCTTATTTAGTCTGCAGAGGAGAAAAGTGAGGAGGGATTTGACAGCAGCCTTCAACTCCCTGAAGGGATGAGGGGGGAGTTCCAAAGAGGATGGAGAGAGGCTGTTCCCAGTAGTGAATGGGATGGCAGAACAAGGAGCAATGGTCTCAAGTTATAGTGGGAGAGGTCTAGGTTGTATATTAGGGAAAACTGTTTCATTAGGAGGATGGTGAAGCACTGGAATGGGTTACCAAGGGAGGTGGTGGAATCTCCATCCCTAGAGGTTTTTAAGTCCTGGCTTGACAAAGCCCTGGCTGGGATGATTTAGTTGGGGTTTGTCCTGCTTTAGGCAGGGAGCTGGACTCAATGTCCTCCTCAGGACTCCTCCAGCCCTGGGATTCTATGGCTCTCTTTGCGTCTCACAGGGCACGTGGCAAACTCCAATTATGTTACAGGTGCTGCAGCATAGTCTGGCAACTTCTTGGGTTCTGTTCCTATCCCTGCCACTGAACTGTTAGGTGTGGATTTCCCCTCCCACCCTGACTAGTCAGACTAATGTACACAGGGCAAAGCCTGTCACTTAGTGTTGATGTACATCTCTTTTTATATAGGTTTAATGTAATTTAACAGTTTAGAAGCTTAAGTTTACCTAAATAAGCCATATGTTATGTAATCCCCTTCATATGGGTATAACTGCACCAGTTTCAATACATACATTTCTAATTCGTATGTGCAGACAAACCCTTACTGTGTTTCTCTATAGTGCCTACAATAACAGGGCTTAAGTATTTCCGTAATACAATCGGTCCATCCATGGCTATTACTAGGAGCTGTGCGCTCATGCAGCCACGCAGGAGAAATTCTGCTCTTCCTCATTGCCTGCCCCAGCCCAGCACCGCACCCAACAACTCCTTGCCCATCACCACCGCAGCCCCAGCCCCCCGTCACCACCCCCCAACTCCCCAGCCCCCCATGCTGCCCGTCACCTCCCCCCAATTCCCCAGGCCCCCATGCTGCCCGTCACCTCCCCCCAATTCCCCAGGCCCCCATGCTGCCCGCCCCCCCATGCAGCCCGTCACCATCCCCAACTCCCCAGCCCCCCGTTACTACCCCCCAACTGCCCAGCCCCCCATGCAGCCCATCACCACCCCCCAGCTCCTCTGCCCCCCATGCAGCCCGTCACCACCCCCCAGCCCTCTGCCCCCCGTCACCACCCCCCAACTCCCCTGCCCCCCATGCTGCCCGTCACCACCCCCAGCTCCTCTGCCCCCCATGCAGCCCGTCACCACCCCCCAACTCCCCAGCCCCCCGTCACCACCCCCAACTCCCCTGCCCCCCATGCTGCCCGTCACCACCCCCAACTCCCCAGCCCCCCGTCACCACCCCCCAGCCCTCTGCCCCCCTCTCCCCCCCCCCATGCTGCCCGTCACCACCCCCCAGCTCCTCTGCCCCCCATGCTCCCCAGCCCCCCGTCACCACCCCCCATGCTGCCCGTCACCACCCCCAACTCCCCAGCCCCCCGTCACCACCCCCCAACTCCCCATCCCTTCCCGCCCACCCTCATCCCCTCCCGTTCCTCCTGCCCCAGCTTCCGGAATCCCGGCCCCGCTCCCCTCCCAGCCCGCCGCTCACGATGCGGTTCTGGTCGGTGACGAACTCGTCGATGTTCTCCAGGTACAGCTCGTCCTCCATGGTGCCGGTGCCGGGGCCGCGGCCGAGCCGCTTCCCGCGCGGATCAGCGCCAGAGACCGCAGGGCCCCGCCGCCTCCATAGCAACCCCCGGGGGCGTGCTACGGCAGCCGCGAGGGGACAGAACACGCCGCGCGCTCCGTCCCCGCCCCCTGTGCAGTAACTGGCCCCGCCCCCGGCCCTGCTGCTGGGCCAGAGTCGCGTTTTGCGCGCAGCTTGGAACCCGCCCGAGTCGAACCTCCCTGAGCCCGTCCCAGTGACCAGCCCTGACCTCCCCCCCACAGTGCTCCCAGCCAGAGCCCCCCCCGCCCTGAGCCCCCTAGTGCTCCCAAAACAGAGCCCCCCGTCCTAAGCCTCCCTCCCTGCCCTGAGTTCCCCTAGTGCTCTGAGCACCCCAATCACCCTCTCTCTGAGCCTCCCCCCAGTGCTCCCAGACAGAACCCCACCCCGGGAGTCCTCAGTCCTCCTCACCCAGTGACTGTCTCTGAGCCCCCCATCACTCCCAGCACATAGCCCCCACAGAGAAGCGAGCCCCTCTTGCCCAAGCCCACAGTGACCCCAGTAGGATTACCACATTTGAACTTTCAAAAAAGAGGACACCCCGAAGCAAGAGTGTATCAGTATCTACCAACCCACATTGTATTAATGTGTTATAGTTTCAGGGGTGTCCTCTTTTTGGAAAATTCAAATATGGTAACCCTAGACCCCAGCCCTGTGCCTCCCTGGCCTAAGACCCCAATGACTCCAAGCCTACATCCCCCTGGCCTGAGGCCCCAATGACTGCTGCTCTAAACCCCCAGTGAGTCCAGGACAGAGTCCCCCAGCTCCAGGGTTCCCTTCTCTGAGCCACTCCTCCAACTCAATCTCCTTTGGCCACCTCTTCCAAATGTTTGTTACCATTCGCTATCATAACTGGATATCTACATAAATGTCTGCTTCCTTCTTAAATCTTATTAAATTGGTCTCAATCCTTTCTTGTGGCAATGGGTTCCACGGTCTAATTAGATTTGTGACAAAGTATTTCCTTTAAGCAGTTTTGAATTTCCCACATTTTAAATGTCACTGTGTTTGGATGTTATGAGACAGAACAGAAGTTCCCCATCTCCCTTCTCCAAACCATGTATTACTTTATATATTTGTAGCATGACCCCTTTACTTGTCGCCTTCTAAAGTACCCATCCCAATGTTTTCTGCTTCTCTGTAGCAGAATGTTTCCAGGCCTTTAGTCATGCTCATCACCTGTCCCTGAACCCCCTCTAACTCTGTAGCATCCTTTCTGAGAGGGGGTCACCAATACAGCTCATGGTGTCCAGATAAAGCTGCACTATTGCTTTAAATAAAGGCATTCTCAGTTATTCACCATATGCATCATAACATGGGTTGCTTTGTTGACCTCAGCCCCACACTCAGCCAAGGTCCTCATTGAGCTGCCTACAATGATTCCCAGATCTCTCTGATAATGTAGAACTCTGTAAAATATATAATTTATTTTTTCCCCTCCAAAATAAATTACGCTGATTTAATTTGCATTGTGTTGCCTATTCACCTTGCTTTTTTAGGCTTCTCTCAGATTCCTTGCTGTCCTGTCCGGCTAGGGTTGCCAGGTGTCTGGTTTTGAACCAGACAGTCCAGTATTTTAGCTTTCTGTTCGGGAAACAAATTGAGAAAATATAAATGAGACAATATAAATGTCCAGTATTTTCTAAATAAGATGTAATGTAGATTGTCATGTAATGTCAAGTGTGTCCAGTATTTTTGTTGAAACCATCTGGCAACCCTATGTCAGGTCCCTATGCAGAAATTTCTGTGGGGGCCGGAAGGTGCTTTTTTTGTAAATGTGAACCACAAGCTGTGGTGGCTGACACGATGGCTCAGCCCCACCCTCAGCCTTGTTCCTGGCAGGAGGGTAATCAGCTTCAGCCTTCCCATGGCTGACAGGAATTGGGACCATGGGGGAGGTGGGCTTGTGATGAATAGGAGGAGTGCTGGCCAGCACCCGGTGACTAAAGGGTTAAACTCAGTTTAATCTTAATTCATTATCAGTCCTCAGGGAGAGACCTTGAGAAGGAGCCTTGGTCCTGCAAAGCCTGGGGAATCTCTGAGGTTGCCCTTGCTTTGCACCCTGCCCTGATTGGCTGATGGCAGGGTCTCTCTGTGAATTCACCAACCACCCACCTCTTTCCCTCTATCAGCAGAGGTCCTGCCACCAGCCTTTGTGACCCTCACTTCTACACCCACCCCTCCCCTGCAAGGCTGATGTCCTGACCCTGACCAGCCTCCGGGGATGTTTGATCATCCCACTTAATGACAGCTGAGGCTGGGAACCAAACTGGCTGGACAGTAAACCCCAGAGGCTGCTCTCTAGGCCACACTGAGTTTGACATTAGTTACTAGATGTTAAGGCCAGACAGGACCATTAGAGCATTGAATCTGTCCCCTGCATATCCCAGCCCTCCTGCATATCACAGTAGCTAAGTTTTGACTGAAGCACACACCAAAAAGGCATCCCTCTCTGTAAAATGGGAACAGTAAATGAGTGCCAGAGTGGGGAACAGCCTTGATAGACCCCAGATTGGGTCTCTTTTTATAGGTAGGGAACAGAGGCATCCAGAGCTGGAGGGACTTGCTCATGGTCACAAAGCCAGGAAAATGGCAAGTTTTCTGATTGCCAGTCCTGGACCTTCATTCCCCTTATTCTTGCCTCTCAGCTCTAACTTTAGTATCAACCCAAAAAGAGATTTTCTCCTTTTCTGTGCCCCTTAGGGCCACATCCCTTCGTTGTGGAGGGTTGCACCATAAATGATGGGACTGGGGCACAGGATGGGGTCAGCGGCTATGTTGGGGGTGGGGCTCTGGTGGACACAGAAAGGGTGGGGCTTCCCCAAGCCAGGTTGTCACCCGTCGCCTATCTAGCCACAGATTGTGGTCTGCAATGTAGCCAGGCGTGGGTGGATGAAATTCTTTGGCCTAAACGTGCAGGAGGTCAAACCAGATAATCATGATGGTGCCTTCTCCCCTGAAAGTCTGAGTCTATGAAAACCTGCTTTTTGGCTGCTCTTGGACTCCTGACCCCAGCTCTGAATGCTGGTCTCTAACGGCCACTGTGCTAACTACTGGGCATGACTTCACAAGATGTGAGTCTAAGAGGGCTCTGTTTGGGGTGGTAGTGTTGTTATGCCAACAGAAAAACTTCTGTTCATGTGGGCTGCATCTAAGCTAGGGGGCACAGCTATGTCAACATAGGCTCTGGAGTGCAGAAGCACCCTTGACTTTCATTTAAAAAGTGTTTCAGGTCTTCAGGTTTGCAGAGAAAAGTCTGAAAACATGACCTGAGTGTGACCCAAAAGGCTCAGAAAGCAAAGGCACAAAAAAGACCCCAAATCAATCAATCTACTTATCTATCCCCATACACCTCGGCTGTGTCTAGACTGCATCCCTTTTCCGTAAAAGGGATGCAAATTAGATACATCGCAATTGCAAATGAAGCGGGGATTTAAATCCCCCCCGCTTCATTTGCATGAACATGGCTGCCGCTTTTTTCTGGCTCGGAGCTTTGCCGGAAAAAAGCGCCAGTCTAGACGGGGATCTTTCGGAAAATAAAGCCTTTTCTTAAAGATCCCTTATTCCTCTTATAATAAGGAATAAGGGATCTTTTGGAAAAGGCTTTATTTTCCGAAAGATCCCCGTCTAGACTGGCGCTTTTTTCCGGCAAAGCTCCGAGCCAGAAAAAAGCGGCAGCCATGTTCATGCAAATGAAGCGGGGGGGATTTAAATCCCCGCTTCATTTGCAATTGCAATGTGTCTAATTTGCATCCCTTTTACAGAAAAGGGATGCAGTCTAGACACAGCCCTCATGTATCTATCTATCCCCATACATCCTATCTAATTGTATCTAATTTATCAATCAATCTCAGGCCCATATGTGTCGGGGGGAAGGAGGGCAATGGGTATGAATATCCTCCCCCTCCCCCACATGGTCTTAATTCTGGCTAGCCAGGAGAAGGCTGGGGCTGATCCCTCCTCCCAAGGGCAAAACTGGGGGTGAGACTGGGCCATCTTGGCAGCCACCACAGCTCATGGTCCAAATTGCTGTCCACATTTACAAAGTAGTATCTCTCCAGCCCCCACAGCAATTCCTGTGTATGGGCCTGGATTCTGACACATACTTTGGTCCATTACAGCCTAGTATATACACAGCATCATGTCGCCAGTATGTCCATAACAAAGACAGTCTTGGATTGAACAGTTTTTAACACATGATTAACTCTAAATTGCATTTTAATTAAAGGCGTTACGTCTCCAGCAAACTCTGAGCTCAGTGAACTGCTCTTACATAAAAACGTCAGTGTTATATGGTACCAGCTTCCAGTTAAACCACCTTTAATCATCCTAAACAATACAATGCAATTCAATTAATCAAAGCAGAGAACGGAGGGGTTATTTCAGATATGTTTAACCTGTACGCACTAGAAACACTCTAGTCTAGAGACATTCTCAAGCAAGGTTTTTACTGCTCTGTAAGGCGTACAACTGATTACATTGTCAAAAAAAAATAGCTCCCTCTCCCCACCCCATTTTAGTAGCCAATAATAACCAGTTCTGGTCCAACTAGAAATAATTAATCAGCAGTTGTCAAGAATCACACATTTGATTTCTTTTTGCCTTCCAGTTAGTCCAATAAAACAGTGTCAGTCATTTAGTCTGTGCACAAGTGTATTCTTTACTGTGGAGAACAATTCTGTATCAGCCAGAGAGATGGACAAGACAAGCTAACAGACGTATCTTCTCTAAGAAAATGCAGTGCTGATGAAGGACCTATAAATTTACCATGTTGGAGCCCACTTCTTACTCCACTGGAGCAAGTTTTGACTTCGCTGGGAGTTACTTGTATGCAGTGGTAGGGAAATGAGTTCCTGGTGCCTGAAGAATTCTGTTAATCCATGGAATTCATCTATTCTATTCAGGTTTTTATATAGTGCCTAGCACACTGTGGTATCTGCTGCTATATGGGCAGCAGCAGTGTGGGTTTGCTCTTCAAATATTCCTTACCCCTGAGCTGGAGCAGACACTTCTAAGAAGGGGATTCAGAAAGGCCACTTCCAGGAGCAAGTTCAGGCTCCATGTCTATCCAAACCTTGTCTGCAATGTAGTTGTAGCTGTCTCAGTGCCAGGATATTAGGGGGACAAGATGAGCGAGGTAACAAGTGTCACTTGTTGATGAGGAAGACAAGTTTTCTGAATTTGATCCAATAAAATCTATTAACTTGCCCACCTTGTCTGATATTGCAGAGAAGGGGGGAAGTTTGGGCACCATTTGAGATCTGGGATACTTTCCCAAAATAAGCTGTAAAGATAGTTATACTGACCGGGAATTGGCTTTGAACTGGTAAAAGACTGGATCCCATTATCATGCCATATAGTCAGCCAGTCACTGTGAGTCTGTGACATTGCACTCACATTACAACCATTTCTATGCTGTGCACTGTCAGACAAGGTGACATTTTCTTGCATTATGTCCTGAAATCAGATATTTGTGAATTTTTTTAGTTTATCCCTTGCAGAGACTTTTTTCTGTCTAATATAGTTATTTTCCAGAGCACCCATCACCACAACAGATGAGTTCTCAGCCCACCCTGACAAAAATCTGTTAGAAATCTAAAGTACAATCATAAACATTTTTTTCCAGAAATCATTCTCTGTTGCAGGGTCTTCAATGATCCATTGAAATACCAAACATTGCAGTGGATTAACCACCAAAAGAAACAGGGCCTGTCACCCTGATCGGGGCTTTCTTGTGCAAAATCGCGTCTAGACTGGCCACAGATGCTTTTGCGCAAAAGTATTTCCGCAAAATCATGCCAGTCTAGACGCAGCCTGTGTGTCTATATGGCAGAGAAAAGGGTGGAGGGATAGATTGGGGGTGTGCGGGTGAAAGGAGAGAACAGTTGTGCACCCTCTAGAGTCAGGGTGAGAGTAAGGAATCTGACAGGATTCATTAAGCCAGATCTGGTTGTTAGGCTGCTACACTGGATAAATGCAATTACAAAAGGCAGAGGAAACAACCCCATCCTTCTTCCATTGAATTCAGTAGGGATTTTCCCATTGATTTCAGTGGGAAGGATGAAACTACAATTATTGACACATTATTGATTTCAATGAAACAGCAAAGGTTGATCATTCTAGACACTGACATCTGGTGTTCTTCTGTTGCTGGGGAGCTTCATCGCAGGTACCGTTGACTCCTGGGGTAAAGCCGTTCTTATCCAAAAGCACTCGACACACAGCAGCTGAGAGGAGGGGAAAAAAGCAATAAAAATGACAATGTGCAACCAAATGAAAAGGAAATGATTTGATACAAATTCCCCCTTAAATCTTTTAGATGATACAGCAAAATGAAATGCTGATCATAGAATCATCGACTATGTCTACACAGCAGCGTTATTTTAGAATAACTGGCTTTATTCTGAAATAACATAGTACGCATCTACAAGCCTTTATTTTGAAATAATGGTGGGCTGGAGGACTTCTTACTCTGACTCCCAAAACCCTCATTTCACGAGGAGTAAGGGAAGTCTAAGGAAGAGTGCTCTTCCTTCGACTTCCTGCTGTGTAGACAGCGCCAAAAGCCAAATTAAGCTATTTCGACTTAAGCTACGCAATTGACAAAGCTGAAGTTGCGTAGCTTAATTCAAGTTTTGCACTGCTGTGAAGAAGTACCCATAGATATTTAGAGCTAGAAGGGATACGAGGAGCTCATCTAATCCCGCCCCATGTGCTGTAGCAAGATCTAGTAAATCTAAGCCATCCCTGGGAGGTGTTTATTTAACTTGTTTCCAAATAAACCTCTATTGGCAGGAATTCCACAACCTCCCTGTGATGCTTGATCCATAGGTTAAATCAGTAATGGGCAATAATTTTTAATGGGGAGCCACTCAAGGACCACACTCTTCCATGGTATTAATGGAGGGGGTGCAGAGTCTGGGATGGAGGTTGGGTGTATAAGGGAGTTTGGGGTAAGGGATTGGGATGCAGGAGGGAGAATGGAGTCTGGGAGGGAGTTTAGGTAAAGGAGGCAGTTGTGACCTGGGGCAGGAGACTGGGGTGCAGAGTTTTGGGATGTGACCTAGAGTAAGAGGGGATTGTGTTCTCGGGCAGGAGATTAGGGTGGCAAATCTGGGAGGGGACATGAGTTCATGTGGGGTGCATAGGATTGGGGAAGGGAGGGTTTGGGATGCCAGAGGCAGGTTCTGGCCAGGAGACTTACCAGCCCACAGCCAAACCAGCATGCCTGCCTGCAGAGCTAACAGCTTGCAGACCTTAAAATGTTTCTGCCTGCTTGGCCCTGTGCTTGAATGAGTAACTGAGAAGGAGGGGAGAGAGTTTTTGCTTCATGGCTGCTTGTAATTCAAACAGGCAGCCCACACTGGTCAGTTTCTGGCCAGAAACTGGCCAATGGGATTGTGCTGGGGGCAGGCGCAGCATCTAAATCTTCCCCACTCCCTTCCAGACTCATAAAGAGAAAGCTCCCTGCAGCCACGTTTCTGAGCAGTGTGTGGGACTGCGAGGCAAGCAGGGGAGCCTGCCAGGGGCTCCTCACTGCCTCCATGGGCCAGATTTGGTGGCTCGGTGAGCCAGATTTGGCCCGTGGGGCAAATTTTGCCCAGACTTGGGCTAAATACTCTTACAGTTAGCCTTTCCTCAGATCTAACTTACATCTCCCTTGCTGAAGATTTAGGTCCATTATTTTGTATCCTACTTTTAATGGATCTAGAGAACATCTGATCAAAGTCCTCTTATAACAGCCCTTAACATATCTGAAGCACCCCTGCCCTTAGTCTTTTTCTCAACCCTAAACATGCCCAATATTTTTTAACTTCTCTTCATAGGTCAGGTTTTCTAAATCTCTTCTCGTTTTTGTTGCTCGTGTCCAGATGCTCTCCAGCTAGTCCATATCTTTCCTAAAGCGTGGTGCCCAAAACAAGACACAGCACTTGCTCTAAGGCCTCACCAGGGTTGAGAAGAGTGGGACAGGTCCCTCCTTTGTCCTACTTAGGGCACTCCTGTTAATACACTCTAGAAGGATATTAGGCTTTTCCATAGATGCATCACCTAGCTGGCTCATTCTATTTGTTATCCACTATAACTGTGGGATCTACTCTAATCCCCAGATCCTTTTCAGCAGTTCTCCTGTCCAGCCAGTTATTTGCCATTTTGTAACCATGCATTTGCTTTTTCCTCCCTGAGTGAGGTACTTTGCACTTGTCTTTACTGAATTTCATCTTGTTGATTTCCAACCAATTCTCTAGTGCCGTAAGGTCATTTTGGATTCTAATCTGTCCTCCAAAGTGTTTGCAACCCCTCCCTACTTTGTATCATCTTCAAATTTTATAAAACATACTCTCCACTATATGGGTATGTCTACACTGCCAGTCTAGTTCAAACTAGGGTGGCTAATGTAGGCATTCGAACTTGCAAGTGAAGCCCGGGATTTAAATATCCCAGGCTTTATTTGCACGGTCCCGGGCGCCGCCATTTTTAAATGCCCCATACTTCGAACTCTGTGCCCACGGCTACACGCGGCATGGACTAGGTAGTTTGAATTAAAGCTCCTAATTCGAACTACCGTTACTCCTCATTGCAGGTGTCATTTGGGATTGCCACGTGCCCGGTTTTTCATCGGAAAGTCCAGTCGAAAAAGGGGACTTGCAGTGTCCTGTCAAATATTGACTGGCCACCAAATGTCTTGTTACCACTGATGAGGGGAGGCACTGGGTTATTAACCCATGCCAGCCCCTGCTCAGTCAAGGCCACCTCCTTCTTACAGGCAGGCTCCTTATCAGGCTACTGCCCCAGCCTCGTAGTAGAGGGAGCCCGCTGGGAGGGAAGAGGGAAATGAAGACCATCCAGCAAGGGAGAAGAAGAGCAAGCAAGGGGAATGGGCCCTTGAGAGAAGAGGTGGACAAGGGGCGTGGCCTGGGGGAAAATGGCAGAAGGGGCTGGGCATCAAGGGAAGCCATGACAGGGCCTTGGGCATGTGGTTACCAGCAATTAGAGAGGTGGCGACCCTAACACACATACTGGGACTCACGCTGCCCCATGTTAAAGTTGACCTTCGCAACAGTCTGCTCCATTTGATCGCAATCAGATGCAGCATTAGGCACTCGGCAGGGCCCTAGCCTCTCCGTTTTTGTGGAAGGGTCGGAAGAAGGGTACAAAGGCAAGAGCTGTTTCGGGGGACGTACACAAACCCTTCAGCACAGTCCTTGGGGCCCAGTGAATTCTCCTGGGGAAAGCAGGCAGCACGGCAGTAACCCCGGTAATTCGCACAGCCCCAGTTTCCAGGGCTGACCCCCAGACCTGCAAAAATAAAAATGGGCATTTAAGCGTTTCCTTGCAACAGGCACAAAAATGCAAACCTGGCCTTATTCATAGGTTAGTCCCACCGTGCCTGGTGTAATATGCTACAACTAGCTCATTAATTTCAGTGGGGTTACTCCTGGGAGTAAGTGTTGCAAGATAGGGCCTGGGGTGTGTGTTGGGGGGTGGGGGAGGGATCTTTTATACGCTATTGTAAATCAGCATAGCTTTATTGACCTGCTTCTGCTCCTACCAAAATCAAAGGGAGTCTGGGCTTTGATTTCAATAGCACAACTGGTCTTTAAAGGAGATAATACAGTATCTATAAGAGATGAGCCGAGGAGGTCCCATTGTGGGCTTGAGTGCACGAGATACCACTCCACTGTCCTATCACCATGTCTACAGCCTACTCCTGCATCACAATGTTCCATGCACGGGGCCAGAATCTTGCAGGATGAAGCATCAAGCAAGACCAAAAGTTAACACTGATGGGGCGGAGGGGTTCAGGTTTCCTCATCTGCCCCACAGTAAGTGTAGCGCTGGACTGAGGTGGTGACAGCTCTGGTCTCCAAAGAGCTCTATGGGATAGGCACCCTTTTTGGTTAACTCCACTGTATCAGGCAACTTCGCAAATATCAATTAACACCATACACATAAGAACAGACATACAGAGTCAGACCAATGGTCTAATCTAGCCCAGTATCCTGTCTTCCAAAAATAGCCAATGCCAAGTGCCCCTGGAGGAAATGAACACAATGGGGCAATAATCAAGTGGTCTATCCCATTATTATGCCCAGCTTCCGGCAATCAGAAGCATGGGGTTGCATCCTTGACCATCCTGGCTAGTAGCCATTAATACACCTGTCCTCCAGGAACTTGTCTAATTCTTTTTCAAACCCTTTACTCTTTAAGCATGACAACACCCCTATGGAGCAGTGTTGCCTGTAAGCGGAGCGCTTGGAGGGCCACCCAGCAGAGAATCAGGCACTGCCATGATGATTAGCAGAGCACCCACAGCTGGCAGCATGCATTTATACTGGTGGTGCACATCTGCACATACCTTGGTGCACAGAACAAAAATTATTCCACACAGATGGAAAAATCAGAGGGAACATTGCTATGGAGTTAGTGCTTTCGTGTCACTTTTCATATACAGAGGTTAAATGACTTGCCAAAGCTCACAGAAGAAAGTCAACAGCAGAATCAGGAACAATAGCAGAACCCAAGAGTCCTGGCTCCTGGACCTCTCTGCTAAGCACTAGATTACACATCTGCACACAGTGATGGTACCATTCCAGATCAGTTTGAGATGAGAAGTCTATCTACATCCAATATGATTGACAATGGAAAATCACATTTCCTATATGGCTCTGTGATGAGGTGTCCCCCTCTCCCCGCCGCCAAGGCTAAGCAGGTTAAATTAGGTTAATTAACCTGATAGACTGCACCAAGGTGAGAGCCCAGGTTTGAAAGGCTGGTTGAAGACTTGTACCCAGCGGAGTAGGGATGGGTGGGGCTGGAATAAGGCAGGAAGTTGGTAGCAGAAAGAGGCTGTGGTAACTCCCTGAGAGTAAGGCGGTATGATTTGGGTAGGGTTGCCGGATGGTTTCAGAAAAAATACTGAAAAAAAAAAAAAAAAAACCACGCCAGAAAAAAGTTTGTTGAAGAAAAAAAAAAAAAAAACCAAACAAAAACCTGTGGCCCCTTTAAAAACTGCGTAGAGAGGCTTTTTGGCCCTAACAGGCTACCAGTGGACACCCGCCATCTTGCCTCCCTGTGCTGGGTCAGGCAGCTCCCCTGCGGAACCTGTCAGCAGAGGGATGTAAATTAGACGTATCGAAAGTGCAAATGAAGCCGGGATTTAAATATCCCGTGCTTCATTTGCATAATGGCGGCCGCCGCTTTTTTTTTTAATGGGGCTTTTCGAAAAAAACCGCAGTTTCGACAGGGCTGTTTGGAATACAGGATCTTTTGAAATGGGGCATTTCTGTCAAAAATACCCCGTCGAAACTGCGGTTTTTTTCGAAAAGCCCCATTTCGAAAAAAAAGCAGCGGCCGCCATTATGCAAATGAAGCACAGGATATTTAAATCCCAGCTTCATTTGCACTTTCGATATGTCTAATTTGCATCCCTCTGCTGACAGAGGGGTGTAGTTTAGACATAGCCTAGGGTTGCCAGGCTGTTTCCGTATTGAGCCAGACAGCCCAGAATTTTCACCTCCTAGCTGGGAAAAAAAAAAAAAATCAGAAAGTACCGGACTTTTTAGGTGTCTGGTATTTTCTGAATTTTTTGATGGGACAGGAGGTGAAAATACCAGACTGTTCAGTTCAATACCGGACATCTAGCAACCCTAGATTTGGGCTATGGAGTTAAGTAATCAGGGAGTTTGGGCTGGTAAGCCCAGGATGGGGGGAGCCAGAAGACAGAGGAAGGAGTCTGGGGAAAGAGCAACAGGGTCTTACAGAAAGCAGAACTGAAACCCAGACTAGAGGGTGGGTCTGCGTTCCCCACCAGCCACTGGGGAAGTGGCACTAACGGGGCAGTGGAACAGAAGACGGCCTAGAACTGTTGCCAGATAGGATTTTCTACCCTGGAAGGGGAGCACTATAGTGACCTGGCCAGAGGGCCAAACAATGAAAAGAGCACCCTGAATGGCAGAGAGTAGCAGCTGGGTGAAGGAGTGAGTGACAGACAGAGCCATTGTTCCCGGATGGAACTAATCCCCAATGGAACTAATCCCCAGAGCAGCCAGCGGGCGGCGCCCTAGCACAGAGCATACCCCCGATACCATCTGCATGTTTTGTTAGTCTCTAAGGCGCTACAGGACTATTTGTTGTTTTTTACGTTTTTTCAGATGGATACAGTCATCTTAAAAGACCACTCAAGGGAAGGACAACAATCGGTGGTATAACAGTTGCTTCCCAGTAATTCTCTTCAGTGGCCCAGTAGGGTGGTCTCTTGTACAGGTTTTGCTGAGGGTAGGAGAACACTTTATAGACATTAGCTAACTACTTGGCACAAAAGCTCTGAGAAATGTGACTATTATCCCTATGTTGTGGTAGGGATGTAAAATCCTGTTTAATTGGTTAACCGGTTAAACATTATGGATTAAATAATTAACTGATTAAAGGAGGAGTGGGTGGGAGATCACACCACACCCCCACCACAGACAAGAGCTGCTCCAGCTGGCCAGCCACAGCAGCCCCTGCCTGAAGTGAGCCCAGTGGGGATAAAGCAGCCCTCTGCCTTTGGCAAGCAGGGAGCTACTCCAACCCCTACCAGTTAACCAGCACCGACAAGAGTCACCCGTTAAGAGTGAGGCTTACCAGGTAACTGGTTAACCACTCACATCCCTATTTTATGGATGAGGGAACTGAGGCACACAGGCCTAGCTCCGCAATGGAACTTAGGACTTATCTACATGAGCAGTTAGCATGCAGCAAGCTGGAGAGTTTGTCTACACTGCATTAGCCAGCCATGGGGGATGAAGGGCTTGTCTACACTAAAAATGCTGCAATGCATCATTGTTGATACTACCTACGCTGATGGGACAGGCTCTCCTATCAGTGTCAGGAATTCACCTCTCCAAGAGAATTCTTCCGTTGACTTGGCGCGATCTACACTGGGGGTTAGGTCTGTTTTTCACATCCCTAAGTGATGTAGTTATAACCAGTCTAACTTCTCAGTGTAGACCAGGCTAAACTGTCCACCCAGATCTTGCTGGCGCAGGTGAACAGTCTTGTTTCCTAGAGGAGTAGATCAAAGCACATTAACAAACTGTTAGTGTGAATCAACAGAGTCCATTAGACAGCAGCAGGCTAGTGCAGGATAGACTCAGGCCCCGGCTTGCTGGCAGCCAAATGTTTGTGTGGACCAGGCAGTGCAATACTCAGCATCACCACACCTAGATTTTAGGCACCTAGAAAATCACATGAACACACTTTATCCACAAAGCTTGATTTAGACACCTACCACTAGGCTCCTACACAATGACTGGGGGGGCGATAGGCACCTGACAGTGTGACCCATAAATGCCAGTGTGCTCCACGGGGGTCATCTAAGCCCGCCAATGGGAAATGCTAACGACGGATGCATCTAAACACCCACCCTTCTTGTGGCCTCCTGAGCAAGGCAGATGCCTCAGTCGCAGGAAACACTTTAGATGTACCAGCCTGATTCCAGAGAGCGGTTTCCCATTTTGTGGATCACAAGCAAAGATATGCAGCTTGCGGTACGGGAAGGGGATTCCCTCTTCTGCAGCCAGGTGGCTTAGGCACCCACACTCACCCTTGTGGGAGTGAATTAGGTGCCTGCCTCGCGCCACAGAAACACAGCCAAAGGCCAAGGTGCTGCAGCCCAGACTGTGACTTGCAGCCCCGCAGTTAGCGCACTTACGGGCACATGGGACACCAAGGGTCAGTCCCCTCTCTGCTGGATGGGGAAGAGGGATTTTTACAAGGGCTTCCCCCGCCCCGCCCAAAGCATGCTGTAACCCCTGAGCTGTGGCCCATTCTGATAGGCACTCTCAGTCTTGCCTGCTGAAGCAATGCTATTGAAAGAGCAATTGAAGGCTGGGGACTGGACCTTGCACCTCCCAAGTGGGTGCCCTCACCACCAGCCTCAGTCCTTCTCAGCCTCCCCGGGCCCAATGGCCATGTCAGTACTTATGCAGAGTGGAACCACTTCCCCAGAGGGGACGGAAGAGGAATCCCCAGCCTTTGCTCTAATCACTAAACAAGTTTTTTTTCCGATCACCTATAAAGACAACAGACAAGGCACCACTGTACTTACAGATGTTCAGAGCCAGAGTCAGTAGCACCAGCAGAAGCAAACCCCGATGACTCATGGTGGCAGCCATTCCACGGACACCTCCCTGCAGACCAGCAAAGTGGCTGGTGTCCCTTGTTATATACAGCAGCTGGAAAAGCACATTCCAGGGAGGAGTCTGTTTCACTGGGTTCTGTGAATGTTCTCATTAATACTCCATCATGAGGCGATTTCCTAAAACATCGAGCAGCACGGCAAGAGACACTCCAATGTCAAAGCCCAGCTAATTACATTTGCCCAGAGTCAATCGAATTATTGGTACTGAATAATTTTCTTATCCCAGCCCTGACCACGAGACATCTCTTAGAGGCTGCTGAAGAGATCCAGTGTTCAGGGGAAATACGTTTCACCTGATTAACAGGCAGGGACTTAAATTACCAAATGAAACTCACAGGACTGATGCATAAATAGAGACACGGGCCTGATTCTCCTCCCTCTTACCCCTGTGTAAATCAGGGAGTGATTCCATGGAAGTAAATGGAGCCCTTCCAGTATTGGTTTCACACTGGATTGGTTAAGTGAAATAAGAACCAGGCCCTTAGCCGCCTTCCTCACAAGTGCAAAAAGGGAGCAACAAACAAGTCAGAAGAGTTATCAGCCGTCACTATCACATACCCCACAGAAATTGATATGCCTCCTGGCTGACAACATACAGAATCAGAACAGGCATCTGTGACATTTGGAACACGGCCTTAGGACTTATCTTAATGGGGATGTTGACAGAATAACTATTGTGGAAGAAGCTATTTTGCAATAACTCCCCACACAGGCCCTCTATTTGAGTATAAAAGTCACTCTATTCCAGATTAATCAGTGTGCTTCCAAAGAGGCTTGGGCTGGAAGGGACCTCAAAAGGTCGTCTATTCCACCCCTCCACAATGAGGGCACATCCTCACAGCAGGGATAAAGCCGAAATAAGCAACACAACTTAAGCTACGTCAATTGCGTAGATAAAGCCGAAATAGCTTATTTCAGCTTTTGGCACTGTGTACACAGCAGGAAGTCTGAGAAAGAGCACTCTTCCTCCGACTTCCCTTACTCAACATACAATGAGGGTTACAGGAGTCAGAATAAAAGTCTTCCAGCTCAACATTATTTTGACATTATGTTGAAATAGCTGCTTGTAGTGTAGACGCGGACTATGTTATTTCAGAATAACGTCAGTTATTCCGAAATAACGCTGCTGTGTAGATATAGCCTGAGAGAGGATTAAGCATATGCTAATTATGAATGCTATAATTATAAGTATAATTTACATGACTTCAATAATTTTAGCCAATATCTTGGTAAATTATAACAACAAGCTGGGAGGGGTTGCAAGCATGTTAGAGCACAGGGTCTTGACAAACTGGAAAAATGGTCTGAAAGGCATAGGATGAAATCAATGTGGACAAATGCAAAATACTACTGTAAGTAGGGTCTGGGTGAATGCTTTGCTGACTGCAGGCTGGGATGGGAAGGAAGACCCTGGGTGTGTTTAAGTAAATAGTTGTTCCTGCTTTGCTAGATAATCAGCTGATGGAGCTCATTGTAATTAACCTGGCTGGTGGTGGGTCACAAATTATGTATTACTAAATGCAGGGTGTGATGGGCTGGATCACAGAGGTGCCCTTGAGACTGTCACCCAGTGTGCTGATCATACCATGGAGCCCTCCCTATCTGCTGCACCACCCTGTCCTGCTGGGCCAGAAGCTCTGGTCTGCCCCTGCAAAGGCACAGAGTAGGGGTAACAGCCGCTCAACAGAGTAACACCAACACTGATAACAGTTGTTATCAGGCTCAGCTATAGGAAGCACAGTCCTCAAAAGGGACCAAAACCTCCCAAATAAAGCCACCTTACTCTGTATAAAAGTTTTACACAGAAAAAGCTCACAGAGTGCACTCTCTTTATCAGTGAAAGAGAAATATGCACAGCTGTACCTTGCCCCCCCCCATCACCTCGATACAATTATTTACACTGGGTTTGATCATAACAAAAGTGTTTTATTAAGTATAAAAAGTAGGCTTTAAGTGATTACAAGTGAAAACAGACAAATCAAAGAAAGTTACTAATCTAAAATAAACAAAACACGCCAGTTAATCCAATACACTAAGAGAGATTGTTACAGATCATATTTCTCACCTTTATTCCAGATAAAATCCTTCAAGTCAGAGCTGATTTTTTCTCTGGCCTGGGTGTAAAAGCTTCTTGTGTATCCTCTTAGGGTGGGGAGGTAGTTTTCCAAAAGCCAGCTGAAGACAATCCTTGATTGCTTCCCACCCCTTAAATAGAATTTCCCCAGGGCAGGAATCCTCTGTTCCAATGTCCCCATCCCCATGGAAAAATACCAAATTCAAGATCAATTCCAGCAACAACTGGATTTGGTCACGTCTTTGTAGAACTAACCACAGTTTGGACTTAACATGAAAAACAAAGCCATGTACCATTTGTTGCCTTGAGCACCAGGCCATTAAGTTCCTTAAGTACCACTAATGGCTCTCACTAGAAATTCTAGATTAATGAATAGGTTTACACTTCATATTTCTAACTTCACATACAAGAATGATACATGCACGCAAATGGAATATACATATTCATGGGATCATATTCAGGCTCTTGAATAATAGGTTATTTGACCTGTTTTGCATAAAGCACATATGCATATTCATATTCATAAAAATATTTCCATAAAAATATAGAGGCGTAGCATGAATTATGGTTACCATTTTTTGTAATTATTGTGGGAATACAAAAAAGAAGCCCCAAAGGCAGGAGTTACTTTTTGAATAAAGAACCTTAGTAAGATAAGGGCTTTGAATGTCAGAGCCCTGTGAAAGTAAGGGGGGGAGGGGGGCGCAGAACTCCCACCCAGCAGACTGCATGCCCTCAAGTATCTGCTATCTGGCTGGTCCTTTCTCCCCACTATTCAAAGAATCGAGCTAAGGGGGTTTCATTAGGAGCCTCCTTTGTTATTTTTAAATTGCTCCATCAGAGCTGAAATCACTTGTGGCAGGCCTGTGCTTCTGCCCCAATGCTGAAATCACCTGAGATGGGGGCAGTGTTTCTGTCTAGCCTGCAAAAGAGCTGAAAATTACTGATGTGCAGCGGTCACAGCTGAAAGGTGAATGGCAGCAGATGGTGACTGATGGGCAGCAGCAGAGAGGAGAGATGAGCTGCCAGTCCTCCCATATGAAGAGAGGTTAAAGTGACTGGGACTTTTCAGTTTAGAAAAGAGGAGACTGAGGGCGGATATGATAGAAGTCTATAAAATCATGAGTGGTGTGGAGAGGGTGAATAAAGAAAAGTTATTTATTAGTTCCCATAATAGAAGAACTAGAGAACACCAAATGAAGTTAATGGGTAGCAGGTTTAAAACTAATAAAAGAAAGTTCTTCTCCACACAGCGTGGAGTCAACCTGTGGAAGTCCTTGCCAGAGGAGGCTGTGAAGGCTAGGACTATCAGGGTATGTCTACACTAGCTCGGTAGTTCGAGCTAGGTAGGCAAATGAGGGCAACCGGAGTTGCAAATGAAGCCCAGGATTTAAATATCCCGGGCTTCATTTGCATCTTCCCGGGCGCCGCCATTTTTAAATCCTCCTTAGTCCGAACTCCGTGCCCGCGGCTGTACGCGGCACGGAGTAGGTAGTTCGAATTAGGATCTATAATTCGAAATAATGGTACACCTCAGGAGTATTGCAGGAAAGGAGTCGTGCCTCAGAGAAGCATAATTTCCTCCCTGTTTTGTTGTGGGGGATTGCAGCTCGCCACTGGCCTACACCGCATCAGCAACAAATTTCTATTCCCTCCCCAACAGCTCTAGTGTGCCTGCAGTGGGGCAAAAGCAAGATTCCAGCTACTCCCTGCTTGAGCACAGGCCAGCTGCAGGTTTTTAATTTCAGCAGAGACATATTACAGTGGCTCTATGCCTCAAATACTTCCCAAACTGATTTCCTATGTCCTAGCAAGAAAATGAATGCCCGGCCGTGAGCAGATGATACGTACTCTCTCCAGCACAGGCCTGAGGATTAGGTAGCACAAGCAAAAGCTCTTACTTTTGCTAACTCTCTTCTGTGGATGTGCATCACAAGCCAGAATTTAGTTCCTGCTGAAATCTGGTTTGGGAAACAACAGGCTAATAGTTCTGGGGGGAATAACCCAAAACACATGGTCAATGGCAACAAGAAGCAGTATTGCTGCCAGAGACGCAGTGGAGTGGCAGTTGAGGTCAGGAAATTATTTTTGGGTTTGTAATGTGATATTACAGCAACAAAGACCAGTGCTGTTTTGAGACATGCGGAGGTCATGTCCCAACTGGGGAGGTAATGCTCTCGTCTGTTGAACTACAGTTTGCTCAGTGCTGGAATATTGCAATGCATTATGTTCTGGGCTTCTCCCTACCAAAATATTAGGGTCTAATGTAATAACTCTGTTGGTCAGCAGGTAGCAGATATAATCCCATGCTGCCAGCCTACTAGTGATACCCGGGGTTGTCAAAATATTGCTGCCACTTTTTGTAATAGCAAGGGAGTTAATTGTTGCCCTACTCAACTTGGAACTCACTTGCTGCAGGCTGTTAAAGGGGTGCTTTGTTGCTCCACAGAAGTGGCTGCATTTCAGTTGTATACAGATTGGTTCTCCCCCGAGATCTTCCAGGAAGAACAGTGTTGTATAAACGTAAAGTTTAGCTTGTACCATGTAGGGCTGAGATTTCAAAGGGGCCTAAGGTGAGACAAACGTGGGAATTTTATGTAATGTTTTTATGAGCTGTTTGTGTAACTAGAGCCCTGCAAATCCACAGATACCCACTTTATATCCATGGGTATCTGCATCCACGGATGTAGATATCACTTCTTTAGGGAACCAGCCAGGGAACCAGCTCTTGCTTCCCAGGAACCAACGTTGCCCCCAACAGATTAAGGCAGAGAGCAAACTCTCCTACTGTCAGCAAGCAGCTCCCCCAAAATAAACCATACCAGGAAACTAACCCAACACAGCACTTATTCTAAGACAGGACAGGGTTCTCGCAGCACCCTCTGGTGACTCCCATCACAATAGACACAATAGATGCAATAGATGATAGACAGCATTGGTAATCAGACCCACAACGCAAGGATTATTAAACCAGAGTAACATGCCTGCAGTATTTTAACTGGAACTGTGCAGCGTATAACAACAATTTAAAATGCCTCCTGCAGCAGTGGAAAATTAAAGTCCATTCAAATGTAAATGAGTATAATATTCAGGCTGTTAGCATGTGAGAGGGAAAATTAGATAGAAGAACAATGAAAGATCAATGGAGATGCTGTAGAAGCAGAGAGTTATTGTGATAGCCCTGAGCAGATACAAAATTTGTATTTGCATCTGCAAAAATGATCTGCAGATAACCACATCCATGGATGTGGATGCCCACGGATATAAAGCAAATATCCGTGGATTTTCTGGGCTCTAGTGATTGTCCTTGGCAACTTGTCCCCATGCTACACAGATTATTTTGCATAACTATAAAGCAAGTGGAGCCTGAAGGAACAAAAAATGTCAGGTGAGAACTCATGAAGGAAGCCTGACCAATGATCAGGCCACATACAGATGGGATGTCTCTGCACAGGCGTGAATGTCATTCCATGAGAACTCAAAGAGGATGCGGATCTCTAGCATGAATGCATCTTTTTTTTTTTTACCTAGCAAGACAGGGAAGGAAATTGCAGAAGTTTGGCCGGACTTAAAAATAAACTCACATGACGCACATGCCCCCACGGCATGCTGGAGAATGATTCTTTTTCCTGGTGGTCACAACAATTGCATTACTCAGCTGGCATCATGCTTGTTTTGCTGGTCATAAAATTATATACACCCTCTCCCAACCACTGCCTTTCTCTTTCTCTTGTTTTATGGGTTGGGTTTCTTTACCATATTGGAATTATCCTTGCATCTAGAAACTTTGCTCTTGGCTCGATGCTGGAGTTTGGTTTACAAAAGGAATCCTTGGATCTTTGTGTCTTGCTCGTCATTATTTTTTAAGGGTTCTTTTCATTTTTTGTTTTTTCCTCCTTTTAATTTCCTGTTCTCGGCCTTGTGGATGATTTCCTGAGCTTGGTAAACATGCCTGGTACTTGTGAAGCTGCTTCCATACCTGAAGCACTGTGCAGTGTGTCTCTTGGTTTTAAAAATGATTTTTCAGGGCAGGAAGTAATTTGTTTATAATCATTTTGCTGAACTCTTCTTTTTCAAAATGATCAGGAAAGGGGTTGATGCAGGACCACAGCCTAATGAAACCAGTTTGACACTGGGGTAGCTCCAGTGACATTACCTCTGATTTGCACCAGTGTAAATGAAAGAAGAATCAGATCTCTGGTGAGTTAAAAAGGGAGGAGGGGTTAATTCTTGTAAAGGATTTAGGACAAGAATCTGATCTTGAAACATATTGACTGCCCCCAGATTAGTATTTCTAAAGCACTTTTCATCCAAGGATCTCAAAGCACTTTACAAAGGAAGGAAGGAAGGTATAATTACCTCCTCTTCACAGATGGGGAAATTGCAGCACAAAAAGTTAAATGACTTGCTGAAGCCGCAGAATGAGTCACTGGCAGACCCAAGAATAGAGCTTTGATTTCCTGAGTCCCAGTCCAGAGCATCCCAGCACCTTGCAGGACTGGGTCCAAATTTTTCACAGCTCTATCCTGGCTTGTGCTCTTACAGGAAGATTAGAGGTGATACAGTTCACAGAGTGAAGCTCAGCAGACTGTGTGATCAACCTGAAAGGCATTTACAACAATATCTCCAACTAGACCCCATTGTTTGCCTTGTTGCCCCAAGGGAAACAGCCTACAAGTCAGTCATTTTGGGGTGGCTGGACCTGTACTGCCCAGCACAGTCATTTGGAAGTGGAATTCCTCCTGAAAGAGGAGCTCTGGGATTAGTGGCATAGACTTTACCATTTCAGCTTTGCACATTCAGACGCACACACATTAGACATGTCTAACAACAGGGAGCTGGATCTGCAAAGTGCATGGCATTTGTTCACTCTTGTACAGCAGGCCAGCACAAAGTGTATTTATCACGTCAATTCTATGTCAAGGATTGGGCTAGGAGCATTTCACCCTCTGTGCACACAGGAACCAGCTTGGTGCATACAAATGCTTTGCTTGGGCTCCAGACTACAGTACTTGTAAATGGGATTGATTCCATACCGGCACAGAGTCCTCTTAAATGGATCCCAATATAGGACTGAGGCCTTACACAAGGGAGTGACAGACCCTTCAGACACATAACTAGCGGAGTAATAGGGATTAGATAGATATTTTACTTTCCCGCCTGTTGTTTTGTCTTATACTTAATTTTCAACTCCTTGGGGCAGTTGTGGTCAGTACAACTGCACATGCACATGTGAGTAACTCACCGTGTGGAAGTCCTCTCACTGATTATCAGGACACTACTTGCGAGACTAATGTTATTTATATGATCATGCCAGTAGCACCCAACCTTGCAAACTTTACTCATGCCAATAATCCTACTACCACCCCAATAAAAATGTCATATATGAGCCTCTGCATCATGAGCAGTGTGGCCTAGTAGATAGAGCACCCAAGAAAGCAACATTCTATTCCAGGGGCTGCTGGGTGACTTTGGACAAGGCTTCTCCTGCCATGTGCCTCAGTTTCCCCAGCTGCAAAGTGGGGACAATGACCCTAATCTCTTTTGCAAAATGCTTTGAGATCTGCTGATGAAAACCCCAAGTATTGTCATTATGGAACATGTGCTTTTTCCACTGTTTTATTCCAACAGTACAGAGTCCAAGACCCAGGTTAGATTGGCTCTGTTTGCCAGTGTAACCGTAAACTCCTCTGGGATCTGAAAGAACAAAAAAGTCACCCAAACTTTGGGGCAGTTGCCCACAAAAGAGAAGTCTGTAAGAACCCTCCTAAGTTATGGGTAGTCTTACTTCAGGGTGTTAGAGTTACATAAACACTTATCTGTATAACTTCTCTCAAACCCTTCAATGCTTGTTTTTCTTGAGTCAGCGGTCATGGGAAAAGTACACTGGAGATTTATAATCTGAAGGCAGATTGCAGCTTGGCTCTGAGATGTCTGGGTGTATTGAGATATTTGAGTCAGGTGGCCAAGACACAAGTTACTTGCTGTGACAGAAAAAGATTACCATGACTAGAGGGTAACGTATGACCTGATCTGTAGTCCATTGAGAATCCTATTGGATGAATGGCAATGGTCCCTTCTGGCCTCAAACTTGATGCATCTATGACTTCAGTGGGCTTTGGATCAGGCCCACAAGAATACAGTATCTGTTTGCTAGATTTGATACACTGTCATCAGAGCAGTCATTCTGCAGGTAAAGCAGAGGTAAGAAACACCTGCCCACTTTTAAATGCTCCCTATGGCCATGTCTACATTAGGAAATTATTTTGAATTTACTAAATTCAATTTATGGACTCCCCATTTAACAAATCTGAAGTTCCGTGTCCTCACTACAGGGAAACATCAAAATTAATTCAGGCTTTGTGAATGTGGACATGCCCCAGAAAGCACTCTGGGGAGCTGCCGGAGGCCTCCCGGAGCCCAGTTAGTTTGAATTAGCAGCACTGGCGTGTCCACACTAATGTTATTTTGGACTTACAAGTTCGGAATTAGTGTTATTCCTCATGAAAAGTGGAAGTACAGAGTTCGAATTCCACCGCCCCTTATTCCGGAATAACGGGCTTGGTAGTGTGGACGCATCGCTTACAAATTTGAACTTGGGGGTGGGGGTTATTTCAGACTAAGATCCTAGTGTAGACGAGGCCTATCTGAATTCTGCTTTCATGAGCAGGGAGTGAAAGGGAACAACTGAAATACCTATACAGGGGTAGGTCCTTAGAGGGAGACCCCAGCTTCAGACAAATAGCCTCCACAGCGTACCGCATTTGCAGGACATGAGAAGATGCTTTTAAGTCCTGATCTTTCAACAGAACTTCATCTCAGTCAATGGGGGGGAAACACAAGAATGGCCATACAGAATTAGAGCAATGGTCCATCTTGCCCAGCATCCTGTCTTCTGACAGCGGATGATGCCAGATGCTTCAGAGAGGTGAACAAAATGGCAAGTTATTGAGTAATCCGCTTTCTGTCATCCAGACCCAGCTTATAGAAGTCAGAGGTTTAGGGACACCCAATGTCTACACTACAGAGTTTGGGTTACATAATTTGAGTTACATTCACACTGCAATCGTGTTGTTTCAAAAGAAAATCGAAAGAACAGAGGGAGTTTTCCGACACTGGTAATCCTCATTCTGCAAGGAAGAAGCCTTTTTCTGAAAGAGCTCAGTCGGAAAAAGGCGTATGTGGATGGGGAAGAGGGAGTTCTATCGCAAGAAGAGGAAAGAGGAAAAAGCACAGGTTCCCTGGTGGCCACTCCATCCATAGTAATCACAACTTACATGTGAGATAGCGTCCATTCAGTGTGGATGCTATCTTTCGAAAAAGCAGATCGCTTTTCTAATGTGGTTTGGCAGTGTGAATGCTCTCTTTCAGAAGAAGTTTTTCTGGAAGATCTCTTTGGAAAAGCTTCTTCTAGAAGCCTGCAGTCTAGACATAGTCCCAGAGCATGGGGTTGCATCGCTGACCATCTTGAGTTAATAGCCATTGATGGGCCTAGCCTCCATGAATTTATCTAATTCTTTTTTGAGCCCAGCTATACTTTTGGGCTTCACATTCCCTGGCAACAGGTTCCACAGGAAGACTGCACTGTGTGAAGAAATACTTCCTTATGTTGGTTTTAAACTTGTTGCCTATTGATTTCATTGTGTGGCTCTTGATTCATGTGTTATGTAAAAGGGTAACTAACATTTCCCTATTCACTTTCTCCACACCATTTATGACTTTATAGACCTGTATCATATCTCCGCAATCGCCTCTTCTAAATGGAACACTCCAACTCTTTTTAATCTCTCCTCCTATGGAAGCTGTTCCAAACCCCTAATAATTTTTGTTGCTTTTCTCTGTACCTTTTGCAATTCTAACAATTTTTGGGGGAAAGGGTGACCAGAACAGCATGCAGTATTCAATGTGTGGGTGTACCATGGATATATAGTGTCACTGTGATATTTTCTGTCTTATCTATCCCTTTCCTAATGATTCTTAACATTATTTGATTTTTTTTATATGCCACTACACATTGAACTGATGTTTTCAGAGAACTATCCACAGTGACTCCAAGATCTCTTTCTTGCATAGTAACAGATAATTTAGACCCCATCATTTTGTATGTGTAATTGGAATTATGCTTTTCAATGTATACTACTTTGAAAACATCAGGCTCTTAGGGTACGTCTAGATTGCAGCACTATTTTGGGATACTGGAGGTATCCCGAAATAGCTATTCTGCGTCTTTTGAACCAACCCTTTATTTCAAAATAGATTTTGAAATAACAGGCTCGCTATTCCGACGTCCCTGTAACCCTTGTTCCATGAGGGATAAGAAACATTTCAGAATAGCACTTAATTTCGAAATGATAAGCTATTTCAAAATTAGATCGAAATAAAATACACAATTTGCATAGCTCAATTGCATATTTTATTTCGACCTATGGGTGCAATGTAGATGCACTCTTAGGCTGCAAGTGCAGTGAAATATGGGGAATATCTTTATTTTCTTTATAAAGTGCTATCCCCACTTAGGGTACTATATAAAAATATTAAGTAATAATAACAAATCCACAGCCCAAAGACTACAATAGATCTTGTTAATTATGCAGGGAAAAGTCATGTTTTAAAGATGTGGTACATGTCATCACTGCAAAGTGTGGGAAAGGAAGGCTCAGGGACTTGGGAATGGGATCCAGAGCCTTTCACTTGCAGGTGTTGGCTCTGAACTCCAATCTGCTCTGTAGGGTGGCACGTGGGAAAGTGGCCAGTTCCATGCAGACAGGTGTACCTATAACAAAAACACCACCACAGTTAGCGTTAATCGGTACTCTTGATGGCTTTGGATATGCAGAGTGACTTCTCCTCTGACCCCAAAATAGGTCATTCTTGGTCCCTTTTGATGCACATTGACAAGACAGTTAGGGTTGCCAGATGGTTGAAACAAAAATACCGAACACCCTCCACCCCCCCCCCCCCCAAAAAAAAAACACTGGGAAAAAATTCTGTTGAATGAAAAAAAAGGGGGGGGGGAGACCAAAGTTGTTGAGAAAAAAAAAAAAGACTCCAAGACCATTTCGTGCCAGCAGCCTTGCAGAACCAGGTAAGCATGGGGGGACTGGGGGTGTTGGGAGCCATGGCGGCTCACGGGGGGAGGCAAGTAGCTTCTCAGTTTAAATCTCTGTGGTAATCACAGGGATAAGATCACTGCTAGGATTACCAGGTAGTCATTAAAAAAAAAATACCGGACATGCTTCATAGGGAGAGGGGGGGAAAGGACCAGCCGGGAGGAGAGTGGTGCTGGCCGGGAAGGGGAGGGCCGGGAAACAGAGCTAACGGGGGGGGGAGGGGGCAATGGGACTGGCCGGGGGAGATGAGGGAGCTGACGGGAAGCAGGGCTGATGGGGGGGGGGTCGGGCAGAACAGGGCTGGCCGCGGTATATTGGGGGGGCAGCCGACAGGGGTGGAGCTGGCCTGGGGAGCTCAGGAGGAGGAGGAGGGGAGAACTGGCCACCGGAAGCAGGGCTGGCGGGGGATGCAGCGGGGCTGGCCGGGGAAGATCCGGAGCGGGAACCGGCCAGCAGGACGCAGAGCTAGCGGCGGGGGCATGGGAGCGAATCAGCCGGCAGGGAGCAGGACTGACCCAGGCTTTGCAGATCCTGGGGCGCTCCCGTCCCGCGCGAGTCAGTCCGGCTGCCCCTCCTCCTCACACGCAACCAGGGCTCCCAGCACCAATCACGCCCTGCCCCCCAGTCACTGCCCCCACCCCCACCAGGCTTCCGTCCGGCGCCCAGCTGGAAAAGCAGGAAATACCGAACATTGCACATGTCCGGTATTTTCTGGGTTTTTTTACGGGACAGAGGGCCCAAAAACCGGACTGTCCGGTAGAAAACGGGATACCTGGCAACCCTACAGACAGTGGAGAGGGGAACTTGCTCTTTGAAGCAAATGCCGCTATTTGGTGAATAAGGAGATTACTTCAATCTCCAAGCTAACAAATTTAATGCATCAGTGGTGGGCAATTAGCGGCCAATGGGTCAGATATGGTTCGCCGGGGTTAGCCTCCATGATCATCTTGTATCCGTGGATGTTCACATAAATCAGACCTCTGGTAGGCCAGCAGGGGCTAACCCAAGCAAACTGCATCAGGACTGCAGGTCTCTTACTGCCCACCCGTGCTCTACAGAATGAAATTTTTAAAAGACCTGATCCTGTGAGGTGCTGAATGCCCTGAGATCCTATTGACTTTAATGTGTTTTAAGGGCACTCAACAGCTTGCCGGATTGTGCCCTAATGAAATCAAAAGACTGCTATGGTGATGGTGAGGGAAGCAAAGAAAAACCAGGAAATTCACACCACAGGCTGACCTCCAATCCCCAGCCACAGCAGGGAATTTCCTTAACTACTTCCTTAATGCACCCTGCTGTGCGTGTGGATTGGAGGTCAGCCTTAAATGTGGATTTCCTTGTTTTTCTTTGCTTCTGTCACAGTCTCAGGAATGTATTTTTGGGCCAATGAATATACAAGGGGAACAAAAATGGTTTTGGCTCAGATCACAGCTCACCAGAACCCTTAAGTGTTCAATGCTTTCAGCCCAGATAGTTATTTCTAATTGCCCTAGGTAGTTAAATATTTGCTAAACACTAAATCCACAAAAATATTGAACTTCCAGACAGTTAGGAGCCTAAGTACCTTTGTGGAGCTGGGCCTAAATCCAGAGAGAAAAATGAATTTTCAATGCCGTATTTAGAACTAGTTATCAGCATCACCAAGACTCTGAATAGAGATGGTGTCCTTCACAGAGAAGTGCCATTTCCTGAGACTTCACAGGCCATCACACTGAAACCTGTTACTGAGTCTGGAGACAAGAAATGCACCACAGCATATAAAGTCGTAGAACTGGAAGGGACCTTAAGAGATCATCAAGTCCAGTCACCTGCCCTCACGGCAGGACCATGCACCATCTAGAACATCATCCCTGATAGATGTCTATCCAACCTGCTCTTAAATATCTCCAGTGATGGAGATTCCACAACCTCCCAAGGCAATTTATTCCAGTGTTTATCTACCCTGACAGTTAGGAAGTATTTCCTAATGTCCAACCTAAATCTCCCTTGCTGCAGTTTAAGCCCATTACTTCTTATCCCTATCATGAGAGGATAAGGAAAATAATTTTTCTCCCTCCTTGTAGCCAGACAGGAACCCTCCTCCCCCTCCTCCCCCCCCGTGAATATCTTTGCTTGCCTGGGAGCATACAGGGCATAGACAGAGCAGTAAGATCAGCATAGTCTTTGAAGCCTTGACAGAAGGCCCGGATATGCTGGCTGCTCTGACCCTGGATGGCTGTAAACAGAGATACGCCAATTGTTGACCTTGAGGCTGCAAAAACTGCCTTGGCTGGCACACATTTGTCCGTGGGGAGGAATCTCCCACCCAATAAAGAATGTCCAGTACTCACAATTTAGTTATCTCTCTTACAAGTCTAAATTAAGTTGAAATTCCCTTGTAAGAATTGGCGTCACAAAGACGGATCAACATAATTTGGCATCTTAGATAAGAAAGAGGATACGGACCCTTATGGGTATAAAGATGAGTCCAGAAGCACACTTACTCTGAGCGTCAATCTACCATCTATCTGCTGGTTGGATTAGGTGATTGGCCTTCCGAGGTTCCACGGGGACGCCCAACTCGTATTCATCTTTCCTAGGAATTGAGGGACCGGCCCTGGCCTGATACACTGGAGTCGAGAGGCACAGAAGAGGGTAAAAATTGTACCTGTATGTGTCCTTTGTCTTCAGTGTACACATAGACTTAGAGCTCTTTAAAGATTAAGTTGTCACTTGGTACCATTATTTCTATTTTCTATCTTTATTTTCTTTGTAACCATTTTTAAGATCTATATTTGCTAGCAGTCAAGAAATAGAGCAATAACCATTGTAACCATATGATTTATAAGCTTCTTTAATAAACCTGTAACTGTTTAAGCTTTAACCTGACTCCTTCAATTGCTGTAACAGAACAAAACACAATTTAAAAGAACTCCAGTTGGTCATAGGGGCAGACGCAGGCAGAGCTGGGCGTTTGGATCATGTCGCCTCCAGGGGGCAGATCCGTAGGGGCATCCGTCAGCCTTCCCTAGGCTGCCCTCTTTGAAGGGACCCCGGTCCTAGCAGCTAAAGACACGGGTGTAATAAGCTCTCCCTGCAAACTTTGGGGCGTCTGTCAGCCTGTTGGCTACCTGCCGTGAAGGGACCCCGGACCTAGTGGTCAAAGACACGGACGTAAAACTTCTCAGAGCGCCAATTGGCGTCCCCTAAGGCCACCCGCTGTGACAGGACCTCGTGTCCCAGCAGTTGAAGACTCGGGTGTATAACACGCACATGCACTTCCCGTGACCATCGGCTGCCACTCCTCCTTGTGACACCCTTTTAGATACCTGAAAACCACTATTATGCCCCCTCTCAGTCTTTTTTCCAAACTCAGGTCATCTGGAGAAGTGGGCTGTGCTCATGAAAGCTCATGATACCATCTACATGTTTTGTTGTTTTAAACAAATCCAGTTCTTTCAGTCTTCCTTCATACCTCATGTTTTCTAGATCTTTAATCATTTTTGTTTCTCTTCTCTGGACCTTCTCCAATTTCTCCACATCTTTCCTGAAATATGGTGCCCAGAACTGTACACAATACTTCAGTTGAGGCCTAATCAGCACAAAGTAGAGTGGAAGAATTACTTCTTGAGACTTGAGAGAAGCTGGACACAGTGACAGTTTGTAAGATGTTCAAGGATACTCTGAGTCTACAGCTATTAATACAAAACCATACATGCCAGCAACAAGCTAGGCTGCGCAATGGTTCTCAACTCGTTTCAGTCCACGGACCACCAGGCCAATCAAAACATTTTCGTAGACCACCTTCTTTTTGAGACATGATAAAAAAGAGCAGACAACGAACATTTGGGTTTGAACTTTATTTCTTACTAACAGATTTTTGGTGCCTGCCCATGCCATATGACTTTGGACAATGTTCCTGGGATCACCGAAAAAGTCACCATGGACCACCAATTGAGAACCAAAGAGCTAGGGAAAAAAAGATGAAGATGATCTTGCTGTGGAATTAAACATCAACTGCAATGGGTGCGTCTAGACTGGCAAGATTTTGCGCAAATGCGGACACTTTTGTGCAAAATCTTGCCAGCTGTCTAAACTGGCCGCGAGAATTTGCACAAGAACACTGACGATCTAATGTAAGCTTGTCAGTGTTCTTGCACAAAAACTCTGACGCTCCCGCTCGGGAAAAAGCCCTCTTGCGTAAGTGTACTTGCGCAAGAGGGCCAGTGTAGACAGGGACAGGAATTTTTTGCGTAAGAAAGCCCTGATGGCGAAAATGGCCGCCGGAGCTTTCTTGTGCAAAACCGCGTCTATACTGGGCACAGATGCTTTTGTGCAAAAGCAAATCCTTTGCGCAAAGGCATTTGCCAATCTAGACACTCTTTTGCGGAAATACTTTTAGCGGAAAAACTTTTCCGTTAAAAGTATTTCCGCAAAATCATGCCAGTCTAGACGCAGCCAATGTGTTTGGGCAGGGACCTTTTTGTTGTTCTGTGTCTGTACAGCACCTAACTCCATGGGTGGTCCAATCCAAGTCTGGGGATACTGCAATACAAATACAAAACAAAACAAAGAGATGGATAAAAGTGTTGGAATCTCTGACGGGCTTGGACATTAGCACAAAGGGGGCACTTTGAGTGCAGAGATTCAATAACCAATCACAAAACTTCTCCAATGCGATGTTCTTGAAAGGAGATTTGGTTTCTTAAGAGACTCATTTTAGATCTGGATTATAATTCACAAAACAGAGATAAAAGCTATGCTGTAACACAGGGAGTATAGCCTACTGGTTAGAGCACAGGAATGAGGATGAGGACTCCTGGGGCAGATCCTCAGCTGGTGTAAATCTGTGCAGCTGAGAACATGCCTGCTAGATTGCATTCCTGGCTCAGCCAATGACTCGGTGTGATTTAGTAATAAGTCTCTCAGCCTCTTTTGGTGAAATCCTGGCCCTGTTTAAGTTAGGGATGTAATAGTGTCGTTAATTAACCGATTAACTGATAAGCAAAAGCTTATCGGTTAATGTTACAGACTACACACTTTTCCTTCCCCCCCTCCCCTACCAGTACATTTTTTAGCAGGCTGGCCAGCAGCCCAGCTCAGTCCCAATGTGCACCGGGTTCATGACCTACCCCTACTGGATTTCAATTCTATTAGGATCTGGGTGGGCAGGCAGACTGGCTCAGTTCCAGCTTGCGGAGGGTCCAGGAGCTCAGACCCTCCCCACCCCAGATAGTGATTGCTGCCACTCTGTGTTGCTGCCTCTGTATCAAAGGCAGCAGCATGGGGCAACAGGCAGCAAATCCATGGGGGGAGCTGGTTTTTAAACTGACTCCCCTTGCAGACCAGCTCCCACCTGGCACCTGATGCTGCTGCCTCATACAGAGGCTGCAATGAGGAGCAGCAAGGGGCTCTTCCGGTGTGGAGCCGGAGCGTACTGGCTGCTGACCCCACCTCCATGGACTATAGAATAACCAATACGTAACCAATAAGAATTCATGAGAGTAATTGTCTATTCAATTAACCGATATTTAACATCCATAGTTTGTCAGTGAGAGTTTTGTCATTGACCTCAATGGAGCCAGATTTCACCTTTGTGTCTCTTTTAGTACCTGTGTAAAATAAGAATAATAGCTGCTTTGCAAAGCTGGCTATATTAACAGGGTTTCTCATTACTGTGCCTCTTGTCCTCCCTCTCTCACTCCTTCCTACTTGTAATAACTTCCTGCTTCATAATAAGCTTCCTGGATCCATGACGTCATTCAGACTGTAAGCTCCTCAGGGCAAGGACTTCTACTTCCTATAAAATGGCTAGCACAATGGGACTGCTAGATGCCACTTTAACAGAAACAATGATAGAAGTTTCAAGAAGCACAGCTGTTTGTAAAGTGCTTTGTGCCCCTCAGGTGAAGGCGCTATGATAATAACGCTTAGTGCTTCTGTTGTGGAGGACTGATGATCCTGTAATATCCTGAACAAACTGTATGGAATTAAGATACATTTTAGTGAATGAAGCTGAACTTTACAGTACTAGCTTTTGGTAAATATTTTTGAGGGCATATTGTATTCAAAATGCAATTGTGTGTATGTCAACAGGTTTCAGAGGTAGCTGTGTTAGTCTGTTTCAGCAAAACCAACAAGGAGTCCAGTGGTACATTAAAAACTGACATTTATTAGAGTATAAACTTTTGTGAGCTGCAACTCACTTCATCAGATACTTGAAGTGAAAGAAAAAGAAAGGAGAGTAGGATACAGTATCCATCTCTGTAACCCTACTCTGTTTCTTTTGTGTGTCAGTGAACTCCTAATTGTGTATGTGTTATTGTGTCATTATATGTACCTCTCCAGTAGAAGGGGGATGCTATTAAACTTCCTCTATTATCAACACTTTGGGTGTGTCTAGACTACAGGGTTTTGTCGACAAAAGTGGACTTTTGTCGACAAAACTATACTTGCGTCCACACTACCGCTGAGTTCTGTCGACATAACGTCGACAGAACTCAGCAGTTTTGTCGACGCTGGTAAACCTCATTTTACGAGGCATAACGCCTTCTGTCGACAGAGTTTCTGTCGACAGAAGGTGTTATTGCATGTAAACTGTCCTTTGCGTCCACACTACCATGTCGACAAACCAGCTTGCTTTGTCAACAGAACTCAATGTAGTCTAGACGCTCTTTGTCGACAGAAGTTTTGTCGACAGTATCTGTCGACAAAACTTCTGTCGACAGAAGCCTGTAGTCTAGACATACCCTTTGAATGCCCCCCACCACGAGCAGAGATATGCTTACCCCAGATCAAACTGGATTCTCCAGGGACCAAGAGACAGGTGTTTTTTGGATAAATAACTTTAACTCAGGGCCTTCTTCCTGGTGCAGCAAATGGATAGGAACATTGTTCCACAGATGGCCCCAATCCTCAGTGTATGGTTGGAAGGACTGGACCCACCAGAATCCATGTTAGCATGTATATAGCCATCGGTTTTGTTCTTGTTTTCAATATGTTTTCACTGTCATGCCTTTTACCTTAGATTTGCAACAACCCTCTGTTTTCAGTTTCTGAAGAGAAAACAAGCAAGTCTCTTTAGTTTCTGGAGTGGAGACAGAGAACTGTAGGGCTTAACCACACCCTGCTCAGATGGGAATGACAACAGTTAGGGAAGCTGAGAATGAGTGTCCTTACCAGACATCAGAAGTGTGTGTATGTGAGGGAAACACAGGTGCAGTTACCTTGAATAGTGAAAGTCATATCCTGGAAAAATGCAACACTGTATGAACTCTTTACAACAATTATTAAACCGGTATATCTGGAGAAACATGGACCCATCTCTTGCTGGGTTCCACATAAATACTTCATATCCTCTCAGCCTCAAAAGCAGGATATTGACAGTAAATTCTGTAAGTACACCACCAAGCTAATTCTTGGCTTCTTATTTACAAAGCATCCCAGCCCTATTACATACAATTTTTCTGATCTTACGCATGCACTGCCACAGCGAGCCAAAAAGGAAGCACATTTGGCTTTGATGTCCAGCAAAATTGTGATGATTAATCACAAAAAAGGAAATAGCTTGATACACATTCAGAGACACACAAAATCTTGGAACAATATGCAAATCTCTTCTGTTAAAGGCAGACACAGCAAGCTAGATTCTGATCTCAGGCCTGGTCTACATCAGAAAATTAGGTCAGTTTTACTACCTTGATCAGAGACATGTGAAAAGACTACATCCCTAAGCCGTGTGGATAAACTGATCCAAGTCACCACTTAGACAGCCCTACATTCATGGAAAATTATTCGGTTGACCAAGCTATCACTTCTCAGGGAGGTGGATTAACTGACGGGAGAGATTCTCCCATTAGTATAGCTAATGTGTTACTACAGCCTCAGCAGCAGTTGTGTAAATCCAGAGTAATTCCGCTGAAATCAGTGAGATTAGGAATTGGTGATAGAGCAGCACTCAACCAAAACTAGATCCTGAACTGAATGGAGGCCAGTCGTGCAGTTGTTTAAGGAAATTGGCTAAATGTGTTTGAGTGTCACCTGGCACAATACAACTTTGTTTACTTGATAATGCTTTTTCCCAGGCTACACTAATCTTATAAACCTTTGTTACCTTTACTCCTTTTCAAGAGGTAGGTAAACAGAATAAAGTGCCTTTATCGTTCAATTCTGCCTTTCTTGCAATTGCTCCAGTACAGCAGTCACATGATAATACTTGCAAAAAGGCTGTTGGCTGGGATGAGAGCTAATTTGTTTAGAATTACAAAGAATAAATAATGAGGAAATAAGATTTTTGATAAAGCAAGAGTTTACTCACCCAGATGATTGCTCTATAAACACTGAATGGGTGAACTGCAACTTTTATATGATTAATCTAATTGATAACTCAAAACGACAGTGTTGCAAGAGCCCTCTAGGTACAGTTTGTTTTTAATGGTTGACTCATTTAACAGGTAGGTGAAATTTTAATATTTTATAGACAGGTAGTTAAGAGCTAAGATTGGATCCTTTTATTATTCTCTAAAGGCCTAGCCTGGTTAACTTCAACTCACTCAAGAACTTAGTCCTGATTTTTAAAACAAACTTTAAAATTCTTATTTATAATAATCGTGTGTCATTACAACTACAATATAATCCTAGGCTTGATTTTGTTACTAAAATTCTTTAGCTCCAGTTTGCACAAAAGGGTTTGTTGTTAGGGCTGCTCACGAGTGCTGGGAGTTTTACTCAGGTTTGTTATGCTATGGTTACTCACCAATACCAGGCAGAGCACAAGCTGGTGTTCTCCTGGAGAGTGCTTGTGGATGCTAAGTAAGATGTGTTGCTTATGGTTGTTACTGTGAGATGAGCTGCTTGCAGTTTTGTTTTTGTTTAAGAAAAAAACTCAAACAATATATTTTGTTCCCTCTAAGGCTGGGAGACGTTCCTTTCCATATTTCTGCCAGAAATGAAACCTACATTTCACCAGACTTACAATTGCTCAGGTCACAGGCCATTGGCAGTCTGTGCTGCTAGCAGTAATAACCTGACACGTGTGCCATGCACCCACAAGCTTTGCCTTCTGAGTTTGCTCTTAAGAATTGATGGCCATGACTGTATCATTCTAACGTGCAATGGAGCACAGAACAGGGGCTGTGCACTGAATAAGAATCTCAAGGGCACCTTGCTCCCAGTAGCAGCTGTGGAGGCAAAGAACTTCATGAGTTTTCAGAGAGAGCTGGAATATTTATGAATGCATTTTATCACAGGGTTTCTTGTGATGGTATGGGACAGAGCTCAGTAGCCCTGGGGCTCTACTTGCAGCTTATGTTTTGTTTCCAAAACATATCTTCATCAGGGTTTCAGACAGCCACCTGTAGCAATCTGAAAGGGATTCTCCCCCATCCAATGCACACTGTTTTGGATTATTGAGGAGGGGGTTGTTTTGTTTTGCTTATATGTTTTTGTTTTAGAAAAAGGAAACATCAGAAATGTTCATGGCTGGAAATGGACACTGGATAAGGAAAGCTAGAGCTCTGAGGTGGTACCAAGAAAGCTGTCTCAGATGCTTGGCTGCCTCATTCTTGCTCAGGGCCTGATGTGGGATGGGGAAGGAATGGGGATAGCGATAGGGACAGGTCAGTCCATCAGTGATATTAGGCTGTCTTCATCTTCCTCTGCTGTGTGGAACGAGGGTACAATACCAGCACTCTCTCACTAACCCAGAAACCCAAATTAAACCAAAGCGTTCTAGCCTACAGTAGTCTAGGCTGTTATGTACCACAAAGAGATAATACAAGGGATCATAAGAACAGCCGTACTGGGTTAGACCAAAGGTTCATCTAGCCCAGTATCCTGTCTGCTGACAGTGGCCAGCACCAGGTGCCCCAGAGAGGGTGGACCGAAGACAATGATCAAGCAATTTGTCTCCTGCCATCCTTCTCCAGCGTCTGACAAACAGAGGCCAGGGACACCAATTCTATCCCCTGGCTAATAGCCTTTTATGGACCTAACCTCCATGAAATTATCTAGCTTCTCTTTAAACTCTGTTATAGTCCTAGCCTTCACAGCCTCCTCTGGCAAGGAGTACCACAGGTTGACTACACGCTGTGTGAAGAATTTTCTTTTATTAGTTTTAAACCTGCTACCCATTAATTTCATTTGGTGTCCTCTAGTTCTTCTATTTAGGGAACTAATAAATAACTGTTCTTTATCGGCCCTCTCCACACCACTCATGATTTTATACACCTCTATCATAACCCCCCTCAGTCTCCTCTTTTCTAAACTGAAGAGTCCCAGTCGCTTTAACCTCTCCTCATATGGGACCCGTTCCAAGCCCCTAATCATTTTAGTTGCCCTTTTCTGAACCCTTTCCAAGGCCAAAATATCTGTACACATCTGTACCATAGTTTTATACAGGGGCAGTAAGATATTCTGTGTCTTATTTTCTATCCCTTTCTTAATAATTCCTAGCATCTTATTTGCCTTTTTGACCATCGCTGCACACTGTGAGGAAGTTTTCAGAGAACTATCCACGATAACTCCGAGATCTCTTTCCTGAATTGTCATAGTCAAATTAGCCCCCATCATACTGTACATATAGTTGGGGTTATTTTTCCAGATGTGCATTACTTTACACTTATCCACATTACATTTCATTTGCCATTTTGTTGCCCAATCACTCAGGCTATGTCTAGACTGCAGGCTTCTTTCGAAAGAGGCTCTTTCGAAAGCATCTTTCAAAAGATCGCGTCTAGACTGCAGGCGGATCTTTCGAAAGAGAAATCCGCTTTTTTGAAAGAGAGCACCCAGCGAGTCTGGATGCTCTCTTTCGAAGACGGCCTCTTTACATTGAAGAACGCCTTCTTTCGAAAGAGGAACTTTCGAAAGAAGGCGTTCTTCCTCGTAAATTGAGGTTTACCGCCATCGAAAGAAAAGCCGCGTTCTTTCAAAATAATTTCGAAAGAACGCGGCTTGAGTCTGGACGCAGGGGAAGTTTTTTCGGGAAAAGGCTACTTTTCCCGAAAAAAACCCTGAGTCTGGACACGGCCTCAGTTTGGTGAGATCTTTTGGGAGTCCCTCACAGTCTGCTTCTGTCTTGACTATCCTAAACAGTTTGGTATCATCTGCAAACTTTACTACCTCAGTGCTTACCCCTTTCTTCAGATCATTTATGAATAAGTTGAAAAGGACTGGTCCCAGGACTGATCCTTGGAGGACACCACTAGTTACCCCTCTCCATTCTGAAAATTTACCATCTTCCTACCCTTTGTTTCCTGTCTTTTAACCAGTTCTCAATCCAAGAAAGGACCTTCCCTCTTATCCCATGGCCATGTAATTTACACAAGAGCCTTTGGTGAGGGACCTTGTCAATGGCTTTCTGAAAATCTAAGTATACTATATCTACTAGATCCCCCTTGTTTGCATGTTTGTTAATCCCTTCAAAGAACTCTAATAGATTAGTAAGACATGATTTCCATTTACAGAAACCATGTTGACTTTTGTCCAACAAATTATGTTCTTCTACATGCCTCACAATTTTATTCTTTGCTATTGTTTTGACTAATTTGCCCGGAACTGAGGTTAGGCTTACCGGTCTGTAATTGCCAAGATCGCCTCTACAGCCCTTTTTAAATATTGGTGTCATGTTGGCTACTTTCCAGTCATTAGGTACGGAAGCCGATTTAAAGGATAGATTACAAACCACAGATAATAGTTCAGCAATTTCCCATTTGAGTTCTTTTAGAACCCTTTGATGAATGCCATCCGGTCCCGGAGATTTGTTAACATTAAGTTTTTCTATTTGTTCCAAAACCTCCTCTAATGACACTTCAATCCGGGACAGTTCCTCAGATTCATCACCCACAAAGGACGGTGCAGATTTGGGAATCTCCCTAACGTCCTTAGCCATGAAGACTGAAGCAAAGAAATCATTTAGTTTATCCGCAATGGCTTTATCGTCCTTGATTGCTCCTTTTATATCTCAATCATCTAGGGGACCCACAGGTTTTTTAGCAGGCTTCCTGCTTCTAATATACTTAAAAAACATTTTATTTCTTTTTGAGTTTTTGGCTAGCTGTTCCCCAAAATCTTTTTTTGCTTTTCTTATTATATTTTTACACTTGATTTTACAGTGTTTATGTTCCTTTCTATTTATCTCACTAGGATTGGACTTCCACTTCTTAAAAGTTACCTTTTTGTCCCTCACTGCTTCTTTTACATGGTGGCTAAGCCACGGTGACTCTTTTTTTAGGTCTCTTACTATGTTTTTTAATTTGAGGTATACATTTAAGTTGGGCCTCTATTATGGTGTCTTTAAAAAGTCATTGTGCCTTTTAATTTCTGTTTAACTAACCTCATTTTTGTGTAATTCCCTTTTTTGAAATTAAATGCCAGAGTGATGGACTGCTGAGGTGTTCTTCCCACCACGGGAATGTTAAAAGTTATTATATTATGGTCACTATTCCCAAGCAGTCCTGTAACGGTTATCAAAATGCATCAGGGCAGCAGAAGGATGTGATTAAATGAGATATACCCTGTTAGTGGCCTGTAATATACAGAGGATCACACTAAACCAGGGCTACTCAACTCTGGAAGCCCAGGGGGCCACAATGATACTTGCAGCACATGATGAGGATCACAACTTAAGTGTGGTTGCATATACATGCAAATATAGGCAAATAGCTTCTTTCACACTGACAGGCATACATACAAAAATTAAGGCAAGACTACACAAAACACAGGCCCCATTTAAGTCAGTTCTGCTGATATTAATAAATTGCAATATTTACCCCCATTTCCACCCATATGACAGCACTTTTAATGAGCACTGACAGTCCAGGAATTTAACTACTAAAACACATATCAGCAGAAGACCATTCTATTGACTAGCATGTGGCTGGGGGTCCTGCACTAGACGATCTTATGGCCCCTTCTAGCCTTAATCTCTTAGGGATTTAAAGAGGTAACCAATTAGCTGGCACCTGGCCCAGCCAGAGCAGCTCCCTGCTTGCGGTACTGTGCAGCGGGCCGTGCCCGGCCTGAACAGCCCTCCCACCCGTGGCACATCACAGGCAGGGCATGCTCCAACCCAGCCAGGCCCACCGCACTGCAGGTAGGGGGCAGCTCCAGTGGCCCCATGCACCTGGTACAACACAGTGGGCCAGTTAACCATATAGTTTAACCAATTAACCTTGTAAACAGGATTTTACATCCCTAATCTCTATGACTATAAATTACCAGTCAGTTAAAAATACATTACATTTAAACCACTGGAAAGCATTGATTCTACTTCAATTAAAGGAGGTGATGCAATGGTGGGGAAAGCAAAGTTCAGCCGTTCAATGAGTCACACACCTGACATACTGGCTTGTGGCCAAATGTAGCCCACTACATTTTACTTAACTTCATCCCACCCCCTCTCCTGCTTCAACCACTGGATTCCCACTCCAGACCTGCTTACATAGCAGATACCTTATGCTACATGAAACCACTGATTCCCCATCCCACCCTACCCTCAACTTCACCCATTTTCCACAGGCATCCTAACCTACCTCTCCTACACAGCCCACACTCCATCCAATCCCTACTCCTTACCTCTCAGTCCATCTTGCCCTAGCCCCAGCTCCACCTCAGCCCCTACGCCACCCTGCCTTACCCCTCGTCCTGACTTCCACTACCACTCCTCTGACCCCTACCTTGACTTCCTCTATCCCAGTGTTGCCCAATTTTATTTGGCCACGGAACCCTTTTAAACTCGAAAGAATTTTGCGGAACCCCTAATAACAGTCTTATAATATGGAGCTGAAAAAGTAGACCACAAATAAGTAAGGATAATAATAAAAAACAAATGCTAAACAAGATGAGATCAACATTTAGTTTAATGGCACATATTTAAAACCAAAAATCACATTTAATGTGTACAAAAAAAATTGTAATCATAAAATGTTATTGTACTGGACTTTTCTCACAGAACACTTATTTTTACTTCCCACGGAACACCATTTGGGAACCACTGCTCTACCCCTCCTCGGACCCTTACCCCACCCTGCCTTACCCCTCTATCTGCCCCCGTCCTGACTTCCCCTACCACTCCTCTGACCCCTACCTTGCCTTTCTCAGACCCCCTAACCTATCCTGCCTTCCCCTACTACACCTGACCCCCCTTTCCAGCCTTCCCTTCCCCTACCTTCCCCCTGGCCCCCAGTCCCCCCGCCTCTAGCAGCCACCCCTGACCCCCACTCCCGCCTCTAGCCCCCACCTTCCCCCGCCCCTGACCCCCACACTCTCCCACCCGTCTCTAGCCCCCACCTCTGCCCCCTTCCCCGCCCCTAGTCCCCGCCTCTGCCCCCCCCTCCCCGCCTCTGCCCCGTACCCCGTCCCTGACTCCCCACTCTGCCCCCGCCTCTAGCCCCCCCACGCCCCTGACCCCCCACACTCTCCCCCGTCTCTAGCCCCCACCCCTGACCCCCCCACTCCCCTCCCCGTCTCTAGCCCCCGCCTCTGACCCCCCCACCCTCGCCTCTAACCCCCCCACACCCCTGACCCCCCACATTCTCCCCCCGTCTCTAGCCCCCACCCCTGACCCCCCCCACTCCCCTCCCCGTCTCTAGCCCCCGCCTCTAACCCCCCCACACTCCTGACCCCCCCACCCCCTCCCCCCAGCCCCCGCCTAACCCCCCCCACACCCCTGACCCCCCCACTCCCCTTCCCGTCTCTAGCCCCCGCCTCTAACCCCCCCCCCCCCTGACCCCCCACACCTCCCCCCGTCTCTAGCCCCCACCCCTGACCCCCCCCACCCCCTCCCCGTCTCTAGCCCCCGCCTCTGACCCCCCCACCCTCGCCTCTAGCCCCCCCACACCCCTGATCCCCCACATTCTCCCACCGTCTCTAGCCCCCACCCCTGACCCCCCTCCCCGTCTCTAGCCCCCGCCTCTAACCCCCCCCCCACACCCCTGACCCCCCCACTCCCCGTCTCTAGCCCTCGCCTCTAACCCCCCCACACCCCTGACCCCCCCACTCCCCTTCCCGTCTCTAGCCCCCGCCTCTAACCCCCCCCACCCCTGACCCCCCACACTCTCCCCCCGTCTCTAGCCCCCACCCCTGACCCCCCCCCACTCCCCTCCCCGTCTCTAGCCCCCGCCTCTGACCCCCCCCCCTCGCCTCTAGCCCCCCCCACCCCTGACCCCCCACATTCTCCCCCCGTCTCTAGCCCCCGCCCCCCACTCCCCTCCCCGCCCCTCTCCCGCCGCGCGTCCTCCCCCAGCGGCGGGGGCGATGCGGGCCCGGCGGGCGGTGCGGCTGCTGCGGCTGGGCCGGCTGCCCTACGCCGAGTCGCTGGCGGCGCAGGAGCGCTGCGCGGGGCGGCAGCGGGCGGCGGGGCCGGGCGCGGCGGGCTGGCTGCTGCTCTCCGAGCCGGCGGGGCCCGTGTACACGCGCGGGCTGCGGGGCGGCCCCGACCCGGCGGGCGAGGCGCGGCGGCTGCGGGCGCTGGGGGCCGAGTACTGGCGGGCGGCGCGCGGCGGGCTGCTCACCTTCCACGGCCCGGGCCAGCTGCTGGCCTACCCCGTGCTGGACCTGCGGCGCCTCGGCCTCTCGCTGCGCGCCTACGTCGGGGCGCTGGAGGCCGCGGCGCTGGGCCTCTGCCGCCGCCTGGGCCTGCCCGCCGCGCGCGCCCTGCCGCCGCCCTACACCGGCGTGTGGCTGGGGGGCCGCAAGCTCTGCGCCCTGGGTGAGCGCCGCGGGCTGAGGGGTCCCTGGGCAGGAGGCAGGGAGATGGGGGCATTGGGGGGTCCCTGGGCTGGAGGGAGGGAGATGGGGCATTGGGGGGTCCCTGGGCTGGGGGCAGGGAGATGGGGGCATGGGGGGGGTCCCTGGGCTGGGGGCAGGGAGATGGGGGCATTGGGGGGGTCCCTGGGCTGGGGGCAGGGAGATGGGGACATTGGGGGGGTCCCTGGGCTGGGGGCAGGGAGATGGGGGCATTGGGGGGTCCCTGGGCTGGAGGCAGGGAGATGGGGGCATTGGGGGGTCCCTGGGCTGGAGGCAGGGAGATGGGGGCATTGGGGGGTCCCTGGGCTGGGGGCAGGGAGATGGGGGCATTGGGGGGTCCCTGGGCTGGGGGCAGGGAGATGGGGGCATTGGGGGGTCCCTGGGCTGGGGGCAGGGAGATGGGGGATTGGGGGGGGGGGTCCCTGGGCTGGGGGCAGGGAGATGGGGGCATTGGGGGGGGGGGCAGGGGGCAGGGAGATAGGGGAATGGGGGGGCCCTGGGCTGGAGGGAGGGAGATGGGGGCATTGGGGGGGGTCACTGGGCAGGGGGCAGGGAGATGGGGGAATGGGGGGGCCCTGGGCTGGAGGGAGGGAGATGGGGGCATTGGGGGGTCCCTGGGCTGGGGGCAGGGAGATGGGGGCATTGGGGGGTCCCTGGGCTGGAGGCAGGGAGATGGGGGCATTGGGGGGTCCCTGGGCTGGAGGGAGGGAGATGGGGGCATTGGGGGGTCCCTGGGCTGGAGGGAGGGAGATGGGGACATTGGGGGGTCCCTGGGCTGGAGGGAGGGAGATGGGGACATTGGGGGGTCCCTGGGCTGGGGGCAGGGAGATGGGGGCATTGGGGGGTCCCTGGGCTGGGGGCAGGGAGATGGGGGCATTGGGGGGTCCCTGGGCTGGAGGGAGGGAGATGGGGACATTGGGGGGGTCCCTGGGCTGGAGGGAGGGAGATGGGGACATTGGGGGGGTCCCTGGGCTGGGGGCAGGGAGATGGGGGCATTGGGGGGTCCCTGGGCTGGAGGCAGGGAGATGGGGGCATTGGGGGGGTCCCTGGGCTGGAGGCAGGGAGATGGGGGCATTGGGGGGGCCCTGGGCTGGAGGCAGGGAGATGGGGGCATTGGGGGGGCCCTGGGCTGGAGGCAGGGAGATGGGGGCATTGGGGGGGCCCTGGGCTGGGGGCAGGGAGATGGGGGCATTGGGGGGGTCCCTGGGCTGGGGGCAGGGAGATTGGGGGCATTGGGGGGTCCCTGGGCTGGGGGCAGGGAGATTGGGGTATTGGGGGGTCCCTGGGCTGGAGGCAGGGAGATGGGGGTATTGGGGGGTCCCTGGGCTGGAGGCAGGGAGATGGGGGCATTGGGGGGGTCCCTGGGCTGGAGGCAGGGAGATGGGAGGCATTGGGGGGGTCCCTGGGCTGGAGGCAGGGAGATGGGGGCATTGGGGGGGGGGGCTGGAGGCAGGGAGATGGGGGCATTGGGGGGGGGGCCTTGGGCTGGAGGCAGGGAGATGGGGGCATGGGGGGGGGGTCCCTGGGCTGGAGGCAGGGAGATGGGGGCATTGGGGGGTCCCTGGGCAGGAGGCAGGGAGATGGGGGCATTGGAGGGTCCTTGGGCAGGAGGCAGGGAGATGGGGGTTTTGGGGGGAGGTCAGGGGTCACCAGGCAGGAGGTAGGGAGATGGGGGCATTAAGGGGGGGTTGCCAGTTCTGGACGCCAGTTCTGACTTACATACAGATTCAACATAAGAAACCCAGGCGTCCCCAAGTCAGCTGCTGCTGAAACTGATCAGCGGCTGATTCCAGGAAGCCTGGGGCAGAGCAACTCTGCCTCAGGCTTCCTGTAGTCAGCCGCTGGTCAGTTTCAGCAGCGGCTGAATCAGGACACCTGGGGCAGAGCAGCTGGGGTGCTGCTGGGTTGCTCCAGTAGCGCGGCTCCTCGGTGCTACTGGACCAACCCAGCAGCACCCCAGCTGCTCTGCCCCAGGCGTCCCCACGTCAGCCGCTGCTGAAACTGACCAGCAGCGGCTGAATCAGGACGCCTGGGGCAGAGCAGCTGGGGTGCTGCCGGTTTGGTCCGGAGCGGCGCTGCCGGACCAACCCGGCAGCTCCCAGCTGCTCTACCCCAGGGGTAGGCAAGAAAAGCCTGGTCTGCTGGGGGGGGTGGGGCACTAGCTGCAACCCCCCCCCCCCAGCAGACCAGGGAGACGGGGGTGGTGGGACCGCCCAAGTCCTCCACGGCTTTGCTCCATCTCCCTGGTCTGCTGACCTGGGAGACGTGGAGCAAAGCCATAGAGCACGCGGGCAGCGGGACAGTCCAGGCGCGCCGCGGCTGTCCCACTGCTGGCGTGCTCCGAGGCTTTGCTCCCCATCTCCCTGGTCTGCTGGTCAGGAGACGGGGAGCAAAGCCGCGGAGCACGCCCGCATGGGGACAGCTCAAGCGCATCCGGGCTGTCCCGCTGTGGGCGTGCTCCAAGGCTTTGCTCCCCGTCTCCCTGCAGACCAGGGAGACGGGGAGCAGCTTTTCTCGCCCCGGAGGACAGGGGCAGCGGACCGCGGCGCATCTGGGCATCCTGCCGCTCCCGTCCTCCGGGGCGAGAAAAGCCCCGTTCGTAACTGCGGATCCGACATAAGTCGGATCCGCGTAACTCGGGGACTGCCTGTATACAGAGTGTGGCTAAAGGAAGTCCACACACTGACATAATAAAGATCTTTTCCCCCCTCTCTAATCAAAATTCTAATAACCTTAAGAGTTACTTGTAAATCATTAGCTATTATTTTTTTCTGCCTTATCCTGGAAATACTTATGCACATGTGCATCTTTACTCATGTGTTGTCTCATTGGATTATTCCTAGAAATGTAGCCGTGTTAGTCTGGTGTAGCTGAAGCAAAATACAGGACTATGTAGCACTTTAAAGACTAACAAGATGGTTTATTACAAAGATAGCTTCCCCAATTATCACCTCTAATATCATTAGCGCACAGACATTCACCTCCCCCCCCCCAAAATCCTTCTGTTCTGAAATTTGATTTGTCCTTTTCTGTGTGTTCATTTTTTTAAATTGTATCCTTTAGGATATATGGTTGTGACTATTTTCTTCCACTATTTGATCTGAGGAAGTGGGTCTGGCCCACGAAAGCTCATCATCTAATAAACCATCTTGTTAGTCTTTAAAGTGCTACATAGTCCTGTATTTTGCTTTGGATTATTCCTGTTTGTAAAATTGTGCACATGTATACGTCTTGGCAGGATGTAGGCCTTAATAATTTCTAGAAAGTTTCTGTTATTGAAAAGTTCTATGACTCTCAAAACAGTAATGTAGAGTTCTAGCTCTCCTGTTGGGCAGCCCAGAGGAAGAAAGTCAGGCATCTATTATACAGGCAGTCCCCGGGTTACGTACAAGATAGGGACTGTAGGTTTGTTCTTAAGTTGAATCTGTATGTAAGTCGGAACTGGCGTCCAGATTCAACCGCTGCTGAAACTGACCGCCAGTTCTGACTTACATACAGATTCAACTTAAGAACCCCAGGCGTCCCCAAGTCAGCTGCTGCTGACACTGATCAGCGCTGATTCCAGGAAGCCTGGGGCAGAGCAACTCTGCCTCAGGCTTCCTGTAGTCAGCGCTGGTCAGTTTCAGCAGCAGCTGACTTGGGGACGCCTGGGGCAGAGCAGCTGGGGTGCTGCTGGGTTGCTCCAGTAGCACCGCTCCTTGGCGCTACTGGACCAACCCAGCAGCACCCCAGCTGCTCTGCCCCAGGCATCCTGCTTCAGCCACTGCTGAAACTGACCAGCAGAGGCTGAATCAGGACCTGGGGCAGAGCAGCTGGGGTGCTGCCGGGTTGGTCCAGTAGTGTCCAGAGCGGCGCTGCGGGACCAACCGGCAGCGCCCCAGCTGCTCTGCCCCAGGGTCCGGCAACAAAAGCCTGGTCTGTTGGGGGGGGGGGGCACACTAGCTGCGACCCCCCCCCCCCAGCAGACCAGGGACACGGGGAGCAAAGCCGCAGTGGCAGCGGAGTGCCGCGCCTCTGAGGCTTTGCTCTGGCAAAGCTTCAGAGGCGCGGGACCGCGCCGCGGCTGGGGCTTCGCTCCCGGTGCCCCTGGTCTGCTGGGGACCGTCTCCAGCAGACCAGGGGCACCGTGAGCGTAGCCACAGCGGCGGCGGGTTCCCGCGCCTCTGAGGCTTTGCTCTGGCAAAGCCTCAGAAGCGCGGGAACCCGCTGCCGCCGCGGCTTCGCTCACGGTGCCCCTGGTCTGCTGGAGACCGTCTCCAGCAGACCAGGGGCACCGGAAGCAGCTTTTCTCGCCCTGGAGGTCAAGGTGGCGGATTGCTGCCTGTGAGCTCCGGGGCGAGAAAGCCCCATTTGTAAGTGCAGATCCGACATAAGTCGGATCCGCGTAAGTCGGGGACTGCCTGTATGTGACTATGGACATGCACATCATGCTGTCCTTTGTTCTAATTTGCTGCCAGAGCCAATCCTGCTCCTAGACAGAATTCGCCTGGTTAACAAGCAGATAGTTACAAGTATTTCAGTTCCTCGTGACGGACTACACACCATGTATGCATGTCTCTGCAGTAACAATGAACGCGGTGCCCTGGGCTGGCTAGCTTGTTATCTACTATATTTACAATAGAACCTGGGAGCTCCAGTCATAAATGTACAGTAGAGGTAGACCATCTCTGCCCCATAGACCTTGCAATCTGGGGGCTTGTCTACACTGCCACTTTACTGTGCTGTAATTTTTTCACCCAGGGGTGTGAAAACCCATATACCTACCCCTGAGCACAGCTAGTTACAGCGCAATAAAGTGCCAGTGCAAATATTCTCCCAGTGCTGGGAGCTACCCTCGTGGAGGTGGTTTACATAGAGTGCTGGGAGAGCTCTCTCCTAGCACTGGTGCTGTGACCAGACTGCCATGTTAAAACTTGGAAGTATATTCTAAGTGTAAGATGAGATAACAGATGCAGAGCAACAGACAGTGGGGGGTGCAAATAAACATTTAACTCTAGGCATGTGAAAGTACAACCATGTACACAGTTAACCTTCTCGGTAGTACGCAGGCTCCCTTCTGGCTTTGGAATGTGATATTTAAGATTCTTTGAAGGGGTGGTGCGTGACATATAGCAGTAGCACTAAATGAGGTTACATGTATGCTTTGCTTTTCAGGTGTCCATTGTGGAAGGCATATCACCTCTCATGGTCTGGCGCTGAACTGCTGCACAGACCTAACATGGTTTGATCACATTGTTCCTTGTGGACTCGAAGGGAAGGGTGTCACCTCCCTGAGTGAAGAACTCCAGAGACATGTTACAGTGGATGAAATCACTGAGCCTTTTCTGGATGCTTTTGAAGAAGTGTTTCATTGCACACTAATTTCCCATGAGGAATCTATTGGATAAAGGGCTCCCAGTGCCTCACTTACCTGTGAAATGTGAATATTCTTTGGTGCTGTGTTAATAGAAACCCGGCTTGCAAGTTCCATCTTCCTTTCAGCAATGAAGTGCATGTAACAAACAGTACTCACCGGGTTTGAAGTGTATTCCTTGGTTTAGTCAATGTATGTTAAAAAATGAGCTGCTGTGCCTTTAAATATACATTGCATTCTGACACTGAGCTTGGCCACTTTATTTGATCTTTTTGTCTTAATGATCAAATGACATGCAAAACAGAGCAAAACACCCAAAAGGGATTTAATTTTCTGTAATACCAAATCTTCTTTACATCGCTCTGGTGGTGTTGCAATGCTTTACAGTAGGTTCAAGTATAATTTACACTTACAGGTCAGATCTCCCTGGTTCGGCACCCTCAAGACCTGACTGGTCCCAAACTGGGGAATATGCCAGACCAGAGGAGTTCTCCGCCACCAAATCCTTCCAGCCCTGGCGAGCCAGCCTGCTGCTAGCCCTAGCCAGGCTTCCTGCCAACTGAGCTCAGCCCCTGTACTAGGCTGTTGCGGCCCCAGGTCCACTGCCACCCTGCCGCCTCACCACACACCCAGGCTATGTCTGCACTGGTGGGTTCTTGTGCAAGAACCCGCAGAGCGTCCACACTGCCTGCCCACTCTTGCGCAAGAAGATTTACATACGGCATTGGAAGACGGGGCTTCTTGAGCAAGAGCTACGCTCTTTTCTAACGTGTAAGCCCTCTTGTGCAAGAAAGACCTATGGGTAAAATGGCCATCAGATCTTTCTTGTGCAAGAGAGTGTCCACACTGCCATGGACGCTCTTGTGCAAAAGCACATGGCAGTGTGGACATGTTCTTGCGCAAGAACCCACCAGTGTAGACATAGCCCCACTGGGTTGGTCTGCCAGGCTGCCCTGCCCAAACTCCACTGGCACCAGCGCCACCAGGCTCCCAGCTGCTGGCCCTTCTGTCCCGGGGCTCTCTCATGCAGGCTCTCTGGTCTTGTTGCTAGACCAGAGAGTCACGGTTTACGGAGGTGCAACCTGTACTAAAAGTCCCTGAGATGCTGCCACAGCAGTGTAAGGGAGATAAAGCCCAGAAATTTCATTGATGAACTAGATGCTGTATCTGAGCTGTGCTTCCCTGGGGAAGTAAGTTTGAAATTAAAACAGGAAGAGCAATGTGAGTATGCTGGTATGTTCCTTGCTTTTAACTGGTTTATAAGAGTGAAATGAATAAATCAAGGATATGAAGCCTTTTACCTTTGGCTGCTAGTTTGAATCCACCTACCTCTGTTGGTTTAAATTGTGCTATCTAATATCTGAATGATGGTTTCAGTCCATGAGAACTTTGCAGAGCCACTCCCATGACTGGCCACTGTCAGCAGCTGCACCAGCGAGGCTAAGGACTGAAGGCTGTGGAAACTGAATTCACTGCCTGCACCTACAGAGTGGTCCTTTCGCAGCAGGGCTGAAGCCTGCGCTGCCTGTGTTCTGTCTGTTCTTCTGGGGTGGTCTACACAGCAGGGCTTAACTCAAAATAAGCTACAGAAATTGAGCTACGTCAATTGCGCAGCTTATTTTGAAATTGGGAGCATCTGCACAGCACTTATTTTGAAATAGAGCACTCTTCCTCCGACTTCCCTTACTCCTCGTACAATGAGGGTTACAGGAGTCGGAGTAAGAAGTCCTCTCACTTGACAGTATTTCAGCATTACAGGCAGTCCCTGGGTTACATGGATCCGACTTACATCGGATCCCTACTTACAAACGGGGTGAGGCAACCCCGCACTAGCTGCTTCACCCCAGCAGACCAGGGACACACGAAGCTAGCGCGCCTCCTCCCCCCAGCAGACCAGGGAGATGCAGAGCGGCTTTTCTCAGCAGACACCTCAGCTTGAGAATAAAGGACTGAGGGAAGTGAGGTGTGGGAGAATAAAACAGCTCTGGAGAAATGTTTGGCTAGAGTTTCCCCTACAATTTGTACCAGTTCCGACTTACATACAAATTCAACTTGAGAACAAACCTACAGTCCCTATCTTGTACGTAACCCGGGGACTGCCTGTATTTCGAAATAACTGCCTGCTGTGTAGACATGGACTAAGATATTTCGAAATAACACTAGTTATTTCTAAATAATGTGGTGTAGATGTACCCTTGGACAGGAGGGGATTGTAGCCACCTAGTCTATCAAGCACCCTTCACCAGCACTCAATGAACTAACGATATTCAAAAGAAATACACACAGCCTCTTATTTTAAAGTCTTTTTTTTTTAAATCTTGAAACTAACTTTCCTCCTTGCAGAAAGTAGATATTAATCATACTTTAGTACGTCTAGAAAATCATTGACATTTTGGGCTGGAAGGAACCATGAGAGGTCATCTAGCCCAGCGCCCTGTGCTGATGCAAAGCCAAGTAAACCTAGGCCATGCCAGAGAGGTGTGTTCAGCCTGTTCTGAAAACCTCCAGTGATGGGGATGCCACAGCCTCGCTTAAGATGCCTATTGCAGAGCTTAGCTACCGTTACAATTAAGACAGTTTTCCTAATAGCAAACCTAAGTCTCCTTAGCTGCAGATTGAGCCTATTCATTCTTGTCCTACTTTTAGGGGACATGGAAAATAATTCATCACTGTCCTCTTTATAACAGCCCTTAACATGTTTGAAGACAATTCTCAGGTTCCCCCGAGTCTTCTTTTCTCAAGACTTAGGAAGTGGAGTCCCCACTTGGGCCCCTTGGTCTGGGATACCTTCTGGTCCACGAATCAGCCAGAGACGCTTCTGGTGCAGTCACCCGTGCTTTTAGTGTTAGTTCCCACCACCTTCTATGTACAAAGCTTAGTCAATTCAGCCAGCTCCTCCTTGCCCCCTCCGGGCTTCCGTCATCTGCCTTATATAGCCCTCACTCAGTGAAGCCCACAACTGCTTTTAATAGCCCCCCAGCCTCTTTAGCCAGGCTACAGTGGCAGAGCTCTGACTTAGCCAGCAGTCTGTCACACCGTAGATCAGATTCTCTAAATCTTTTATCATTTTTGTTGCTCTTCTCTGGACTCCAGTTTGTCCACATCTTTCCCAAGGTGTAGTGTCCAGAACAGGAGACAGTACTTCAACTGAGGCCTTATCAGTGGTGAGTAGAGCAGAAGAATTACTTTCTCTTGTCTTGCCTACAACGCTCATGCTATTACATCCCAGAATATTGTTTGCTTTTGTGCAACATTATTACCTTGCTAACTTACGTTTAGTTTGTGATCCGCTATAACCGCCAGATCCTTTTCTGCAGTACTCCTGCTTAGGCAGTTGTTTCCCACTAAGAATTGTACAATTGATTATTCCTTCCTAAGTGTCGGAGTTTCCATTTGTCCTTTCTGAATTTCATTCCGTTTATTTCAGACCATTTTACCAGTTTGTCAAGATCATTTTGAATTCTAATCCTGTCCTCTACAGCACTGTCAACCCCTCCCATCTTGGTGTCAGTGGCATACCTTATGAGAATATTCCATATGCCATTATACAAATAATTTATGAAGTTATTGAGTAGAACTGAATCCTGCACAGATTCCTTTGGACCCCACTTTATATGCCCTTCTAGCTTGACTGTGAACCACTGATAGAAGGGAGTTACTCACCTTGTGCCTTAACGACTGTTCTTTGAAGTGTGTGTCCCCGTGGGTGCTCCATGTATGGTGATGGACATCCCCGGAGCCGCAAATCGGAGCTTTTTCTAAGCAGTTACTAGTCGGCCGCGCATGCATAGCAGCCATCTCGCGCTGCTGGCAGTTTGACAGTTGAGTGCGGCCCGATCCCCTCCCCTCAGTTCCTTGTCTACCGCAGAGCAGACGTAGTTGGAGTAGCAAGGGGGAAGGGAGGGTTGTGGAGCACCCATGAGGGCACACACCTTGAAAAACAGTCATTACTGCACAAGGTGAGTAACTCCCTTTTCTTCTTTGATTGATGTCCCCATGGGTGCTCCACGTATGGTGACTATCAAGCAGTGTCCCGTGCAGTTTATGGGACTCTGAATTACTGCTTAATAGCAATGGACAGAACCACTATAGCCACTGCTGTATCGTGGAGAGGCTGGCGGAAGTCTTCTAGGTGAAGGAGATAGACCATTCGAACGACACCTCTGTAGTCTCCAATAGTCCCAGGGTGCTCACTGTGGCGGGTAATGTCGCAATGGGTAATGACAGCCATTGTGAGTGGTAAGGATGGTCCCTGTAATGGTAGTAGCTTCGGGACACTATGGGGGACGAATGTTGTGAAGAAAATGTACTCCTTTGGTCATAGTGAAGTGTAGCATGGCCATATGGCCATGGAGATGGCCTGCAGACTGGACAGTGAGGTGATGGGGGGATAGGTGACTGCTGTCCAAGTGGGGGGAGGGGGGCTTGAGTTCCTTCCCCTCAGAAGTGTGAGTCTTGCTTGCAGCGAGCTCCTGCATGTCAACTTGATCTGTTTGCTGAACACATGGAGCAGCCGTGTTGGCGGGAGGCAGTTGGGCGGACCGTGCAGCCTGTGGCAGAGCGCTGATTTCGCAGAGCCGCTTGAAAGGCAGCTCCATGTCCTGGTTCAGTGCCACATGGTGGGAACCATGAGCTGGCATCTGGGTTTGCTGGTGCGGCTTCTGTGAAGCGGAGGGGAGCACACGCAGGCTCAAAGTGCTGCCTCAGCACCGCAGCAGCCGTGCCTGGAGAGGCTCTCTGTGCCGAAGCGCTTGCGGTGCCGGTAGCATCCCCTCTGCTGTGTCCAGGTGAAGGCTGGGGGTGGCAGCGACCTCGTCGATGACAGCCCACCCACCCTTTGCCTCTGAGGGGTCGGGGAAGCCGATCTCCGAGTGGGGGGATCTACCCTTTTACTGTCAGGATCTGCATTAGGCTGTAAAGCTTTTTCAAAGAGCAGCATACGGAGCCTGAGCTCCCAGTCTTTGCTGGCTCTCGCAGTCGTCCCACAACAGCGGTCACATTTCTGGGGGACATGCGTCTTCCCCACAGAGCGAATGCAGCTGCTGTGCCCACCAGACGCAGGCATCGGGTCAGCGCAGGACATGTCTTGAAGCCCTGGCTGGGAGGTTCTTGTTTGGCTGAAGGATCCCCCAGCGTGTGGGCTCGAGATAAGAGTGTCTCTGCAGCCTCCACCCCCTCCGGGCAGTAATCTTCTTCTTTTCCTTTGTCTTCTGTTGAGTGGTTTGTTGTTTTTCAAGCAGCTGAATGAGAGTGGAGCTGGGGCCACCGATGCAGTCCATGGGACAGGGAGAACAGCTCATTGGTCTTTGTTCAAGTAGTTGCAAGAGGCTGATAAGAATGTTCTTATCTATTCACTGTCTTTTTTTCTCCTTTTTTCCTCCTTCCCCCCCTTCCCTTATTAATTCTTAGATCTGGATCAGGACTCCAGTCATCTGAAGAAGTGGGTTATGCCCATGAAAGCTCATGATACCATCTGTATGTTTTGTTAGTCTTTAAGGTGCTCCTAGACTATTGGTTGTTTTTTAAGCTTTTCTAGTTATTCATTCATTGCCATATTCAACTATTGCCTTTAGTGAATTCCTTTTTGGCACTTACTGTACCTGGGTCCTCATCTTATAATAACCTCTGCCCAGATGGACCCCTGCTTAGAGCTCCCTTGACTCTGCTGGGTCTCCATAAAGTCACAGGGCTCTGCCCATGTAGTGCACCCTCGCAGGACTGAGGCCTTAGATCTGCCTCCCCCCACCCTTCTCCCAAGAAGACTGGACAACCAAAAAAGTGCCAAGATTATCAAGATCCTGGCACCAAAAAAGAGAGGAAGGGTTGGCTAACAGACATTGTCCAGGACTGTGACTCAGGAAAAGTGGGTTTGGCTCAGCTACAGACTTTCTTTGTGCTTACTTGGGAGAGATTTTCAAAGGCAAAGAGGACAGGCACCAAATGCCCATTGAAAGTCCTTGGGAGTTGGGTCTGTAACTTTGATTTAGGCTTTTGAAAATATCCTATTTTAGCCTCTTCATTCCCAATTCCCCATCTATGCAATAAGAATAAGACCTATCCCAGGGGTGTGGTGGGGGTAAAGTCTACTGATGGTGGTGAGGTGCTCAAGCAGTGGGCCTTGCAACTGCGTGGATACAATTTGTATGCACATCCAATCTGCAAACATGGTATGCAGGTATCTGCAGGTTTGCGTAGCTGGGTGGCATACCATAAATGCCTAGATAGATACTGGGTGCAATGCAAATGAAACCTGATTAATGGGGGGGGGGGGAAGAGTGACTGTTATTCAGACTGTTTAACTCAATCTGACCCAGAGCTGGAAGGAAAGATCTTGATTCAACACCCACCAAAGTCAGCCCGTGGCTGGAAGAGCTGATATCCTAGTTCTCAAAGTCCTTCAAGGACATAGGCAAGACACGATTTGATATTACTAAAGTAACAAGAAAAAAGCAGGTCCTCCCCCCCAAAAAATGCATTAAAAATGCATAGCCCCCTCCCACCTCTTTTGCAGTCATCTTAATATCAGCATGTATATTTTTAGCATGAATCTAGCATGTACCTGTTAAGGCTGCTATAATTTTCTTTGGGCCTGTCTAAAGAAGAGTTTTAAGAATTACCCAGTCACCCTCATATCAAACATAAACTATTTGTCTTCACTTTCAAGTAGGGATGTAAGACTGTAGCCATGTAATTGGTAACCTATAAGTGTGGTTATAAGCAGCTCCCAGTCTGGCTCCCAGGGAACCGGCTGCCACCCTGCACTGTATCAGAGGAAGCAGTGCGGGGCAGCAGCCAGCTCCCCGGGAGCAGGGTGGCAGCCAGGAGCTGGTACTCACTGGGAGCTGGCTTAAAAGCCGGTTGCCGAGGACTTGCCTGCTGCCTCTGATACAGTGGCAGCACTATGGGGCAGCAGATAAGAGTCAGTATGCGTGGGCAGCCAGCTGCCCGGGAGTGGTTGGCAGGTTTGATACAGGGAGTGGGCTGCCACCCTGCGTGTAACTGCTGAAATTACAGGAGATCAGCCACGAACAGTCTGGCTGTGCAGCGGGGCTGAGAAAGACTCCCGTCTGCCATGGCTCTGCACCACTCCTGGAAACACCTGGCATATCCCTGCCATCCTTAGGGGAAGGCAGAACAAGAGGTCTCCACACACTGCCCTTGCCTGCAGGCACCACCCCTGCAGCTCCCATTGGCTGGGAACAGAGAACCATGGCCAATGGGAGGTGTGAGGGTGGTGCCTGCAGATGGGGAAGGGGATAATGCATGGAGCTACCTTCCCTTCCCTACCAGGAGCTGTTGCTGAACAGGCTGGCCGCTTTCGGGGGTGGTGCAGGGCCAGAGCGCGGGTGAGCCTTAGAAAGGGTGGGAAGGAGGCGGGGCAAGTGTATTAGGTTTTGAGGTAGATCCTGGATTGCACTTAAATTCAAAAAGTGATTTAGTGCTTAAAAAAGGTAGGAGACCACTGCCCTAGACCCAGCGATTTTCACACTTTTTTTCTCATGACCCAGCTGAAGAAAATTGTTGATGCTCGCAACCCAGGATAATTTGATTCGAGTGTGGGTTCCAGAGTGGGGCTGAGGATGAGAGCTTTGGGCTGTAGGAGGGGGCTTTGGCTTTGGGGGTCAGGCCTGGAGCAGGAGGGGCTTGCTTTGAGTGGCTCCCACTCAGCAGTGCAGCTTCCTGCCTCTCCTGGCACCCCAGACCAGGCTGCACCCCCGAAGCAGCCAGCAGCCGGTTTCCAGCCAGTGGGAGCACGGAGCTAGTGCTCAGGGCAGGGACAGTGTACAGAGCCCTGTGCACTCTCCCTGCACACACACACCTAGGAGCCGGGCCTGCTGCCAGCCGCTTCTGCAGCACGGCACGGCGCAGTCTGCAGTGCCAGGACGGACAGGAAGCTGCTTTAGCACTGGTCCCCCGATTCCCCTGCAGCAATGAGACCCAGTGCCTGACATTCTGCGACCCATAGTTTGAAAACCGCTGCTCTAGACTAAGTTCCTTGGGGCGGTATAGTGCCTAGCATAATGCTGGTCCTGGTCTATGATGAGGTCTCTGAGGTGCTACATTAATACACGTAATTAATTATACTTATGTTGACAGGCTTATTCAGAAATGCAGTCGACAGCATTCATCCCTTCAGCACAAGAGGAACCTTAGAAGAAAAATGCCACTTATTTTCAAGTGTCCTCACTTTACATGCTTGTAAAAATAGATTATATTTAATAAAATATCTAAAAAAGCAGGTGTTACTTTACTTGTCTCCTGACATAGGTTGCTGGTTTGCATAATACATTGTGTATTTACCTTCAGGCCATCAGCCAAGTCCTTCAGAGTGTGCTCAATGAATAACTGCTTGCTTTTATTGTATTTTCATAGAAACTCCTATGGTTTCTTTGAAAAGCAAAGGATCCATATTATGCTGATAGCAGAACAAGCTGAAAAATGGTGCTAAAGGCAGATAAACCTCTGGAAAAGGTGATTACAAAAATTCTCCTAGCAGAGCTAAATGGTGGGAAAGTTAAGTTTAATGGGAAAAATGGCAGGGTGATAGAAAAGAAACACATAGTAAGCAGAAGATAGGAGGGTGGTTTGAAATGCCCCCGTCCAAGGTCAATATTTGGTTGGAAAACAAGCTAAAAGCTTTCTCGTTAATCTGTTTTCCTCTTCCATTATTAGGTGTGATTCAGTTGAGGAATTCAGGCTTTGGATTCTTGCCTTTGGTGACCAACTAACAACATTTTGATGTATTGAAAGGGAGAGATTTAAACAAAGATCACCAGAATGTGTTCAGGGGAATTCTCTCTTTCTATGTGGAGGCTGAATTATTTTCAGAAGTGAATGGAACTCCAGTGTTAAAGCCCCTCCTTAAGCTTTGATCCTGTCCTCCTGTCCCATACTATCACCATTTAAAATGCATGTCTTTTAATACTTCAGTCATCTGAAGAAGTGGGCTATACCCACGAAAGCTCACGATGCCATCTACGTGTTTTGTTAGTCTTTAAGGTGCTTCTAGACTCTTTGTTTTTTAAGTTTTTCCAGTTACAGACTAACTCAGCTACCCCTCTGAAGCTTTTGACCATTTAAAATGGGCACATTTGGGTGTGGGGAGGCTGAAATTTTCAAAACTGTCTAGGGGATGCTCAGCTCCCATTGACTCTAACGGCACTTGGGCATCTCAGACGGCTTGGAAACTCTTTGTTTTCTCTGGGGTTTTCTGATTTTTTATTATTTTAACTCTGCCCCCTGCCTCTGGTGATAACTACTAGGAATCGTTCACTAGGAGGGATGCAGAACTTAAACTAGCAAGGGAAGTGGTGGATTCTTGTCTCTTGATGTCTTCAAATCAAGACTGGATGCCTTTTTGGAAGATGCTTTAGTCATAAGCTGTTATAAGTTGTTAGGCTTCAGTATAGGAGCAACTGAGTGAAATTCTTGGCCCTGTGATATACAAGAGATCACTGACAAAATCTATGACTCTGCTGCACACAGATATGGGGAAGGGCTAAGAGAACATACTGGGATTTGTGGATAGATTTGAATTCTAACATTTATCTGCATGCACTCTGGCTACATTGGCTGTGTGAAATGTATCTGGTCTGAATGGTCACTCGGGAGAGGGAGGTGCGACAGCCCCCCCACTTACTGGCAGGAAGTGGAGTGACGCAGTCAGAGGAGTACAGCAAGCTGGAGATGCATTGCTCCGCTTCCCCTGCCTCTGTCAGTGAGTCCAGGGGGACTGGACCTGCGCTGCTGCCATTGGCTCTCCATCCCAGCTAGCCCACCGGGTTGCATTGCTCAGGGGAGGAGTTTGAGGGAACAGGCAGGGGCATGGGCAGAGCAAGGATGGGAAAGAGGTGAGGAGAAGATGGAACCTGGGGGGAGGGGGGGGGCGGCCTGAGACCACGGGCATTGCCCCTGCTCTTCTTTAGCCTGGGGAGATGGTCACATGGCCAGCACCCCCTAGTGTCCACACCAGTCACCCCTGAAATCAAGTATGCCTCATTTCTGTAGACTGTGTATGTAGGTATCTACCAGGGTAACTTCTTGCCTTGGAGATTATCAGCAATCTGATGGCAGATGTAACAGTGGTCTCTGGGGCTTAGTAAGTATAGGCTGAGTTGCAGGGGGGGGGGGGATGGGTGGGCATTTCCCTGGAAACTACAACCCTCAGGCAGGCAGTAGTGAGTTCCCTGGGGGTCATGAAGTTATTATACGGGGGGGGGGGGGGGGTCACAATCTGTCAGCCTTCTTCCCAAATCCTGCTTTGCCTCTAGCATTTATAAGTGTTTATATCGATAGATAGATAGATAGATAGATAGATTTGCATAAAGCATGAGTGGACCTTCACAAAATCTACAGTATTTCCTTCATCTACACTTTTGCACTGGTGATCCTTTTTACACAGGAAGCCTCTGAGTGTGAGCGGGTCACACTCAGAGGCTTCCTGTGTGAAAAGGATCACCAGTGCAAACGTTTAGACCAGTGGTCCCCAACATTTTGGGGCTGCTGGGCACTTGGGGGCAGGGTGCCCGGGGTGCAAAAATGGCTCGGGCCAGCTCTGGTCACTAGGCGGGTGCACAGAAATGCCCCGGCGAGCGCCATGGCACCCGTGGTCACCACGTTGGGGACCCCTGGTTTAGACGAAGGAAATGCAGTAGATCTTGTGAGGGTCCCCTCATGCTTTATGCAAATTAGCTTGTGACTATGAATATGCAAAATTTGAAGATGCTTTAGACAAAATACCTGATGTAACATATCCATTTTCATTTTACAGTCTGCTGAAACTGTATCTGTTTATAATTCTAAGTGTGCTAATGAGAGCCACTACTGGTGCCTCAGAAGCCTAACGGCTCAGTGATCAACTCAAGGACTTGTAAATGGCCTTGTTTGTCCTGTTAGCCCAACTGGTAGTCGGTGCTAAAAGGCATGTGACCATTAAGGGTGTAAGCAACTAGTCAACTAACAGATAAGCAAATGCTTATCGGGTAGTTGAGTAGGAACTCAACCAGTTGCTTCCCCCCCCTTGCTTCCTCTATCATCGAGAGGCAGCAATGGGAGGGAGCATGAGCTGGTGCTTGGGGGAGTAAGCTTAAAAGTCGGTTCTCCTCATCTCCATGTAGGGCAGGGAAGGCAGAGGACAGCAGGGAAATGGTGCATGCAGCGATTGAAACAGACCCACTCGTGCAGGTCTCACTGCTGCTCCTCTCCCTTTGAAATGTGCAAAAGCCACCTGCAGCTCTTGTACATTTCAAAGGAAGAGGCACAGAGGGGAACCCATGCCAGCAGGGACTACTTTGCTCTTGGCGTGGGTTCCCGCTGCCTCTCTCCCTTTGAAATGTGCAAGAGCAATGGGCAGCTCTTGTACATTTCAAAGGGAGAGATGCAGTGGGATAGTTAGCACCCCTCTTATCGACTAATCGAACAGTCGATGGAAATTCCATCAACTACTCAATTAGCTTACTAATCGAAATTTGACATCCCTCGTGACCATTCCACCTGGTTCTGAAATCCATTTTGAACCTGCTGTTTTTCCATTGAAGGGGGAGATGCCAAACAAAAGATTCCCACTCTGTGGGAAAGTCTATTTAAGCAATGGGAAGCCATCAGCTGGCTTTAGAAACTGCCTGGCACACTATAAGAGAAAACAAATAACTTTGAAGGGCTGGAGCCCCAAGTCAGAGAAAATCTGATAAGAAATTTATACTTGAAATAAGAACTGCTTTTAGGGTAAGAATTTGCATGTAACAAGTTTTTTAGTGCATTCAATCTAGTTATGCATTTTCTATTCATTTTAATTTAGTAACTTACTTTGTCTATTTTCACTTGCAACTATGTAAATCCTACTTTTTATACTTAATAAATACTCTTTTGTTTATCATCAGCCCAATGTAAATAATTGTTACCTGGGGGAGCTACCAAGGTGCATATCTCTGTTTCATTGATAAAGGGAGCTTGCCCGATGAGCTTTCGCTGTGTGAAACTTTTACACAGAGAAAGATGGATTTATTTGGGGGGTTTGATCCTTTTCGGGGGTTAGTTTCTTAGATGCTATGCCCTTGAACTGAGTTCTCCCAGAGCCGAAATAGTTCATTGTCTGCATTACTCTGCAGAGGGGTGATAACCACAATTCTATGCCTTGTCTGGAGGAGACCAGAGGATCTGGCCTGACAAGACAGGGTGTTGGGGAGCTCCAGAAAGCAAGAAGGCAGGTATCAGTGACACGATCAGCACATCGGGGAACAATCCCAAAGGGACTTCTGCGATCGCACCTTGTTTCAGGTCTAAACTTCCTAAAGGTGCATAATACAGATAATACATTTCCACAGGAAAAATTGTTAAAGGGAGTAGATATGGATTAATCTGAGAACTGAAAGAGGGATAAAGAACTGGTTGAAGGGAAGATCAACTGGTCATACGGAAAGGTGAACTCTCAGGCTATCTCAAGGTTACTAGTGGAGTTCTTCAGGGACCAGCTTTGGGGCCAATCTTATTTAATATTTTTATTACTGACTGGCACAAAAAGTGTGTGTGCTAATAAAATCTGCAGACGATTCAAAGTGAAGAGGTATTGCCAATATGGAGGAGCACCAGACTATCATACAAGAAGTTCTGGATGACCTTATCAACTGGAGTAATAGAAATGGGATGATATTTAACAGTGAGAAGCTCGAAGTCATGCATTTAAGGACTAACAACAAGATGTTTTGCTATACAAGGGAGACATATCAGTTGACAGTGAAGGAGAAAGAGCTGGGGATATTGGTTGATCACACGATGACAATGAGCCATCAATGTGATGTGGCTGTGAAAAAGGCAAACACAGTCCGAGAATGTGTATAGGCAAGGTATTTCCAGTAGTCACAGGGAAATGTTAGTACCATTATACAAGGCACTGGGGAGACTTAATCTGGAATATTATGTGCAATTTTGGTCTCCCATATTTAAGAAAGATAAATTCAAACTGGAACAGGTGCAGAGAAGGACTACTAGGACAATCCGAGGACTGGAAAGACTACCTTTTGAGAGGGGCCTCAAAGAGCATGGCTTGTTTAACCTAAATTTAAATACATCAGAGGGATAAATACAGTAATTCCTCACTTAACACGTGCCCGCTTATCACATTTTCACGATAGTACAATTTGGGGGGGGGGGGAACATTTTTCGAACAACACGACCCGTCCCCACAATAACACAATTTCCCCTAGGACCGGCCGGTGACCGGCAGCTGCGTGAGGCTTTCCCTGCAAAGCGGCAGAGGTTCTCCGCTCGCCGTGCTGTTCCCCGGCGACCCCCTCTGGCCCAATGCTTTGCTCCCTCTCCTCTGCCCCCACTTGCAGCTGGATTTCCCCAGCTCACCGGTCACCAGCAGCTGCACAGGGCTTCATTTGCCTCCTTACAAAGCGGCAGAGGTTCTCCGCTCACTCCGCAGTTCCCCGGTGACCCGGAGGCAGCTGCGTGGGGCTTCGTCTGCCTCCTTACAAAGCAGCAGAGGTTTGCTGCTCGCTGCACAGTTCCCCGGTGACCTCCTCTGGCCGGACGCAAGGCCTCCGGCCAGAGCGGGTCACCGGGGAACTGCGCAGTGAGCGGAGACCCTCCGCCACTTTGTAAGGAGGCAGACGAAGGCCCGCGTAGCTGCTGGTGATCGGCGAGCTGGGAAAACCCAGCCACCAGGTGCAAGCGGGGGGCAGAGGAGAGGGAGCAAGGCATCCGGCCAGAGGGGAGGGTCACCGTGGAATGGTGCGGCGAGTGGTGAACCTCCAGAGGCAGGGTAAGCCCCGCGCAGCTGCTGGTGACCAGCTAGCTGGGGAAACCCAGCCGCCGGCTGCAAGCACCCTCCCCTGTCCTCTCCTTCCCTTCCCCAGAGCCAAACACCTCCCCTCCCTGCTATAACCCAGTCCCCTTTCTCCCCCAACCTTATGTCCCGGTCCCAGCTGATAACAAATGCAGGCTGGAGCTGCACGTGCGCTTGAAACACAACCCCCACCTTTTCCATTATTTTCAATGGGAAAATTGACCCCGCATAACACATTTTCACTTAGCACAATCATTTTCTGAAACGTATCTACCGTGTTAAATGAGGAACTACTGTACTAGGGAGGGAAGGAGTTATGTAAATTAAGCACCAATGTGGACCCCAGAACAAATACATATAAACTGGCCTTCAGCAAGTTTAGATGTGAAATTAGATGATGGTTTCTGATAATCAGAAGAATGAAAGTATGGGACAGCCCTCAAGGGGATCGTGGAGGAAAAAACGCAACTATCTTCAAGACCGGGCTTGATAAGCTTATGGAGGGGATGGTACAATGGGACAACCTATAATGGTGCGTAGCTCATTGGTGATTACCTGTAGCAAAATTCCCTATGGCTGGAGACAGGACACTAGATGGGGAGGGCTCTTGAGTTACTACAGACAATTCTTTCCCAAGTGTCTGCCTGGTAGGTCCTGCCCACATACTCAGGGTCTAGCTGATCATGATATTTGTGGTCAGGAAGGAATTTCCCCCCAGGTCAGATTGGCAGAGACCCTGAGAGATTTTCACCTTCTTCTGCAGTGGGACATGGGTCACTTGCAGGTTTAAATTGTAACTTGAAGTCTTTAAATCATCATTTGAGGACTTCAGTCACTCAGCCAGAGGTTAGGGGTCTATTCTAAGAGTGGGTAGGGAAGGCTCGATAGCCTGTAATGTCTCTCTCTCTCTCTCTCTCTCTCTCTCTCTCTCTCTCACACACACACACACACACACACACACACACACAGGCTGTGTCTAGACCGGCCAGTTTTTCCGGAAAATCAGCCACTTTTCCGGAAAAACTTGCCAGCTGTCTACACTGTCCACTTGAATTACCGCAAAAGCACTGACGATCTCATGTAAGATTGTCAGTGTTCTTGCGGAAATACTATGCTGCTCCTGATCGGGCAAAAGTCCTTTTGCGCAAAGCTTTTGCGCAAAAGGGCCAGTGTAGACAGCTCAGATTTGTTTTGCTCAAAAAAGCCCCCATCGCGAAAATGGCGATCGGGGCTTTTTTGTGGAAAAGCGCGTCTAGATTGGCACGGACGCTTTTCCGCAAAAAGTGCTTTTGTGGAAAAGCGTCAGCGCCAATCTAGAATAGTGATAGAAATGTAGCCGTGTTAGTCTGGTGTAGCTGAAACAAAATACAGGACTATGTAGCACTTTAAAGACTAACAAGATGGTTTATTGGATGATGAGCTTTCATGGGCCAGACCCACTTCCTCAGATCAAATAGTGGAAGAAAATAGTCACAACCATATATACCAAAGGATACAATTTTTAAAAAATGAACACATATGAAAAGGACAAATCACATTTCAGAACAGAAGGAGGATGCGGGGGCGAGGGGGAAGGAAGGTAAATGTCTGTGAGCTAGTGGTATTAGAGGTGATAATTGGGGAAGCTATCTTTGTAATGGGTAAGATAGTTGGTATCTTTGTTGAGACCGACACGTAGGGTGTCGAATTTTAGCATGAATGACAGCTCAGAGGATTCCCTTTCGAGTGCAGATTTAAAAGGCTTCTGGAGCAGGATGCAGGTAATTAAGTCGTTGAGGCATCCTGCTCCAGAAGCCTTTTAAATCTGCATTTGAAAGGGAATCCTCTGAACTGTAAATCATTTCAGTCACCTACAAGCTGTCTTGACTACCATCCCAGTTTAAAGATATTATGTCTTATGGTAGCTTTCTGGATGAAACTGTCATCAGTCTTATTTATATCTAGGTTCCCTGGTATTATTTTGATGCCTGTTAAGGAGAGCTTCATCATTCAGTTGTGTCTGTCCCACTGATGGCTGGAGATCATTTTTAAGTGTTTTGAAGCAGGAGAGCAAGAATTCCACAGGTCAGGATGATACAGGTGCAGTGAGAAGGATTTGTATGAAGTTGAAGAACTCTGGAAATGCAGGGCTTCCAGGGAACTGGAAATGACTCTAAGCTCTCTTTCTTGATGGGAAATAGCTAATTTAGGCACCATCGTTTTCGTAAAATGAGGTTTTCCTAGTTCGAACTAAGCGCTCCGCTAGTTCGAATTAAGTTCGAACTAGCGGAGCGCTAGTGTAGCGCCTATGAAAGTTAGTTCGAACTAACGTCCGTTAGTTCGAACTAACTCTGTAGTGTAGACATACCCACAAAGAGGTGTCTTGGGGTGTTTGTTCCTCCTTTTTATAGTTTCAGTCCCCCTCTTGTAACACATTTCCATCTGAGCCTCAGGAGACAAAGAATCTAGATGGAAGGACAGTCCCTGCTGAGGTTTCATAGAATATTAGGACTGGAAGAGACCTCGAGAGGTCATCGAGTCCAGTCCCCTGCCCTCATGGCAGGACACAATACTGTCTAGACCTTCCCTGATAGACATTTATCTAACCTACTCTTAAATATCTCCAGAGATGGAGATTCCACAACCTCCCTGGGCAATTTATTCCAGTGTTTGACCACCCTGACAGTTAGGAACTTTTTCCTAATGTCCAACCTAAACCTCCCTTGCTGCAGTCTAAGCCCATTGCTTCTTGTTCTATCCTCAGAGGCCAAGATGAACAAGTTTTCTCTCTCCTCCTTATGACACCCTTTTAGATACCTGAAAATGGCTATCCTGTCTCCCCTCAATCTTCTCTTTTCTAAACTAAACAAACCCAATTCTTTCAGCCTTCCTTCATAGGTTTTTTTTTCACCTGTTGGAAATTCATTTTCCCTCTCTGCTTGATGATTCTATTTACTGTACTGCTTAAATTAGAATTAAGGCATGAGCACATTCCTTCCTTTGTTTATAGAGAGACAGTGAGTGTGTAAGACCTTGTTTAAGATCAGCATCTGTAGAGGAGGGAGACAAGCTTTTGAGCCACACAGAAGTGGGATGACCATATAGCAAGTGTGAAAAATTGGGAGAGGGGCAGGGAGTAATAGTGCCTATATAAGATAACGCCCCAAATGTTGTGGCTGCCCCTATAAAATTGGGATATCTGGTTACCCTTCACAGAGGTCTTCTTCGGCTCTGGGACAGGAACTCCCAGCATCACAATAGAATACAAGGTGGAACCGACTGGTGAACTGGTCAGAGTGTTTTGATGAGACCTCTAGGGATGACATTTGGTTAATGCATTTGCTCAGGAATTGGATGTCATTGTTACATTTTGCTTCCCTTTTTTTGTGGAGTTTCAGACCTGACTTCTGCCTCCGCAGAACTCTGGGGTGTGGAACATCTGTTGACATCTTATAACTTCACATACAATCTTGTCACACATATTTTACCAGGACAATACTGACCAGTAAATTCTGCAATTTAAAGTGATATCTTACAAGACATACTTTGTACAGAGATTATTACAATAGTGTATAGGGAGTGGACACAAATGAATGTTCTGTTACAGAGAGAAGATGCCAAATATGCTGAATAATCACATTTAAAATGACTTCGAGTTGACTGATGAATTCTGTGTTTCATTCTATATTCATTCATTGTTTGGACTTTTAAAACTTTTTTTTTACTCCACTCCAGTGTATCTCATGGAGTGTTTTTTACCCATGAAAGCTTATGTCCAAATACATCTGTTAATCTTTAAGATGCCACAGGACTCCTCATTGGTTTTTGCAGATACAGACTGACACAGTTATCTCTCTAAAACTTTTTTGCATGACTTGCAGAAAGATGCATCAACGACTGATATTTATAGAAAGGCTTTCACCCTGATCTAGCTCAAAGACTTTGTTATGCAGAGGGCAGCACTGAAATGCAGCCACCTCTGGGGTGGAGAGTCAACAGGTGTTATTTATAATTAGTGCTTACAGGCTGCAATCTGGTCTGGAACCTAATGTGCAGGGACTGTACAAACATAGAGAAAAGGAAAACATAGAGAAAACTTCCTGCCCCAAAGAGCTCACAGTCTAACAAACAAGGTCTTGGCAGATGGATGAGGCAAAATGGGTTCATTGTTATTGTGACGCACCCTCCCCACCCACATGGTTTATGAAATGGACTCATGGACATGAATATACATAACTCAAAGGTGGTTTGAGCAAATTATTTCATGTAACCCATCGATCTTCATGTCATGATCTGCTGGTTCTGTTTTTCTTACTCTGTTGTATGTATCATTTGTGTGTGTAAAATTAGACACATGGAGTGGGGAATAATTTGTGAGTTTCAAATGTGTAAATGGGAGACATGGAGAGTGTTACCTACAACTTCTAGATGAGCCACTGTTAATCTTTTGTCCTTAAGTCTGAGCAGTGGTTGGTAGGGAGTGGCCTCAACTCCTTAACAAAAGGAATAGGAAAGCAGAGGCCTAGGTCTTTTGGCTGGGTTGCACCTGAAGGAAGGAGCCAGAGACCCCAGGGTGGGGAAGAGAGCCGTGGTTTAGAGTGGCAGCCGGAAAAGAGGTTTTAGGGTGAGTTTGATTAAGTTTGCACTGAGGTTTCTTAGGGTTGCTAGGTGTCCGGTTCTCTACCGGACAGTCCAGTATTTGCACCCTCTGTCCGGTAGAAAAATTCAGAAAATACTGGCCACGTGCAATGTCCAGTATTTTCTGAATTTCCAGCTGGCCGCCGGATGGAAGCCTGGCAGGGGTGGGTGAGCAACTTGGAGGCGGGGTCGCGATTGGCGCTGCGAGCCCTGTGGTCGTGTGCAAAAGCCACTCCCCCCGCCTGGCTTCTGCACACAACCAGAGGCTCCCAGCACCAACTGCGGCCCTGCCTCTCAGCTGGGAGCCTCTGGTTGCGTGCAGAAGCCGGGCGGGGGGAGTGGCTCCTACTAGGAACTAGAGGGAGTGCCTGCTAGGGGTGCAGCCTGTTGGACTCTGGCTGCGGCCAGTGGCTGCACCACCCCCCGCCAGCTCTGCTTCCTGTCCCCCTTCCTCCGCCCCCTCCTCCTCCCCCCGAACTCCCCCAGCTCTGCTTCCCGCCCCCACTTCCTCCCGGCCCCCCTTCCTCCCAGCCAGCCCCCGACACTCCCCCCCCCCCCCGCCCGCCAGCCCTGCCTCCCACCTCCCCTTCCTCCCGGACAGCCCAGCCCCCCTCCCAGCTGGTCTCTCTCTCCCTCTCCTCCCACCCATGATCAAGTGTGTCCAGTTTTTTTGGGGGGGGGTCTACTTGGTAACCCCTAGTTTCAATGTAGAATTATTCAAGCGGTTTTGTTTCTTTTTATTTGTAACCTACTTTGCTCTGCCTACTTTCACTTATTACTACTTAAATCCTACGGCTTCAACTTTATAAAACCATTTTTATTTTCTATCAAACCCAGTGTAAGCGATTGTTACCTGGGGGGGCAACCAGTGTGCACATTCCCCCTTTCATTGCTAAAGGGAGCTTACCTAATTCTTTGGGGTTTGATCCTCTCTGGGGAGTGCTCTCCCAGGAGGCTGGGCCCTAAACTGCACTCTCCTTGGACCTGAAATGGTTCAGTGTCTGTACTGCTTCTCGGCGGGGGCAGGGACCTCAGCTCGGGGCCTTGGCTGGGGGAGACCAGAGGAGCTGGCCCAGCAGCACCGGGCAGTGAGGAGCCCCAGAAAGCAGGAAGGCGAGTGGCAGTGGCCGTGTCAGCACCCCCAAGGGGTCGTCTGTGACCGCACTCCATCACAGTTATGCTGTGGAAAAGAGTGATAAAAACAACAGGATGTGTGCAATTCTTTGGTGACTAACAGACACTCAGTGTAACAGCACCATAGGGTGGGGAAGTGAAACAAGGATGTAGTTTTGGCCAGTTATACCAGAACAAACCTCTTTTATTACCAGACATGCTATGGGATCTTTAAGGTCAAACAAATCAGCCTTAACTCTCTTCTGAAAGCATCACCTACTGCAAGGTGTTTCTGGCTTGTAATCCTGTGCTTAGACCACTCGCCCATACTTCTCTCAACTGTAGACTGAGTCTCTCAAAGGAAGTGGTGAAAGTGTAACAATATGGTTTTTCTGTAACCATGTTGGAAGGCCTGAACTAAAGCCTTCTTCTGCAGCCAGACTGAAGAGAGCAGCCATTAGCTGTAAAGCCTGGAGTCACATACTCACAGTCCATCTAAATTGCATTAAAATAGTGTCACACTAGGCTGTGAGAAGGTGACCTTGTCCTTATGGCGCCCACAGTCACCAGATAAAGAAACAGATCTCAAGATGGGTAAAGAAAACTTAATTAACAGCGTTTCATCTGGCAAGAAACTGCTTATCAATAGTTGAGGAATCCTCATTCTACAATTATTGTCCTCGCACTGTCCTATTGTTTGTCTGTGTGATATACCTAACTCATAGAGCTGGAAGAGACCTTGAAAGATCATCGAGTCCAGTCCCCTGCCTTCACAGCAGGACCAAGTACCATCCCCAAGAGGGATCTGCCCCAAATTCCTAAATGGGCCCCCTCAAGGATTGCACTTACAACCTTGGGTTTAGGGGGGTAATGCACAAACCACTGTGAGTGTTTCTGTCTGATGTATAATTAATTTTGCTAGGTGTAACTCAACCAAGGTGGTGGGTGTGATTGGTTAGGTAAGTCTGTTACAGTATGTTATGATTGGTTAGTAAAATTATACTAAAATAATTGGTTAAGGTATAGCTAAGCAGGACTCAGATTTCACTATATAAACTGGGGTTCAAGAAGGAAGCCAGCAGAAGAGCAAAAGTAATAGAAGCAGAAGGAAAGAAAGGAACACCAAGAAGAAGGGGGAAGACCTGGAAGAACTCATCTCCAATACACAGCCTAAGACCAGAGCTGTCAAGATCCTTCTGCATGATCCAGGTGTGCAGCAGCTAAGATCCAGAGACACTGATCTTGCCTGGCCAACAGGGGAAGGCTGCCTGCCTGTATCAGGATTGGTAAGCATGACACTATGTGCTTAGCATGTGTATTCTGCCTGCTTGGGAAGTGTCAATGAATAAGAATATTACTGTGTGAGGCTCTTTCAGTGGCAAAAGATCCTGCAAACCCGTAGGAAGTTCTGCCCTGAGCCCTTAGGAATTGGGCTGGGGTGGGTGTGTAAATTAACAGGGTTGCACCTTCAGCCCTAGGAACTGGGTAAAAGTGTATATCCCTAAAGTGTGGCAGGGATAGAGAAATTTGTGTGGGTAACAAGAGTCACAAATCTGCACGATAAAGCAATGGAAATAATACCCCATGAGTCCTTACACTCATTTTACATATGTGTAAATGGAGGCACCAAGAAGTTGTCCCATAGGTCACTCGGTAAACCCATGACAGAGCCAGGACTGGAACTCACATCTCCTGACACTTTGCTCATTCCACCAAAAGTACAATCAGTGAGTTGTGATCAGCATGGTGAAAAACCCTGGACTTCTTTAGAAGACACAAGAGAAAAATGTATCTCCTGGTGTGCCATAAAATCCCCCCTTCCTTCCTCTATTAGGTGCAATTTAGAGATAGTCTATTCATTGTTCTAGAGGAGGGTCACTCACCACTAGTGTTCCCTGAAAGCTGAGGGGTTGGGTGGCCACCTAGGATAGATTAAAATGCCACTTTGCTGATTAGCAGAGTGCTCAGAGCTTGCAGCAGCTGACAACATATGTTTCTACTGATGGTGCACATCCACACATGCCTCAGTGCACAGAAAAATTATTCCACACATGGAGAGAAAAAATTACCATTACTGGTCACCACTCTTAAGTGCTCATTGAATCATCCAGCCTGTGAATAAGACCTGATAGTTAAATCTCAAAGGGCTTGATAACCTTTGGAAGTGCCACCATTTCTGCTAGCCAACCAGTTCCTCCTGGGTTAATTCCCTCCACTCCTGCTAACAGGCAGCTAAATCACATCTTGGATATTTTCAACCAAACACACCAGGCTCTATTATATCCAAATCCTGCAACCTATGACCACATTATCAGCTGGGCATTTTGTTCAACATCACTGCAGCTGCCTCTTGCATCTTGGCAGGCTTGAGATAGTCATTGCACTAGCATAGCCAGGACAGCAAAGCCTAAGGTATGGAAAATAAAGGACAAATGGGCACATTGAACCCCTGGGCGGCTGCGTCACTGTTTTTAATGGATTGTTGTGTGTACATGTCATAAGGTAGCTCATAGAATCCTAGGGCTGGAAGAAACCTCAGGAGGTTATGGAGTCCCCTGCCCAAAGCAGGACCAATCCCAACTAAATCATCCTAGACCAAGGCAAGCCAGTGGTAAACTGATTTAAGTATGTCCACATAGGGATTTGCTGCAATTTAATTTTAAAACTTATTTTAGTAAAACCAGTGCAAGTTCTGTGTGCAGGCGAGTGCATGGACTTGTAAGACAGATGATGATATGTTCCGACTTACTCCTGCCAACTTCCTGCTCCCCCTTATCCTGACATGGAGGCTTTCATTTTTGTTTCTATTCAAAACAATCTACCAAATTCTCCTCCCACACAATCTCAAATCCATGGCTGCATCTAGACTGCCAAGATTTTCCGCAAAAGCAAGTGCTTTTGCAGAAAAACTTGCCAGCTGTCTACACTGGCCGCTTTGAATTTCTGCAAGAACACTGACGATCTCATGTAAGATTGTCAGTGTTCTTCCGCAAATACAATGACTCTCCTGTTCAGGAAAAAGCCCTCTTGCACAAATGCTTTTGCACAAGGGGTCCAGTGTAGAACCGTTTTGCGCAAAAAAGCCCCGATGGTGAAAATGGCGATCGGGGCTTTCTTGCGCAAAACCGCGTCTGGATTCGCACGGATGCTTTTCTGCAAAAACTGCTTTTGCGCAAAAGCGTCTGTGCCAATCTAGACGCTTTTTTCCACAAATGCTTTTAACGGAAAAACTTTTCCGTTAAAAGCATTTGCGGAAAATCATGCCAGTCTAGACATAGCCCATGTGTGTGGCGGGGGAAACAGCTTGCTTAGAACAACATCATTAGGAGACAACATCTTTCAATAGATTCCTTTGCCTTGGTCTTGTTCTTTGCTCACATTCTTTCAGTCTCACCCTTGTTTTAAAATAGATGGCCCAGTAGTTTCAGCTTTGGCAGGGGCCACATGTAACCCAGAAGCACTGAGACTATGAAGTTTGCTCTCCAGTTCAGGCACAGTTGGCTTTTCACTCATGTAGAGAAAGCACAGGGCTTTAGCTCCTAAGGTTGCAGGTTTACTCCTACCTGCTGATGATGGGCTTTCTACAAATTACATACAGGTGAAATGAGTTTGGGGCCTCAGTTTACTGAAAGGTGACATGATTTTGACCTGTCATTTGACCAGCAGCTGTCAGGGGAGGAATACTTACGAATAACTGTTCCCATTACACCCATTTGCTTAAAGAATCCAAAATACTTTCCAGTGCAGGTACATCAGCTCTCAGTTCCACCATCATCAAAAAGCATCCAGTCCTGGGGTGTAACACTACAACATCCTGGATCCAGCACAGGGCAACACTGCCTAACGTTTAAAACAAAAAGCATAGAAGAATTCTGGATCCATTTGAAACATCCGGGGAAATGTAAGGAGATAAATGGCAGACCGGAACTTAGCCAGGACACCAAGGGTAAAATCCCTTCTCAAGTCCCTTTGAACAAGTCAGTTAGTCTCCGAGTCTCAGCTCTGCAGTTGTGCAATGGGAATAATAGCATGGCCCTGCTTCCCAGGGGTATCCTGAGTAGTAATACATTAAAGATTGTGAGGCGCTCAGTTGCTATGGTGATGGAGACCATGTAAGTATGATAGATGACAGATATCCCCTTAAGGAAAGCAAAACCACACTTCTGTATACGATGCCTTCCAAAGATCAGGGCTATATTAAGCGTCACAGCACCCTTATCACCTCACTGTTATTCCCTACTTTTACACAGGCCCAGCCAAAGAGTTCGCAGGGCCCAAGGCACTGGGGCTGAGCTGCACAGCCGTGCGGCTCCAAGTCAGGGCAGCGAGTGAGCGGCCGGATGGGCGGGGCCAGGAGCTGGACAGCTCGGGGCCCAAGGCAACCACCTCGCTCGCCTTGTCCAAAGGCTGGGCCTGCTTTTACAGGTGGGGAAACTGAGGCCACCAAGACAGAATCACTAGGTAGGTGAAAGGGCCCCTCTATCGAGGACTGCCCTAGCCTTCCATCCCCAGGTGCCCTTTAAGGAGGGCAGGGGGGCTGCAGCTCCCCCCCACATTCATATGGGAACATTGCTGGCCGTGCCCCTTCATCAGGGAGCGAGGGGAAAGTGCACAGTTTGCTGTATTTCTCACTCTGGCTGGGGAGCACAGGGGGCAGATGTACCTGGACGTGCCCCAGCTGGGAGACATTCATTCACCCCTCCCTCAGCAATGCCTGCTGGAGCTGCAGCAGCCATGGAGAGGCGCTTCTCACCTGGCCCCAAGCTTCTGCAGTGAGAGAGGGCTGGAGTTGTCGTCTCTCCCCAGGGCAGCTGCATACTGAATCCTTCATCCCCAGCCCCACTCCAGAACAATGATTTAAATGAAGAAAAACAAAAATGAATTGAATTAAGGACCCGAGCAATGCCGAGTAAATCTTCTTGTGTATAATAATAAATATGTTTTGAAAAAGATGTTTAATGGCAAAGGTACATTCAAGGACTCTGTATGACACACATAGGTCAGGCTCCGTCTAGATTACAAGCGTCTTGCTCAAAAAGCTTTTTGTGGAAGAGATCTGCAAAAACTTCTTGCGCAAGAGTGCATCCACACTGCAAAAGCTCATCGAAAAAGCAATGTGCTTTTGTGCAAGAGAGCATCCAGACTGCATGGACGCTCTCTAGAAAGAAAGTGCTGATAGAATAGTGGTAGAGATGTAGCCGTGTTAGTCTGGGGTAGCTGAAGCAAAATGCAGGACAATTTAGTCTTGAAAGTGCTGATAGGTATTCACAGAATGGCCACCAGGGCACCTATGCTTTTTTCGATAGGGGTTTTTTGTGGAAAAGGAAGCAGGTCCCCATCCACACACACCTTTTTGTGCAAGAGCTCTTGTGCAAAAAGGAATTATTCCTCGTAGAAAGATAAATAACTCTTGCACAAAAATCCTTCTGTTCTGTCGATTTACTTGCACAAAAACGTGCTTGAGGTGTGGACGCTCCGCAAGTTTTTGTGCAAAAACTCTGTAGTCTAGAGGTAGCCTCAATGAGCACCTCGTGTGACCAGCTGAACTCTCCTCCCCAAGGATCTCTAGAACTTTCCCTTTGGGTTGTCCGATGTGTAACTCCGGTCTGTCTCTTTGGTGTGTCTATCAATGAGAAAAGGTCCACGGAGCCCAGACTGAATCTGGATTACAGCCATGCCAGAAAACACCACAATGCAGCTGGCTCCCACTGAACTCAATGGGAGTTTTGAACTCAATGTCTATGGAGTGGACCCACATGTTGCTCTCTTGCTTTGCCCAAAGTCAGGATTGTGAAATTCTGGTTTCTCTAGCAAGAGATTAAAAAATGGTGCTCTCAGACGTCCCCTCCCAAACTCAGTTATGCAGCCGACACATATGGGCACAAAACTCCTTATGCAACGTCCTGGATACCCTGTCCCTCAGCCTTACTCAGGGCAGCACTCCTTGCTCACAGCAACCATGCCAAGAAGTCCATTAGGATTACTGACTTCCGGCATGCAGAATCAAATCCCAAATGCACATGGGCAAAACCTGATACCCATGTGCACAAAGTCCTTCACTGAGAAGGAGGGGGAGAGAGTCTATTTATTTTGGTTCATAAAACACTTCCCAAGCGGGAGAGTGAAAAGGGAGGGAGAAGGAGGAGGGTTACAAGATTTCTTACGCAAAGTAACAAAGCTGGACATGAGTCAACAGGGTTCGCTTGTAGCCAAGAAGGTTAACAACATATGGGCTCCCCATTATATAAAATATGTAGATGCACTGGAGAGGGTCCAGCGGAGGGCAACAAAAATGATTAGGGGGCTGGAGCACATGACTTATAAGGGGAGGCTGAAGGATTTGGGCTTGTTTAGTCTAAGGAAGAGAAGAGTGAGGGGGGATTTGATAGCAGCCTTCAACTTCCTGAAGGGGGGGTTCCAAAGAGGATGGAAAGAGGTTGTTCTCAACGGTGACAAATGACAGAATGAGGAGCAATGGTCTCAAGTTGCAGTGGGGGAGGTTTAGGCTGGATATTAGGAAAAACTATTTTGCTAGGAGGGTGGTGAAGGACTGGAATGGGCTACCAGGGGAGGTGATGGTATTTCCATCCCTAGAGGTTTTTAAGTCCCATCTTGACAAAGCCTTGGCTGGGATGATTTAGTTGGGATTGGTCCTGCTTTGGGCAGGGGATTGAGTCAATGACCTCCTGAGGCCTCTTCCAATCCTATGATTCTATGAGTACTGTAGAAGCTGTAGAAACCATTTTCATATTTAGCTAGAAGCCATCTTGTATATCAGAAACCATTTCAGCTTTTCTCTCAAGCACGTAGACCAGAGTGAACTTTCTGTCACCCCGTGAGAAGAGGCCTACAAGATGGGCTATTGGTATGTGTTAATTGGGCTGGTTGGGACAGGAGATGTACTCCCTCGTACCTGTCCGCCATCTTGTTGATAAGGCTTTGTTTTTCCAAATTTAATTAAGGATTTCTGTAATTGGATGCCCTGACGTCAGACTGTTTGGCTAAGGGTATAAAGATACTAGGATTAATTGTATTAGCAGCCTTACTGGGCCCGGCTCTGCTGTGACCACGTTTGGCTCATGCTGTGCTTTATTAATTAATAAAGCTGTTTGTTAGCTGCCTAAACACAGAGGAGCGTGTTTTTGCTTCGACAGTACCATTATGTTAAATAGCTTAGATCCAATGCCACTGTCACCCATAACCGTCCTCAGGTCCAGTCCCCAGGGTAATCACCCATGAACCCTGCAGTACAGCCCACAAGCCCTGGCAGAGCAGGGTGGGAAAAGTTCTGGAGGTGAGGGGCTCTCCTGGAAAATGTTCAAAGACCCTTCCTATCTAGGCCCCCAGCAGCAGCCACATGTCTAAGAACACCTCTGAATTGCTAACCTCAATCACACATAGTGGTGTCACATTATTGGATTTTAAAGTGAGCAGATCACTGTTGCACCCACTGGTGGCATTTGCCCCAAATTCTGTTCATATCACAAAGGTCTGAATAAAGACATTGGTGGGATGGTACGCTACATTCCATGTCCTAATGACATAAAAAACCAAACAATGGATACTTAAGAACAATTTGCAACTTCTCTATCAGCTTCATGTAGCATGGAGATTCTAATAGACTATTTCTTTCCTTTTTTTTTTCTTTCTCTTCTCCCCATCCCTTATTTATTTTGAAACTGGATCTTTAATAACTCCATTCACCTGAAGAAGTGGGTTGTGCCCACAAAAGCTCACAATACCATCTACATGTTTTGTTAGTCTATAAGGTGCTGCAAGAATATTTGTTTTTTAAATTTTTCCAGTTACAGACTAACTCCATTACCCCCTGAAGCTTTTGAATTTACTGTGTTAGTCGACAGGATCTTAGTTTAAAATTTGCTTTAAAACTATGTCATTCGTGTGTTGCTGAAAATTATAAAATCGCATCTCTAAAAAATCGCTCCTGCCTCAGCTGATGTTGGGCATAGAGGCACTAGTTTAATACTGCTGAGTAGGGCCCCATAAATCCTAATGATAGCCTTGCCACCTGGGTCCTTCTTCTCTATAAGAAGGAGTGAAACCATTGCTGAGTTGTCGCACCTCTTCCTGCTAAGGACTACACATCCTCACCAACCATCCCTCCTTACTCACCACAGCAAGCAATCTCACAGAATCACCTGGGACACTATAGTCTCCAAAGCTTCTCCTACCTTGCTCACCACTGTGCTAGCTGAGCACCTTCCCATAGCAAGGCAAGTAGCATCTGGAGTGGGCTGTAAATTCTCTCCTCTTCTTTCCCTGCCAACAGCACTCGTGCAGCATGGCTCCCACAGGCAGCTCTCAACCCAGACCGACCAGGGTTAAGGAGATCTGGGGGACATGGAACAAAGCCCAGGAGCACAGGGGCAGGCTGCCCAGCCGCTGCCTCTGCTCTCTGGGGAATCACACTTCCAGCTGCACAAGGGGCTTTCATTTCATTCAAGAGCAACTGGTGTCACAGAGCCCTCTAGGCCAGAGGGCAGCAAAGCTGGAGGCAGCGGCAGGGGGTGCTCTGGCTTGGGGAAGAGGAACAGGAAAGACTCAGAGTACAGAAGGGGGAAATGCTGGGCCAGCCCTTTCAGCTCCTCCTGACTTCCCTTAGACGGTTGCATCCGTGGGAGTGATGACTCTGGCCAAGCAGGGGGTGGGGCTGGGGGCATAGGGATGTGACCTGGGAGAGGGGACCCCAAGCCTGGGAGATGTGAGAGGGGGTTGGGACCCCTTACCTAGGGGATACGGTAGGGAGCCAGGAGTGGGGATCCCAAGCCTGGGGGACCTGGCAGGGGGCCGGGACCCCTCACCCCGGGACACGTGGCAGGGACCCTGGGCCCGGGTGTGTGGGGTGCCCCTAGGGCTGAGGGTCCCGGGGGGGGGGGCAGAAACTCGTGGCCCGAGGCTGGCGGGGCGGCGCTGCGGCCGAGGCTCGCGGGAGGCGATGGGGGGCAGCAGCAGGTGGCCCTGCCCCGGGACGCTGCGCTCCCTCCCAGCGGCGGGGGCGGGGCGGGGGCCGGGGCAGCCGCTCCCAGCGCGGCCCCCACGTGCTGCAGCCGGGCGAGTGCGGGCGGCCGGGGCCGGGAGAGCAGGACGGGCTGGAAGGCGCCGCGAGAGGTACCCCGGGATCCCCGTGTCTTCTCTAGGGAGCCTTTGCGACCCCCGAGCCTCCCCCACCCCGGGGGCTCCCACACCCTCCCCCCACGGAGCCCCCGCGCCTCGCTCCCGGGACCCCTGAACTCCTCCCCACGGAGCCCCTGCCCCGGAGACCCTTTGAGCCTGCCCTGGGATCCCCAGAGCCTTCCCTAGGGAGCCCCTGCCCTGGGGATCCCTGAGCTCCCTGATCCCCTACCCCAGCCACCCTGAACCTCCTAATCACTTTCCCTAGGGATCCACGGCCCCCTGCTCTGGGGACCCCCCAAACCGTCCCAGGACTCCTCCATCCTGTGCCATAGGAACCCCCTGAACCTCTATTCACCTTTCACCCCACTCCCTGAGCCAGAGAATCGCTTGATTTTCCCTCCAGCCCCGCACCTTCCCCAGAACACCACAATCCCATGTCCCTGGGGACTCCCTTGCCCTCCTGCACCTTTCCCCAAGGAGCGCTTACTCACTCTTCATCCACTCCCTACCCCCATCCCCAAATCCTCCCAAGCTCCCACCCCACAGCTCTGTGCCCCAGCCCCATTGTCCTTTTGCTGAAGGAGGTGCTGGGGGTTCAGGAAGAACCAGACTGCTCCGGGGTGACATGTACCTGCTACTATGATCTTTCTATCTTTCTATCCAGCTGCTACTATGAGTTATGGGAGGGAGGTGGAGGGGAGGTTGTCATAACTGGCAGGTTCTGGCCCTGTGTGTGTTCTGGAGAGTGCCTCTGCTTTGGACCTGGGGTGATGCAAAGCCAGAGTGAGTGTCGGTGACATTGACACTGGGGCAAGGAACGTGTCCTGACAAAAGTCCCTCTTCAGGCGCTTCATTTCTTTACAGAAAGTTTTAACCTTTGGGCTAAAAATATTGTCGGCTCCTGAAATCTCAGCGTCCTCTTGAGAGAGCCTGGGAAAACCTTTTTTATCCACCCTTGTATTAGCAGGGAGAGGGGAGGTAGTTTTTCCTCAGGTGAGAGAAAACTTTAGGTGAGTAGGCACTGCTAAGTTTGAAGTAGAGGTGGGAATTGGTTGAATAATTATTAGTTATCTCTTGAATGTCTTGTCTAAAGGGTATGCAGGACTGCCCTCTACTGGATGGAGTGAGAACTCTTCAATTGTGTCAAGCTTTATGTTGCTAATATCATGGAGATTCTCCTTTAAGCACTTTGGGGGCAGCGACTGTTTTATTCTGTGTCTATACGGTGCCTAGTGCAATGATGTCCTGGTCCATGACTAGAGTCCCTGGGCACCATCATGTACAAATACTAATAAAACGTGGTGTGGGCTAATGATTGGGGAGCAGGGGGATCGGGACTTTCACCTATCCCTGGGGAGTTCTAAGTGGCTACGGTGTGCAGCGTCATAGGAACTGGGAAGCCCTGGGTGACTATGGTTTAGTTACAGGAGATGGGAATCCTATATGGGGCATATGTAACTTGAACCAGCATGAGCCAACCAGCTTTGTTACAAGGGACCTCCAGTGACAAAACCATATAAGCCTCTAACAACAAAATAAAGCTTGAAAGCCCTTAGGGCAGGAGTCTCAAACCCATGGCCCATGCATCAGCCTGAGTAGTTCCATAAGCCAGTGCAGCGACCGAAACACTAGGTAGCAATTCCTGAGAAGTTGTACCAAATGTCATGTATGTATGACAGAAACTGTGACGGTCACAAAAACGGAGAGGTTTCACTTTTTGCCTATACACTGGCCCATGCAGCTGCTGGCACGTGAGTCTCTGCAGCCCTGGGGAGGGGAGGTATTCACACCCTTTCCCTGAGCTCAGCCCCTGCTCTGTCCTGTCCCACTCCTGCTCTGCCCTCTTGCCCCCTGCATTGTACCCTTTCCACCAACCCCCGCAAGGGATGCAGTCTTGGGGATTATCAGGAGTTGAGCAACTCCTCCCTCCACACTCACTGTAGGGGCAGGAGCCATGGTGAAGCGGGGAGACCCGACTGGCCTGGGAGATGGCAGCGGAGCAGAGCAGGTTGCTGCATTGCTCTGCTTTCCTGCAGCTCCTGCCGTTGCAGGAACTGCAGGGAGGCAGCTGACTCCTCCTGCTAGCCGCAGCCCGCCCAGGGCCCTGAGGACTAATCTGAGTATGGGGAACTGTCCTGTCCGTAGGACAATTGGGGCAGCCGTTGTGGGGCCCCGCTGAAGTGCAGGGTCTAAGGCGGCTACCTTGAACAACCCTATGGACAGGCAAGTTCTGCACACACCTCCCCTGAGCCACAGGGACGTGCAAACAGCAGCAGCTGCCAGAAGCTGGAAGCCGCTGTAACCTCATTGTGCTGCTGGTGGTGGCAATGGGAGCATTGGAAACCACCTGGGGGCAGCAGGCGGGGCTGGGGGGACAAACAGGGGAAGGGAGAGTGCATGGGCTGGTATGGGCACACGAGGGAGGGGGGGAGGATGCATGGAAACTCCTGCTCCCCAGGGCCCAGCCACAGGGGAGGGCCCGCTGGCCTGTAGGAAGAGTTGAAGGCTGACCCTGGCCCTAGGGTAAATTGAATTTGAGGCCCCTGCCTTAGGGCTTGACTTGGCTTATGTAAAAGGTGCATTTTCTAAACATGTTGGTTAAAGTGCTGTGGACTAGGGATGTTAGCGAGCAGTTGAATGGAGTATCGACTACTCGCTCCTCCCCCCGCTGCCTCTCTGGCGGGGGGGGGAGTGGGAACAGGAGCTGGTGCTGGGGGGCGATGGCTTAAAAGCCATTCCCCCCCAGCACCATCTCTGTGGTGCAACCTTCCCCCCTCTCCCCCGCTGCCTCTTTTTGAGGCAATGGGGGCGGGCGGGATAAAGGAGACTGCTGCGAAGCTGCCACTGTCCGCGGTGGGCTGAGGTTCGTTGTGGTCAGAGGCTTCTCCAGCAGCAGCCCCTGTCCATGGGGGTCCCAGTGGGGAACTGGGCCTCCCCATGGACAGAGGCTGCTGCCGCCATGCAGCTCTTGTTCATGGTGGTCTGGGCTGGCCGTTCCGGCTCAGCTGGTTCAGGATGTGGTGCCTCTGCATTTTAAATGTAGCAAGAACTCTTGCTACATTTAAAATCCAGAGCTGCAGCACAGGTGGGTCCCGGAGCCGGCACAAGCCGGAACTGCTCAGTCCTGGCTCAAGCCGGCCCCTGGAGCTACCCCCGCTGTGGCTCTGCAGAGCGGCCCTTATCGACTAATCGTGTAGTCGATACGAATTGTGTCAACTACACGATTAGCCAGATAACCGCAATTTACCATCCTTACTGTGAACTGAACAAGAGGAATTTAACAATTCCAGCTAGCACACATTACAATACAGCTTGTCCTGTCCACAGCAGGATTTTAAAATGTTTCCGCTCACTCACTTTAAAGAGACGTCTTTTATGCCAGTCTAGATGTACCCGTGATTATGAGCCACAGACTCCACAACCTCTTCTGTGAATCAGCAACAAGAGGGGGACAGAGACTGACGTGAGAATCCTGAAGGGGATTATGAAGATAATTATCTCTGTGGGGGTTGCTACTCTTTGAAATGAACTGTGTATTTCAATGGTTTAATGCTCTCCTACATGTAAAGCCCAATACTGTGTGCATTAGGGATTGTCTTAAACAAACCCACAGCCCACTCAAACCCCTGTGAGGTCTGGGAGTGCTAAAATCCAGATGTTGCAACTTCCTTCCAGGTCTACCCCATCTGTAGCAATCTGGGCTCCCTGCTTGTTCACTCTGCTCAAAGAAGGGTTTCAGAGAGGAACTATGGCTAGACAGTGGACACCAGTAGGAAAGGAAGCAAGGGGAGAAAGCAGCAGTGTGAGCAGGGATGGGACCCCCTTGCCTGGGTGGTAAGGACCTTCAGTAACATGTTCATCAAGGAGGATTGGCAGCACACAGCATCTCTCGGGGTGGGAGGGTGAGTCCAGCTGCCTCTCCTAAATCGGGGAGGGGGGGAATTAACTGTTTGAAGACCTTGCAAACTGAGTTTCTGCTGGGAGAATGGGGGAGGATGTGGATCTTTCTGGTGTTTCTGTCAAATTCCCATGGAAGTGAAGCTCTTGAACAGGTATGGATGGAGTCATCATCCCGCCAGAGTTTAACAGAGGCCGCCTCTAGATTGGCAAAAGTTTAAGCCTCCCTGTTATCGGTTAAAGTAACTTAGAGTTTCTTACAGGTACTGTCCTATTGTAACCCACGTCCCTGCCAGCTCTTTAAATAGTTCCCTGCTGGCTTTTGCCGCAGCTCAGCCAGCACTATGCTTCCAGTTCCCTGCTGGCGTAGATCTATTGATGGCAATGACCATGAAAGCACTTCCCTTGGCAGGACTCAGCTGTTCTTAACCACTCGCTGTCTAATTCTGTTCTGAACGGTGTTAAACATCACATGGAGAGAAAAATGCCAGCTCCCTGTCTACAGATGTTACACTGTGGCATCCATCCCTGCTCTGGTCAGTGGAGATGGGCCACTGGGGAATTCTAGGGTTGATTTCTTCCAGCTTAGTCCAGGCCAGAAGGAACAGTCCTGGAATTTTATGGGAGGTTTTAAAAAATATTATGACAAGAGTGCTGGGGTTACAGTCCTCTGAAAGAGGGTGGGATTTCATGGCAACAGGGCAGGGTACGCAGTTAGGACAGGTCGCATTGCCAGTATTTCTTCCCACTGCAGAGCCGAAGTTTGCAGGGAAGTCACCCTGTTTTCCGTAGCAGTCATTCCTCAGTTTCTTATAACAGGCCCACGCCTCCGTGGTTCCAGTCCAGCAACAGAGCTGCACAGTTACATGCAGCCTCACCTTACATTCCATACTCTCACAACCCCGTTGCTTAGTAGTAGTATCCAAACAGCCTCATGCTGCCAGGCTGTGGACAAACAGTGTGAGATGGGGCCTGGGTAGATGAAGTGACTTGCCCAAAGTCCTATAGCAAGTTAGTGGAAGATCCAGGAGAACCCAGATTGCTTGATTCCCAGTCTGGATTTTCCTCCTGGATCTATCACTAACCTAGGTTTGCTTCCTACAGACACTGCAATGCAGGTGGGTCTCGGGGAAAGTTTTGAAGAAGCAGAAAGTAGAAGCTGGAATTGGGCTGGACATTTTTTATCAACATTTTAATTTTTCCAACATTTTGACCAGCTCTATAGCAAGGCTGAGAATCAGAAAGAAAATATATTCCAGCCATTGGTAGCGGTAACATTGTGGGTCACTGGAGACAGAGCCCTCCACACTTAGGGGACTGTGTGGCAGGAAATGGACAAATGACCGTGGAGACTGGCGTTGTTGGCAAAACAAGGAGTGATGCTCTTGGAGGAGCTAGTAACCAGATTGTTACACTTACAGTTTTTTTGTGAAGGGTGTTTTTGCCTGTTTACAATCTGTGGTTTGATGAATGAGCTTTGCACTGTTCTTAATTATATTTTATATCTGATGTTATTACATCGTCACCAGTGTATCTGGAAGCAGCGACACCATCTAGAAATCCCTGTTTTCTTTTTAAAAGATTTTGACTGAATTATTTATAGTCCAATAAAATGCCTGCAGCAGTCAGTGTAATTAATTATTTCTAGACACATTCATCAGGAAGGGCCCATTTCCTTCAGAATGGTTGTGAAGGCATTTTGGCCACAGGGGGAGTATACAGCGGCGGTAGTTGTCACCACTTGACCTCCCTGTTGCATAATTGGTTTTATTGCTCATGGTGTCACCGGACGCGACTGCACAGAGTTAGACTGCTGTAACTGGATTTCATTATTAAATCAAGCAGTCACTTCTTTAATGTGGAAATGTTCTTTTTAATGTTTTCACATCCACAGCTGTTTAATTCCCTCTCAGATCAGCAGAGTTTCTTTGTACAAAAGCTTTTTTTTTTTTAACGTTTTTTAAGTAACATTGTTTCTGGGGGCTCTAAGCTTATTGTTTGGGTTTTTGCACTTTTTTTTTAACTTCATACAGGTTCCTGCAAAGCTGTTCTCACTAAATACAGGCCTGGAAGGATGGTTGCTTTTTACTTTGGATTTAAGTAGCAGACATTGTTTTCTTTCTGCCTTTTCGGGAGCTTTTTCCATTTATCTTGTTTTCTTCTTTGTGACTGTGATTTGCTCTTCATGCTTTTTATATTTATTCCCCTATGGTGGCACTTTTGTTTGTAAATTTTTAGCCACCAGGAATAAATCTTGTGATATTGCTGCCTTAATTCGGGCTTTCTTTGCCTAGCGGGAGAGGGAAAATGAGAGACTATTTTTCCCAGAGTTGTCAATGAGTCCTTTTGTTTGCTTGTTTGTTTGTTTTTGGAACATTTTAGTGGCATTTGCTGTGTTCTGCACTGCATTATTTTTTCCCTACAGGTGCCACACTCTGGGATTCCTTTTTCTCTCAATCCTAGTGTGATGGGTTGGATCACAGAAATCCCCTTGGGGTTGACCCCCAGTGGACGGATCATGTCACTGACACCTGCCTTTCTACCCTCTGGGGCTCCCCATCACCCTGTCCTGCTGGGCCAGATCCTCTGCTCTCCCCTAGCCAAGACACAGAGCTGGGGTTACCCCCTGCTTTCAGAGCAACACCAAGTATTGTCGGTATTGTCAGTGTGGGACATTGCAGCACAGCTCCTGAGAGACAGTAACAGGCCACGTATGCAACGAGAGTGTCTATGCTGACACAGCGTCGACCTAATGGCATCGTCTGTGACTCGACGCCACTTGGGGTGACAGTGTTACCAGATGGGCGTACAGAGGCACTTAACGTCTGTGGGAGCCAAATGTAAGTGGCGACACTTTCGCAGCTAGGTCCTTACAGTGCAGACCAGGCCTCACTTTTCCTGAGGCATAAGAAAGGAGATTGCAGCAGTAGCATGACAGGTGTCAAATTCTTGTATGCGGTACAGCTCCTTTCCAAGTGACTCAGCCTTTTGACGTCCCATGATGTCAGTTTACCTGCTGACATAGAACAATTGCTGCATTCAGGAGAGACATAAGCTGGTATTCAACTCTGCACCCAAGCAGGCCCCTAGAGCTGCAGAAGCCGGTGTCTGGCCCTGGCAGGAAGCTCAGGTGAACCGGCCCTGTTGGCGATACAGAACCTTGTTGTCATTTCAGAGCAGCGTAGCTGGGAACTCCTTAGCTTGTGGCTAAGGCCTCTCCCAGCTCTAGGTCAGCAGTCCAAAGTCAGCCTGTGCTGGGAGTTGCCTGTTGGTACTTACCATCTAGGGTCTTAGACAGGGGCCAATGAAATAAACTTGGCCTTTGTACTGAGTTTAGACCACAACCACCACCACAAGAGGTCAGGGGCTAACTTAGTTCTCTCTCCTTCACTGAGAAGATTGGTGGTTCCTCTAGACCAGTAGTTTTCAAACTTTTTTTTTCTTGTGACCCAGTGACCCAGCTGAAGAAAATTGTTGATGCTCACAACCCAGCACAATGTGACTGGAGTGGGACTGAGAGCCTTCGGCTGTAGGAGGGGGCTCTAGGTTGGGAAAGGAGGGACTTGCCTTGAGCAGTTCCTGGTCAGCAGTGCTAAGACAGCTTCCTGCCTCTGCATCCTGCCTCTGCAGACCAGGCTGCGCCCCAGAAGCAGCCAGCAACAGGTTCCCAGACAATGGGAGTGCGGAGCTAGTGCTCAGGGCAGGGGCAATGCGCAGAGCTCTGTTTGCTCCTCTACCCCCTCTCCCCACCACACACACACACACACACACACACACACACCTAGGAGCTGGACTGAGTCTGGGGAACAGCATAGTCTGCAGTGCCAGGACAGACAGGGAGCTGGCTTAGCACCCCCAGTGGCTACTTGATCCCCCTGCAGCACCGAGACCCAGTGCCCATTATTCCGTGACCCAGTCCTGGATCACAGCCTGTAGTTTGAAAACCGCTGCTCTGGAGTCTGGCTGGAGCACACGAATATGTCATCAGCCCATGCTTGCTTGTTTAGTGTGGCTCATTTTCTCCAGCGGCTGGACCCCAGAACATCATAATTCTTTGGCTGGTTTTGAGCTGAGACCTACCCCTCTCTGGGTAAGATCATCCTGAGCTTCCGAGCTCTTCACAGCTGAGCCTCCTGTAGGAACCACTGCTTGTACTGTGACACCCCTGTGCATGTGAGCAGCCACAGGGCTTGAACCAGTGGCCTGTGTATCCAGCAGTCCGGCAGGCTCTCAAGAGCCAACCTTAGGGTGCTCTATTAAGAACCAGCCCCAAACTCCCCATTGGCAGTGAGTTCTATACAAAGGACAGGTCTACACTGGTGAAGAGTCTGTATGCCAATGGGAATGTGCTCTCCTGTCCGCATAATTACTCCACTTTCGCAAGAGATGGACGCTATGATGGCAGGAGAACATATCCCACTGAAATAGCCAGGGCCAGCCCACAACATTTAGGCACCTGAGGTGGGGTGCACAAATGATGTCCCCATGCCACCTTTTCTCCTGCCTGCCTGTTATGTCTCTTGTGCCCTCCTTCCTCCAGCACAGCACTCCACCATCTCTGTGCATCTAGAGCAGAGAGAATACATATGCACCAGCAGCAGACACAATTTTCTACACTCTGGGTCCTAGTGGCACCCTCTCCCCCCAAGTCTGGCACGCGAGGCTGCCACCGTAGTTCGTATCATGGTAAGACCAGCCCTGGAGGTAGCATTGATGTGGACAGCGCTGGGGTCACTCTGTGTGTGTGTTTCACATTCCTGAGTGATACAAGTTAGATAGACCTAAGTGGTATGTAGACGTGCCCTTAAATTTTTCCAACCAGTTGTCAAGTGTAAACTCGACTGGTGCTACAACAGCCTAAACATGGAGTCACAAAGGGTACATCTACACAGTAGCATGCAGCTCGAAATAAGCTACACAATCTGAGCTATGTAAATTGCGTAGCTTATTTTGAGATAGCCTGTTTTGAAATTTGGCACTGTCTAAACAGCACTAATTTCTAAACAGAGCACTATTCCGATAAATCCCTTCATCTTTGTGCATAGGGTTGCCAGACGGTTTAACCAAAAATACCAAACACGCCTCCCCCCCCTCCAAAAAAAACAAAAACACTGGGCAGGGGAGAGAAAGGGGTAGACGAAAATTCTTGAGCAAAAAAACAAAAACACAGTGTGGCCCCTTTAAGAAATGCTTTTGAGGCTTTTTGGCCTTAACAGGCTGCTGGCAGCCATCTGCCATCTTGTCTACCTGCTCTGGGCCAGACAGCTGCCCTGCGGAACCCGGTAAGCATCCGGGATTTTTGCCTCCTGGCCAGGAAAAAATCAGAAAATACCGGACATTTTAGGTGTCCAGTATTTTCTGATTTTTTTTTTACCAGACAGGAGGCGAAAATACTGGACTGTCCGGGTCAATACTGGACACCTGGCAACCCTACTTGTGCAACAAGGTTTTCAGGATGTCAGAATAACAAGCCCGTTATTTCAAATATATTTCAAAATAATGGGCTTGCTGTTAAGACATGCAGATTGCTATTTTGCGATAATAGACGTTATCCTGGCATAGTGCTGCTGTGTAGACGTACCCAAACAGTCCCCTTGGATACGCTATTTCTCACCCAGGAGAGCCTACCTTTGTGATAGGCTGTCCTTTACATCAAGAATCATAGCAGTACTCAGGTTATTCTGAGTCTCAGAGGACCAGTCACTTACCCTCAGTTCAGTTGCACGTTAGAGCTTACAGCAAAGACAATGCTTATAGTCAATCCTATGTTAAATTATATAAAGATTTATTGTATAGGAAAATAACCTTGTTATTTACAAGGTTACATATTTACAAGGTTAACATAGACACACACAAATGAGTTCTAATCAAGTTTCAAAAAGAAAGAGATGCTTCAACAAAATGTCAGGTGAAATTTAATGTTCATAAATGCAGAGTAATGCACATTGGAAAATATAATTCCAACTATACATGTAAAATAATGGTGTCCGAATTATGTGTTACCACTCGAGAGATCTTGGAGTCATTGTGTATAGTTCTCTGAAAACATCCACTCAATGTGCATCAGCAGTCAAAAGAGGAAACAGAATGTTGTGAATTATTAGGATAGATAAGAAAACAGAAAATTCATTTTGCCTCTATATAAATTCATGACATGCTCACATCTTGAATACTGCATGCAGATCTGGTTGCCCCATCTCAAACAAGATGTATTCAGATTGGGAAAAGTTCAGAAAAAGGAAACAAAAATGATGACGGGTAAGGAACAATTGCCATATAAAGAAAAATTACAGATTAAACCTCTGTGGTCTGGGACTCTCTGGTCCAGCAACATTTGTGGCAGGAGCTCCAGCTGGGTGGCAGAGCTGCCACTGAAGCTGGCGGGGCTGGGAACGCTGGCGAGGCTACCACCACCTACAGAACCAGAAGGCTGGGGAGCAGAGACTGGGGAGAGGAGGTTGGTGCGCGCTCGGCCCCCCCCACCCCCCAAGACCTCACACTTGCTCTGGCAAATTCCTTGGTTCAGAACTGCCAGATGAGGGAGGTCCAACATGTAAGACTAGGACTTTTTAACTTGGAAAAGAGATGACTAAGGGGGGATATGATAAAGGTCTGTAAAATCATGATTGTTGTGGACAAAGTAAATAAGGAAGTGTTATTTACTCCTCATAACACAAGAACTAGGGGTCACCAAATGAAATTAATGGGCAGCAGGTTTAAAACAAACAAAAGGAAGTATTTCTTCACACAACACAGGCCATTTCTGTGGGGACTGATGCTGCTGCTAAATCAACTGCAGGGCGCTTCCCAGGTACTCTGCCTCTAAAACTAAGGTAGACATAATATACAGAGCTATACCTATCTCATAGAACTGGAAAGGGCCTTGAGAGGTCATTGAGTCAAGTCCAGTCCCCTGCCCTCATAGCAGGACCAAGTACCAAAATGATGCACCAGCCAGCTCCGAAAGCCCAACATCAAGAGCCCACTATCACAGTGAAGGGACAAAAGCTGCAAGCAGTGGACCAATTTACATACCTTGGCAGCACCCTCTCCCGCGCAGTGACAATTGACATCGAGGTCCACTGCAGAATCGCCAAGGTAAGCTCTGCATTCGGCAGACTGCTAACCAAAGTGTGGGACCGCTGTGGAATAAGCCTTGCTACAAAGCTTAAAGTCTATCGAGCAGTAGTGTTAACTACCCTGATGTATGCCAGTGAGACTTGGACTGTATACAGGAGGCACGCTAGGCAACTGAACCAATTTCTACATGATTTGCCTCCGCAGACTTCTGAGGATCCGGTGGCAGGATAAGGTGCCAGACACAGAAGTCCTTTCTAGAGCAGGCCTGCCGTCAGTTCACACCCTGCTGATGAAAGCCCAGACACGCTGGGCTGGCCATGTTGCAAGGATGCCAGACCATCGCATCCCTAAACAGCTCTTCTATGGTGAGCTGTCTCAAGGAAAGCGATTGCACGGGGGACAAAAGAAGCAATACAAAGACATGCTTAAAGCCTCTCTCAGGTCCCTGGATATCAACACCACCTCCTGGGAGACCCTGGCACAAGATCGATCGACATGGCGCATGCTGATCCACCCAGGCTGCCAAACATCTGAAGCCAGAAGGACAACTATAGCACAAGAGAAGCAAGCACTCCGTAAAGCCAGAGTTGCAAATGCTGCAATAGTGGTGCCTACACATGTCTGCCCAACATGTGGCAGAACATTTTGTGCCCACATTGGCCTTATCAGCCATCTACAGACACACCGCGGACAGCCCCACAACTTGTTAGATGTCAAGTTCCTCTTCGAGCACAATCATCATCAAGTACCATCCCTGATGAATTTGCCCCAGATGCCTAAATAGCTCCTCTCAAGGATTGAACTCACAACCCTGGGTTTAGCAGGCTACTGTTCAAACCACTGAGCTATCCCTGCCCCCTTCCTCTACACTCAACCTAGCATGGAGTAGACACTGCAGTAAATTGGCCTAAGTCAAGTCAACTCCAGCTATGTTATTCATGTAGCTGAAGCAGCGTAACTTAGGTCGACTTACCCTGGTATTGTAGACACAGTCCCCTTGTGGAACTCTTTGCCAGAGGTTGTTGTGAGTGCCAAGACTATAACAGGGTTCATCAAAGAACTAGATAAGTTCACGGAGGTTAGGCCCATCTCAGGCTATTAGCCAGGATGGGCAGGGATGGTGTCCCTAACCTCTGTTTGCCAGAAGCTGGGAATGGGTGACATGGGAGGGATCACTTGACGATTCCCTGTTCTGTTCATTTCCTCTGCGGCACCTGGCATTGATCGCTGTCGAGAGACAGGACACTGGGCTAGGTGGACGTTTGGTCTGACCCAGTCTGGTCACTCTTACGGTCTGTCTATAGTAAGCAAGTTTTATAAGTTCTTTAGGGCTAACCCAGTCTGTGCACTGAAGATCTTATGCTTATTCCTAGTCATTCATGCCGTGCCTTCCAGAGTCCAAGCAGCATATACAGTTCCCTCCTGCTAGGGATTTTTATTCCTTTCTGCACTTGTGCTTTCAGCTACTCCGCGGATGGAAGGAATTCACTTGCATGACTCATCTGCTTGGAGGGGAGAACAAAGTCTTTTGTTCTCTTTAACGTTCCACAATAATTTGTCTGGTTTTGGTGGCCCTTTCTCGTTGAGTTGTGTCGTGGTTTTTTTTTTTAAACCTTCTGTTGGTGGCCAGCACTTTACACTCGTTAATGTCTCTCTCCTGTCTGGTGATTTACACTGTCACAGTGTCATATAATACAGATGAATGAATATTACCGTACAGTATGGGATATTATTATATGTTATAATAATCCCATTATAAGTGAGATGAATGTGTGCAGTAGTTTACAAGCATTCAATGGTGTCTAAACAGGACAGACATTTTAAAGCATACTAAATACTAACTCATAGGAAGCCAGACGGAATCATGTCATGCTCTAGTCACGTTCCTCAGAGGCCTGGGGACCGTGGCATGAGCCAGCGCCTGGTCAGCCAGTGTCTACACTTTGCAGCTGGGTGCATGAGCCTCAACTGTTTGGTCTAAAAGACACCCCTGCTCTCTGAGCTCAAACCCAGTGGCTGATGCATAAACCTCAGTGAGGTCAAGCTGCGTGAGGGGCACAGAGAGCCACACCAGGCAAGAGTGGGATACAAGTGGCAGTGTGGAGCTGCTTGCTTTGTGGCTACCCGTGCAGTGCTGTGGGCAGTGAGTGCCTGTCTCCAGGAGGGGCCCTATAACCCCTTTCACCACATGAGTGGTTTGAAAAAGAAGCTCATGGGCAAACTGAGGCCGCATCTGGGGCTGCTGTTTGTAGCTGGAACCACTTGGCCAAATCCAACAGCCAGACCCAAGGTTTGGGCCTACCTCTGTTTCTGACCGGACTGCTCTGTTCTGTTAATAATACACATTGATGCTGTATTTGTAAATCGACTTTCCTAGTCTGTAACTAGTCTCATTGATCAATGCATTGTGAGGTCATGGGAATTCCTGGATTGCCTCCTTAGTCCTGCCTCCTCCAGGTGCTCACTATAAAATGTGACAAGGAGTCCGGTGGCACCTTATAGGCTAACAGATTTATTGGAGCATAAGCTTTCATGGGCAAAGACCCACTTCAGATGCATCTGACGAAGTGGGTCTTTGCCCACGAAAGCTTATGCTCCAATAAATCTTAGTCATTAAGGTGCCACACGACTTCTCGTCACTTTTGCAGATTCAGGCTAACACGGCGACCCCTCTGATGCTATAAAATGTGATACTTAAATCCTTATGGGAGCCAGTGAAATGATCATTTGGCAAGAGTACTGACGTCTTTAACCAGCCTTTAGGTAGGAGCTGTGGTTACTGTCCCTGGTCTGTGTGTAAGGTGGGAGCTGAAGAGTTCACCAGGCTGGGAGAAGGACACATGCCCATTGATGCTGATGGATACCCTGGGGCAGGAGGAACAGGGAGCATGATATGCAGCAGTGAAGTCCCCAGGAGCCCTGACTGCGTGACACCCTTTCCCCAGGAAAGAATTCCTGCTTCTCTACTGTCTGCATCCTCCCTTGGCTAGCGCTCAGCAGCGCCTCCCTTTATCCCAGGGGTGGGAAACCTCTGGCGCACAGGCAAGATCTGGCTCACCCCTTAATTTCATTTAGCCTGGCTACTGGTCTAGAGGGACCAGGTGTGACCCAGCCTGGAAGTTTTTATCCTAGATCTAGAGCACTGGACTGGGAGATGTCCCAGGTCAGTTGCTGGCTTTGCTATATGGCCTTGGGTGAGTCACTTCCCCTCCCTGTGCCTCTGTTTCCCCTCTCACTCTGTATCTGCCTTGTCCATTTAGACAGTAAGCCTGTTGAGGTAGGGCCTGTCCCTCGTGGTGGTTTGTATAGCACCCCCTAGCACCGTGGGCCCTACTGTCCTGTGGGTAGTACTGCGGCAGCCTCTACTAAGGAAACGGCATGTGTAGCTTTGGAACACACCATAGATGACTGCTGTCGACTTTACCTTCTAAGGGCCAGATCCTCAGCGGCGTAGCTCTGCTGGCATTAGTGGGGCTGAGCCGGTTTATGCCAGCTGGGGTCTGGCCCAAAGAGTCAACATGGCAGGAGGCTTATAGTGAAGTGAAAACATGAGAGCGTCGATTGTGTGCACTCTTTGGAAGGTAGCGATTGACTAAGTGTTGGCTGCGGAGGGCCTGACAGCCACCATAGGCCCTGGGGCAAGGTGCGTGGAGGGGGAGGCTCTGCACCCCCCCAGAAGGGACAGGGCCAAGAGCAGTCAGGCCTCAGCACCACCCAGACTGCAGTGTAAACCTCCCCGCCGCTCCCCCCCATACACAGCCCTCAGAGCTCCTTAGAGTGGCGCTACTGTGCTCCTGTGGCAATTCAAAGGGGCCCAGTGCTCTGGCCTCCTCCTATCCCCTCCACCCTGTCGGTGGGCCTTGTTGGCTGTTGAGGTATTTTAACTTCCCACCAAGCTGCACTTGTGAACGCACTAAGGACAAGCTGTGACTTGCACAGAGCATCACTGAGTACCCCCGCCAGTGAAGAGCAATAGTGCACAACAAGGACAGGAAGGGACGGACGCCTGGTATCCAGTGTAAGCTACAGCAGGGATGGAGGTTGGCCAAATGTCGGCTGACTCACGTTTGAGTTTGGCCAAGATATTGGGTAACTGCTCCTCCTCTGGCAAATAGCGTCAAGGAGTTGGGAGCTCAGTTTGATGCTTTAATTTTTCTGCAACCTGTTTGAACAGCCTGTGTTTCTAACCAGAGCCTCATCCCATGGCTCATTTTGCAGCTGTGATGCATTTGGCTTGGCAGGATAGTATGGGATTCCCTCTACACCCTATCAGCATGTCCCCTGGTAGCCAGAGCTCACAGTGGATGGTACAAGGCAGACCTGTTTCCCTGATAGGGCTGGGCATGGTCCAAGAGCGTGGTGGGAGTTGCACAATCCATACTCAGTGGCTAAAGAAGAACAATGAGAAATAAGAGAGGAGTTTACCAGGGGAAATTAGGCTCATTTTTCATGGTGCTTGATAACTGTGGGAGATGTTTGGAAGCCACTGGTGTCATGGCAATGCTAAGGGCAGCCTGCCCCTCCAGGCCTGCCTGCCTCCAGTGGAATCGCCCCAGGGAGGAGTTTGGAACATTGTCTTGTTTCTTGTGAGTTGTTCTAGACTAAGAAGGGCAGAAGCATGTAATAAATCTCCTTTTGCCCGAGGCTGCTGGCTTCACACTGTGGGAGTGCCAGAGACTGGCAAGGTCAGTTGTGGGACCGGTTCTGCTCATGCTGAGGGAATAAATAGGCCCAAAGAGTTAAAGGGGTTAACACGACCCTGTATCTGTTCAACATTAAACAGCGATAAACAAGGTTCAGGGGTTGGTACGCAGGGTCCTCAGCCTGCTTAATGTCCTGGCAAACACCCAGTAAGCAGCCATTTTCTGTGAAAATACAGAAAAGGACGAGTAACAGTTGAAGCGGTTGAAATATGAAGCATGATACAAGGCTGTCGTTTCATTAGCGTCCCTCATTCCCTTCGGCTGGTGAGAGTTCTTGGAAGAAAGCCTCCGTTTGACAGTCTATAAGTGGTATGAAAGATACCGCGGCTTTCCTTTTTGGAGGTTGGGGAGGAAGTTAGTTGAGCTGGGCTGGAGTAGCTGTTGTTAAAATCTCATCTGCTCTCAGATTATAACAAAGACACACAGAAGGGAGATGGAAAAGAAGAGCACAGGTAGAAAATGCAGCTTTTGTCCCTAGGGGTGACTCTTCCTTGCATCCTTGCAGCTAGAGAAACCCAAGCCTGGCACATGTTGGAATAATAACCTGAGGCCAGGTCTCTGCATAAAATATGACATTGGCACTGATGTGAAGACACTCCGGCACTAATGGGAGAGCTTCTCCCAATGATGCAGTTAATTCGCAGTAGCTATGCTGGCAGAAAACACTTAGGCTACGTCTAGACTGCAAGCCTCTTTGGAAAAAAGAGCATCGAGACTATAACCAGTACTTTCAAAAAGCAAGCCACTTTTTTGAAAGAGAGCACCCAGGCAGTCTGGATGCTCTTTCGAAAAAGCACAGTTTGTATTACATAGCGCTTTTTTTTGAAAGAGCACTTTCGAAAAAAGGCATTCTTCCTCGTAAAATGAGGTTTTCCGCGGTCGAAAAAACTGCCACATTCTTTCGATTTACTTTAGAAAGAATGCGGCAGCAGTCTAGATGCAGGGGAAGTTTTTTTGAAAAAAGGCCACTTTTTTGGAAAAAACCCTGTGTTCTAGACACACCCTCAGGTACCAACATTGGGCTGTTTAGGACACTGGTTTTTTTCTGCCTCTGTGGTGGCTATGGATGTGAATAGGTAACCAGATACCCGGAAAGCATCACTCTTACTGGGTACTGGTTAACCAGCACCCAGGAACAACCCCCCACACATGGCCCACTGCAAGCAGAGGGCTGCTCCAGCTCCACAGGGATTGGGAGTTGGACTCCCTACATGCAGGGGGGCAAGGAGCAGACGCTCCCCCACCCCTACATGCAGGGCTGCTGGCTCCTGCTGTTTGCCCCCATTAGCCTTGTGTGTGGGGAGGTTGGCTTCTGCTCCTGGCAGTCCTGCACACTGCGGTCTGGAGAAGAAGTCTGCCCCATGGTGAGCCCAACTCGGGGAGCAGGCTGGGAGCAAGAACCAGCACCCCCATGGGCTGGAGGCTGTTCCAGCCGGGAAGGAGAAGTCCCTCCTGGAATCCCGTTTAATCTGTTAACCTGTTAAACCTAAGGTTTAACTGGTTAATGGAATAACTAGGATTTTACATCCTAGTAGTGGCAGGCTCACAGCAGAGTTGCAGAATACACCATCTTGGCTGGCTAGGCCAGACTTACACTGCACAGAAAGCAAAAGTGGAGCGATAGCAAAGGGTGTGTCTAGACTACATGCCTCCTTCGACGGAGGCATGTAGATTAGCCAGATCGGAAGAGGGAAATGAAGCCGCGATTAAAATAATCGCGGCTTCATTTAAATTTAAATGGCTGCCCCGATCTGCCGATCAGCTGTTTGTCGGCAGATCGGGGCAGTCTGGACGCGACGCGCCGACAAAGAAGCCTTTCTTCATCGGCACAGGTAAACCTGGTTTCACGAGGCTTACCTGTGCCGATGAAGAAAGGCTTCTTTGTCGGCGCGTCGCGTCCAGACTGCCCCGATCTGCCGACAAACAGCTGATCGGCAGATCGGGGCAGCCATTTAAATTTAAATGAAGCCGCGATTATTTTAATCGCGGCTTCATTTCCCTCTTCCGATCTGGCTAATCTACATGCCTCCGTCGAAGGAGGCATGTAGTCTAGACACACCCAAAGAGAAGAGATGGGTGGGAAGAAAAAGACCGCACCAGGAGGGAGGGAGGGAGAAGACAAAGCCTTGCACCTCAGGTGGTTGCTGTCTTGGACCAGCCCTGTAGGGACATTTCTGAGGATCAGGATGACAAAGGCCCAATGGTGTCATGGTGAATCCTGGTTCTCAGGAATCAGCGGGGAGGCAGCCATAACAGGGAATCTCACTTTCCTGTTCTCCAGCCTTATCCTCTTCACTCCCCTTCTCCCTCCCACAATGTTGTTTTTGTTTTGAGACTCCCTGAAAGAGGCAATGGTTGCAACAGCTCCGCCCCTCGTTAGTGTGTTCACTAATTAGATCTAATGTACAACATGCCAATTTTAGTCCATTGGTTTTCAGTCCCATCTTTTCCTAGTTACTGGCCATGGTGTTAATACAGTCCCTGAGCTACAACAGGCCTTTGTGTTTGGACCACTTCCCTCTTCATGTCTTCCCTTTCATAGAATCATAGAATAATAGGACTGGAAGGGACCTCGAGAGGTCATCGAGTCCAGCCCCCCGCCCTCAAGGCAGGATCAAGCTCCGTCTACACCATCCCTGACAGATGTCTATCTAACCTGTTCTTAAATATCTCCAGAGAGGGAGATTCCACCACCTCCCTTGGCAATTTATTCCAATATTTGACCACCCTGACAGTTAGGAATTTTTTCCTAATGTCCAATCTAAACCTCCCCTGCTGCACTTTAAGCCCATTACTCCTTGTCCTGTCCTCAGAAACCAAGAGGACCTTTCCCCAGCACCGTTTCTTACCATAGGCTGTTGTGCGGCTGTGGGAATGTGCACTCCTCACAGTTCAGCTCACAGTTAGGGTCCATTTGTTGGCCCCATTAGTACCACACGCCTGATCCTGGGAACAGCCCCCACGTCCCACAAGTCCTTGGGACTCAGGGTCATTCAGCCTCACTCAGCAGTTGGAAGGCTCAAGTCCTGGCATGTAGCTGTGATTAACTCCCTCGCTCAAGCTTTGAGTGCCCAAGACTGTGCCACTCTGCGATGTCCCTGGGCAGCAGTTTAACGAGGGGGGTGCATGCTTTGGTGCTGCTGTAGGATGAGTGTATTGCACATGCCAGGTGCTCCAGGCATCCCTCCATTCCCTTCCTGCAAGGGCCCTCTGTCCACCCTTCCACTCCCCTTTATTTCAGGCCAGGGGTCACCTGGCCCCAGATTCACTGTTTGGGTTGTTACACTTTTACTCCTTTCTGGTTTTCTTAGAAAACAGCAGTATGTTGGGAAGAGCAGACTAGCTCCAGGCTGGGGAGCCGCTAGAGCCGGAGCAAACTCAAAGCCTAGCCCTGAGGCAAACAAAAGTTTTTCTCAAGAGAGGCTTGGGAGGTTTGATCAGGTGGTTGGTTTGTTGCATTACGTGGTGCCTGACGGGATAGTAACCTGCGTGGTTTGTCTGCTGGGAGTGACGCTCTGAATGGAAAAGCATCTGCCTCTACGGCTTGAGTTAAGTGATCGGATCCATTCGCTCAGTGTCTCTAGCACCCTTGTGGTCTGGATGGGTTGAACAAGAGCCCCAGGGAAAGGTCGGGGCCCTGTTTTGCTCAGTGCTGTACGGACGCAGAACCAAGACGCTGGTGCCTGCCCCAGAGAGCTCTCCCATAGTCATGTTTAGTTTAGCTGGATGATAGTGCCAGTTTGAGGGACCTGAACAACATCCCGGGAGACTCATGCTCTCTCCATTCACAGGACGGGCCCCGTGAAGGCAGTGACGTGGCCGGCTCCTCCACCCCACTCTGCCAATGGACCGCTGGAGAGGGGAGAGAGCTACCCACGCTACAGGTCTAGTCGGTCTCTGAGAGCAACTGTCCCCAGGGGACCTGACTGTGGATATCTGTGACTTCTGGTGTGGCCTTCGGGATCTCTCCATCTCCATCACGGGGCCGATGCCACCACCACATGGCCCTTGGAATGGGAGTCACTATGTGAGTACAAAGAATTTACTCTTCCTTACCTGACGTGGGGCTAGGCCCAGAGGGATGACTGTTCCGGCAGCTCCAGTGCACAATGGACAGGGGCAGATCACATGCCTCTCTAGCCTGGGTCTTCCGCTGGTGCCCTTCTTGGCCCGGGAGGGCAGTGAAGGGAGCATTGTGTTAGCACTGCAGACCACCCAGTTACAGGGACCATGTGGGCTGGAGGTGTTGACCTTGCTGGGTGGCATCCCCTGTGCTGCGTACTGCTGCAGAGGCCCTCGGCAGGCTGGCTGAAGCAAAGCCCTGGCTGGGGAAGGAAAAGACCAATCTGCAGCTTTTCGCTCTTGGCGGAAGGAGAGTCCCCAGGGTGGCTACCAGAGCGGCAGCGCAAAGCAGGGAGCAGAAATACGAGGAGAACCTCTGCCGAGGGCCCCACCCAGCGGGTGATCACCACCGTTTTGGCGTATGCAGTGTGGGGCACAGAGCCGGGATGCAGGCACTCCCTGAACCTCCCTGGAGCAACAGGCCCAGGGCTGCAGGGCCAGCCCCACCCTTCCTCCTTCTGAGGGAGGGCCAATGGCGCCTCATCTCATGGCACTTTTGAGGAGGGAAAATCCTTCCAGCTGTGCCCAACTCTAATACATTCCCGCCCCACCAGGCCTAAAGAGGCAGTTCCTGTCAGTGGGCTCTGCTTATGCTCCACAGCCCCCTCTACACCTGGGTTTAGGGCTGGTGAAGCCATGTGGTGTGAGACCCTCCTGCCCCAGTGGCACCCCAGCTCAGTCTGTCTACAGAGCCAAGCAGAGAGAGTCTGTGTAAGGCCTTCACCAAAGCATCTCTATGGACTCCACAGATCCTGCCCCCTCCCTCTGCAGTGGGCCTTGCTGCCAGGGCCCCCTGCAGTCCCAGAGCAAGGGAGCAGAATTCCCCCACATCAGGAGTTTTCCAAAGGGTTCCTGACCAAAATGTCCCCTCTGTGTGCTGTTGGGTTGCTGTGCTGCACACCAGAGGAGGCTGCATTGCAGTGGTGCTGTGGGCCTGTGGCTAGTGGTGCACTGGGATTATGCTTTGGGATCAGGCAGGGGAAGGTGGCGTCATAGTGTTATATTGTTTGAGAAATGCACGTTGATCCCGTCTCAACAATATGCACCCGTTTTACGTTGGGTGCTGATCAGCCAGTATGATCCCTTGCAGCAATGATGCTGCCCTGTGCTGTGACCTGTAAGCGCCCCCAAACCTTTGCTAAATAAAGTGCAACCCCTTCTCTCCCGCCCCCCCCTTCCCTCAGACAATATGTCTCAGAGCCTAGGGCAGCGGACTCAGGCCCATGCTGCAGGGCTAAAACTAGCAGTGTAGGCATTCAGACTCTGGCTGCAGCCCAGGCACTGAGACTCACCAGTCACCAAGTTTCAGAGCCCAGGCCTAAGCGTCTACACTGCTCTATGTAGACCTGCAGCACAAGCCCAGGTAGTTACCCTGCTCTCTGAGACTCACTGCAGTGGGTCTGTACTGTGTACCTGGCCCCCGCTGACATCCAGTTGAAATCCCTTTTCCCCCTTTGTCCCTGCAGAAAGTTTCCTTGGAGTTGCGAGGCCATGGAGGCATGGAACCTGACGGAGACATGGTACCAAAGCCTGCACTCGGTGCTGAAGGCCCTGAACCAAACACTTCATGGTGCCATCCAGTGCCAGGCAGAGCAGGCCATGGGGCAGACAAATAGCAGTCAAGCTAAGCTGGCCAGCAAGGATGACTATTCCTACATGTACATCTTGTTTGTGATGATCCTGTTTGCCGCCACAGTGGGGAGTTTGATTCTGGGGTACACCAAGTCCAGGAAGGTGGACAAGCGGAGCGACCCCTACCATGTGTACATTAAGAATAGAGTGTCTGTGATTTGAGCAGGACTGGGACACTGTTGCAAGGACGTGCACAGCTACCGGCACCTGCTTTTCCTGGCCTAATCCAACTCTTCTTGGAGGGGCCAGCACATGGCTCTGTCCTGCTAAGAGACAGCCACAAGGACAAAGGCAGAGGACACTAGCAGGCCAGAATAGTCATGTGACAGCTCTGGACACTCGCCAACAGGTCAATCTCGGATCACTTTGCACCAGTTTCTAAGTTGCCATCTACCTTGTCCTCCTCCAAAGGACATGGGGATTGGCCGATGGAAGGGCTTACATGTGTCCCAGAATCCTTTGCTCCAGTGCAAGGGAGCATGGGATGCATGTGGGCGCTGCAAGTTCTGTTACTGTGATGTTGGAACATCATATGAAATTGCAGATAAATGGATATGGAGATCAAGGGGTGTGGTGCCCACAGCTCAGCAGTGCTCGTGCTCCTGACTATGGTAGAGCATGGCACAGTTAGGGGACTGGGTGGGAGCACAAAGTGAGGGCACCTCTTCCACCCCCTAGAGTCCAGATCATTGGTGCTGTGACCTAGCACCAGCGTGTGGAGGTGCCTCTTTCACTACAACAGAGAATGAATGATGGGGAGATGAGCCAATCAGATTGTTTGATTTGTCCCTCTGCGTCTGTCAGCCTCTCTCTAGGCATGTGTGGCCGGGAGCCTAATGATGCTCTGAGCGGGGATGCCTCCCAATCTTAGAGAAGCTAGAGAGCAGCTCCCACTAATCTCTGCCCCCAGGACCAAGCAGCTGTATATCACATAGGGTATGTCTACACTACCCTCCTAATTCGAAATAGGAGGGTAATGTAGTCATACCGCAATTGCAAATGAAGCCCGGGATTTGAATTTCCCGGGCTTCATTTGCATAAAGCCGGACGGCGCCATTTTTAAATGCCGGCAGTTCGAACCCCGTGCCGCGCGGCTACACGCGGCACGGAGTAGCTAGTTCGGATTAGGCTTCCTAATCTGAACTAGCTGTACTCCTCATTCCACGAGGAGTCTCCTCATTCCCCAGTCTCCTCATTCCACGAGGAGTACAGCTAGTTCGGATTAGGAAGCCTAATCCGAACTAGCTACTCCGTGCCGCGTGTAGCCGCGCGGCACGGGGTTCGAACTGCCGGCATTTAAAAATGGCGCCGGCCGGCTTTATGCAAATGAAGCCCGGGAAATTCAAATCCCGGGCTTCATTTGCAATTGCGGTATGACTACATTACCCTCCTATTTCGAATTAGGAGGGTAGTGTAGACATATCCACAGAGAGCCAAGCAGCATTCCCTAACCACGGTAAACCATTCTGCATTTTAATAAATCTACGGCCACATAGCATACGGTGTAGCTAAAAGAGACTTGTTAGCAATATAGGGTCTGTGACCTTTCTGGTCCTTAAAAATACATTTATCTATGAAATGGGTTTTCTTCAAAAAAATATGAATTGAATTAAATAAAGTGACAATGAAAGGGATGGTTATAAGACAAACGGGTGTTTGTTTCTGTTTCAAGTGGCTATAATTATCCAGCCACTTACATTAGAGCCCAGTAGAATCCATAGAAATGTGGGGCTGGAAGGGACCTCAAGGGGTCATCTAGTCCAGCCCCTTGTGCTGAAGCAGGGCAAAAGCTTCAGCTGCTGCACTGGTGACTGGGAGAGGTATTCCCTGCAAGGTGTGTACTTGTACGGGTGCTCAGGAGAGATTCGAGTTCCTCCCAGCTAATTAGCAGAATGCCCACAGCTAGGTGTTTGTTTCTACTGGTGGTGCACATTCACACATGGCTTAGTGCACATAAACATTTATTCTGCACACGGATGGAAAAGATTAGAGCAAGGATGGGCAAGAAGTGACTAGTGGGCCAGATCCAGCCCACAGCACCTTGCCGGCACTCTTACTAAACAGCAGCAGCAGCCACTTTAAACAGCAAGCTGATATTTGCTAAGCAGTCTGGGCAGGGAGAAGAAAGCTTTGTGTGGTGCCCCTGCTCCCAGCAAAATCCCTCAGCTCCCACTGGCCAGTTTCTGGCCAACTGGAGCTGAGAAATGTTGCTGAAGGACAGGTCAGTAAATGAAGCCTCCTCACTCCCAGTCTCTCCCCGTGCTGGAACAGAGCCTGCCCAGCACACAAGCATAGGGCCTGTATCAGGTTCCTGCAGAGCTGCTGACTGGAAGCCACCTCGGTAAGCGCCTCCCAGCCAGAGCCTGCCTCTGGCACCCCACTCCCTTTTCCCCCCCAACTACCTGCCCCAAGCCACCACCCAAATCCTCTGTAACCCCTCTCCCCACTTCTTGCAGGTCACAACTCCCTCCCAGACCAAAATCTTGGGAGTGGGCCCCCATTACAAATTATTGCCTACCCCTGGGTTAGAGGGAACGTTGACTGGGAGAACCCAGGAAGATTTGCCATGGCTATGGAACAGCCACACATGGAAGCAGCTGTTTCTTAATTTTAGATCACCAACCACCCCCAGTTGTTTGGACTCTGCCTGGGAAGTGCTGCTGTCCCTCCAGTGCTCTCTTCCCAGCCGCTCCCTCTCCCTCTCTGGTGGTAGCAGGGCCTGAAGGAAGGAGTCAGAGAATGCAGCACACTCAGCAACCGTGGTGGCATTGGGCCATTGCTAATCTCACCCCCGGAGGGAGGTAGATGGAACCTGAGATTTTTGGTTCCCTGGGCGAGTTGCTGTGGGCACAGGAGAGAGCACCCAAAACTGGGACCATTCTGCACTGACCCCACTAGGGTGGCTCAGCACGGGCTGGTGGGAAAGGACTGAGATCGGGGTGTTCCTGGAGGTGCCCATTTCAGCCTCTAGAAGAGGCTCGGATGGCTGAGGGGAGAGGAAAAGGAAGTGCATATGGGACTAGGAGGCTGTAGCCTGGGAAGTGGAAGAAGGGAAGGTAATAGGCAGCCTGGAAGCTGAGTACCGAGCTGGGTGGGAGGCCAGGGCTGGCAGAAATGTCTTGCCACTGTCTCTCTAAACACTTTCCTGAATGACTAAGCTAAGGGTACTTTGCCTTTCTTAGGGGACAGCGATCCAGCGTCCTCAGAAAATTGGTGCCTGTTAGTCTCAAGGCCGCACCTCAGTGGGAGGGAAGGGTTATTAGCAGCTTTGTACAGACCGCAAACAGAAACACAGAGAAGTCAGGGATTGGCCTGGGACAGAAAGTGAGTCTCCCATAAGAACGGCCATACAAGGCCAGACCAAAGGTCTGTCTAGCCCAATGTCCTGTCTGCCAACAGAAACCAATGCCAGGTGCCCCAGAGGGAGTGAACAGAACAGGATATCGTTGCGTGATCCATCCCGTTGCCCATTACCAGCATCTGCAAACAGAGGCTAGGAACACTATCCCTGCCCATCCTGCCTAATAGCCATTGGTGGACCTACCCTCCATGAATGCACCTAGTTCTTTTTTGAATCCTGTGATGGTTTTGGCCTGCACAATGTCCTCTGGCAAGGAAGCTGTGAGCTGTGTGAAGACGCTGCACTGTGTGATGATGGATCCCATTGGAAGATCGCCAGCTCTTCATGGCAGGCCTGTCTTTCGTTCTTGTGCAGCACCTAGCACAATGGGGCCTAGTCCATGACATCCCTAGTATGGTAATACAACTAATACATGTACAGCACCTGGCATGGTAGATTAGCTCTGCTTGGTCCTACTGAAATCAAAATAAATAGCAGATTTGAATTGCACTGGACCTCCGGCCAGAAACCTTTGCATTATAGGACCAGTGATGTCTAGAACCTTGCTCTGGGTCTGTTATTGTCTGTGTCCTTCGCTGCTCTTGTTGACACAAAGCTAAACCAGGGGTGTTTTGGTGGCCCTCCCTCTGGGGCTGCCTGTGTTGCTGCCACTTTGCAGGTGAGAGCAGAACTTGCTGTGACTAGGAGGTTTGTTTCCCGCCACGGCTCAGCTCTGCATTTGATGTGGCACTCAGGAGGACAATGCGAATGTTTGCATTCCCATGAGTCACCCTATAGCTTGAGCAATGCAGAGCTGTGGGGTGGGGGAAGGAGGGATTTTTTCCCCACAGAGAAATAAGCAGGGGTGTGGATCATTTATCTTGTGGCCTGTGCATGAGGCAGAGGAAAATAAAACTCTCCGCAGTGTCTCAGGCTTTTATTTACAAATGGAGCAGGAGGAGGATTGGGAGCAGGCTGTGATTTCAGAGAATGCCAGTGCAGGCACCCGAGGGTTTGTTTTTGCAGTAGCTTTTAACTCATGATTGTTTGCTCCCTTATCAAATACCACTCAGATTTGCTCTGATTCCTCTCCTCTCCCAACTATGAACTTTCCATCCTACACTGGGTGGGATGCAAGGCTTGGTGTTCTTCCAGGGTGTGTCTAGACTACATGCCTCCTTCGATGGAGGCATGTAGATTAGCCAGATCGGAAGAGGGAAATGAAGCCGCGATTAAAATAATCGCGGCTTCATTTAAATTTAAATGGCTGCCCCGATCTGCCGATCAGCTGTTTTTCGGCAGATCGGGGCAGTCTGGACGCGATGCCCCGACAAAGAAGCCTTTCTTCATCGACACAGGTAAGCCTCGTGAAACCAGGTTTACCTGTGTCGATGAAGAAAGGCTTCTTTGTTGGGGCATCGCGTCCAGACTCCCCCGATCTGCCGAAAAACAGCTGATCGGCAGATCGGGGCAGCCATTTAAATTTAAATGAAGCCGCGATTATTTTAATCGCGGCTTCATTTCCCTCTTCCGATCTGGCTAATCTACATGCCTCCGTCGAAGGAGGCATGTAGTCTAGACACACCCCCAGTGGGCATTACCCTCGCTGTTCTGGCCCCATTTCAAAGTAGGAAATGAATCTGGGGGAAGTGGGGAAGCAAATGGGGTAGAGAATAAGGGATGGAGAGAGGGGAGAACTGATTGGGGCCAGAGAATGAGGACCGGAGATGGAGGGGGAACAAGACATGGAGGGAAGAGGAATAGATACAATGACCTACAAGGCAGGGGAAATGGAGATTTGTAATGAACCCAAAGTAATAAAATGGAGTAAGAAAGCAGAGAGGGGCAGAGCTGGGAAATGTCCGCTTGTAGGTGTTTCTTCTTGAGAGAAGATGGCTTGTGTTGCAGGCAGGGTTGCCAATCCTCCATGATTGTCCTGGAGTCTCCAAGAACTCAATATTAATCAACGATGATGTCATGTGAGGAAACCTTGCGGAATACATCCAAACAAAACTGGCAACCCCCCCTAGCTGCAGGCCATAACGAGGATGTACTCTTCCTCTGGCCTAGGCTTAGACCCGGTGGCAGTATGGCCAACCTCCATGTTCAATATTCGTAAATCATGTCCCCCAAAACTCATGAGGTGAATAATCAATAACTGATTTGCTCTCTGAGTTTTGAGCCTTCAGAATTCACATTTTTCAAGCATTTTCCCACACCCCTAAAAGCTAGAGTTAGTCACTTGAATGAAAGTAAGAAGCAAGCAGAGATTTTCCTTTGAAATGCCCTGCCTAGTTTTCCATAGCACAGGCTGCACTTGTTCCGCTATAAGCCAACAGGTGCACTTTGCACTCCAGCCATTGTTCAGAATCCAGCGGGCCGCCTTGCTTTGCACTCAACCTCACATGGTCAGCAAGCTTGCAGCCGGGAAGATTCCTCTACCTACAGGTATATTGCTCAGAATGGAGACAGATGACATCTCAGTCAGGTGGCCACACACAGTACAGCTCGCAGTGAGGGAAGCAGGCTGCACAGACTTGGAAATAAGCAGCAGCTTTATTGTGCCACAAACAACTACCATATTAGCTCTGGAATGTGCTCCTGTGACACATAGGAGGGTTCCTACAATACGGGGAAATAAATACCATAAAAGCAATGATCTTCAGCTATAAAAACAGCTACCCTGAGTCAGACCATTGATCAAAGGTCCTTCTAGCCTATTCTGTTTTCTGACTGGCCAATGCCAGGTGTCCCAGAGAGAATGAACAGAACAGGGAATCACGGAGTGATCCAGTCCCTGTCACCTGTTCCCAGCTTCTGGCAGGCAGAGGCTGGGGACACCATCTCTATAATGATCTTCCAAACTGTTGCCATCCATCCAGCTTGCACCCACCATTCTAGCATCGAAACACTCGACACTTGTATTAACATCAGCATCGCTCCGGCCTGAAAGGCCCCCGTTTGCTGCCCCTCCAGGGTTCCAGAAGTGGTGCCCAGCCCATGTCTGCACTTACCTAGCTAGTCCTGGAACAACTCAGCCCTGCCAGGCTGCAACAGGGGGAGGAAGGGTGAAGCATTCAAGCACACAGCAGCCCATGTCTCTGTGGGGAGGAAGGGCTCCAGCCACTCACACTGTGTCAATGGGTGCAGAGCCCAGACAATAGCTGAGCCACTGCAAAGGGACGTCTGATGGTAGGCAAAGCATGAGTGCCACCCTGTGGTGTGTGCAGTCAATTAAGAGGAGCTGAATGGCTCACAGAAGTTGGGATGTGCCTATTGAGGGACTGGATTGTAGAATGTGAGCATGTGTAGGCTAAAGGCCAATATCACCATATGACATCATCTAAAGTCTGACGACGCTAACATTCACATCCAGGCACCGAAACAATTGGACTGATTTTCAGAAGTGCTGAACAGCCACGACTAGGGATGTTAAATTGCGAGTAACTGACTAATTGAATAGTCGATGCATTTTGCATCGATTAGTCGATAAGGCGCCTTCGCCTTTGAAGTGTAGCAACAGCCCTAGAGCAGTTGCTACATTTCAAAGGCAAAAGCATCGCACTGACCCCGGTCTCCATGTGGCACTGGTGCTTTGAAATGCCGTGGAGAGCCCGGTGTCAGGCTCCTTGCAGCATTTCAGAGCCGCAGCACCCCGTGGAGCCCAGGATCAGCTGGGGACTCCCAGTTGATCGGGTTGGATATGCCACCACTACGGCTCCAGAGTCATAACGCTGGATGGTTGGGTGGTAGGTCAAGAGCCCCTGACTTATGGCATTGAATGGATTAGCTTCCTAGCCATGCTGGTTAGATCATTCCCATCCAGGCTCTGCAGAAGGCTCTGAACAGCAGAGATGGCCTCCATAATACTCCCATCATCCATCTCAGCCGAACCCCAAAGGATGGTGGGCAGTAGGGCCCTGACGTAGTCCACCTGCACACAAATATCCCAAAACTCGTGAGATCTCCCAGCCCTTTAGTGAAGACAAACCATAGTCCCAGGGCTGTATTTATTCTAACCCATGACACCAAGTCAGAAAGCAGCTCATGCTCCATTATTTGATGTCTGGCACTTTAGACTCCAATGCAGATAATCCCCCAATGGTGAAACTCAGGGGCGGGGGGAAGAATCAAAATCTGGCCCACTGGGAGTTCTAGATGAGAGCTGAACAAGGTTGAGAAACTTGAAACTGAAATATCACTTCTGGGCAGGATCAGAAATGTTTTTTAAGTGCTCAGCTTCTCTCAGGGCTAGAGACTTTGGGGCCGGCCAGGCTCATGCATTCATCAGATGCAGCTAAGAGGGACAAGTGTTTGGGGCTGTCAGGAAGGAAGGGGAAGCAAGAGCAGTGGGGAGTGGCTGCTAGAGTTCCCTGGGAGGGAAGGCAGTAGGTACCTGCTGGGGGGAAAGGATCCTCCACAAGGAAGCCCTGAGAAGCTCTGCAGAGCTCTGCAGAGCCTAGTGGTTAGGGCAAGGAGCTTGCAGAAGGGGTGCCCAGGAATGGGGCTAAAGCTACATTTTCTTATGTTTAGTAAGAACCCAGCAGGACCTTAGTTGAAAGTGAGCTCAGAAGAGGAGCCTTGGTAATGGCAGATGATCCTGTTTCTGATTTCTAGTCTGGAGCACATTGTCAGGTTTGGAGTCTGAGAATTTTATCTTTGGATTTCAAAGTCTTGTTTGTCTCATTAAATGAGACAAAATAAGAGTGTTACTGGAGTCTGAAGTCCCTGTTCGAGCACCTAGGACTGCAGAAGGCAGTGGTGGGTCTGCCACAAGGAGGATATGAGACAGGGCTTTGTGTGACTCTTGCTAAGATTTTAAGACTCATCAAGACTAGGGATGTGAACGACTAGTCGACTATCCAATAAGCAAATGCTTATCAGATCGTTGACACGCTAGTCGATTAGTCGCTTTCCTCCCTCTTCCCTGGAGACCCCAGCTGGCTCGGACTCCATGCGGCATTTCAAAGTGGCAGTGCCGCATGGAGCCCAGGATCTGCTGCTTTGAAACGCCACGTGCAGTCCAGGGCTTCCTGGCACTGCTGCTTTCAATGCTGCAGGAGCCCGGGGCCAGCGGGACCCCATGTTCCCCATGCAGGGAGCAACTGGCCCCATGTTCCCCTCAGAACTTTCGTCTTTGAAGTGTAGCAACAGCCATGGGGGGAACTGACTATTCAATTAGCTAATTAATCGACATTTTACATTTCTAATCAAGACTCATCAAGACTTATCCTTTGTAACAGCACCTGGAATGTTCTCTCCAAGCCAAGAACAGGAATGGGGCTGAGGTAATTTTTGTGGGGGAGAATGATAATGTCCACCTGAAATCCAAGCCGTAAAATCCTTCCCACCTAATCCATCCCCTTATTATCAGAGGAAAGAACTGCATGCCTGCCAGCTTGAGAATCCTTGTTGTGCTCAGCACTGCTGGGACTCCCAGCCCAGAAGCCAGGTCCCAGGCCACAGCTACCTTGTCGTTTTCTAATTGATCAAGCCTGGATGCTGAGTCCTCTTAGATCAAGTGAGTGGAAAACTAGACTGGAAGGAGCAAGTCTCTGGGGGTGGCCCAGAGCAGCCGAACCCCTCGTGGTGACCCTGTCAAGTACAACAGGCTGCTCTGAAATAAAGTGAAAGGTGGAGACTGAGAAATCAAACCCCTGCATTGAAATCCTGACCTCATTCAAGTCAGTGGAAGTTTTGTCATTGATTTCAATAGGGCCAGGATTGTACCCTTAATTAGTTTGATGAAGAGACAATACATGAAGCTTGTCAATAGGAACTAGCCAGATAGAAACCATGGAAATGGGGAAAAAGACAACTTAGTGATGGATTACCTCATTCCTGATGATGTGCCTCTAGCAAACCCACCCAACAGAGAAGGTTAAAGGTTGCTCATCAAATCCGGAGTTAATAATCTTGCATGTGGGGATGCAAGAGCTTTCATCATGATCCTCTCTCCTCCAGGCTTTTCTCAGTGCCCCTCTTTGCTTTTCCGTAGTGACTTTGCAACAAAGAGTCTTTCATGGACCTACAGAGAGGTTGTTGCCTACAGGAGATCTAACAGGGTTGTCAACTTGGGATCAGGGTCACATCAGAGCCCAGAAGTGAGAACTGTATCATTCTTTTTCACATGATTGCTTATGTTCATTCCAAGTTAGGTGTGTGCATGTCCGGGCATAGTTGTTGGGATGCTTTTCCCTAGCAGGACCTGTGGGTCGGCAGTGGAGACCCCTAGAGTGGCACCAGTATGGCAAGGTATATAGCCCACTGCTGACCGGCCCCTCTCTTAGTTCCAATGGTGGTAAGAAGAAACTATCTCAAGTGTTCCTTAGCTTTTCACTGTAGATCTTTTGTTAAGTGTTAATTAGTTAGAAGTTGTGAATAGTTCTCAAGGGGGAGTCATTTGTTCTCTTTCCCAGGGCATGCCTCAGCTCTACTGATTGAAACTATGTATAAAATGCCAGAAGTTTATGCCTATAGGGGACTCCCCCTCCCCCGACTTGTTTTAAGTGTCTGGGAGTGGCACACCATGCAGTTAAGCCTTGTATGTTCTGCAAGGTTTTTAAGCCAAGAACGCACAGAGATAGGGAGTTTTGCCTCAGAGAACTCCTTATGGAAACCTCTCTGCACCCCCATTTGGTGCCCCGTGCCTCAGGACCCAAGCAGGCGGCCTCGGTGCGAAGCACACCTTCATCAGTACAGAGTATAGCAACTTTGTGCAAAGATTTGGAGAAGACTCCACAGCACCCGCACTTCCCGGCACAGAAGGCGCTGCCTTGGCACTGTTCTCACTCCTAGAGAGGTGTCAGAAGCACCTGGACAAGGGCAAGTCACCTACTCTGAAGGCAAAGAAGTCTATGGGAGTGTGTCCCATGTCAGTTCACCCTCCAAAGTTGACTGCTCAGCCAGCACCATCGAGTCCAGTCCCGGCGGACTCCCCTTCCAGGGAGAACCACATACGAGATGTCAACAAGCCATCCACTCCTGAGACATATGAGGTGGCAAGAGACCTCATAGAGATGACGTCAGGCTGCTCAGCCTCTCCGAGAGAATTCCCAGTGCAGCAGTCGGCTCTGTCTCTGGAACTGGGTCAGGTACACTCTCATGGGAAACTGGCTATGAAGCAACAGTCGCCTTGCCACGGCACCGGTCGCCTCGATCCATACTTGTTCCTTCTCCATAACAATCAGCTCAAAACGGCAGCCTACACAGAGAAGCAGCATCTTTATCACCTCTACCACAGAGCTAGATTCAAACGGCACAATAGTGTGGAGGAGTGCCACAAGCACCCACATGGCAGGTCCATCAGGAAGTAACCGATCCACCTGATGGACAGCTCAGTGTGTGGACAGACACAGGAATGGTTTCAGTGGAGCTCAGGAAGGTACAGGTTCGTGACTGGAATTCCTCAGCACTTGAAGGAGGATAAAGAGTTCTGAAAAAAATCCTACAGACAAGCAAGTGCACATCAGCACCAGGGCATGTCAGTATCATAGAACAGGAGAACCTAAGTCCTTGAGTGTCAGACTCACATTCCTCTCACCGCCTGGCAAATTGGCTTCCACCAGTTTCTCTCCACATTTGCTGGGACAGTCTTTCTACTTCCTCTCCAGTGCATAGGAAAGCATGTCCTTTACCAATGAGAAATGCTCTTGCAACCTGAGCTCTGCCTGAGCGCTTCCTCAGAATTAGTGTACCTTAGAATTAGACATAAAACCTGTAGATTATCTCCACATGAGTGTTGGAGAAGAGAACTATGTCTATCAGCTGTGCCCAGACCTGGCCCGGTCCGTCACAGTGGCGTAGTCAGCAGGATCCACTGTGACGGACCAGGCCGGGTCTGGGCACAGCTGAGGGCATCCGCTCAGGGCGAATTGCTCAACCTCAGGGCTCCTTACAGCCCCCAGACTGGTGACCTCTCCAAACAGGCCACAAACCAGTCCCACAGAGCGCTTCAGCAGCCCGCCTGAAGCCTCACGAACAAAACCCCTCTGACACCCCAGCAATATCCATGCCCCAGATGGCCCTGGGCCTCATACACCGGTGGGCGGGGGGTCTTAGAACCCAATCCCACCTACCCCGAACAAGTTCAGTCTGGTTCCAAGAAACCAGCCACAGATCCCTGGTCAATTTACCCTCTGGACCTTACCCACAAATCGCGCTGAGCCAATCCTTTAGCATCTAACATCTAAAGGTTTATTACCACAATAAAGAAAAGCATGAGAGTAAGGTTGTTAAAGGATAGTACATTACATGCATCGAATTTCCCAGTTCTCGATGCAGGCTCTAGCAGAGATGTTACAGCTGCTGGCTTAAAAGTCCTTGTTGCGCATCCCAGATCAGGATGGGTCCACAGTTCTTTCCGGCTCTTCGATCCCTGCACTGCTGCCTCTGGGATGAAGTGCTGAGCTGAGTACCAAGATGGAGTCAGCCACATGGCATCTTTATAAATCCTTCCTGTTCTTTTCTTGGCTGCAGCAGGTCACCTGGCCAGCGGTCTATCACTGTGTTCCATGCTGGTAGCCCTTAAGTGTCGGTTACCATTCCCGAGGTGTGTCCTTGGCCCCTTGAGTGCTATTGTCCCACAGGGCCTCGCTAATTAGCATGTCCATAGGCCGGGCTCTGCCCAATGCCCAACCACATTCAGAGAGACTTCCAGTCTCCATACAGATTACAGATTCCTAACCACACACACAGACATTATACAGATATATGAAGAACAGATACAGAATCAGAAGAAAGTAAGCTTTTGTTTGACCCCTCACATGACCCCCTTTGTACCACTTTTGGGGCGAACACCCCCCCATGGGTGCAGCAGTGACCTGGCTGCTCCCTTCACAATCCAATAATGTGACAACAGTTACTGTTGTTCTTATTGTTGATGCGTGTTGTTATTTTCCAAAATATATGGTTTGACCCTAAATTCGTGTGTGACCTGATTTGTGACTACCTTTCCAATGGTGATAGATACGTGTACGAAGTCGAATCTGGCTTCTGTGGGGGAGGCAGCATTAGGCTTTAATTAATTGCTCACAGCAATTGTTTACCTCAGTCTCCCGCGTAACATGGTCTTATATAGGCTTCTTGGTGGGAAACCTAGTGAGTGGAACTCTCACCAAGGTGGGAACATCTGGTTAGAACCAGTTCCTTAATGGTCTCTGGATGTGTGAGAGGAAGAGGGCAAAGCCCAAGATGCAGCCCAGGGATGAAAGGTGGCCAATTCCATTTTGTTTTACATAAAATCACTGTTTTAACATTAAGATCATTAACATGTAGTCATAAACATGCAACACAATTACAGTAAGCTTCTGATAATCCGGCACCTTTAGGACCCAGGGGGTGCCGGATTATGAGATATGCCAGACTATCTGGGGTGCCGGAGGGGTGTGGAGTGGGAGGGGATGCCACTCTGGACCCCTCATAGCCCCCCCCCTTACGATAGTCGGGCTCTGTCCCAGGCATCCCTGATTCAGCCGCTGCTGGTCAGTTTCAGCAGCAGCTGAATCAGGGATGCCTGCAATACAGCAGCTGGGGTGCTGCCGGGTTGGTCCCGCAGTGCCTAGGGGCGGCGCTACGGCACCAACTCAGCAGCACTCCAGCTGCTCTTGGGGACGCCTGGGACAGAGCAGCTTGGGTACTGCTAGGGGGGGCTTAGCTCATGTCTGGGTTATGAACTCTGTTTGTGGTGTTTCCCCCAAGTTAATGCCGTATGACTTCTTTCCTACACTCAGACTCAGTACTTACGAGTGGGGAAGCGTTACCTCTCAGAGGCACCCAGCCAGGGGTGTGTGAATTTCCCAGATTACTGGGTGGGGGCTCGAGCCAGTTCTGTGTGAGACGGACCCCAAGATATTGAACCCAGCCCTGGTTACTGCCAGGCCTACCTGGCAGAAGGGTTACTATATTCCAAATTACCTTCTAACAGGGGCTTGTCTATGCTCTCAGATGAAGGGAGGCCTGGAACAGAACCCACTTCCTTTCATTGCCTCGTTCAGGAACAAGGACACCGAATGAGATCCTAGAACAAGGGCTAGGATCAGCAGAGGAGACTCTCAGTGGGGGCAAGTCTTTCTAGGTATCTCAGTGATCTCTGGAAATCCCTGCTGGATTAACAAAATGTAACCATAACATGCAGCCTTATCTCTGGAGTTACTCCCTGTCTGCCACCATTTTTACAAAGGAACAATAGAACTGAATGTGTGAGAGAAAGGGTAGAAATAGCCCCTGATCAGACAGGTGGATTCCTTCCTATATTCTGTTAGAAGGGCACTTTTCATGCCAGAGCAAGAGACATCAAATGGAAAAAAGACCCAGATTCTCAAAAAGATATTTAGGCTCCTACCTCATTGATTTCAGTGGGAATTTCAGTTAAGGGCCTAAATATCTTTGAGGAGCTAGGCCAAATATCTGAGGCAGGACAGCTGTGTGGGGAAGTGGCTCAGGAGGAAAGCCCACTTACTTTTTTCTCAGTAATCAATTGGAGCTTCAATCTGAAATTGAATTTAGCCAGCACAATACCCAGCCTCTCCTTCTGTCGAAGTCAAAGCTACTGACACTGAAGGACAACTGAGCCAGTGTTCTAATCACAGCATAGTGAAGACACACAGCAGCACTTACATCATTGTTGCCATGATCACGAGCGGGTAATAGAGGAATGACCAAGGGCTGTTACCCATATAAGAGACATAAAGCATTATGGATGTGCCTCATCATGAGTTCTTTTAGGGTTTTCTGTAAAATAGACTTAACATGAAGCATACATTTCTGCTTTTCCCTATGAGCAGGTGATTGTTACCCAGGGTAGATTAATCTTTACCCTGATCACTATGGATACCAACTTTCCATCTCTTCCTGAACTACCCTTCAGCACAAAACCCTTTACCAAACTGTCCTCTCCCAACACAACCAAGATCTACTCTAGATATCCATGGCTACTAGGGAGAAATCGTTTTGTCAAGGTCTGTGTCCTGGGCATTATGTAGGCTGGAGCCTGTATTAATTATAGATATGTAAATGAGTGAATTATGAATTTGTATATTCATTCATTAATGTTCTATGGTGTTTTATAATGATTAGAATAATGGATTATGTACAAACAAAATGGAGTCTTTGACCATGTGACGTTAGGCTCTGAGAGAACAGGGATGGGCTCCTCCTCAGAGAGGGTATGTCTACACTAGCCCCCTAGTTCGAACTGGGGGGGTAATGTAGTCATACGGAGTTGCAAATGAAGCCCGGGATTTGAATTTCCCGGGCTTCATTTGCATGATCCCGGCCGGCGCCATTTTTAAATGCCGGCTAATTCGGACTGCGTGCCGCGCGGACTAGCTAGTTCGGATTAGGAAAGCATACAGCTAGTTTGGATTAGGAAGCCTAATCCGAACTAGCTAGTCCGTGCCGCGTGTAGCCGCGCGGCACGCAGTCCGAACTAGCCGGCATTTAAAAATGGCGCCGGCCGGGATCATGCAAATGAAGCCCGGGAAATTCAAATCCCGGGCTTCATTTGCAACTCCGTATGACTAAATGACTCCCCCTAGTTCGAACTAGGGGGGTAGTGTAGACATACCCAGAGCGAGCTAAAGAACTGGTACAGGCTGGATTTTCCTGCTTTTTGCCTGAAGGTTCTCTTTACCTCAGGTCCTGTTCCCTCCAGAGGGCCAGATGATAGAAAAGCACCTCAGAGGTTTCCCACCTCCGAGGGTATATAAGTCCTGGTACACCACACAAAGATTGCTGTCTATCCCAGTGCCAGTAGTCTGCATGGGTCATCATAGCACTCACATGAGAGACCGACCCTGCAGCAGCCTACCAGAGGGAGAAGAGGACACTCATCCATCCTATTTACCATCTGGCGTCTGTTCCATCTGCCCGCCGTCCTCTTCTTGGATCCCGATCCACCATCAAGGGACTTACCAGTGTTCCTCCCTGCGGGCCTCTAACCAGCCCAAAAAGTAGAAGGTCCTGGGCACCCCTACTCTGAGTCTGTTTTCCTTTTTGGGGGGTTTATGGAAGGGAAGGTTTCAGGTCAGTTCACAGGTGATAGACCCTGGGGGAGAAGCTGAATCTGCATCTTTCTGGATACAGCACGTATGAGCAGCAGCTTCTATATTTCTGGACTATTTGTTATCTTAGCCCTAGAGGTAACAGTCAGAGGTCAGGTCATGGAGCATGCTCTGTGGAGTACGTGGTTGTGTTATTGATACGGTGGTGGAGGAGCATAGAGTGTGTACTCTGAGTGGCGTTTCACTTCCCTGTGGGCTTGACTCAGGTCTGTCATATGTGACGAATGAGGGAAGCAGAACTGATCTGTGAACACAACCCACACAGCCTTGTGGATCAGCGTTGAGATGCTGCCGCTCCCTAAAGAGCTGAGATCACTTGAAAAGGTGGCAACATATCCCAGTGCCCTAATGGGAGCTCAGTTCTTATAGCCTGGCCCCATGTCTTTCACAGTGAGTAGGTCTACACTGCAATTAGACGCCTATCGCTGGCCTATGTCAGCTGGCTCAGGCTCGTGGGGCTCAGGCTGTCAGATTGGGGGTGGGGAAGGGCATCCCAGAACTCAGGCTGCAGCCCAAGCTTGAACACTTACACCTCCATTAAACATTCCCAGTGAAGGCCAAGACCATAAAAGAGTTAAAAAAAAAAATCTAGATAAAATCATGAAGGGTATTAGCCAGGATAGGCAAGGATGGTGTCCGTAATCTCTGTTTGTCAGAAGCTGGGAATAGGTGATAGGGGTGGATCACTTGACAATTGCCTGTTCTGTTCATTCCTCTGGGGAACCTGACAGGATACTGAGCTAGATGGACCTTTGGTCTGACACAGTGTGACCTTTCTTATGCTCTTAAATAGAGGCAGCAGGCTCCTGGGTCACCCCCAAAAGTATATCTAACCTGTAAGGACGCAACCCCAGAAGGAAGGTTCTCTTTTCACAGAACTCCTTCTGTAAGAATCTGCCAATATCCACTGACAAATGCAGAGTAATGAATTATTGAACACTCCCAAACAGGTCCAGAATACCATCTTCCTCTTAGTGTATACACAATGGCTGTGTCTACACTGGGCCAATTATTCCGGAAAATCAGCCACTTTTCTCGAATAAGCTGCGAGCTGTCTACACTGGCCCTTGAATTTCCAGAAAAGCAACGATGCTCTACTGTACAAAATCAGCCGCTATTCTGGAAAAACTATTCTGCTCCCGCTCAGGCATAAGTCCTTATTCCGGAACACTGTTCCAGAAAAGGGCCAGTGTAGACAGCCCAGTAGTCTTTTCCGGAAAAAAGCCCTGATCGCGAAAATGGCGATCGGGGCTCTTTTCTGGAAAAGCGCGTCTACATTGGCCACAGACGCTTTTCCGGAAAAAGGGCTTTTCCGGAAAAGCAGCCTGCCAATGTAGACGCTCCTTTTCCGGAAAAACTGAAAACGGAATAGTATTCCATTTTAAGCAGTTCCGGAAATTCATGCCAGTGTAGACACAGCCAATGTGTCTCTGTTGGCATGTGACCAGGATTCGTCACCGAATTTGGTCTGCTGGTTGGCTCATTCTATTCCTTGGCCTGTGACAGGTACTGATGGGGAGTGCAAAGTGAACATTGATCCATCCCCCTCCCCCTGAATATCATCAATCTACGCTGCCAATCCTACAGTATATCCTCGTGTATGATTCTGTAGCAGTATTGAATGATTTAACTGCCCCTAAAGCTCCTCCAGAGCCTCCTGCTGGGGTTCTGGCTGTACTTTTCCCCACACCCCTTGATTTATGCACACCCCATCCATGACTTCACAAAGTCACTGGACCTCCTCATTAACCTCCTCCTGGCCTACCTAAGGCCACCATCTACAACACCAGGAGGAGGATGCTGGACAAGGAGGGTGCTCTGTGACTGTGGGGCCTATTTCTGCTCCTCCCTAATTTCACATATCTGGGCATAGTTTGTCTGGGCAGCATCCAGTGGCTCTCTAGACAGCTTTGAGAAACAGTGGGCGCGGTCTGAGATTTTCTGCTCGGAGTCCCTTTCCGGTTCCCTCGTTTTGAACCTGTGAACTGCACCCCTGTCCCTGTTTGTCTTTAGTTATCCAAAGTAATCAGCTGAAACCCAGGTCCAGTGGTCCCTCCCACAATGCTGGAGGAGGGGCCTTTAGAAGTGGTTGGGCTTGCCCCCACCCACTTTCAAATATTTCAAATAGTGCCATTCTCCCACCCAAGGGGAGGGGGAGTGGCAGCACACGGAGCTGCTTCCTGCCCTCACGAGCCAGATCCGGTTCAACCCCGCACAGCGGGAAGCCAGCGCTGGCGCTCCAACCAGATGGGGGCGAGGGGGCTGGAGTGCCAGCAGAGCTCCCTGCTGTGGGGGTGGGGGAGGCTGAGCTCTGACACCACAGCCCACCTGCAAGATGGTTGCAGACCACTAGTGGTCCACAGACCACCATTGTCCTAGAAGTATAAGTGCTCCTTGTCAAAGCTGGAAGCTGTGAAAACCATGAAAAGGGAAGCTATTTTGGATGCAAAGGCAATTCCTTTACAAAAAGTTGGGCAGACAATGGACACTGAGGCTTTGACTACACTAGGTGTGTACAACTACATTACACAGGAGGGTAAAAAATACACACTCCTGAGAGAGGCAGTTAAGCCAACCTAACCAACAATGTAGACAGTGCTAGGTCAATGACAGAATTCTCCCAGGCTATGTCTAGACTGCAAGCCTCTTTCGAAAGAGAGCGTCTAGACTGCATGCGGAACTTTCGAAAAAGCAAGCCGCTTTTTCGAAAGAAAGCACCCAGTGAGTCTGGATGCTCTCTTTCGAAGAAGCCCTATTTACATTCAAGAACGCCTTCTTTCGAAAGAACACTTTCGAAAGAAGGCGTTCTTCCTCGTAAAATGAGGTTTACCGCCGTCGAAAGAAAAGCCGCATTCTTTCAATTTAATTTCGAAAGAACGCGGCTGCAGTCTAGACGCAGGTGAAGTTTTTTCGGAAAAAGGCTACTTTTTCCGAAAAAACCCCTGAGTCTGGACACAGCCCCATTGACCTAAGTAATGGTACTAGAGAAATTCTCCAGACTCCATTTTTGTCTGTGTGATCTCTTCTGAATAAGCAGGAGCTGCTCCACTCTAAGATGGACACTGCTGATCTTAAACATAGTGAGTATGAGATTTGGATGAAAAATGCAGTCTATTGGCAGAAGCTCAAAATTTCTAAGATGGTGACTTGGAAAAAGGCCAAATGTACGTGAACAGTCGGCAGAATCATTACTCTGAGGTAAACAACAGCAATGAGCATGTACAAAGTTAACAGCTACTTTTCAATGTGCAGTATTGGGTAGAGAGAGATGTCTGCTAGCTGACTGGTCACAGGCCACTCATACTGGTCACAACTTGTAAAGGACAGAACTGTCAATCATAGCTCTGAGGTAATGACTGATATTAAGCATGTGCAAATGAGGCAAATGCTTCTAAGAACAGAAAGAAATCCCCAGCCTCTGTTTGTCAGACTCAGAAGCTAGGAATGGGTGACAGGACGGATCACTTGATTGTCAGTTCTGTTCATTCCCTTTGCCCCTGTTGGAAAACAGGATACTGGGCTAGATGGACCTTTGATCTGATCCAGTATGGCTGTTCTCCTGTAAGGTACATTAGGAGAGAGAGAGAGACACAAGAGTGCAACATAAAAGACCAGCTGCCAGCAGGCAGAATATAAGAGAGAGAGCACACAATTGGGAAAGATAGATGAAGATGAGTTGATGCACAGAAAAATAAAAAAGATTGATGCAGATAAAATATAACAATGACAAAGGAATAAGATTAAGGAGTAAAAAGAGAATGCAGGCAAAAAGTCCAGCAACAGAGTGGGGCCTGTCTTGTCTATTGCACCCAGTGCACTATGTATGATTGGTGAGGTATATGTGCATTTGGTGCAAGGAGCTTCTGGCCCTCAGAGACCATGTATGGGCTTTGGAGACCAGAGTGGCTGAACCAAATGGGTCAACAAACATGTGGACAAGGAGGATCCAGTGGATATAGTGTACTTGGTTTTCAAAAAGTCTTTGATAAGGTCCCTCATCAAACGCTCTTAAGCAAAGGAAGCTGTGATGGGATAAAAGGGAAGGTCCTCGCATGGGTTGGTAACTGGATACAAGATAGGAAACAAAGAGTAGGAATAAATGGTTACTTTTCAGAATGGAGAGGGGTAAATAGTGATGTCCCTCAAGGGTCTGTTCTGGACCAGTCCTATTCAACATATTCATAAATGATCTGGAAAAAGGGATCAACAGTGAAGTGGCAAAATTTGCAGATGATACAAAAGAAGATGATACGAGATAGTTTTGTAGCTCTTTGCAGTCTACTTGGGACTAAAGGATCTCTCAAAACTGGGTTAAAAGGCAACAAAATGGCAGATGAAATTTAATGGAGATAAATGCAAAGTAATGCACATTGGAAAACAAAATCCCAACTATACATATAAAATGAGGGGGTCCAAATTAGCTATTATCATTTAAGAAAGAGTTCTTAGAGTCACTGTAAGTAGTTCTCTGAAAACATCCACTCAATGTGCAGCGGCAGTCAAAAAAGCGAATAAAATGTTGGGAATCAAGAAAAGGATCGAGCATGCCCAAAAATATCATATTGCCTCTACAAAAATCCATGGCACACCTATATCTTCAATATTGCATGCAGATATGGTTGCCCCATGTCAAAAAGATATATTGGAATTGGAAAAGGTTCAGAAAAGGGCAATAAAAATGACGAGGGGTATAGAACAGCTTCCATATGAGGAGAGAGGAATAAAATTGGGACTTGTCAGCTTGGAAAAGAGACAGCTAAGAAGAGAGATGATCGAGATCTATACAACCATGACTGGTTTATGGAAAGTAAAGAGGAAGTGCTATTTACTCCTTATAACACAAGAGCTAGGACAGGGGCAGGCAAAAGAGCCTCTGCAGGCTGGATCCAGCCCACCAAGCAGGTTGATCTGCCGCCCCCAGGCCAATTACGGCCTGGGGGCGGAGGAGCACGTGAAGCTTCCTCCCACCCTGTGAGCAGCACGCAGTGCTTTGAAGCACCACGCACTGCTCGCAGAGCGGGAGGGGACATCATGCGCTCCCCCGCCCCTAAGCCCTGACTGGCCTGGGGGCAGGAAGAGCATGCGAAGTTTCCTCCGCTCTCCCGCCTGCGCTGCGAGGAGCGCACGGGACTTCAAAGTGTCGTACGCTGGCTCAGGGCAGGAGCAGGGCAAGGGAAGCTTTGCACAACTCCCCTGCCCCCAGGCCAAGCAGGACTTGGGGGTGGGGAAGTGCGTGACGTCTCCTCCCACCCTGCAAGCAGCACGTGGCACTTTGAAGTGCCGTGTGCTCCTCGCAGGGTGGGGGTAGGGCAGAAGGAGGCTTTGCGTGGTCCCCCGCCCCCAGGCCAATCAGTAGGTGTCTAGTGGGAAGGGGGGGGGCAATTATGGTCTGGGGGTGGGGAAGCCCAGAAGCATTCTGGCTTTGCCCCATCCAGATTAGGCCCCGCCCCATCCAGATTAGGCCCGCCCCTTCCAGGCCGGCCCGGAGCCACTTCAAAAATTTTTGAAGTGGCCCCCGGCCAAAAATTATTGCCCACCCTGAGCTAGGGGCTCTGGAGATCATTACTGGGGCTGCAGTGATTGGTGCTGCTCCTTGGAGCAGCACCAGGACTCTGAAAAGCACTATCTGTTGGCAGCACCTATGCTCTGAAGAGTGAGGTTTCTCAGGTAACTGTTGCCAGGGATCAGTGCATTTGTGTAGTCCGATATCACTGGTTGAGAATGATGTGCAGACCCTAGAAATCGGTGTTAAGGGGTCTGTGATCATTTGGAGATTACTGAGTTGCTACAAATTTGCAGTTTGGGATGTGTCACTGACACTGAAGAGTAGGCTGGGGTACAGTGCCATGGGGGTGACCTATGAAGTGGCGCCATTAAGGGATATCCACTAGAAATGGGTGGGCATGAGGTCTCTATAGGCCTCTGTTTCCATGGAGCAGGTGGCACCAATAGAGATAAAATGTCTTTAGCCATGTGACAGGCCTCTGGGGTAGATGGCACCATGAGATAACACACATCTCTATCAATGCCTGAGATAAGAGGTAAGTCACGGGATGGACTGAGTCCAACAGGCGAAGCAGCTGCATAGCTATATTCCGGCAAGATGGCCTGGCTTGGTCCAGGTGCCTGTCGTCAGAGCAGTTCAACTAAAAGCTGAGCAAGTGCAGAATGGTGGTAGAATGTGCTTTTGGATGTTTAAAGGGAAGGTTTTGCACTTTATTGACTATGTTAGCCTTCATTCCAACATCAAGCAATATTCACATTGTTGTGGCAGCTTGCTGTATGCTCCATATTTGTGAAAGTAAAGGGGAACATTTTCTGGCCGGGTGGAGGGTCAAGAGCAACAAGGAAAGCACATCAAGGGATACTGCAAATCAGAGACTTTGAAAACCAGTTTTGTGAACGACCAGACAGCGATATGACAGTCATGTATGTTGCTCTTAACAACATGCCCCCTGCATTAAGTGTGCTGGCCTGTTAAACAACCCTCCCACATCCCATATAACACAAGCAATAAAGAGCCTGCTGTTCAGAAATCATAATTGTTTATTTAGGAAACACAGGGACCAGAGAAAGAAAAGGAGTTCAGGGCATGAGCCTGGTTGTGTGTGTGTAGAGAGAGCAAGGACAAGTGGTGTACAATCCCCCTGTTCAGCAATCAGAGCTGCGGGAATGACAGCCTTCTGTTCCAGGAGACATCCCTGGGAGTTGATTTCAAGGCTGCTCTTCACCCTCCCCCGCCTCCTCCCACACACATTGTAAGGCACCTCAGGGAGGAGGCTATGGAAGTTGGTGAGGAAGGCAGGCGGTTCACTCTGTGCTCCAGATGCTTCTCCTGTGCCTCTACCAGAAACCTCAGCAGCTGAGTTTGTTGCCCCACAAGCCTCAAGATTTCATCCTGAGTCTTATATTGTATTTCCTGCACACTCTTGTTACTAGTATAGGCACACTAGTAAACTAAATTTAGTACAGGGCCAATAGATGGAAAATGCCTTTGTCCCAGAAGGTGGTCCAACCTGGAAACCACCGTATCTATCACCGGCGGATTTCTCCAGTCTGAAATAAGCACAGACATGAGTGTCAAATTTAAAAGATATATTGAATACAACAGGTAACAATACAAAGAATAACCCCAGAATACAACACTGCATAAACCAACCCCTCACCCCAGAAGTAATAGAAGATAGCACAGTACAACTAAACAAGAAAACACTATACTCAGTCTGTTCTAAAGTCAGATGAAAGCTGAGGCTCAGGACCTTCAACCCGTTGGCATAGACAGCCTCAGGGGAGGAACACTGACGAGTCCAACTGATGATTCATTGATGGTATGACGGTAGGTATGTTACACAGGCACCCGATGGTAATCAGTTCTCAGCTTCAAAATAGGGCCTTTGCCACAATGGTTGGAGTGGAACTGGGTGTTAGGTAGCTGCTCTCCGTCCGGAGCTACAGGTAGCTATAACCCACAAGGCTGGGCAATTGCCACAGTAGTGAGCTAATGCACCCTATAGGAAGTGGTGGAATTGAGTCTGCCCTGGTCTGTTGGGAAGCAGGTCCCAGCCTTCGCCACGGCTCTTCTTCAACAGCGATCTGAACTGTCAGCTACCGGAAGATGAGAAGGAAGCAGGAGCCAGGAGCAGGAGCCCGATCCCTTCAGCGGTCTGAGCTTATAAAGATCCCAAGGCGGGAAAACAGCAGGAGTGCACAAGGTGTAGTGTTGGGTGCAGATTAGCATTCCTGGTGCAGATTTTAGTGCCGTGTGCAGAGCAACAGTGTTGTGTGCACAGCCATGTGCTGTGTACAAACGATGGTTTTTGGCAGCAAAAGTCTTTTAGTCCTTTGGGTTCCATTTTGATTTCTGTGTAAACCTCAGGACTCCATTTTGATTTTAGTGCCCTTGATCTTAATATTCTAACTTCAGTCAACACTCTCTTCTCCTTATGCTCCATTTGTATTACCTGCTGTATCGTTCTCCTCTGAGCATTTAATTGAGCCCCGTCCCTGCGGGTGGACTGCATTTGCTCATTAAATGTCATCCCAAGGACTTTTTTGCTTTTTGATCTATGACAGCTGAACATCTGGAGGGAACGAGGGAGTGGGCAACAAACGGTTGTACCTGCTGTAACAAAAAGAAGTGAATGGCAGACTTTAGAGAACACATAGAGATCTGAAGGGAGCAGCTAAATTCGGTTTGGTGGCAGGCATGGTAAGCAAAAGGTTAGGGCTCTTCTGCTTCTGCTTTGAAAGCATATGTGACACAACAGTGGCTACAAATAGCAGCTCTCACAGCCAGGCGTGCCTCTACATTTGCAAAGGGAAGCCACAGTCACGAGAGGCCGTGCTGGAGGGCCCAGACATAGTGGCAGGGGCTCATCCAGTCACCATGTATTCATTACCCCCTGCTTGCTGGGTGAGTGCAACTTTCCCTTCCCTCAGCGATCTGTCAGGGGGAAGAGGGCCTGGGTGTGGTGGCAGGAGCTCACGTGGTCAGCAAACCATTTTTTGTTGTGGATGAGCAAATGGAGTGCACTACCTCAGAAGTATCAGTTACAGAGCTTCCCCTGCTTCATCCAGGTTACCATGCACAGCATCAGTCTTCTCCGAATCACACAGAACGATAAGGAGCAGATGCTGACTGAATGTGGCCAGAAAGCTGGACCTTACATTGCAGTGCTTTGTACTGCAATGACACCAGATCACTCACTGCTGGCGTGGCGTGGCGCGGGAAGGTGTCCTTCCATGGAGGACCGAATAAGGCCAGCCTTCTCAGAAACCTTGTGAGAAGGATGAAAGAGTTCCTCTAGGAGAGCTTTATGGACATACACAAGGAGGATTCCCGCGCTATCTTCAGACACGTTAACAAACTGTTGGGGGAGCCCCCGCTTTGTAGGCAGAGTGACCACCACAGATAAAACACAATTCCCTTAGCCCATTTGTACCATGCTTACATATGTGCAATCACCAGAAGTGCTTTCCCCACAATTAGGGTCCAGCAACAACACATTCTAGGGCTTTTCATCCCTGGAGAGTAGTAGAGTTGAAAGTGCAGGTAAGAGCAGTCACATTGGGGTGCTGTGGAACACCTCCCGGAGTCCAAGAACATCGACTTTCACAGCTCTGCATTTGCACAACCATGCAAGGTTGAATTTAGTGTTACTCTTCTCATCAAGGCGGAGTACAGAAATCAACTTTAACCGCCCTTAAAAATGGCAGAACTTAGGAGACTTGTTGGTAGAGGCTCATTGTTTAGAAAATTGACCTAGCACAGCAAAGTTTGACCTAAATATGTAGTGTAGACCAGGGCTGACAGAGAAAGACAAGGAGGCAGAGGGTTTGAGAGAGACACCTAATTCAGCAGAGGGAATTAGTCAGAGCTGGAGTTAAAATTCAGGAGGTCCTGGCTATTAAGTCTGCACTCGAGCTGCCAAACTTCAGATCTTTGACTACTGCTTAGATACTTGAAACAAATCACTGAATATTGTGGGAAGTTGTGGAATCTCCATCATTGGGGATTTTGAAGAGCAGGTTAGACAAACACCTGTCTGGGATAGTAGAGATCCATGGTCACCAAACAGTAGATCGCGATCTACCGGTAGATCTCAGGGGCTCCAAGAGTAGCTCTTGATCCCTCTCTGAAATGTGCACCTGCGCAGTGCATTTACATTAGATTTCCTCATGTAATGTAGGCGGGGCTTCAAGGAAGGGGCGGGGCAGTAGATCTTCACCTGTTCTGAGACTTAAAAAGTGATCTTGGGTGTAAAAAGGTTGGAGACCACTGGTATAGATGATGCTTGGTCCCGACATAAGTGCAGGCTTTGATAACCTCTTGAGGTTCCATCCAGTTCTAGGATTCTATATTTTTCTGGGCTGATCACTGGCAGGCTCCAAAATATTCAAAATTGCCACTCCACCCATAATTTACATTTAGGCACTATGCAAAATCTTCCCAAAGGGAAAGAGAGTGGGTATAATTGTGTCAAACCGCCTAAATATTAGGACAATATTCCAGGGCAGACAAGAATTCATTAGTCAGTAAAGTCTTATTATTTAAGTAGGCACACGGCATACACAGTACCGTACAAACAGCAAGATGGAGGTCTTCCTCCATGCTTATGATTTAGACTAAATTCAGCTTTGAAAGACCATCAGAGCACCTGGCTGCTACTGCTGATTGCTACTAAAATGCAACCACTGATGTAGGTTTTTTGTTTGTTTTTGTTATGGGGTTTTTTTTGGGGGGGGGGGGCAGAACTTCTCAATGGGGCAGCTCCTTCTGCAGGAAACAAATACCAGACCAAAGAGAAGGATAAATATACAGAGGCCCTCTTGGTTAAGTGCATAAGACCACAAAAGATCAGCTTAGAGGAGCAAAATATCTAATAGCCTAAAATCAAAGCGGTGCCAGGAATTAGAAGTCTGGAATGCCCCTGCACTCCAGATCCCTGTACTTGTCCCTCCACTCTAGTGATCTGCTCCCATTTCACAGAGCAGTTCTGGCCCCTGCTGACCATCATGATGTTTAAAATGAATTGGTGTCAGTTACAACAGGGAGTATGTGGTAGTTGTTCAGAACACAGGATTGGGTATTACAATTCCCTCTGTTCTTTTAATGGGTCTCCTGTTTGTATCAACCTGTGAGCTTCATGACTTCCTTGTGACTCAGTTTCCTTTTCTGTAAAATAGGACTAATTATACTATTCGTTTTTGCAGATACCGACTAACATAGCTACCCCTCAGACTTGCCACCATGCAAAGTACTGAATTTAGCCACATGAAATGGAAGTCCCTTAACTTCATGAAGAAACTCACACAGACTGTGATGAAGTGGTGGAGTTTTGGGGAGTTCAAAGGGTTCACATGCAGAAGGCACTCGATGTCCCTGGATGTTACTATTTTAACGAGATGAAGGGGACGGAGTTTGTTGTTACAGGGTCAGCACAGAACTAGTGACCCCAATGACCGGTGACCTAGTGACCCAGCTTGGATGACACAGATGGTTCTGGCCAGAGGGGAGGACAATGGGCTGCAGAGAGAAAACTTTGGTGATCTGACCATCTGGTTCCAGCCCAAGGGGAATAAAGGACAGAAGAAAGGAGAGGAAGAGAAGAGAGGGGCCCAGGTGACCCTGTTTACCTGGACAGAAACCAAAGGACAGGGGAGAGGCTGCTGGAGAGGTATATTGGAGACTCGGCTGAAAGAAGGCAGCTTCTGGACTGGACAGTGAAAGATCAGGCTCAGCCCACCTGGCTGCAGGGGGGAAGACAGATGTGCTGTGCTCTTCTCTCACCCCTTCCCCCTTTGGCCAGGAACTCACTCTATCCTCCTCCCTCCCCCGCCTGCCTCCATTCTAGCCCCAGGAGGCAACCACTCTTCTCTGCCTCCATGGTCCCAGGGCTGAAGAATTCCTGTGCCCCAAGCTATTACTGGGGGTGCTCCCTGCTTGCCTTCCCCTCGTGTGTGCACTCCTGAAAGCATTGCTGTTTCCTTTGAAAATGAAGCACAGAAAGGCTAAGTGACACAGCCAAGGTCCCACTGCTAATCACTAGCAGAGCTGTGCGTGTGAACTGAAGTTGCTCAGGGACAGGCCCTTATAGCAGCAGGGGATTTTAATGTCATAGCTTGGAAACAGCATAGCTTGAAGGGGAAGTTTTTTATTTTCATGGCAGCCTGTTTCCAAAGCAAAGCCTGTTTCAAATGATCCCCTGAAGAGCAGGCTGAAGGTCTTGTATTTTTGATAGGTCAATTAAAGTGCATGTTGCTACAAAATGGAGTGGGCCCTCTGGCTGAATGACTCCACGGTCCAGGCAATGGTGGGATAACATTCTGCTTTCTGTAGGCCCCCCCTATTCGAAAGCAGGCCAGTGTGACCATTGTCTACAAAGTCATAAGCTTAATTAATAATAATTGCACTTCTACAAAATCCTTCCCCTGTGGATCACAGAGCACTCTGCAAGCCTTGTAAGAATTAAGTCTCTGACCCAGGTGAGGAAAGCAGCATTTCCCCCATTTTACAGAAGAGGAAACACTGACAAGACAAGGTAAGGCCCAAATTTTCAAACCTGGCCACCTGTGTGTTTGAAAATACCAGTCTATGTGATTTGCAGAAGATCCTGGAGGAAAACCTAACATCTAAGTTATATGTGTGATGGTTCCCCCCATGCTTTATGAAGTTTGGCTTCTGAATGTAAATATGCACAACTCAAAAATGCTTTAGACAAAATACATCATATAACATATCAATTTTAATGTTACTATCTGCTGGATCTGTATTTGGTGCATTTATCATTCCTGTATGTGAAGTTAGCAATATGAAGTATGGAACTGCTTATAGTTTTTCAATGTGCTAATAAGAGCCATTCCTGGTGCCCCTCCAGCTTTAACAACTTGGTGATCAACTTAATGTCTTGTAAACAGCCTTGTTTGTCCTGTAAGACCAAAGGACAAGTAAGACATGTGACTATATCACCATTTTGACCCAGGTAGTTAGTTTTACATGGAAGGGGTAATGTAGAACAAAAGATCCCTGCCATGAGAGAAGACTATTTAAGCAATGGGAAGCTATCAGGTCTTTGGCTTTGTCTGGCTTGACGACACACTCCAAAGAGGGCTGGGAACTCAGTTCAAGATAAAAGAGGTTGTCTTGACCTGACTATTATGCCTAAAACAAGAACAGCTCTTAAGGTAAGAATCTGCTTGCAATAAGTTTTTTAATTAATTAGAACTAGCTATAGACTTTCTTTTCATTTTAACTTAGTAACTTACTTTAATCTATTTTCACTTACAACCATTTCAGTCATACTGTTTGTACCTAATAAAAACACTTTTGTTTACTATCACGTCCAGTGTAAATATTTGTTCTCTCTCTTTCCTTGATAAAGAGGATGAACATCTTCATGAGCTTTCTTTGTATAAAACTTTCACTGAGAGAAAGATGAATTTATTTGGCGTTTTGATCCTTTCTGAGTGCTGGTTTCCTGAGTTTTGTGCCCTAGAAGTGCATTCTCCAAGAGCGGAAGTGATTTAGCGTCTGCATTGCTGTTCAGAGGGGCAGTAACCCCAACTCTGTGCCTGGTCTGGGGGAGACCAGAGTATTTGGCCCAGCAGGACAGGGTAGTGGGGATCCCCAGAAAGCAAGAGGGCAGGTGTTAGTAGCATAATCAGAATGATGGGGAACAATCCCAAGGGGTCTTCTGTGACTGCATCCTGTCAGGGCTGTCCTTACCATGAGGTGAAGTGAGGTGGCCACCTCAGGTGCCAGACAGTGTGTGTGTGGGGGGGGGGGGGGGAAGTGAGGGGGCGCCACTAGGACCCAGAGTGTAGAAAATTGTCTGCTGCTGGTGCATATGTATTCTCTCTGCTCTAGATGCACAGAGATGGTGGAGTGCTGTGCTGGAGGAAGGAGGGCAGAAGAGACATAATAGGCAGGCAGGAGAAAAAGTGGCATGGGGGCATCATTTGAGCTCCCCACCTCAGGTGTCAAAATGTTGTGGGCCAGCCCTGCATCCTGTCACAATATGCTTTAGCCATCCTCCCTATTAGCTAGGGTTAAACGGGACCAACATTACAAGCAAGCCACATGTACAGGACAGTACACTAAGGCGCTGAATTTGTATAGATTGCTCCAATCCCACCACCCTCTCTTCAGCCGACAGAGCTGGACTGGGAGCTTCTGTCCATCTCCAGCCAGGAAGACATTTTGGCTCCAGCCTGTTTTGGAGGGTAGCAAGCAGAGCAATTGCCCAGGACTGACACCAAGGGTGCCCCATGAAGCTAAGCTGCTCATGCTTTGGCTTCAGCTTTCTGCCCTGGGTCTCAATGAGTCTAATACCACGGTTGATTGGTGGGCCCCCTGAAATCCTCCTTGCAGCCCCCCAGGGACCCTCTGACTAGTTTTGCCAACTCTCCCAGACTGGATACCATTTCCAGAAATGGCCTCCGGTCTGTCCAGTTGGGAACTGCAACCCTACCTCAGACCCCTGGTTGAGAACTGTTGATTTAGAAGGCTCTGCCCCATTAAGGGCACCCTACTGTGCCTAGAACATCTAAATATCCAGAGCTAACCCTGGGATTAAGTGTTCTCTTTCCACAACTAAAGCTATCCTGCCAGCCTACCTCAGGGGTATTTTTGCAGTTAGACTGGCAAATGAGTGCTCCTCACTAGCCATCAAGAGCCAGAATTTTAAAGAGCCTACACATACAATTAGTAGAAGTCAAACACTTGGAAAATCCCACTAGCCACCTACTTGCATGTTTGGATTCCCAAATATCTTTCCAAATCTGGCCCTACCGTCTTCTCATCCCAGGCAATTTACTGATCTGACTGCATGGCAAAGCCAGGCACATGACTAAGCCTTAAAAAATGTGCAATCCCCTTTTTCCTCCCGGGTTTACTTGGGAGCAGGTCACACTCACCTGTGTGCCTGGATGCCTGATGGGTTTAACATTAAAGGCAATCCTGAGTACTCCAGTGGTGATGTTGTATAGTTAGGGATTCCCTATCTACCCCCTTGCTGCAGACCTTTGCTCCATCTGGCTAGCCCCTGTACACACTTAATAGTGTGTCTTGGGAGCCTCCAGGAATAAACTTATTCCAGTAATAATTTGGATCTAACTCCAAAACAACAATTATAAATAATATAGATCTAACTGATTAAATTAGAATTAACACACCCTTTAGTTAACAACTTAAAGGAACAGAGTTTAACAGATTGAAAGTGAATACAATCAATTAGCAAAATACAGAGAAGTAAAGGAAACTTATCTAACTGGCATTTACACTGCCACTATTTATCCCACCTAGAGCATGCACTCCTCTGGATTCACTTGCTTGTGTGGGCGCGCTTGAAGGTCTGTAGCTGAAGTGGAGACAGCACTGTGCAGGGCTAGCAGCCAGCTGCAAAATACCTCTGCTACTGGATCAGGCCTCACCAAATGCCAGCAGCTCTGGTTCACGAGACAGATCTCTCTGGCTGTCTTTGGACCCAGAGTCAGTTTGTCTTCTGTGCTCCATCCCAGGCAGCACTTTCCCAAGAGCCACAGTTAAACACAGTTATCTTCTATGCAGGATTATGCAGGCTCTTCTCAGCCACAGGCACTGCCAGGATCTCTCCTCTCCAGAGACAATCACCAACAGCCCCTGAAGCAGCCTGCTAAATCCAAGCCCCAGCAGGTTCTCAGTAACAGGCTCTAGCTCCAACACAACACTTCCTGGCCTGGAAAAGACTCCACACCAGCAATCTGGCTCCTCTCTCCAAAATGGACCCCCTCCCCCAACACTCTCTCTCTCCCTGCCTGCCTGGAAGAGCCACCATTTCCCTCCTTTTTAGGGTTGCCAGGTGTCTGGTACTCACCTGGACAGTCCAGTATTTTCGCCTCTTGTCCGATTAAAAAAAAATCAGAGAATACCGGACACCTAAAATGTCGGGTATGTTCCGATTTTTTCCCCGGCCAGGAGGTGAAAATGCCGGGCACCTGGCAACCCTACAAACACTCATCCCCAAACCGCCCCTGGCTCCCAACACCCCCAGCCCACCTACTCCAGACTCCATACTCACCTGGTTCTGCAAGGCTGCCTGCACAAAATGGCTGCCAACCAAGGGGAAACATTACTTCTCCTGGGTCTTAGTGCGCTCCCCTGTTCCTATCCCTGCACTCACCCTTAAAGGGGACATGCTGGGTTTTTTTTTTTTTTTTTTTTTTTTGCTTAATAAGTCTTGGAGTCCTTTTTTTTTTCCCCCTCAACAATTTTGGTCTCCCCCTCCCCCCTTTTTTCTCCCTTCAACAGAATTTTTTCTCAGTGTTTTTTTTTGGGGGGGGAGGGGGGAAGGTGTCAGTATTTTTGTTTCAACCATCTGGCAACCCTACTCCTTTTCCCCAAGGGCTCATGGGCGTTGTAGTCTCTAGGGCTAGACTGAAGCACAAAGGATGCTCCCAGTAAAAGTCAGAGGCTCCTTTAGTAAAGGGAGCCTACAAATGCAAATGAATCTGTGAAGACCTAATGATGCCTAGTGTTCCAAGGTTTGCTTCCCCAGCTGGTTCTCCGGGAGTAGGGGGGCAATCAGGCTCTGAGCTGTCATATGCAGCCCACTCAAAACCAAGTTCCTTTTGCAGAGTGTGGGGGTCAGATACATCAGGGTGCAAGCTGCTTGCCTCTCCCTGTAATCCCCAGTTTCAGGGAGATTAGGACAACCCTAACAGAAATCAGCAGTTACTTGAGGCCCTGCTCTTTTGGGTACCCTGTATCCACTCAATACCCTCACCTTGAATCATTGGGATGGGAGAGTAAATATCAGTCTGTTCCTTCCAGTCCTTCCAACATTTGTAGTGCTGAGAGATGAAACAATACCGAAATGTCCCTGATTCCTGGGAAAGGCATGTGAATCTGGATTTCGCAGTCTGTGTCCTTTAACCTTCTCTCATTCAAAACCACCTGCTCTCTCCCTGGTGCTGATTTTTAATACCTCTTCAAATCCTGCACAGTGGGGGAAAATTTCTCCTGCAATGTCCAAAGATCTGCAGCTGAAAGCAGTGGCAATACTGTCAAGAGCCTATGTGGCATGCATCTGAGGTCTGCTTCTCTCAGCAGCCAGTGCCTACTGCACACACCTCCTCTCGGTTGCCAGGGCCTGAGTTGTTTACTTTCAAAGCTATTGGCTGGCTGTGCGTTTTCCCTGCCCAGAGTGCTGGCACGTGCAGCACAGGCAGAGTTCTGCAGGCAGAAAGGCTCTTTGCAAAAACGTTGCTCCTCAACTATTATTTTGCAACCACCCGCACTGAAAATTATTTGAAAAGCATGTTGCATTCCTCCCCTCAATAACCCTCCTTAATTTTGCATCTTCCACAGTTAAAATATTTAAAAGCTATCCCTCTGTTAGCGAGGAAGACCCATCTGCCCTGTTTTCTTTTTACTTTGCTCTGCAGAGCAGATCTTGCTTGCTTTATTCACACAAGGATTGTTATTGTTAAACATCTGAAGAACATCAGCTAATTATTGCTGTTGTGTTATTACTAAAACAATACAGCTAAGCATCTTCTACTCAACACTGATCTCAAGAGGTGCACAGCATTGACCTCCACGGTCACTTGTATGGCAGTGTTTCTATGCCTGTCGCTTTGCAGTTGTAAAATGACAAGATCCCTCGCCTACATCCCCTTGATCTTAGACTCTAAATTCATTAATCTTAGTGCCTTGGTTCTCCACCATCTTGTGTTCTCACTGTGGAGAGAGTTTGGGGGCTGCAGATGTGAAAAAAGTTGGGAAGCCAAATGAAATCAATGGCAAAGGACTCTCTTTTTGGAGATGCTGGAACTTCATGGGACATGAGAATGGAGCTCTGAGCAGCCCAAGCTCTGTGGTGGGTTGTGATGCTGTGAGATTGCGGTTTGGAGCAGTCTTCCTCAACTCTAGCAGTATGGCAGTATATAGTAATCTCTGGAAAGAGATCTTGGAGTGGTGCATCTAGCACCAGCAAGGGTTAAACCATAGGGTTTGATTGCTGTTTGGCCCTTCTTGCTGGGACAGTTAACCTAACAGATGTTTATAATATGCTAATCTTACCTGTGGTGCTTCCCTGAATTTACAGAAACAAGCAGGTTTAGCCTGTTTTTATTAGAATTATACTAGCAGATTTACTTGGCATTGTCCATTAGTGCCTAAAGAGAGCACTACTCCAAATTTCTCCATTTTATTTCTTCTCTGTTTGGTTTTATGAGAAGGAATCCTATTCCAGGTTCATCCTATTTTTCTGGCTTATCTTAACTGAATGAATGCTGAAAGAGACCAAATTATGTCAATTGTGAGGATTGTACTTGCTTTGGTGATTCTGTCACTTTTCTGTTTGGCTTCATGAGAAACAGTCCCATTCCAAGCACATCCCATTTTCCTGGCACAACCAAACCCTTACGTTGCTTTAAGTTATGGTAAGAGGAAGCTGTATACCCAATTTGGTGGTTCTAGCTCTTACCTTTTAAGAAGAGCTTTTGATCAAACAGAAGACAACCCCTCTCAAATATATAGTAGATTTAATTGCTACCGTTTAAGGACTTTAAAAGAAGCATCTGGCTGGTTTCCTAGAAAGAGAAGGTGTAAATAACTATAATAGCAGTGGCAAATAAAGAAGACTTTTACAAGATTGTTGAGCATCTTTTTAAAGAGAAGAAGACTTGGGCTTTGGTGGTGGTGGTGTTACAGCAATGTTATCAAGAATGGGTTTTGGAATAGCTCAAGTTTTATGGTGGGTTATTGGGGGCAGAGAAAGCTGTAGGAGAGGCCTGAGCTACATGGTGTGGTATAGTATAGATGGGAGCAGTCTGAGTTCTATGGTAGATGAGAGCAAGAACAGGCTCTTAAGTAGCCTGAAGAGCCATGGGAATTTAAAGCAGCTGGTTAGCTGAGAACAATAGGGCTTTATACAGAGCTGCTCACTGTGGCATCTGCAAAGGGAGGAGTAGTGTTACCCTCCATCTGTGATTTTGTTGCTGGTCATTCTTGACTTGGTGTCTCTCCATGTCCCTAGCTCTATTTATCCATGTTTTGTTTTTCTCCTCGCTTACTAGTCCCTTTACATTTCAACTATTGTGGAGTAATTTCTTTCATGCTCACTTCCTATTCTGGACATGCAAGTAGAAAATGCTTCTTTCACCCCCTGGCTGCCCAGCTCCCCTCTCTGGATTTATACTGTGGTTTCTCACATCCTCTCTACCTCTTGTCTGTGGTCCTAGAGTCTGTATTTGAGAGCAAGCATTAGCCTTCCAGAGTAAGAGTCAGTTAGCTTGCCAGTTCTGGGCAGAGATTTATAAACCTAGCTTCTTTTTCATCCCAGTTATGTGTACAGTGGTGATTCAGCCCTTGGTTTGGTGTTTTAAGCATTATCTGGTGGTGAGTAAAAGTGTTTGCTATTGGCTGTGGGCATGTGGGAGGGAGCGGAGCATAGGCAAGGAGGGGGCAGGAGTAGGAGAGAGAGTGTTACCTGCTGTCCTGCACTGGGCACTGAGCAGACCTGTTGCACCTACAGCAGGGATCCCTTTCGAGGAAGCACTGTAGTGCTGGGTTTTGGCAGCCCGTCTGCCCCCATGCTGGGATCTCTAGCCAGCGTGGAGGTAAAAAGCTGGCTGAGGGCGAGATGTAGAAAAGTGGGGCTGAGAGAGGATGGGAAATGGGTTATTAACAGGGAGAAAGGTAGGACTGGTGAAAGCTTCCTGCATTTCCTTCTCCCCATGCTCACTCCTGCCCTCATTGCAACAGCGCCCTCTCCCCCACACCTCAGCCCTCCTTTCCCAGGCTGCCCCCTACACTATTCACTAAACCCCTGGCTCCAGCTCTCCCCAATCTTTTGCTCCTGAGCTAGGTGGGAAACAGGGCTCCTGCTTCCCCTACATCTGTGCTCTGGCAGAGACCATGAGGGCAAATGGGGAGAAGCTATTGACATAGGCAGTAGGGTTGGAAGAGCACATGTCAGGCTGGTGTTATCCTGGTCCAGGTTGGAGGGAGGCAATGAGAGGGATCCCTGGTCTGGTTGGTGGTAAGGATGTAAGAGAGTAGTCGGGTACTCTACTTGTATTCCACCCCTGCAAGCCAGCTTAGCTGTGGCTCCACTCTCTACCCATCCCACACACCAGACCGGTCCTGTTCCCCCAGAAACCCCACTCATGCCTGGTAGGCAGTGAAGGGGCCAGGGCTGCCCAGCAGCCAAGGACAGAACCCTGGGCAGGGTAAGTGCAGCAGCCAGGCGATCTCAGCACTATCAGGCTGAGCTTGGGGAGATACAGGCTTGCTACACTGGCCACATTCTGCAGGTGGCTCTCCCATGGCAAGTCAGGCCAAAGCCACTGCGCAGAGCCCTGGACCACACCTCCAGCCAGGCACTCAGCCAAAATATAGGTGGAGACTGCTCTGGCAGCTGAGCGCTCACTGGAGCAAGCGTAGGGTAGGTGCTGAGTGTAAACCACCACCAAGCACATTTGAACCTAGGACCTCTGAAGCTTAGGGAAGGAGCCACTACAGCTTGAGCTATTAAGCCAGCTGGCACTCAACCTTGGCTGTAGAGGTCTCTTGTTCTTATATGGTTTAAATGTCAGTATATGGGACAGTGAACCACACTAAGGCTGTGTCTAGACTGGCAAGTTTTTCCGCAAAAGCAAATGCTTTTGCAGAAAAACTTGCCAGTTGTCTACACTGGCCGCTTGAATTTCCGCAAGAACACTAACTTCCTACTGTCTGAAATCAGTGCTTCTTGCGGAAATACTATGCTGCTCCCGTTCGGGCAAAAGTCCTTTTGCGCACAGCCTTTGCGCAAAAGGGCCAGTGTTGACAGCTCAGATTTGTTTTGCGCAAAACCCCCGATCGCGAAAATGGCGATCGGAGCTTTTTTGCGCAAAAGCGCATCTAGATTGGCACGGATGCTTTTCTGCAAAAAATGCTTTTGCGGAAAAGCGTCCGTGCCAATCTAGACGCTCTTTTCCGCAAATGCTTTTAACGGAAAACTTTTCCGTTAAAAGCACTTGCAGAAAATCATGCCAGTCTAGACGCAGCCTAAGTGTGTGGGTTACATACACCTCATTATTTATGCACACCCCATCCGTGGCCCCACAAAGTCAGGAGACCGTGTCAACCTCCTCCTGGCCCTGGCGAAAGCCGCTGACTATAGCACCAGGAGGAGGATGCTGGACAAAAGGGTGCCTATTTCCATTCCTCCCTAGTGTCACGTATCCAAGCAGAGTTCCTCTGGGTGGTGTCCACTGGCTCCATCGACAGCTTTGAGGAGCTTGCCATCCTGTTCCCTCATTTTAAACCTGTGACCTGCACTCCTTGAGCCTGTTTTATCTTTATTTGTCCCCCGACATCAATTAGGCCCTGGGTCTAGTTGTCCCTCCCGCAAGGCTGGGGGAGGGGCTTTAAGAAGTGAGCAGACTGATGCCCACCCACCCCCCTAGGGCTTCAAATAGGCCCCTCTATACAGACACTTAAAATAAACTGGCTGCAGCAGCCCACTGGGCTATGGGGCAGGGACCGGAGCTTGCCCATAGCTGTGTACTTGGCTCAGGTGCACCACAGCCGGAAGGGGCAGAGCAGGGCGAGTGGCTGAGCGGGTTCCCGTGGGTGCAGGCAGCGATCGGGTTGCAGTTCGGCCTCCACTGTCCGCCCACCCTGGCCCTGCGATTTCCACTGGGTTCTGCCCAGGTGCTTCCCTGCATGTTGGGCAGCGAGGGGGAGCCACCCCCCTGAAATGGCTTTGGCTTCGCTCCGCGGGGTTGGAGGCACAAATAGGTGTGTCGAGTGCCCCTCGCCGACCCAGTGCTGCCTTCCCAGAGCCCGAGGGGGATGCCATGGCCATTGGGCTTCTCCTCCCAGCTGCACGATATGCATGGTAGGCAGCACTTAAATGAAATGCGTGGGAAACCACATCCCCAAGCCCACCGGCGGGCTGCCCCTTGCTGGCTTTTGCAGTGCGTTTCGCTGCCCTCGGAGCTGCTGGAACCTGCACGAGCCACGACTGAGCCAGCCTGACTCAGGACCAGCTCACACCAGGTTGAGGAACTATCCTTGCTGCAGCTCTGCAGTTTAACTGTAGTAAGAGCTGGGCTGCCTGCACACCTGGCTCTTACTACATTTAAACTGCAGAGCGGCAGCAGGGGGCAGATAGCTCCTGGAGGCTTCCAACCCTATCAACTAATTGTGTAGTCAACAGAAATTCTATTGACTACATGATTAGCTGATTACTTGTTTCTTCACATCCCTAGTTGGTGGTAGTGGGGTGCTGGGGGACAGGGCAGGCTGGGGTATCCCTGGCCTGGCTGGGGACAGTGGGAGCTGGGGGCAGGGTGAGGGATCCCTGGTCTGGCTGGGGAGTGCTGGGGGTAGGTGGGGGGTCTCTGGCCTGGCTGGGGGCAGTGGGGTGCTGGGGGGCAGGTGGGGGGTCTCTGGGCTGGCTGGGGGCAGAGGGCTGCTGGGGGCAGTGAGTGCTGGGGGCAGGTGGGGGATTCCTGGCCTGGCTGGGAGCAGTGGGTGCTGGGGGCAGGGTGGGGGATCCCTGGCCTGGCTGGGGGCAGAGGGCTGCTGGGGGCAGGTGGGGGATCCCTGGCCTGGCTGGGGGCAGTGGGTGCTGGGGGCAGGGTGGGGGGTCTCTGGGCTGGCTGGGGGCAGTGGGTGCTGGGGGCAGGTGGGGGATCTCTGGCCTGGCTGGGGGCAGTGGGGTGCTGGGGGCAGGTGGGGGATCCCTGGCCTGGCTGGGGGCAGTGGGTGCTGGGGGCAGGTGGGGGGTCTCTGGCCTGGCTGGGGGCAGTGGGTGCTGGGGACAGGTGGGGGATCCCTGGCCTGGCTGGGGGCAGTGGGGTGCTGGGGGCAGGTGGGGGATCCCTGGCCTGGCTGGGGGCAGTGGGTGCTGGGGGCAGGTGGGGGATCCCTGGCCTGGCTGGGGGCAGAGGGTGCTGGGGGCAGGGTGGGGATCCGTGGCCCAGGCGGGGGAAGTTTCCATTCCATTGGGCATATGGAGTCCGCGTGCACCCCACTGTACGCAGAGGAGACTGAGAGCTCGTGAATATTCACCAGAGGGGCGGCGCCTCTCGGCAGCGGCTGATGAATATTCACGCCGGGGCGGGGACAAGGGTCGAGCCCGCGCGCGCTCATGCATATTAACGATCCTGCGCTGCTGAATATGGAGGAGGTGGGCGGCGCCGCGGCCTAACGCTCCGTCCCCTCGGCGGCTGAGAAGATGGCGGCGGCGGGCCCTGGCGGCCGGGCCGCGGTGCGGCGGGGCCGGCGGCGGCGGCTGGCGACCGAGGAGGAGGCGGCGGCGGCCGAGTGCCCGCTGTGCCGGGGGGCGCTGGTGGAGGCGGTGACGCCGCCCTGCCGCCACTCGCTCTGCCGCGCCTGCTTCCAGCGCTGCCTGCAGGGCCCGGGCCTCTGCTGCCCGCTCTGCCGCAGCCGCCTCTCCACCTGGGCCCGCCGGCTGCAGGGCCGGGCCGCCGGCCGCAACGAGCCCGGGGCCGCAGGAGGCGGGGAGCAGCGCGCGCCGGACGAAGGTGCGGCCCCCTCCGGAGCCTGCCCGGGCCCCGTCTCGGCTGCGCAGCTGGGCTGGGGGGGAGGGGTTACATGCGCTGAGCGCGCGGGGCTCAGCTGGGGGCGGGGCGCTGGGCAGGGGGACTCTGCTGGGGGCGGGGTTACATGCGCTGAGCGCGCGGGGCTCAGCTGGGGGCGGGGCGCTGGGCAGGGGGACTCTGCTGGGGGCGGGGTTACATGCGCTGAGCGCGCGGGGCTCGGCTGGGGGCGGGGCGCTGGGCAGGGGGACTCTGCTGGGGGCGGGGTTACATGCGCTGAGCGCGCGGGGCTCAGCTGGGGGCGGGGCGCTGGGCAGGGGGACTGCTGGGGGCGGAGTTACATGTGCTGAGCGCGCGGTGCTCAGCTGGGGGCGGGGCGCTGGGCAGGGGGACTCTGCTGGGGGCGGGGTTACATGTGCTGAGCGCGCGGGGCTCAGCTGGGGGCGGAGGTTCCATGCACTGAGTGCTTCAGTCTGAGCTAGGGGATGGGGGCTATATGCACTGTGTGTGGGGCTCAGCTGGGGGCTGGGCTGTGGATGGGGGGTTACATAGATTGAGAGTGCGGGGCCCTGCCTGGGTGCTCGGCTGGGGGCGGCAGGATAAGGGACACAGCGGAGTGTGGTGGTTACATGCAGGAGTGGTGCACTGAGCTGTGCATTGGTCCCTGGGATCCTGGCCAGGGATACCCCAGCCTGCCCTGCCCCCCAGCACCACATGGCCCTCAAATCTCCCCCACCTGGGTCAGGGTACCCCAACCTACCTGTTTTTTGTACACACACTCCACTGTCTCACACCTAGCTCAGGATAACACCAGCCTGACCTGCCTGCTTACACGTGTGGGGCTCAGCTCGAGGGTGGGGTGCTGGGCAGAGAGGGTGGGATCAGTGACAGTGAGGTGATACAAGGTTACATTCACTGAGTGTGTGGGGCTTAGCTCTGGAGTGAGGTGCTGGGCTATGCAAAAGAGATGTTAAAAAACAAGTAATCTATAGAATTTCTATTGACTACACAATTAGTCAATGGGGAAACTACCCCTGCTGCGGCTCTGCATTTAAAATGTATTAAGAGCTGGGTGTGTAGGCAGCCCAGCTCTTACTACATTTAAACTTACTGCAGAGCCGCAGTAGGAGTAGCTTCTGAACTAAGCATGAGCTGGTCTTAAGCCAGGCTGGCTCAGTCCCAGCTCATGCCAGGTCTAGCAGCCCCTCTCGGCGGCCAGCCCTGAGGGCAGCGAAACATGCTGGGCTGGCCTGGCAAGGGGCAGCCCACAGGTGAGTTTTGTTTGGGACATGGCTTCCCAGCGCATCTCATTTAACTCCCTTCCCCTGCCTTCCTGTCTGCTCTATGGTGGCGTGGGGGAACCTTAGCACGTGCCTGGCCACTGCACATATCCTGGAGCTGGAGAGCAAGCTGAAGGGCCACAGCAACCCCAGGCAGGGTGGCTGGGCTCTGGGAAGACAGCGCTGGGTTGGCTGCGGGGCACTTGATTTGCCTATTTGTGCCTTCAGCCCCGTGGAGTGAAGCCAAGGCCATTTAAGGGCAAGGGCTCTCCCCTAGAGAGGGCTGCGCACTGGCTGCCCAATGTTCCAAGTAGTGGCACCCAGGCACCGCACAGACTGGGCAGAAGACAGGCAGAGCCCGGCCGAAAATCACAGGGCCAGGGCAGATGGACAGTGGAGGCCGGGCCACGTGAGCTGCCCTCGACCACTTGCCCTGTTCTGCCCATTCGGATTGCGGCGCATCCAGGCTGAGCTGCACAGCACCCATCCGGGACCCAGCTCCGGAGACTGGTGCGCTCCGGTCCCTGGCTGCTGCCACCAGTGCACAGCACTAAGCGCCCAGCCTGGGCTCACTCCAGCCAAGCAGCAAGCCCAGCCACACCAGCTTAGCTGCTGAAGCCTCCTTCAAGCAGCCTGCCTGGCCCGAGGCACTGCCCCTGCCTGCCCAGCCCACAGGGAACCCTGAGTGCTCCCAGCCCAGCTGTGGTATCCACCTGGCTCGCCACAGGAGACCCATTGGCAGAGCATTGCCAGCCCAGCTAGTGCAGTGAGCCTGTATCTCCCTGAGCCCAGTCTGGGCATGCCGAGCTCACCTGGCTGCTGCGCTCTGCCTGCCTGAGCTTTGGTCCTCAGCTCCTGGCCCAGTGCTGGGTAGCCCTAGCCGCTTCCCCGTCTGCCATGTGTGAGCAGGGCTCCCAGGAGAGCAGTGTCAGTCCAGCACGTGGGATGGGCAGAGAGTGGAGCTGTGGCTGAGCCTCCCCCAGAGCAGCTGGCTCGTTCCATATCCTTGCATGGGGGTGGGAGAGAATGCAAGTAGAGTAGTCAAGTACTGGATTGACTACCCAATAAACCTAGGCTTATCAGGTAATCAAGTATTCAACTGCTCTCTTACATCCCTGCTATGCAGGAGCCCCAAGATCAGTTACATAGTGAAGTGTGAGAGTTAACATGTACTAAGTGTGTTGGGCTCATCTGGGGGCAGGGTTCTGGGTTGTGAAGGAGCTTCTCTCCCCTCCTGGTATCAAGGAGGATGGGGGTTATATACATTGTTTCTAGTCGTCTTAGATGTATAGAGAACTTTCCAAATAAATAATCCATAATAATCCTGCAGGCTGTGTGCCCGAGTCTACAGAAAGCTTGAAATATTGACTTAGTGATGCATGAACCCTCTTTCTAATTGGGGTAGATTATAAACTTGTCATAATGTATTGTGATTGTTTTCTTGGTATTGCCTCTGTGTTACTGCTTCTCAACATAAGCCATTCCATTGTCTCATACGATTGACTTTCAAAAATGGTAGCTCTACACTGAGGGAGAATATTACTTCAGGGTTACATATCCTGTCACATCAGTAATTAACCATTAGACTAAAGGCCACACAAGCTTTCAGGAAACTAGAATAGATTGCAAATGTGATCCCTCTTTAAAGTTCAGAGTCGTGGCCAATGGAGACAACAGGTTCTTGCATCTCGGAGCATTATAGGAATTGATAGCTTCTCACACTATCTGCATTGACCATGCGACTGTAGTCAAGAGACATGATCAACTTAAAAAAAACAACCCCCAAACCCTTAATTTGAGAGCTGACCTGCTAATGTTAGAATAACTTCTTAAAATGGTGAATTGAAAGAGAAGATGGAAAGGTGCCATTGCCACACTATATTTAACTACACCATATAGTTAATCAATTTTAATGTGTCCTCTAAATAGGTAGTCACTTTCCTGTTTTATTTGTGTATTTCATACCAATATGGAAGAGAAAAGCATGGCTGGCTAACAGTGTGATTTGAATACTACAAACACTGACAAGTCAAGGGTAGTACATAGAATTACTTCAACTCTTTGAAACTGACTGGACTCCCGTTGATGAGAACAGCCATACTGGTCAGACCAATGGTTTATCTAGCCCAGTAACCTGTGTCTGACAGTGACCAATGCCAAATGATTCAGAGGGAATGAACAGAACGGCAGTTTTGAGTGATCCATTCCCTATGTCCCAGTCCAAGCTTCTAGCAGTTGCGGGTTTAGGAATACACGAGGGTGGTGTCCCTATCAATCTTGGCTGGGGCTGGTGCTCCCCAGCTGTTGTGCGACTCTCAGCTGGCTCCTGCTCCCGGCCTCTGGGGCTCTTTAGTCCAGCAACATCCATGGTTCTGCCAAACCACAGATGTTGCTGGACCAGAGAGTCCTGGATTTAGAAGGTTCAACCTGTATTAAAATGTTGAGCTTTTAATGAGTTTCTCTGCAGAAAGTTGTAATAGGTCTTGCTCATAGGGGAGAGGAATGAAAGAAAATAAAATGACTACTGTATTGAAATAGCTTTTGGCTATTTCAGTCAACAGATAGTGACAACATGAATATATTTTAGAAAAAACAATTCTGGGCAGATTTAGGATATGGGGTGGTGGATACATGTATTATTCCTATTTTTGGTATAGGCTTAACTTCAGATTAAGTAATAGTGCAAAGTCTTTAAAACTAATTACCATTATTTTGGGACAGGAGTTGAAAATGTTCCTGTAGCCTTACATGGCAGATTGGTAGTAAAGTTATAGCTGGCAAAATATATAGTCCAGAAGTAAATGATTGCTGAGGTATTTTCTTTGGCATCAGGTTAGTCAGCAGATTAAAAGTAAGGTCAATTCATCTGAATGGTATTAGGAAAAGAAAAAAAATATGGTGCTGAAAGGAGTCATCTTAGCAAAATGTTTACTAGTAGTAAAATCATTTCATTTGGCTAATTCCTTGTCCATCTGTTACACTGTAGAGACTGGATAGTGTAAACAGATTAGCTAGTTCACTTTCTCATGTTGAAACACTAACATTGGGGTTGTCTTCATTATAGCAGTTACCTTGACACTCTTCTCTGAAACAACATGATAGCATAAAGTGAGTGCTAATCCGTTAGTTCTGTTAATCCAGTTGATTAGTTTTGCCAACTCTAGTTGTAGCTTGTAGCTGCGTGTACAGTAAACTTCCGATAATCCGGCACCTTTAGGACCCAGGGGGTGCTGGATTATCAGATTTACTGGACTATCGGAAGGGGGGGGGCTATAAGGGATCTGGGGTGGGGGGGATGCCACCCCAGACCCCTCATAGCCCCCCTTCCGATAGTCTGGCTCTGCCCCAGGCGTCCCTGATTCAGCCGCTGCTGGTCAGTTTCAGCAGCGGCTGAATCGGGGACTCCTGCGGCAGAGCAGCTGGAATGCTGCTGGGTTGGTCCGGTAACACCGACCCTTGGTGCGGCAAGACCAACCCGGCAGCACCCCAACTGCTCTTGGGGACGCCTGGGGCAGAGCAGCCGGGGTGCTGCCGGGTTGGTCCCACCGCGCCACTCCTCGGTGCTACTGGACCAACCCGGCAGCCGCCCGCCTGCTCTGCCCCAGGTGTCCCCAAGTCAGCCGCTGCTGATACTGATCAGCGGCTGACTCCAGGAAGCCGGAGGCAGAGCTGCTCTGCCCCGGGCTTCCTGGAGTCAGCCGCTGGTCATTTTCAGCAGCGGCTGAATCCAGAAGCCTGGCCCAGAGCAGCTGAGACGCTGCTGGGTTGGTCTGGTCGCGCCAACCGGGCAGCACCCCAGCTACTCTGCCCCAGGTGTACTCAAGTCAGCTGCTGCTGAAACTGATCAGGGGCTGATTCCAGGAAGCCAGGGAAGAGCAGCTCTGCCTCGGGCTTCCTGGAGTCAGCCGCTGGTCAGTTTCAGCAGCGGCTGAATCGGGGACAGATGGGGTGCTGCCGAGTTGGGTCCCGCAGCTCCGAGGTGCAGCGCTACGGGACCTACCCAGCAGCACTCCAGCTGCTCTGCCCCCAGTTTCCCCGATTCAGCTGCTGGTCAGTTTTAGCAGCGGCTGAAAGGGGAAGCTGGGGGCAGAGCAGCTCCAATGGTCCAGCTGCCCGGAGCACTTCCAGGTTCCTGATGGTGCCAGACCATCAGGAGTGCCAGACCAACAGATGCCGGACCATCGGAGTTTTACTGTAGCTACTGTGTTACTGGCTTGAGCCTCAGCACTTGAGCTTTCATCCATGTCACCTAAATTTAAGGTGTGGCCTAACCCGTAAAGTGTCCTTTTATCTGCTTTTTTTTTCCCCTGAAAAGGTAAGTAAATTGTTAGCTGCCTTGTTTGTGTGGAAAACATTCAAAATGAATCCCCAAAGTAGGTGATTTACTGTTGTCTGCAGCAAACCTGAAGGGGTAGCTCTGAGATGCTTTGCAGCAGGTGTTAACTCAGTGATATTTTAAATGTCAATATTGTTAGAGAAGATTGTGTAGATCTTCAGAATATGATATATTCCCTCTTGAATGACTTATGTTGTGTGTAGGACTTTAATAAATGGCAGTGTTGGAGGAGGACTGGGTTTAGCTTTCTGAGGTTTAGAAAACATTGTGTAGGGGATGTGTTAAAACCGTGATGTTTCTCTGCTACAATTAAGATAATGTGGACAGGTCTTTGAGGTGGGATTCACCAGGGAAACTGAAGTTCCTAACTGCTATGTTAGATGCTTACATGCAAAATTTTAATATTTCGAAACCCCTGCTCAGCTGCTGCCTAACCTGATGGGTGATAGAATTCCCACAGTGCCTACGTTTCTGCTGCTGGGAATGTACACAGCCACCTCAGTCCTGAAACCATTGAGCGCTCAGTGCTGAATTCGAGCCTAAGCGTCTGCAGAGTTCACAAGGTAGGATCAAGTTCTACAGGCAAGATGCAGAAGATGTGCACTGAGGTCACATTAGGGTATGTCTGCCAGGTGTGCCCCATACAAAACACAGGAGAAGGAAATGGATGAGGACCAACCAATCAGACATGGAGCAATTGTTCTTTGAAAAATATTTACCCTCAGGTGATACAGTGTTCCTGTTTCCCATCACTCTTCTGTGTAAGATCATTTGAGAGCACAGTGAATGACTGGTTTCATCCACATGATTATTGGGGCATTTAGTGACCTGGATACAGTACATCACAGCGTTGTGATAGGCATGAGTAGGGCCTGTCAGTTTTTAAAGGCATGTTGTGGGGGATATTGATCATTGTAGCAGTGGAGATTTTTTCTGAAGGTTTTCCCTCAGTAGTTGTGGCAGGGCCTAATGCCACTTCGAGCTGGTGGGTCCCATTCTATGGGGACAGAGGGGTTCAGGAAAACTTTATTTCAAGTTGGGGTCCTCATTCATGATACCACCCCACACTGAAACCCATACAACAGAGGGAAGCAATAATTTTTGATGGGGGGCCACTCCAATAATTTGCTAAGTGGTCAAGGACCACGCTCTTCCATAATATTAATGGAGGAGGTGGAGTGTCTGTGATAGAGGTTGGGTGCAGAAGGGAGCTTGGGGTAAGGGATTGAGATGCAAGAGGGGATGTGGGATCTGGGAGGGAGTTTGGATGAAGGAGGGGGTTGTGACCTGGGGCAGGGGATTGAAGTGCAGGATCTGGGAGGGGGTATGGGTGCAGGAGAAGAGGCAGAGGGTTTGGATTATGTGGGTGGGGGGTGCAGAAGTGGAGGGAGACAGAGGGTTGGGAGTGGGACGAGGGAGAGGCTGGGGGCCAGAGGCAGGATCTGTCTGGGAAACGCTTACTTTGGCAACTCCCAGCAGGCCTCCCAGCTGGCAGCTCAGCGGGTTCCCTGCCTTCCATGCCCCAGCAGGCTGCTCAGAGCCTGCGAGCAGAGTGTAGGGAGTGGTACTTAGTACACTGTGGCTACGTCTACACTGGCCCCTTTTCCGGAAGGGGCATGTAAATTTCACGAGTCGTCGTAGGGAAATCCGCGGGGGATTTAAATATCCCCCGCGGCATTTAAATAAAAATGTCCGCCGCTTTTTTCCGGCTTTTAAAAAAGCCGGAAAAGAGCGTCTAGACTGGCCCCGATCCTCCGGAAAAAGTGCCCTTTTCCGGAGGCTCTTATTCCTACTTTGAATAAGAGGCACTTTTTCCGGAGGATCGGGGCCAGTCTAGATGCTCTTTTCCGGCTTTTTTAAAAGCCGGAAAAAAGCGGCGGACATTTTTATTTAAATGCCGCGGGGGATATTTAAATCCCCCGCGGATTTCCCTACGACGACTGATGAAATTTACGTGCCCCTTCCGGAAAAGAGGCCAGTGTAGACGTAGCCTCTGTGTTCCTCAAACAAGCAGTTCCCTTTGGCCAGAAACCAGTGGGAAACCAAAAATCCCTCTGCACAGTGAAATGTATGAGGATCATGTCATTTTTTTCACTGTACTTCTGCTTTTGTGGCAGCACTGGTGGTGGCTGCCAAAAAACATGACAGTGTGTGAGAAACGCAGATTTTGTCTGTTCTGGGCAAGTGCATTTTATTAGAAAGTGTGTTAATAAGCATGATGTTACACAGTTTTACCCTTATTATTCTTGTATAGACTAGAAAAATAGGTGCTTGAAAACATTTTATATCAACTGCTAATGAGCTGTAAACATGAACGTTCTTGTTCATATAAAGACCAAATAACATTTTATGTATTAGTATGGCTTCTGTCTACACTAGTGCCTTTCAACCTGGGGTCTGCAGACCATGTTTAAGGAGTGTGTGAAATATTGTATTTACCATAGAACAGAGTTTTTTAGCCTGTGGTCCGTGGACACTTGGGGGCCCACAGACTGTCTTATGATTTTTTTTTTTTAAAGAGATGCACACCTTTAGGGGTCTGCAAATGAAAACTACTGCTCTACATAGTCTCATTTCCCAGGATAGATGAGGATTGCGTGGGAGAAACAGCTAAAGCAGGGGTGGGGAACGTAGGGCTGGCAGGGGAAGGAAGCTGCTCTGCAGTGGGACTGACAGTTCAGGGAAGCTGTCCCCTGTGCTGGCTCGCAAGCCCTCCGTCTCTCCTGTGGCTGGGACTACTAACTGAAGACAGCATTTTGTACCTCACTCAGTGGACCAGCAGACTGGGCTAGCTTGAATGTGGGGCACTGGGAAGCCGAAATGTATTCAAGATACTGAAAATAGTTATTGATCACTCAAACTATAGTTTTAGCAAAAACAAAATCCCTGCACCTTGAATTAAATTCCTTCCTTTCCCTGTCCACACAAGCACTTACATAGAGCCCTGAGCAATTTTCATCTCTTACTGTGGGGGCCCTTTTTATTGCCACTGCATTCAAAAATGCAATGAAATGTCTCTGGGTAGGAGGAATATCTCTGTAGAAGCCTACCCCCTGTTCTAGTAGCTTGTTTATCTGGCAGCTAGTTTATACTGAGTGCATTGCTGTCATTCATAAAGTGGCATGTTACTTACAAAAGGGCTTCATGAAACAGGACTGTTGTGACATCCCTGCCTGAGCATGGGGATAAGTGAATTGGAGGAATCTTTCAGTTATTCCTCTAATATTGTCCACAACATGCAGAGATAATGTGGGTACAGAACCAGCCTATTACAGAGGGCGCAGATTATACCTAATGATTTTAAAGCAGATTAATTTACCCATTATGCTAATATTTGCCACAGTAAAAATGAGTAACAATAATGTGTTATCATTGCAGTTTAAGTGCACTTGCTTGTTAACACATTGGTAGTAATGTAAAGATTAAATTATGTGACCACTCTCTAATGCCCAATGAGAATTGAGGCCCCATCATGCTCAATGCTGTATTCACACACAAAACAAGGTCCTTACCTGAAGAATTTATAATCTAAAAATACAAGCCAGATAAATCCTAATACATAAATGTGAAAACTTCAAAAACAAAAAATAGTCTAGCAACACCTTAAAGACTAACAAAACATACTAGTTTTGAAGCACTTGGAATAGGGGAAAGTGATCAGGAATAGTCAACATGGATTCATGAAGGGCAAGTCGTGCCTGACCAATCTGATTAGCTTCTATGATGAGGTAACTGGCTCTGTGGATATGGGAGAGTCAGTGGATGTGATATACCTTGACCTCAGCAAAGCTTTTGATACTGTCTCCCACAATATTCTTGCCAGCAAATTAAAGGAATATGGATTGGATAAATGGACTGTAAGGTGGATAGAAAGCTGGCTAGGCTGTCATGCCCTACAGGTAGTGATCCACGGCTCGATGTCAGGTTGGCGGTTGGCTTCTAGCAGAGTGCCCCAAGGATCTGTTCTAGGACCGGTTTTGTTCAACATCTTTAATGACCTGGATGAGGGGATGGATTGCATTCTCAGCAAGTTTTCAAATGACACTAAGCTAGGGGAAGAGGTAGATACACTGGAGGGCAGGGATAGGGTCCAGAGAGACCTGGACAGATTAGAGGATTGGGCCAAAAGAAATCTGAGGAGGTTCAACAAGGAAAAGTGTAGAGTCCTGTACTTGGCACAGAAGAATCCCAAGCACTGTTACAGGCTGGGGACCAACTGGCTAAGTAGCAGTTCTGCAGAAAAGGACCTGAGGATTACAGTGGCTGAGAAGCTGGATATGAGTCAATAGTGTGCTCTTCTAGCCAAGAAGGCTAATGACATATTGGGGTTCATTAGGAGGAGCATTGCCAGCAGATCCAGAGAAGTGATTATTCCCCTTTATTCGGTTCTGGTGAGGCCACATCTATAATATTGTGTCCAGTTCTGGGCCCCGCACTATAGAAAGGATGTGGACACATTGGAAAGGGTCCAGCGGAGGACAACAAAAATTATTAGGGGGCTGGAGCGCATGATCTATGAGATGAGACTGAGGGATTAGTGTTTGTTTTGTCCGCAGAAGCGAAGAGTGAGGGGGGATTTGATAGCAGCCTTCAACTTCCTGAAGGGAGGTTCCAAAGAGGACGGAGAAAGGCTGTTCATGGTAGTGACGGTTGGCAGAACAAGGAGCAATGGTCTCAAGTTACAATGGGAGAGGTCTAGGTTTGATATTAGGAAAAACTATTTCACTAGGAGGGTGGTGAAGCATTGGAATGGATTACCTAGGGAGGTGGTGGAATCTTCATCCCTAGCGGTTTTTAAGTCTCGGCTTGACAAAGCCCTGGCTGGGTTGATTTAGTTGGGATTGGTCCTGCCTTGGGCAGGGGACTGGACTTGTTGACCACCTGACGTCTCTTCCAGCTCTATGATTCTAACCCACTTCTTCAGATGACTGGAGTATTACAAGTTCAGATCCAAGAATAAATAAAGGAAGGGAGGGTGGGCGGGCAAAGGAAAAAAATAGTGAAGTAGATTGTTCAGGTTACAAGAAGCTGATAAGAACACTTTGCAACTCTTTAAGTATCCATTGGTTGGTTGGTTAAGACAAGTCATTAGGATGTGGAGGATAGTGTGCTAGGCAGCCAATGTCTTTATTCATTCCTCTCAACATAGAGGTACTAATCTTGTTAGTTACATTTGTTTCTCCCGTGAACCATTCCTTCTACCTTAACTCCCTAATTAACTGTTGGCGTGGATTACCAAGGCATGTGGTAAATGCTGCAGTGTTTAAGTCTAGATGGGACGTCTTTCTAAAAATGCATGATCTAGTTGAGCTGCAAGTTATTAGGCTGAGAGCACTGAGTGAAATTATATGGTTTGTTTTGCATATCAGTGCCCCCTATGAGCCCTGGGTATTGACCAGGGACACACTGTTCCAGCCACTGTAGAAAGAGACTTGTGGATACTGTCAGATGTGGTAGCAGAAGGAAATAATGAGACAGTATTGGTCAGCATGGTGTGCAGCAGTCTAACCCTATTTGCTGACTCCAGAATGTAACTTGTCCAGACTTGTGCTGTATAAAAGTGGGTGAGAACTTTTAAAGCTGACATTAGAAACTTAGAGTAGCAAAACCTACTGCTGTGGAAGCTTAAAAGTGACTGTTCATGAATGTGATAAACTTGGTTTTGTCTTGGTGTAGTAAGGAAAGAGTTTGAATAAATGTTGTGTGAGACTTAAGAATGCTGAAGTTAGTGCAGTGCAAATAAAATAAAAGTTCTGCTTTCTAAGTAGCTAATAAGACAGCTAATTGAGAAGTTCACACTGCGAAACAAGTAGTCCTGTAGTACCTTAGAGACTACAACAATATATATATAGTATCATGAGCTTTCTTGGGCAAAACCCACTTCCTCAGATGAGCCGAGTAGATGAAAATATCTGTCCACGAAAGCTCATGAAACTATATTTATTTGTTAGTCTCTAAGGTGCTACAGGACTACTCGTTTTTAAAGTTAGACTAACACGGCTACCTCTCTGAAACTTTTAAACCCTGCAAAATGTTTGCATAGGTGAATGGAATATTTCATACATTTGTTGATAAATATAATATACTATTTTAAAAAAATAAAAAATGTTTAATACCCTCTGTTTAAATAGAAGCGAGATGTATATGAATAAGGCTATTGTACAACCTTTAAAGATCTGTAGATGTTTCTAGTTTAATCTAGTAAAGCATAGCACTGTTTTCTGTTTCTGCTACTGACTTACTTTGACACCTCTAATAAGTTGCTTAATTATTGTTTGTTTACAAACAATAAGCAGTCCTGTGGCACTTCAGAGACTACAGGCAGTCCCTGAGTTACGCGGATCTGACTTACGTCGGATCCGCAGTTACGAAAGGGGTTTGCTCCGCGTCTCCGTGGTCTGCTGGAGACCAGCAGACCAGGGAGACGGGGAGCAAAGCCTCTGAGGACGCCGGCAGCGGGACAGCCGCGGAGCAAAGCTGCGGAGGACCCAGGTGGCGGGACCGCGGTGCATCTCGGTCTGCCGCCCGCGTCTCCCTGGTCTGCTGGGGGGGGGGGGCCGCAACTAGTATGCCCCCTCCCCCCAGCAGACCAGGCTTTTCTCCGGAAGCCTGTGGTAGAGCAGCTGGGGCGCTGCCGGTTGGTCCTGCAGCGCCGCTCTGGGCGCTACTGGACCAACCCGGCAGCACCCCAGCTGCTCTGCCCCAGGTGTCCTGATTCAGCCGCTGCTGAAACTGACCAGCGCTGACTACAGGAAGCCCGAGGCAGAGTTGCTCTGCCCCGGGCTTCCTGGAATCAGCCACTGATCAGTTTCAGCAGCAGCTGACTTGGGGACGCCTGGGGTTCTTAAGTTGAATCTGTATGTAAGTCGGAACTGGCGTCCAGATTCAGCCTGTTGAAACTGATCAGCGGCTGATTCCAGGAAGCCCGGGGCAGAGCAACTCTGCCTCGGGCTTCCTACGGGCTTCCTGTAGTCAGCCGCTGGTCAGTTTCTGCAGAGGCTGAATCTGGACGCCAGTTCCGACTTACATACAGATTCAACTTAAGAACAAACCTACAGTCCCTATCTTGTACGTAACCCGGGGACTGCCTGTACTAATATATCATGAGCTTTCGTGGGTAAAATGGATATAACCCCCCATGGGGGGGTTATGGTGCTTAATTGTTTGTAAAGTGTTTAGAGAACATTAGAAGTACTATAGAATAACAGAATATTATTACTTGGAACTTAGCTATCAATACTTTTGAATATGTAGTTGGGAGACCAAGGGTACGTCTAGACTACCGCGTTTTGTCGACGGAAGTTTTGTCGACAGATACTGTCGACAAAACTTCCGTCGACAAAGAGCATCCAGACACATTGAGTTCTGTCGACAAAGCAAGCTGCTTTGTCGACAGAACTCCATAGTCTGGACGCAGTGTTACAGGCAATAACACCTGCTGTCGACAGAGTTCTGTCGACAGAAGGTGTTATGCCTCGTAAAATGAGGTATACCAGTGTCGACAAAACTGCTGAGTTCTGTTGACGTTATGTCGACAGAACTCAGCGGTAGTGTAGACGCTGGTATAGTTTTGTCGACAAAAGTCCACTTTTTCGACAAAACTAGGTAGTCTAGACACACCCCAAGACACTGTAACAAGGGCAGATTGATAGCTGCTGTATTAACTCTCATGAACATATGTGGTTGTAGAAACACTCTAGACTCAACCCCTATAGAAATAAACTCAAATTTAAGACCCTGACATGCAGCATAGCAGAGCTTAAACTTTTGGCTATCCCTTTTTAAGCATAAACAACAATAATCCCTATTATCATATCTTAGAGAATGTTTATTTTTCTTTTTTTCCTAGACTTTATATTCAGAGCACCCATCAAATTAAGCAAACCAGGGGAACTGCGTGAGGAATATGAAAGCCAGCTGAGGAAGGTACAGTATGACTTTCTTCTACAGCAGGGGTGGGCAATATTTTTTAATGGGGGAGCCACTTAAATATTTTGGTGAGTGGTTAAGGGCTGCACTTTTCGATGGAGTGGAGTCCATGGTGTGGGATGGTGGTTGTGTGCAGAAGTGAACTTGGGGTAGGGGTTTGGAGTACAGGAGAGAATGTGGGGTCTGAGAAGGAATTTCAATGAAGGAGGGGGTTGTGACCTGGGACAGAGGATTGGGGTGCAGGGTCTGGGAGGAGTATGGGTGCAGGAGAGGATTCTGGCTTAGGGGGGAACGTAGGAGGGGTGACCTGGGACAGGGAGTTGGGAGCACGGGAGGAAGGGTGGGATGCCAGAGGCAGGCTCTGGCTGGGAGGAGCTTACTTAGACGGCTCCCAGCCAGCCAGCAGCCCAATGTACACCACTCAGAGGGGCTGGCTCTCTGTGTCGGAGGCTTTGTGCACTGCTCCTGACCCCAGCAAAATCTCTCAGCTCCCATTGGCCGGAAGCCTCTCTCTCTCCTCCTCCTCCCCCCAATGTTGTGGCATAGAGAGCCACATGGAACAGCCAGCCACTTGAAGCAGCATGGAGCTGCTCCCTGCCTGAGGGCCCCAGTAGGGTAGGCTCTGGATTAATGGGCTTGGCAGGCTGGATCTTGCCCACCCCTGTTTTAGAGTAACTTGGTACCCTTATAAATATGCCTGCTTACCCTTTGTGGAAAATTCAAGGGGCTCTTTTCTTTTCTAAAACAAAGGTAATTTATCCCTTCAGTCAGTTCAGGAAAATGTTGGCTAGTGTTTCTGGAACCAGCCATCTGTTATCTTAAGCCATGTCTATACTACAAACTTTAGTTGACACAAGTTATGTCATGCACTCATACATATGCATACTTGGCGCTTATGTCAGTGCTATGTGTGTTCACCAGGAGGATTTGTATTGAGGGAATGGGCTGCCACCATGAGTAGGCATCTCCAGTGTGCCATGTGCTGCTGTCTGGTGCGGTACCTTCTGGAAACTCTTTGCAGTAGGCTGTGGAGTGAAAATGAGTCTCCCAAGATGTCTGGCAGCAAGAGGTCAAGTTCCCAGCATGCAACTTTCTCCATTTCATAATGCTATCCATATCCCGAAAATTTCACACTTCTTTATTCTCACAAATGTGTGCGGCGCTTTTCAGTGTTCCCTATCTCTGACAGAAGCACGGAGACCACAGTATTATTTTCATGAACACAGCAAATACAGGACACACAATCCTCTTGTATTTGCAGACCTGCTGGAAGTCCTGCAACAATGGTGGACATGATGATTTCTGGAGAACAGTTTGCTGAAGGATATAGCAAAAAAACAATTCAAGGTGGTTGGTGACATTCACAGACCAGTGTCAAATGGTGAAGTGCTGCTTCTGGGCCAGAGAAATAAGCACTCTGGGATTGCATTTTTCTGCAAGTTTGAACAATGAGCAGTAGCTACAGAAAATTCAGATGTGAAAGGCCATATAAAAAAAAATCCATAGTGGGGGCAGTTGTCAAGAAAGTATGTAGGGCCACTAATTGTTTCCTGCTGCGTAAGACTAACTCTTAGCAATGTGTAGGCCATAGCAGATGGATTTGTAGCACTAGGGTTCCTGAACTAGGGCGATAGATGCACACACATCCCTCTTATGGCACAGTGGCCAGAGTACCTCATCAGAAAAGTTTACTTTTCTATGGTTGTGAAAGCATTGGTAGCTTACCAGGGATGCTTCACCAATATCAGTGTGGGCTGGTCTGGAAAGGTGCAAGACACTTGCATCTTCAAGGACACAGGACTGTTCAGAGAGCTGCAAGCATGGACATTTAAAATTGTGAAGGCAACAAACATTTCTGTCCATTACAGTGCACAAATATAGTCTCTTGTGGCTCCATATACATCAACGGTGGTTCTCACAAGTCAGGGTATGTGAAGCTGTGGTTTTCCTTCTCCCTTGGTGTGGAGTGAGAGGAATAAAGATCCTGGCCCATGATGCCATGTGTAATGTTGGGGGGTATAGGGAGTGGCTACCATAGAGGTCTCAAAAGACAGCAAAGGGTGGGAAGTTCTGGGATTTTCTTAGACCAGTAGACCTATCAGGGTCAGCATAATTTATGTTTGCTGCTTAGGAAGACCCATTATGTGCCGGTGTATCACCCTCTTCTTTTCCTGTTGTGATTCCTTGGCCTTTCTCCTGTCTGCTCTTTCTGTCTCCATGCTGTCTCCCATGGTGTGCCTCCAGGCCTTTTGTTTGCGGGCCAAGGCAGTACTGGCTTTCAGGATCTCACTGAACATGGCCTCCCTAGTCCTTTTCTCCTTTTTATCCTTTCATGAAAGGTTCATACCATTGTCTTGTTGATTCAGACTGGGTGCCTTTTTTAACATTTAGATACTGGAAGCAAAAATGGGTGCACACACTTGTCTGGGATCAAGCTGGCTGGACTGTGGTGGAGTTTCAAACAGGTCCTGGCTCAGAGTATAGACAGACCACCTTCCCTCTCACTTGTCCCCTCCCAATTACCCATGTTGGACTGAAGGATGCTGGTGGAGTCTGCCATGTATGTCATGTAGCTCCTAAAAGCAGCAAGTCTGCAACTCATTACCAGATCCATTGTTGACCCCTCATACATTCTAGTATGCCTCGTGCAGTTCTGTCACTTTGATGCTGCACTTTTGCTGATCCTTGTTGAACTCCTTTGCCTGAATGCTTATAGATATCCTGCTAGGCCCAAGAAGCCCAATACCTCTTGTCTGTTCCTGGCTAGGGTGCATCTAATGCATGGAGGTGGCATGGCTGTTTGGGCAGTTGCACACAAAAGGGAGAGTTGTTATGTGTGCGTACCAAGGTGGTCAGTCAGGAAAAAACATTTCAAAGCTACTCAGGGGGACATAAAGCAGGGATGATTTCAGGTCTCTAACCTCCGGGCAGTGGAGTGTACAATGGTGAGCAGAACAATCATTGTCACAAGGAATGGGGCACTGTGGGATAGCTGCTGAAGGACTGTTAGGGTTGCACTTGCACTGATTGACCCATAGGTCAATCATGGTTCCATATCATTAAAGGAGATGGTTTCTTGTATCACTATAGCCTGGCTCTCCTGTCGGCTGGAGATAAATGTGAGGGCAGACACACTCTCTAGTAGGCTAGCACAAGGCAACATATGTCAATCTAACTTTGTAGTGTAGAGCAGGCCTTCGGCTGCTTTGCAAAAGAAAAATGTGTGTGCTTGGTGCAATTCTGCCATCTTTGTTATACAGGATTTATTGAAGAATGCACTATGGTGAATGTAATAGGTAGGTCAGTTGCAAAGTCAGTTGCAGCATAAATCTCTCCCTTGCCTACTATATTCATTCATAACTCTCAGAATCTTAATCTGTCAAATGGACACTTTCAGTGCTTGGTTTTAGCCAAGGCATGAATTTAAAAAAATTGAGGAGAATCGATTCAGCCCTTTTGGACTTAAATAAACTGTGTGTGGGTGTTTTCCCCATTTTTTTAAAAGAAGCATTGTTTGCACACAAACCACTGAAATAACTGAATTCTAGCCCTAAATATCTCACATGGCTAGTCATTATTCTAGAAATACCTTGATGGGTTTAGTGACTGCTATAGTTAAGGTTGGATAACACTTTCCATTCCAACCCCTCCTTGTAGTTCTGAGTTACTGAGTTACTCATAACTTTCTGAAACTTTCATTTTTTCCAGGCATAAGCCTTGATCTTGCAATCAGATCTGCTAGTGTGGATACATGTTTATTTCAACAGGTTTCCATACAATGTGTTGTAAGCAAAACTCGTGAATCATTCTGCCGCTCTACTCTGCGCTCGTTAGGCCTCAGCTGGAGTACTGTGTCCAGTTCTGGGCGCCACATTTCAAGAAAGATGTGGAGAAATTGGAAAGGGTACAGAGAAGAGCGACAAGAATGATTAAAGGTTAGAGAACATGACCTATGAAGCCAGGCTTCATGAACTGGGCTTGTTTAGTTTGGAAAAAAGAAGATTAAGGGGGGACATGATAGCGGTTTTCAAATATCTAAAAGGGTGTCACAAGGAGGAAGGAGAAAATTTGTTCCTCTTGGTTTCTGAGGACAGGACAAGGAGTAATGGGCTTAAAGTGCAGCAGGGGAGGTTTAAATTGGACATTAGGAAAAAATTCCTAACTGTCAGGGTGGTCAAATATGGGAATAAATTGCCAAGGGAGGTGGTGGAATCTCCCTCTCTGGAGATATTTAAGAACAGGTTGGATAGACATCTGTCAGGGATGGTGTAGCTTGGTCCTGCCTTGAGGGCGGGGGGCTGGACTCGATGACCTCTTGAGGTCCCTTCCAGTCCTATTATTCTATGATTCTATAGCCAGGGCCTCTGCCATCAGGCCCATTTGCTGGATTGGGGCTATGCGAAGGTGGCATTTTGGGGTGCTTCGTGGGAGTGCTTTTTTTTTAAAGCTTGACCAAAATGGTTTTGCTGTCTTTGATGATAAGGACAGTATATGTGTGTTTCTCATAGTGAAGGAAATAATATTAGGATGTGTCCTGGGGATTTCTGCTGCGCTGGAGGGAATTTTTCTTCCATCAGCTCCTGGCAGCTTTGTTAATGATTGAAGGCTTCTACTCCACCCTCTGCTACAGTGGCAAGTGCCTTGGTGCATTTCAGTGGGATTTTAATTCTGAAGACTGCTTTGCTCCTCCAAACCACTAGATGCCAAAACTTCTGGGGAGATTCATCCATACTTCTCGCCATGTTCCACAGACCTTTTTATGTGAACATCATCCCTGTGCAGGTTAATCTCCTAGTTAGTGAACTTGTAGCTGATTTGTAGCCCTTTGCATAATTCTGGTCAGTCAACAATTATTGACTGTACAGCAGACCCAATCTAAGTGCTACTGAGTATATGGTTGTCATTCTTGATTTTGTTTTAAACCTAAAGCTCGTTTTTAATCATAGTAATGTTGTCACAGCTGTAGAGCATTGTAATCTTTTTGTAACTGTTTCTTGGCCTGCAAAAAAACAAGTAAGCAAACAGATAACCCTTCTCATTTCCACTGCAACAAAAATGAAATGTATTTTAATGTGCTTCTAGCATTTTGACCATACCACTTGTTTATTTTGCCTGATTTTTGTTCACTGCCAGACTGGAGGCCCTGCTTTCTTCCCCTCACAGTATGTATACATCTCCAATTCTCATCCTGTGAGCAAGGAACAATGTAATTCTTCTGGCAGGTTGTCAGTTGACAAAGTTCTCTAGCACAAATACAAACCTTTTTAAAAAAGAAAGTATTTTTAAGCTAAATAATATTTTGAAGGCTAAATACTGCCCCTCCTAACTCTTGTAACCAGAATTTCATAATACCGCTTTGTATTGTTGTTTGGATAGAATGCTGAACTATAGGGGCAATGCAGCATGAGACTGAAGGTGGTTCCGTATTCCCAATTCCTTATTTGTGGTACAGCTTCTTATTTGTGGTCCCCAGTTCCTTGTTCAAGAGCCAGAATTTTATTCTCTCTCTCTCTCACTCACTCACTCTCACACACACACACACACACACACACACACACACACACACAGCTTGACAAATTGCTATATCTACTCACCCATGGTGAGTAGATTTCAGCTGGTCACCCCGTTCACCGGCGCTGCGCGTATGCGCCAGACCAGCACTGCGCGGCTGGAGAGTAGATCTTGCTGAGGTTTGTCGAGCTGTGTGTGTGTACGCACACACACACGGCCGTCCTTGGGATTATTAAACTGGTGCCCCTATGCCTGACTTGCTCTTCCATCCCTACCCCTCTCCTTCCAAGAGACCCCAGCAGCCAATCCCCTCCCTCAGACTGTGCTGCAGGCAGCGCATTTGGCTCTCTCTAGGACCCAGCCCTGCTGTTACATGCTTCACTGCAGTGTTTCCCAATTTTATTTGGCCATGGAACTCTTTTCAGCTTTTCAGAATCTCAAGGAACCCCTAGGTTTGTCAAGAAAAAAAGAGATAGAAAAAAAAAGGAACCCACCAATACATTAAAATCACATTACTTCCAAGACCCCACCCCTTTGAGGCCCCATCCTTTCTGTTCCCCTCCTCTCCATCATTTGCCATCCCCAACCATTATACACTCTCACTTGGTTGAGAGAAGAGGTGCGGGCTCTGAGGTGGGAATGAGAGATTTGGGTGTGGGAAAGGGTGAGAAGTACAAGCTCTGGGAGGGAATTTGGATGCAGGAGAAGGGGATGCTGGCTCGGGGAGGGGGCTCCAGGCTGGGGAGTGTTGGGCTCAGGTGGAAGGTTGGGGTGCTGAGCAAGTCACAGGCTTGTGGATGTGAGGGTGCAGGAGTTTGGGTTGGATATGTGAGGGGCTTAGGGCAAGGAGGTTGTGCGTATGATGGGCTCAGGACACACATTTGCCATGTGTGGATGGTGCAGGAATGTTGTGGCAGAAGACTGAGGATGTGGGGATGCAGGAGTTTGGGGATGTAAGAGGCTCAGGACAGGGGGTTCCAGTGTATGATAGGCTCAGATTTGGGGTCAGGTGGTGAAAGAGTGTTATGATGCTGCAGTGAGATGGGGATTTGGCCCCAACTGGGGGCATGTTGGCCAGGCTTCATTTTTAAATAAAATATTATGTTAAACTCAAAAGGTTTTAGCATTGTCTTTTTATATGAGAGGGGCAGGGAACCTATTTTGAGTCAAGGGTCTCTGACCCACAGAAAAGTCAGTTGGGGCCACACAAGTGAGATGCCAAAAAAAAAAAAAAAAACCCAAGCCTCGCTAATGCGGTCCCAAGGGTGCTGGCACAGCTGGCAGGGTGCTAGAGCCAGGGACAGGGTGGTGCTGGGTGCTATGGTGGGTGGCAGGGTGCTGGGGATGGGGACAGGGTGGTGCTGGTGACAATGTTGGTGGGGGCAGGGGACAGGATACTTGTGGGGGGTCTGGGCAAGGGAAAGAGGCAGCTGGGACCAGTACCTGGCAATCCTGCAGCACCTCTGGAAAGTGTGTGACTGCATTCCCCTTCCCATACAGCTGGCGTGCGCGCTGCCTGAGCAGCAGGGACTGTTGCACCCCAGCAACTTACCTCTGCAATGCCGTCCTGCGAGGGAGGGGGGAGGGTGTGGGGAGTCTCAGGGCAGAGCGCGCTGCCTGCACAATCGGAGCTGCGCAGACCCGGGTCTCCTGACCTCCCTGCACTGCGCAGAAAGGCCCCAGAACTAAGTTGACAGGTGCCACAGCCCAAGTTGTTCAGGCAGTGTGTGCCGGCTCCTGTGTGGAGAGGAAGTGCTTCCCTCCCCACTGTGGGTCACATGGAGTCACTCCTGTCCGGCGCCCCCGCCTTCGTACGCCTCTGTGTCGCCTGGGTGTCACGGGGAAACAAGTCTGCTGCTTCTCTAAGCAGCTGGCTAGCCGGCGCTTTCTCTTTCAGAGGGGGCGGGGGAGTGCCGGCTTTTCGCAAAGCTCCACTGCTTCCTTACTATCCCGGCAGAGTGGTGTCCCAGAAATACTGGTGCCCTATGCGAGCGCACCCAGACTCTTGAGTTCAGATCACATATCTAATTTTAACTCTCTGTGATCTAGAGCAAGCCACTTAACCTTCTCTCAGCTTCTCCACCTGTAAAATACTTGCTTACATTCCTTAAGTCTGAGTGATGATTGTTTAATGTGTTTATATTTTTCTTTAAGATATAAGGTGCCTTTGACACTCTAAGTATTGGCTTTAGTCTTAAGCCTTTGCAGTTGAATACAATATAGCTCTTTCTCTATTTCTCTTACTGAAGAGGGTTGAATGGATTTAGAAAATCCAGTAAAATACTATTCTTGTCACCATGGATGATTTTTTCAGGATAGATGGGCACGCTGTAAAATTAGATTCTCTCCCCCCCCCCCATCTTACCAAGCAAAAAACTGATTTTCTTGTTTTAAGCAACTTGCTTTGAGAACTGGTATTTGCCATGGTGAGTAGGCCTTATAATGTTGAATAAATCCATAGTTGCATCCAGTTCTCTTCACCCAACAGTTTTTTTTCTCCCGGGAAACTCTGTGTAATCAGTAGGGAAACTCCTACCTGTGGCATGTGCTGACATGTCGCTTTTCAGCAGCAAGAGTAGACAGAACAGTCTCACCTAAGAAGAGGCTCAAGGAAGAGAAGATGTCAAATGTGAGTTTACCAGATTTTGAAAACATATGTTGAACATAGCTGAATACTATTCCTGATGCCAAGAATGAGAGAATTGATCATTTAAACAACCCTTTTTCTTCAGATTACTTGGAAAGCATTATTCTCTGAGCTTAGTGATCAAGGCCTCTAGGATATTAAAATAAGTGTTGTTGCTTATAATTACTAATAGCTGAGATTATCAAAACTGAAACTTCTAGAACGCACTTTTTTGTATTTCTCACAGGTTGTGATATCCATCAGCTAGTCTCTTTCAGTTTTTGTTTTCCTCATGTCTTAGCACAGTGCTGGAATATTTGTGTTGTAAACACTTCACAGGACTGTTTGCATTCAAACAAAAACCATATACCCTTAAAAGTTTTTTTTAAATAACATTTCTATTGATATTAATTTATCTTTGTGTATTTTGTGTACAGTTTGAATGTTGGGTTATGCAATCTTCCATTAGAATATAGGTTGTTTCTGCAGTGGAGGGCTAGGATTCTGCCTCCCCCTCAGATTAAAGAAATCTACTAGTTGCAGAAGCATTTATTTCTTAATGGAAACAAAATACAGGACTATGTAGCACTTTAAAGACTAACAAGATGGTTTATTAGATGATGAGCTTTCGTGGGCCAGACCCACTTCCTCAGATCAAATAATGGAAGAAAATAGTCACAACCATATATACCAAAGGATACAATGCCCACAAAACAGACAGACAGGATCACAAAGAAAAATCAGTTGCTTGTCATTTCAACCAGAAAGGACACAGTCTCAATGACCTGCTAACCTGCATCCTAGTTCAGAAGACATTCAAATCTGCACTTGAAAGGGAATCCTGTGAACTGGCATTCATGCTAAAATTCGACACTCTCCGCACGGGACTTAACAAAGACCCCAGCTATCTTACACATTACAAAGATAGCTTCCCCAATTATCACCTCTAATACTATTAATTCACAGACATTTCCCCTTCCCCACCTCTAATATCATTAACTCACTGGCATTCACCTTCCTTCCCCCCCCCCCCCCCACATCCCGCTTCTGTTCTGTAATGTGATTTGTCCTTTTCATGTGTGTTCATTTTTTTTAAATTGTATCCTTTGGTATATATGGTTGTGACTATTTTCTTCCATTATTTGATCTGAGGAAGTGGGTCTGGCCCACGAAAGCTCATCATCTAATAAACCATCTTGTTAGTCTTTAAAGTGCTACATAGTCCTGTATTTTGTTTCAGCTACACCAGACTAACACGGCTACATCTCTATTTCTTAATGGGTTTGTCTTGGGAAGAGTAGATGGAGAATCACTTCCAAGCCAAATTTGGAACAGTTGACTTGCAAACTTTATACTGTATGGCAAACATTTTATACTTCCAAGTCAAATAAAAACAAATCTCTGTCATCTTTGTACAAATGTCCTGTTGGATAAGGTCTCCAAAACAGAGCACAAAAAGTCTCTAAAATAGAGCACAGAAAGTATGTCAACAAGAGATTTTTTTTCTTTTGTTAACAATTTTGTAGAACTCTGCTGTTCCTGATATCCAAGGAAGATGGCTCTGTGTGTTATCTGCTGATGGAGGTTATGTTTGCAACTCTAAGGGCTTGTCCTCACTACATAGTGGTCTGATGCTGCAGTGATCGATTCACTGACTGTTGATTTACTGTGTCTGCTTAGACACAATAAATCAACCTCTGAGCACTCTCCCGTTGACTCTGGTACTTCACCAGACCGAGAAGAGTAGGCAGAGTCGACAAGAGAGCAGCCCCTGCCGACCTTACCGCATGGAAGACATTGCGGTAAGTAAGTCCACTTCAGCTACAGTATTTGTGTAGCTGAAGATGTGTGTTTTAGATTGAGAGGGTGCGTAGAGTAGACAAGGCCTTGCTGTCTGTTTCAACGAGCTGATAAGTTTTTAAATGTTCTTGCATGTCTCACTATACCTGCATGTTAAAATAAAATCTAAATAGAATCATATTGACTAGAAAACAAATAGATAATTCCATATGAATATCTACACATTCTGGGGAACAAGGGAAGAGGTGGAAGATGTGGTGAGGATTTCGGCAGACTGCCAGCAATGACTTAAAAATCCTAGTTTATTTACCCTTATTCAGATCATGTGTACAGGACTTGTTAACCTCTGAGATAATGCGTGTGTCATAGTAAAACAAATAGAGCCGACTCTCTTTAATTCATACTTCCTGAATAAAGACTTAATACACGTCCTGTAGCGAGGTTCTGTATTACTCAGACCAATTTAGTCATCTCTTGAGAAGTATTAACAAACCATGCACAGAAAGATGTACCCTCAACCCCAGCTTCAGCATTTGGTCATGCAATTTTTGCCATACCGTCTTCCATTCCCCCCCCCCCCCCCCCAATCCAGTGCTTTGCCTCTCTATGCTTAGATGCAGTTGCAGGACTGGGGCTGCAGATTTGTAAGCTCTTCAAGGCAGGATCTTTGTGCATATCGCCAAAGTATTTAGTGTACTTGTTTACACTGATTTAAGTAATATGCACTAGTATGTTATGAAATATTCTACAATTAAATATGCTTTTTCACTCAAATATGTTTGTATGTATTACAATTTTAGCATGTTTGTTCTCTAATTTTATTTGTCCTATAAATTAAAAACACCTGGATAACCATAAGAGGATACGCAACAAACTAATGACTAAAGAGGACATCAGAAAATGTTTAATGACTAAATCATCACGACTCGTCAGGATATTTGGTAGAGCTAACCTCTATCGACCCAGATTTTGATAAAGTTTGTGCATCTTCAATGCTTTCAAAAGTGGAAGAAGTCTAGAAACTGGAAAAAAAATCTTCTGCTCAAAGGCTTTATTTTCATAATACCTTTCTTTATTTTTTCTATTATTCTACACCAACTTTAGAAGTGGTGGCAGGGAAAGAGGACAGCACTCCAGAGAAGGAAGCATGAGAATAGAAATCAAAGCTCAGTAGAACGGCAGTACTTTATGGCTTTATAAAGTACTACTACTATGATCCCTGGCTCCCCCTCTTCTCCAATACTCTGGGCATCCTATTGATCAGGGGTGTTGATGCAGGGAGGGAATTTCATAAGAACCTCAGACTTTTGATTGTTTTTCAGACTTGTGCTCTTAAGTCACAGTGCTTTGAAAGAGCGTTCAAAAATCATGAATCAGCCTACCCCCATCCCCATCCTAAGAAAAATCATGAGATTGTAAAAACCATTTTCAAGCTTTATTCCTCAGTTGTGGGCAGGAGCATTAATAAAAATATCAAATATAACAAGATTCAGAATAAAATCATGAGTTGGCACAACTGCAATCCCACCCATTGTCTCTGTTCATTATGTCATATCAATATATAATTAGACTGTAAAATCCTTGGAGTTTTATTTTCTACAACACCTGGACTGCACCATGACCTGTTACCATATGAATTAATAAGGCAGTATAGTTAGGGTTGCCAGGTGTCCGGTATTCAAGGGTTTTGGGCCCTCTGTCCGGTTAAAAAAAATTCAGAAAACACTGGATATGTGCAATGTCCGGTATTTTCTGGTTTTCTGGCTGGGCGCCTGATAGAAGCCTGGCAGGGACGGAGGAAGTGGCTGGGAGGCGGGGCGCGATCGGCACTGGGAGCCTCTGGTTGCGTCTGATGTAGGAGTGACACCTTGGGGAGGAGGAGAAGCCCTGTCCGTGCTCCTGAGTGCTGTTTAAACGCGTTGTGGAGCCGTAGCCGGACTTGCTCATGCTTCACCGGGACCATGCACAGGACAGGCAGCGCCCTGGGATCTGCATGTGCCCAGATCAGTCCCGCTCCCCGCTGGCCAATTCTCTCCTCCCCCCCTCCCCTGCCAGTCCCACTCCCCCCCGATCTCCCCCAGCCAGCCGCACTCCCCCTGTACCCCCCACCAGCCCTGCTTCCTGTTCCCCCCCCTTCCTCCCGGCCAGCCCCACTCCCCTCCCGGCCGGTCCCTTCTTCCCCCTCCTTCCCACCCCCCCATATCAAGTGTATTTTTTCTGATTCTACCTGGTAACCCTAAGTATAGTCAGAATATTACTTGCTCGGGGGGGGGGGGGGGGATTCTACACCACTGCACATGTGCAGACTTTGTCCTCCGCTGGTTTCTTTGCTTCCCCACAAAAAAATGACTCCCTTTTGGGGAAGCCTTAACAATGACTCTGTGACCCTCCCCAACAGTATGTTTCCGGGGCAGCCAACAGACAGGTAAATCAGTGGGGTCAGGAGGTGCGACTGGGGAAAGAGCGGGCTGACCGCTCCTACCCTGTACAAGGATCAGCTGCTAGTTCCAGCAGGGCTGGGAAGGACAGGATGACTTCTTCCCTTGTACAGTATCTGGGGGTGGGTCAAACCCGCCCTAGATTTCTCCCACAGTTGCAGGAAGCTCTGCAAACTCCCTTCTCTGCCCCGCTTCCTTCACCCATTTATCCTCTGCTGCAGGGAGGGATCCCCCACCCATCCAACCCCTTTGTGTCCAGACCTCATAGCCACACCCTGTTGCTGAGCGTCATCCATCTTGCACCCAGAACCCCCTGGAGCCCCACTCCCTCTGCACTTGGAACACCCTGATGAGTCACCGAGATCCTCTCTCCACTGAACCCCTCACACCTGGACTGCTTCTGCTGAGGTCCATCCTACCTACACTCTCCTAGTAAACCCCAACAACCTTTAATTGGACCCTCCTCCAGATTCCCATTACCATTGTACCCAGAACCCTTACACCCACAAACCCCTGTGGACCCGGATCCCACACTGAACTGCCTTCACCCAGATTGCTCCATACCAGTTCCCCTTAGCCCACGCCTGCATCCCCTCTACTTATCCCCTCCACATTTCAGTTCTGTCGTGCTGAGCCTGCCTGCTCACACCTGGCACAGAGGGGTGTTTCTGCGGTAGGTCTGGTCCTTGTGCTTTTTCATGGCTGAATGCAGCTACAGTTCTGGGTCTGGGTCTTGGGGGGAAGAGAATGCACAATGATCTCCCACCAGTGGCCTGTGCTCCCTATTGTTATGCTGCTGCCTCCACATTTATGAGACACACGCATTTTGCAGCATTTTAAAACAGTACACACAATTTTTAACTTTTTGTTGAGGAATGCCCTCAGGAATAGTTCCTGCCAGCATTTGTCTGGAAGCCCCCAATACTAGTGTGGGAGGCAGCACTGTAACTTTTGTGAAGATTAGCTTTAAATGCGAATATATCTAATAAACTTCATATACTTCATTATAATCCTTCTGAAGAGCAAAACTGAAATTTGTCTTTGCTCGAGGGGAGATTGTGTGTATGTATGTGTGATGTGTTTCCACGTTGCATCTTTATTGTAGGATCACATATAAGTGGCTCTCTTAAAGTAGATGGGGCTATTTGTCTTTGTGCTTTACAAACTGATGCAAGGGAAAAGGTCTAACGCCACCATTGCCAGTTTAAGCCTTGGTAATTATATAGTGTAAGTGTGAAAACACCTCCGAACACTTCTGTGAAGTAATGGTAGTCCTATTTATGGATGGAGAAACTGAGGCACATAGCAGGATTAAATGATTTTCCTACAGTGCATCACTGTCAGAAGCCAGGATTGCAATGCAGGATTTTGTGGTTCCCAGTTCCTTGTTTAATTCGATAAATTCATTGCCTGAATTAAGTATTTTTCAAATATGTTGTCTCCTTTGTCGTTTCCTGCTAGATGAGGGAAGAAAAAATACAAGAAGAAAAAACATCAGAGGATCTGATCCACAAGCTAATTCTAGAAGACATGGAAGTGGGAAAAAGAAAAATGGAAGAACAGCAAAAAAAAGACGAACCACTAATGCTTAAAACGAATCAAGAATTTGTAAGTAAACACACTACACCATTCCTTCCCAAAATATAGGACCAGCAATCAATTTTTTTAGACAAAAAATGACCTCTTAGAGAGTCCAGTGTCTCTTACTTCTGTGCAGCTGAAAAGGGGAGTTGCATGTCATTGGAAGCTGTCGCTTCCTGAACTTACTTGAATTCTTTCTAGCCCTAGAAGGACCTGAGATACTGGACTGTCCAGCTGTGATATTTTTAGCTATAGAAAATCTACCTTAGGTCATCTTTTAGAGGTTTGAATAACAATTCTGTGCAGTGTATATTTGAATTCCATAGTGACTAAGATACCTGGTTCTGTAGGGGAAGAAATACAAGAAATAGTCCTAGTAACTTTTTTAAAACTCTCTACAGCATTCCTAAAATACTTACCTGTAATACATGTGACATATACAGAATACAGGGTGATGTGGAATGAAGGTTTAATTGTCTACCATTTGGAGTGACCTGTTTAACTCGCTTCTGGCTTCCCCACTTATGAGTAATGTGACTATTTCAGATTTGGTGATAAAACTTGTATAGCAAACCATACCATTACATTTTTCCTCTCATGCTTTTTCCTCTTAACCGGGATTCTCTGGACCGGCAACATCCATGGTCCAGCATGAATGTTGCAGGACTAGAGAGTCCCGGTGGAGGGCCAGAGGTAAGGATCCCTGCAGAGTTGGCAGGGCAGTGGGCTGCCCGCAGGGAGCTGACAGTGTGGTGTGGCGTGGTGTGGCAGTGGGGCTGCCCAGTGAAGTTAGGAGAGCTGGGGTGTAGCTGCCAAGAAGCCCCAGCCTGCAGTGTGCGGTGCTGCCCAGAGAGCCCCAGCATTGAGCTGCCTGGTGGACCCACAGCAGCAGAGCCAGCAGAAGATGGGGAGCCGGCTGGGAGGCAAGCAGGGCTGGTGACAGGCATCCAAAAATGACCTCCCCTGGTCTGGCAAAATCCCTCATCTGGGACCAATCAGGTCCCGAGGGTGCTGGACCAGGGAGTCCAACTTGTACTTCTAGAAAGACATATCTACAAACTTATATAATGAATTTTTTTTTTTTTTTAGCTTAGCTTTTGCCCATATCCGTCATAGGCTTTGTGGAAAGAATCTTTCTCCACCAAAAACTATTACACAGTAATGCTGATACTGAACTACTGGCCCCTTAGTGTCGTTTGCTGAATGACATGCTTTGAGCTCCAAGTCCTGTAGCATTTGATACTGAAACTCTTTGTCACTGAACCACAGCTGCACGTATTGTATGAGTTCTTTTTTTGCAAGTGGTAAAAACGTTGGACCATAAGTTGCTCTAGCCTAAGGAAAGTTAATAGATCTATGACCATATGCATCAGCTGGCACTCTCATTCTGTTCTTTACACACTTCATGTGGCTACTCCATGGGACTCAACACATTTTCCCACGGAATAACTATTTCCTGAGTGACTCTTTTGTGCATGCCAGCTGATTCTTCCTTTCTTAACTTCAGTTTCCTGAACGCCTCTCGGATTCAGAGAATGAAGAACCATTCCAGAGCAAACATGCACATCGATCAGCGTTTGTCTCCAAAGGCAGCACCTATTCTTTTGCTTTCCTGGCAGGGTAAGAAACAGATTTGGTTCAGACTTGCCATTCCTCAAGAACATCAATATTGTTCATTTTTTTGTTCTAAACATCCCTGAAGTACTTATCTAATTCAAACAGTCACCACGGCCCAAATGGCTGTTTTGAAGATTTAGAAAATGTAGTGATTAATAATTGGTAAAATATAATTGGGAGTCCAAAGAAATGTAGGTTTGGAAGTAACCTTGAGAGGTCATCAAGTCCAGCTCCTGCACTGAGATAGGACCTAGGCCATCCCTGACAGGTGTTTCTCCAGCCTTTTCTAAAAACCTCCAGTGATGGGGATTCCACAGCCTCCCTTGAAACCTGTTCAGGCTCTTAACTATTAACTCTAGTTGATATCTAAAGCTCTCCTGCTGCAGATGAAGCCCATTACTACTTGTCCTATCTTCTGTGGACATGGAGAATAATCACCATCCTCTTTATAACCATCCTTGATGTATCTATAGACTTATCAGGTCTCCCCTCAGTCACCTTTTCTCAAGACTAAAGGTGCATGGGTTTTTTCACCTCTTCTGATAGATTAATTTTTCGAAATCTTTGATTATGAATAGGAACTTTTTGTCCCCATAATTGCTATAGAGGTCTTGAAATTAATGCATTGGGTATGTGTACCAGTACTTTGAAGAATGTGTTATAAAATTCATTACATTTACTCTCTCCTACTGTTGTCTAGAAAGATCTACTTGGGAGGTTCATCTATTTAAAAAAAGTTTCTTTATACATTTCTCAAAAGGATATAAGGCATTTTACAGCACAAATGTCAAGAGCTGGCCCCTGCTCCAAGGCGATTATTATATAACTGTTCTCATTGGTTGAGTGACAGATTGGATCACAGGAGTCCCCTTGGGGTTGTCCTTCCCTCCTCCCCCCAATGGGCTGATGAAACCACCTATGCCTGTCTGACTTCCCATCACTCTGTCCTGTTGGACCATAAATTCTGGTCTCCCGCAGACAGGGGATGTGGAGAGTGTGTACCCCCAGCCAGACCCTTTCACCTGCTTGGTGATTGTCTCTTTTTCATATGATTTTGAGAAGCAATCCCATTTTCCTGGCACAACCAAACTCTTACCGTGTTGTAAATTATAGGAAGAAGCTGTGCACCGAATTTGGTGGTCCTAGTTCTTACTGTTTAGGAAGAGTTCTTGAACAGACAGACACACATACAAAACCCTCTCAAATATATAGTAGATAAAGTGATTTAAGTGATTGCAAGTGAAAACAGATAGATGAAAGTAAGTTACTAAACCAGAATAAATTAAACAAGCTAGCTAATTCTAATACAAAAAGAAACTTGTTACATGCAAATTCTTACCTTAAACAGTTGTTCTTTTCTCAGGCCAGAGTTGATCTTTTTCTAACCTCTAGATTTATAAATGATCTAGAGAAAGGGGTAAACAGTGAGGTGGCAAAATTTGCAGATGATACCAAACTGCTCAAGATAGTTAAAACCAAAGCAGACTGTGAAGAGCTTCAAAAAGATCTCACCAAACTGATTGGGCAACAAAATGGCAGATGAAATTTAATGTTGATAAATATAAAGTAATACACGGAAAAAATAATCCCAACTACATATACAATATGATGGGGACTAATTTGGCTACAACTACTTGAGAGAGATCTTGGAGTCATTGTGGATAGTTGTCTGAAAACCCACTCAATGCGCAGCGGCAGTCAAAAAAGCAAATAGAATGTTAGGAGTCATTAAAAAAGGGATAGAGAATAAGACAGAAAATATCTTATTGCCGCTATATAAAACCATGGTACACCCACATCTTGAATACTGCATACAGATGTGGCCGCCTCATCTCAAAAAAGATACGTTGGCATTGGAAAAGGTTCAGAAAAGGGCAACAAAAATGATTGGGGTTTGGAACGGGTCCCAGATGAAGAGAGATTAAAAAGACTTGGACTTTTCATTTTAGAAAAGAGGAGACTAAGGGGAATATGGTAGAGGTGTATAAAATTATGACTCGTGTGCAAAAAGCGAATAAGGAAAAGTTATTTACTTATTCCCACAATATAAGAACTAGGGGTCACTAAGTGAAATTAAGAGGCAGCAGATTTAAAACAAACAAAAGGAAGTTTTTCTTCACTCAGTGCACAGTCAACCTGTGGAACTCCTTGCCAGAGGATGTGGTGAAGGCTAGAACTTTAACAGGGCTCAAAAAAGAATTAAATAGATTCATAGAGATTAGGTCCATCAATGGCTATTAGCCAGGATGGATAGGAATGGTGTCCCTGGCCTCTGTTTCTCTGGAGGTGGGTGATGGGAGAGATCGCAGGAGGATTACCTGTTGTGATCCCTCCCTTTGGGGCATCTGGTATTGGCCACTGTCAGCAGATAAGATACTGGGCTAGATGGACCTTTGGTCTGACCCAGTATGGCTGTTCTTATGACCTGGGTCCAGCAGCTTTGCCTTCACCCTTTTGCTAAAATGTTTATCAGCTACCCCAGCGGTGCACAATCCATGGGTCGCGGCTGCCTTCCCAGGGGGTCGCAGCGTTGTGCTGGCCGCCATTTTGTTTTCCCAGGAGGGGGAGTGGCAGGGGAGCAGACCAGCATTTTAAATAAGGGCCGCAACAAAATGTTCCCTCTCCCTCTTCCCCAGCAAAAAATTTTCCCGGCTTTTTTTTTTTTTTCTTTCCAACAAAAAATTTTCCTGACCCTGAGGGGCGTGAATTAAAAAAGGTTGAGCACCACTGGGCTCCCCACCCTGCTGTATGGGCTATACAAGGCTCCCAGTCCAGCTCACAAGGAGCCGCTTGCTGTCCTGCATTGCTGCTTATGTATCAGAAGTAGCAGCGCAGGGCAGTAGCAAGCTCCCCAGGAGCAGGGTGGCAGGTGGGAGCCATTGCGTGCCAGGAGTCGGTTTAAAATTTTCAGTAGTTACATGATTAATCAGTTACTTGCATTTTAACATTTCCTAATTAGCACTATTAGAATTAAAAACAGATTGACTCTTCATATTTCTAATTTCACATAGAGGGATAATACATGCCCAAAAGATATACAGATTCAGCAGATAGATAGTCTCTCTCTGTATTAAAAAAAGCTTTTCCTCTGAGACGACAGTGACCCTTCCCAGGACCTAAGTGGAGGGCTGGGGATGCCTATGGCCCCAGCCTTCCCCTCCCCATTCCAGCAGCCAGGGGAAAAACTGGGTCTGGTGCGGTTCAGGTCCGGCCCCTCCCAACGGGCTGGGGCAAAAGGCAGGGTTGGCATGGCTTGGGCCCAGCCCTGGCCCATTACATCAGGCCGGGAGGAAAAATAGGCCCGGCCTTTCCCGGCAGGCCGGGGGAAAGACAGGCCTGGTGCATGCTGCAGCCCTGCTTGCCCCCACCCGCGTGGGTTAGGGTTAGGCTGAGGTGGGGGTAAGGAGGGAGACAGAGAGCCCGCACGGGCGCGGCAGGGAGAGGGAGGGAGAAGGAAGGCCTGGGCTGGTGTGGCAGGAGAGAGAGAAAGGAGAAGGAGGGCCTGGCTGGTGGGGAAGGTGGGAGCGAGAGAAGGGGAGAGGCACTAGGGGAAGGAGGGACAAGGGGGGCCTGATCTGTTGTGTCAGGGGAGGAGGAAAGGAGAAGGAGGCCTGGGCTGGCACAGCAGGGGAGGGGGGGAAGAGAAGGAGGGGCCTGGGCTGGTTCGGCGGGGGGGAGAAAGGAGAAGGGGGGACCTGGGCTGGTGTAGTGGGGGGAGTAGGAGGGAGAAGTGGGGCCTGGATTGGTGAAGTTGGGGGGCAGAAGGGTGAAGGGAAGCCCTTGTTAGCACCCCAAGAGAGGGAGAAGGAGTTCTTGCTGGCGCAGGGGAGGGTAAAGGGGCCCAGGCTGGTGCAGCTGCAGCTTGGTCCTCCCTGGTGGCCAGGGGGAGAGCTTGAGGCTGCCTACAGCCCACAAGAGGGGGGTTGGCGAGCATAGCAAGTAAGGGGCACAGCCCCCTAATATCTTTTAAAATGGTATGTTACATTGCCTGTTTTGCATACAGCATCTTCGTTTTATGCATATTCATAAGCCAGTTTTCATAAAGCATGCGGGGTGCTGTGATCGTTGCATCAGTGTAACAAATGAGGGATGCTGGGTGGGAAAGGATAACAGTTTCTGTAATGACATACATTTATTCAGGGCTCAATTGTGTAGAGCAGTGTGCTAGTTGCAAGGCCCCAGAAAACAGATCAGTCATAATCTGCCTTCCAAGTTCCCCCTGCTCCGGTAGTTTGGAGGGGTCTTGTGCAAGCTTGGTTCTGCGTTGATGGCTAGCTCCACCTCCTGCATGGTGCAGATAAGCAGAATGTACCATGTGCACATTCTTGATGGTGCCCTGAAAGTTGTTGTTTTTAAGTTAACACAGTCTAATGTTTTACACATCCCTGCTTTTTAGGAACCTAACCTCCAAGCTGGAAAGGAGTCAGAGTTGCAATGACACCATTCAGGATCGATCAAAGAGCAGGCAGAGATCAGCTCCAGCCAACAGAACAAAGGTACCAGATGTGTTTGGAAATGTGTCACATCCAGTGAGAGAAAGGGTCACATAGAAATGCTGTGACAGTTACAATAATCTAGCTATTAATTCTCTGTCTGTCAAAAAATTGTTGTCAGCAGAGGGGTGCTGTCAAATGTGTATGGCGAATCAATCCCTTATAACTTGCAGCTCATGCTGCCTGCCAGTCCAGCTTTGAATGTTTGCTAGCATCATGTGGGGTTTTCTTTTCAAATCTGGTTCACTGGTTGTTTAAAAAAAACACAACAAATCTCTCAGAAGCTTGAGAGAAACTGTGTCTGTCCCCAAGCTCCTCTTTCACCTCTGTTTTAGAGAAATGTATTTCTTCTGGTGGTGTCCCCCTGGGTGCTTCACGCAAGGTGTTGAGATGTCCTGGAGCCATGGAGCGGAGCTTTTTCAAGCAGTGTCTGCGAGCCGCGCATGCGCAAGAGGAGCCTCGTGCTGTGCTCAGCTTGATGCCTCGCATGCGCAGCTCACCTTTCCCCCCATTAGGTCCTCTTCTCCTGTCTTTGGTCACGGATGGAGCTCTTCGTTCTCCTCGGCTTCTCCTGAGGGAGAGTGAGAAACCCTATGGTTTTGCTTTCCCTATCTCTTTGCTGTATGTTGACACTTTGCTTCATCCTGTTTAAAAAAAAAAAAAAAAAATCTGTCAGCCTCTCACGGAGACCCAGCCGCTCCCATCCCTTTTAAAAAAACAAAAACAAAAACAAAAAAAACAACGAAAGAAAAGAACAATTTTAACAGAGCTGTAATGGTCACAGGATCAACCCCTAATAGAACGCTTGCTGCGACCCTGCTGGATGGCGCAATGCTGGGTTCATCTGGCTTTAAGAAATGCCATTCATGCCAGGAGCCGATGCCAGTCTCGGATAAACATGCAGACTATATCCGCTGTCTCGGGGAAGCGCTTGTACCCCAGAAATGCGAGCTCTGCTGTTCTCTCACGGCGAGAGCAAGAAAAGACAGGGAGCTTCGGCTCCGCATGACTTTATTGGACAAGGCAATGCAGCCTGAATGCTCTCAAGCTCTTTACCAGCAGCACAGTCTGCCAGAAAGAGAGCCACCTCACCATTATTGCACGGACGGGCTAAAAGGGGACCATCTCCATCTAAATCCCTGCCCGCCACCCCATCCTCCTGAGTGCCTGGAGGGGACAAGATAAGCACCCCTGGCACTGGGGAATCAAGTGCTCAGACTGGCACCGTGACCTCCAACTCACGCTCAGCCTTGGTACCGGAGAGCTCCTCCTGGCGCTCACGCACACCAGTGCTGGCATTACTAAGGGATGTGGCACTGACACCCGTGCCGCAGACAGTTAAACAGCCCGCTCATAAGGAATGGGCTTTGGACGTGAACCTATCCCTCCCTTGATGCTGCCCCCCATGGAAGCTCCAGCTCAGTCTCAACATGATGCTGGTGCAGATGGCATAGCACAGCTTTCACCCCTGTGCTCCAGAGGGGCTTCCCTGATGCAGCCCTCCTCAAGGCTCTCTCCACATTATCCCAGATCTCTTGTATTGTCAGAGCAGAATGCTTTTAATCGAGGGGGGGGGAGGACCAATACAGTGTGTTTTCCTCACCGCACTTGTCCCCACTACATCTCCCCATCCTTACTACTACCATAATAAACCACCACACCTAGGTACTCAGAGTGGCAATACACTCCACCCTGCTACCCGCCTCATTGGGCATCATGGGACCACTGGGGCGTATGGAAAAGACACTATGCCTCATCCTCTATCTCGAGGAGGGGACTGCCTCCACCCTCCCCGTCTCGCACTGTACCAGCCACCGCAGACTCTGACGAAGAGGAGGAAGGTCAACTCTCCAACCAACATACTGAGTTATGCCAGGTGGATTCACCCCTTGACAATGCTTCCTCACATCTCGAAGAGGCAGTAGTACCAGATGATACTCACCCATTGGATGACATACAATTTCAGGAGCTGTTTAAGAGGGTGGCAACAACACAAGAGGCCCACCTCCTGGAAGTAAGGGAGAAACAGCACAGACTCTTGCAAAATGTCCGCCCCGTTTCACAGGGAAGAATTGCACTTCCAATCGACGAAGCAATAATGGAGGTCTCTGATTAAATCTGACAAACCCCTCCTCGATTCAGCCAACAGTAGAATCATAGAATACTAGGACTGGAAGTGACCTCGAGAGGTCATTGAGTCCAGTCCCCGGCCCTCACGGCAGGACCAAGTACTGTCTAGACCATCCCTGATAGACATTTATCTAACCTACTCTTAAATATCTCTACAGATGGAGATTCCACAGCCTCCCTGGGCAATTTATTCCAGTGTTTAACCACCCTGACAGTTAGGAACTTTTTCCTAATGTCCAACCTAAACCTCCCTTGATGCAGTTTAAGCCCATTGCTTCTCGTTCTATCCTCAGAGGCCAGGATGAACAAGTTTTCTCCCTCCTCCTTATGACACCCTTTTAGATATCTGAAAACTGCTATCATGTCCCCCCACAATCTTTTCTTTTCTAAACTAAACAAACCCAGTTCTTTCAGCCTTCCTTCATAGGTCATGTTCTCCAGACCTTTAATCATTCTTGTTGCTCTTCTCTGGACCTTCTCCAATTTCTCCAAATCTTTCTTGAAATGCGGTACCCAGAACTGGACACAATACTCCAACTGAGGCCTAACCAGCGCAGAGTAGAGCGGAAGAATGATTTCTCCTGTCTTGCTCACAACACACCTGTTAATGCATCCCAGAATCATGTTTCCTTTTTTTGCAACAGCATCACACTGTTGACTCATATTTAGCTTGTGATCCACTATAACCCCTACATCCCTTTCTACCATACTTCTTCCTAGACAGTCGCTTCCCATTCTGTATGAGTGAAACTGATTGTTCCTTCCTAAGTGGAGCACTTTGCATTTGTCTTTATTAAACTTCATCCTGTTTACCTCAGACCATTTCTCCAATTTGTCCAGATCACTTTGAATTATGGCCCTATCCTTCAGATTAGTCTCAACCCCTCCCAGCTTGGTATCATCTGCAAACTTAATAAGCATACTTTCAATGTCAATATCTAAATCGTTGATGAAGATATTGAATAGAGTCAGTCCCAAAATAGACCCCTGCAAAACCCCACTTGTTATACCTTTCCAGCAGGATTGAGAACCATTAATAACTATTCTCTGAGTACGGTTATCCAGCCAGCTATGCACCCACCTTATAGTAGCCCTATCTAAGTTGTATTTGCCTAGTTTATTGATAAGAATATCATGCGAGACCGTATCAAATGCCTTACTAAAGTGTATATCACATCCACCGTTTCTCCCTTATCCACAAGACTCGTTATCCTATTAACGAAAGCTATCAGATTGATTTGACATAATTTGTTCTTTACAAATCCATGTTGGCTGTTCCCTGTCATCTTGCCACCTTCCAAGTGTTTGCAGATGATTTCCTTAATTACTTGCTCCATTATCTTCCCTGGCACAGAAGTTAAACTAACGGGTCTGTAGTTTCCTGGGTTGTTCTTATTTCCCTTTTTATAGATGGGCACTATATTTGCCCTTTTCCAGTCTTCTGGAATCTCTCCTGTCTCCCATGATTTTCCAAAGATGATAGCTAGAGGCTCAGATACTTCCTCTATCAGCTCCTTGAGTATTCTAGGATGCATTTCATCAGGCCCTGGTGATTTGCAGCCATCTAACTTTTCTAAGTGATTTTTAACTTGTTCTTTTTTTATTTTATCTTCTAAATCTACTCCCTTCCCACTAGCATTCATATGTTAGGCATTCCTTCATCAGACTTCTCGGTGAAGACCGAGAAAGAGAGACAAAGAAGTCATTAAGCATCTCTGCTATTTCCAAGTTTCCTGTTACTGTTTCTCCCTCTTCACTGAGCAGTAGGCCTACCCTGTCCTTGGTCTTCCTCTTGCTTCTAATGTATTTATAAAAAGTCGTCTTATTCCTGTAGCTAGTTTGAGCTCATTTTGTGCCTTTGCCTTTCTAATCTTGCCCCTACATTCCTGTGTTGTTTGCCTATATTCATCCGGGCTGTGTCTACACTGGGCCACTTATTCCGGGAAATCAGCTGCTTTTCTGGAATAAGCTGTGAGCTGTTTACACTGGCCCTTGAATTTCCGGAAAAGCAATGATGCTCTACTGTACAAAATCAGCCGCTATTCCGGAAAAACTATTCTGCTCCCGCTCGGGCATAAGTCCTTATTCCAGAACACTGTTCCGGAAAAGGGCCAGTGTAGACAGCCCAGTAGTCTTTTCCGGAAAAAAGCCCCGATCACGAAAATGGCGATCGGGGCTCTTTTCCGGAAAAGCGCGTCTACATTGGCCACAGACGCTTTTCCGGAAAAAGGGCTTTTCCGGAAAAGCAGCCTGCCAATGTAGACGCTCCTTTTCCGGAAAAACTGAAAACGGAATAGTATTCCATTTTAAGCATTTCCGGAAATTCATGCCAGTGTAGACACAGCCCCTTTGAATAAGAGATCCGACAGGAAGTACTTCATACCACCAAAAGACCTATACTTCCTATTCTCACATCCACAGCCTTACTCTTTTGTGATCGATGCTGCCAACAAACATGCAAAAGCCGCCCACACCAAAACAGCGTCCAATGACAAAGAACCAAGAAGTTAGACCTATTTGGGGGAAAAGGTCTTTTGTTTGGCCACTCTTCAATTAAGAATTGCCAACTGCAGCCTTACTGGCAAACTATGACTTTGACAACTATTCCAAGCTGGCTGAGTTGATGGAACACCTCCCTGAATCCAAAAGGCCCATTCTTAGGAGAATCATACATGAGGGACATACGATTGCTCGTACAGCACTCCTTTCCGCAATAGATGTAGTCGACATGGCAGCCAGGGCAATGGCTACAGCCGTAGTGATGAGAAGAGCCTCTTGGCTTCTATCAGCCGTGGTACCCAAAGAACTGCAGTCCAGGGTAGAAGACCTCCCCTTTGATAAGCTCAAGCTTTTTGTGCCTACCACAGACAAAGTCCTATACAGTAGCAAGGACTCCCACACTACCCTCCGTATGCTTGGCATGTATACCTTGCTATACCGTCAAAGGCATTATACCCCATACTACAAAAATAGGGACAGCTACTACAACAGCGTCCACCAAAGACAGTATGACTACAATCACCCTAGACAATGCCCTCAGAGGAGACGTCCACCTCCAACCTGCTCCTCAGGCTCCCAGGCAACAAACCAGAAGATTTGAGGATTTGGTCAGGGGTCTGCCCGACCTCCCACTTCGACCTTTGCCAACAAGCCAGTACCATTTCTTCACCAACAGACTTAATCCCTTTTACCATCAGTGGGATGTCACAACATCAGATCAATGGGTCTTGGAGATCATCTGCACAGGATACACCTTTCCCTTTACGTCGCTTCACCCTGCCCATCCCCCTTCCCTGTCCCTCTTCAGGGACCCCTCTCACGAGATGCTTCTCAGACAGGAAATTAACTGCTTTCTCCCACTTAGGAGCTATAGAGAAGGTTTCCCATGCCTTTCGGGAGAAGAGGATTCTATTCTAAATAATTCCTGAGACACAAGCACACAGGGGGATGGAGACCCATACTAGACCTACGCAAGCTAAACAAATATCTGCAGAAACAACACTTCAGAATGGTAACACTGGCATCAGTTTATACTGGCTTTGGACAAAGGGGACTGGTTCGCAGCGTTCAACCTTCAGGATGCATACTTTCACATCGCTATAAACCCATCACACAGACGATACTGTCGATTTACTGCGGGAGACGACCGCTACCAATACAGAGTCCTCCCATTTGGCCTATCATCAGCACCCAGGGTCTTCTCAAAGGTCCTGGTCATAGTCACAGCCTATATGCGTCAAGAGGGCGGCGTCATCTTCCCATACTTAGATGACTGTCTTATAAAAGGCCAATTTCAGGCAGCTACTGCCGACATGATCTCCAACACCAGGCCTTCTAATAAACAAGCAAAAAATCGACCCTGCTACCCACACAGGGTGTAGAGTTTATTGGGACCCGCCTCGATTCGTTGACAGCCAGAGTTTATCTCCTGCTGCACCGATTTTCAGCACTACACAACCTTGTGACTGTATTATTAGCCACTTCTACCACTGTGGTTCTTACCTGTCTTCAAGTAATGGGCCACATGGCTGCTACTACCTACGTCGTGCAATATGCTCGCCTCCACTTCAGAGCCCTACAGCACTGGCTAGCGGCAGTTTACAGGCCTGGCCTCCACCCCCTGCGCAAACAAGTTGTGCTCCCAAAGAAGGTGCTGGACTCACTTCGTAGACAATTCCCACCAAACTTCTAACAGGCATCCCCTTCCACCAGCCTGAACCATCCCGGCAGATTACCACAGACACCTCCCTTATTGGCTGGGGCACACATCTCCTTCAACACACAATTCAGGGTAGATGGTCAACACACAAGTCCTCACTGTATATCAACCTTCTCGATCTCAGAGCTGTGTGGAATGCCTGCAACCATTTCCTTCCCCTCATCGCCGACCAGACTGTTCACATACTTACTGACAACATGACAACCATGGGCTTCTGGTATCTGACAGCAGTAGCATATACCGCAGCCTGGCCTGTGCTGCTCAGCATTGGCTATCGCTCAGCAGGTGCTCTCAGGGGGTTCGTTCAGTGTTACTTAGCCAGGCGCACCAAGTACCAGCTGTCTTATGTCCACTTCAGAAGGTCCTGCCCAGTCACAGTAAATGTGGGGGGATGCAACGTGCTTTAAAGGGCTTCCTTTCGACTTATCTCCTGTCTTCCCTCCACTCTCTGCTGCATGGAGATGGAGTGTCCCCTGCAGCCATTGGCTGAGCTCTTGCTCCAGAGCTTTCCTCCCTTCTGTCGCATCTTACATATCTCTGAGCCTTTACCTCCCATGATCGAAGAGGAGATCCACTTTTCTTCCACATCTCCCTGTCTGGCCAGAGACGGTCATGAAATCTTCTCCCATCCCTCTTCTGCCTGCATCAGTCTCCCTTAGTGGGACTGTCCACTTTCTGTATTGAATCTTCTCCCCTTCAGCTTCATGCCACACATGGGGAAAAATCATGTTTGGAATCCAGTAATGGTCAGAAGCCTGAGGAACCCTTGGGATAGCCATTGTGTGTGGTGGGGGGGGAGGGGGAGAATCCTGTTTGCAAGATGGTGAGATCCTCAATAGGTCCTGCTCAGATGATGTGAATAGTCTGACAAGATGCAAAGTACCTTAGACCTTTCTGGGGTCATTGTCAGGGGTCTCTTAAATGACCTAATCTGACTTACATTGAAGTTGATGTTGGTTGGATCAGGTCCAGAATGAGGCACTGTAAAGGGAATCTGCCTTCCAGCCTCACAAATCTTCAAGTAGTGTGTGAGTGGACCTGCCTGAAAAACAAATACTGCCCTCAAAGGACGTTCCACAGCCTGTGTGAACTCCAGAGACATAAGCTTGTTAAGTTCACCTCTCTTAAGCTGATCAGAGAAAGGCCGTTCCAAGGCCAGGGACTAATCACCACACACAATCATCTGGACTTTGAAAAGGAAAAACGTCACTTGCATTTGCATGTATGTAGTTTTTACTTGGCATTATTGGTAGTTGTACACCCTCCTACTTCGAAACCCGACATTGTTAGAAACGGCTCTGAACATGACTGGCTATACTGCTGTTAAGCAGTGTCTGCTGCCAGCTCCATTGTTGCTTAATCACTAGCAAACTGGAAAGCACACTCTGTTCTGATAGAGCAAAGGAGGATTTGTTTAATGAACCCATTCAGTGTCACCTGAGCAGCCTTTTCTCTTTGCTTTTTGCAATAAATGTGTTAAACCCTGGAGCAAGCATTTAGTAAAAATCAGTTGACAAGAAAATGTCTGAGTTGACTTGCTATAAACAGTGTACCCCTGGCAGGACAGACCTGCTGCTAGTATGTCATAGCGTCATAGATTCCAAGGTCAGAAAGGGACCATTGTTATCATCTGTGGTTCCCAACCTGTGGTCCAATGTGTGCAATGGTACTGTAGGGGGCCCGCGGAAAGTTTAAAAGTAAGAATCGAGCCCACTGTGGGACTGGGACTTTCCGCCAGGCAATTCTTGCCCCGAGCTCGCCATTTGCGGCATCTATCCTCTCGCCACCAGCTGCACTGCCATTTACGCTCCAGTCCCCTCCTCCTGCCCAGTCCCACAGTGGGCCTGATCCTTATTTTTCTTTTCCTTTTCTTTTTTTTCTCCCCCAGGGCTTTGTGCCCGGCCAAGGGCAGAGTGCCGGGGCAGGAGCTGCCTTTGGCCACAAGAGCCCCCTCGCCGTATTGTCCTTGGATGGGCAGGGGACGAAGGGGGTGGGAGCTGAGGAAGCAGCGCAGGCCAAGGGACATGCTCTCCACCGCTTCCCACTGCTCCCCTTGACCCAGAACTGCGAAAGGCAGGGACTGGGAGCTGATAGGCTCCAAGCCTGCAGATGCTCCACGTGGATAAAAAGTCCCAGCATGCCAGCGATTTGCCCTGCTGGGCTGGGAAGTGACCCTGGGAAGTGCTGCGGACTCTGCTGTACTCTGCTGGGACATTTGTTTGCTTGCAGGCACAGAGCCTCTCCACTCCCATTGGCTGCGAACAGGAGCCAGTGGGAGCTGAGAAGCTTCGTGCCCTGAAGTCTGCAGGTCCCTCAGCCCATGCCGAAGCTGACAAGCTGCGACTGTCCTCAGGAGTCGGCTTATAAACGGGTCAGTCACTTTTTTACCATTTTTTCTCTTTTTTGAAACGATCACGTTACGTGAATACATCACCCCGCTCTAACCGTTCAAAAGCTATTAGAGTGGCTGGAAAGGTTTAGTGGGGCCTCTAGCAAAAATGAGTGCGTGAGCCAATAACATTTTATTCAATAAAAATATATGGCACCTCAAAGTTGTTACATTTCAATGTGGACACTCTCTCTCAATACTACTATATTTGTTTAGACAACATGAACTATTCTACGTTTCAAACGATTTGCAAGTAAGGGAATGTTTGGAAACAGCTATATTGTTTGGGGAGGGGGCGGTCTGTAAAATGTTAATAGATTGAAAAGGGGTCCATATGCTCAAAAAGGTTGGGAACCACTGATCTAGCCTGACCCCCTGTGTAACACAACCATAGGACTGCCCCTTCCCCAAAGTCATAGTGCTGATCACTTAGCAAAACATCCAACATTGATTTTAAAATTGCTGATGATGGAAAATTCCTCACACTCTGTTTTCCTTGAGTTAGGCTACTTCTGTGGTTATCAGTCTCTATTTGTTCCTGTGCTTTGAGCTTTTGCCGCCACTTTAGCTGGCCACTCTCCATTCCTCTGATGTCCCTTTGGGACCCAGGCTCTGCTGGATACTGGCGCACCCTGATGTATAGACCATTTAATATGCTCTAACCAGCTGTGGTCACTTCATCTGCCCCAACCAGCATTCTTACCAGTCTGACTTGCTGCAGACGGTAGAGCACCTCAGTCTTCATTCCAGACTTGAATGTGCACAGCTGAATGGAAAGCGGGCAAGATTCAGGGCCTACCCTGGAGGCTGGCTTGGTGGTCATTATTAACATGGTGAGATGAGGAAATCGCTGGGCAGAGAGCAAGAAGGAGGCTGAGGCTACTGATTGGTATAGCAGACTTCTTGGCCTGATAAACAGGTACAGATGCCTAAAAGATTAGAAACTACTGGTTTAGTTAACTGTTTAAGTGATCTACAGAATTTACTATTCTACAGATTAATCTATTTGACTCTTACTTTGAGGCTTCTTTTTAGATCACCGTAATGACAAACTGTCTAAACATGATGACTTGTCTTACAGGTTACATCTGTGACCAGTACATTGACTCCCATCGTTGGAGTTTTGTCATCCACCCAAAACAATCGCTGCCTCTCTGCCCCAGATTTAACAGCAGAAAAGCGTTTGGTTTTCAACTCCATTTCATCACTTTCCATCCTGCACAAACCAGAGCGGTCCATCAGCCCTGAGAGCAATGACAGTATCTCAGAAGAGCTCAATCATTTCAAACCTATTGTCTGTTCCCCATGCACTCCTCCAAAAAGGCTTCCCGATGGCAAAGTCTTGAGTCCTTTGATTATAAAATCTACTCCAAGGAACCTGAACCGAAGCCTGCAGAAACCAACCACCTATGAAGCTAGTCCCAGAATCCTGAAAAAATGGGAGCAAATATTTCAGGAGCGCCAGATTAAAAAGACTCTCTCTAAAGCTACCCTTACATCTCTGGCTTCAGAGACAGGAGAGGACTTTCTGGTTCCTGACATTGCTAACTCCAATAAAGAGCAGCCACGAATGTTAAGTGATCAAATTCCACCGGATACTGTGGCACACCCAAACACAGAATTTGATTATTTCCCTTCTGTCAGTGAAATACAGCTCGAAAGGACTGGTAACAAGAAAACTGGTTCACGGGTCTTAACAATGGATGCCAATTCCTCTGAACTAGATACAAGATCAAATGGAACCTCTCTGAATACTCAAGTTTCAGATGTGTCTGACGTAAAAACAAATTCATATCTGGACAAATCTTGTCTTAGCATTGGGACAAAAATAATGACCAGAAGAATAATTGGAGTCAACCCAGCACTGCCTGGGAACAGTGTACTAGGAGTCTCGGTCAAGACAGCAGGGAAAAAGCAGCTTAAGTACCTGAACAATAGTGAACTGCTCAATGTACAAAATGGTACCTGCAGTTCTGTTGAAAATGTCCTTGGTGAACAGCCCCCTTCACTGAGACGGGGAAGAAAAAGGCACTGTAAAACAAAGCACTTGGAACAGAATGGTTCGGTTAAAAGACTGAAACAGACAGCTGGCGAGATGGGCTTGGCCACGGACGATCTTCTTGTGAGGGAGATGGAACAGAAGCTGCAGCAGGAGGAGGAAGACAGGAGGCTGGCCTTACAGCTGCAGCGAATTTTTGACAGTGAAAATAGGACAGTGGATAGGCGGAAAGGAAGAGTAGATCAGTATCTCTTGCGGTCAAAGAGCACTACAGGTGCAAAGTAGCACTTATGAACAATGTTGCCTTTTGTAGAGGACAAGAGGTTTATGAAAATATTCTATAGGAAGAACTATTTTCTTGTCATACTTCCACCCACGGGTTTGTTTGTTTTTCTTTTTGATGGTAAGACATTTTAGATCCAGTTCATGCTGAAGCCAGGGTCCTTGCAGGTTAAAAACAAAAATTTTCCTGTCCCATTTTCTCCATCAGTCAGAAAGACAGTTGATCCTTACCATGTGTATTTGAAATGTGTTTAAACACGGTGACATTTCTGAGTTAAATGCTGGTGGTGGTAAGGCAATTCAATACCTAGAGTACGTGAGCCCAATGATAAGGACCTTGTAAATCCAGTGTCTGGCCTGCTGATTCATGTCAGACAGAAATTAGGGCTTGAAAACACATTTACAGCAGTCTAGGCTGTTTCTTTCCAACACCCAAATCCTGTGCTCATTTCACTCTTTTCCTTTTGCTGTAGCCAGATACCATGAATGGATCATAAGCCATACCATAGTGATGGAAACTCCCTGGTTTGTCGTAATCTTATAACAGTGGGACACCATAAGAATGAGGCAATGAGTCATACTTTTTGTCCTAGCAAATAAGGAGCAAATAGATACACCAGTAGTGGCTATGATTCAGTTACATGCCTTCAGGGGCACAAAAAATGAAAACCATTAGACCAAGTAGATTAGAGGTTATTTTAAAGTGGCCAGATGAAATGTGGGAAATGTGCAAATTAAGGATTTTACAGGAAATACATTGCTGACACCTAGTTCATAGATGTTGGGGGTATCGCAGAAATGTAGCTATAAGGAAAAGGTAACATGAATACTTGCCACCCACTCTCTTTGGGTGGCATCTAGTCACCGCCTTCCTCCAGTCTGAGACAGTAGTTGGGTTAGTGGAATGAAGATTAAACGAATAAATATGGTTTTACTCATCTTAGACATTTCGGAAGAGAAGCATCAGTAATAGGCACCCAACTGAATCCATTTGACATTGGCTGCTGGGGAGCCTTCTGTAGTCCTCATTCCCGTGGCATATATCAGCCCCTGTCGGGCTGGGGAATGTATGCACTGCAGCACTAGTCATACACGTAGCCCTTACTGTGCTATTTGCTCAGAGGCTTCAAAGCATTTTGTAGCAGTAAGTATCCGTTGCCTTCACTTTATAGAGGTGTAAACTGAGGCACGATGCTTAACGTTTTCAAAAGCGGCTGGTGATTCTGGGCACCTCCAATTCTGGCTGAAGTCATTGGGAGCTGTGGCTGCTCAGCACTTTTAAAACAATTCGCCCTAAATCTCCCCAGCAGAGTTTTCAAAAATCAGTGGCATCCGGGTATTTGATACTTCAGCCGATCAACTTGCCCAGAGTCACTGGTGGAGAGCCCTGGACTCTTGGCTAGTCCAGTGCCCTATCCAGTGAAGAAAGTGCTCTTTACTTCACATGGGACCATCACACAAAGCTCTTTCAAAGTGAGAATTCCCACAAGGCAAAGCTTTCACTGTTGAGCTTAATGCCACAGTCTGGCCCAAATAACTCTCATGTTTTAAGCAGTCTTTTTTCAAGCAGTTACACATTTACATGCGGGGGTAAGGCAGCTCTGCAGGAGCTGGTGCACGCAGGGAGCCAGCTTTTAAGCTGGGTCCCCACAAGCACTGGCTCCCATGGAGCCACCTCCCCTGCAAGCTGCTACGCTGCAGTGTGGGTTGGGGAGGGGCTTGTGAGTAACCGTGAAGGTTAATCAATGAGCCTCATTGGTTAACTGTTTAAGCTTTTAAAATGTCCCATCCCTAGAGTGGATGTCTTGGACTAATTACAAGGAGTATAGCTCAATCCAGTTAGGTAAGTTAAATGTCCATGTGTGTGTGCATGCGTCCTTCCCAGAGGACCTCTGTTTTGTCCTCATAGTTGTATCCCCGAGTAAAATAATTTTCTGGATTACCACCAGTACAGGACTCAGAAATGTCAGACTCTCCACTTGGAATCCTGACTTTCCAGACAATGGATCCTCTGTTCTTTCAGTGGAACTTTGTTCCCCCTCAGAAACATGAGTCTGCCGATTACTTTCTTGCTGCCTTCATACCAGGTGACAGTGGCGTTTTAAAGAGCTGCCTGGCACACTGCACCAGCAGTACACCAAGCAGGCGGCTAACCTCATCTCTGGCCTGTGGCATGCAGTACACAAAATGAGGTTGACGTAAAAGGAGTTTAATTGTTCATCTATTAACCTTTCATGCCATGTCTTTTGCTCTCTCCTTCCATCTTAAATGATGGATAGTGGCTGGCCTGCCTGGCAACAAATTGGTTTGGTCTCCCTCTTGTCACTTATTCACATAACTACAAGGACCCTGAAGTTTTTTACTGCTTTAAACTGGATTTTTTTTAAAAAAAGAAATCTTATATTTTAATGGATAAAATTTATATATTTTAAATACTATATTTCAACAGATCGACACTTTCATTTTGAGAAATCTTGTAGTAAGGATAACGTAATATATATCTCTTATTAACACACATAAAAACTACTGGCTATTAAACTAATATGTGAAGCCAGGAAGTTGATGCTGGCGTTCTGCACTCTCTTAGATCTGGACTGCTATGCCTAACTGTTGTAGCTCCTGGGTTGTGTATCATTGTATCCTCTTTGCAGAGGAAATTCTGTCCTCAGTTACATTCTTGCAGCCTCTCTGGGTCAAATGCACAGCTGATTTAAGTAGGTAGAGCACCAGTGACTTGAACTGCATTGCACTCACTTAAGCCAGCAGTGAATTTGAAGGAAACTGGCAAGTCTTTGACTTGATTGAAGTTAGAGGGTTTCCATGGGTGACCGTAACTGAGGATTGAATGTGGTCTCATCAATACCTGCGAACAGCAGAGTATGGCAAGGATGAAACAGCAGTCTTTTACCCTGAATTACCTTTATTTTTGTTCCAAGTGAAAACTTTTTACGCTAGTCAAGTGTATTGACTTTTTTCCCAATCTCTCTTGCGAGGCACCTCCTCGTCCCCGTGCAAGTGAATGCCTTGAAACTGGCTTCCTTATTCAAAGTTACTGAACATTGTGCCCATGTTGGCTTGTTCTAAGGCTGAGCTGCTGTTTTCTTAAAACAGAAGAGCTTTTGAGAAACTTGCATTATGTAGGTTTCACAAGCTGAATGTATCTTTTCTTAGAATGAGATTTCAAGTTCTGCCCCCCTAGGCCAGTGCCCCTTTTTGTTTCTGTTTTAAGACCCCTTAATCACTTGGGCTATTGTGTGTTAATTTCAAGTGTTAACTTCCTTTTTTATTTTAAATCTGAGTCTCAAATGGAAGTGCAGGAGCCATTGCTTCAGTTGGCATGGTTCCTCAAATCAGCAGAGCTGGGTAGAAAAGAATCATGCTTGAATGTCTGTTACGTATGTTATCTATGGGCTCTTCTCACAAAGGGCCCTACTCTGCAAACTGTTAGATGATTAATCCAAGGCCCTGATCCCATTGACATTAATGCAAAACTCTCATTGATTCAGTGGGTGCAGGTCTGGGCACAATTGAAAAACCCGTATATGGTATGATCCATAGCATCAGTATTTATTTAATGAGGCCTTTGATTTTGGGATCCTCGTGTGGAATAACTGGATCCTAAAAATCTGTCACTTTTTTTAATGAAACATTACTGCTTGTATGCAGTAGTATTTTTAAATAGTGTGGCAGGGTTGGTTTTTGTATTTCAAAGGGGTACTTGTCCACAAAATATTGTCTAAAGGATTTACCCGTTAATTTTAGCCTTTCTTAAAGAAAACTACAGTTTATAATTTTATTCTCTGTCTGGTTGCTTAAAGATCACACAGCGTTTCCACTTTGCTAGAATAGGCACAATCCTACTCCCTTTGAAGTGAGCAAGAGCAGGATCGAGCCCCTATGACCTGGTCCAAAGTCCATTGATGTCAGTGGAAATCTTTCCATTAATCTACTGTGCTTTGGATTAGACACAGAATTTGTCTCTGTGCATCTCTGTGTGCATTTGGCTTGGGAGGCTGGAGACTCAAGAGCTGATTGGTAGATGAGATCTGTTGGAATGTTTTACTACTTTACCATGAGCAGTGCTTTTATTATTTACTAGAAATGCTTGGGTAAAAAATAGGGTGCTGTATACAACTTGCACTTCAAACAGCAGAAGTTCCCAACTTCTCAGGCATTCAGAGGTCAAAGTGACACTTCCTTTGTAGCTACTAATGCCATGTGAGAAGTAGCAGTAACACAGCGCTGGTGGAGACACTAGAACGATGAATGGAGTCAAAGACCTTCACACTTATGGAGACACTAAAACAAAACAAAATTTTTTTTTAAAAAAAAAATCTCTATTTTGGCAATTATTTTGCATCCTACTCCTCTCTGATCTAACGTTCTCTAAGGAATGGAACCTAATCCCTGCTGTTTGCATGAAGGTGAAGACAGGTACAAATTCTTCCAAGGTTCAAGTCTCACTTTTACTGCCAACTGTAAGATAAAATGGGGCTCAGCTGTAGGGGCCCTGTTGCTGGTTAAGTAATTGCGCTGCTTGTTGCACTTCCCTGTGACCAGAAGGGCTGGGGTTAGGTGTTTCATTTAGTAGGTGAATGACTGAATCTGCCAAAGATGCCACAGGACTCTAAACCAACTCTGACTCTATGTAGATTTTTTTACATGGAAAAAGGGTGTATTAAGATTTTTTTGGGGGGCCAGTGATGACAAACATCAGGAAACAAATGAAGGAAAAGTGCCAAAAGAATGGATTGTGCACAAGATGATTGTATAACACTGTCCTATATTGTCAGTATTTTTTCTTCAGGTGGTATTGTACGTGCAGTATGGATTAGTCTTGAAGTACCACTTAAACAAGTGCTTCTTTATATTTTGTCAATGAAAGCAAAGGGAGATAGAAGCCTTAAAGACTATAATTGATAATAAAACCAGGCCTTTAGCCATGTATCAAGGAGCTAGCCCCTCTGCTGGACTTCCAGGACCTCTTTGCCAGCTCATAGTTTTCAAGTGCAAGGTTGATAAGGAGCTAGTCCTGTACAGTGGGGAAATACTTCATCAGAGCCCATCCTTTTCTATTAGAGCTGCAAACTAAAGACCATTCCTTGTTCAACTTTTGCATGTGGACATGAAGGTCCAGAGAGTCACTGCTCTGTCTGAGATCGTTACAAAGAGCTCAGAACTGTGCCATGTCCATTGATTGAACTCCAGCTCAGAATCTGGAACAATTTCTCTTCATGTTGCATTTGAGTTTGATGCAAACTTTTTTCCCCTGTGTTTTTAAAACACGGCAGTGCATCAAACAGATATCGAATTAGCAATTCACTATGCAAAGAAAAAACCTTTAAGTGATGGGATCATGCATATGCCTGGTTACCTGGTGTTTACTGTCTTAACTGTTTAAAACAAATATAGATGTTGTTACATTTTTTCCAATATGCTTTAAATTATTGTGCTTTGGTGTATCCTCAACTTGCTACTCAAAAACCAGTATCGTAAAAGACAAAAGGTCATCTAGGGTCTCGGCTGAACCACTGTGGCTTCATCAGAACATTATAAATCACACCAGAGTGTACTGAAAGCTTATTTACTTGCATGTGTATAATGTGTGGGTAAAATAACATGTGGGGATATGGTTCTATCATACTGTGGCTTCTGTTATTTCAAGTGGAGTGAAAAATCCCCAGACTACAATTGTGTGAATCATACATCTTGTACATTTTAACAACGAAGAAGAGGGCTCTAATTCCAGGACAAAGGCACAAGTGAAATAGAATAAAACAAAGTTCTTGTAGTGAATTACCTGGTTTTTTCTGAAGTTGCTATACATGAACACTAGCAAGCCTGTCCCTGTGTCTAATCTAACCTGTCACAGCTCCTGCTTAAATAAGTTTGCTAGTGAATGGTATGCAAGAAAGCAGCTGCTGAAACTTCATTTGCTGTAACAACTTCATATACCAAAGTAACCAGTGCACAAGGAAATACTCGGACTGAGGTTGGTAAGTGGCCAATGGGAGCGCTAACGGTGAGGGGACAAGAATTGGGCCGATTGAGTGTCATAAGTCCAAACAGCAAAGGCTGTGTCTAGACTAGCCAGTTTTTCTGCAAAATCAGCTGCTTTTGCGGAAAAACTTGCCAGCTGTCTACACTGGCCGCTTGAATTTCTGCAAGAACACTGACGATCTCATGTAAGATTGTCAGTGTTCTTGCAGAAGTACTATGCAGCTCCCGTTCGGGCAAAAGCCCTCTTGCGCAAATCATTTGCGCAAAAGGGCCAGTGTAGACAGCACAGTACTGTTTTGTGCAAAAAAGCCCCGATGGCTAAAATGGCGATCAGGGTTTTTTTGCGCAAAAGTGCGTCTAGATCGGCACAGACGCTTTTCCGCAAAAAGTGCTTTTGCGGAAAAGCGTCCGTACCAATTTACACGCTCTTCTGAAAATGCTTTTAACGGAAAACTTTTCTGTTAAAAGCATTTCTGGAAAATCATGCCAATCTAGACGTAGCCCAAAGAGTTTTACCTGTGTATGTTAAGCCCCCTCCCTGTGTGAAGAGTTGAACCACTGAAAGACACTGTAGACTAGCCTTCCACATAGCACAGGGTCTGCGTTTTCCAGTCCTACGCTGCTCCCATTACAGTCAGTGGGAGCAGAGACAGGCAATATACGTGAGAACCAGAATCGTTGCGTGCAGTCACGGAGAACTTCACAGTGGTGAAAAGAGACCAGAAGCCAGGCTTGGCCAAGCTCCTATGGCTCAGCATTAGTCCTGTACAGGAGCAAACCCTGGCTGCACAAATGAGATTGGCAGGAGGGGTTTGGAGTTGCTCTTGCAACACTTAGCCTAAGGTATGTAGATTATAGAGTCCAAGGTCAGAACAGATCCTTGGATTGTCTGGGCTGATCTCCTGCTTAACACAGGCTACAGATTTTCAGGCAGTTACCCCTAGCTTGAGTCCTGTAATTTGTTACTAAAGTGACTCAGACGCACACTCACAGGCTGAAGGGGAGCATGCTACATGTGATGCTTCTCTGTGCTAGATGGAAAGAGCCCTTAGCTGCTGTTTTCTCTGAAGTCCCCTCCTTTCTGCTAATGCAAACACACTGGCTACGTCTACAACTGGGGCATTCTCACGCAAAAACTCTTTTGCGAAAGAGTTCTGCAAAAACTCTTCCAGAAGAGAGCATCTACACTGGGATGTGCTTTTGCACAAGAGCATCCATGACAGTGTAGACGCTCTCTTGCGCAAGAAAGCTCTGATGGCCATTTTAACCATAGGGCTTTCTTGCTCGAGAAATTCATCTTGCCTGTCTACATTGGCCTCTTGCGCAAGAACAGTTGCGCAAAAGGGCTTATTCCTGAGCGGGAGCATCAGAGTTCTGACGCAAGAAGCCCTGATTTCATACATTAGAACATCTGTTTACTTGAGCAAGAACATGTAGCCAGTGTAGACAGGCAGCAAGTTTTTGCGCAAGAGCAGCCGCTTTTGCACAAGATCGTGCCAGTGTAGACACAGCCATTGGCTACGTCTAGACTGGCATGATTTTCCGCAAATGCTTTTAACGGAAAAGTTTTCCGTTAAAAGCATTTGCGGAAAAGAGCATCCAGATTGGCACGGACGCTTTTCCGCAAAAAGTGCTTTTGCGGAAAAGCATCCGTGCCAATCTAGACGCACTTTTGCGCAAAAAAACCCCCGATCACCATTTTCGCGACTGGGGCTTTTTTGCGCAAAACAAAACTGAGCTGTCTACACTGGCCCTTTTGCGCAAAAGGACTTTTGCCCAAACAGGAGCAGCATAGTATTCCCGCAAGAAGCACTAATTTCAGACAGTAGGAAGTCAGTGTTCTTGCGGAAATTCAAGTGGCCAGTGTAGACAGCTGGCAAGTTTTTCCAAAAAAGCAGGTGCTTTTGCAGAAAAACTTGCCGGTCTAGACACAGCCATTGTGTTTTCAGTCTCTCACACCTATGCCTCAGCTCCATTTGCAATGGCTCCTTTAAAATGGGGCAACCAGCCCTGGCTGCAGCCTTGCCATCTCAGCTGGTCAAGCAGAAATAGCATCTTCCCCTTCCATGGGGTTTATGCTCTTCCCAGGCTGCACATATTGAGCATTATCACAGGGGCCCTGCCAAATTCATGGTTCAGCTTGGTCAATTTCAGAGTCATTGGGTTTTAAAAATTGTAGATTTCATTTCAGCTGCTCGAATCTGAAGTTTCTCAGTGCTGTAATGGGAGGGGGTCCTGACCCAATAAGGACTTGTGGGGGGAGGAAGGAGGTTGCAGCACTACTACCCTTCTGGGCTGCTACTAGCCCCAGGCACCCAGAAGAATTAATTCAGCCCTGGGAGGGAAGGGTGGGGTGATTCCCAAGGCTGGGGAAGTCCTGAGCCTCAGCACATGCTGCCCCCTCACGGGGCCAAAACATTAGGGGACCCCTGACACCAAGAGCTGCATGAATGAAGTGTCTGTTTTTTTCCTACTTCTCAGTTGAGGCGCCACATACTTAAGGGGTTTTTTCCCTCCTCATTTGAGGGCCATGTCAGTGAGGGGTTTTTTTTTGCTTCTCACTTGTGTGGCCCCAATTAATTTTTCTGTGGTCAGCAGTCCCGACCCAAAAAATGTTCCCTGCTCCTGGACTAGAGCAACTGACTAACAACTCAGCCACTAAAGCAATGGTTGAAACTCCAAGATTGACATGGGTGCTCCTTGGCCCTGCCACTGCACCTCTGGAGGGGTGGGCCTTTAATTTTAAATACAATGGGTGGCATTAATGAAGCCCATGCCCTGTTTTCGTAACTCCATTCTGAGCCATGTGGAACTGTTTCAAGTTACTTTGGGCTACTGCTGTCCTCCAAGCCAGGTGACCTCAGCAGCACTTGCACGTTAGCAGCAAAGGGTTAGCTGCTATTTTAAAAGCTGGATTATAAATGAGCTTCTAGGAGTCAGCTGAGACACTGCACTGGCCTTAGAAAGGAAGTGTATAAGCATCACACCTTCCACAAACTCAGATCCCTAGCTGCTTTGGGAAACCCACCTCTGTGACACACGACCAATGATTGGTGGGTTATGCTACAGGTATGACCCATGAAATATGCCGAAATGCATGCTCTGCTGTATAACACTTTGCTCTAAAAATGTGGTTTAGTATTTTAGTCTTCAGTTCTTAGCTATTTGTGGCTCTGAGTGATTCAGGTACGTGGGGAGGAATCCTCACCTTGCTTAGTCTGTTAGAAATACAAGTACTAGGTCCAGAATCCAGGGGGCCTGGGTATTCTAAGGTACGGGGAGCATGGGTAGAGAACGCCTTGCCCAGGCATAGTTACTTAACACTCTGGTAAGATGAGCTGAAGATTGGATGGCAACACATGTAAAACCAGCTCCATTTTCTGCCCTCCCCACTGGTTTCACCACTTTATAAAGGGCACCCCTCCCCCATACTGTCCACACTGAGCAGTCACAGGCCTACATCCAGGGCTCAGGCACCTGTGTGATTAAAGGGTTTGTGCCACACTTGCCCCCGTCAATCCTTGCAGCATGACAGGTGCCTGCACACCTGCAAGTGTTAGCCAGCTGGATTGCTTATTTCAGAACAACCATGTGAGGGCAGCAAAGGCCTGGCAGCAGCCTGGCAGTAACTGACCCCGTTTTGCAAGCTGTGTGTTGGTTTCACTGACTGCAGCTGTCACACTGTGGACTCAACTGAACACAATTTTACTAGCCCCTGCAGAGGGCGTGTTGCACACAAACGTGACTCTGCTGCATGTTCAACCCTCACTACCAAGTGTGCATTAAGCGTGTTATAAAACTAGCTCCAAAAATATCTCTAGAAAGCAAACGCTGGGAAGTGCCTGTTCTGCCCAGCAGGGTTTATAAAGCAAATGTTACTATGCTCCTCCTGGGAGATGATCTTGTCTCCGGCGGGCAATGCAGGAGGCTCAGGTTCTCCTTTGTGTCCTCAGGCAGTGAGACTTGTTTACTTTCCTTGAGTTCCACAAAAGGTTCCTGAGGGAAGCTTTGACCCAGCTCCGGGATAGCCCCACGCTCCTTGCAGATCCCCTTGCTGGAAGCTGCCAGAGCAGCCTTGTACTGCTTGTGGAATTCCTTCATCAGCCCGAGTGCCTCCTGGTACGCCTTCCGGTTGGATCGCTTCTGGCGCAGAACAGACACTAGGGAAGAGCAGACTCATGAGCTCACTGTGCTCCCCCCGGAAGCAGTGTTTTAAAGTCTGCAACTTGGATCTTTACTGCTTTCCTCCCCCCTCGGGTTGGGTCTGGTCCTAGGCTCTGAACTCAGCCGCTACTCCTACGATAACAACCCCTGTAAGTATCAGGCCCACATAGTACAACTGGCTTAGTCCATAGATAGCTGGACATCACTCAGCTACCTAGTCTAATGCACGAAACTACGTCCACATGGGAGCACGTCTTCCAGTATTAGAGTCGGATGTGTTGGCAGCACAAAGTGGAGTTTTGGCTGGAAGGTTCTGCTCTGGAGCTAGAGAGATTTAAATGACCTGGCTATTGGATTGGGTCCCGGCCTTCTTGAATTCAAATCCCAACGCGTGTGGCCTTGGACAAGTCACTGACCTCTGCCTGTTTCCCTTGTCTGGCACCTGGTGTGACTGCAGCGCCAGTGAGGGTGACAGATAATTACAGGCCTTGGTGGCCCCTATTCTACGCATTATTCTGTTATGAAACCTGAAACCCCGGACGTTAGAACGGCAATTTTAGCACATGTGCCTCTGCCCTGTTTGTGTTCTGGCTCACCTCCAAGGTGAGTGAAGTGCTCTGTTGGCCCAGCAGTTACTCGCTGGTCACTTTTCCACGTTGGGAAGCCATTTTCCCATTTAGTTTGAGGAAAAAATGCCGACAGAGCCCAATTCACGATGAGTTCCTAGTTCCCCAGCCTCCAAGACAGCAAGGAGGACTGAGCACACCCTGGCTGTAGCGGGTCTGAGTCTGTAACATGCTGTCAGCGTCTACAGGCTACTCTGCATGGCCCAGCGGAATGGGGAAACTGATCCATAGAGCTGTCACATTTCCAAGGTGACCTGTAAGTCACTGTCAGAAAATCAGAGGTGGAACGAAGGTAACTTAACTTCCAAATCCATTACCCTTCGTCACAGAAATTTAATCTCAAATACGTCACCATGCAGATGTTTCCAAACTCTGTGCAGGTCTGTCCTACCACAGTCTTGGCATGCAGGGAACTGTACTCAGAAATGCAGAGGGAAAATACCTAGTGGAACTTCAGTGATGTTCATGTTGCCTCTCATGGCTAGGAGGACGTCTTCCAGCACCTCGACTTTAGTCTTTCGAGATGGAGAGCCAGGTGGCTTCCCCAGCTACGAGGAAAGCAGACCAGGATGAGCAGGTATGAGAGTCAACGTCCCTACACACTTTCCACTATCCTGCTACCCTGTCAGGCAAGCTGCGCTTTCACTGGAAACGTGACCTAGCCATGCACGAGGCAACACTGGTCACCGACATGTCTCAGGTGGGCCCATCTTAGTGATACCAGCATCTACATAATGCCCATGGTTTCCAGCTGCCCTTCATACCGAATACGCTGTGTGAAGTGCAGTTCAGAGCAGCGTGGCTCTTACTTAATACTAGGGCAAGGTACAAGTTTACTCCATAGCATCCACCCGTCCTGGTGGGCGACAGTCAACACTCTGGCGATGGACAGTTCCTCATTCAACCACAGACCAACGGCTGCCAACCGTCCTGGTGCCCAGGTACCAGGAGTGAGCTCTCCTAGCCCATGCCCAGCAGTTCTCATTCAGACTGCATGCCACACACCACAACTAAGCATGGCAACGGAGAGGTGGGGGCTGCAGCATGCCATGACCCAGGGTGGAGAGCAAACATACCCAACAGAACGGAGGAGCAACAGGCTGGGGCCTGGAACAGAAACTGTTCATGAAGGCCTGAGGGAAGTTGATTGCACTTGTCAGACCACACAACACTTAGACTAGAAGGTATCCAAGAGCATCGGGCCAAAACTTTGGAGCTGGACATGACAACAGGTTAAGGATTTAATAAGAGATGGAGCAGGGATACAAAATTCTAATCCGGATCTGACCGGGGGACATTCAGATCCCTGGCTTTGATTGGAGTCCATTATCAAGTTCTGAGCCAAATGTCTAGGTTTGCCAGGGGTTGGAGCCAAAGTTTTGGCTTGGACCCACTTCCAGATACCGAGAGGGAGCAAACCCAATTGTTCTACCTTCTTTTTTCTGGGCACGTACGGCTTCTGCACACTGTCCAGTCTTGCCTTGGAGTCCCGATACACAAGGGGCTGTTTCAGAGCACGCCTCAGAGCCTGGACATTTTGCTGCATGCCTGGGAGCAAAGGAAAGAGGGATGGAGGCCTGATGAAACCTCCTGCATGGCTTAGCACTTCCAGACCTCTTCAGAGAGCTCTCCCACATGAATCAAATGAGCAACCATCTGGCTGCTTTCATGCCAAAGCCTCCCACTGTGATTAACCAATGGGTCTTCAAACCAAGTACCCGAGACATTGCAGGACTATACATCTCGCTCAGCACGAAACGTCCTTCTGAGTAGGTGTGACGCAGTGGGGGTGCTGTCTACTTTTGTAATCCTATGTTCGCTCTGGCATTGCATTCACCATTTGTCTTATGGGGTTATATGTGCTCCTACTGTCCTATGCTGCTCTGCAGTGTGTGTGCCTCAGTTTCCCCAGGCTCTGTAGCACTAGGTGCAGGAGGGGGAGGCTGGGTGTGACTCACTGGGGAAGTATGTGCCATCTCACACATCCTGAGGCCCAGGGGACAGCACACAGCACCTTGGGCATGGAAGGAGGACAGTGGAGGAGGCGGGGCTGCCTGGGGCGAGTGAGCAGTGGCTGTGGGGGTGAGGCAGTCTTGGCTGGGTAGAATGAGGAAGGCAGACTGGGAGCAGGAAAGGAGGGTTCAGGGCCCATGAGCCTTTCCCCCCTCCCCCCCCCCCCCCGTCAAGAGGAATACGGCTGCCTACCCTAGCTCCTAGTCTAACATTGATCCTAAGCTACTCTGTGTCTCTGTGAACCCATGAACCTTCTGCTCCACCTGCCGGCTGAGAGTCTCATCTGGCTGCTGATGGGGGTGCAGGGTCCCCGACATGCCGTCACAGTAGGACTCGGCCCTATTTAAAATCCACACTATACATCAGTATAGGACACTGGGGCTACGTCTACACTGGCATCCTTTTCCGGAAATGCTTAAAACGGAACAGTTTTCCTTTATAACTATTTCCGGAAAAAGCGCGTCTACATTGGCAGGATGCTTTTCTGGAAAAGCACTTTTTCCGGAAAAGCGTCCGTGCCAATGTAGACACGCTTTTCCGCAAAAAAGCCCCGATCGTCATTTTTCTGGAAAAGGACTTTTGCCCTAATGGGAGCAGCATAGTTTTTCCGGAAAAGCACTGATGATTTTACAGTAGATCATCAATGCTTTTCCGGAATAGCAAGCGGCCAGTATAGACAGCTGGCAAGTTATTCTGGAAAAGCGGCTGATTTTCCGGAATAAGTGGCCAATGTAGACACAGCCTTGGTGTTTTTCACAAGGGTAACGCTCCAAAGGGCAAGCGGATTCTCAACTCTGGCTAGCACTAGCAGCTGACTAGTTCATACTTGGGTGGCTCAGAAGCTGCCAGAGTGAATTGTACGGAACTTGCCAAAGGAAACAGCCTTTCAGAGCCAAAATATGCAGGAGAGATTCCAGGCCAAAAGACAATCCAGGTACAGCTCTGCATCAGACCAGCCTCTTCGGGCTGAGGAGGGCCTTCAGTGACACGAAGGCCACCTACTGGCCCCCTGTCCGGGGTGAACGTTACCCTCATGGCAGAAACCTCCAAAGGCACCAGTTTAAGACCCATGTAGCTCAAGGGCAAGAAGAGACCCATTAGGAACATGGTTCTCTCCACTGAGTGTTCCCATTCCCAGTGACACATGCTAGCCTGAAGTTCAAAGGCAGATTCATGGGTTTTAAGGTCAGCAGAGACCATTACGATCCGACCGTCTGACCTGCAAACAAGCACTTCTGAGCAAAAGAAATCAGCTTTCCTGACTTACCCACTGGCTCAGTGAAATCTGGGTCAGTTTTCACATGGAGCAATTCTTCATAACCTTTATATTTTGCTGGAATATACGTGCAGCTGTCTGGTGACTTGGGCTTGTTCTTCCTTTTCCCTTGTCTGTCCTGCAGTTCGTGTCTCCACACAGAGTTGGGTATGTCGTCCGCATCGTCCAGCTTTAGATCCAGGGGAACGGATTTACAACGGGCACTTTTCATTGCAAAGCAAATCACCAACAAACCCCCCAAACCACTTACTCCACCCAAACGCCAGATCTGATACAGACCTCCCAGAGTTGAAGTCTACTTTTGACTACATCAGCTATAACTCCATAGCCCCTCTGGGGTTACATGGGATTTAGTGAGGCAGAAATTGCCTCTACACATCCAAATTTGAGGCATCTAGGTTTCCTAATTGAGTGCATTGTAAAAATAATACTATTTAGTAAGTATAGCATTGAATACCATAACACTCCCTAAGCATTAATTTACTTGCAACACTCCTGAAAAAGCCTTTTATCCCAGCCTCACTAGGATTTTTCAGGAACTTCAGGAGGTAGCCGAGTTAGTCTGTTATAGGGAAAAAAATGGTCTGGTAGCACTTTATAGACTAACAAAACATGTAGAGGGTATCATGAGCTTTCGTGGGCACAGCCCACTTCTTCAGATGACTGGAGTTATGAGTAGGGGATATGAAAACTCAAAATAAATAGGAGAGGGGAAGGAGAGGGGGAGAAAAAGAAAAAAAAAAGGAAGGAGGGTGTGAGACAGCACCATTAAGTATCTGGAGAATGGGTACTTAAACCTAAGCAGATCAAAGTAGATAGATAGATGCTAAGACAGGAAGGATACCACTCACAGAGCTGTTAGCACCTTCAGTGGTTATGAGGTAGGTAGTGTCCTAGCCAGCCCATATCGGATTGAGTCCATTAGCATGTGAATTGAATTTGTGGATGAAGTGAGATTCCAATCCTTAAGACTAGGACGGGCTTAGGTGTTCTTAGCACTGTCCAATCCTAAGGTTACACAGCAGGTAGTAGAGATACAGGGGCTCATCTCAGCCTGTCTGTGTGACTGTTCCAGCCGGGGGCATTCTAGATCCAAAAAATCCTTCACAGAGCAATAGGGAGTTTGCTCATTGTCACGCAGCAAGTCACTAGCACTGCTGGGAACAGAAGTTAGCTGTGCCAGTGCTTGGCACCCTGCTCTCATCACTAGCCCACGTTCCCTATCAGCGAACGGAACTGTAACCACATTTACTCACACAGGCAATTCGAGGGGCAGGGAAAGGATGTCTGGAAAGCTGCCCTCAGAGCTTCTGAAAGGGACTTGGTCCCATGAGTGGTACCAGCCTGACTGCGCTGCTGGCTGAAGTCCAGCCCTAGGCTGGGAGCAAATTAGGAATTGACCTCCTGAGACTGGAAGCCCTGGGTGCGGAGAGTTTTGTACCCGTGTATGCAGCGCCCAGCTCAACTGTGGCCTGCTGGCATCACTGCAATCCAAATAATAAACAGTAACAGCTTCACCAGGCGGCTCAGCTGGCGCACCGCCGTCCAGCTCTGGGTCAATGCCTCGAGGGAGCCTCCACACACACCTTCCCTTCGGACATGCTCTCTGCTGAGACCTCTAATAAGGACGCCAATTAACGGTTTATACTGTCACTTTCCCAGTGGGAACAGAAAAAGCAACAAGCAACTTCCTTCACACATATCAGCAAAGAGCCATCAGATGTAATGGGTTCCGATGACCTGGGCTGGATGTGAACCGGTAACTACAGGCGCACGGTTCTCCAGTCCGTCACCAAGCGCCCCACCATCTAGTCCACCTGCAGCCTCGTTACCTTTATCTTTATAAATACAGTCACGAGCAGGAGGGTAGAAGACAGTGTAAAGCTTATAGACAGACTTTATAATTCAGAGCCTGCAGCGAAGCCTCCCTGGGAGCAGGCTGGCATCCCCCGCCCCTCCCGGAAGCCATTGTGTAGCCATAATGGAAAGCGATAAGCTGAGGCGTATTGGTTAACCGTTTAAACAGTTGCACTCTCACATCCCTAGTGACTGTACTTGTTCCTGCTGGCTTGTAAGTGGAGAATTGTGCCGTGATGCCCTCCAATTCTATGCATGCTGAGCTTTCTTCTCTGGGAACACACAGCATTGTTTGCACCATCTGAGTGATTCCAGACTAGCCTTGGCTCTCGCATGCTACATACCTCGCTCACGAATTCACAAGTGAGGCTGCTTAACACTCGGCAGACACACGGGACATGCTCACGCACCTGAGTCAGGAAGAACAATCCCATGTCATCTCCAGAGCTGTCAGGAGCAAGCTTGGGATTGCAGCTGTCTTCCTCCAGCACCTCCCTCCAGCTCCCTAGCGTTTTGGCATCATCAGAAGGCTCCTGGTGCCGCTGAGCTGAGGAAGGTCTGATCGGCGGAAGAGGGTCTGACGGGCTGAACATGTATGATCCTTCCTCAGACTCCTCGGGTTTACCTCCCTCTGTATCTGACCAGAGTTTCCAAAAGAAGGACTCCAGAGGAGCTTCTAGCATCAGAGGCTGCTTTGGAACCTTTGGGACGTGTGATGTTACCTGGAAGAGAAGTAAAGGGTGAATCTCCCCAGCTCTCTGAGCCCTGACAGATACTGAGGGTGCTATAGGACTTCTCACCCATTTGGGAAGGGGCAGTGGCACTACTAAATAAACTGTGTAGGCAGGGCCTGAATGCAGACAGCTCCGGTCAGCATCAGGGTGTGACTCCTAGACTTGGGCTAGAAGGGATCACTCATGATCAAGTCTGACCTGCACATTGCAGGCCACAGAGCCCATCAGAGCTGTTCCTCACTCTGGCACTCCGAGTGCAGAAGGTGGGGCCCACAAGAGACCTTAAAAAATACCTTGCCTCTACAGGCCCTGCTTACAAAACCTCCCAGAGTCACAGACTCACTGACTTTGGGGCAGCGGTGGGCAAAAGGGCCGGCCTGCGGAGGGCCTGCCGCGATCCCATCCCCAGGACAATCAGGGCTTGTCCCAGCCACTCCCTCCGCCCCGCAAGGCTTCTGCGCAATCACAGGCGCCCAGCACCGATCGTGGCCCCGCCTCCCAGCCTGAGAGTCCCAGCTGGGAGGCGGGGTTGCAATCGCCGCTCTAGGTGCCCCAGAATGGGGGGGCTTATCATGCCGCGTTCCTTTTTTTTGTCTCGACCAAAAAATATCGTGTGTCTGGTATTTTTTGGGAGACCATCTGGCAACTCTACCTAACTTCAAACTTACATTTGTTGATGGCCAGTTTACAGCCATTTGTTCTGGGGTCCACACTGGTGCTTAAGTAACTCCTCCTGCTCCCTTGAATTTATCCCTCTGACATATTTATAGAGAGTGACCCTGTCTCCCCTCAGCCTTCATTTGGTTCAGCTACGCAAGCCAAGCCCTTGGAGTCCCCTCTCAAAAGGTGGGTTTTCCAATCCTCCGATCATCCTAGTAGCCGTCCTCTGCCCCTTGCTCCCTTGTTCAGATGGTTATAATACAGCTTGGCCCCATCCACAAAGACCAGTGCAGACTCTGTGCTCCAGCCTTGAGGAGATCTGAGACTCACATCAGCTGTGAGCTCAGGCATTCACCGAAACAAAAACGGGGGAAGCTCAGCACCCACCAGACACTGTGATTCCGCACGAGGCCAGCCCCTGACCATCTGTTTGGCAGGTGGGAGGCACTCTGGGGAGGAGGCAGATGGGAGGGAGCGGTGGGCAGGCCTTGGGGTAGGGGACGGAGCAGGGGTAGGATCTCAGGGGAGAGTAGCACCCAAGAGGAAAAATACAAGGCAGTGCCCGTGCCCACAGCTGATGTGAGTCTCAGATTCCTCAAAGCTGGAGCACTCTTAGCAGGCGTGTCCTTTGAATGGCTAGCAGGACTAGCATGAGCGGCTTGCTCCCTGCACATTGTACAGCGATTAGACGTCCCGGGGCAGCCAGGTGCTAGTGAGCAAGGAGCGGTCAGCATCCCGCTCTTCAAAGGGAGCTTGACCTCTGACTTCATCAGGAGCAAGACTGTGTTTACAGGCTGACCCATTCCTACCTGCCGATTTGCCTTGACTGGAATGAGGAGGTGCGGTTTCTCCAGCTTTGAAATCTTTCTTCTAATTAGCTTAATCCCTAGTCTGTGCTGAAGGAAACTGGTTAGCAAAGGTGGATCACCTGCCAAACAAGGATATTGTGTTCAAACCAGCTGCATCTGTCCAGGCATTCTGCCAGCAGAAAGCAGCCTCTCCTATAGAGCACAAGTTGTGCTCAGCAACACAGCAAGGCCCTCTGGGTTAGCAGGGGCTGGACCAGCAATGGGCACCCAAAACTAGTGAGTGGGCTGCATGAGTGGCCCTCCTTGCTCTCCGTAGGCTGCATAGAATCATAGAATCATGGGCTGGAAGAGACCTCAGGAGATCAAGTTCAGCCCCCTGCCCAAAGCAGGACCAATCCCAACTCAATCAACCTGGCCAGGGCTTCATCAAGCCAGGACTTAAACACCTCTAGGGATGGAGATTCCACCACCTCCCTAGGTCACCCATTTCAGTGCTTCACCACCCTCCCAGTGAAATAGTTTTTCCTAATATCCAATCTAGACCTCCCCCCTGTAACTTGAGACCATCGCTCCTTGTTCTGTCTTCTGTCACTACTGAGAACAGCCTCTCAGTAGGAAGTTGAAGGCTGCTATCAAATCCCCCCTCACTCCTCTCTTCTGCAGACTAAACAAATCCAAATCCCTCAGCCTCTCCTCGTAGGTTATGTGCTCCAGCCCCCTAATCATTTTGGTCCCTCTACTGGACCCTCTCCACATCCTTTCTATATTGGGGGGCCCAGAACTGGACACAATCAGGGGCGGCCCGTGGCTATAGGTGGACTCGGCCGCCGCCTACAGCACCGCCGCCTGGGGCACCTGATGATGACGTTACAGAGGCGCCGGGGGCGCCCGCCGATGATGTCAGTCCATTTACGGCCTTGTAGGCAGGGGTGCCAATCGCGCGTTCCGCCTGGGGTGCTAGCTGCCGCCAGCCTCAGGCTGCTCCTGGACACAATACTCCAGATGTGGCCTTACCAGGGCCAAATAAAGGGAACTGCCAGTGGTGGGCAACCTGCAGCCCATAGGGTTCCAAACTGCGGCCCGTAACACACTGGGGTTCCAGTTGCAGCCTGCCCATCCCCTTTGTGCCCCCTTTCCCCATGCCTCTCGCGCACCATGGCACTTCCTACTCCTCCCCCGCCCTCCCAGCACTTTCAGAGCACCATAAAGCCACTGATTTGCGCACCGTCCCCGCTTCTCCCCCTTCCTCCCAGAGCGTGAACAGTTGCAATCAGCTGATTTGTGGCATTCCAGCTCTGGGAGGGAGGGGAAGAAGTGAGGACGGAGGCTGGCTCGATCCTGCCCCTCAAGGGGAATTCTGCTACTGCCTCCAGGGGAGCAAGAGCAGGCCCTGCTTGTTTCCCGTCTTCCCCAGGGCCAGGACCCTGGGGGTCAGGCTGGTACTGTACCGCTTCGGAGGGTGGTGAGGGGGTTGCTGTGGAACGTCAGCTCCAGCAGCGAGGGAAAGAGAGCCACGGCCAGCAGGTCCTCCTCGTTTTTGATCTGCAAGATGAAAGACAACACACAGCATTGCCAGCTAGCGCCGCTCTCTTTGATTCAGATGTTCATGCCATCATGGGCTGAATCCCTGAGGGAACGCTTAGGGGACAGAGAGGACTGTGCTGTCTAGTGGTTAAAGCACTGCACTGGGACTGAGGAGACCCAGGGAGCTAGGTCCAGCACTGCCACTGGTCTCTGGGTGACCTCAGGAAAGTTGTGTCACAGCTCCGCGCCTCAGTTTCCCCACCTGCAAAACAGGGATGATGCTTCTGATCTCCTTTGTAAAGTGGTTGGAGGTCTAGGGTGAAAAGCACCATGGAAAGCCAGGTCTGATCTTGGAGAGGCACAGCTGGTGCACTGCACAGCCAGTATTCTTCCCAAGTGAACATGGCTGGCAGGGCTGGGCAGCAGCCACTCTCATCCCTAGCAAGGAGGTGCAGTCTGGCAGCTCAGACCAGCGTGGAACAGTGCATGCTGGGAAATGTAGTCTCAATGAGCCACACCTCCATAGCAAAGAGGAGGGTGTATCTGCAGTTATCATTCACAGCAAGACAACTTCCAAGAGAACATCTGGCCCTCCTGGGCAAATTCCCTGCGAGCATCAGCCACACTGCAGTCTGACCTGGAAGATCCAGTGCTGAGGCAGCAGCTGGGACCGACTGGATCATTCTGCCTTCCCTAGCACTGTGGGGGCCTGGCACTGCAGCTGACTGTGCGTGGGGATGAATGGAAGAGGGGGAAGGCACCACCCGGGTACTGCCACAACCTCATCCCACTCCCTGAGCACAAAGATCACCAGCAGTGCCAGATGCTTCAGAGGAGGCAGATCAGGGGCGGGCTACGTGCCCGGCCTTCTGCAGCCACAAGCAGTTGAGGGCTGGCGCTGGGCTCAAAGGTGCAGCAATTACCTATCACTCCCACCTATGCTGCTCTAGCACACCCAGAGGCAGGCATGGTGCCTCCAGCTCCCTCTGCAATGGCCCTAGGCCCTACCTCTGCCTTCCAGTGCCTTCTACAGCCTCCCCCCTAGAGCCTTCCCCCAGGCCAGAAGTGGAGTCACAAAGGGGACAGCAAATGTCTTGGACAGGACAAGCGGACAGAGGATTCTGTTTCTTACAACCCCATGGCACAGAACACAGCTGGCCAAGGCAAGTCTCTGTAGTGCAGATATTCCCAGTTCCACACTGACAGCCTACCAAGGAGTATGCTTCACACCTGGAAGCAAAATGGCTCCTCTGCCCCCGACTGCTCCAGCCTGTAGCCACACGGGCTGACTCACCTTGTTGTTGGCCAGGCTGAGGTAGCGCAGTTCCGGAAGGGGGAGCACAAACTCCTTGCTTGAGGGGTTCCTGAAACTGGCTGGGAGAGTCCTAGAGTCGGCACGACAGGAACGATCATTTCCCTCCATGAAAACATCCTTACAGAAAGAGGGGGGATGGTGAGAGAGAGACATACTGGACTGCAGCAGAGGAAACTCCGGGACATGGGGACACATAAATCCAGTACAATTACCATAACAAATCCACACTCACTGCAGGAGATCAGCAAAGTAGCCAAGGAATGAAACCAGGGAAGAGAGAGAGAGCACATGAAGCCTAATAACTAACATCCCAGATTAGGGTTCAGGGCTCCATGCCTGCCACTGACTCACTGTGAGATATTGGGCAAGTCATTTAATCTCAGCCTCAGTTTCTCCATTTGTAACAGGTCAGGTGTGTTGCCGTTATCATATCTACTGGGTTTACACTGGCTTGGCTGCAGGCAGCACACAGCCAGCTGGGACTTTCCCCTGCCGGTTGCATCTTATGTTCCAGAATTTAAAGGTTCATTTAAAATAAATGAAAATGCTAACCTTGGAATTGTAATGAAACCTTCGGGGGAAGAACCAAACCAATCACAGCTGTGATGTCTGCTTGCATCTATGCACAGAATGAAAACCTGTCGCTACACGAGGCATGAATAGCCCAGTAATTTGTTTCACTCGCTGCGCTCTGGCACCTCCTCATGGCTGGGCTTGGGGATTAGTTCTCATGTGCCCCCTTCTATGGGTCATTCGCTTGCCCCACAGCCCCTCTCGCTCTCCGGACTTGGGGTGCTCTCTTGTTGTGACTCAGCCCTCCAGCTACATCACTGCAGCTTTGCCCGGCTAGGATAGCCAAGTCCCACTGGACAATATGCCCATGTGTCGTCTCAGGGAGTTGTCTATAATTCCCAGTCTGTGCCACTTCCCCAGTGGTGCGCAGGAGAACTGAGCCCATCCGGTGCTCCACATTCCAGCTCAGGGACCTTAAAACCAGCAGCCTAGGTCTGCACAGTCTCAATCCTCACGGCTCCGACTTTGGGCTTCTTCCTACTCTACCTATTTCTACCCACAACTCCATGGGGCAAACCCCTTCCATCAAGGACAGAATACCAGGGCTTTTTCTCCGCACTGGGTTTCCTCCTACCTTCCTCCCCCTCCCCCCGTCTATGTCCAGAGTCTGACTGCAGACCCTTCCTCATGCCCCCTTCTGCTCTCAACTTCCAGTGTTATACAAGCCCAGCCTGCCCCTGCACCTCAGCGAGTACTTATCAGTCAAGCCAGACTCCCCCCAGTGCAGCCTATAATTCAATGGGCCCTTCAAGGCTGATGCAGGGAGAACACCCCATCACAAACCCTTCCCAATCTCAATGGGGTGTTGACTCTGAAGTTTAATTGTGATGGGTTAAATCTCAAGATTTTATCACTTTTGAGAAGAGCCTGCCTGAAAGGAGAGTGGAACAATCATGTCAGGAAAATCTGCTCTAAACACAGACTGGCACAACTGTTTTGGTGACAATACTTCTTTTTCTGGCTCACTGCGGTGTATTTATAAAGCCCCTTGAGATCTCCGCATGAAAGGCACTGTGTAAGGAGGGCCTGGAGGGGGAGAAATTAACAGTCTTTTCCTCAGAAACTGCATTAAATCAGCTTGAAATGAAAAATGATTAGAGCCAGGATCTAGTGCAGGGGAACCTAGTGAGAACCTGGTTTTGCATGTTGCATTAATGCTAGAGATTTGCATGGAACTTTCCAGAATTTTCAAGTACCTCTAATGTTGCTGTTTAATATCTGAACTCCCCCGTCTCTCCCGACTGGATGGAATCGTAACAACTCTCTCTCCTACAAGTGTGCATGCACAAATGCGTCTACACTGGAGCGGGGGGGAGGAGTGATTCCAGGCTCAAGCAGACATGTTACCATTAAGTGAGCTACCCTGCAGAATACTGAACATGCCACCAGCACAGTGAGTGGCAGGACGGCTCGCCATGCCACGTACATACCTGTCCAGCATGCTAGGCATGTACTCAGAGCAGCTGGCCCCTCCTGCTGCTCACATCACTGCAGGGTGGTTTTTAGCATGCTCGCTTGAGCAGAGCTAGTACAGATATGGCTCCTCAAGAGGGGAATTACACTTATCTTGACGCACAGATATAAACTGAGAGAGCAAATCGGAGGTGCGGGTGCTTAGCATCTCTAAAAATCTGGCCACTTATTTCAGAGCCTGATTTCAGTCATCCAGTTACCCAATTATGTCACCATAATCACAGAGTGAGAAACTGGCGGTGGGCAGACCAAACCCTGGACTCCTCTCAATCCAACACTGAAATCGTTAGAACGCGCTTCCACGCTGGGTAGGCAGCACTGTACAGCAAAATAGCACACAGCTTTACCTTCCGTGTACACAGCAGATTTAAGAGCTGACATATTCACAGGTTATGTGAAAATTAGCTGCAGAAGCCTCTAAGCTATGGCAGCTACTGAGGATAAATCAGTCATTTGGCATTTCCAAAAGGGCTTTTAAAGAATAAGGCAGCAAGAGGCTAATGCACTTATAGAGAAGAACTGGAGAAGGAGGAGAACTTTGGAATGCACATCCTAGACCATAAGCCAACAAACAGCTCTTACCAGCAATGGTGGTTCTTGAGAGACAGACGTATAAGCCTCCTCTGTAATGAAACACAAACAAATTATGGGGCTTCTGAGTACAATTGCCCGGGACATAGATGGTCCATGATAGGGTCCTGGTCTGTTATGGGGGGCTGTGATAATACACATAATATAATAACAATGATGGAGCTGTGTGTTGTGTTGGCTCAGGCCCTAGCTAAAGGAGTTAAAAGGGTGGGTCTGAGGCTGGAAGAGACAGACTTCATGATGAACACAGCCTCTGGGTGAGTCTGTCAACAAGCACAGCAATTAGTACTGTTCAGGGCTTAATGGCAGCACATCCATTGAGGTCAAGAGCACAAGAAGAGGGCCTCAACACACTGGGCATGCTGGCTGCACTGTAATCCACAGGTGAAATCCTGGCCCAACTGAAGTCAATGAGAGTTTTGCTATGGATTTCAGTTGGGACCAGGATTTCACTTCACATAAATATTTATGGCCAGAAGGGAACTTTAAAATCACCATGTTTGATGTCCTACCAAAGAGTTCCCTGAGTCAGCTGTTCCCCCACCCCATCCCTAACACACATATTATCCTCCAAGGTACAGCTGTTTTAATCATGCCCTGCAGTCTCTCTGATATTGGAAAGGCTCAGCAGTGCAGTAAGAAGCCTGATCCTTCTTTCAATGAAATCAATGACAATGTTCCCATTGATTTCAACAGGAGAAGGCCAAGGGCTGGGAACGAAAAGCAGAGTTGTTACCTGTCCCATCTGGATCCGGAGTGTTTTGTAAAACCATGTGCTCCAGTGGCTCTTCCTCCATCACCAGCTTCCTTTGCAACCCCGCCGCACCTTGCAGCAGCTGCTCATGCTTCTGTCCCAGTCTAGAGGGGTCCATCTTTGCTGATCGGGGGTGGAGGGAGAACCGGGAATTCTCCATTTGATGCAGGTAGGGCACCTCTGAAATCCCATTCTTGTCCAGGTTTAACTGCTTCAGGCTGATCAGAAGAGGAAGTGAAGGTGAAGCCTAATGAAAATTATCCTGCCACATACGCACCTTCTGTTTAACCCCTGTTGTTAGCACACAGAGTGGGAAACTGCCCCGAGACTCTATGGGTGCTGTCCTTCCCCATAACTAGGGATGTTAAAATTAGATTTATCAACTAACTGAATAGTCAATGGAATTTCCATCGACTATTCCATTAGTCGATAAGGGCGCTTCTGCTTTGAAATGTAGCAAGAGCCTGACCGGCTGTTGCTACGTTTCAAAGGCAGAAGTGTGACAGTGGATTTCAAAGACTGAAACACCACATGGAGCCCGGGGCCAGTGGGGAGTCCATGCAGCGTTTCCACTTTGAAATGTACAAGAGCCTCAGTGGGGACTCTTGTACATTTCAAAGGTAGAACACCGCCGCTGCACCCCTGCCCTCTCCCACGGAGCTGGAGGGGGAACCAGCTTTTAAGCCAGCTCCCCCCAGCATCCCCTTCTCTTCCCACCCCCTTTGCTTCCTCTTTCTGATAGACTAGTGTGTTGACTATCCAACAAGCTTTTGCTTATCAGAAAGACAACTCGTCGATTAGTCACTTGCATCCCTACCAATAGCTATGTAACATGACAGTTTCAGAGACAGCAGCTTCTGTCACTGATCTTTGTCTATGCTGAAATATGCTAAGGGAACAGTCACAGGCCTGACTGTGTATGTGCTGAGGAAGTCTATGGGATCCTGCTGTAAGAAGATAACAATGCTTTGTACTGACACAGAAATTTAAAATCGCTGATGAATTTAACCTGTGAGGAAGAGAAACATGATTATCCCCAATGGGAGGTGAGGCCCAAAGAGATTATCTGGCATCACAAAGGAAGTATGTTGAAGAAACAGGAAAAAAATCCAGGGCTCTCGATACCCAGGTTCTTGTCCCAGCTCAGTCCATCCGTCCTCCTCTCCAGAATGTCACAGACAATACTAAATTCTACTCTGGGAACATCTACAATGAGGAAGAACAATAATATATAGAGCCTCTCTTTGAATCCAGACCAAACCACCACCTCCAGGCTACTTACAGTTCCAAAATGCTTGCCAAAAAACATATTCTAGTGATTAATGTTAGCACTAGGAGTCAGAAGAGAACATAAGAACAGCCGTACTGGGTCAGAGCAAGAGTCCACCTAGCCCAGTGTCCTGTCTGCTAACAGTGGCTTTAGTTTAGTCACACCTCCACCACTAACTGCCTGAGTGATCTTGCAAGAGACACGTCATCTCTTTGTGACTCAGTTTTCCTCCTGTGAAATGGGGATAAAAACACACAGCAACTCACAGAGTGCTGTGGTGTCTGACTCAGTGTTTGCAAAGGGTTTTCAGGTCATTCAGCGTGACAGACATGCAGGGTATTATACAATGTTCTCCTGCTAGCTCCCCTTGGCTTGTTTATGTAATGGTTTGCTGGCAATTCCGAAAAATTGGGGGGGCAGAAGAATTATTTCAGGTTGAACCAAAAGCTTTTTTTTCAAATTTGCCGCAAGTCAAAAAGTTAGGGTGGAAAAGCTGTTTTAGCTCAAACAGAACATTTCATTTCAAACACTTCAATTTTGACCATTATTTTAAGGATTTGATTTTTTTTTTAAATAAAATTAAAGTTGGAAACAAAAAGTCATTCTGAAGCAAAAAAATAAAAACTTTTCACCTCTGAAACGTCAGAGCAAAGCACGGCTGTTTTGGGGGATCTTGTTTTAATTTTGTTGTTTATAATTGAAATAGTTTGGCAAAATGGACACAAACATGTGCCCCCAAATCTGCTTTTTTTCTACCGAAAAAGTTTCAGATGAAAAATTTCACTTAGTTCTCCTCCTCCCTCCAAGCTTTCCCTCATGCTCTGCTGTACACCACATGCATGCCCCCTCCCCATTCAAAAACCTTCTCAAATACTATTGTTCTATGACCCACACCAGTGTGTTCATTATTTTACACCCCCCTCTTAAGGAGAGGTTGGTACCTGATTCTGCACTGGCTGATCTCAACTCAGATGCCTCTAAAATGCAATGCACACCAGCAGTGGACTGTATCAAAGGGACTTTTCCCATTGACTTCCATAACTCAGCTGGCCTGAAATAACCTAATGGACTCATCAGAGACAAGTAAATCCATAGAAGGAAAATGGGGAGAGCAATCTGCACCGATCCATCATTTCTGAGCCTTGGGACATGAGCAACAGCACTTGTCGTAGTTCGAAATGACTTCCCACCCATTTCTTTTAGGGCAGTTGCAGGGGAGGAGGGCCGTCATTGTCACTTTGCTGCTGTTTTCATTTGACCTACAGTCCCCAAGACTGGACAAAGTGGAAAGGAAAATACCCTAAATGAGTTAAAGACTTGTTAAAGTTTCAGTGTGTTGCTAAGGGGCAACTAGTAGAGCCGGGCGCTGTGCCCAAAGAAGTCACAATCATCTGCTGCGTGATGGTTTCTTTACCTGCGGAGATTAGCCAGGCTCACAAAGACGCTGGGGTGAGAAAGGTCATTGTCATCCAGCAACAAGACTTCTAAAGATGGAAACCTTGAACTTGTGCCATCCCTGCAAATTTGAAAGGGATCTCATTCACAAATCACTCACGTGGGGACATGCCAAAACCACAGTTTTGGCTGCTATGCAAGAAACAGACAACCACTGATTCACCCAGAGACTGGAGCCTTCCCAAAGCACATGTTATATTTTTAAAATACAGGAACCATTAAAGTGCCATTTGTAAATAATTTATAAAGGGTTAATAAGAACATAAGAACGGCCATACTGGGTCAGACCAAAGGTCCTTCTAGCCCAGTATCCTGTCTGCCAACAGTGGCCAGCACCAGGTGCCCCAGAGAGGGTGGACCGAAGACAATGATCAAGCGATTTGTCTTCTGCCATCTCTCTCCAGCCTCTGACAAACAGAGGCCAAGGACACCATTTTATCCCCTGGCTAATAGCCTTTTATGGACCTAACCTCCATGAAATTATCTAGCTTCTCTTTAAACTCTGTTATAGTCCTAGCCTTCACAGCCTCCTCTGGCAAGGAGTTCCACAGGTTGACTACACGCTGTGTGAAGAAGAACTTTCTTTTATTAGTTTTAAACCTGCTACCCCTTAATTTCATTTGGTGTCCTCTAGTTCTTCTATTTAGGGAACTAATAAATAACTTTTTTTATCGGCCCTCTCCACACCACTCATGATTTTATAGACCTCTATCATATCCCCCCTCAGTCTCCTCTTCTCTAAACTGAAAAGTCCCAGTCGCTTTAACCTCTCCTCATATGGGACCCGTTCCAAACTCCTAATCATTTTAGTTGCCCTTTCCTGAACCCTTTCTAAGGCCAAAATATCTTTTTTGAGGTGAGGAGACCACATCTGTACACAGTATTCAAGATGTGGGCGTACCATAGTTTTATACAGGGGGGCTGTGTCTACACTGGGCCACTTATTCCGGAAAATCAGCCGCTTTTCCAGAATAAGCTGCGAGCTGTCTACACTGGCCCTTGAATTTCCGGAAAAGCAACCATGCTCTACTGTACAAAATCAGCCGCTATTCCGGAAAAACTATTCTGCTCCCACTCGGGCATAAGTCCTTATTCCGGAACACTGTTCCAGAAAAGGGCCAGTGTAGACAGCCCAGTAGTCTTTTCCGGAAAAAAGCCCCGATCGCGAAAATGGCCAAATGGTCGTAGCCAAATTAGCCCCCGTCATACTGTATGTATAGTTGGGGTTATTTTTCCCGATGTGCATTTAGTTTCTCCGCAATGGCTTTATCGTCCTTGATTGCTCCTTTTATAGCTCAATCATCTAGGGACCCACAGGTTTTTTAGCAGGTTTCCTGCTTCTAATGTACTTAAAAAACATTTTGTTATTTCTTTCTGAGTTTTTGGCTAGCTGTTCCTCAAAATCTTTTTTTGCTTTTCTTATTGCATTTTTACACTTGATTTGACAGTGTTTATGTTCCTTTCTATTTATTTCACTAGGATTGGACTTCCACTTCTTAAAAGATACCTTTTTGTCCCTTACTGCTTCTTTTACATGGTGGTTAAGCCACGGTGACACTTTTTTAGGTCATTAATACATTATTAATAGCTGTTTCACTGAGTTATGGGCAAACTTAGATGGTTCTAAGCAGGTCACTGGCATGATTTAGATGTGTTAAGCATATTTGTGGCATGCTTTTGATATATTAAAGATGGTTCTAAGCATGTAATTGGAAAGATTTAAATGTGCTATAGATGGTTGTTACCTATTTACACTCTGCAGTGATTATGACACTCTGCGATGGTTACTTAACCATTTTACAAACCCTCTATTAATGATCTATTAACCCTGTATAAACTATATCGAACAGTTTGGAGTAGCCAGAGCAATCCTTTCCCTAACTGACAATAATTGGCTCCTGTGAACAATTCCCCCTCATCCCTGAGCGCCCCCTTGTGGCTGGGCACCAGGATGCAGTGATTAAAATCCCATAGTAAAGTGCAGTGTGTTTGCTTTTGCCCAATTTATGAAGAGATCAGATTATGCTGCATCAGTGACCTGTCCTCTTCATTATTTACCAGTCCCTGAATATTTGTGTCATCTGCAAACTTTGTTAGTGATGATTTTACGTTTTCTTCAAAGTCATCCATAAAATTCAAGCCAGAGACATACCGCTGAAAGTCTCCTCTTAAGAGGTGTGGAGGGCCTTTGACTTCAGTGGGAGAGTAAGGACTCAGAACTTCTCAAGAGTCCGTTTGAAGGATGGGATCCCTTTATGTTACAAAGGAACAGGCTGAGGCTGGAGTGCAGAGACAAGACACTCAACACAAAGGTTCCCAGCTTGGCCTTCTGCCTCTGCTAGGGGAGGCAGCTGTTAAAAAACAATACTTAGGAGTTGGGGTGAATGGGAGGTTCTTCTCCCACCTTGATCACAGGACAAGTGTTGCCTGAGGGTACTCACATACTTGTAGCTTAACCCATGCTTAAGTGCTTTGCTGAACTGTATCTGAAATGTGTGCAAGTCTTAAGTAAGGGGAAGCTGCATCCTGCCCAACCAGCCAGGGGATGGAGAGCAGACTATCTGGTCTCACAGGCATGTTGCTGACAAAGCTCTATTTCAGAGCTGACTGACTGAGAGAAACCTGCAGCTCACACAGCTGATCCTCAGCTAACTGAGCAAGCTGGATTTTCCATGATAAACCTTGTGTGCTTCTGGATTCTAATATGCTGTCAACTCCGTATGTCCTGGGGCAGGGGGAGGATCACACTCACTCTGTCATCAACCTGGAGGCTATTTCACCGAGGGTTCTTTTTTACCCAGAAAAAAGACAAACAGGGTTCAGTTTTCAAGGCAAGAAGAGACTGTGGTCAAGACCAGCTCAATTCTTTGTCTGCCAGCAAGTGTTCCCTGTACGCTGAGCAGTTGGGTGGCCATCCAGGAGAGATTCAAATGCTGCTCATCTGTTTAGCAGAGTGCCCATAGCCAGAAGCATGTGTTTATATTGGTGGTGCACATCTGCACTTGCTTCAGTGCATGTAACAAAATTTATTCCACACATTGACAGACCAAAACATTAGAGGAAACATTGCTGGCAACCATGACTACAGCCATCTAGCAGTCATGTTAACAATGCAATCTGCTACATGATCTTCACCTTACCACAAAAGCATGTCTTTTAAACAGCAATGTGTCATGGTTACATTTCAGAGACTGGACAATGCATAGTGAGAGTCTGTCTTTTTATTCAGATCAAATGAATAATACTGCACCATTCTTTCTCTTTCAGACTTACTGCTCTGAGTCTGCCAGGTCAGAAGGAAGAGATCTAAGTCCATTGGCTGTTAGGTGAAGAACCTTGAGTTGAGACAAAACTCCCAATGTCCGGACGTCCTCAGGAGATAAATTATTGTAAGAAAGATCCAATATCTAGGGGAAATGTAAATAAAATTCCCACTATAGTAAAAAAACAAACTCTCACCTCTGCTAGAATTATTCATGATTTCCTATGTATATAAAATATTTTAAAATAATAATAAATAATTGATATTCAATGCAGGCCTGATTCTGTGAGGTGATAGGGACTCTCAACTTCCAGAGACTTCAGTGAGGGAGGAGGGTTCTCAATTTTTTGCAAGAAGAGCTAAGCAACGAGTCCTTGATTAAATGTATCTGATATCTAAGACAATGCTCATATTGCAGACTGGAAAACTGAGGCACTGAGCAGTTCTTTGACTCACCGATGGTTACATAGAACACCTCTGGCAGGGTCAGGAATAAAACCTAAATCTCCTTGCTCCCAATCTTGTGCTCTAAGACTAGATTATTCTCCTTCCTCTAATCATGAGCGTACTTGGTTTAAAAGAACGACTGTAAAAAAATAGGCATGTGGCTTTAAACACTGACTAACAGTATCAAAAATGACATTTTCCCCACAACATTATCAGAAAAATCTCTTCAACATCCCTTATTAACAGTGTCTGAATAAAAGATGCTCAAAATTAGCTCTTCTGGGTATTCAAAAAAATTATGAAGGCATCACCATCTCATTCACTAATTTCCAATATGGGTATCACATGTGAAATACTGACTAACACCTAGCCTAAAGTTACATTCGCTCTTGTCACCAATGGAGTATGTGAATCACATCTGTGCCCAAATGATAAAATTTTCATTTAATTCTTCATATTTTCAGTCCACATCTTCACCATTTTGCTCAGGTTTCAGTCACAATATCCACAATGAAGTCTAAATATCCTATTAAATAATGTTAATAACAAATACTCAGTAATAATGTTACACCTTGCTATGACAACTCTAAATGTGGGTGGGTAGGAAATGAGCTTGATTCTACCTTCTCTCTGATCTTACTTCCAAGTGTAGAAAGTCTCCAGCGCTGATTTTAATATTTCTTAATCCATTCAAGGAAAGTTCTAGTTCCCTTAGCCCAGAAAAGTTACGAAATGCTTCTACATGGATAAAAAAAAATGAAAAAATGTTACACGAGAAATTAATTGTGTTGAAAGAACAACTGCCATCTTGCTGTGGTGCGGGAAAGAGTGGGACCATGTTTTTCTAGGAGAGTAAAAACAAAACAGATTTTATTGGCAACAATCATTTATATGGGGTTGTTCTGAAATTCCTGCCTTTAAATACAAAGAAAGGAACCTAGCAAAAAGAGGGATCCAGCTCTCACTGAAAGCCAATGGGAAATGACCATCTAATATCCTCAGGCTGCCTTCATTAGTGTTGGTAAAAAGCACTGGCCAATAAATCCTGAGAGGTGGCAGAACCCACCCAGCAACAAAACGCCTGCTTCCTCAGATGAATGACGGGGCAGCTCTTGGGACTTAGCTGAACATAGGGGACAAAAAAATGAACTAACAGGGATAAGGTGAAGATCATAGGGACAACATGAGAGAACCACAAAGAGACACCAAGCAGAGAACCCTGGCTTGACAACCCTGGAGACCAAAGTTCCCTGTTTATACAAACATCAGATACATCATGAGTAATCATAGAATCACAAAATACTAGAAATGGAAGGGACCTTGAGAGGTCATCAAGTCCCATCCCCTTGCCCTCACAGCAGGACCAAGCACCATCTAAAGTCTAAACCATCCTTGACAGATATTTGTCTAACTTCCTCTTAAATATCTCCAATGATGGAGATTCTACAACCTCCCTAAGCAATTTACTCCAATGCTTAATTATCTTGACAGTTAGGAAGTTTTTCCTAATGTCCAACCCTAATTCTCCCTTGCTGCAATTTAAGCATTGAATAATAGCAGTGAAAGCCACACCGGATCTCAATCCAGACTTAGAGAGACCATCACTATGAGTCACTGGTCTCAATACTAATTCTAGTGACATGTAACCATGTCTATTAGGAACTGGACTGAGGCCATCATAGTCACTTCACAGAAGGGCCAACGTACAGCGATCAGGCAGGAACAACTTTTAGTCATTACTCATGTGGGCAGCAGTTAAAGTGAAAAACTCTGATTCCCTATCCCTTGAGCTATCTAGTGCACCTTTCTGGAAAATGTTTCATGTTAATTTTCAGCATCACTTCCCAATATTCAGCAAAACAAAACAAACAAAACACTGACATGAAAGTGAGCTGCAAGCCTTTTTAAACTATCGAAAGAGGGTGTTTGGGCACCTAAAACAATCTATCCCACTAAGGATTAGGAGAGTCACAGGAGCGGAGGGTTCACATCGTCTTTTCTGGCTAAGTAAAGAATTGAGACTGCAATTTTATTTTATGGTGAGTCCTGGGAATTTGGGATGGCCTCCACATAGGTCACAACTAGGACTCCAATCCTTCAATTAATAACACATGGAGTGTTACAGGTGGTCCTCCAGAGTGCTTTCAATGACTGGGCTGAGACCTACAGAGTTCAGGAATACAGGTTCACTTTCAATTAGGGTGGACAAACCTCCAGGATTGGCCTGGAGTCGCCAGGAATGAAAGACTGATTTTTAACTAAAGATTATGTTGTGTGATTAAATCTCCAGGAATACTGCCAACCACAATTGGCAACCCTATTTCTAACAAAATAATGACAGCCGTTGCTTCTCTTGTAATCCACTCTCCTCCTGGGCCTGCCAGGAGCAATCCTGCATATCCCTAAATACGCCTGCAAATGCAGTGCCTACTGCCTTGGCAACATTGACCATGAATGAACCTGTCTCAATTCCAGCCCTGCTGCAGTCTTCATCTGTGCCTTCAGGTTGCTTCTTACATTGATGGCTACAATTCCCATCTGTGTAGCATCTCCAGCCCCCAACACTCCAGAATGTACAGATTACTGCTGCTTCTCTCCCATGTATACAAGAAAGCATAGCAACATCATCCCATTCTTGGATCACTCCAGTGACTCCCAATGTATATTTCAGGACTCACCTCACAACTGCCATCTTTGTTTCTGAAACCTTGCACAAACTCCCATCATGCTGGGTGTTTAAATTCTTCTGGTGTGCTCCTTCACAGACTCCACCCATAAGAAGACCATCTTCGATCCCCCAATGATTTTACCTGACCGTCACTGTTTTCAGTTTCCCAAAGTTTTGCCGCATTTAAAGGTATGTCTAAACTGCAGGCATAGTTAGATTGGCATAGCTTGCCAACACCACCCTACAGCACTGAAAACGTTGTTTGTTTTTTTTTTGGTCAAGGTAGGAACACCTATGTCCTCAAATTACAACAGTTATGTCAGCGGAATCACTCTTACGTCAATACAACCCGCAGTGTAGATGCGGTTATGTCAGCATAGCTATGCTGGGCAGGGGTGGGTTTGTCATGGCCCTGATAGACGGAGCTATGCTGATACACTTTTCAAGTGTACACTAAGCCTTACTTTTCCTCTGCCTGGCTAACCATCCATACGTCTATTCTCCCTGGCCTATCCTAGATATCTACCTGTCAGAATGACCCACCAGCTGGATTATATGCCCCAATGTTCTCTTATGCTCATGCTGTTGTGAAGCTAGTAAAGGTAACGGGTACAATGGAATGTAGGAACTGCAAGAGGAGATCAGATCCAAAGTCCTCCCAGTCCAATAGCCTGTCTTGGCCAATGGCCAATGGCAGATGGTTCAAATAAGGTGTAAGAGTCCCACTATAGGCAGTTGTAAGGCAATCTGTCCCCACATTAAGTCTCATCCTGATCAGAGATACATGCTTAAAATCGTGTAGCATGAGGTTCAATATCTCTTCCAAAACATTATAGTTAATTATACCTCTGGAAATTCTTGATATTACTGATGAACACATTTGAAAGAAAATAAAAGCCACACTCCATTCAATGCAATCTCTGCATTTAAGCCTGGCTCATTGGTTAACCTTCACGGTTACACGCAGTCCCCCCCATCCCCACACTGCTGCTTCTGTATCAGAGGCAGCAGTGCAGGAAGTAGGTGGGAGCTGGTTCACGCTGGGAGCCGGTTTTTAACCGGATAACTAATTAAGTGGGATTTTACATCCCTACGTGATACTGGCTTCCTTTGTACAATGCTATGACATCTACTAATCCATGTTAGTCTGTATTGGTAAAAACAACTAACAGTTCTGTGGCACCTTAAAGATTAACACATTTATTTTTATTACCAAGTTTAATACCACATCTAACAAATTGGGCTCCAATCCAGAAAAGCTTAAGCCCAAATAAATTTGTTAGTCTTTAAGTTGTCACAGGACTCCTTGCTGGCTTCCTGTAAGAGCTAGGCATTATCAGAATTATAATAAGAACTGCTACAAGGAAACGTACTGAACAGTGGGGAGAAATTCTCCTGTGTAAAGGTGACACGTGTATTCTTTTTTAAAACCTATTTGAAAGATTTTAGCCAAAAGCTAAAGATACTTAGTTTCCCTGTATCGTGCCTGTATCTATGAGATGCATCTGCATTTCAGCAGTGTGCATCCTTACCTAATGTCAACAGGTTTTCTGTAGCATTGATATACGCGACAGAATCAAACTGCTCAAAGTCATCTTCTTTAGCCTGATAAAAGAAAGAAAAAAAAGCAAGTGTACCTATCTGTTTTGAAATAGCTGTGTCTTTTCTTGTTGCAACCAAGCGGTAGCACTTCCCCGTATTTGTTTCCCACTGTCCTAATGTGCATTCTAAAAATGGGCAGCAAGTCTCTGAGGGTCTGTCTTCACTGTAGAATTAACATGGGGGATTAATTGCTCCACGTCCTTATATGAATGTAAAAAAAAAAAAAAAAAAAATCACATTTAAAATATTAACCAGTTAACAGTCTTGCTGGGCTGGAGTACCCCCCACCCATGGCATGGCGTGGTGGGCCCACTCGGCTGCTCAGGCCAGGCCAGGCACCAGTTATCCAGTTACCCCAATAAGCATGCCAGTAAGGCAATGCTCACCGGGTAACCATGTAACAGATTACCCCTTTACATTCCATGGGTATGTCTACACTACCTTCCTAGTTCGAACTAGCGGGGTAATGTAGGCATACCGCACTTGCAAATGAAGCCCGGGATTTGAATTTCCCGGGCTTCATTTGCCTAAGCGGGGAGCCGCCATTTTTAAAATCCCGCTGGTTCGAACCCCGTGCAGCGCGGCTACACGGGGCACGAACTAGGTAGTTTGGAATAGGAAGCCTAGTTCGAACTACCTAGTTCGTGCCCCGTGTAGCCGCGCTGCACGGGGTTCGAACCAGCGGGGTTTTAAAAATGGCGGCTCCCCGCTTATGCAAATGAAGTCCGGGAAATTCAAATCCCAGGCTTCATTTGCAAGTGCGGTATGCCTACATTACCCCGCTAGTTTGAACTAGCGGGGTAGTGTAGACATACCCCTAGTCCCTTTGGCTCACCCAGGAATCCCACTGGAACCTCTCTAACCCCAGCATCAGCTTCCCATCTTCACAAAAGGACTGATGACCTTCCCCCTTTTTTTCCCTTCCCCTCTTCTCTTCTTGGGGCAGACAGAGGGCTTAGATCCCCTCACCCATTCAGAGGAGCCTGACAGAGAAAATGTGCATGGGATAGGAGTTGCTATTGCAGGGCAGGAATGCTCCCCAACATGGTATGTGTAACAGTTGTATCCCCCTACTATCCAAGGCCTTGTCTCCATACTGGACTAGGATAGCGACAATGATACCCCTGTACTCTGTCCACACACACAGCAGAGTGGGGCCTGAAACAGTTTTATTCAGTCAGCCATTGCCCCACCCCCAAGAATATTTTCAGTAGCCATCTGTGTACAGGACCTACATTTTGTGTACTTATTTACTGCTTACTATGGCTACATGTATATTAAGTACCACGGGGAAAATATTCAATAAGCCATTTGTTTTGCACACATCAGGCCATCAAGGTTACAGATGGGTCCTGTCCCCCAACGTGTTGAGAATCACTGAGCTATACTCCAGGTGCGTGGCTGTGTGGCCTGGTTGCAGGGGGACACAGGGTCTGCATTCACACACACACACATACGGCCACTCATGGCTAACACAGGGTATGTCTACACTACCCCCCTAGTTCGAACTAGGGGGGGTAATGTAGTCATACGGAGTTGTAAATGAAGCCCAGGATTTGAATTTCCTGGGCTTCATTTGCATGAAGCCGGCCGGCGCCATTTTTAAATGCCGGCTAGTTCGGACTCCGTGCCGCGCGGCTACACTGTCCGAACTAGCTGTACGCCTCGTTCCACTAGCCTAATCCGAACTAGCCAGCATTTAAAAATGGCGCCGGCCGGCTTCATGCAAATGAAGCCCGGGAAATTCAAATCCCGGGCTTCATTTGCAACTCCGTATGACTACATTACCCCCCCTAGTTCGAACTAGGGGGGTAGTGTAGACATACCCACAGTGAAGGTCTCTCAGGACTTCTGGTGGTTCTCCACATGTGAGTATCTCCTACTTACCGAGACCAGATTCTTGTTGCTTATATCCACAGAGCACAGATCTGAAGGGATCTTCACACAGTGGAGCTGAATCTAGGAACACAAACCAAAGGGTTAGCTTCAGCCCTGCAGCCTAGCTAGGCAGCTCCAACTGTTCAGCGTAGGCTCAGGACAAGCAGAAACAGGACTGCCTGGGTTTATTATCTGGCTGATGACTCGAGGACAAGGGCCTGCTCTCACAGAGGAGCTGCAGGCACATGCTGCAGCAATGCGAGCTCTACAAGGGGTGCGCTCCTGCTGCAGCATGATCCAGAGAGGAGCCTGTACAAAAGGCTAACCTCCCCTCACAGCACCCATGCCCTGGCTGCCCAGGATGCGCCCTTCAGCCTTCACTGGACAGGGGACAGGGCTCACTGTGCTGCCCTCTGACCTGCCCCATGGGACGAACAGTATGGAGGGGATAGAGGGAGCTCTATGGATCAAAGCCAGTCTCTGCCTAGGGTAATGCTTGGGAGGTAGCTGTAGGACTGTCCTAAGATCTTGCATGATCTCAAAATAAAAAAGGAGTCATATAAAAAATGGAAACTAGGACAACTAACAAAGGATGAATATAGGCAAGCAACACGGGAATGCAGGGGCAAGATTAGAAAGGCAAAGGCACAAAATGAGATCAAACTAGCTACAGGCATAAAGGGAAACAAGAAGACCTTTTATAAATACATTAAAAGCAAGAGGAAGACCAAGGACAGGGTAGGCCCACTGCTTAGCGAGGAGGGAGAAGCAGTAACAGGGAACTTGGAAATGGCGGAGATGCTCAATGACTTCTTTGTTTCGGTCTTCACCGAGAAGTCTGGAGGTGTGCCTAACGTAGTGAATACAAGCAGAGAGAGGGTAAGTTTAGAAGATAGGATACACAAAGAACAAGTTAAAAATCACTAGATGTCAGCAAGTCACCAGGTCCTGATGAAATGCATCCCAGGATACTCAAGGAGCTGATAGAGGAGGTATCTGAGCCTTTAGCTATGATCTTTGAAAAATCATGGCAGACAGGGGAGATTCCAGAAGACTGGAAAAGGGCAAATATTGTGCCCATCTATAAAAAGGGGAATAAGAACAACCCAGGAAATTATAGACCGGTCAGTTTAACGTCTGTCCCAGGGAAGATAATGGAGCAGGTAATTAAGGAAATCGTATGCAAACACTTGGAAAGTAATAAAGTGATAGGGAATAGCCAGCATGGGTTTGTGAAGAACAAGTCATGCCAAACTAATCTGATAGCTTTCTTTGATAAGATAACGAGCCTTGTGGATAAGGGAGAAGCGGTGGATGTCATATACCTAGACTTTAGTAAGGCATTTGATACGGTCTCGCATGATATTCTTATTGATAAACTAGGCAAATATAACTTAGATAGGGCCACGATAAGGTGGGTGCATAATTGGCTGGATAACCGTAGTCAGAGAGTTGTTGTTAACGGTTCTAAATCCTGCTGGAAAGGGATAGGAAGTGGAGTTCCTCAAGGGTCTGTTTTGGGACCCGTACTGTTCAATATCTTCATCAATGATGTAGATATTGGGATAGAGAGTACTCTTATTAAGTTTGCAGATGATACCAAACTGGGTGGGGTTGCGACTTCTTTGGAGGATAGGGACATAATTCAAAATGACCTTAGCAAGTTAGAGAAATGGTCAGAGGTAAACAGAATGAGGTTTAATAAGGAGAAATGCAAAGTGCTCCACTTAGGAAGGAACAATCAGTTCCATACATACAAGATGGGAAGCGACTGTCTAGGAAGGAGCATGGCGGAAAGGGATCTAGGGGTCATAGTGGACCACAAGTTGAATATGAGTCAACAGTGTGATGCTGTTGCAAAAAAAGCAAATATGATTCTAGGTTGTATCAACAGGTGTGTTGTAAGCAAAACTCGTGAAGTCATTCTGCCGCTCTATTCTGCACTAGTTAGGCCTCAGCTGGAGTACTGTGTCCAGTTCTGGGCGCCACATTTCAAGAAAGATGTGGAGAAATTGGAAAGGGTACAGAGAAGAGCGACAAGAATGATTAAAGGTCTAGAGAACATGACCTATGAAGCCAGGCTTCATGAACTGGGCTTGTTTAGTTTGGAAAAAAGAAGATTAAGGGGGGACATGATAGCGGTTTTCAAATATCTAAAAGGGTGTCACAAGGAGGAAGGCGAAAATTTGTTCCTCTTGGTTTCTGAGGACAGGACAAGGAGTAATGGGCTTAAAGTGCAGCAGGGGAGGTTTAGATTGGACATTAGGAAAAAATTCCTAACTGTCAGGGTGGTCAAATATTGGAATAAATTGCCAAGGGAGGTGGTGGAATCTCCCTCTCTGGAGATATTTAAGAACAGGTTAGATAGACATCTGTCAGGGATGGTGTAGACGGAGCTTGATCCTGCCTTGAGGGCGGGGGGCTGGACTCGATGACCTCTCGAGGTCCCTTCCAGTCCTATTATTCTATGATTCTATGATTCTAAGGGCTCCCTACCATCACCAACCCAGCCTCTCATGACAGGAGAATAACCAGGTTAAAAAAAGATGTAGCCAATGCCACCTAGTGATCCTTGGCTTAGAGGCTGGGCTTTTGAAGCCACTATCAACCAGCACCAAATATTGTTCAAGGGATCTTAAAACTACCTTTGAGAGCACACTGGGAGCTGCACAAAGCAGACTTTGGGTCCATGACAGTAGATTTTGTTAACATAAACATCGGGGGTGTCGGTAGCTCTAATGGGACTCAAATGATCCAAGGCAGGCGTTCTCTGATTTCTGTTTATATAGGTAACTTTCTCCAGGAGAGTCCAGGCTTCAGGTTAATTTGCTCCCCACAGATATAGTTTATTGTTTCTTATTTTCTGTCAAGATCACCCCTCTGTACTCCAATGGGGATCCCAGTAACACCTGATAGGAAACATTTCAGAGCCATAGTCTGATGCACCAGAAAAGATGGTAGATCCAAATAGAATATGGAAACTCGTGGACGATATGGCCAGAACCAGAAAAGAATCCAGAACAGTTGAACATTTTGGGAGCCAGGAAGCTACTCTGACAGAGAAGCTCCATCGGGCATTCCCTGGAATACTGCAAGAGTCCGACACCAAATTCATCCAGTGCCACAGGATGCGTCAGTGACCTCCCAATCACTGAGAAGAAAATTCAAAAGAGCTCCCAAGACAAAAACAAACTGTTCTATATCGGCTGCAACCTTGAAAGAACTCACTATCTGTGGGAAGCTGAACCGCAATCAAAAAGATGGCTGGAAATCAAGATAAAGTACAGGAAAGCCTGGATATGTTATTGCTATTCACGAGAATGGGATGAGACTTGCACTGTAGAGTGACTTATCAGGCATACTGTGGCATCCGTCCCTGGTGCCTCAATGTCAAATGTACCAGAGCAAATCGGGTATCATTCTTCTGTTGATCTTTACGCAGCTAAGCTACAGAAGACCAAGCCAAAGAAAACGTCTGGTGAGTATATGAGCTGTTCAAGGGATAAGCTCTCAACCCGAACTGAACGGATATTAATGAATGATCTAAAATATTTACTGTAACTGTTTCCTGTCTGCATTTATCAAAGGTAGTGCAAAAAGACCTGCTCCTACTTGCAGCCTGGTTTAGGCAGAGTGAAAATCACAATCTAAAATACAGTTAAAATAAAAGGAAGAACAGTCCCCTTGGGGTTCACACAGGCTCAGAGATCCACCCACATGGAGTAACTTGAAGGATCATGGCCACATAAAGACAAGGGATATAAAGGTGAATGGAACATTATTTTGAGGTATATATCAGATCAGATGCTTAGCTGTAGAGACTTGTGCCAGTGTGGACAGAGCTGCGTCGGTCACCAGGATCAGGGAGGAAATTTTCCCCTGCATATCACACCAGTGGGAATCCTAAACATTTTTGGCTCTCACAGGATTATCCAGCAGGGGCCCACCATTAAGAGGAAGTGGGCTTATCTCACACAGTCTTAATTCCTGCAATGAATGTACACATGGTTATATTTCCAGTCTTTTTAAAAAAAATATTTTATATGGAATAACCTATGTTTGGAAACCCATTTAATATGTTGGTCCAGCCAAGGAAGGTAAGAAACTAGATTAAGTTCTGCCATGGCTCTGATTGTTCCCAAAAGTTACAGGTTTAATCAGATCCCTGATATTAAGGGCTTGTCTGTACACAGAGTTATTCCAGAATAGCTGTTCTGCTTTCAGTTCACATACTACTTTATTCTAGAATAATTTGCATGTGTAGAAAAGCCCCAACGCACATATGTGTATATACAATATGTAATGCAGTCCTTTGGGGTACTGAGGGAATAAGCCATTGATACATAGTTTGAGGTCATTTAAATCTGACATTTGGTAACACTATACTGCTGTTCGGTAATATGCTAGGAAAAGGAAGCAAGCGGGGGTAAGGAACCCCACCCCAGCCAAAGAACCCGTAGCATTAGCAGCACCAGGCGGTGAATGGGGAGACCCTACCCCAGCAAGGGAACCCTTGGTGTCAACCAGGCCAGGCGGCTAATGAGGAGCCCTGCCCCAGCTGGGGGACTCACTGCAGCAGCGGGGCCAGGCAGCAGCTAGGCAGTCCTGGACCAGAGAACCCTGGGAAACCCCCAGCAGAAGCAGGACAGGCCCTGGCAGTGGGGCCAGTGGTGGCCCTGGCTGGGGAACTCCAACATTATTTGGGCCAGGAAACCTGGGAAATCCCCAGTGGCAGTGGGGTTGGGGTGGCCAGGTGGCCAGAGAATTCCCTGGCATCACTGGGGCCAGGCGGGGCCGGGGAACTCCAGCCAGATATCCCATCCCTGGCGGCACCAGGGCCAGGTGGCAACAGGGAAGTCTTGGCCAGGAAGCCTGGCAACTGGGCAGATGGCTTCTGAGCGGGGTTGTCAGCAGCTGGGTGGCCCCAGGGAACCCTGCCGGCAGCAGGGTGGGAGCCCTAGCCTTGGGAGCCTGGGAGCGGGGCAGCCAGTAGGGAAGCATTGATCTTCCCTGGCCTGGCAAACTCCCTGGATTGGGACTGCTAAGGTCCCGAGGGTGCCGGACAAGGGAGATCCAACCTGTTTTCAGTTATGCACAGGAACATTCCTTTGCCAGCAAACATTACAGAGTTTATTCTTTGTTAGTTCTGTGTTGTGTTAATGCGTTTATAAAATTCTTAGTGAAGGCTGGTCAATCATTTGTGTGTGGAAAACTGGGGTGTAGCCTGCCCGATACTAACTGGCCATGTGGACCCTGCTACTGAGAGCTAAAAGTTCCATAGTGTGCTTTGATCACTCAGTTTCTAAGGAGTTAATGCACTGTAGATACACCTCAATTTACCACATTCTATCTGTATAGAGAAGCCCTGAGTGATTTTTTAGTGACAACTGAATTTAAAAATAGAACAAAAAGACTTGGGATATTTTGAAGTGAGAGTCACTGTTTATAATAATAAAACAAACAAATATTTTGCAGTAGTCATCTGCCTTCCTGTTTCTTTAAAGTCTGAAGTTACATGTTTACAAAGCACAGAGTCTGTATCACATCCCGTGAAATCATTAAAAGTTAAGACTTTGCAAACCAGCTGGATTGTCATTTCTTTCTTCTAGTGAGCAACGTGTATCATGACCTGTCCCTGTCTGCTTGGTTCTACAGATGCCCCCTGCAAGTCTCTGCAAATGAAGAAGCATAAGAATTTTCCCTCTGTCTCCTATGTCTGAACTCATCTCATAAGGGGCTTTAAAAGAAGACATGTCTGATCAGCTGGCAGTAATTGCTAATATATGGGGATCATGTATTGCTGTAGTGTAGAGATGTAATAGTGTAGTCGACTAACTGATTAACCAATAAGCAAAGGCTTACAGGTTAATGTTACAGACTATAAGCCCCCCGCCAGCAAATTTAGCAGGCAGGCCAGCAGCCCGGCTCAGTCCTGACTTGCAATGGGTCTGGGACCTACCCTTGCTACAGCTCTGCATTTAAAGTGTATTAGGAACTGGGCAGGCAGGCAGCCTGGCTCAGTTCCAACTTGTGCCAGGTCTAGGAGCTCAGACCCCCACTAAACAGGGGCTGCTGCCACCCCACACTGCTGCCTCTTTATCAGAGGCAGCAGCAGAGGGCAACAGGGAGCCGGTCTGCAAGGGGAGCTGGTTTTTAAACTGGCTCCCCTCACGGACTGGCTCTCACCTGGCACCCCACTCTGCCGCCTCTGATACAGAGGCAGCAGTGTGGAGTGGCAGGGGGCTCTGTGAGAGTGAGGCTGGAGCGCACATGCTGCCAGTCCCACCCCTAGAGACTACAGAATAGTCGACTAACCGATAAGAATTCATGAGGTTACTTGACTATTCAATTAACCGATATTTAATGTCCCTACTGTAGAGGTTGAGTATTTGTAGCAAACTGGCTTCAGAAATATCAGACTAATTTCTTAACATTATTAACATGTTTTCTGGGTGATGAAAACAATGCAGGCCTTTATATCACACAGTGCATATGAAATTAGATAGGAATGCGGTGTGATAGAGCTTTGTGTGAGACCAGCATTCATGGTATTTTGGTTCAGAAGTTATGCACCAGGTATTACCATTAGAATAGACTGGGAGGAAGGGCATGGATTAACAAGTCAGAGTGCTCTTTGGATGAGAGAGGGTTTTGTAACTGAGAAGGGAGAGAAGGGAACTTTCCTGTGGAACAGCTAAAATATGGACTACGGGAAGCAGATATGTTGGAAGGAATGGGAGGCTGTGAAGAAGGCCTGAAGGCTTCGTCTAGATTGGCATGATTTTCCGGAAATGCTTTTAACAGAAAAGTTTCCCGTTAAAAACAATTTCAGAACAGAGCGTCTAGATTGGCACGGATGCTTTTCCGCAAAAGCACTTTTTGTGGAAAAGCATCTGTGCCAATCTAGACGCGCTTTTCCGCAAAAAAGCCCCGATTGCCATTTTCGCGATTGGGGCTTTTTTGCGGAAAACAAATCTGAGCTGTCTACGCTGGCCCATTTGCGCAAAAGGGACTTTTGCCTGAACGGGAGCAGCATAGTATTTCCACAAGAAGCACTGATTTCAAACAGTAGGAAGTCAGTGTTCTTGCGGAAATTCAAGCGGACAGTGTAGACAGCTGGCAAGTTTTTCCGGAAAAGCGGCTGATTTTCTGGAAAAACTGGCCAGTCTAGACACAGCCGAAGAGATCAGCGCTCGCACCGGCTTCTCTTTAAAAATGGAGAGTGGCAGTGAGCAGGGGTTTGTGTTTGTGCTGAGACCCAGGACTAGGGATTCAACCAGCATCCTCTCCTGCTGGCTTCCCTTTAAAAATGCAGGGGGAGTGAAATGAGCGAGTAGTTGATAGTGCTACCCGATAAGCTCCTGCTTATCGACTACTTCTTTACATCCTTAATATGAGCATTTGTCTTGACTTTTTTTCAAATGGATTTTGCAGCCCTCCCAGTAGTAGAGAATTCCAAATTTTATTTTTTAGTTGTATTGTAGTAGCACCATAGTCCCATTCTGCTGTGGAGAACAAAGAGAGTCTCTAGCCCAAAAAGTTTACAATCTAAGTAACATTTGACTTGTGTCTGCATGTACTGCCACTGAAATGAAATTACTTATTGTGTGGAAGATGGCAACAATCAGACCACCGCTAAACAGCAGGGGCAGCAGAGAAACTTGGCTATAGATATAAGGACAAGTCCCTAACTCTTCCAAAAATTGCCACTGGATCTATACAGAAGAAAGAGAACCCCTGGGCTTTTAAGGAGTCACCTGTGTGACCCACACAGCCTGAATGGTCTAAACCTTAAGATAAAAGGACAAATTGACCCAGTGCTAATGGAACCTGTGGTAACCTCATCATTCAGTTAAGTTTTCACTCACCAGAAATGGCCCATCTAAGATATTCTCTTGAACAGTTTCATCTGTGTATCCATGGTGCTGGAGTTCTGACACATACTGTGGAGTTGTCTGTACTTTCTCTTGAAGGGATTTTGCACAGATCACTGCTTCAAATGTAGTCTTCTGAGCAGCTCTGTGAGCCACCAGCCAGTGACCAGCCCCTGGAATAAGGAAGTACAAGATTTTAATAGACATCAGAATAGGCAAACAATCTTTAGAATGTATTGTTTGTGCAGCACCAACTAGACACTTTGGCATTTGCTCTGATATAAAACATGGCTGAATCACTGGTTTTTAAAAATGATCTGTTTATAAAATATTTAAATGTACAATAACGAGAAGGCATCTGTATTGTCAGATAAGGACAAAAATATCAAGGCTGCAGTCAGAAACACAGAAAAGCAGAATTTTACTACTGTTTTTAAATAAAATCTGATTTGTTTCTGTAAAATTTCTAAATATTTCATGGATATCAACTCAGCCAGAACAATTCCACAAAATATATAGGATGAAGCTAAAACGTGCTGCTCCCTGCATCTCTGACTGCAACTCTATTGTTCCTGTCTTACTCTGTCATAAGGCTGTGCTTCCTATTAGCATTCTCATTAACATGAAGCCCTAGAGATGATACAACTGTCTGCTTTGCTGAGGTGATGTTTTGGAACATTTTCAGGTACGTTTAAACATAGTTTTAGAATGAACTCATTTACATTACAAATTCTGATTATTGTTGAGTGTCTTATGATAACATCTAAGAGCTCCAGTCCTGGACACAAACACAAAACAAAAAGATGGCTCTGCCCAAAAGACTTCACGGTCCAAGGTTTAGATGTGCCCTTAAGGCACAGCCCCTAACTGCACAGATTTGCACTATCCCAAGGACAGCTGGAAAAGGAGTTTTTTACTCCATGGTTGCATCCCCGGTACAGAATCAAACAATTAGTAAATGAATACATAAGCCATAGGGATGTTAGAAATTGTTTATTTTAGTAATAGTGTACCCATAAGAATTCTTAGTGGTTACACAGTTACTAAAATTCTCCCCCCATCCTAGGGAGGGGCTGGCAGCCAGTGCGCTCTCAGCTCCTGGCCCTACTCCTGGGGAGCCCTCTGCCACTCCACACTGCTGCTTTTGTATCAGAGGCAGCAGGGCAGGGTGACAGGTGGGAACCAGTCTGCAAGGGGAGCCAATTTAAAAATCAGCTCCCCACATAGACTAGCCCCCATCTGCTGTCTCTCTTTGGGGGGGCTGAGCTCCCTGTGGACAGAGGCTGCTCTAGCATCCCATGGTGCGGCCTCTCTCTGCGGGGAGCCCTGGCCAGCTGGGACAGAGGGTGCTCCACAGCAGCACATGGTGGCAGGCATGATCCTCATTGAAAACTCGGACCAGCGGTCCGGGACCGAGCCAGCTTGCCAGTCCAAGTTTTAAATGCAGAGCACACAGGTAAGGGGGGTTGCTGCGGTTAACTGGGACCAGTAACCAATAAGCAATTGCTTATCAGTTAAACGGTACGCCGACTAGCCGCTTACATCCCTATTAAGCCAGCACTAATGCATGCGTCAACAGTACGATGTGTTAAGTAATCACGCTGTTGGCGACGCAGTTTTTCCCTGCACATATATTCTAGAGCTGTTCTGCACCACTGCAGTTGCATTGTCATCTGGATACATAAGAATAGTCAGTACTGTTCTCTGAAGCAGTGGCTTATGGGAGATTTCAAAAGGCCTCCTAAGTGTCAAGCAGGAGAATTAAAGAAAAATAGGTCACATATTTTCCTGAGAAACTCCCATACATTTCCAAGAAACAGTGTCATTTCCAAGTCCTTTTCCCAGTGTACCTGCATCTCAATTATTTTTCAAAAGCTCCAGCAAAAACCTTTCTGACTAAGCAAAAAGCCAACGGCGAGTATTGTTCTTGACCTCGATTTGGCAAAAAGGACTTGGAAATGGTTCTATTTCTTGGTATCTTGTGTGGCTTTCCCAGGAAATAGTTTGATTTCTCCCACAATTCCCTGAGCTCCCACAAGGCCTTTTGAAATCTCACAGAAACCACTGTTTCAGGAAGCCATATTGGGAACTGTGAAAAAGACAACCACCGTACAACGCAACTGACATGGAATAATCTTGTGCAAGTGTGGATGCAAGGTAAAACGTAGAAGTGCATGAATAATGTTGGATACATTGCACCACTACTACTTATCCTTATGATGTCCCATCTGTTCAATTACTAATGGTCTGCTCCTTGGCCAAACACAGCCTTAAAATGTTCACACATGACAAGACTAAGCAAGTCTTATAGGCACATATTAACAAATACACGTGTCATGAAAAATGGGTTATTTTCTTTGGTCTCTCCCCTTCCACCAAACCATTACAGTGACCCGTTACACTTGAGTTACTTCTAATTGGATTGTCATCACAGAAAGTATCACATTTAATCAAATCCAGCTTGGTGTAAGCGGGTGCAGTTCTCATAAAAGCCACTTACACCAGGGCTGAATTTGGCCCAGTGGCTTTTCCTACATTGAGTGCATGCAGACGTACAAAGTTTTGAGTCTGAATGAAATCCAGCTCTTAAAGCATAGGGGAGCAAACTATTCACTGCAGGCATCATGTGCCCTGACAAACTTTTTTATCAAGCCCTCAAACTGCCGCCGGGGAGCAGGATCAGGGGCTTGCCCCACTCTGCCTGCACAGCGTTTCCCAATCCCTGACTCACAATTCTTCCACCTTCTGGCATATAGCAGAGCCATGCTTCATAAGCATGACTTCTCTGCACTGTTTCTGGGATCAGATCCCCATCCCTGCACAGCCACTCTCCTCCCCCCACAAGTGGCAGAGCACCCAATCCCCTCCTGGTCTCCTATGGCCCCACCCTTGAGAGCCATACCAAAATGCAACTCTCAGGCTAAAAAGTTTGTCCATCCCTGTTTTTAAAACATATATTTTAACATATGGTGGTGAAGAGACACCAAAAGTCTAGAACAGGGGTGGGGAACCTAAGGCCCAGGCATTGGATATGGCCCCCAGCTTGCCTGGATCTGGCCCTCAAAGCTCGAGGCTCCCCCCACAGCATTAATAGAATCATAGAACTGGAAGAGACCTCAGAAGGTCATCAAGTCCAGCCCCCTGCTCTAGGCAGGACCAATTCCAACTAAATCAACCCGGCCAGGGCTTTGTCAAGCTGAGACTTAAACACCTCTAGGGATGGAGACTCCACTACTTCCCTAGGTAACCCATTCCAGTGCTTCACCACCCTCCTAGTGAAATAGTTTTTCCTAATATCGAACCTTGACCTCTCCCACCACAACTTGAGACCATTGCTCCTTGTTCTGCCATCTGTCACTACTGAGAACAGCCTCTCTCCATCCTCTTTGGAACCCCCCTTCAGGAAGTTGAAGGCTGCTATCAACCCCCCCCTCACTCTTCGCTTCTGCAGACTAAATAGACCCAACTCCCTCAGCCTCTTCTCATACGTCATATGCTCCAGCCCCCTAATCATTTTGGTTGCCCTCCGCTGGACCCTCTCCAATGCATCCACATCCTTTTTGCAGTGGGGGGCCCAGAACTGGACACAATACTCCAGATGTGGCCTCACCAAAGCCGAATAAAGGGGAATAATCACATCTCTGGATCTGCTGGCAATGCTCCTCTTAATGCAACCTAATATGCCATTAGCCTTCTTGGCTACAAGGGCACACTGTTGACTCATATCTAGCTTCTCATCCACTGTAACCCCCAGGTCCTTTTCTGCAGAACTACTACTTAACCGGTTAGTCCCCAGCTTGTAATTATGCTTGGGATTCTTCTGTCCCAAGTGCAGGACTTTACACTTGTCCTTGTTGAACCTCATCAGATTTCTTGTGGCCCAATCCTCCAGTTTGTCTAAGTCATTCTGTACCCTATCTCTGCCCTTAAGCGTATCTACCTCTCCCCCCAGCCTACTGTCATCCGCAAACTTGCTGAGGGTGCAATCCATCCCCTCATCCAGATCATTAATAAAGATATTGAACAAAACCGGTCCTAGAACCGAACCTTGGGGCACTCCGCTAGAAACCGACCGCCATCCTGACATCGAGCCATTGATCACTACCCGCTGGGCCCGGCCTTCTAGCCATCTTTCTATCCATCTTACCGTCCATTTATCCAATCCACAATCCCTTAACTTGCTGGCAGGAATATTGTGGGAGACCGTATCAAAAGCCTTGCTAAAGTCAAGGGATATAACATCCACTGGCTTCCCCATATCCACCGAGCCAGTTACTTCATCATAGAAGCTAATCAGATTGGTCAGGCACGACTTGCCCTTCGTGAGTCCATGCTGACTATTCCTAATCACTTTTCTCTCATCCAAGTGCCTCAATATGGATTCCTTAAGGATCCCTTCCATGATTTTTCCAGGAACCGAGGTAAGACTGACCGGCCTATAGTTCCCTGGATCATCCTTCTTCCCTTTTTTGAAGATGGGCACTACATTTGCCTTTTTCCAGTCATCCGGGATTTCTCCCGATCTCCACGACTTTTCAAAGATAATAGCCAAAGGCTCCACAATGACATTTGCCAACTCCCTCAGTACCCTCGGATGCACTAAGTCCGGACCCATGGATTTATGTACGTTTAGCTTTTCTAAATAGTTCCTAACCTATTTCTTTACCCACCATGGGCTGTCCATCTTCATACCATCTTGCGTCACTTGGCGCAGAAGTCCAGGAGCCGACCTTGTCCGTGAATACAGAGGCAAAGAAAGCATTGAGTACTTCAGCTTTCCCCACATCATCTGTCACTAGGTTACCGCTCTCATCCAGCAGGGGCCCCACACCCTCTCTGATCACCTTCTTCTTGTTAACATGCCTGTAGAAACCTTTCTTGTTATCCTTCACATCCTTAGCCAGTCGCAATTCCATTTGCGCTTTCGCCTTCCTGATAACCCCCCGGCATTCTCAAGCTATACCTTTAAACTCCTCCCTGGTCATTTGTCCAAGTTTCCACTCTTTGTAAGCTTCCTTTTTGTGCTTAAGTTCACCAAGGATTTCCCCTGTAAGCCAGTCCGGTCTCCTACCATGTTTGCCTCTCTTGCTACGCGTCGGGATGGTTTCTTTCTGTGCCTTCAATAAGGCTTCTTTAAAATACTGCCAGCTGTCCTGGACTCCTTTCCCCTTCATGTTAACATCCCAGGGGATTCTGCCCATCAGATCTCGGAGGGAGTCAAAATCTGCTTTTTTGAAGTCCAAGGTGTGTATTTTACTACTCTCTTTTCTTCCTTTGGTCAGGATCCTGAAATCTATCATCTCATGATCACTGCTTCCCAGGTTGTCACCCACCTCCACTTCCCCTATTAGTTCCTCCCTGTTTGTGAGCAGAAGGTCAAGCTGTGCACGGCCCCTGGTCGGATCCTTCAGCACCTGTGTCAAGAAGTTATCCCCAACATTCTCCAAAAACTTCCTGGATTGCCTGTGTACTGCCGTATTGGTTTCCCAGCAGATGTCAGGGTGATTAAAGTCCCCCATGAGAACCAGGGCCTGCGATCTGGAAGCTTCGCTCAATTGTCCGAGGAAAGCCTCATCTACCTCATCCACCTGATTCGGTGGCCTGTAGCAAACACCAACCACAACATCAATGCTGTTGTTTGCTCCTTTAAACTTAACCCATAGACTCTCAACAGGTTTTTCTTCCTCTTTATACTGGAGTTCAGAGCAATCGTAGTGCTCTCTTACGTATAGTGCAACTCCTCCTCCTTTTCTCCCCTGCCTGTTGTTCCTGAACAGTCTATACCCTTCCATGACAGCGCTCCAGTCATGCGAGTCATCCCACCAAGTCTCTGTTATCCCAATTAAATCATATTTCTTGGCCTGGGCCAGGGCCTCCAGCTCTTCCTGTTTGTTGCCCAGGCTTCTCGCATTAGTGTACAAACACTTCAGGTAACCAGTTGATCGTCCTATCTTCTCCATTCAAAACATGGGTCCTCCTTTCTTGCCCCTTCCTCTCTGCATTTCTTCCCGGTATCGGACTTTCCCACTCCCCTCAGGGTTTTGGTCACCGTCCCCCGACGAACCTAGTTTAAAGCCCTCCTCACTAGGTTTGCAAGCCTGCCCGCGAAGATGCTCCTTCCTCTCTTTGTTAGGTGGATCCCATCTCTTCCTAACAATCCTTGCACCCGGAACAGAGTCCCATGGTCGAAGAAACCAAAGCCCTCTCTGCGACACCATCTGCGCAACCACGCATTTACGTCCTCAATTCGACGATCCCTGCCCAGTCCTTTCCCTTCAACAGGGAGGATGGAGGAGAATACCACTTGCGCTCCAAATTCTTGGATCCTTCTTCCTAGCGCTACATAATCCGCAGTAACACGCTCAAGATCATTCTTGGCCATATCATTAGTTCCCACGTGGAGCAGCAGGAAGGGGTAGCGATCCGAAGGTTTGATCAGCTTGGTAAGCCTCTTAGTGACATCCTGAATGTGAGCTCCCGGTAAGCAGCACACCTCTCGAGATTCCAGGTCCGGACGGCAGAGGGATGGCTCAGTCCCTCTTAGAAGGGAGTCCCCGACCACCACCACCCGTCGTTTCCTTTTGGGCGTGGTGGCCGTGGAACCCCCATCCGTAGGACTACGCATCCCATGCCTTCCAGTAGATGGTGTTCCCTTCGGGTTTCTTCCTTGTGAGGTCCCTTCCAGAGCTTTCAGCACTGCAGAGCCTGTGGAGAGAGCTTGAAAGCGATTGCTTACCTCTATAGCATCGGGGGATTCCCGTGCTGGCCTTTTTCCCCTTCTAGAAGTTACATGCTGCCAGTTCTCTTCTTGATCATGTACTGCCCTCTCTGGCTCTTCTGCCTGCCGTGCTTGAAGGATTAAATGCTGCCTTCTATCGAGGAAGTCTTCATCCTCTCTGATCAAGCGTAGGGTCGACACTTGGGCCTCCAGTCCTCTAATCTTCTCTTCCAAAATGTCGACCAGCTTGCACTTGGTGCAGATGAAATCCATTCTTTCTTCCGGGAGGAAGACAAACATGGCACACGCTGTGCAGGTAACAACAGCAGACCCATCACCAACCATCGCTGCTGTCCTGGAAAAGGGATTTAAAAAGAAAGGCAAGAGAACCTCCCGCCCTTCCCTCTCCCCTCTCAAACTCCCTCTCAAAACTCCCTGTTAGCAATCACCTGTTCGCAAGCTCCTTGGTCACTTGCCCACTGCCTTATAAAGCCCTTCCCCCTACCAAGGCTCAGCCAATCAGCAGAGGCTTCTAGAATTCAAACTTTAATTAGAAGCCAACCGTTTCCACCTGCCAATCACAACCAATCACAGCACAAACTCCATCAAGGGGAGGGGGAGGGCAGAGGGGAGGTGGGGAAAAAAAAGCTTCACTCTCAAACACAGGGTAAAATAAATAAATAAATAAATAAAACAAAAAAGAACACACACCACCACACACCAAACAAACACAAGCTCAGCACACAGTAAGAAAGCCCCAATAACAAAACACACTTCCCTCAAGAGTCCTGTATCTGCTTCTCCTTCCCCTGGAGAACTCCCTCTCAAAACTCCCTGTTAGCAATCACCCACGCTGGTGCTCCAGCCCACCCACCCCTGTCATGGAGCTGTGACACAAAATCTACAAGCCCGGGCCCCCTATGCTCTGGTGTGCAAGGGGAATGTGGGGAGTGTCTTTTTTCTTCTCAGTGAGGGGCCATGTCAGTGAGGGATTTGGGGTTTTTTGTTTGGTTTTGTTTCTCACTTGTGTGTGGCCCCTGACTGATTTTTCTGTGGGTCAGCGGCCCCCAACCCAAAAAAGGTTCCCTACCCCTGGAAGGCTAGGTTCTGAAGTGGTGTAAGTCAGTGTAGCTTCACTGAAAATAATGGAACCGCACTCATTTATACCAGCTTAAGATCTGGCCCCAAGCACTTAACTGGAGTTCTATAGAATTTGACATGGTATTATACTGTGGGGTGATAAAGTTATTAGTAGTCAAAACAAAAGTTACCTTCTTCACTTGTCCGCAAAATGTTTCTGGCAGGAAAGCAGTTGGTTGCATAACTTTTTCCATTGTCCAGTTTATACAGTGTAGCCATATTGTCTGCAGAGTTACTAAGAAGATCAAGGCACAAATAAACTAATTAACTCTTTCACCGGTCCTTTCACTAGTACAGCTAACAATGCTACTCAAAGCACTGTACAGAGGTTAGTTAGTTAATCCTCAAAACAATCTTGTGAGTAGGACAGAGTAGCCTGCACTACTCACATACAAGGGAAACAGAGATGGAGAGATTACAGCTAAAATGTTCAAACATGAGTGCCAAAATATAGGCAGCTAAATGCATCTTTTAAATATCAGAATATATTTGCTTGACTCGGGACAGAATACAATTCCCATTATTTTTCTGCTTTAACAATCATCCTCACATTTCTTACCCCTTTCCTATGTTATGTTCATGTTCGGAGGCCTTGAGCAGGATACACAGACCCGTGTTTCAAACCCTGGGAGTCAGATATTAAGCACTTAAGTCCATATTTAGGCACCCTGAATAAGTGACTTGATGGAATAAGGAGAGGTGGGAAGGATTCAGTATGCCATTGGCATGACAGAGTAAAGTGGTGGGGTGCTACCAAGGAGATGGGACAGTGTGATGGGATAGCACGAAGTTGGCATGAGATAATGCAGGGCTATGGTGGTCACATGGGGATAGCATCAGCAGGTTCCTGAAGCGGTACAAGTGCTGGGCATGGAGTGGAGTTACCACAAAGGCATTAAAGGAGATGTTTGCATGGGTGATTGGTGGGAAACCAGCCCAACAGTATGCTATAAGTAGAGGATGCTGAAATGGCTTTGGCCACACAATGTCTGTCTCATATTGACAAAGGAATATGATATGATAGCAGTTGGCACTGCATCAGCACAGGAATCCTGACCCACAGTGTGAGACCTACTGATATAGATTCCTAACAGAGAAAACAGCACAAGGAGTTGGCGCTTGAGCCCGTGGTTGCAAATGATGATGATGATGCAAGGAAGTGATGTGGTTGGTACCTGGCTGGGTGCAGAGAGTGCCGGTGTGTAGTCGGCGTGGGGTAGCAGTGGGAGATGGAATGGGCACGTGGCTGCTGTAGGGTACCAGTGAGGGGCGTGGCATGGGGCAGTGCGTGTGCAGTTGTGGGGTACCAGTGGGGGGGTGGGCCTGTGGGTACTGGTGGGGGATGCGGTGCTGGGGAGTGGGTATGTGGCTGGTGCGGGATAAGGGGGGGGAGGATGCAGTGTGGGGGCGTGTGGCTGATGTGGGGTACTGGGCGGGCGGGACGTGGTGCGGGGGAGGGGCCAGTGGGGGGTACCGATGGGGGACGGGGCACTAAGGAGTTGGGGTCCCAGATGGTGTGAAGTCTTGGCGCCAAGTTGAAACCATAGAGGTCTTAGTCCTCCACTTCCTAGAGAGGCCTTAGCCTAACTCTTGCTAAGACGCTTCGCGGGCCCCCCCCCGAGTGCTGCTGGTACCTGTGCTGCCATCGCCCTGGGGAGCTCAGCCCCTGGGGGTTCCCGTAGCCCCTCCCGTCACGACAGCAGCCATGTTGTCTTCGGTCGCCATAGCAACAAGGACGGTCCCGAAAGCGCTACGCGAGCGGCCCCGGCATAAAACTACGAGTCCCAGAGCGCCCTGGGGCGCACTTCCGATCATGTGGCTCCGACAGCGGAAGCTGTGCTCGGGAGGCAGGCACGCTGCACATCCCGACAGCCCTCGCGCGCCGCCTTTGCGCGGCCAATCGCCGGCGCACAGGTCGTCCAGAGCCGCCGGAGAGGGCGGGGGGGGAGGGAGGAGACAAGATGGCGGCGAAGGGCGGCAGGAATGGGCTGCTGGAGAAGGTAGCGGGATGGGGGAGGGGAAGGCGGGATCGGGGCGCGGGCAGGACTGACCTCGGGAGGGGCGCTGGGGGACCCGGGGCCGAGCCCTGCCGCCTGCCCCCCCAGCCGCGTCCGCTGCTCCCCGGGCCCCCATCACCGGGTGCAGCCTCGTCTCTGCCTCCCCCCTCCCCGCGATCCGCCTCTTCTGCCTGCCGGGGTTCTCCGCACTGTGTGCGGGCTGGTCCCTGCCGTGCCCCCTCCCCCTCCAGCCACCTCCCTGTGTGCGGGCTGGTCCCTGCCGTGCCCTCCCCCTCCAGCCACCTCCCTGTGTGCGGGCTGGTCCCTGCCGTGCCCCCCCCCCCAGCCACCTCCCTGTGTGCGGGCTGGTCCCTGCCGTGCCCCCCCCCCCTCCCCAGCCACCTCCCTGTGTGCGGGCTGGTCCCTGCCGTGCCCCCCCCCCCAGCCACCTCCCTGTGTGCGGGCTGGTCCCTGCCGTCCCCTTCCCCCCCCCCCCCGGCCACCTCCCTGTGTGCGGGCTGGTCCCTGCCGTGCCCCCCCCCCCGGCCACCTCCCTGTGTGCGGGCTGGTCCCTGCCGTGCCCCCCCCCCCCAGCCACCTCCCTGTGTGCGGGCTGGTCCCTGCCGTGCCCCCCCCCCCCCAGCCACCTCCCTGTGTGCGGGCTGGTCCCTGCCGTCCCTTCCCCCCCCCCCCCCCCAGCCACCTCCCTGTGTGCGGGCTGGTCCCTGCCGTGCCCCCCCCCCCAGCCACCTCCCTGTGTGCGGGCTGGTCCCTGCCGTCCCCTTCCCCCCCCCCCCCCCGGCCACCTCCCTGTGTGCGGGCTGGTCCCTGCCGTGCCCCCCCCCCCCAGCCACCTCCCTGTGTGCGGGCTGGTCCCTGCCGTGCCCCCCCCCCCCCAGCCACCTCCCTGTGTGCGGGCTGGTCCCTGCCGTGCCCCCCCCCCCGGCCACCTCCCTGTGTGCGGGCTGGTCCCTGCCGTCCCCTCCCCCCCCCCCCCGGCCACCTCCCTGTGTGCGGGCTGGTCCCTGCCGTCCCCTCCCCCCCCCCCCCCCCGGCCACCTCCCTGTGTGCGGGCTGGTCCCTGCCGTGCCCCCCCCCCCCCGGCCACCTCCCTGTGTGCGGGCTGGTCCCTGCCGTGCTCCCCCCCCGCTCTGTTCGTCTCTCTCTTCCCCCCCCCCCCCGCCACCTCACTGTGTTCAGGTTGGTCCCTGCCATGCCCCCGGCCCCCCACCGTCTGCTCTGTTCATCTCCCCCCCCCCCCCCCCCCCGCCACCTCACTGTGTGTAGGCTGGTCCCTGCTGTGCGCTCCCCCTCCCCCCCCGCTCTGTTCATCCCGTCCCCCCAGCCACCTCACTGTGTGCAGGCTGTTCCCTGCCATGCCCTCCCCCCCCATCTGCTCTGTTCGTCCCGTTTCCCCCCCCCCCTTGCCGCGTGCAGGCTGAGCCCTGCCCTCCCCAGCCACCTCACTGGGTTCAGGCTGATCCCCCTTCTCTCTCTCTCTCAACAGCCTCTTATGCTCCCCTGGATTTCCTTCCCTGGCTGGAGGCTTCTCCCTGGCCCCCCATATCCCAGAGCTGCCTCCTGTGCCCATGTCAGGAACCATCTTACTGGGTTCAGGCTAATCTCTAGCCCCCAAGGATTGTCCTCACTAAGGGTATGTCTACACTACCACCCTAGTTCGAACTATGGTGGTTAATGTAGTCATTCGAGGTTGCAAATGAAGCCCAGGATTTAAATATCCCGGGCTTCATTTGCATCTTGCCGGGCACCACCATTTTTAAATCCCCGTTAGTGCGGACTCCGTGCCCACGGCTACACGCGGCATGGAGTAGGTAGTTCAAATTAGGCTTTTTAATTCGAACTACCGTTACTCCTCGTAGCAAGAGAAGCAAATATGATAGGAGACCGGATTGGCTTACCAGGGAAATCCTTGGTGAACTGAAGCACAAAAAGGGAGCTTACAAAAAGTGGAAACTGGGATAGATGGCTAGGAGGGGTATAAATGTATAGCTCGAGAATGCAGGGGAGTTTTCAGGAAGGCGAAAGCGCAATTGGAATTGCGACTCACAAGGGATGTGAAGGATAACGAGAGGTTTCTACAGGCATGTTAGCAAGAAGAAGGTGATCAGAGAGGGTGTGGGGCCCCTGCTGGGTGAGAGCGGTAACCTAGTGACAGATGATGTGGGGAAAGCTGAAGTACTCAATGCTTTCTTTGCCTCTGTCTTCACGGACAAGGTCAGCTCCCAGACTAATGTGCTAAGTGACACAATGTGGGACAAAAGTGGACAGCCTTTGGTGGGGAAAGAACAGATTAGGAACTATTTAAAAAAGCTAAATGTACACAAATCCATGGGTCTGGACTTAAATACATATGAGGGTACTGAGGGAGTTGGCAAATGTCATTGAGGAGCCTCTGGCCATTATCTTTAAAAAGTCGTGACGATCAAGAGAGATCCCAGATGATTGGAAAAAGGCAAATGTAGTGCCCATCTTTAAGAAAGGGAAGGAGGACAACCCAGGGATCTATAGGCCGGTCAGTCTTACCTCAGTCCCTGGAAAAATCAAGGAGGGAATCCTCAAGTAATCCATTTTGAAGCACTTGGAAGAGGGGAAGGTGATCAGGAATAGTCAGCCTGGATTCATGTGGATGTTTGCAGATGACACTAAGTTAAGGGGAGAGGTAGATACGCTGGAGGGCAGGGATAGAGTCCAGAGTGACTTAGACAAATTGGAGGATTGGGCCACAAGAAATCTGATGAGGTTCAACAAGGACAAGAATAGAGTCCTGCACTTGGGATGGAAGAATCCCAAGTACTTTTACAGGCTGGGGACCAACTGGCTAAGTAGCAGTTCTGCAGAAAAGGACCTGGGGATTACAATGGATGAGAAGCTGGATATGAGTCAACAGTGTGCCCTTGTAGCCAAGAAGGTTGCATTAAGAGGAGCATTGCCAGTAGATCCAGAGATGTGATTATTCCTCTTTATTCGGCTCTGGTGAGGCCACATCTGGAGTATTGTGTCCAGTTCTGGGCCCCCCACTGCATGAAGGATGTGGACGCATTGGAGAGGGTCCAGCAGAGGGCAACCAAAATGATTAGGGGGCTGGAGCATATGACCTACGAGGAGAGGCTGAGGGAGTTGGGTCTATTTAGTCTGCAGAAGCGAAGAGTGAGGGGGGGATTTGATAGCAGCCTTCAACTTCCTGAAGGGAGGTTCTCAGTAGTGACAGATGGCAAAACAAGGAGCAATGGTCTCAAGTTGTGGTGGGAGAGGTCCAGGTTGGATATTAGGAAAAAACTATTTCCCTAGGAGGGTGGTGAAGCACTGGAATGGGTTCCCTAGGGAGGTGGTGGAATCTCCATCCCTAGAGGTGTTTAAGTCTTGGCTTGACAAAGCCCTGGCTGGGTTGATTTAGTTGGGATTGGTCCTGCCTAAGGCAGGGGGCTGGACTTGATCTCCTGAGGTCTCTTCCAGGTTCTATGGTTCTATGAATGTCAGGAGGTGTGCTGTGACAAGGGACAAATAATTGACTACACTCTAGTGTTGTATATACTATCAGGTAGAATTCTTTTGGGCACCTGTGCATATTGACTACTATGCTCTGTCTTGCTCTATTAGTAGAACTTGCGGTTCATCTTTGACAATGAGTTAGATCAAATTTTGAGAGTCACAACCTGACGGACTCTAGTTGAGCTGAAATTGATTTATGACAACCACAGTTTGCCTAGACTAGAGTGTTGATTTGTTCCTCTTGGTTACTTAACCTCATGTGAGGGGGAAGGTGCCAACCATTCTTAAACATGCAGATGTTTGCTCCATCTCTCTTAGTGTTGTAGTGTAAGTTGGGAGTCAATTTGTGGTGATGACCTGCTGCTATCCCTTGACTTAGGCCTTAGGGATTTCACATGCCATCTCTTGACAGCTGGTCTGAGCTCCTCTGTTGCTCCACGTAGCAATGGACCATTGATGAAATTACTTCCAAATAGAAGATAGTGTCCAGTGTTGCCTCATTTATGCCCCTTGCTTGTTGAGCTTTGCTTCCTGGTAGTGAAGTGGGTTAAAAACTGGGGTGTCACTTTCATTCAGTCCTTATCACAGAAAACGTTGAGTTGGATATAGTATGCAAGTGAGTTTTACTGGTACATCTTGTGCAGAATATAATCTTGTTTATTCTAGGAAGACCTTGCAGGGTATCTTATTTATGTTCACAGCATCCCAACATATGCTGTGTGCCTTCTAGAAATATGTGGAGAGATAAGGTCACTCTCTCAAAAATGTTACACTTTGATAAATGAGAGAGACCAGGTGAAAGAGGTGAGGAAGGACCAGGGTCAGAATCATGCAGTGAGTTAACGTTGACATGTGAACATGTTGAATTCCTTTCACAGTAGGGTAGGTTCGGGGTGGGTGTTGTTTTTTTTTTTTTTTTTTTTTTTTGCTTTGTTTTTTTTTTTCTTTAGTTGTTGTTGGGTTTGTTGGGCTTTTCTGCTTGACAGTCTTCCCCCCCTTTTTTATCAACCAGTTTCCTCCAGGAGTGTCTTTTTTTTTTTTTTTAAGGGTTCTGTGGCCAAATAAAATTGGGAAACACTGCAGTACAGTATTGTGTGAAATGTGCACTACTTAAAAAAAAAAAAAAAAGGTGGGGGGACCTTCTGCATAGTAAAGTTTCAAAGCTGTGCTAAGTCAATGTTCAGTTGTAAACTTTTGAAAGAATGATCATCAAGTTTTATTTAAACAACCTCCATTTCGGAGGTGTTCGTAACTGTGAGATTCTACTGTACTTAGCCACTAGCTCCTTTATTGCTGCTGCATCCTGGACAAGATGCTGTATGTACATTTTCTGGCATGTAGGTCGCTACACTTATACAAAAAAAACCAACCAAACAAAAAAACTGGAACAAACAAAAAAATAAAATAGGGGTAATTCTAATTCACTGAGTTGAGGCAAAGTTAATTAATGTGAGGAATTTGATTACTAACACAGTAAGCGCAATAAAAATGCTTATTGACATGTTTGTCTAATACAATCACTTTGATCTCCATATTAATTGTCTGTCCCTAATGGACTAACTGGACTAAAGATGTAAAAAAGGAATAAAAATTAGCTGTGTAATTGATAGAATTTTTTACCAGTTACATGATTAAACCATTCTGACCCCCGTGGTGCTGCCAGAAGCACCATGATTAGTTTAACCCTTGGGAGCAACCAATAGTGATGGGCTTATCGGTTAACCATTTAAACTCTTACATCCCTTTAATAAACACTTGAGAATTCATACACAGTTCACATTTTTATTAGGGTGATTCTTTTATTATAACAGACATTTTAAATGCTCAGAGATCACTTTTAACATAAGTATTAAATGTTTACTCATAGAACAGAGAGACAACTTCCCTTTAAATATCTTTGGATTCCAAGCATCACTTTGCCCTTCATTTTATATTTTTGGAACAAGCCCAGGAATACAGTAATAACTTTGTGGAGAACTAGTTATCGTGGCTTCAGAAATTTGAAGAAATTCTGTAGCTAAAATATTTGTTCTGGTAATTTCATAAAGGGCACGCAGATATACTTGGGAATTTCTCTGTTTTTTTTTTTTCCCCCCTACAGTTCATATCAAAGGGGGGGGCAGATGTGTTCCAAAAAGAGTCCTTTAAATTAGGGATGTTAGGAAGTGAGTAATTAGCTAATCATGTAGTTGATAGAACTTCTATCAACAACACAATTAATTGATAAGGGAGGAAGTGCTTGGACCTAGCGTGAGTCAGGCTTGCTCAATTCCAGCTTGCACCAGGTCCAGCAACCCCTGTCCATGCAAGGTCCCAGCTGGGAGCTGAGACCCACCGCAGATGGGGGCTGCTGCTGGAGCAGCCTTTGTTTGTGGCCAGCCCGTGCTGCCACGGACAGGGGCTGCTCCGTGGGGCTGCTGTGGGCATAGGCTGCTTCATGGCTCCCCCCAGCACTGGTTCTGTTCCTCCCCATTGCTGCCTCTGATACAGAGGCAGCAAAGTGGGGGGGATGTGGTTAGTCAAGTAGTCAACTCGACTAACTGATAAGCCTAGGCTTATCCATTAGTCGACTGCTTGCTTATATCCCTATTTTAAATGGGTTTTTTACATTACCTGTTAAGTCCACATTAGCTTTTTACTTGTGAAATTGAACAATTAAATTTCCTATCATAAAAAAATAACTATGGGGCTGTGCCCTCTTCTCGCCAACACCTCTTTCTGACAGCTTTCGCAGCCAGAAAGTGTGAGAGCTACGCTCCCCAACCCCCATCTCTGGGGGTAGGTATCTTGGCCAGGTAGGAGGGGGCAGAGGCAGGCTGGAGATGCAGGATCTCAGCGGAGGCAATGTGAGAGAGGCCTGGGGTGCAGGATCTCAGCAGGGCACTGAGTGAGCAGACTGGAGGTGTGGGGGTCTTAGCGTGGGGGATATGAGTGAGGGGGCTGGGGATACAGGGTCTTGGTGGAGGGGATGTGTAAGGGGACTGAGGGTGCAGGGTATCAGGAGAGTGGTGAGTGAGGGGGCTGGGGTGCAGGGTAGGGAAGAACACGAGTAGTCTACTATCCGATAAGCCCAAGCTTAGTGGATAGTTGACACACTAGTCGCTTCCCCCCCTTGCTGCCTCTTAGAAAGAGGCAGCAAGCCGGGATCTGGGGGGGGAGGGGGAAGAGGGAGGAAGTGCTGTGGGGAGCTGGTTTAAAAGCTGGTTCCCTCCAGCTCTGTGGATCATCTAATATGGAGGGGGGGGGGATCTAGATGTCATTCACTTGTATGCCATTATAATTTGTGGGGAAATCGTTTTGGCTTTCTTAGCTGTGATTCATTGTACTGTAACCTTAGTGTTGCTGTAAAAATCGCCGTCTATTGGCTTTCTATAAATAAATTCTATTTTAAACTTACCCTAAGACATGGGCTATAATTGGTACTGGCCCTTTGAGTTAAATACAAAGGGCCTGTTTCTACTGCGCCTTGTAAAATCAGCTCTTACACTTGTACATTAGTTGAAGTTTCCTAGGCATTCAGCAATTTGTACTTGCATGTCACAGAGCACTACTGTATGATTATTTTTTCCTGTACCTGTGGGAGTAAATCAGAGCAAATATCTTACTTTAAAATAGTTTATTTTAACCAGAGAGAGAAATGTGCTCTTTTAGCACTAAATCAGTAAATAATCTTGTGAATTTCACCTTGCGGAATTAATACAAGTTCAGAATCTTTCCTGCCAGGATCTAAAACAGAGGTGGGCAATAATTTTTGACGGGGGCCACTCCAAGATTTTGAAAAGTGGTCAAGGGCCGCACTCTTCCCGGATATTAATGGACGAGGTGCGGGGTCTGGGATGGAAGTCAGATGCACAAAACTCCCGGTAAATCTTGAGGATTCCATTGTAGTGCTCTTTTCCGTAGGTTGCATTACCAAGAGGCTAAATGGCCAGCATATAGCTGTGCTAAAGAGTGGGTACTATTTTGGTCCCTTTTCTCTTTAATAAAAAAATCTCTTATTGGCGTAGGGGCTGAGTGAGAAATTTGTTCTCTTCTTGTTTTATGTGCTGCCCAATTATCCTCAGTCCTGATTGCCAGGATTCGTGATTTCTCCCCCCTCCCCTCAAATTTCACCTGTGTTGGCAGAGTTACTAAGTGTGCATATGTAACTGTTTTGATACAGATGTGAGTACATTGGAAGGTTTGATTGGAAAGATTTAACAATTAGTTCAGCATTATAAACACTTGTCACTGACATTGGCATCTGTTGGCAAAGACAAGCATAAAATCAATGCATTTTAAATCGTCACTTTACAGGATCATTGCTACAAGACTCATCAGGTAAACCTGTTTGGAACCAAGTATATCATGACCAGAACAATATCTACTAAATCTGAAGTCTGCTTTGAAAAAAGCATGATAGGAAAATAACTTGTTGAATTGGGGTGCAATTGTAGTAGGTTAGGCTAGATTTCTTTAATCACTTGATAGTCATTCATATGCAGATGATACTTGCTATGAGGTACTTAATTCAAGTGTGGTTTTACTCCTATCTTCCTGTTTGGTACAGAAACACATTTTGTTAAACAAAACGTTTACACATGCAAAGTTCTTGGAAGTGAATTGACTTCTCAATTTTCATTGCAGTGGAGAATTGATGACAAACCAGTAAAAATTGACAAGTGGGATGGATCAGCTGTGAAAAATTCTTTGGATGATTCTGCCAAAAAGGTATATTCTCTCTGATTTGTATTAGCCTCCCAATAGACTTTTGGGGGTCATTTGAAATCACTTCAGGTGGATCCACAAAAGTACATAGGTGCCTAAGTTTTATTTTTAGGCATCTGTGATGCACAAACTCTACTCAGCTGCTGCCTAACCTAAACTCACTTGGTGACTAAGATTTTTCCTCTGGGCTTGCTCATTACTGCTTCATCATAGGTAGTTGGATATCTCTCCCCAACTAAACTTCAGAGTGATTTACAGACCATGAAAGACAGGTGCTTGGTCACCTCAGTCAATGGTTGTGAACCAGGGCTGCATGTACCCTGGGGGTACTTGAAGAGCTTTCAGAGAGTTCATCAAATTAACTAGGTATTTGCCTAGTTTTACAACAGGCTACATGAAAAGCACTAGCAAAGTCAATACAAACTAAAATTTTATACAAGACTTATTTGTACTGCTCTGTGCAAAGTTGGGCGCAACTAGGACTTATGCAAGACAAATCAAACTCTTGAAAGGAGTATAGTAGTAAGGTCAATGGCTCTCAGCCTTTCCAAAGTCATGTGCAAGGGCCCAATCCAGCTGACAACTTCTGAGCATATGTTCCAGATCAAATTCACCCAAAGGGCCCACACAAACAGCCAGTGGAGAGTGAGACCTCCCTTATAACCTTTATCTTAATGCAGTGTTTCTTACACTGGCATCCACAGACCCCTGGGAGCCTGCAAGGGAACTCCAAGGATGTCGCCGAGCAGCTCTTCCCCATCCTTTCCTCCCTCAAGTCTGCCCCCCTCCTGAGGCCAAGGCCAGGCTCCCTACCTGCCCTGGGTCCTCATGATTTCTAGAAGCAGTTGCCAGATCCCTGCAGCTCCTAGGTACAGGGCAGCTGGGGAAGTCCACACCAATGTTCCCTGTAAGCTGAGCGCTTGAGTGGCCACCCAAGAGAGACTCAAATGCCAACCGGATGATTAGCAGAGCACTCTCAGCCAGCAGCATATGTTTCTGTTGGTGGCGCACTAACTTATTCTGCACAAGGATGGAAAAGATTAGAGGCAACATTGCTCCACACAGTGCTCCTCCTGGAGTGTTCACTCTGCAGCTCCATTGGCCACGAACTGCAACCAGAGGGAGCTGCGGGGGTGGTGCCTGCAGGTATGAGGGAAGCTCATGGACCTAGAGGCTGCAGGGACTTGTTAGCCACTTCCTGAGAGCCACAGTATGCACCATTGGGACCCTGCACTCCTGCACTGGCCCAGACCCCCCTCCCGCACACCAAACTGCTCATTTCTGGCCCCACTCCGTCAGACCTCTCACTCCCTTGTGCACCCCAGCCCTCTGCCCTAGACTCCTGAAAGGGACGAGGGGTGGGGCAGAGTGAGTGACAGAGGGAAGGGGAATGGGAGAAGGGGTGGGGCAGGGCTTCAAAGAAGGGCTGTACCCAAACATTTTTAAATCCAAATGGGGGTTCTTGAGATGCTGAAGTTTGAGAACCACTGGCCTAGTGTCTAGTGTACTCACCCAGTATGAGAGAGGCTCCCAATTCAAGTCCCCCTTCTCCTCAGCAGGAGAAGGATTTTGAACAGAGAGCAGCCACCTCTCAGGTAGGTGCCCCAGCCATCACACTGTGGGGTTTGTGTTGTGCACACTGCCTCAGTGTCTCTTCCTGAGGTTGTGCCTCTTGAATTCAACAGTGTAATTTCTTCAGCATTAATTGGGCTAGGGACAGAATTAAAATACCTGTGTAGCCTAGTAGTTATGGTCAGGGCTCGACAAATCACTGAATCTACTCGCCCGTGGCTCAGTAGATTTCAGCCGGTCGCCCCGTTCACTGGCGGTGCGCGCATGCGCAATGCAGGTCTTGTGCATGCGCAGTGCGGAGCTGGCGAGCAGATTTCGCTGCCGTTTGTCAAGCTCCGGTTATGGTACTCGCCAGTGAGATGGCAGGTCCTTGTTCAAATCTCATCTTCCCTATCAAGAGAAGGGAGGACTTGACCCAGGAGTCTATCCCACCCTGGGTGAGTACCCCAGCCCCTAGGCTAATGGGTTTTAAGGGAGGGCCTCCTCCTCAACCTCCACCCCGAGGCCATTTTGTTTCAGACCCTGCATGCAGCTTGAGCCTTTTTACTCTTGGTTTGTGATCACAAGCAGAGCTATGTGCCTCCTGCGGCACCTGTGTCTGTAAGCGGGGTAGAGCTTAGCGCATGCTCTTCTGGTCAGCATCTCCCGTTGGCAGGCTGGCTTTGGTGTTTTGCTTTCTGAGGGGTCTGTTGCTCCCTATTTATTGTATAGGAAGTTGGTATGGTAAAGTGTATTGAGTAAAGTAAACTTTTGAGAACTGGAAATTTCCCCCAAATAGAGAGGCAGTAGCATGGGGACGAGGATGCATGTAACCACATACTTTGGCTCATCGGTTAATCATGTAAACAGTTACATTTCCACATCCCCAGTAGGGACCCTTTGTGCCTAACCTAGGGCTGCGGATTGCACTGTCTCTTCAGTGTTGCAACTCCTGAGTTCCTTCATGGATTCCACCTTAGAGACTGGCTCTGTACAGAACTCTCATGCAGGCCAATGACAGATCTGTATGCAGTGGTTTCCAAGATCCTGTTGAGAATCTCTCGTAGAGCTGTGAAAGACTCAGTAATCACATGCTTAGATGCTTTCAACTTGATGACTCTGTCCTTTCGCTTAAGGAGGTTGATTGTATCTTTTATTTTAGTCAGTGAAACATTTAAAGAACATATATACTTGCATCTAATTTAAATAGTCTTTATAATTTAATAACTTATAATGCCTTTAATGTTGCAGCACTTTCACTACTCTTACTGCTGTTTCTGTGATGCTTCTAGATTTGAAATGGTTTTCTCCTCTCTGGTGCTTTACTTAAAATCCTCTGGATTATACAGTTTAAATTGGTGCCTCTGCGGAGAATTAATGTAACTCTTCTTTGCAAGCCATTTGTAAAAGTAGCCAATCATACAATAAACTGGGCTCTTTGCTTTCCCATCAGGTTCTCTTGGAAAAGTACAAGTATGTGGAGAATTTCTGTTTGATTGATGGCCGCCTCCTCATCTGCACAGTCTCCTGTCTCTTTGCCATCGTGGCTTTAATTTGGGACTATCTGCATCCCTTTCCCGAATCTAAACCTGTTCTTGCATTCTGTGTGGTATCATATCCTTTACTGTGTGCTTCAGATTTAAGATATGTTGGGGAAAGACACATACAAGTAAAAAATATTGATAAGGTGTTTCTCTACTTCAGCAGTGGGGAAGTAAACATGGTAGGTCCTGCCTGAATCTCACAGGCAGTGGGACTGGCTTGATTTTTATTTGTGTTTTATTTTAACATCAGCGTCCCCTTCTGCTTCATTTTAGCATAAGAAATGTGTATTTCTGTAAACAGATTCCTCTGTCACCAGTATGAGTGATGCTACAGATCAGGTGCTGGGAGTGAAATGACAAGCTAGAGCAATTGTCAGAGCTTGCCATCAAGGAATAACAGGCAGTGTAAAGGTTGGGAGGAGGACAGCAGTATAAATGTAAGTGACATTTACAGAACAGCCAGCAAATCTGAACTGTTGAGTAACGTGTAGTATTTTTTTTTTCCCAGCACTGTACTCTGCCATTCTGAATACTGACTACTGTTTGGTTGGAAGAGTTGATGTCATGAGTTGTCTATACTAAGCCCTGTTGAGACTGATGTCTACAGAGTATAAAACTCCTCTCTGTTCATCATTCTCTAGGAATTGTGCAGGGGGACAGTGTAGGGTTCTAATTTCTACTGTTCTACTGACTTGCTGTGTGGCCCTTGACGACAACACGGGGATTATTTCCTTCTGTAGATAGATGTTGCCAACAAAATTTCAATGAAATAACTGAAAATGCCATTTAGTCTTTGATATTCAGACTTGATTGTCTTTTATTCTCTTGATTTTTCTATCTGACACTCTCATTCAAGAGAGGTTCTAATAAATGCGCCCACCACTCCTGTCGCCTCGAGCACTGATCTCTGGTCTTGTGACTTAAGACTTTTAAGAACTAGAGAACGAGACGTATTTGCATTTAATTTGTTCATTCTAATAAATATGTCAACCAAGAGCCAAGCTCTGAATGATCTTATCAGAGTTAAGAGGCCATTAAATACCCCGGGTGCTGTGCGGAGATGAATGATTTATTTGTAGGCATGCCATTGTTCATGAGTCCTAGTTGTCACAGTTGCCTGCTCTCTTTTTCCTTTTAATTTCTTTAACTTTCCCGAACTTATTTTGTGATGATGGGAATCCTGACCGTCTATACCTCATACAAGGAGAAGAGCATCTTCCTGGTAGCACATAGAAAAGATCCTGCAGGAATGGACCCTGATGACATCTGGCAACTCTCCTCCAGTCTAAAAAGGTATTGTTGCTTTTCGAATCACATTTACTAAAGGACTGTAGTGACAGGACACACAAGCCCTGCTGAGACCTGTGATTTGCCTAGTTACTGAGGGGTAGGAATGTCCTTTCTGCTTCTTGTTGGGTCTGTCTCCTTTTTCTGGACAAACTTACTCAGAACAATACAGGAGCCAAGTGGCTGGTGTGTCTGTGTTTGTTTGCTGTATGTTGGCATAAGCCTTATCCAAAGGCTACATCTGTTTCATGCACTACATTGCCTCCCTGTTGGATTCTGGGCAATATTCAAAGTGTCTGTTATGTCAGAAGCACTGAATGGTGTGAGAGATGCTACTATGGAGCCCATCCTCCTCTGTCTGTTCTGTTGTTAGGACTAACAGGGAATCCTCTCCTCCCCCCGGTATTTTCTGTTTTCTGTATTGGGGTTTCTCATCCTGTGGGTCCCCAGAATGTTTCAAAGGGTTATGCAGCAGCAGAGCTGCAACCAGGGTGGGACTGGTAGGGCACAAAGCTGAGGAGTGGGTGGGACAAAACTGGTAAGGGATGGTATTGACTTCCTTTTTTGCACTGGCTTCAGAGCTAGATGCTTAGCTAGCATTTGTCACTCTTCAGCTGCCCAGCTCTGAAGGCCAAATTTGAGTTGGTTGCACTGCAACCCCAGGAGCCAGGTCACAACCCCACTCAGACACGTGATCTGGTCAGGGCCATGACCAAACCTGAGTGGTGCTGCAACCCTTGAGGTTGCAACACCCAGAGTGGAGAACCAAGCCCAGCCAGCCCCACAGCACTGAATTTGCCACGGGGGTGAGTGCTGGGCAGGACTTGACCAAACCCACCACAGGACCTCCACCCCCAAACTATGGGTCACGACAGGTCTTGAACATTTACAAATAAGTCCTGAGCTCACACAGAGGCCTGAGACCCGCTCTGGTTAAGAACCACTGCTCTGTACCGCACTCTTGTAGGGGGTGTATTTGTAAGTCATTGCATTCCCTTTTAGTCATTGCTTAGCCAGGTGAAGTCTTTTTCCTTCTTCAGTCAGTTTCTTCTGTCCTTTAGTCATTTAGGCCTGGTCTTTCAGCCCTTATAAAAGCAGACCCATTAAGACTAACTATCTGCATGAATGCAGATTGTAGTGCTGGACGTTTTGTTGTTTTTATTTGAGTTCCTAACTCATTGTGATTTCTAGTTTTGAGAAGGCTAAAACTTACATGCAGTATTCAGTTTTTTGTCTCCTCTAACAAGTGGCACTCACTGCCACAAGATATTGGAATCCTACAAGTTATGAATTAAAACAGAAACCTTTTAAATGAATGAGAGAGTTGGCTTAGAAAGGCTAAAAGAATAAGGGTTATGAACCTTTTGGCTTCAGGCATAAACCAGCCTCTGGAGCTGGAACTGGGGTCATGGTGCGGCTGTTCTAGTAGGGACAGCTGCACTGTGGTCCTGCTTCAGCACGTGGGACAGCCAAATATGGCCAAAAGAGCCATATTTGGCTCACAAGCCATAGGTTGCCAACCCCTGCTTTAAAATATCTGGTTACCAGCTGCTGTCAGAGATGGGCCACAATGATTCATATGTATCAGGGCTACTCAACCCGTGGCCTGCAGTGCACTTTGAGTTTATGCGGGGCTCAACCCACGGCCCATGGGTGGGATCCTATGAACATGGCCTCCAATAGGAACATGCTTCACAATAGAGAGCCGTCTCCCAGGTGAGGTGAGCATTGAAGATGCAGGCAGGCAGGCTGGCTGGAATAGATGGGTGCAGGGTGTCAGTGTTTCTAGCCCCCAGGGAAGAGGTGCCAGGTGCGCCAAGGCATTGTGTGAAAGAAACTGTTTGCACATACATGCTAATAAATATGCAAATATACGCAACCACACTTAAGTTGTGGCCCTCTGCGTGTGCTGTGAGTATCATTGTAGCCCCTGGGGCTTCCAAAGTTCAGTAGCCCTGATATATATGCATATAATGGCAGAGAGTTGCCTCCCTGTTTGTGATTTAATTTGCTTTTTATTCCTGCTGTGTAAAATATATTTTAATTAAATGTGTTAAACAGTCAGGCTTTTGGACACACAAAAGCAGTTTATCAATTGAAACCATGAAAGCTGAGCAGGAAGGAAGTGAGGGTGCGAGAGCTGACAGCACTTCTGTTCCCTTTTTAGGGCAGAGAAAACTCTTCTGTAGAACTACATGAACCAATTTAAAGTAGGGAAATGTTACATTAAACCCCAGAGTGTGGCTTCTGAAATTCTGGGATGTGGCTCACTTAACAGTTAAGTCAAAGATGAGGTTATCCTGAAAAGATCATATGGATGCATATTTGGAAAAAACCAAGCACACCTCTAGAAACTCACACAAAATGTTGAAAACTTCCATGGCTATTGATTGTTCTGAACCTGTTGCATAGTCTCTGCCATTTTCAGGAAGACAGGTTCACTGTGACATGGAGAAATTGATCTTCATTGATATGTGAAGAAAGCTCTTAATTTTGTCTGTTTGCTGACTCGGACTCTCTGCCAATATGTTTATCATCACTCTGTTATTTAAGCACCTGAAAGGAAAAATAAGTGAAGTTATTGCTTAAGGAGGCTAGAATCTCTCCTACAAATCCAGAACTCATCTGTCTGGGAAGGAATTACAAAAATTAATTTCAAGCAAAGCTGCATCTTAAATGCATATTGATGTTTAACAAGAAGCAGGACTACAATTCAAGAGTTTGCCCATTTGGTATATATGGTCATGCCAATTCTCTTCCAGAATATGAGCTGAGGAAGTGGGTCTGGACCACGAAAGCTTATTAGTCTTAAAAGTGCTAAATAGTTTTTCCTTCAGTTTGACCTTATAACAGAAAACAGCAGCAAGGTCAGAGCTATCAACAGCCATGGAGAAGTTTGAATGTCACTAGTTATTTTAACTCTGATGTTCTTTTTGGGAGTAGAGCTTTCTTAAATTAACATTACAAACCCTTGAATATCAAGTTATAATTTATCAATACTGTATGTTGCAGCATCTTTTGTCATAGAAGGTGGAGCATTGCATGCTGGGACCTGGGCTTTACTGCTGTGGTAAAGACTGGGGATGTTACATTGTGTTCCATTTGTTCAAACCATGACTCGGGTTCTCTTTCTATGTCCCTTCAAGGTTTGATGACAAATACACCCTGAAATTGACTTTCATCAGTGGGAAAACCAAACAGCAGAGGGAAGCAGAGTTCACCAAATCCATCGCGAAATTCTTTGATAACAATGGAACATTAGTCATGGAAGCCTTTGAACCGGAAATCTCCAAACTTCATGACAGTTTGGCCACGGAAAGAAAAACAAAATAACAATTCCAATGGTCACCTTCCTGCTGGGATCATGCTAAATTAATGCCAATAAAGTGAATTAGCAAAGAATGTTACTTGCCTCTGTTTTTGTCCTGAAATCCTATTTAATTCTGGATAAATCAGGATTTTTTAAACTTGGATCCAAGACCTTGAAGCTAATGCCTAGTTACAGTTGGTTTAGATCTGTTTGGTTGCAGTTTCTAACCTGCCTTTCAGGTTGCTCTGTCACTTTTGATATGATATTGGATGATATTTGACCTATCGAAGATGTTTAGGAGGGAAGTTTTTGCTCAATGCGGTATTGACTTCCTCCATTTTACCTGGCAGTGCTTTATAGTACATAGTTCTGTGCCATGCAGTGTTTGGGGAATTTTAGCATTCATATTTTGCTGGTTTCATTTTATCCTTTTTCTTAGTGAATCTTTGTTAGGAATTCAGGACAAAACCTTTATGTAAAACTACTCTGTCCATTCACAAACAAGTGTTTTTCTTTATTTTTATATTTTATCTGATTGGGGAATGGGTGGGTGGGATCAATTTTTATATAAAACCTTTTATCTGTTGGAAAAATATTGAGACTGCAAATATACTACTTCTGTATGCTAGAGCACGGTTATCTACAAGATAAAAAAATAAAAGCAATGGCATTTTTAGAGCTGTAAATGTCCTCCATGTTTGTCCGACTGACGCATTTCCTATTGAGATTCTGTTCGGTGTGTCCCTGATATAAACTGTCATTTTCTAAGTGATTTTTTTTTTCAAATAAAAGGAAAACAGATGTGAAAACAGTGTTGGGATTGTCATGGGGTAGAAGTTAAAGGAGCCCACTCATCCTGAAGACCACATTCCTAGCTTAAAAAAAACACGATACCCACTCCTATGTTACATACATACCTGAGATCGCTAACACTGAAGAGGACCCCAGATCCACAGAGGAACTTACATGCTTATAGCCCTTTTGCCCTTTGGTGTGGAATTAAGTGCACAGCTGCTGTTCTTGCTAGAAACTGCTCAGGTACTTAGAATCATAGAATAATAGGACTGGAAGGGACCTCGAGAGGTCATCGAGTCCAGCCCCCCGCCCTCAAGGCAGGATCAAGCTCCGTCTACACCATCCCTGACAGATGTCTATCTAACCTGTTCTTAAATATCTCCAGAGAGGGAGATTCCACCACCTCCCTTGGCAATTTATTCCAATATTTGACCACCCTGACAGTTAGGAATTTTTTCCTAATGTCCAATCTAAACCTCCCCTGCTGCACTTTAAGCCCATTACTCCTTGTCCTGTCCTCAGAAACCAAGAGGAACAAATTTTCGCCTTCCTCCTTGTGACACCCTTTTAGATATTTGAAAACCGCTATCATGTCCCCCCTTAATCTTCTTTTTTCCAAACTAAACAAGCCCAGTTCATGAAGCCTGGCTTCATAGGTCATGTTCTCTAAACCTTTAATCATTCTTGTCGCTCTTCTCTGTACCCTTTCCAATTTCTCCACATCTTTCTTGAAATGTGGCGCCCAGAACTGGACACAGTACTCCAGCTGAGGCCTAACTAGTGCAGAGTAGAGTGGCAGAATGACTTCACGAGTTTTGCTTACAACACACCTGTTGATACAACCTAGAATCATATTTGCTTTTTTGGCAACAGCATCACACTGTTGACTCATATTCAACTTGTGGTCCACTATGACCCCTAGATCCCTTTCCGCCATGCTCCTTCCTAGACAGTCGCTTCCCATCTTGTATGTATGGAACTGATTGTTCCTTCCTAAGTGGAGCACTTTGCATTTCTCTTTATTAAACCTCATCCTGTTTACCTCTGACCATTTCTCTAACTTGCTAAGGTCATTTTGAATTATGTCCCTATCCTCCAAAGAAGTCGCAACCCCACCCAGTTTGGTATCATCTGCAAACTTAATAAGAGTACTCTCTATCCCAATATCTACATCATTGATGAAGATATTGAACAGTACGGGTCCCAAAACAGACCCTTGAGGAACTCCACTTGTTATCCCTTTCCAGCAGGATTTAGAACCGTTAACAACAACTTGTGTGCAAACAAGGGGTTTCCAGCTGTGAATTACAAGCACAGGTGCCTTCATCCAGCTGGGACATAAATGCCTATCTTTTGAGAGAGGTGGAGCTTAGGACACATCTTTCATCAGGATCTGCTATTATCTGAACTAGACAACTACCCACCGGGCATGCTGGCTCTAGTGGGTCTCATTCTCAAGGCGCAAACTCTCCCCATGCATCCAAGCTGGGTTTTGTAGATGCCCCTGTCCCCTTGTGGATCTGGGCCATTGACTCCCTTCAGTTTCTGTATTTGACACCACTTTTTCAGATGTCTGTTTTTCGGAGAAACTGCCCAGCTGAAAAGACTTTTCTAACCATCAGCACAGGAATAAAACTACTCTTCCATCTTAAAATGATACAAAAACCCCATTGCCTTTCAAAACAATTAAACTATTGCCCTTTAAAAACCAGCAATGGACTAAGACGGCTCATTCTTGTATTTGAAAACGAGTTGTGCTTTTTGTTTTGTTGAAGGGACTTTGCTTTCTTCATGTTAAAAAGGTGAGATTACAGGACTTTATTAGTATTGTGCTTCTTTGCATTGTCTGCAGGGACCAAGAGTGCACCATGCCAGACACCATACAAAATATAACACAAAGGGGTCTGACTGAAGGGCTTACAAACTTTGTCACTCTCTTTTCTAAATAATAAATAAAAGGTGGAGCATGCTGGTTGTGGTGGAGAACTGCTTGTTCCTGTACTAGGAACCCAGGAGAAAAGTTAATGGGGGAGGGAGCTGCTATTGGAACCACCATCTTGTAGAGAGGGATTTTTCCACAAGCATTGGGTCAAGCTAGAAAGTAATGGCAGCCTCCTTCAGTGAGATGGGCCAAGGCTGAGCACTCTTAAAGCTGTCCAGCCTTTAGAGAAGACAAAATACGTAAGAAGCTGCTGTGTTGCTCAGGATGCTCTGAACTAAAGGGAAAGTGGAGGATGGTGAGGAACTCCTGAGAGCAGCCATCCCCACACCCTCTGTGCCTTCTAGCCAGGTTTTGCTCAGCTGGAGGAAGAGTGTGCACATGACACTTGTATAAAAGTACGTTGGAGGGCTCCTTGCCTGCAGGAGCCTCAAAAACCACATCCATTCTGTTGTAGACAGCATAAGGAACTGATAAATAAACCTCATTTAGTCTAGCATCCATCTGCAGCTGGTTCCTGCTGGAAGGAGTTTTGGGGTGGAGATCACTAGCAAGGGATATAAAGTCAAACTTCAGATCTTGTTATGGGGCTCCCTATCAAAGCTTGGTCCCTGGGAAACCAAGCACAGGATGACCTGCTCTTCCATTCTGCCTCCTGCTATTTGTGTCCCAGAGACTTTAATCCATTTGTGCTAACACAGTAGCAATTCAACTGCCACTGATTCCATTTATGACTGTGCTAGCCCCTGCTAAGCCAGTGCTAACTTGACAGTGCCACACTGTTCTCTCCTGGTTACCAGCTGGCTAGCCTACTGTCCTGAGGAATGAAGGTCTTGGAGTGAGCTGGATCTGGGACCAGAGCACAGTGCTTCTTGCCACTGTAGTGAAGTGGAGGGCAGCAGGCTGGTAGGGCAGTGGAATGGAGGAGCAAGCTGCAAGGTATCTCTGGATTCTGCTGCTGGGACGAGTGGAGGGGCTGACCCCTGCTGCCACCTCATGCTAGGCCTCCCCTAGGTATTCCTTTGGGCTGTCCTGGGACCTGCAGCTAACAAGGTGGACTGTCCTGTCCAAATGATAGTTGAGATGGTTACTCGGGGGCTCCCAAAAGGGAGGGGCAAGGGATGACCGCCCTAAGCCAGTTCTGCTGGCTCTGGTACTATTCAATATTTTTGTTAATGTTTTCTATGATGGAATAGACATGCTTATAGTATTTGCAGATGACACCAAGCTGGGAGGGGTTGCAAGCACTTTGAAAGGCAGATTTCAAATTCAAAATGTCCTTGACAAATTGGGGAATTGCTCTGAATTCCACAAGATGAAAATTCAGTAAAGACAAATGCAAAGTGATTTACTTAGGAAGGAAAAGGCAAACACCTAATTACAAAATGAGGAGTAGCTGTCTGAGTGGTGGTAGTGCTGAAAAGGATCTGGAGGTTATAACGAACCACAAAGGGAATGTCAGTAACCCATGTGATACAACTGCAAAAAAAAAAGGCTTATGTGATTCTGGGGCATAGTAACAAAAGTGGTGTGTGTAAGATATAGGAGGTAAATGACCTGCTCCAGTCAACACTGGTGAGCTCCCAGCTGGAGTGCTGTGTCCAGTTCTGGGAATCACAATTTAGGAAGGATGAGTACAAATTGGAAAAGGTCCATAGAAGAGCAACAAAAATGATTAAAGGCTTAGAAACCCTGACCTATAAGCAAAGGCTGAAAAATTGGGCATGTTTAGTAAAGAGAAAAGAAGACTGAGGGGGGATCTTAGACTTATGTGTAGTGCTGGGGAGGAGCCGGTGGTCGTGGTTCATGTTGGTACCAATGACATAGGGAAGGGTAGGAGAGATGTCCTGGAGGCTAAATTTAGGCTGCTAGGAAAGAGACTGAAATCCAGGACCTCTATGGTGGCATTCTCGGAAATGCTTCCAGTTCCACGCGCAGGGCCAGGTAGGCAGGCAGAGCTTCAGAGTCTCAGTGCGTGGATGAGACGATGGTGTAGGGAAGAGGGATTTAGATTTATTAGGAACTGGGGACACTTCTGGGAGAGGGGGAGCCTATACAGGAAGGATGGGCTCCACCTAAACCAGGGTGGAACCAGACTGCTGGCACTAAACATTCAAAAGGCCGTAGAGCAGTTTTTAGACTAAGAGATGGGGGAAAGCCAATTGGTGCGGAGATGCACGTAAATTGGAGGGAGACTTCTCTTAGAGGAAAATCCATTGATAGAGATTCTCTAAGCTGTCATCAGAAAGAGAGGAGGGGAGAGGACAAACCATGGGCCAGAGCAGACAAACAACCGCATTCTAAGGAATCCAATGCATCAGGGAAGGGCAGACAAATAAGCAGTGGCAAATTTTTAAAATGCTTCAACACAAATGCTAGGAGTCTGACTAAAGATGGGTGAACTGGAGTACCTCGTATTAAATGAGGAGATTGACATAATAGGCATCACTGAAACCTGGTGGAATGAGGAAAATCTGTGGGACACAATCATACCGGGATATAAAATATATAGAAAGGATAGAGCAGGCCGGGTGGGTGGCGGAGTGGCACTGTATGTGAAAGATAATGTAGAATCAAATGAAATAAAAATATTAAATGAATCAACACGTTCCATAGAATCGCTATGGATAGTAATTCCATGCTCCAATAATAAGAAATTAGCAGTAGGGATATATTACCGACCACCTGATCAGGACAGCGATACTGCCATTGAAATGCTGAGGGAGATTAGAGAGGCTACCAAAATAGAGAACTTTATAATAATGGGGGATTTTAATTACCCCCATATTGACTGGATACATGGCACCTCAGGAAGAGAAGCGGAGATCAAATTTCTCAATGGCTTAAATGACTGCTTCTTGGAGCAGCTGGTGCAGGAACCCACAAGGGGAGAGGCAATTCTCGATTTAGTCCTGAGTGGAGTGCAGGATCAGGTCCAGGAAATAACCGTTACAGGACCGCTTGGGACTAGTGACCATAATATAATAACATTCAACATTCCTGTGGTGGGAAGAACACCTCAGTAGTCCAGCACCCTGGCATTTAATTTCAAAAAGGGGAATTACACAAAAATGAGGAGGTTAGTTAAACAGAAATTAAAAGGCACAGTGACTAGAGCCAGATCCCTGAAAGCTGCATGGAAACTTTTTAAAGACACCATAATAGAGGCTCAACTTAAATGTATACCCTAAATTAAAAAATATAGCAAGAGACCTAAAACAATGTCACTGTGGCTTAACCGCCATGTAAAAGAAGCAGTGAGGGACAAAAAGGTATCTTTTAAGAATTGGAAGTCCAATCCTAGTGAGATAAATAGAAAGGAACATAAACACTATCAAATCAAATGTAAAAATGTAATAAGAAAAGCAAAAAAAGATTTTGAGGAACAGCTAGCCAAAAACTCAAAAGGAAATAACAAAATGTTTTTTAAGTACATTAGAAGCAGGAAGCCTGCTAAAAAACCTGTGGGTCCCCTAGATGATCGAGCTATAAAAGGAGCAATCAAGGACGATAAAGCCATTGTGGAGAAACTAAATGATTTCTTTGCTTCAGTCTTCACGGCTGAGGACGTTGGGGAGATTCCCGAATCTGCACCGTCCTTTGTGGGTGATGAATCTGAGGAACTGTCCCGGATTGAAGTGTCATTAGAGGAGATTTTGGAACAAATAGAAAAACTTAATGTTAACAAATCTCCGAGACTGGATGGCATTCATCCAAGGGTTCTAAAAGAACTCAAATGGGAAATTGCTGAGCTATTATCTGTGGTTTGTAACCTATCCTTTAAATCGGCTTCCGTACCTAATGACTGGAAAGTAGCCAACGTGACACCAATATTTAAAAAGGGCTCTAGAGGCGATCCTGGCAATTACAGATGGGTAAGTCTAACTTCAGTACCGGGCAAATTAGTCAAAACAATAGTAAAGAATAAAATTGTGAAGCATGTAGAAGAACATAATTTGTTGGACAGAAGTCAACATGATTTCTGTTAAGGGAAATCCTGTCTTACTAATCTATTAGAGTTCTTTGAAGGGGTTAACAAGCATGAGGATAAGGGGGATCCAGTAGATATAGTATACTTGGATTTTCAGAAAGCCTTTGACAAGGTCCCTCACCAAAAGCTCTTGTGTAAATTACATGGCCATGGGATAAGAGGGAAGGTCCTTTCTTGGATTGCGAACTGGTTAAAAGACAGGAAGCAAAGGGTAGGAATAAATGGTAAATTTTCAGATTGGAGAGGGGTAACTAGTGGTGTACCCCAAGAGTCAGTCCTGGGACCAATCCTTTTCAACTTATTCATAAATGATCTGGAGAAAGGGGTAAGCAGTGAGGTAGTAAAGTTTGCAGATGATACCAAACTGTTTAGGATAGTCAAGACAGAAGCAGACTGTGAGGGACTCCAAGAAGATCTCACCAAACTCAGTGATTGGGCAGCAAAATGGCAAATGAAATTTAATGTGGATAAGTGTAAAGTAATGCACATTGGGAAAAATAACCCCAACTATATGTACAGTATGATGGGGGCTAATTTGGCTACGACAAATCAGGAAAGGGATCTTGGAGTTATCGTGGACAGTTCTCTGAAAACTTCCACGCAGTGTGCAGCGGCGGTCAAAAAGGCAAATAGGTTGCTAGGAATTATTAGGAAAGGGATAGAAAATAAGACCCAGAATATCTTACTGCCCCTGTATAAAACGATGGTACGCCCACATCTTGAATACTGTGTACAGATGTGGTCTCCTCACCTCAAAAAAGATATTTTGGCCTTGGAAAGGGTTCAGAAAAGGGCAACTAAAATGATTAGGGGTTTGGAGCCGGTCCCATATGAGGAGAGGTTAAAGCAACTGGGACTTTTCAGTTTAGAAAAGAGGAGACTGAAGGGGGATATGATAGAGGTCTATAAAATCATGAGTGGTGTGGAGAGGGCCGATAAAGAAAAGTTATTTATTAGTTCCCTAAATAGAAGAACTAGAGGACACCAAATGAAATTAATGGGTAGCAGGTTTAAAACGAATAAAAGAAAGTTCTTCTTCACACAGCGTGTAGTCAACCTGTGGAATTCCTTGCCAGAGGAGGTTGTGAAGGCTAGGACTGTAATAGAGTTTAAAGAGAAGCTAGATAATTTCATGGAGGTTAGGTCCATAAAAGGCTATGGTGTCCTTGGCCTCTGTTTTTCAGAGGCTGGAGAGAGATGGCAGGAGACAAATCGCTTGATCATTTGTCTTTGGTCCACCCTCTCTGGGGCATCTGGTGCTGGCCACTGTCGGTAGACAGGATACTGGGCTAGAAGGACCTTTGGTCTGACCTAGTACGGCCGTTCTTATGTTATGTTCTTATGTTATGTATCTGATAACAGTCTTCTAGTATGTCAAGGGCTTTTATAGAGGGGATGGGAATGAAATTGTTCTTCTAGAAGGTAGGACAAGAAGTTAAGAGCTAAATCTGCAACAAGAGAGGTTTTTAAAAACATAAGAACATCTAGCCCAGTATCCTGTCTTCTGACTGGCCAATACCACATGCCCCAGAGGGAGTGAACAGAACAGGTAAACATCACTTGATCCCCTCTCCTGTCATTCATTTCCAGCCTCTGACAAACAGACTAAGAACACCATTGCTACCCATCCTGGTTAATAAGTACTGATAGACCTAATCTCCATACATTTATCTAGTTCTTTTTTTAATGCTGTTAAAATCTTGGTCTTCACAACATCCTCTGGCAAGGAGTTCCACAGATTGTGCACGTCATGAAGAAAAACTTCCTTTTGTTTTAAACCTGCTACCTATTAATTTCATTTGCTGACACTTAATTCTTATGTTATGGGAGCAAGTAAATAACTTTACCTCAGGTGATTGGACTCGTCAAATTCTTGGGGTCCCTTTCTTCCCTACATTTCTATGACAATGAAATCCCAAAGGGATATGGCCTTCTTGCAGATCAACCTATTGGATTGGTTTTTAAGGAGGTCTGGCTACAGCTTTGACAGCCACATGTGATGGCTGGTTAGGTAGCGGCCTGCCTGCATGCAAATGCTTGGAATTCACTGATTTTTATTACAATATGTCTGTACCAAACAGCCTCCAAAATGGAACCAGGCAGAGGGGGGCAGCTGCTGGGTTTGGCTTTGAGCATCCCATTTCTGGTCTGATCCTGCTCTTTAAAATATGGTGCAACTGAAAAAGGCAACAGGAATCCAAAGCGCCAAGCCAACATTTTCCAGCTTTCTTCAATGCTTCCCTGAAAGTAATGGAACTGCCATAACCACTTCAGAAAGGTCGCCGTGTTAATCTGTAAGTTTAAAAATGAGTATTCCTCTGGAACCTTAGAGACTAACAGAAATATATGTTATTATGAAGACCCATCAGATGAATGGGAATGGAAATAACAGAATCCCATGTAGAACTCAAGGTAATGAAGCTAATTAAGTGGCCTGGATGTGTTCCATTCATTGCTTTTGATGTAAAAATGCTAATGTCAAAGGCAGGGGAAATTGGCTTTGTAGTTCGTTAACCAGTTAATGTCTTTATTCAAGCCCAGGATAACTGTCAGATTTGTAGGTGAATTCCAGTTCTGCAGTCTCTCTCTGTAATGGGGTCTTGAAATTACTCTGCAGAAGAATGGCAACTTTTGAGTTACCAGGTACAGCTACCTGGTGGCAGACAGGGACAGGTCTTGCTGCTCCCAGCACCCTGCAGTGTCCAAGTCTTGCAGAGCTGGGAGTGCAGGGTGGAATCCGAGAGTAGCAGGTGAGAAGGTGGCTAGGGTATCTGGTGCCATGGGGTTGGAAGAAGGTCTGAGGGAGGGGATTCAGTGCCATGGGGAGGTCGGGACTGGTGTGAGGGACGGGGCCTGTCTCTTTAACCCTCATTGTGGGCAGAGCCGCCTCTGCAAATGGGGGCGGGGCTTCGCTCAGCTGTTCGTTTCCACCTCCCCTTGAAGCATGGGGCTCAGGAGCTAGGCTGAGTGGTTCTGCCTGCACCCCAGCTGGTTACGTGGAACTTGCCGGGTTTCAGCTTCTGCCTTCACGTCTCTTGTTTTTCGGCTACTTGGTCTAGTCTGCACCGCTGGCCGTTGGAAAGAGCAGGAAGCCCGGACAGGGGTGAGACCGCAACCGGTCTGCGTTGGGGACAGCAATGGGGGATTGTCTAGCACCGTGATCACCAACAGGTCAATCGCAATCGACTGGTTGATTGCGAGGCCTCCGACCAGTCGATCGCGAAGCGTCCTGTCCGCCCCGCTTCCATTTCCCTCCCACCACCGAGAAGCCCCACTACCTACCTCAAGTGAAAATGGAAGTAGTGTTGGCTTCCCGGGGATGGACAGAAGTCCCGCAGCTTAGTGCCACTTCCGGCGATTCCACTTCCAGTGCGCTAGCTGCTCTGCCTGGTGTACTGCGGGAGGGAGCATTGGCTCCCTGCACTGCACAGGAGGGGTGAGTCAGTCCCGGGGGAGGCGCACATGGGGGGGTAGGCCCTGGGGCAGGCGTGCACGGGGCTTCCCTGCACCGAGGGGGGTCGACCCCGGGGTAGGCATGCGCTGGTTTCCCTCTGGGGGGGGGGAATCCTGGGAGGAGGCTGATGCAGGGGACTCTTTGCCTCCACTGGCACCCCACTCCCCACTCCCCAGACCCTACTCACCAGCCACAGAACTGTCCCCACTCCCCTGTCTCCACTCCCCGAACTCTGTCCCCACTCTCCTGTCCCCAGCTATAGAATTCTGTCCTCACTCCCCTGTTCCCAGCCACAGAACTCTGTCCCTATTCCCGTCCCCACTCCCCGAATTCTGTCCCCACTGGCACCCTGTCCCCAGCTGCAGAACCCTGTCCTCTGCCCTCCCAGAACCCTGTTCCCTCTTCCCTGCCCCCAGCCACAGAACTCTGTCCCCACAAAATGTATAATTATAAATGCTTCATTTTAGATTTAAATAGCATGAATAAAAAAAGACCATTTATTTCATAACTATAAACACATGATTTTAATTTTATATATTGCATAATTTAAAAATAAACTGTTTATCAGAGTGTGTAAGTAAGGGCTGGGGATAGCAAGTGATGGACAGGAGGAGAATAGAGAGGGCGGGGCTTTAAGGAAGGGGCGGGGCGGTAGATCTTCACCTGTTCTGAGATTTAAAAAGAGATCTTGGGTGTAAAAAGGTTGGAGACCACTGGTCTAGCAGGTCGGCACCGTCTAGCTGATGGTAAACTTGCTGGGCTTGTGCTGGGAAAGTCTAGCGGAAGGTGCCTGTTTGTGGTTTGGTGACAGTCGAGCGGCGGCCGGGTTCTGATCTCTGTGACGCTGGTGTAAACTCAGAGCCAGCATAAATGAACAGAATTTAGTCCTAGCTCTCTGCTGATCACAATGGATCCTGCTGCCCTTTAAATTAGTAGGAAATAAGCCTGCTCTGAGCCTTGAACTGGTTTCTTGAGATCAGGCAGAGTCTATGGCAGAGGTGGGAAAAGAAGCCAGATCTCCCGATTTGTGGTTTAACCATGGGGCCATGCCTTCTTCTGTGGCCAGCGATTCTTATAACAAAAATAAAATGTCTGTTGTAATCTAGGTCGATCCGTTGGTGTTTCTCTTTCTGTTTCTTTCTGCACTCCCTCCCTATCCCAGCTGTTGTTGAAGACAGGCAGAAGTTTTTCATTGGCACTTTAATTTAAAAATGTGGTGATTGCATTTCTCCCAACATTATCTATGAAACCTCAGTGTGGGGCGTAAACTGCCCCATTTGTCTTGGAAGCATGTGGGAAACGATGGGTGTCATCAGAGCTCGGTCAAAAGAAAGAGCATCAAAAGGAAACTGAAAGAAGAATGTGCATAGCAGGAGGTGGGACCATAACCCTGGCTCTGCAGCATTCTCAGTTAACGTGTAACCCTGACAGGTGGAATTAAACCCGGACCTTTGGAGATGAGTGCCCGGTGCTGAGATGAGGCCGAAGACAGGAGCTTCGATCAAGGTAATTCCTTGTGCCCAGACATGGAGTCGCTGGGCACCAACTCTGTTTCCGTGCCCTGATTGCATTGCCAAGATGCTTCTCCTAAGTTAGAAATGCTGCCACTGAAGATAGCGGTGTAGACAGCACTTGGAAGTCCTGCCTCAGACGAAAGCCCTCTCTCCCATGCCCTAGGGTTCAGAGCCTGCCTGTGCTGCTCACAGGAGTGCAACTGCCCTGGGTCTGCCAGCCTGGGCTGGGAGGCTCACTCCAAAACGAGGTGCAGGCATCTACCTCCTACAACAGCAGCTGGAGAGAAGGAGGCTGGGCCAGGGACCTGTCTGGGATTGTGACAGTCCATTTCCTATGGAACTGGAGCTGCGAGAGTGGAGGCAAGACACATGTCTGGCTGGATCCATATAGGGAGGATAAAGTAGGAGCCAGCGCTGCCCTCATGGGAGCCACTGCAGCCCAGCCTGTGCTCCCTTAGGGGAAGGCAAAATCAGGAGACTTAAAATAAGGCTCTTTGATCCCCATTTTGGCACCTGCTTGGTTTTCTGAAGTGCTGTGGGTCCAGCAGCTCCCCCCTGGGGATGAAATGAAGGGTGAGTAGCTCAGGTTGCATGCAGGGGGTAGCTAAGGACTGTGGGCAGCTAGGAAGTCGCTCAGGCTGCAGGGGGGTAGCTAGGAGCTGTGTGTGAGCAGGAGGTAACTCGGGGCAGGAGCAGGGTAACTAGAGGCTGTATGCCTGCAGCCCCTGTTCCCTGAAGGCTTTGCCAGCCATGGAGCTGGGTCCACCTCCGCTGTGGCTCTTACTGGCTGTGTGAGAAAAGGGGTTTGGGAGCTGAGGGGCAGCTTCCACACCCTGCAACAATAGCAGCAGCAAGAGAGGAGGGAACAGCACAGCTGCCTATGCCATGACACCAACCAGAGGAGCAGCTGCCCCTCAGTGCTTGGTTCTGGCTTCCCTCTCCAAATTGACCAGGAGGCGGGGAGAGAGACGGGATAGGTCTGTCCCAAAAACTGCTCTGCACTTCCACTGAAATTTGGGGGCAACATAACCAGCACTGCCCCCCCCCCCCCAGCTCTGCCAAGGGGCTGGGGGCTTCTGCTGCATGGGGAGCACTTGGGATCTGGGATTCAGCCCTGCTGCTCTTGGCTTCAGGTTGGAGGGGAAGGAGAGGAAAGCAGGACTTCAGCCCCTCGATTCCTGCTTTCGGCATCGGGGATTTAGCCTAAGGCAAGAGGGGTGCTGGGAATTCAGGGAGATCACCGCAGATCAGGGCTTCATCCTGGGGGTGCTGAGAATTCGGGGGGGGAGGGAAGAACTGCATATCAGAGCTTCAGTCTGGGAGGTGTTGGGAATTCAGTATGGAGGAGGTGATGCCATGAATTAGGGCTTCAGGCCTACGGGAGCTATCAGGGATTGGCGTTTCAGCGGGGGGTACTGGGAATTCAGTGTGAGGGGGGCCACTGGGGCTCAAGATTTCAGTCCTGAAGCAGGTGCTAGGGATTGGGGCTTTAGCCCAGTGTCCTGAAAGGACTGGCACACACATACACACACACACACCCCCGCTTTAGGGTGCACATGTGGAGGGGTGACATGCATCCCCCACACCCTTACACCTCCATCACAAGCAGGGCTGCCTCTCCACATCCCCCTTCTGTTCTGTAATGTGATTTGTCCTTTTCATGTGTGTTCATTTTTTTTAAATTGTATCCTTTGGTATATATGGTTGTGACTGTTTTCTTCCATTATTTAATCTGAGGAAGTGGGTCTGGCCCACGAAAGCTCATCATCTAATAAACCATCTTGTTAGTCTTTAAAGTGCTACATTGTCCTGCATTTTGCTTCAGCTACCCCAGACTAACATGGCTACATCTCTACCACTATTCTCCTATTGGCTTTGTGTCTTTTTGCCTCTGAACTCTGCCTGATAGCACCACCTGCTGGCCACCACCTGCTGCATTCATCTGCCAGCCAGAAAAAAGAGGCTGCCGCAGCTAGGCTGATGGCCAGCTGCCCAGCATGGGGGGAGCGCCAGAGCAAAAAATACAGGACAATTTGCTCTCTTTTTTTTTTAAGGACACCTGCAAGGGGGCTCAAATATGTGACAGTCCCTTTAAAAATGGGACAGATGGTTACCCTACAAAGTGTGCTCCAGCCTGTGAAAGCTTATGCCTTAAAAATGTTAGTCTTTAGGTGCCAGGAGATTCCTCATTATCTTTGCACCTCTCTGAAACTAGGGTCTTTTCTTTTATCTAGAGCTGTAAGATTAGATCACCTTCTTAACAGCCCACCATTACCTTATTTCAATGGACTGGTTTGCCAGCTGAGGGCTGTCCGGCTACAGCTTAGCCACAAGGTAAGGCCTTAGCCAAAGAATAAGGCCTCAGACTATCCTAGTGAGAAAAAGCCCAGACACACTTGTGATTTTGATTCTTTGTTTATACCTCCCTAACTAGCTAAGTGATAAGAATTTAGATGTCAGGCCTGAATATCTATATTCTAACAATACTAACGGCTGCACTGGATCAGTCCATCTAGTATCCTGCCTTCCAACAGTAGCCAAATCCTACTACATCCTTCTGTGGGGTGTATTACAGAAGGAGCCCCACTAAAGTGGCAGAAGTGCTGGAAACCAGGGGGAGACAGACAGAGGGGAGGAAATGACAGATTCTGCAGGATAACCGTGCCGAGGGATGGGGACAGCAGTGGTGGCCCCAGGCAGGCAGGCCGGTACCCCAGGTGTCTGCCTGTCTGCACAGAGCAGTGGGGGCTTGCCCTGTGCAGCTGAGGGGAGCAGTGAAAATGAAGCACGCCTTGCGGGAAGCTGTGGTCTACTGGTTAGAGCCCAGCTCTGTGCCTCAGTTTCCCCTACTCGCAGGGAAGGGGATGTACCCCAGGGGAAGCCCTGTGGGAGCGGGGACCAGCTCTGGGAAAGGGACACTGGGTCCAGCAGCCTCCATGCTGACACTGGGCCCTGCTGGGTGAGCCTGAGCGAGGCAGCCGCTTCCCGGCGCCGGGGGAAGCGGTTCTGCGGCTCACACCGGCCGCGGCAGGGGGAGCGGGTCCTGCTGCTCCCAGCGCCCGGGCGGAGCCGGGGGGGCGGTGCCAGGTCTGAGGGGCGGGGCACATGGTGCCCTGGGGGCGGGGCCTGTCTCTTCAGCCCTTCTCCTGGGCGGAGCCGCGTCTGCGGGCGGGTCTCCGCTCAGCTGTTCGTTCCCGCCTCCCCTTGCAGCCTGGGGCTCTGCGGGGGGGGGGCCGAGCGATGCTGCCTGCAGCCCCATAAGGGACTCGGGAGCTGCCCGGCTGCTCCGGGGCGAAGGGCTCGAGTCGGGTTTCAGCTTCTGCCTTCACCTCTCTGGTTGTTTTCAGGCTCCTGGGTCTAGTCTGCACCGTCGGGAAGAGCAGGACGCCCGGACGGGGGTGAGACCGCAGCCGGCACCATCTGGCTGAGAGCGGGTTTCCTGTGGCCCAGAGCCGCTCCGCAGCGGTGTGGTGTTAACCCTTTGGATCCCTTGTCTGTCTTGGCGGAGGCTTCTGAGACATTGAGTGATCATGGTGGAGGCTTCAGTGAGCACTGGGAAGGTGACTCTCTTCAGCCAGGATCTGAAGAGCAGGAGCACCTATCGGGTCCCTGCACTGCTCTCTATCCCCACAGATACGCTCCTGGCGTTTGCGGAGAAGCGCTCTTCTACCAGGGATGAAGACGCTGAGTACCTGGTGCTGAGACGAGGTCGGAAGACAGGAGCTTCGATCGAGGTAATTCCTGGTGTGCTGATGCTGGGCAGCAGCTCTGTTTCCATGCAGAGGCCTCTCAGCCTGAGGCGTCTCAGCATTAGTGCTTCCCAGGTTTCTACTTCTCCTTGCATACCTTTTAACTCCCCTCCTCCCCATCTAACCATATTGGCGCAGGGCTAGACTCTGCCAGGGGCAGAGTGCTGTGATGAGGTAATTTAGATGCCTTTTCAAGTCCACAGGGAGTTGAGGCTTCTCAGCACTTTGCACAGACGCTTGCCCCATCAGCTCTCCTTTCCTGCTCTCAGCAATCTGTTCACTCCCTTCTCAGAATCCCCTGGTGCATCTTTGCTCCTGTGTACAGCTTGCAAGCTCTCAGGGCAGGGACGCTGGATTATATATTTGGATACGTCTTGCACAGGGCCCACCATGTCCCAGCTGATTTCTCAGATGCTGCAACCTGTTCCGTCCCAGGACAGAGCACTCACTTTCTGTATTGGCTGAGCGGGGCAGGGAATTCAGAGTACAATTCAACCCTCCATGAAAACTGGCCCTGATCACATTGCTGAGATGCTTCTCCTGAATTAGAAATATTGCCACTCTGAAGATAGCAGCATAGGCAGCCCTTGGAAGGCCTGCCTCAGCCATGTCTTCAGAGCGCTGTCTGTGCCGCTCACAGGGGTCTAGCTACTATGAGTTTGCTGACCTGCACTGGGATGCTCGCTTCAAAATGAGGTGCAGGCATCTATGTCCTCAGAGAGCAGTTGGAGAGAGGGAGGTTGGGCCAGGGGGTCTGTTTGGGATTGTGACAGTCCATTTCCCATGGAGTTGGAGCTGTGAGACTGACATGTGTCTTGTCTCTCTTTACTGCCAGCGTGTGTCTGGCTGGATCCATGAAGGGAGGATAAAGCAGGAGCCAGTGCCACCCTCAGGGGAGCCACTGCAGCTCAGCCTGGGCTGCCTTAGGGGAAGGCAAAATCAAGAGCCTTAAGTGAAGCTCCTTGATCCTCAGTTTGGCACCTGCTTGGTTTTTTGAAGTGTTGCGGGCCCAGCAGCTCCCCTTGAGGGTGATCTCTGCGGCCCTGCCAGTCCTTAAGGTACGGGATGGTACTTGCAATATCCTGAGTAGTGTGTCCCCTTTGTTTACACCTCTGACCTACCCGTTCTCTCCTGTCTCTCTATGCTGCAGTGGGAGCCTGCAGAGCCCTTGAAGAGCGCAGTGTTAAAAGGTTACCGCACAATGAACCCCTGCCCAGTGTACGAGTGGAAGAGCCAGACTGTCTTTCTGTTCTTCATCTGCGTGAGGCAGCATGTCTCGGAGCAATGGCAGATCTACACCGGGCGGAACGCTGCCCGGCTATGCTACATCTGCAGCAGAGACTCTGGCCAGACCTGGAGCTCGTTAATAGACTTAACAAAGAAGGTGCTAGAGGACGACTTGAAGGACTGGGCCACGTTTGCGGTGGGACCAGGTCATGGTGTGCAGCTCAGCTCTGGGCGGCTGGTGATCCCAGCTTACGCCTACCACATCACTGCCCGCTGCTGCAGCTTTCCGCTGCCCTGCTACACCCAGCCCCGGTCCTTGGTCTTCTATAGTGATAATGAAGGGCAGGACTGGCATAAAGGTGAGCTGATGAAGAGAATGAAGACTGTGGAATGCGAGGTGGCTGAGATAGTGTGCCAGGCCTGCGACCCTGTGCTCTACTGCAGTGCCCGCACTCCGCACCGGTGCCGGGCAGTGGCGCTCAGCACAGACCAGGGGCTGACCTTCGAGACCCCCTCTGCATGCAATCAGCTGTATGAGCCCCCTCATGGATGCCAGGGGAGTGTGGTGAGCTTCATCCCGACACTGGAGCTTCTGAAGGTGGATGAGTCAGAAGAGTCAGCTGCCTCAGACCAGGAGAAGTCCAGTCTGCTGAACCATGGGAATGACACCTCCGCCACCCACACAAGTGCCGTGTCGTGGCTGCTTTACTCCCACCCGACGGATAAACACAAGCGGGTCAACCTGGGCATCTACCTCAATTGCTCCCCATTGGAGGAGGACAAGTGGAAAGCCCCCTGGATTCTGTACAAAGGGCCGTGCGGCTACTCGGACCTGGCCGTGTGCCAGGAGGCACCGCTCTTGTTTGGCTGCCTGTTTGAGTGCGGGATGGCTCACGGGTGTGAGGAAATTGCCTTCCAGCTCTTTACTGCTGAGGAGCTCCAGAAGGGCAGAGGCTCCCCCTGCTCCTTGGAGCAGCAGCCCAAAGCAAAGCTAAAAGTCATCTAACGGCATCTAGGAAGGGAGAGTCCTCCTTTCTCCCCAAGAACCCCAGCCCCATGAGGCCTGCAGTTCTGCAAGCTGCCTCTTCTTTCGTGTATCTCTAGTTTGGGTACCTAGGGCCTGGCTTGCGGAGGAGCTAAACATCTGCCTCTTCCTCTGACTGGTGGGCCCTGGGCATGCCAGGCTTGTTGCATATGTGCATGTATATATCTGTTATATGTTCTTGGAGTGGATGCAATAGTGTGTTTGAGAAGAGCACGTGTATTGTGTTGGCAGCTGTCATGATCATGAGGGCTAGCCAGCAGCCTGGGAACTAAGGGGTTAACCTTACCTAAGCCAGGTGGAGTGGCCAATTGAAATTCCTACCTACATTCCTAGCGGGGACAAAGGAATTTTTTTTGTCCCCCCCCCCCCTTGTCCTGGGCAGTTGCTCTCCAGCTACTGAGAGAGACAGACATGTGCCTCTCTCTCTCCAAGAAACCATTCTTCACTTTCTGTAAGTAGGGTAAAGTTTAGATAAACCCGTTAGGTTTTATTGTTTTATGGTTTGGGAAATGGGATCTGATGTCTGTGCACTTGAAAAAATGTTTTGGCTTTCCTTTGTAACTAAGTTCAAGGCCCATGGTGGAGTTTCTTTCTCCATGAGTATATTATTTTGTTACTTTTCCATCAAGTCATTATGCTTGCAACAGGAATATTGTGGTGATAATAAAAGTTCTTTCTCTTTTATTTTTATTAACCTGTATTGGTTAATTTTTGTGTCCTGGTTTGTACTTTAGGGGTGAGATTTCCCAAGTGATCTCTCCCCTGATTTTTGTATCAATACTTGCAGGGTGGCAGCGGAGATTTTTATCTGCAAAATCTAGGTTAAGATTTTGGGGGGAAGTTTTATACCAAAGCCTGGGAAAATAAGGTTTTGGGGTACTTTTGCTGGCCCCCACTTCTGCATTTATTGAGCTAGAGTGGGGAAGGAGCCATGACAGCAGCTGAAGCTATAACTTGAGATTTCAGGTCGCCAAAAATTATTTGTGCAAAAGTAATTTTGTTTTGTTCCTGGAAATTATGAAGAATCAGCAAATAAGCAGAGCCCTGCGCAGATCCAAAATGTGGTACCTACATCTGCAAAAATGACCCTCGCGTATCCACATGCCCGTCTGTGGAGATAAAGCAGATGTCTGGGGATTTGCAGGGCTCTATATAGGGAAATCACACAAGGCTATAAAAATGACTTCTTTGTTTCGGTCTTCACCGAGAAGTCTGGAGGTGTGCCTAACATAGTGAATACAAGCAGAGAGAGGGTAAGTTTAGAAGATAGGCTACACAAAGAACAAGTTAAAAATCACTTAGGAAAGTTAGATGTCAGCAAGTCACCAGGTCCTGATGAAATGTATCCCAGGATACTCAAGGAGCTGATAGAGGAGGTATCTGAGCCTTTAGCTTTGATCTTTGAAAAATCATAGCAGACAGGGGAGATTCCAGAAGACTGGAAAAGGGGCAAATATTGTGCCCATCTATAAAAAGGGGAATAAGAACAACCCAGGAAACTATAGACCGGTCAGTTTAACGTCTGTCCCAGGGAAGATAATGGAGCAGGTAATTAAGGAAATCATATGCAAACACTTGGAAGGTAATAAAGTGATAGGGAATAGCCAGCATGGGTTTGTGAAGAACAAGTCATGCCAAACTAATCCGATAGCTTTCTTTGATAGGATAACGAGCCTTGTGGATAAGGGAGAAGTGGTGGATGTCATATACCTAGACTTTAGTAAGGCATTTGATACGGTCTCGCATGATATTCTTATTGATAAACTAGGCAAATAAACTTAGATAGGGCCACGATAAGGTGGGTGCATAATTGGCTGGATAACCGTAGTCAGAGAGTTGTTGTTAACAGTTCTAAATCCTGCTGGAAAGGGATAACAAGTGGAGTTCTGCAAGGGTCTGTTTTGGGACCTGTACTGTTCAATATCTTCATCAATGATGTAGATATTGGGATAGAGAGTACGCTTATTAAGTTTGCAGATGATACCAAACTGGGTGGGGTTGCGACTTCTTTGGAGGATAGGGACATAATTCAAAATGACCTTAGCAAGTTAGAGAAATGGTCAGAGGTAAACAGGATGAGGTTTAATAAAGAGAAATGCAAAGTGCTCCACTTAGGAAGGAACAATCAGTTCCATACATACAAGATGGGGAGCGACTGTCTAGGAAGGAGCATGGCGGAAAGGGATTTAGGGGTCATAGTGGACCACAAGTTGAATATGAGTCAACAGTGTGATGTTGTTGCAAAAAAAGCAAATATGATTCTAGGTTGTATCAACAGGTGTGTTGTAAGCAAAACTCGTGAAGTCATTCTGCCGCTCTACTCTGCACTAGTTAGGCCTCAGCTGGAGTACTGTGTCCAGTTCTGGGCGCCACATTTCAAGAAAGATGTGGAGAAATTGGAAAGGGTACAGAGAAGAGCGACAAGAATGATTAAAGGTTTAGAGAACATGACCTATGAAGCCAGGCTTCATGAACTGGGCTTGTTTAGTTTGGAAAAAAGAAGATTAAGGGGGGACATGATAGCGGTTTTCAAATATCTAAAAGGGTGTCACAAGGAGGAAGGAGAAAATTTGTTCCTCTTGGTTTCTGAGGACAGGACAAGGAGTAATGGGCTTAAAGTGCAGCAGGGGAGGTTTAGATTGGACATTAGGAAATAATTCCTAACTGTCAGGGTGGTCAAATATTGGAATAAATTGCCAAGGGAGGTGGTGGAATCTCCCTCTCTGGAGATATTTAAGAACAGGTTAGATAGACATCTGTCAGGGATGGTGTAGACGGAGCTTGGTCCTGCCTTGAGGGCGGGGGGCTGGACTCGATGACCTCTCGAGGTCCCTTCCAGTCCTATTATTCTATGATAAGAATTGAAGGAAATCGCACAACTAGGCTCATGCCCACACTCCCTTCTGCCCACCCCCACAGACTGTCTCTTTGTAATAGTGCGGGTAAAAAGCACCAGAGACAAAAGACTAATGACGACATGAAGTGGATTATAACTGCTCATCAGTTAACCATTTAAACTGTACGCCTATCACATCCCTATGATGTACCACCGCCCTAAGCCAGGTGCACCACCATCAGGGGCCAAAACCCTCCTGTGGAGCTGATTTACACCAACTGAGGATCTGGCCCGGACTAAAAACTGCTCAATCCATACTCTACAAAGTTGGGCCCCTCTGCTGAACCTTCCAGAGCAGGTGGTTCGTTGCCCTGTGAGACATACCCCTGTTGTTTGCAGGTATAGACAGGCCGGTCCTGGGATAGAGAAACAGGCTGGGGGTGGTAATATCTTTTCTAGACCACCTGCCGCTGGTGTGAGACAAGCTTTCAAGCCGCACAGAGCCCTTTGCCAAGTCTGGACAAGTCCTCCTGATGACAACTAAATGCAAGCTGGGGAAGATTGTTAAGTATAAGGAGTTAACATAATGTTGCCAGAAACCATTGAAATTGAAATGGGCTCTTAACCGTTCTGCAGCTATAGGACTGAGCAGAGTTCGTGTGTTACAGAGGGTTGTAATGAGACCCCAAACTGGTATCTCTGTTGAGTCCATCCAGCAGTGTTATGTATTCAAGCTCCTGGACTTAAGCTAGATTCCCCCAAATCACTGACTCAATCGGGCACAGATACCAACTTTCAAAAGTGCCAGCAGGTGCTCAAGCTCTGGCTCTGCCCCAGGTCCCACCCCCACTCCGCTCCTTCCCCCAATGCCCCACCCCTACCCTGCCTCTTCCCACCCAGTTCTACCTCCTCTCGTGAGCAGGCCATGTCCTTGTTCCTCTGCCCCTCACCCTTCCAAAAAGCCTCCTTAATATCTGGGACACAGCTGATTGCAGTGGGTGAGACATGCTGGGGAGAGGGGACAGCTGATAGGGGGCTGCTGCTGGATGCTCAACTCCCATCAGTTTTCCCCGTGGGTGCTCCAGCCCCGAAGCACCCACAGAGTCGACGCCTATGCAAGAGACACTGGATTTGTCTTGTGATGACAGTCTGTAATCCACTAACCCTCCTCTGGTGAAGAAGAGCTCTGCATACGCTTAGAAGCTTCTCTCTTTCCCCAGTAAGGGTATGTCTACACTACCCCGCTAGTTCGAACTAGGAGGGTAATGTAGGCATACCGCACTTGCAAATGAAACCCGGGATTTGAGGAGTAACGGTAGTTCGAACTAGGAAGCCTAGTTCGAACTACCTAGTTCGTGCCGTGTGTAGCCGCGCGGCACAGGGTTCGAACAAGCGGGGATTTAAAAATGGCGGAGCCCCGCTTATGCAAATGAAGCCCGGGAAATTCAAATCCCGGGCTTCATTTGCAAGTGCGGTATGCCTACATTACCCTCCTAGTTCGAACTAGCGGGGTAGTGTAGACATACCCTAAGAGCTTATCTCATGAGATATATGACCTCGCCCACCTAGGCAGGCCCATGTCCATTAAGAGTTGTGCTGAAACAAAAGAGAACTGACGCTGGGTTCAGGGAAAAGGGGACAAAAATGTCTGCCATGCTTCTAAGGGTGCTGTCTTACTAAAGTTGCTGCTAAGGACTTGCCCATGCATAGAATCATAGAATACTGGGACTGGAAGGGACCTTGGTCCTCGTGGCAGGACCAAATACTGTCTAGACCATCCTTGATAGATATTTATCTAACCTACTCTTAAATATCTCCACAGGTGGAGATTCCACAACCTCCCTGGACAATTTATTCCAGTGTCTGACTACCCTGACAGTTAGGAACTTTTTCCTAATGTCCAACCTAAACCTCCCTTGCTGCAGTTTAAGCCCATTGCTTCTTGTTCTATCCTCAGAGGCCAAGATGAACAAGTTTTTTTCCTCCTCCTTATGACACCCTTTTAGATACCTGAAAACTGCTATCATGTCCCCCCTCAAGCTTCTCTTTTCTAAACTAAACAAACCCAGTTCCTTCAGCCTTCTCTCATAGGTCATGTTCTAGTCTGGACCTTTAATCATTCTTGTTGCTTTTCTCTGGACCCTCTCCAATTTCTCCACATCTTTCTTGAAATGCAGTGCCCAGAACTGGACACAATACTCCAACTGAGGCCTAACCAGCACAGAGTAGAGCGGAAGAATGACTTCTCGTGTCTTGCTCACAACACACCTGTTAATGCATCCCAGAATCATGTTTGCTTTCTTTGCAACAGCATCACACTGCTGACTCATATTCAACTTGTGGTCCACTATAGTCCCTGAAGAGCCCATGTTTGCAGGAATAGCTTAGCATGTTGGTCATTTCTCAGTTTGGGGGACAAGTCAAGATGCTTCCTTAAAGTATACTTTGCAGCAACAGCTGGAGAAGTTTTCCTGTGCTTGGGAGAGTCCTGGTTATACCTGGAATGTGGATGAGTGAGGAGCCCATAGGGCATACACTCCTCTGTCTTCATAACTCGATCCCATAGCGTCGCTTCTGCCCTGCGGAGCGAGCAGATGCTAGCGTGGACGCAGATGCCGATGCTACACCCCAGCATGTCTGTGCACATCACCTCCAAACCTGCAGAATCTCTGCTGTGTTACTGGTATGCTGGAGACTCCAGGTTACCTTGTGGCTCTCCCTCCTGAAAACAGCAATAGAAAGCTGTTTTCTAGTGTCCATAATGCTGGACTGAGACTTGGGAGGCCTGGATTCTATTTGTGGCTCTGCTGATGATCTCTTGGGTGACCTTGGGCAAGTCACTTTGCCTGTCTGTGCCTCAGTTTCCCTTCCCCATCCTTTGCATATATGTTTAGACTTCCAGTTCTTTGAAGCACAGCCTGTCTTACCATGTGTCTGTTACCTGATCTCTTACCCTGATCTCAGTTAAGGCCTCTTGGTTTTACAGGAAAACCAATTAGTAATAGCACTACGTATATTTATAAGCACATATATTTATTTATATTTGTAGTGTTTTTCTCCCCCAATTAACACTTAGCCAAGTAGTGCAAGTCTAGCCCTTAGAGAAACAGAACAGCAAACACTTATCCTACTTTAACTATACTTGCATGGGTAGGGCCGCTGACTTCAGTGGAATTCCTCGCACAAGTAAAGCTACAGACATTTCTAAGATCTAGCTCCAAATCTCTCCTGGTAAGCCACAGGCCTGATTCTGATCTCACTTGGTCTGATGTAAATGACACTGTTTCCTAGACACTGATGGAGATCCCAGGTGTAAGCAAGATGGAAAACCAGGCCAATTATTTTTAAATCTGCCCCTCCAGGATCGCTGCTGCTCATTTGACGAATTGATTTTTTGTTTCTTATTTTTGTATGGGTTTTCTATTTCTAGCAATTGATACAAGTTCTGTAAGGACACCGACCACTCTCTGCGTCACCTGGGGCACTTGCTACGAAACAGCTTCAACAAGAGAGCGACTACAGAATGCAAAGGGATAGATTCACTCATTCGCCACTGACCCGTTCATGTGTCTCCGACAGTGTAAAAAAAAAAAAACAGCTGGAGAGCGTTGGTGAATCTGACTCCAGGGCCATGTCAGTAATGGAGAGATGCAGGCTCCATGGCTGAGTGTAATGATTTCTGCGGAATCTTCAAAATTCTTTTGTCCTTCCAATGGAAATACTTAATGTCCACCACTGCCCCCTGCTGGTTGGAATCCCCTGCGCTTGTAAGCACTGGGACTAAAGCTACAGAGGGTGCTGCAGGTTTTATGGGGGCTCTGTTCCTGGCTCCATACACGGTTCCACCCTGAGCTTTGGCCCTAGCCTCAGTCTCTTTACCCCATCTGGGTCCCCTCCTCCTGCGGCCACAGTCCTGCTCCTACCCCTGCTCTAGAAAGTGTTCCAGTATCACTGGCTGTTCCTGTGCTGGGTAGGTGTTGATCCGCAGCAGTGTACAAAAGCCATTTGTGTACATTGAACTGTGCTCTATTTGTAGAAACTCGAACCCATCACTGTCCGTTCACTGACTGGGCGGATGTAACTATGTTTCCCTCCATTGGTTGGTCCCAGCAGCTGTCATCACAGCTATTTACCCAAAGCCATTCTGGGATAAGTGGCTTGGTGCTGATGCTTCCAGTGCTGATACACATTGGCAGCCTTCGGAGCCCTTATCCATATGTGGCCTTGGTTTGTTAGTAAGGAATTTTCTCTGCATATGTCTGTTGGCTGGGCTGGGTTTATTTATTCCATGTCCCCTCCAGCAAACTAAATGTACAGCCTCTTTCCATCTGAAGTGAGAGCACGGCCCATATTTTAAACTCCACAAAGAGGGATTGATCCGCTCCCCATTGGGGCTGGGCCCCTGGTGCTTTGATTGTCTGCTTGAGAGAATACAGGATGGAGCTCTTCCTTGCAAAAGAAGGAGGGAGGACTGGTGTAGTCTGAGCTGGCTATTAGCTGGCGAAAGCAACACCTCATTCCCAACCCCCATGAACACAGCAGCTGCAGGCTGGGGCTGTGTGCTGTACAGACTATTCATAGATGTTCTATTAAAGCATGCCTGTGTTTTGTGCCAGACATCGGACTCGCTCTCTCAAATGCTGGCTTGGGGTCTGAATGCTTTTCTGCATTATGCAAAGATACTGCTTGAGACGGTAACTGTCTAAAACAAAAGGCCTTCTGTACGCTACAACTCTGCAGTGACACCACTGATCTCCAAAAGAGTGGCTATTAATAAAGCTCCCTGCTGATGCTTGCATTTTTCACATGGTGGGCCTGTTCATTCAACCACTGCACCGTGGCATCTGCTACATTTGGAGATGGAATTGTGCTGGGGTCAGAGCCCGGAATAGGAAGACAGGCAGCCTGAGTTTTAATTCCGGCTCTTCAGCTGTGGAGGCAGGGCTGCCTGCGGGCTGTGATGATTGCAGCTGGAGCAAGACTTCATAAGTTAAAGCTTCTGGGTAAGTGAGCCAGCTCTTTTCCGTTGTGCTGGCTTCTCAGTCCTGCTCTGCCTTATTGGGCAGCTAGGTTACCTGGGGGGACAAAATCAGATGTTTTCTACAAGAAATGGGGCCTTAGCTGTATGTCTTTAATGAAGTCTACAACATCTAACCCAGCTGTAGATGAGTAAATACTCGGGATATGACTAGTGTAGCCCAGTGTGCCGGCTCATCTCTGTTAGCTTTGCTGTGTTGCGGTATTTTCTGCTTTATTATATTCAGCAGTAATTCAAGGAACCTACAGGTTTGTTTTGTATCCTGTAAGACATTGGCTTTAGCAGTTAGTGTGAAGTTTGAGGCCTATAAACTTAGGTAACCCATAAGTTGTGGCAAGCAGAATGTAAGGGGGAGTTTCATCTATAATAATATTAGCCAATCACAGAACATGAACCTGCTTCTGGAAGGTTTTGGACAGAAGATCCCACCCAGCAAAGGTGTCATGGCAACAAACTGACATATATGATAATGGGATGAAATAATAAATACACTAACCTGTAGGAGAAGGGCCCCTTAACATGGGTAAGAGGAGGAAGTCCTGTTGACATGGTAATGTCTGCGTAGCATATTGTTGGAGTGGCATCCCAGGGCAGCAGGAGGGATGAAGACCTTGGGAATGGCCACTTGTGAAGATGAGGACGGTGATGGTGAGGAGGAAGCATTTCAGGATGTTTTGCAAGGGATGGTGTATGTGGACGTTTAGATGTACTTTCCGTATTCTCTTGATCTGCCTTGCCAAATTAGACAGTGTGTGATTTTGCTAAATATATTAACAAATTATTTATATGTAAATATAAAAGAGTTCCTATAGTGCGAGTGTTGCAGCTGTGCACCTAGGAGTTCCCAACCACAGAATAATTTTAATAATAGTCTGACTGGGTCTGATCTCGGAACGTGAACCCGTCAGCCCTCAAAGTCATAACTGGGAATTTAATCTTTATATCATGGTACACTAGGAGGGTTGGTTCAAACAAAGTTAGAGGCCCCCCTAAAATTGAGTCAGACATTTGGGCCAGCTAGTGGGAATGCTGCAATCGAGGGTGCGTCAAGACTGGCAAGATTTGCGCAAAAGCGGCTGCTTTTGTGGAAAAACTTGCCAGCTGTCTACACTGGCCACTTGAATTTGTGCAAGATCACTGACTTTGTAATGTACAAAATCAGTGCTTCTTGCGCAAATACGTTCCCGCTCCCGCTCGGGAAAAAGCCCTCTTGCGCAAGAGGGCCAGTGTAGACAGGAAAGAATTGTTTTGCACAAAAAAAGCCCCGATGGCTAAAATGGCAATTGGGGCTTTCTTGCGCAAAATCGCATCTAGACAGGCCACGGATGCTTTTGCGCAAAAGCATCCGTTAAAAGTATTTCCGCAAAATCATGCCAGTCTAGACGTAGCCTCTCTGTTTCTATCTGCCCCAATCTCACTGTACCATCCTAGTTATGGTGGGGTAAACCGCTACACACAATGGAGAACTTAGTGGCTGTGTCTAGATTGGCACAATCGTGCGCAAAATCAGGGCTTCTTGTGCAAGAACTCTGATGCTCCTGCTCAGGAATAAGCCCTCTTGTGCAACTGTTCTTGCCCAAGAGGCCAGTGTAAACAGGCAACATGAATTTCTTGCCCAAGAAAGCCCTATGGTTAAAATGGCCATCAGAGCTTTCTTGCGCAAGAGAGCGGCTACACTGGCATAGATGCTCTTGCGCAAAAGCATATCTCTTGTGCAAAGGCACATGCCAGTGTAGACTCTCTCTTCTGGAAGAGTTTTTGCACAAGAACTCTTCTGCAAAAGAGTTCTTGTGCAAAATCATGCCAGTGTAGACATAGCCAGTAGGTTCCTTGTACTGCAGTGGCATAAAAGAAATTGAGAGGGGCAATGATTTTTATTTTACCCATTTGGTTTTGTTATTAACAGTTAACTCAAATGCCTGAAATTTGTGAAGGAGAAAAGTTATCTTTGTTAAACATTCAACACCACTGGGAATGGATTGCTTGAGGATTACTTGTTCTGTTCATTCCTTCTGGGGCAACTGGCATTAGCCACTGTTATAAGATAGGATAGTAATGAACCTTTGAACTGTTGGCCTCGCCCAGTATGGCTGCTGTTCTGTTCTAACACAGTGCCCTTTCCCTTAAGGACTCAGACCACAGCTCAGATTTCTAGAGTCCTCCAGCAAAACCAGGATCCTAATATTTCTAACCCTCTCTGCCTTATCTGGAAAATGGAACTGATACTTACCTATTGCCCTCTGGGGGGTGAGAGGTGTGAGACTGAAATCATTCAAGCTTGTAAATTGCTTGAGTTGATCCTCAGCTGGGAGGATTTACTAGCAAGCTCTTGAGTGTAGTTAGCTAGGAAGCAGGTGCCTTCTACTGGCTGGAATAGGAATTGTTCAACAGTGTCAGTCTATTGAGATGGATTTCTACCTGTTTGGAGCAGGAGGCTGTGAGTTCTAGTCCCCACTTGACTCTCTTTAATGCTTAATTTCCAAGTGCTTAACTCGGTTGCTACAAAAATGAAGTGCTGATTTTTGAAGGCTCATTCCCAGGCTTTATTCCCTCTGCTGTGGAAATTGTGCCACATGCTTACACTGCTTAGAGAGGAATGAAACAAACACTCTCACTTAGCTTTTTGTTCAATAAAAAAACGTTTATTTTGAGATTTGCGCTGGTTTCATCCCAGTTTGGCTGGGCTCATGCAAACTTTTTTCAGACAGTCACCCGAGCTCAGCAGAACAGGAGGCAGCCACCTACTGCCCCGTCCCTTATCCCAGGCCACTAAGCTGAGGATGGCTGTGGTTTCCTTCCAGAGCTCTGGCTGCAAACCAAGCAAAGAGATGAAAGAAGCTGTGAGTGTGCACACTTGTGAGGCAAAATGCAGCCGGAGGCAATGAAGGTGATTCTGTTGCTGTGGGAGTCCACAGCATTAGGCCCCAGTCTGCTAATCTGAACAAATTTTACAAGCCGTGCAGGGGTAGATTCTGTGCACACTGACTGCATTCACCATGCCATCTCTGTAGGGACATCAGTGGAGTTACCTCTCAGGCTATGCCAGTGTACATGAGACCGAGAACTCACACAAAACAAACCATGCATATGTATAAGCCCAACTTGCATCTCAAAGCTGCACAGTCCTAATTGATGAGGGATTGTGATAGGGGCCAAATGAGAGCAGGATCAACTCTCCAGCTAACCAAGACAGCTGCTGACTATTTAAAAAGTTTCAGTGGAGATAGAGCCAAGCAAGGCCCCCTAACCATCATATAATTTAAGGCCAGAGGGGATTACCAGATCTTCTGTCTGACCACCTGTCTATCACAGATTTGGGTGGTGGGTAATGAAGGCAAGGGAAGGCATTGCCTATCCAGAAAGACATGGGTGGTCCTGCCCACTCTCTACCCCAGGTCAGGCCTCCTCTCCTACCTGGATGCAGCAGACTGCTTTTGCCCTGGTGGTTGTGCTAATGGCTGGACGGGGAAGGACAGCCAGGAGTTGTGTCTGACAGCACGAAAGGCTGGGGCTGCATGGCGCTCTAGGGTGAGGAAGGCTGGGGGCACATAGACGTCTGGCAGGGGGCTGTGGTGCCAGCAACCTACTGCTCTGGGGTGGATAGGTACACTAGCCTTGGTCTGGGTTCCACCAGCAGTCACAGCTGGGGTGTGGGGCAGGTTCCAGCTGTTACAATGGGGGCTGAGTGGGCTCCAGTGGGCATGGGAGAGGTGGGGCTGGGAGGCTTGCCTCTTTAAGCCAGCTGCTTACCCACCACCCATAATCACGAGCTAGGCTACTAAAACCAGCCAGCTACGCCAAGCCACAATTAGACCAAAGCATTACACCCATCAGAAGCCTAATATTCAGTCCATGGTAGTGAATCAGTAAAGGGGGATCTGGTTATGTTCCAGCTATGCTACATATTCTTATAATGAGCTCTCTTGGCTCAATTCTAGTTTTGTGCACAGAGCCCATGTTGTGGCAAAAGCTGTTTGGAAAACGGAAACTCCATCCAGAGGAAAATCTGCTGTTTTGCCGTTCATGTTTGTCCCGATTTGGGACAAAAAGTGAACTATCGAAAGTGTTGTGGAATGAAAAAATGGATTTTAAGCAATTGAAATGAAAACTGGCATTTTGATTGAAACATTTTGCCATGTCAATTCAAGATGTAAATGTTTGTTTCAAATCAATGGGGAAATCCCCAAATTTAATCAAAAGTGACTTTCTCCTATGGAGAGCATTTCCTAGTCTTTTGCTAAAATATTTCTACCCATTACGCAGACTCTTCTCCTCCTTCCATCTGTTCTGATGGATGGTCAGCCCAGACTTCTTCCTGTTTCCCATCCTTCCCAATTTTAGTTTGTTTTTTTAATGATATTTTCAGTTCTGCCACATCTATATCTTCTGATTTCTTTTCTGGGTATTTATACAAGGCCAGATTCTGATCTCATCAGTCACTGTGTAAATGCAGGGCAATACCTCTCAGGTCGTCAATGGAGTTACTCCAGATTTACAGCAGCTCAGAATCTGAGCCCAAATCTACATCCTTAATCTTTTTCTTAAACAATGTGTGAATCATCAGTGATCAGGACCAAGTGTGACTCTTCTGTCTCATGTTTCTTAATCTCAGCAAGAAAAATGGAAAATATACAGTGAACCATCTCTGACTAAACTGATCGTTCACCTAATGCTAACAACAGGCCCTTCTTATCCCATCAGACTTGAAGCAAAAGACTGTAAGATCTTTGGAGCAGGGACTGTTTTTTACAGCATGTTTGCACAGTGCCTAGCACAATAGGGCCTTGGTCTGGGTCCTCATAGAAACCAGTAAGGAGCATAGGTCAGTGGTTCCCAACCTTCTTTTTATACCGCGGACCAGCAAACCCATTCACAAACCTTTGTTTGACTGGCAACATTTTATTTGCATATTTGCATCTTCATTATGCAAATAATGATGATACAAATGAAATGTTACTGGTCCACCAAAAGCCCCAGTCCCCAGAGCCACCGCAAACAGCCAGCTTCAGCTCTGCCAGCCCCTCACCCATAAGGCTAACCCTCGCCACCAGACCCCCCAGTGCCAGCCCCCAGTCCTCAATATTAGCCCCATCCCAATAGCACCCCTGTGCCAGCCCTGCCCCTGTTGCCCCCAGAGCCTAGCGTTGCCAGGTGTCTGGTATTGTACCAGACAGTCCGGTATTTGCGTGCTCTGTCCGGTAAAAAAAAAAATCAGACAATACCTAACATGTGCAGTGTCCGGTATTCTCTGATTTTTCCGGCTGCGCACCGGACGGAAGCCTGGCATGGGCTAGGGGGAGCGGCTGGGAGTCCCAGCTGGGAGGCGGGGCCGTGATTGCTGCCAGGAGCCCTCAGTTGGTTGAGTGTGAGGAGGAGGGGAAGCCTCCTCCTTGCTCGTGCGTCGCTGGAAGCCTGCGCGGGACGGGCAGTGCCCCTGGGATCCGCAAGTGCCCGCGTCAGTCCCACTCCCCGCCGGCCGATTTGCCCCCCCCCTCTTTCCCCGCTGGCTGGTTCTCCCTCACTTCCCCTCCTGATCTTTCCCAGCCAGCCCCCCTGCACTGCCCCCCCAGCTCTGCTTCCCAACGGCCGGTTCCTCTTCCTGGTCTCCCCCGGCCAGCACCACTGCACCCCCCCCAGCTCTGCTTTCCGTCCCCCTTCCTCCGGCCCCCCCCTTCCTCCGGCCCCCCTCTTCCTCCCAGCCAGCCCCGTGGTGCCCTCCCTCCCTCTGTTCTGCTTCCCATCCCCCTTCCTCCCGGCTAGTCCTGCCCCCTTCCCAGCCGGTCCTTCCCCCCCGCCCACAATCAAGCGTGTCCGTTTTTTGGGGGGTCTACCTGGTAACCCTACCCACTACTAGCCCTGCCTTGAGAGCCCCCCAGTGCCAGCTCCCCACCCAGATGCCCCAGTGCCCCAGTGAGAGCCCCCCAGTGTCAGCTTGGCCCTGCCCACCAACGTGACCCCCTCACCTCACTTCCCTGGAGCTCCAGCTCTGGTCCTGGCCGGGGCCACTGGAGCAGCCACTGTCCACAACGCAGCCTGCAGCTCCAGCCCCAGAGCCACTACTCTGCTCTGCTGAGGAGGTCAGCGGGCCTCAAATTCTTGGTGCGTGCCACAAAGGTGCATACCTTAGAGAACACTGCTGTGCCCCCGAGCGGAGCCCAGCTGGGGGCGTGGCCTGGCAGCGTGCCACGGCCCGGCAGGCAGGGGTCTGCGGCCTGGCCCCCACCCACGCACCGGCAGCTGGGAACCGCTGGCATAGGCGTACTCGCATAGAATAATGCTTAGCAGTGAATGAGGCTGCCCCAAGGGACTAAGGGTAGCAGAATCAAACTCTTGGGCATGATCCGACTCCCAGTCAAGTCAATGAAAAGACTTGGGTTGAATGAGAGTTGAATCAGGCCTGAAGCTACTGACTGAGACCAACAAAAGAGCCCATCCACAGCATCAGGTGTCACTTCCTGGAAAGCTGAGGCAGGAGCCAAGGTAGAGAGGAAAGGGAAAACATGACACACACCTAGGTGGTCGTTGATATGGCTTTGGCACTTCTGGGCTTGGTCCAGTCCACGAGATAGATCTTTGGCATGCAGCACCTGGAAATAAAAGAACAGACCGAGCCTGTGTCAGCCACTGGAATTGTATTTTCTGAGTCTCCTCTGGTGATGGATATGGCAACCACTGGCAGTCTTTGGGGAGCATTTTATATTACACTGAGAGGAGGAAAACCTCAGAAAGAAATTAGCTTGAGGTAGTTCAGGTGTAGAATATTCATGGCCCTTTGTCCCAGTACGGGTGATGTGTAGTGTGTGTTCCTGGAACCACTCCGAGACAATTAGTGCTAATCCCATTACTGGCTTTGAACCTTGACCACCCGGGGACAAGAGGACGGCCTGGTTTTACCCGTTTTCAAGAGTCCGGGAAACAAAGCAAGTCTTTGGGTATAAAGGGCTGGGTTGAAACAGACGTTTGATTAAGAAATAGACCTTTGGGCCTGCAGAGACCTCCAATCCTTGCGGAAGGGTTAGAAAGACTGTGGTCTTCGGGCCCCATAAGAGAGCTGTGTGACTTGTGGCATGTTCTGTGAGGCTACGTCTAGACTGGCCCCTTCTCCGGAAGAGGCATGTTCCCTCCACGACAGGCGGGGTTGATCCCCGAAACTCGCCTGTCCACAGGCGCCAGAAGCGCTCTGCCCCGGGCTTCTTCCATACCCTGTCCTTTGCTAACCCACCTGCAGACCCGACCTGGGCACTCACCCTTCCTGCGTCTTCAGCCACGTTAGGTCAGTACTCTGGAGGCTGCAGGGTTGCTCCTCCGTTTCTCCAACTGGGCGGGATGTTCACCTTCCTGAGGAGGGGTCAGCGGCTCCTCCCTGAGCCGCCCCTAGAAAGCTTGCCCATCGGCTTTTCAAGCGGCCCGGGGAGAGACACTGTGTGGGGAAGCCCTGCCCCCCTGGTGTCCTCACGTTCCGGGATGCTGCACCTGGGGTCAGGAGCTCCGCCCCTCACTCCTCCCTGAGCTGCGTAGCCAGAACGCCCCTCGGGCGTCCAGCCTGCGCGCCGCAGCCGGGTCCTGCCCTGCCTCCTACGCGGCAGGGTTGCGCGTGTTCCACCGCACTGGGTCTCGGCCCTGCTGGGGCTGTGCTGGCCGCCCCCTGGGGCAGTGCGGACCCTGCTGGGTCTGTCACGCACAGGCTATGTCTATACTGTATGTTTTTTGCAGAAGAGGCAATGCAAATGGAGTGCTCATTTGCATATCTCGTGCTCTCATTTGCATATTTTCTTCCAATCCTTTTTGCGTAAGAGGTTTTTGCGATAAAAAGCCCTGTGTAGACGGGGGCATTTGTCGGAAAAAAACCCTTTTGTGCAAGAGCCCCTATTCCTCAAAAATGTGGTTTACAGGCTCTTGCACAAAAGGGTTTTTTCCCGACGAATGGCCCCATCCACACGGGGCTTTTTATCTAAAAAACCTCTTCCGCAAAAAGGATCCGAAGAAGATATGCAAATGAGAGTGCAAGATATGCAAATGAGTGCTCCATTTGCATTTCCTCTTCCTCAAAAAACACACAGTGTAGACGTAGCCTCATAGTAACACAGGGGGTTGTGTAGTTTTAAACCCCACAGTGAGGTGGGTCTCTGCCCTGAGACAGGTGATGGTGCTTGGTCCTGCTGTGAGAACAGGGGACTGGACTTGATGTCCTCTCAACGTCCCTTCCAGTCCTAGTATTTTATGATTCTATGGTTGGAGGCCTGAGACCTCGTCCTGAAGTGGACGAGAGGGGTGGGGGAATCCCCTGAAGTTGTGTAGTTACCCTGAAACTGTCACTCCCCTGCTGCTGATCTGCAGAGGATATGAAGCTGTTACAAGCAGCCCCTATGGAAGCCTGGCTCTCTAGCCCAAGCTGGTGCCCATTGTGCTTTTACTTGTGGAGGTTCCTGGTTCAGTCCCTAGTGTTCCAGCCAAGATGGTGACCATAACATGTGCTCAGAGGCCACTGAGCTGATGCTAAGTGGATACAGGCAGTGAAACTCCACTCATCCCTTCCCTTGCATTTTCTCCTCACACAAGCAGGGAGTGGCTCCCACATCAGGAGGAGCTGGACCATGCAGCACCTTCTTACCTGTATCGCCGTGGGCAACCATAGTGGCCTATGTGGATCTCATGGGCCAGGCAGAAGCGGCGGCAGTACCCTCTCCGGTTCCCACAGGTCAAGGTGGTCATGGGAGCAACCTCCTGGGCATCTGGGCAGGGAGAAAGCAGCAGCTGAAGAAAGCCCTCAGGATGGCCCAGAGCCTGTTTCTGTCCTGCACTGCCGGGGAACCCACCAGGCTAACACAACACACTGATCTGACCTGCTGCTGGACATGCACACCAGTGGGGCTTGTCCCTTTGAGCAGACCAGGGCCAGCGCCCCTTTGCCAGACCAGGTGGCCCATGTGAGCCAATTAAAGATGGCAGGGACCAGGAGCTCAGGGCGGGAGCGTTAGGGCTGGTGTTTCAGAGGAAGAATGGGGAGTTGGCCAATAGAGGGAACTGTAAGAAGCAGGGTTACATAGACCCCTGGGAAGGGAGGCCAGGAAACCTTAGAAAGAGTTTGGTCTTTGGTTCCCAGTGAAGGATGGGGAGGGAATAGAGGCAGGATGCCACAAAGCAATCAGTGGGTCTTTTAAAAGTCCAGTAATGGGAATGCACTTAAGGTCTGTTCAGCAGAAAGTCACCGATTGAGTTCAGTGGGTTTTGCATCAATCCCTTACTGAGGACACCTGGTTTATTGACTAGATTTAGCCTAAAGCTTTAAGATGGAAAGGCGCAGTGGGGAAAGAACTGGGCTGTAATTTGTACAGCTGTGTGGGAAATGGGTTTCTTGTCCCATGGCAATTTTAAAAAAATCCCATGCTGAATCAAGGCAAAAAGTTGAAATCTCAAACAATATTGTAAGCTGAAAACGATTAAATGGTTTGGTTTGGCCATGTTAGTGATTTTTTTCTATAGCTCATGCTTTGAAATAAAAAAATCAGTCTGCAGTGGAAAACCAGAACTTGTTGTTTTGAAAAGGATCCAACAATTCCCAAACGTGCTTCCAAATTTTTTTTCAAGTAAAAAATTGGCTTGAATCAGACCCTTTTCTGCAAAGTGTTTCCATGTCTGCTACTCAGCATTTTCTGATGAATGCCCATTACATTGCAAAATTCCCAGCCAGTTCCCATGGTCTGTATGATAGTAAAACCCAGTATGGCCAGCTATGTTCAGAGTAGACACCCAGGAAGAGTCCCTGGTAGATACCCAAGGCAGATAGCTTGTCTACCCTGTTAAACTAGATTAACGTGCATCTATGTAGGAGCATAAGACCCTGGAAGATAGCCAGAGGAAGGAACTTTTATCATTTTCATTTCAACAGTTGGGCATTGAGCCATGGAGAGTTCAAGTGACTTGCCCCAGGTCACACAGTGGATCTGTGGCAAAGCTAGAAACTGAACCCAGGTCTCCCAACTCCTTGTGTAGTGCTGTAACCACCAACTCGCCCTTCCTCTCCTAGGCCTGGCCTCCATTTCTCATTCCAGCTCCCACTCGCTTGCTGGGTAACCTTGATCGAGTCACACCACTGCTCCGGGCCTCAGTTTCCCCATCTGCACAATGATGCTAATGAGCCTGACCTCCTTTGTAAAGTGCTTGAGATCTCCCCACAAAATGCACTATAAACACTCTCTGTTCTCAGTCACATAGCCAAAGGCTTGTTGCCTTCCCGTCCCCTACACTCACCGCTTCATCCATATTCTTCTCCTTCACGGGCAATGGGGTAGCAAGTGCACTGGTCTAGCCTGCAGAGCTAGATTAACGTGCCTCTACGTACGAGCATAAGAATGTCTTTGCTGGGTCAGACCAATGGTTCATCCGGCCCTGTGTCCTGGTTCTGACAGTGGGCAGTGCCAGAGGAGTCAAAGGGAATGAACAGAGCAATTTCAAGTGACGTCTAGTCTCAGCTTCTAGCCACACAAGAGGATGAATCGACACTTCCATTACAAGCAGGACTGAATGAAAGCAATCCAGGGTACACTCCATATGGAGACTGCCTTGGCCCTTCCCCTCCACCATGGTCCCACTCCCATGCCGAGACACTGCCCCTGAAAGGGGTGGCAAAGGATTTCAGTGGTAAGACCAACGGGGCAGGCTGCACCTCTTGCAGTTACTGCTTCAGGCTGCCTGCAGACTCAGACAGAAACCAGTCATAAGGGATCATTTTATATGAGCGATTCTGACTTCAGGAACTTGGGCCCTAGCTGGGACTTGTAGCCTCTGGCTCCGATTTCAGTCTGAGGCACACGTCACCAAACCGAGAACAGTCTGCCCGACATTTCACAGGTTGATCTTATGCCAGTGTGTTCTGCAAAGTCTGACGTGAGTCGGACAAGCAATTTGAGAGTCTGGGAATGTTCCAAACACGAAGGTTTCATCTCACGAGCTGGCGAGGTGCCTAACTCTTCTGGGATAGACTAGACAGACAGACTCAGATCCCAGGGAGCTGCTGAGAACTCTCTGGGAGCAGCATCTCTGGGGCCTTCCCCTCCTCCACAAAGGAGGGATAGGCTAGCTGAATGGCTCTCTGCCTCACCTGACTCTGTGTCACCCCAGAGCAATCCCAGCAATTAGCACACAATGCCCATTGGCCGCCTCTGAGGCTGTATGCCGGGGGCTGAATGATGATTTCTTATTTTTCCCCAGGGCTTCCGGCACTGCTGTAGTCAGACCACTTGGGCACCTGCCCGTAGGAGTTTACGAACACTGTTCAGACCAGGGGTGGGGAACCTAAGGCCCGGGGGCCAAATGTGGCCCCCAGCTTGTCTGGATCCTGCCCCCGAGGCTCAGGGTTCCTCCCCCACTGTTGGTGCTCTACAGTCCCCCCCGGGCTGGAGCACACAAAATCTACTAGTCTGGATCCCCCCAGGCTCTGGTGTGCAGGGGGAATGTGGGGAGTGTCTTTCTCCTTCACAGTCAAGGGTCACGACACTGAGGGTTCGGTTGGGTTTTTTTGCTTCTCACTTGTGTGCGGCCCCCGATTGATTTTTCTGCGGGTCAGTGGCCCTCAACCCAAAAAAGGTTCCCCACCCCTAGTTTAGGCCATGAGAGATGGCAGCTTCCGCAATGGTGTCACCCCCAGTGACAGTGCTAGTCAATGGAGTGACCCTAGGGATGAATTTGGGCCTGTTTGGATCACATGGAGTGTGCCAATGTGAGATCCCAAATTAGTTAAGATGCCCTGGTCAGGGATGGCTGGTGCTCCCAAGAGTTACTGGGCCAAAGTCTGCACTCCATTGTACTGGCGTAAGTTCTGAGTAACTGCCCTGAACTTCTGTAGATTTACAGACGTGGGAACAAGAGCAGAATTTGATCCAATAGCACTATCTCTCTGCCTTGAGCAATGTCCCTGCAACATGCAAAACAATCCGATACTACGGGTCTTCCGCTGGATTTCCAGACACTCTCACTGCTTCTTCCCCAGGACAGCTATGTTGGCCTTTAGTTTTGGATTCTCCCACACTCTCACACACAGCTCATTCCCTTCCCAAGCCGGGAACCTTACAGCCTGTAGCAGCCTGAGTAATTTAGAGTGAAGGGGACCCTTCTCTTTTGAAGGGGTACTTACTGATGGCTCCTGTCAGTGCCAGAAGCAGGAGTAACCCGAGGCCCAAGGCATTCATGATGAAAGCTGGCTTTCGGGGTGTTGATTTTCTGTTGATTCTAACCCGCTAGCCTGCATTTATCAGTTCAGTGCCTGGCAGCCGAGAGGTGGAGTTTGGCACGGAAGTGCCAGCAAAGGGCTAAGAGCAGCTATGTCATGATTTGGGCCTTGATTTGGGGCGGGGGTTAGACATCACACTTCAGATTTGCTAAGCGCCTTTGATTTAAATATTGGCTGGAAATCTTTTGGCCAACCAGAGTCCCGGTGCCTGCTCTGCGAGGCCGGATATCAGCAAGAAAAGGAAATTTCATTCATCCCTGGCCCAGGAAGCCTGGGAAATTGGGATGGTTCTCTCTTCACCAAGGTATCCATTGATCCAGATTCTGTACCTTGAAGCCATTTGCTCACTGCAGCTGGTGAAGAGCGGGAGGTGCTACTTGCCCAAGGGGCATTTCATTTCCTGGACGAGGCATAGCACAGGGTGGAACATGTGTTGCTGGCCTGGCAGAGACAAGATGGGCTTGTGGTGAAGACACGGGACGGTCAGGAGGTCTGTGTGCTACTTTTCCCTCTGCCACAGCCTCCCTGTGTGGCCTCAGGCAAATCACTTGACTTATGTGCATCCGTTTCCTCCATTCATCTAGTAAGTCACAGGATTGCTGGGAGGAGGCATCATCCGTTAAGGCTTGTCAAATGCTTTGTGATCCTCAGGGGAAAGGTGCTGTTGTGTGCTGTGTGGTTTAGAGCGGCTCCCACGGCACAGTAAACATTCATATTACCTACCATGAGAAGAGACCTGGCCCCTCGAGTCTTTGGCTCCCTTCCCAACCCAGCAATCTGAATTTTAGATGCTGTTATCCATGTAGGGACGTGTCACTCTGTGGCCAGCAAGCTACTTGTGGTAGCTCCCTTTCCCCCACAGTCACCAGTCGCCTATGCCAGCGAGCACGCTTTCTTACAGCAGATTGCTAAATGTGCCAGCTGTTCAGACACGTTCATGTGTGGCACAGATGCCTCTGCTGCTCTTGGTGCCTGCATCTCAGGCCTATGGCAACAACATACCCCATGTGATTTGGCATTTCCTCTTATTTAGCACAAGGAGGTTGTATCGTCAGTGACACGGACCACCAGGGAACATCCCTGGGGTAAGAGGTGCCCTAGGTGGTGTAGCTCCAGCTCTAGCCCATCCCACTCACTGCCCCATGGAGGGGCATGCCAGGGCCTGTGGAGGGTGCGTTCCTGACATACCACTTTTCTCTTCTTGCAGGCTGTGGAAGCGGGACATAGATCAGCCCCAAGGCTGCTGTAAATGTGGCAATTGCTGGGCCTAGAAGGCAGGGAGAAGCAATGGGTCCTTGAGGCCAGCTGGAAAGGGGAATCCATCCCACAGACTCTGTGTCAGTCCTTCCATGGTGCCCAAGTTTGTTCCGGTTGAATGAAGCTGCTGCTGCCCAGCCTAAAGCATTAGGCAGAGCTCTTTGTCACTGTGCACTCAGCTTGTCCAGCCAGATATGGAAATGGTGAGAACATCAGCCCCCCTTCAATCTTGTGACAGCCCCTGGGCACAGTCACGAGAGCATCTGTTGTGTATTTAACCCTTCAGCTGCTGCCCTGGACAAGTGGACGCTGCCGTACAACGTTTGTAGCTGCAGACGGACCAAAGACAACCTTGGATTTAAATGTGACCTCTTAAGCTATGGAGAAAATGGGTTTGGGCCTTTCCTTATAATGGCTAAAGAGAGCCTGGGAGGAGTCTATTTTCCTTTAAGGTTTCCTTTCTGCTTTTTTCACATTAGAAAGTATTTACCCTGTTTTCCCTGGAAGACTCTATGGATGACTGGAGAACATGCTCAGGCAGGATTATAACCTCAGAGACCTCCAGCAATTGAAAGCAGATAAGTGGACAGGGAGCAGAAGTTTTGTTCAGACTGATTTAAACATTGTTTATTTGTTTCTTTGAAATAATGAGAACGCCGCATTTTTTCAAAAGCTCAATTGCAGGAATTCATGAACACTTCCAGTTTGGTTAACTCAAATGTTTGAGAAACCTGTGGGAGAAGAGATATCATTGTTAAAGATTCTACAGCCCACCTTTCCTTTTAAGGGTGAAGAAAGCTTATAATCCACATCAGCAATATTACCTACCCCACATGTTGAAAAATCACAAGTTCAACATAAAAATCACATGATCTGAAAAAATAAGTGACTTTTTATTTGCCTTCTGGATTTGGAGTCTTTAAGGGGTCACATTTTTAGGGCTTTTTCTCTGCAGCCCTGTGGGGTTAGAAAATTACTTTTTTTTTTATTAAAATGAATCTGTAAATGCATTGCTAATGTCGAATTATGATGAACGAATGTTGAACTCCTTGCCAAAGGATGTGGTGAAGGCTAGGATTTTAACAGGGTTCAGAAAAGAGTTAGATAGATTTATGGAGGTTAGATCCAGTAATGGCTATTAGCAGGGCTCGCCGAACTGCACCGTCCGGCGATCTGCGCATGCACAGATCGCCCGAACCCGGCTCTTCCAGGTTGCAATCTACTCTCCATGGGCGAGTAGATTGTATTATTTGTCGAGCCTTGGCTATTAGCCAGGATGGATAGGAATGGTGTCCCTAGCCTCTGTGTCTCTGGAGGTGGGTGACAGGGGAGGGATAACGTGAGGATTACCTGTTGTGTTCCCTCCCTCTGGGACATCTGGTATTGGCCACTGTCAGCAGACAGGATACTGGGCTAGATGGACAGTTGGTCTGACCCAGTACGGCTGTTCTTATGTTCTTAATTGTAATGGCCCAAATGTATGCACTCTTTCCTATTCTGCTGACCTGACAAGGGCCCTGCTGTTCCTAGTGATGGTCCACAAAGCTCCTAAGGTCTGTTAGCATGGCCAGGCTGGGTCAGACCAATGGTCCATCTAGCCCCGTTTCTGGTCTCCTGACAGTGACTAGATGCTTCAAAGGGAATGAACAGTTGTATTAATTTAAATGGAATATATGGACCAAAAGGTGTTAACACAACCCGGTCACTGTTCAACTTTATACAGGGTTCGGGGTTTGGTATCTAGAGACCTCAGCTGCTTCGTGCCCTGGCAAACACACCATTAAGCATCATTTCTGTTCTTAAGGAGACAAAAGAGGACAAGGCGTAAAAGCATCTGAAAGGCCAAGTATGAACTTTTGTTTTAGCAGTGTTCCATTTCCCTTTCGCTGGTGAGTTTTTAGCAGGAACCCCAATGTGTTTGATGGGCTCTTATCTGGTAACAAAGATGGTGATACCCGTCCTTTGGGGGGAAAGAAAGAGGTTGCTGGCGATGAGCTGGAGCTACGATTGGTGTGTCAGGTGAAGTCTGATCCTGTCTCAGCACAGATTGTGTTTGAGATTCAGCTAAACTGTAGCTAGGTGGGGCATCTCTCAGGGTCAGGGGAAAGCAGGTCTGGGATCCCAGGTGCTGGTGCAGGTGGCAGCCACCAAGGTGAAGCTCACTCCAGTAGCCTCCATCTCTTCTTCCTTCTTTTCCTCCCCAATGGCTCTTTCTTTAAGGACCCCCAAAGGATGTGATGAATGGAACAGTCCACCTCACACCTGTAACCAGCCAATTGCCAGCCTTCATTTCTACATCTGTTTTTACTAAGCATGAGATTAACACGGGGGGAACAGACTCACTGGGCCCCTAGGCAAGGTGTGGAGGGGAACTCCGCAATCCCAGAAGGGGTGGGGCCTCAGGCAGAAGGGGTGGGACTGGGGGCAGCCAGCTCTTAATACCCCCTGGAGTGAGCTGCGCTAGCCCCCATCCCTTGCCAGCCCTGAGAGCTGCCTGGAGCAGGCTGCATGGCTTTCCAGCGGTGATTTAAAAGGCCCGGGGCTCCAGCTATTGCATTCCTGTGGAAGCAGCAGCAGGAAGTCCTGAGCCCTTTTAAACTACTGGGTCCTCTCCTGGGGCAACTGCCCCATCCGCTCCCCCACCTATCAGCAGGCCTGAACACAGCCCTGGAGTTATATGGAGTCTTTTTCGGTTTGGACTAATTCAATTTTTCTATCTCGTTATCGTCTCTTTCCCCATCAATCTTTGGTACTGCGGATTAACGTGACGTCTTGCGAACGTTCCCGAACGTCTCACAGTGGCGCTCACACAACCTGTCAGTTTTTAACAAAAACCAGCGGCACCTTAGAGACTCGCAGAAATAGGATCATGAGCTTTTATGGGCACAACCCACTGCCTCAGATGAGATTATCTTGATCCTGACAACCTGATTCAGTTTGTCAGCCCACTTCTCACCACAGGGCTAGAGCCTCAGAAGTAAGAAGGGGCCTAACTTAATCAAGGGGAGTGGTTAGGTGCTGGAACACCGCTGCGGATCCAGGCCTGTGTGACGTCCCCCACCTGCCTCGTGCCCCCCAGTACCAAACAGCGCAGCTGTGAGTGAGCCCCGAGATCCAGCTCCTCTTGCAGTTGTGGAGGCTCTTTGCTCGCTGTCCACTAGATGGGCCCATTGGTCTGCGTGAGCGCTAACGCAGCGACCTAGGGTGCACAGAAGCCACAGCACAGAGCTTGGCTCTAGGGCCAGACCCTGAGCAACGTGCGGCAGCAGCCACTTCCATGCAAAGTGATGGGTCAGATCCTGAGCTGTGCTGAGCTGCCACAGCTCCCACTGCAATAGGAGGTTGGGGCTGCACTTCCCAGGAGATTGTCCCTGTGGCCAGGTGGGATCAGGGCTTTAATTCAGGCAAAGCTGTCCAGAACAGGGCCCTGATAAATATTTTCAACCCCCCCCCCCCCGAGATTTTATGGCATACTGGGGGAGAGGACCTCTGGGAAATATTCTAGGGCTACGTCTACACTACAAGTTTTCTCAGCAAAAACTATGCTAATGAGGGACTCATTTGCATGAGTTGTGATCTCATTTGCATATTTTCTGCCGATCCGGTTTTGTGCTGGGATTTTTGTGCAAAAACAAGCAGTGTGGGGCTACGTCTACACTACATGCTTCTTGCACAAGAGAACATCCACAATGCAAAGCACATCGCAAAAGTGATATGCTTTTGTGGAAGAGAGCATCCACACCGCACGGATGCTCTTGTGGAAGAAAGCTCTGAGGGCCAGTCATAGAATGGCCATCGGAGCACCTGTGTTTTTTCCCATAGGGGTTTCTTGCGCAAGAAACCCCTCTGGAGCGTCCACACTTGCCTTTTTCCGCAAGATCGATATACCTCCTTTATTGGGGCATGCGGATCTTGTGGGAAAAGGGGGTTTTGCACAAAAAGAAAATGTCATGACTGCTTGGTTTTGAGCAAAAACCCCAGCGCCAAACCGGATTGGCAGAAAATATGCAAATGAGATCACAACTCATGCAAATGAGTTCCTTATTAACATATTTTTTGCTGAGAAAACTGGTAGTGTTTAAGCCCCATGTATCCTAGAAGAGTTTAAGCCCCATGTATGCTGCAACTGCAGCTGGGCCAGAGCAAGGGTTCTGCTGCAGAGATCAGTCCCTAGGCACCAACCACAGGGTAAGGAGGGCTCTGTGCTTGGTGCTGCAGTTATGGCCCCTCCTCCACGGTGGGCAACTGCTCAATCAGCCCAGTTCCCCTTCTGTGTCTCCTTAGGAGCTACAAAGGGGCTTTTAGCTTGCTTTTGCCTCCAGCGAATTGACATTCCCTCAGATCCCGGCAGGGAAGCAAGAGAACTGGAGTAACAACAATCCATAGCTTTTATACAGCAGACTGGATAGCACTTTGCTCCCATTTTACATCTGGGGAAGCTGAGGCACAGAGGAGTGAAATGACTTGCCCATGGTCACCCAGCAGGTGCATGGCAGAACTGAGAATGGAATCCAAGGCCCCTTGAGTTCCAGCCCCGTGGTCTGGACACTAGGCCACATTGCTTCCCCATTCTCCATTCTGTACCAGACCATTAAAGAGTAGCTGGAGCTCTGGCCAGGCTTTCTCTGTTGGATGGTTTGTGGCCATAATGAGAACCTTGAAGGTGTTAAACTAGATGATGGAAGGTAGAGATTGGGGAGGAGCCTCACAGCTCTATGAAGGACATGGAAAGCCCCACTGGGAAAAGCATGATGTCATCCAGAATGATTTATATTGTTGCTGGGGTAACACCTACTTGCAACATATTATTCAGACACTAAATGTCTCTGTGGGCTGTATACAGAGTTCAAGATAGGGGATTTGTCCCTCAGCTGAAATCAACATAGCACCAATGAGCAGCTGAAGAGCTGGCCGTGAGAATGACCATGGTAAAGAAAGCAGACAAAGCTGGAATTCAAGCTGTGTGGAAACCTATTTATTCACGTCTGTAATTAGTAGATGTTTCCCTTAATAAACATTTAGCTGTTTAAGAAGATCATGACTCTCTATATTACGGCAGTTACAGTAACAGCATCCTAAGAGGAAAAATACTCAGTGACAACTTATAGACAGCAAAATAACCAAATCTTAACATGTCCTGCCTTCAGCTCACTAGCTTGTCCAAGTGGCACAGTGCAAGTAGAATACTCAGAGCGCAAACATTGGGATTGAATTAATAGGTCTATTGTCACCCATGAACTTTTCACCCATGGAGTACAATTAAAATGAATCACTGAGGGAAATAACATGTATGTGGTGCATAATTAGGCAGAGATCCCCCAAAAAAATCCTAGATGGGGGGTAAGACAAGCTGTTTATTACAAGGTTATTCCTCTATGTTATTATTAGTAGCCTTAAGAGCTCCAGTCATGGACCAGGATTGCTTTGTGCTAAGCGCTGCACAAAAATACAACAAAAAGACAGTATCTGTCCGGTTCAGCTGCCGGAGAGACATTAATAAAACACGTAGCAGTCTAGGAGCTGAACAGCAGCAAAGACTTATGGAGTTTGTAGTTCTGTGGCAGTGGAATCCAGCCCTGTCTACAGAATTGGACTCTAGAATCTCAGCTTCCATTTAAAAATAAAATCCTTTGTCTAGCCTTAAGATAACCACACCAATGGGAACTGAGCGCAGATTGGTTCATTGTATGCTTTGTTTGCTGGAGTCTGCAAGTAACCCGAAACTAACTCCAAGAGGTGCAATCAACCCCCACTCATCTCACTAGGCTATTCATTCTGGAACCTAGTGATGGTAATTACAAATACTGTTTCACAGCTGGTTGTTTTGTCAGAATCGTCCAGTGAAGGCACTGATCCTGTGCAGTCAGCGATGACAGCTGGATAAGACCAGCTAGTCCATGCCTCCGCTGATGCAGGAATGTTCCCTGTAGTCCATGAGTTCTCAAACTTTCCTTGCTGGGCCCCCTTTGAAAATATTTCAGGCTGTGACAATCCCCTGCCCCCAAAAGTGATAGCAAATTCCTGTATGTATTTATAGGAGCATTAAAGGAAGCAGGGAATCATTATCCCTGCAGTCAAAGGCACTGAAGTGTTTCAAAGAGTAAAGCAACAGTTTTCAGAAATAAATATGCAGGCATTTAAGAAACACATTTTCTGAACGAAATAAAGGACAACAGGGTACAGTTTGGGGAGCTGGGAGCCTTTTCCAGGGATTGTGGCAATAATCAACATTGTCCAAGGATAGTGGCTTTATACACGATATAGAAGCAAGTACCTGAGCACTTCGGGTGCATCTACACAGCACCCTTAGCTCGAAATAAGCTGCACAATTTGTGCTACACAAATTGCGTAGCTTATTTCGAGTGTATTTCAAAATAGGTTATTTCGTAATTTGGTGCTGTCTACACAGTGTGCAATTTTGAAATAACTCACTATTCCCAAATTCCCCTTAAGGTTACGGGGATGTCAGAATACGCTGCCTGTTATTTTGAAATAATGGGCTACTTCAATAGATGCAGAACAGCTATTTCAGGATACTTTCGGTACCCCAAAATAGTTCCACAGGGTAGACGAATCCTCATTGCGAAGGGTGCTGCTGTTTGGAAAGACACCAATTTTTCAATCAGGGCTCCAGGGAACTGAGGCAGACCCTTCAATCATCCTGCAAATTTGCTTTCTGGCCACCCAGCTCTGTAGGCAGCGGTGCTGCCAGCAGCAGTGCAGAAGTAAGGGTGGCACAGCCTGGACCTATGGTATTGCTGCTGCTTTACTTCTGTGCTGCTGCTGGCAGCAACGCTGCCTTCAGAGTTAGGTACCTGGCCATGGCATGTCTGATAGCCACCATGAGCCCCAGGGCTAGGTGTGGGGAGAGGGGCTGCTCTGCTCCCCAGAAGGGGTGGGGCCAAGGGCAGTCAGTCCTTAGCACTACTTAGACTGTGACATGCTCCCCATCCCTCAGAGCCAAGTGCACCCTAGGGCAATTGCTGAATTGCCTCCTGTCTTCAGGCCTGCCCGCCAGCAGCTGCTGCTCTTGCAGTCCCCCCCACCAGAATACCCCTGTGAAGCTCTTTCGGGTCAGGACCCGCCCGTCTGAGAACCGCTGCCGTAGATAATGCTCTACTGTTTCGCTTTGTCCTGTCTGCAATGTCCCAAGCAATGGTGGTCACACTGCTTCCTTGAGGAGGCTCTTCTGCACCCTGCCAGAGCTCACGGCCAAGAAAGTTTAACTAATTTTTCCAGCCTAGTTTTTCACTCCTTAATTTCAAGCCTGCCATGAACTGAGCCTCCCGGGAAGGGGGAAAATGTGCAGCAGGGAAACCCACCCGTTGGGGAGAGGGAGAAAGGGAAAAGCAGGTGCAGCAGCCATGAAGGGGAAGGGAAATGAGGGGTGGGACAAAGCATCAATAAATAAATTGCCCTAACTGGGCAGCTGAGGACTCCCTGGGTGGAGTAAAGCAGGAGTAGCCTCCCCCAGGTGTGGCAGCAGCATGCTCAGCAGGATGGCCCGGAGCATTTCTTCCTATTGGATGTAGAGCTCCCCAAGCCAGCTCACGGCAGCCTCCTCAGCAAAGAGCAGCGCCCACAGACCACCCTGGCCGGAGGCAGTGGTCAGTGATGTGAGACATGGGGATGTCTCATTGGGTGGTCGCGTTGGCCCCAGATGCACAGGCTAGCTGCACCTGGATCCGGGCCTGTCTGAGAAGGGACCCATGGTCAGCATGGCAAATGACAGGCAAGTCCACGCAGGGTCGGGTCAGTTATAAGTCTCTGAGGTCAGCTGCTGGCCATTCTTCATCCCACATCAACGCTACAGCGAAATCTGGGTACGGCAAGTGGGACAGGTACTCACGGGTTCCTGTGCGGTCAAAGAACCCTGCATACAGGGGTAGGCTTGGTTCACCTGGATTGTCTCAGCCATTCTGACTGTAGCGTCTTCATGTGTGGAGAAGCGAGGTGACAACTCTTAGGCTACGTCTACACTACGAGTTTTCTCGGCAAAAAATATGCTAATGAGGGACTCATTTGCATGAGTTATGATCTGATTTGCATATTTTCTGCTGATACGTTTTTGCTTAGGGTTTTTTTACGCAAAAACAAGCAGTGTGGATGTTTTCTTTTTGTGCAAAAACCCCGTTTCCTGCCAGATACTTACACCCCAAAAAGGGGGTTTACTGATCTGGCGGGAAACAGGGGTTTTGCACAAAAAGAAAACATCCACACTGCTTGTTTTTGCGCCAAAACCCCAGTGCAAAAATGGATCAGCAGAAAATATGCAAATCAAATTGCGACTCATGCAAATGAGTCCGTCATTAGCAATTTTTTTTGCTGAGAAAACTCGTGGTGTAGACAGAGCCAGTGAGACATAGTGCAGGCGTAGGTCAAGTTGTCCCCCTTATGATTCACATGGTTGAATCTAGTTGTGTGTCAACCAAGCTGACATGAGATGAGTGAAGCCAGACCTGAGCCCAGTGTTTTGTAGCAGAATAACAGAGGGGCTAACCCAGAAGACTGGGGAGTTGGAGCATTTGCTTCCCACAAAGTACCAGCCAATTTGCCTGGAAGATTGTTACGAGTCCCTCACCTTAGCTGCAGTTTTCTTCCGGTGGCTAAGACAGGTGACAAGTCCATGCAGGGCTACTCCAGGGCAGATTGGAGCGGCTTGTCTTCCAAGCAATGTCCAGTGACACAAACAGTAAAGATGGAACACACCCAAACTGCCTTGGTCACAGCAGATGCCCCTGACTACAGGATTTGGCCACCTTAGTCAAGTCAGCATGTAGGGTGTGTTCAACTTCTGGGAACGTCAGTGTTTGGATGCCTAAGCAAACATCATCCATGTATGTGAATCTGAAGGCCTGGATATGTGAAAGGTCATCTGTGTACAGGCGAAAAGTGTCAGTGCCAGCACAGAGACCTGGGATACAGATCATTGGGTTGTCTTTTCCAAGTGCTAACTCTGTCTCCCCGGGGCACTCTGTGGTGGAGGAGAAGGTGAATGATGTTGACTACCTATGATAGAGTGGGAATTTTTCAGAAGATGGTGTGTGCCTCAGTTTCCCTTCTGTGGTGCATGATTAACCAGTTGGTGACACAAGGCTGGGGTGCTAGGGCGGATGGCAGGGCTGCCAAGGAGCGGGATAGGGATGGGGTGCAGGATCTGGGAGGGAGGTGGGGGGTGGAAGAGGGCAAGGTCTGGGTGGTAGGTAGGGTGCAGAAGCAGGCTGGATGTAGGGTGTCTGGCCAGGTAGAGGGAGCAGGAGCAGACTGGGGGTAGAGTGTCTAGCTACGATGGAGGGTGCAAGGAGGGGACTTGGGTAGGAGTTGGACCTCCCTGATCTGGCACCTTCTGGAGCTAACTGGTCCCAGATGAGGGATTTTTGGACCAGGGGAGGTCATTTCAGGGCTCCTGGTTCCCCCCTATCCCCCCCCCACTAGGCTTCTTTGCACCTCTATCCTCTGCAACCCAACTGAGCTGCCCACCCCTGCTGGTTCCCTGCACCTCCCCCAAAACCATCCCCCACAATCCAAGGGAGCGCAGCACCAGTTCCCTGCAGCCCCTCACAGCCCAGCTGAGCTGTTCCGTACACCCTCCCCCATTCACCTCAGCCCAGCTGAGCCCTGCACTGGTTCCCTGCATGTCTCCCCCATCTCTGCTAGCATCTGCCTGGGTGCGTCTCTGTGCATCTGTAACCCCCACGCCTCCTGTGCTGGGTGTGGGTCAGGGAGGCCACTCACAGAGAGAATAAGGAGATAGCTCCAGAGCCTGAGCTGAGCTTCCAGCCCATGGGCACCTGCCCCGCCCCTGCCCCTGCCCCGCCAGCAGTGGCGCTCTCCAGCCAGGGACCCAAGGCGCCGCCAGGCAGACAGCTGGGGCAAGGGCACCGGCTAGCACAGCCCCGCCCGCCCCCTGCTTCCAGCGAAGCTGCACGAACCCCCCTGACCCCGCCGGCTAGTGGCGGGCTGGGCTCGCCGGGCCAAAGCGCTGCGCTCCCGAAGCGCCGGGGGCTGGACCCTGCCCAGGCTCCCTAGGCGCGCTGGAGCGGCCTCCCCGCGACGGGAAGTTTCCGCGCCCCTTTCCCGGCCGGGGAGCAGACGCCGCTGCCCGGCGGCTGGAAGGGGGGTCCCGGGGCGGGGGCGGAGAGCGGCGCGCGGCAGCGATGCGCCCGGCCGGGGTGGCCGCGCTGGGGCTGGCGCTGGCGCTGTGCTGCGTGCGCCGGGCGCGGGGCGAGACCTACAGCTCCATGCTCACCGTGCGGCAGGCGCTGGCCACCGAGCGGCGGCTGCTCCCGCACCTGGCCGCCTACCTGGAGGCGGAGCGCCAGCGGCTGCGGGACCTGCAGAGGTAACGGGGCGCGCCCGGGGCGGGCTGTGGCTTTCCCAGCGCCCCCGCCCGTGCCAGGCGGCCCCCTCCCGGCCCCGATCCCTCCGCCCTGCCGGGTGTGCAGCCTGATCCCCGGGGTAGAGACCCCGCAGGGCTGGGCTGTCCCGGGCTCATGCCCCAGTGGGGTCCCCGCTGCCCCCCGGCTAACGCACGCGGCTGGGCACAGGCCCTCTCCAGCGGCGGCGAGGGGCCTATTGAAGCCGCGGCCCCCTCAGCTCTGTTTCTCCTCATGGCTGGTGTCACCAGAGGGCCCCAGCGCCCCATTGTGCTAGGGGCTGTACCAACCCCACACAAGATGGCCCCTCCCCCCCAGGGAATGGGCTGGGATTTTCAAGCTGAGTGCAGGCACCTAACTCCCTTGGGCTTTCCATGATCTCCGCCTTCAGGCCCCCACTGATTAGCAAGGAGCCTGGGGTCTCCTCGTGGATCTGGGAGCCTCGCCTTTGTTTTGCGGGTCGGAAAATTCTCGTGTGAGGCCTCTGGAGAGAAACGTATAGAAATCAAGAAAAGGCTGAAGGGAGGGTACCAGACGCCACATGAGAGGGGCTTTGGGGGACTCATGATTCTGTCTCTCTGTGGGCTGTACCACTGGCCAGCCAACCACAGAAGGAGCCCACCAGGGATGTGCTAGCAAAGCTTTGATTTCTGGAGCTGGCGTGTGTGGGGAGTGAATGCCTGTGTGCTGGGAGCCTTTAGTGCTCTCAATGCCAGTTCCCAGTGCCAGCTGCTATGCGCGGTGGCCTTTCCAGACACCCCCAGGCCCTGCTCCTAGTGGGAGAGTTCCTTGAGAAGCGTAGAACACTAGAACTGGAAGGGACCTTGAGAGGTCACATGCTCCATCCCCTGCCCTCCTGGCAGGACCAAGCGCCATTTAGACCCGTGGTGTCCAACCAACCACTATAGTGGCTACTGCTATAGGGAACTAGCCACACTCAACCGGCCAAATAGCCACAAGTAGATCATGGACACCTCAGATCTAGATCATGCATGAATAAGGGCACGTGTGCAAGAATACATGTGTGCAAGTGAAGGAATGCATATTCCAAGGCCGGTGGGTGTGTAACAAAACCAGTACATGTGTGCAAGTGAGTGTGAGCGTTTGTGCTCAGTGCTGTGTGTGTGCCTGGGTTATCCACTGCGGGGCACTAGACAGTTACTTGTTGCCAAGAGGCTTTAGCGATTCACAGTTTCATGGAACTGAAGGCCAGAAGGGACCGTGAGATCCGCTGATCTCCTATCTGCCACAGGCTGTTCAGTTTCACTCAGCTATGCCGGTAGCAAGCCCAGGACTTGAATCAGACTTAGGCATTTCAGCCCTCAGGAGAGTGTGCCGCAGGGAGCAGACGGGAGAGACGAACTTCTATAATGTAAGATAAACCTAAATGATCCCAACAGGCCAGCCACACCCCATGCTGCAGAGAAAGGTGAACCCCCCCACTATGGCAGGGGTTCAGGCTGCATTATTACTTAAGGAAGGTAATATGTCTGTGCATTTGCACAACAGCTGGGCATGCATCTCCCAGCCAGGGAGACAGGCCCAAGTTCTGCTTGTGCTACCATGCTGGAAATAGCAGTGAGGACACTGAGATGTGGGTGGCAGCATCAGACAACAGACCGGGAGGGGGGGGGGGGTAGAGTAGGGGATCCAGTGGGTTTGTACTTGTGCCATTGTGCTACCACATCCACCCTATTTCAGTGTCCTTAGCTCTGGTCCAGCTGGCACATGTCAGTCCACCCAGGTTCCCCCAGCTGCAGTGTAGACGTACCTTGTGCTTTGGGCTTGAGAGAGGTTCCTTACCGGGCCCTGTGCTGGAACTTTGTGTCAGCTGTTAACTGGAGTAAGCTGTAGCCCTGGTTTGAAACTCATGATCTGTGGTCTGAGACTATGGTACTGACGTTTGTGTGTCGGTGTCTGTATGCACGTGCGTGCCCAGGCATGTCATGTGGAAGTGTGCCAGGGAGTATGGGGATGAATGTGCACCTGCTGTTTTGATTTCTAGAGCTGGGTCACTGTTAGAGCTCTCAATGCTGGCTTGCAGTCCCACTCGCTGTGTGCTACAGCCTTTCCAGGCACTTCTGGTCCCTGCTCACAATGTGAAAGTTTCCTTAGAATCCTAGAACTGGAAGGGACCTCGAGAGGTCATCAAGTCCCATCCCTTGCCCTTGCGTCAGGCCCAAGCAACATGTGTTTGTGCAGGTGAATGGGTGTGTGCAGCATGCGTATGTAGGAGTGTGCATGTGCTTGAGCTTGTGTGTATCAGTGTGTGTGTGTGTGCATGTGTCTGCGTACATATGTATGTGCGCGCCTACATGGACTTCCAGGCCAACTGGATAAACTAGATATCACAGCTGTCGGTTTTGTTGCTCAGGATTACTGCACAGCTGCACAGATTCAGCTGGGCAGGGCAGGTGTCAGCAGCAGGGCACCTGCATTGCTACTGGGTTAACATGGGAAAGGGTGACAGGCGTCTGTTCCTGCTGTAAGTGGAGCAAGGCCCCCGCAGCCAGGGCTGAAGCTGTGGACCCGCGTGGGTGGCTGTGGTCTCATCGATGCCGGTGTAAACTCAGAATGACCCCAATGAAGTCACTGGAGTGACACTGATTTAAAACTGGTGTAAGCGAGTGGCGAATCAGGTCTTGAAACTTCCCAAGTTATCCAGAGAGCAGGGGAATCTTGGCCCAGGAAACCCAGCATCTGAGCATTTTGCAACCCCCACTTTGCCTTTCTTGACTAAGGCGCCCCCCCATCCCGAGGTGGTGGAAAGCCTCCGATCCCAACACTGCAGCATTCAGCCCTTCTGCGGTTTCCTTGCAGAGCAGTTGAATGTCAGGCCCAGCTGGACATGAGCACATTTCGTTGTTCATTAGCGAGGAACCTTGTGGCGTTATTTGTCATAGACGCGGAGCGGGCCGTATGCGTGGCTGTGGAACCTGGCCACCAAAATAGCATCCTCCAATGACAAATGGGACTAAAGTGCTCTCCAATGCCTCACGCTAAGGGCCAGCAAAAACAACCTAGTGAGAAGTGGTCAGATTGGCAGCAGGATCAGACCCACGGCTCCAGCCAGGGGATAACACGGATATCCAGTGTTATCCTAATTCAAGCTCACAAAAATGCGGTGGGAGGGATATTAAACCTCTGGGCATAAGCAAATTGTCCGACAACTGCTGCTGCAGTGGGGTTTTTACCCCGTCATGAGAATCTGATGTCGGCTACAGTCAGAGACAGGAGATTCCTGTGTTCCTTGGGGATTTTCCCAGCTCTGTTCCTGCTAACCGAACCATTCAAAACTCATGACTCAGCCTCTCCTCCTGCCCCCAAAATACTCACAAGTCTGACTCAGACCCAATAACTTTGGGGGGTCATTTCCTTAGAGCCATTAGCAGACATGGTCTGCAATCCTGAGAGCTCGAACGTGACATTCAGATAAAAAGGCAGCGTTTCTCCTGATCCCGTTACAGGAGGAGCTGGGCGTTGAGGCAACCCCCCCCCCCCCCGGCTTTGGGGAGATGGGTGATAAAATCAGGAGAGTTGTCAAGCTGTGGGTGTGCTGTGAGGGTGGAAGGGACCATTGTGGTCATCTAGTCCAGTGGTTTCCCACTGCCGGGCCGCGGACCGGAGCCAGGCAGTGATGGCTCTGGGGACCGGGGCTGGGATACACTGCCCAACGCCTCCCTTCCCGCCGTGGCTGTTGAGAGAGGTGTGTCCTGCCCTGCCTCTCAGCCAACCACTGCCAGGCAGGAGCAGAGTCTCCTCCCAGCCGCGGAAGAGCGGTTCGCTGTGCGGCAGGAGCACTGCACAGAGCACGGCACCGCAGCCTTAGAGCAGGTGCGACCTGGGCAGCAGTGCTCAGCTGACAGCTGGAAGGGAGCGCAGGGCTAGGTGAGGGGGGCGGGGGTGGGACTAGTGCTGGGAGGTTCTGGGGGTGGGGGGCTCTGAGGTGAGTGGCTGTCACTGGGAGGCTCTGGGGGTGAAACTAATACTCGGGGGCTCTAGGGGTGGGGCTAATACTGGGGAGCTCTAATGGGTGGGAGGATCTAAAAGGTGGGGGGCTGACACTGGGGGCACTTGGGTGTCTGGGGTGAGGAGCTGACACTGGGGAGCTCTGAGGGAGGGAGGCTGGCACAAGGCAGGTTGGGTGCAGGGGACTCTGGGGTCAATGGCTGGCGCTGGGGGGGTGGGGAGGGGTGGGAGGTTCTAGGGGTTAGGGCTGGCACTGGGGCTTTTTATACCGTGGATCAGCAAACCCATTCATAAACTTTTGGTAGACAGGCAACAGTTTATTTGCATATTTGAATATTTATTATTTACATCATGAATATATAAATAGACAAATAAAAAAGCTGCCTGTCTGCCAAAAGTTTGTGACTGGGTTTGCTGGGCCGTGGTATAAAAAAGGTTGGGAACCTCTAAGCTGCAGGATTACACTGGCCAGGGATCGTCCCTGAAATAATTCCTAGAGCCGGGCTTTTGGGAAAAAAACGACCAATTGTGACTGAAAATATTGCCTGTGATGGCGAATCCAGCAGCACCAGGGGCCACATTCCCATGGGTGGAGGAGCCAGCCAGCAGAGGGACCACCGCGGGGGGGCCTGGCACCTGCCGCAGGGGCTGGTCCCCCCACACTCACCAGCAGAGGAAGAGGGGCAAGGCGGCCCCAGCTCACTCTGTTCTCCTGGTGCGCCACACTGGGGGAGCTGGGTGGGATTGCCCTGCACTCCCCATCAGGAAGCAGAGCAAAGCAGCCAGGGGAGCAAAGCACCATGCCTGGCTCAGTGGGCCCCAAAGCATGCGGGGTGTCTCTGGAAGAAAGCTCGGGAGGTATGGCAGGTCCCAGGCTAGGGGCATGGACAGGTATGAGCGGGGAGGGGCGCGATATTAAAAGTTTAGGGACCACTGGCTAGGGTTACGAGGTAGGTTTAGAAAAAATACCAGACACACTTGAATGCAGAGGGAGGGTCCAGGAGGGGGGCAGGGCTGGCCGGGAGGGGGTACAGGGGCAACTCGGCTGGCCGCGGGAGATGGGGGGGCTGAGGGGTGGGGCGGCTGGTCCCGGGGAGATCGGATGGGGGGCGGGGGGTTGGGGCAGCGCGGCTGGCCCGGGGAGATGGGAGAGGGGTCGGGGGCAGTGCAGCTGGCCAGGGGAGGTCAGGAGAAGAAGAACCGGCCGGCAGGAAGCAGGGGTAGCCGGGAGGGGGTCGGGGGCAGCGGAGCTGGTCAGGAAAGGTCGGGGGAAGCAGGGTGGTGGTGGGCGGGCACGTGCAGGTCCCGGGGCGCTGTCAGTCCCACGCACAGTCCGGAGAAGCATGAATGAGTCCGGCTGCGGCTCCACCACGCGCTCAGGAGCAGGGACAGGGCTTCTCCTCCTCCCCAAGGCGTCAGACGCAGCCAGGGCTCCTGGTGCCGATCGCGCCCACCTCCCAGCCCCTCCTCCCGCCCCTGCCTGGCTTCCGTCCAGCACCCAGCCAGAAATCCAGGAAATACCAGACACTGCACATGTCCAGTATTTTCTGGATTTTTTTTCTGGACAGAGGGCCCCAAAACCGGACTGTCCAATAGAACACCTGGCAACCCTACACTGGCCTCGCTAATGGAGCATTGATCTTCTCTGGTGCTGCTAGCAACTGCTGTAGGCGAAAGAGGTGTTGCTCATTTGCATTGGACTAGAGATGTGTGCAAGCTGCAAACTATGGAGGTGGATTTTAACCATAAAAAGGGAGCTTGGCTCTGGGGCTTTGGTTCATCCCATTAATAAGAGGGATCATTTGTAATGTACCCAGTTCCGGGTACAGATTTTGTACCAGCCCAAAGTTGAATGGTATACGGAGCTGGGCTTCCTTCTGGCTCTTCTGGCTGCTCGGCCATCACTGCTTATGGAGGAGTCAGGCCACAGGTTTAGCATGGGATTCCTGGCAAGGTGGCAATCCCAGCAGGGAGCCCTAATCTCCGGATTGGGATCTGAGCTCAGGATCTGAGTCTAATAATGAGGTCAGTGGAAAATACCTCTTTCTGAGGGCTGCGGCAGGACTAACATCTGGAATGAGTCATGCACAATGTTATTGCTTTTCCCCCTGCTCAGCTGAGCCCAGCAGAAAATCTGATCTAAGCTGGAGTCAAAACCGGGCTCTGGGGGTTGGGCAGGTCGCTGCCCTTGCTGATAGGCCCATGCAAAAGATGAAGAATTAAGCACCACAACTCACGTGAGCAACTGGAAGTGACCCCCTGGCATGGCTGAGTGGGACTCAAGTGGAGGGGAACTGAGGCAATGGAAGTCATTAGAAATGTTCACCTAGCCCCAGGCAGGTCATTCCTGCTGCAGACCCATCCAAGCCCTGCCCCTCATGCAGCTGAGGGCAGGACCTGCCCACCCGATCCCTGCTTTGTGCCGTCTAGTTTCAGTTGATGGCACTTCCCCTGAGCCACCATCCTTTAGTCTTTTCAGGGATGGGATGACCAGAGCCTGAGGGGAGGGGCAAAGTGAGGGCGGACGGCTTCAGCAGTATTATTGAGCATGCTCAGTACAAACCAAGCAGCAAATCTTGGGGGGAGGGTATGACTCCTTCAGAGGGATGCGTCTCCTCCACCCCTCCCACTGAGATGGGCCGTGCTGCAAGATAACAGTGCCAGTAAGGGATTGCCCTGCTCATGCCTTCCAGGTTTTACAACAAAGTGTGGGATTTGCACCAAGGAGCTGGGGCCTCCGCGGTGAACCCGTTACTCGCCTACATGCTGATCAAGAGGCTGCAGTCTGATTGGCTGAATGTGGTGCACAGCCTGGAGGCCACTGAAAACATCCAAGGTACCGGAAAGGAGGCTGCCCTGAGCCCACGGCCACCAAGGACCCACAGCTCTTGGCCTGCGTGGGGTCAGCCGATGAGCACAGTGGGTGGGATTCGCAGAAGTACTCAAGTAGTCAATCCCAATAGGAGTTAGGCACCTGCATGCCTTTGTGAATCTTTCCCTGCCTGTCCAGAGGAGCTGGGATTTGGGGGCTAGAGGCTCAGCGGGTGTCACCTGTCCTGGATCCATTGTGTCCATGTAGAGATGAGGGATGCTCAAGGGAAGGTTTGAATGTGGAAGGGGAAGATCCCAGCTGTTCAGCACTGAAACGCTTCCCGATGGCATTTAAGGAGAAACCCCTTCTCATGGCAGGAGCCATGAATCCATTCTTAGCACCAGCCAATGTAAGCATTTATCTGGGCCCAGGCATTTGCTTCTCCACAGCCCCACTGAGCCCCCCAATCACTGACATTACAGCCCTCAAGAACGGCTACAAGAAGGTGGAGAAGGACTTGCCCGAGTTCGAGGACTTGGAAGGAGCAGCCCGGGCGCTGATGAGGCTGCAAGACGTCTATGCGCTGAGCGTGAAGGGGCTGGCCAAAGGCATGTTCCAGAGAGCCAGCAGCACCCACCTCCCTGATCTATACAGCCCTGGGCAGCGCTTCCCACTCTCTGCGGATGACTGCTTCCTCGTCGGCAAGGTGAGGGTGAGCCACAGGGCCTGCACTGCCGGATCACGGACGGGGGGGTCACCAGACTGTCGCACAGCCTGTGCGTAACAGCGTCTCCTAGTGAGCCGTCTGCAGGGACATATGCCAGCCACTAGAGGGGGACAAAGAGCCAGGCTGTGTTAACGTGGATTCCACGTTTCTCACAAAGGCTGGTGGGGGTCCCTGTGGGTTGGTAAGAGCACCCAGCTCCACCAGTGCCTCAACGCCCCTCAGCTGGTGAGACAGGGCTTGCCAACCTGATCCCTATTCAGGGCAGCCAATGCAAGATGAAAGTCCCTTCTGTCAGGCTTATTGTCAATAGGCCCTGGAGGAAATTTGCTTCCTAGCCAAAAATTCAGTTGTCAGTTTAATTGTCTGTGTAAGGAACTGGAGGTGTCGCTGTGCTGGCAGCTCGGGTATTGAACTCATGATGCTCAACACAAGCCCTACAGAGCTCCCCTCTACTGTAAGTTGCAGGATTTGTCACCACTGGGGCCAGCCATTCTGGGGAGATTTGGTGACATGCACGAAGCTGGTATGTGTTATGTGTGGGACTCTGGTCTTTTCAGACACCGAAGACGCTAATGAAATTGCTGGTATCTAAACCTCTCTGTGCCCCTTGATTGACTATCCAAGTATGGGCTAAACCCATCTCCCGGGACAAGTGTCTTTCCAGCACACTGTGCTATGATTGGACTATGTGCTGGGGAGATAGGGTGGCCACCTTTGTAAAATGCAAAAAGGGGACATGTGCAGGGACTCCGGTCTTTGGTCAATCCAGAAGCTGGAGCCAGAGAGTGGTAAGAGCGTCCCAGGGAGTCTGGGCTGCTGTGTGGAGCTCTAGACCTTCCACCTGCTCTGCAGTGCCTAAGAGCAACCCCTGGCCCGTGTCTCCATCCTCTGGGATGTGCCACCCAGAGCAGGTGGAGGGTCCAGGAATTTGGGGTCCCCACATTGGCCCAGGCTCCCTGGAAAGCTCTTGCTACTGCCTGGCAGGAGCCAGGTCTGAATGGTATCCCATCGATTAATCGTGTAGTGAACAAAATGTTTGTCAACTACACGATTAATGGATTACACGCGTCTTAACATCCTTAGTTCTCATCGGCGCTCCTGCAGCTCAACCTGGGAGCCCTGAACTCGGACCCTCAAGCTGGAAGTGAGTTCTGAACGCCTTGGTCAGAAACAGCAGGGACTCTCCATTCTAGCGCAAAATTTCTTACCCGAGGTAGCACCAGCCACAGCATCAGGAACCCCGAGTTCTGTCCCAGATGAACAGTTAATTAACCAGGTATCGGAGGCAGGGGAAGGCCTTGCCTACTCAAACTGCCAGCCCCACCCACACTCCATCCCCTGCTTCAGTTCAGCTCCTGGGCTGCCCCCGAGCTTCAGCCTCACAGAGGCTGGGAACACACTGGGGCAGTGCGCCCTGCCTGTGCGCCAGGGCGGCTGGGAGAGAGCTCTCCTGGGCTGTAGGTAAACCACCTCCATGAGGGAAGTAGCTAACAGCGCGGGGAGCACGTTCACACTGGCGCTTTACAGCACAGCAACTTGCCTTGCTTTGGGGGGTGGGTGGGTGTGCTATCACACCCCTGAGCCAGGAAATTACAGCGCAGTAAAGTGGCAGTGTAGACAAGCTCTTAAGTTGTGAGCTCTTTGAAGCAGTGGTCTTGGGGCTCCTACAAACTATGAAAATACATTATAATAATAAATTACAAAAAACCAACAATTGGTCTGGTAGCACTTTATAGACTAACAAAAGTGCTACCAGACCATTTGTTGTTTTTTTGTAATTTATCCTATACAGACTAACTCGGCTACCCCCTGAAGCTTCATCATCATAATAATTAGTAATGGATAATATAATTCCCAAGATTATTTATCACATTATGTAAGTATCACTCTCTCCAGTTACAAAGGATACATCTGAGTCATAGAGAAATTAAGTGACGAGCCAAAGGATATACAGCAAGTCACTGGCAGAGTCAGTAGACCCTTGGGGTATGTCTAGACTACAGGGTGGCCTTTTTTCAAAAAAAATTTCCCTGCATCTAGACTGCTGCCGCATTCTTTCGAAATTAAATCAAAAGACTGTGGCAGTTTTTTCGACCGTGGAAAACTTCATTTTACAAGGAATAATGCCTTTTTTCAAAAGTGCTCTTTTGAAAAAAAAAAAAAAAAAAAAAGGCGCTATGTAATGCAAACTGTGCTTTTTTTCGAAAGAGAGCATCTAGACTTCCTGGGTGCTCTCTTTTGAAGGAGCGGATTGCTTTTTCAAAGGTACTGGTTGTAGTCTAGATGCTCTTTTTCGAAAGAATCTTTCAAAAAAGCTTCTTTTCAAAGAGGCTTGCAGTCTGGACGTAGCCTTGAGGCGCAGCCCCCTGCAGTAACCACTACCCATGCACTATCAGCATTAAAAAAAAAAAAAAAGCAATGGACACATAAATTTACGCCGGTGACTAGTACTCATTGGAATGTCACTGCAAAACCATCCCTTGTTTGGATAATAAATCTCAAATGCCATTGTCAGCAAATGTTTTGCATTTTTATCTGCCCTGGCTCCAGATCGGGTGTCTATCACATGAAAATTCTCAGATTTTGTTTAACCAAGTAAGTTTTGTGGTTGCCAAGGAAAAGTTAAAAACGTGTGTGCACCCACTCCCCCCCTCCCCCGGCCAACAGGTAAAAACCAGAAGGCCCATAAAAAGGATTCCAGTGTTTTACTGTTTAGTTCTCATTATTCTTAAGACTATCTCAAGATTTTTTTCAGACAGACTCATGATTTTGGAATGCCTGGGGCTGGCCATACTAGACACTGTATACCTCTCCCCTCCTTTGGAACTTTTAAAATGTTCCGTGTTGTTTTGAACACTGAAAATGGTCCAAATCTCAACACTCCCTCCAAAAAAATACTTCAAAAAATACAGGAGGTGAGACCACAAAGGAGCCAGAGGAAGGCTAAGCACTGGTCTTCACTGGTAACTTCAGCATAGCTACTTCCCATCAGGGGTGTGACAAATCCACAACCCTTGGCTGACCTAATCCCCTCTGTAGACAGTGCTAGGTTGATGGGAGAATTCTACTTCTACTGCCTCCCAGGACTGGAAGGTGGATTATTCTCCCACAACCAGAGAGCCCCTCCTCCCTTTCCCACTGCTCCACATCCTGCCCCAGCCCTTGGGATGGCTGAGGCCTCTCATCTGCTGCCTTGCAGGTGGCGTACGACATGGAGGATTACTACCACTCCATCCCGTGGCTGGAGGAATCCGTCAGCCTCTTCCGCGGCTCCTACGGCGACTGGAACACAGAGGACGAGGGAAGTCTAGCAGATGCGCTGGACCACCTGGCTTTTTCCTATTTCAAGGTGAGTCTGGGGGGCAAACTTCACCTACCGGCCAGGGCTGTGTTCCACATTGCACTCAGCCAGAAACACCTGCTGGCAGCAACATCCCATTGGGCTGTCCCCGAGGGTAATGTGAGGGGCTTTCCAAAACACCTGGGCTCAGATCCTGGACGGTGGCAAGGGGTGTGTTCTCCTAATCTCAGGCCACCCATGCACAAATCAGAGATTGCCAGGGTATGCTGGGCACGCCTCCTTTTCCTGGCTATGCCTCCTTTTCATAGAATCATAGAATAATAGGACTGGAAGGGACCTCAAGAGGTCATCGAGTCCAGCCCCCCCGCCCTCAAGGCAGGACCAAGCTCCGTCTACACCATCCTTGACAGATGTCTATCTAACCTGTTCTTAAATATCTCCAGAGAGGGAGATTCTACCACCTCCCTTGGCAATTTATTCCAATAATTGACCAACCTGACAGTTAGGAATTTTTTCCTAATGTCCAATCTAAACCTCCCCTGCTGCACTTTAAGCCCATTACTCCTTGTCCTGTCCTCAGAAACCAAGAGGAACAAATTTTCTCCTTCCTCCTTGTGACACCCTTTTAGATATTTGAAAACCGCTATCATGTCCCCCCTTAATCTTCTTTTTTCCAAAATAAACAAGCCCAGTTCATGAAGCCTGGCTTCATAGGTCATGTTCTCTAAACCTTTAATCATTCTTGTCGCTCTTCTCTGTACCCTTTCCAATTTCTCCACATCTTTCTTGAAATGTGGCGCCCAGAACTGGACACAGTACTCCAGCTGAGGTACAGTACTAGTGCCGAGTAGAGCGGCAGAATGACTTCACGAGTTTTGCTTACAACACATCTGTTGATACAACCTAGAATCATATTTGCTTTTTTTGCAACAGCATCACACTGTTGACTCATATTCAACTTGTGGTCCACTATGACCCCTAGATCCCTTTCCGCCATGCTCCTTCCTAGACAGTCGCTTCCCATCTTGTATGTATGGAACTGATTGTTCCTTCCTAAGTGGAGCACTTTGCATTTCTCTTTATTAAACCTCATCCTGTTTACCTCTGACCATTTCTCTAACTTGCTAAGGTCATTTTGAAGTATGTCCCTATCCTCCAAAGAAGTTGCAACCCCACCCAGTTTGGTATCATCTGCAAACTTAATAAGCGTACTCTCTATCCCAATATCTACATCATTGATGAAGATATTAAACAGTACGGGTCCCAAAACAGACCCTTGAGGAACTCCACTTGTTATCCCTTTCCAGCAGGATTTAGAACCGTTAACAACAACTCTCTGACTACAGTTATCCAGCCAATTATGCACCCACCTTATCGTGGCCCTATCTAAGTTATATTTGCCTAGTTTATCAATAAGAATATCATGCGAGACCGTCTCAAATGTCTTACTAAAGTCTAGGTATATGACATCCACCGCTTCAACCTTATCCACAAGGCTCGTTATCCTATCAAAGAAAGCTATCAGATTAGTTTGGCACGACTTGTTCTTCACAAACCTATGCTGGCTATTCCCTATCACTTTATTACCTTCCAAGTGTTTGCATATGATTTCCTTAATTACCTGCTCCATTATCTTCCCTGGGACAGACGTTAAACTGACTGGTCTGTAGTTTCCTGGGTTGTTCTTATTCCCCTTTTTATAGATGGACACAATATTTGCCCTTTTCCAGTCTTCTGGCCACGCCTCCTTTTCCTAGCCACCCCATCTATTCCAGTTCACGGGAGGAGGTTGTGTAGGAACCACTACGCTGACTGGATGCCCAGGAGATCCTTCTATGCTGGGCTGGCCCCACCCTGCCTCCCAGGGCTGACTAGGCCTGTATCAGATGGACACTTGGCAGCAGCAGCCCAGGACAGGTTCTGGCCCTCAGGGATGGGGCGGGAGGATTCCAAACTCAGACCTGGGTCTGAATTTTGTAGCTGGCTCCTCTCTTTAAACGAAACACTCCCCAGGCTGTGCAGGGTTCCTGGGCTACAGCAGGGCTGAAAGCTGCAGCCCGGCCTGTCTCCGGGGCTTTGCTTATACGTGTGTCAGCCACAAGCTCGTCTCCCCACCAACACTGGCCCCCAGGAGCCCCTTGTCCTGCCCAGTATCCAGCCACCCTCCCTCCAGAGCTTGTGCCCCCTCCTCCGCCAGCCAACCCCCGCTCTCCCACTTCCTCAGCTCTGGTTTCATCTCATTAATTTCCCTGCCTGCTTGGGGGTGACGGTTGATTTGTTCCAGCACCTTCTGCTGAATGAGCAGCGTGCTACTGTGCATAGAAGGAAGCCCCTTGCACTGGTATCTGATCTGCCCCTGCAGCCAGTATGAACACTGTCTCTGAGCCACTAACTCCCCAAATCCAGCCCATCCCTGTGCCAGGGACTGCACCTGACTAATGGCCCGGCAGCGAGCTGCTGGGACTTGGGGGCTCTCACCCTGGCTGCCCAGGTGACTCGGCCTCAAATACTCTGCCCAGGGCATCCTCCCTCCCTTGTCCCTCTCCCCAGCTGCCACAAGCAGGGGATTGGCTGTCTAGCTGTAGCTACGCTGAACTCGAGTCACGCCTGGAGAAGCTGGTGTGATGCAGGTCTGGGGCCCCCAGGGGTAGCGAGTGGCGCTGATGATGCAAGATGCCAGCAAGCCACACTGCTCCAGAAGTGGGCGGGGCTGAGTGGAGAGGGGGTGTGGCCAGAATACCCCTGGGCCAGCCTCCACTGGGCAGGTTCTAATGGCTCCCGATTGCCTACCAAAGCCAATAGGAGCCTGAGGGGAAGGGTCTACCCCATGCTGCCCAGGGCACCGTGTGTGCGTGCACACAGGAACTGATCCACTGCCCAGTGAAGCCAACGGGGCCCCACTGATTTCGGTGGGCGTTGGCTCCGATTCTAAATCAGCCTGAGCCACGATGCTCGGATCGGAATCAGAACTCCCACCACCTCAGCACGCACTTGGATGCAGCCACTGGGGCATGTAGTGTCGGCGCTGCGCCAGAGATCCCTGCAGCTGATTTGGCTTTGTTTGTGCCTGAGGTTTGTGCCCATTTCTGTGGCGCATGGTGGGAGCTGAATAGGAGTGGGGGAAAGGGGCAGTTGCGTAGGGTACACCCATCATTCCAAGGCTACCCGTGTTTCCTCTCTCTCCTAGGCAGGAAACGTTTCCCAAGCCTTAAGCCTCTCCAGAGAGTTTCTTCACTACGGTATGTGATGGTCAGCAGGAAATCCGGGATTTCTCCCTCCACTCTGTGTGCAAAGTTGCTTTTCAGCGAAACGGGGGGTTCTCCAGCTGTGGTCCATGGAGCCCCTTTCCCGTGCTGTGCTGTTTATAATGGTTTGGCAAAAAAGCAAAGAGCAGGGGGGTGGGCTGGGTCCAGGAGAGTGTCTCTTCCTACACGGCAGGCTGTTCAACTCCAAAATTGCCGAGCTAAATGAATGCCAGCACATGCTCACAACTAAGGTACAGGGGAGGCATTCCACACTTCTTCCACTTCTGGGGTAGCAAGGGCCAAATTGGCTCCCGGTGCAAGTTAGAGCAGCCCCAGGGCTGTTTTAATGTAGGCCGGCTGCACCGTTCTGTCACACCAGTCTAGCTGCGGTATATGGTCCAGGTTCTGGTCCAATCCTTGGGCAATCCTCTCAGCTGCCTGATGAAGGCAGTATTCATGCTCTTTGCATGACTGGAGTGATGCAAAAGGGCCTTGTGCTGCAGATCAGGCTCAAGGATTTACGGGTCCAACTCTCCTGCATATCAAGTTGTTACCCACTTTTCTAAATACCTGAGAATTGTTGCCTGAATCAGTACAGGCAGTCCCCGACTTACGCGGATCCGACTTATGTCGGATCCGCAGTTACGAACGGGGCTGCCCCGGAGTACACGGACTGTGGGACCTCGTGGTCCCGCCACCCGTGTACTCCGGGCGAGAAAAGCTGCTCCGCGTCTCCCTGGTCTGCAGACCAGGAAGACGCAGAGCAAAGCCGCGGAGGGGCTCGGGCAGCGAGGCAGCCCAGGCACGCCTGGGCTGCTCCGCTGCCGGCTTCCCCGAGGCTTTGCAAAGCTGTGAGGGGGCTCGGGCAGTGGGGCAGCCCAGGCGCCCCGCGGCTGTCCCGCTGCTGGCGTCCTCTGAGGCTTTGCTCCCCGTCTCCCTGGTCTGCTGGTCTCCAGCAGACCAGGGAAACGGGGAGCAAAGCCGCGGAGGACCCAGGCGGCGGGACCGCGGTGCGTCTCGGTCTGCCGCCCGCGTCTTCCTGGTCTGATGGGGTGGGGGGGCACAGCTAGTACGCCCCCCACCCCCAGCAGACTAGGCTTTTCTCCGGACGCCTGTGGCAGAGCAGCTAGGGAGCTGCCGGTTGGTCCCGCAGCGCCTCTCTGGGCGCTACTGGACCAACCCAGCAGCACCCCAGCTGCTCTGGTCCTGATTCAGCCGCTGCTGGTCAGTTTCAGCAGTGGCTGAATCAGGACGCCTGGGGCAGAGCAGATGGGGTGCTGCTGGGTTGGTCCAGTAGTGCCGAGGAGCGGCGCTGCTGGAGCAACCCAGCAGCACCCCAGCTGCTCTGCCACAGGCGTCCTGATTTAGCCGCTGCTGAAACTGATCAGTGCTGAGTACAGGAAGCCCGAGGCAGAGTTGCTCTGCCCCGGGCTTCCTGGAATCAGCTGCTGATCAGTTTCAGCAGCAGCTGACTTGGGGACACTTGGGGTTCTTAAGTTGATTCTGTATGTAAGTCAGAACTAGCGGTCAGTTTCAGCAGCGGCTGAATCTGGACGCCAGTTCCGACTTACATACAGATTCAACTTAAGAACAAACCTACAGTCCCTATCTTGTACGTAACCCGGGGACTGCCTGTACTCGGTAGCCAGCTGGCCGGCGTGTTATGTGCACCACTGACCTCTGCTAGCTAGAATGAGAACTGCTCCATGGTGTCATGTACAGACACATGCCAGAGGCCCCACTTTAGCTCACGTGCAAGGGGACTGTGCTTTCAGAGCAGGATTTAAATTCCATCCTCACTGTCCCCATGACATTCAGTTTGGCTGTGGGACATAGCAGGCCATGGGGGGACAACCATGCAAGCCCTTGGTGACTGTGGATTTTCCCTAGATTTGAATTAAGGATCGAAAGAGCTGTTGTAATGGTCAGATCACAGGTTCTCAAACTGGCGGTCCCAAGGTTGTCATGTGAGGGGTGGGATCAGCCCTATTCATGGCTGAGAGCCCAAGCTCTACCCCAACCCCCCTGTCTGCCTCCCCATTCAATACAAAAATGTGTTTTTAATTCATAGGGGCTCCACGCTCAGAGGCTTGCCAGTACAAAAAGTTTGTGAATACTTGTCTAATCTGATCTCTAGCATAGCGCAGGGCCGGGAACCTCACCCAGTCACTCCTGGGTCCAGGCCAGAACTTGTGTCTGAACTAGTATGTGCCTTTCAGAAAGACAGACCATCTTGACTTGAAGGCCAGAAGTGATGGAGAATCTCCCTGATGCTTGGTAAATTGTTCCAGTGGGATTAGTTACAGTCCGCTCTGATGCTCTTGGGTGAGCGAGACTGACTTGCGAGCTTTTGAGCTCGCCTCTTTCACTAACCGGCACTGGTCCAATAACAGATATCGCCTGCCCCCCTTGTCTCTCTGAAGTCCTGGGACCAAGGCAGCTACCCCACCTCTGCATGGAGATTTTACCTGTATTTCAGCAAACAGGACCAGGGCCGGGTGAAGAAATAGCCGTTTACGCGCTATAAAAGCCGAGGGATGAACTCAGTTAACAGTACCTGGGTCCGCCGAAGCATTGCCAAAGCCGCCTGCCGAGGGATGGGGTAATGGGACTGTGCTGTTTCCAACAGACCCCAGCAACAAAAGAATCGCTAGGAACGTCCTGAAGTATGAAAGGCTCCTGATGGAAAATCCAGAGCATGCCAAGGCAGAGGTGAGCCTGCAGCGGCCGAACGTCACACACCTGCAGACTAGAGACCTGTATGAAGAGCTATGTCGGACGCTGGGGTCGCAGGTATGGAGCCCTGAGCTGTCATGTGTGGCTAGGGGATGATGGTGAGCCAGACAAAGCTGCAGAGACTCACATCCTCTTGCCCTGATGTGTGCCTCGCACCTGAGGTTAGGTCACTCCCACTGCCCAGTCCAAGGCAGCCCATTGCAGGGATGGGTGTTATGACACTTAAGGTATGTCTAGACTACATGGCTCTGTCGCCAGAGCCACGTAGATTAGTTTACTAGACATACCCAAATGAAGCAGCGATTTAAATAATCGTCGCTTCATTTAAATTAAATTGGCTGCCGCGCTGAGCCGATCAGCTGTTTGTCGTCTCAGTGCGCTAGTCTGGACGCTCCGCGGTCGACATCAAAGGCATTTGTCGACCGCCACGGTAAACCTCATCCCACGAGGCATACCGGGGCGATTATTTAAATCGCCGCTTCATTTGGGTATGTCTAATAAACTAATCTACATGGCTCTGGCAACAGAGCCATGTAGTCTAGACACACCCTTAGTGTGCCCCGCTGGTCAGTGTTTGCAGTGCCTGCCTCTCGGCAGGCCTTGGGGCTTGTCTCCACTTGGGCCTTTAGTAGTGTAGTTCCCCAGCTCCATCTCTGCAGTTAGCCCAGCTGGTGGCTAACAGGCGAGAATTGGAGGGAGGCCCTAGCAGCTTTGGGCAGCCTAGGTCAGATTTGAACCAATAGCCTTGTGACCTCTGGCCAGCCCTAGGATCCTACATCCTGCCTCTTCAGCACTGGGGGTGAAGCTCTTTGCAGCCCTGTATGAATTCTAAGCACGATCCCACTGGGAAAGGAGGAGCATGAGGCCTCAGGGCAGCTGATGCCACCCCTTTCTCCAGCGTTAGATGAGGCACAGTACCTGGTGAGCTGGATCCTCCAGCCATCTCCTCATGCATTCCTTGGATTGTTTTCCTTTCAGCCAGCCCAGTACCAGAGCCCAGCCCTGCACTGCTCCTATGAGACCAATGGCAGCCCATTCCTGATCCTCCAGCCAGCGAAAAAAGAGCTGATCCGGCTGCAGCCATACGTAGCCCTGTACCACAACTTTGTCAGCGACCTGGAGGCGGAGAAGATTAAGGACCTTGCAGCTCCCTGGGTGAGTTCATCAAGCCTAATGCACATGAGTCCTCATGCAGCCTAGAGAAACACCTACTGGCTTCAAGAGCCGCCTTTCCAGAGCTAGGGGTGTGAGCTGAATGCAGACAGATGGGAGTGCCTGACCAGCTAGTGCTGGGCCCACCCCAAACTCACATCCCAAGAAGCCCACAAGATAGCTCAGTGCCCCATTAGGCCTTCGTGACTCCAGCTTACCCCTGCACCCAGCGCTGGGGTTTTAGCTTTAAGTGGTAGGGGGGTTCTTCCTTCCGTGCTGCAGCCGGCCCGAGGGTCTGAGCCGTGCTGCAGGTGAGAGTTGGGTGATGCATTTTTCAGGGCTGGATGTTTTTCTAGAAGATCTACTCTCGTTCAGGCCAGGATTGTGGAAGGGAAGTCCTCTGGCCCGTGCTGTGCAGGATTTGTTGTGGGAGATGAGAGAGACATTGGAGGTGAGGTCAGATCTGTTATTGGCCTGCATTCTGTGGGGGGAGAGACAAGCTTTCGAGCTACACGGAGCTCAGTAGTGGCTCTAGGCTAGACCCAGAAGCCATCTTAGAATCACAAAGGACCATCTGGAGGGCATGTCCATGGCCTGGTGGTCTGCACTGATGGCTGGCTCACCGTTTGGAGCAGGGATGACAATTCACTAGGGACCGTACAGCAGTCATGTGAGATTGTCGGGCAGCGGGTTCTTTAGAAGGGGCTGGGAGCTTGTGTCTCCCAGCCAGAGCAATGTGACAGAAGCAAGAAGCTGGTAGGTAGAGAGGTAACAAAACGAGAGGGATGGAACCCTGAATTTAAACCAGAGCTGAGCGGGCTGCAGTGGCCTTCCTGCGTCTCGATGGGCTGCAAGATTGTGGTAACCAAGATGGTTTCCTGGGAAAGGGCAGTTTTGCTAACTGCACTTGTGTGCCTAGAAGTTGTGGGACGTGCTGACTGAACCGTGGCAGTGCTTTGGTTGGCTGCAGAGGGGCGCACGGCTCTCACAGTCAGTGTTGTGTGTGATCAGCATGCACCCCACTTCACGTGCGTGTCGCCATGGGCGTCCAGTATAATAGACGGGGGAAGGCTTTGCCTTCCCAAACCACCAGACTGGCCCTGCCCACACTCCACCCCCAGAACGCCTACTGTAGGTGTACCCGGGGTGGAGTCCTGCTGTCCCCAGCGCCTGCCCTCCCCATTAGGGTTGCCAGATGGTTTCAGAAAAAAAACCAAAAAAAAAGGACCCCGAGAGTTGTTAAGAAAAAAAACACAAAACAAAACCATGTGGTGAGGCTTTTTGGCCCTAACAGGCTGCTGGCGGCCGCCCGCCATCTTGCCTCCCTGCGCCAGGCCAGACAGCTCCCCGGTAAGCACTATGGTTGCCAGGCTGCCTCTGTATTGAGCCGGACAGCCCAGGATTTTCTCCTCCTGGCCGGGAAAAAATCAGAAAGTGCTAGACATTTTCTGAGTTTTTTTACTGGACAGGTGGCAAAAATACCAGACTGTCTGGTTCAATACTGGACACCTGGCAACCCTACTGCCCGTGCTCCTGGCCAGCGAGGCTGGGGCACACTCACACACCCACCCTCCTGCCCTCCCCTCTCCTCCCTGTGGGGGGAGGATCAGGGAGGCTCCCATGGAGGGCGGGGATTCTGTGGCCTCCCCCAGCCCTACCTTCCCCTACCACCCATGCATGTCACTTTAGCAGTGCCGATAGGAAAACAAAATGTCTTGCAGGCCACACATAAAGCCCCGGTGGGCGGCATGCAGCCCACGGGCCGCAGGTTGCCCACTGCTGGTTTAAGCGGTTTATTGTGAGGTAAACCCCAGGCCTCCAGCTGCTGCTCTGGGCTCCTGCGGGAAGACCTGTTGCTGTGGTAACGAGCAAAGCGCCCTGCATGGAGATTAGCGGCTGTGCGAGAGCTGCCCGAGCTCAGCCTGGTGTTGGGCCCAGCTCTTCTCCCCCTCCCCCTGGCTCGCATGTGCTGCTTGTCTCTCCGCAGGGGAGGTTTTTGGAGCTCGCTGGGCCTGGCCTGTGAGAACTGTTCGCATTGCAGCTCAGCCAGCAGCCGTCCTGCCATCCCCTCCCCTGGGCAAGGCTGGGGGGCTCCATTCTCCTGGAAGGGAAGGGGCCTCAGGCAGAAGGGGTGAGGCTGGGGCAGCCAGCTCTCAGCGCCACCCAGAGAACGCTGCACCACGCCCCCCGCCTCCGTCAGCCCTCAGAGTCACCGGGAGCGTGCTGTGTGGTGCTCCAGCGGTGATTTAAAGGGCCCTTGGCTCTGGTCGCTGCTGCTGTTGCTGTGGTAGTGGCAGCAGTGGCCAAAGCCCCAAGCTCTTTAAATTGCTGGGCCCTGGGCGACTGCCCCCTTTGCCTTCCCCCGTCCTCCTCCCAGTGTCAGTGAGGAGAGAATTTACTCAGGGCAGTGGCACAGCATTGCAGCAGCAGGCGGCTCGGGGCCCTGCTCTTGCTGGCTGGGTAATAGCGCCCCAGCTTGGAGCCTGAATTTGTGGGCCTCATCTCAGTGCAGGGCCTGATTACATAATTTCTTGCCATAATCCCCCCAGGGGTGTCCATGCCTGCCTCCCCCAGAGTGGTGGGGGGGCAGTGGCTGCAGCTCCCACATTTGTTACATCCTTCTATTACCTCTCGTGCCCTCCCCTCCTGTCGCTCAGCTGCAGAGATCAGTGGTTGCCTCCGAAGACAAGCAGCAGAAAGCTGAGTACCGGATAAGTAAGAGGTAATTACTCGCCCCTGTTGTTTGCGTTTTCCCAGCTAGAATTCCACGCTTCCCTGAACTGCCTTGCAGGGCTGCTTACAGGGAATGGCCTCTGCCCCGACTTAGTGTTAATCACATCACAGCAGCACCCAGAGGCCCTGGCTGCAGCAGAGTCCCCCTGCGCTAGGTGCTGTACAAACACGCGGCCTGTGTCTGCAGTAGCAATGAAGCAGCAGCAGCATGGGCTAGTCTGTGCTGCTTTGGCTTCGCTGCTGTTGGCAGCCACGCTGACACTGCACGTGCTGCTGTGGCAGATCGCAGTGGAGACACACCCAGGGAGACAGCACCCTGGTCCCACACAGCTCATAGACAGACAGGAGGATTTCCCTCCCTGCTGGACAGATGAGGAACTGGGCTTGTGCCCAAATACACCCAAGAGGCCCCCGCTTCGCACCTCACTTGCCCAGACATGCATCTGACGAAGTGGATGGGTCTTTGCCCACGAAAGCTCATGATCCAATAAGTCTATAAGGTGCCACAGGACTCCTCACTGTTTATGCAGATTCAGACTAACATGGCTACCCCTCTGATACTTGCCCGGTGTAACTTGATCCTGGAGTCACACTTGATTGATCTGGGTGGGGGTGGGAATTAGGTTTATACTGTCTGGGGCAGAGCTAGATGTTCAAGGACTCCCTGCTATGACCGTACTGGGTTAACCATGAAAGGCACCAAAGCCTCTGCAGTCACCTCTCCCGAGGATCTGGGAATGTCTGTGTCTCAGGGTACGTCTGCACCGGAGCTGAAGGGGCAGTTCCCAGCTTGAAGAAACCAACCTGATTGGCTAGTGTAATGCTGAAAGGCAGAACCGAACCCGGGACCGCTGGAGCTTAGTGCATGCAGCTCTACTGCTTGAGCTAAGAGCCAGCTAGCGCTCAGCTCAGGCTGAGAGGAAACTCTTTCTGTCTCACTGTAAGTGGTCTCAGCGCCACTACATGGGACCCAGCAGGGGTGTGGGTTACCCTAACACACTTACAATGGAGTGCAGCTGCGCCGACAGTGGGAGCGGCTCGCTGCCTTGAGTAGGATCCTGTCTGAGATCCTGGGTCCATACTCGGGGCACCTAGCCCTTCCCACTGAGGCAGCGCCATGTCTGTTTTTAGCACACCAGCTCAGAGCTAACACAGGTCCGTCCACTCCAGCTGGAAATTACACCTCCAGCTCCAATGTCGAGGTAGCCCCGACGACACAAAGGCAGGGGATCAAACAGCTGGGAGTGAGATAGACTAATTTCAGACGGGAGAGACATTGGATCACTCTCGCCATAGGCTGAGTTTAAATTGGTTTCTTAGGAGGTCGGGGCCCCAGATCCGAGTCCTGGTTTCTGAAGTTCCCTGCAGTGACCTGCTTTTCAGTCTGCCATGGGAGGAGAATGTGTGGCTGGAAACTCAGACGCTTTCTTGCTCCCTCCGCTGTGATGGAAAAGACAGGTTTCCTGACTCCCTGCAGAGAGGAGCGTTAAATCCAGACTCCAGGCTGGGCGTAGTGTGGCTTTGCAGTGATCCCAGTAAATATTTCCGGACTCAGCCCTGTAGCATCATCCCCAGATGGAACAATGATGGAATTCCATTCCCAGGCCCGGAGCCAGCAGGGGAGGGCAAACGTTTAACCCCCACAGCTCCAGGAGGCTGCTGAAGATGGCAGAAGGGGCAATGGCAGCGATGTGAGAAGGTGTTTGTCACGACAGCACCCAGAAAAGGGAGGGAAAGGATATACCCTGGCAGGAAGGAAATTATAACTGGATAAATTACCTTAAAAGACAATGACCTAGATCCTCTGACTGGAGAAACTCACGTCCAGTACACATAGCATCTGCTAGAGACACAGTCGAGATGCACAGCGCTTCCCCTCTGAGCCTCTGCAAGCCCTTTCTAAGCATTCGTTAATTCTAGCTGCCACCTCTGCAACGAGGCGCCTGTTAGTATAACCACCGCTATCGTGCAGATGGGTAAACTGAGGCAGGGAGCCGTGTCCAAAGCAACACAGTAAGTCGGGGCAGAGGGAGGAGTGAACCAACCCATTGTAATGCAAAAGTCCCCAATTGAACCATCAGACCAGCCCAGTCACCATTGAGGTACCATGCAGAAAGGCGAGACTGGATTGGTCCCTGGGATTAATGTTCTGCGTGGGAAGCTGGTTTCTCTACAAACCTCGTAATGACATTGAAAATCACCCCGGCTGCGTCCGTCTGGGTGGGACTCAGTTACTTGTTAGCCAGCAGATGATTTATTTCTCATGGCAGGCTCCGTGGCTCGCCCGCCCTGTGTAATGTGACTCCCCCACGTGAGCAGCAGTTCCTGGCCATTGGCAAGACACAGCTGTTGAGATGAAAGAGATTATTTTCTTTCCTGCCACCTCACTATTGTCGGGCCACCACCTGCCTGCACATTCCCTGGAAATCAAAAGCGGCAGCAACCTCAGTCCGGATCCTCTTCTGCCAGCTGGTGCCATTCTGGGTGTTCAACATCCCTGGCACCAAGCCTCTAGGACCAGCAGGAGTGTTGATGGGGAGCAGAGTGCCTTAGACACCTTTGCAATATTCTCTTGGACTGACAGGATTGCTATAGCTGAGGGGTACCTGATCCCCTCCCCTCTTGAGTCAGCTGATCTGGGCCAGCTGTGGACATGCCCTGGTTTTTATTGCAGTGTAGACCTACTCTAACCTATCTCCATATATTTAACCTCCCTGATCCTCAGTTCTCCTTCTGTAAAATGGAGATACAATACCTCTTCTTGTTCCCCCATTCTGTCTGGCTTCTCTGTTTCTCTTGTAAGCTCTTTAGGGCAGGGACTGTGGCCCAGCTCCTCAGAGATACTCGGGCATCTAACACCCATTGAAATCAAAGGGAATTAAATGTCTAAATGGCTTTGAAACCTGTCTGACTATGTGTGCATGTACAGCTCCTAGCACAATGAGGCATTGGCCTCTAGGCACAAATAGCATATATTAATAATTAACAATTAATACAATTAATAAGTGCCATCCATGGAATTTACATTGCAACACTCCTCCCCTCCCCCACTCCCACCTTGTAGCATTTGGATCCTGGGTGCTGGTTCTAGTTTGTTTCTAGCTAATGTGGAGAACAGAATCTGGCAGATGTTTAGATTCTGGAACCCTCGGAAAGGGTCGGTGGCAGCTGAGCCAATGTCAGCAAACAGATCTGGTAGAAGAATGAGGTTTCCATGTGCTGATCCAAAACATGCTGCCTCCAGGACTATTACAAAGGCAAACCCTTTGGCAAAAATACTCTGGGCACAGCAAGAAACTTCCAGTGCTGGGCCAAGTGGAACCAGTTCCAGGAAAGTAAATATCCCTTCTCTGGACACATTTTACCTGCCAGTCTTCTGACAACAGCTGAGCCCTCTGCGACGCACTCGCCTTTGTCTGGAGCAGCCTCTGCTTGGAGTGAGGCATTCAGCCACTAGCTGTGTTAGAGGCACAAGGAAGGCTGGTTTTGTTTCAGAAACAGGAGACCTGGGGGTTTTTTCCCTCCTGGCTCTGCCACAGACTCACTGTGAAAGCTTGGACAAGTCACCCTGCACTAGCTTTTAAAAAGGGTTTAGGTGCCCAAAGATGCAGATAGGTGCCTAAAGACCTTGCAAAATCTAATGCTCATTTGATTTAATTTAGCAACTCCCGTTGGGCTGTCGATCATGGTCTTATTGCACATGCAAATTACAGGTTTGCCATAAGTGGATCTTCCCTTCTAAAAAATCCAGCCCCTTTTTTCTCCCTGCCTCAGTTTCCTCATCTGTCCAATAAAGATAATAACCCCAATCCTACTACAACTTACAAACATGTATAGGAAACCCCCGCCTTACAACGGTCCAAGTTGCGACCCCCCACACTTATGGCCATTTTTTTAAGTGCGGAAGGGGCTGAAACCCCCCGACTTACATCCATGGCCCGCATTTACAACGGCACATGGCACCTATCGTAAATGCGGGTTCGAGTTATGACGCCCCTGACTTGTGATGCTATCCCCGGAACCGATTGCGTCGCAAGTCGGGGGCAGCCTGTAGTCTGATTCTTCCCTGGGGATCTTGTCCCTCATGGAAGTGGGTTGACTCTGGCTCATTGGGCAATGAGAACAGATTCCACTGGTTCTTAGTGAATGCCCTGAACTTGTCTGCTGTGCATTCTAGTGCCTGGCTGAAGGACACTGTAGACCCAGTGATCGTGTCCCTAGATCAGAGGATCGCAGCCATGACTGGCTTGAACATTCAGCCGCCGTATGCGGAGTACCTACAGGTGGTGAACTATGGGATAGGCGGACACTACGAGCCTCATTTTGACCATGCCACTGTAAGTAACAAAGTGGGTAAGACTGGAACGCAATTTGCAGTCTCAGTGCAGGGTAATTGTCACACAGGGCTTGAGCCGATGATCTATGAGAGGCCTCTGCTAGCTTCTGTTGGCACTGGATGGGGTTCACCACACCATGCAGCAGCTTTCTGTGTTTCAGTACCATTCCAGGGATGTTGCACTCATCTTTCTGTTTGTTTCATGGGATTCTTTCGCACAATCCTTCCCACCTGCCTTAAAAACCACTGCCCTTCTGGAACACCATGGTCTCTTCTCTCTGCGACAGAGAAGATGGCCAAACAACCCAATACCCAGCTCATCTGTGGTCAGTGTTGCTTGGGAGCTGGAATTGATCACAGGGTTCTGTAACACATTCTAATAGCTTTTGTTCCTGTAAGTAAACCCACCAGACACTGCACAGATGGGCGTTTTGTAACATACTTAACAGCAGGGTGATATATTTTCACTGAAACTCTATTTGGCTGGGAGAAAAAGGCTTGTCAACCAAAATGAAAAATTTTACTGCCAATTTTTGTTTTGGTTGAAGTTTTCCAGGCTTCTTGTTGAAACAAAGGAAATAGCTTTTTTTCCCCCAGTAAAACAAATCTTTGCTTTGTATTAAAAAAAAAAACCCACTACAGGTTGAACCTGTCTAATCTGGCACCCTTGGGACCTGATCAATTCTGAACAAGAGAATTTTCCAGATGAGGGGAGGTCAATATTGTCTAGGAGCATTACCAAAACTTCCACTGCTTACTGGGCTCTTAGAAGACAGTTAGGGGTAAATTAGAGCTAAATAACAGAACACTGAGAGCTAGGACTGGTGGCTGTAAACAAACTTTATGGGACTGTGGAAAACTTGGCCAGACCCATGAAAAGTGGACATCCAGCTAACTAAAATCATTCCGGATGATGGATGTTTCTGAACCAGAGAGTTCTGGACTAGAGAGGTTCAACCTGCATTTTTAAATGGAAATCTCTAACTGGAAAATCTCCTAGTTTTGAATTGGAGCCTTTTAATGAAAACACAAAACATCTTCATGGGACATTTTGAAATAATGAAAAAAAATCCTATTTCCAGTGAAAAATAATTGACATTTTAAAGCCAGATCTGTGCATACCATACAATAGGCTGTGTGCTGAGCTCACTTGCACCTGTTCTACACCTGGGTGACTGCTGATTTTAATAGAGCGATGCCAGATTAACACGAGTGTAATTTAGATCAGAATCTGCCCTGTATCTATTGTTTTCATTGTAGTAAAGACTTGCAGGCCTTCATGTAAGGGCTGGTAAATGTAGTACATGTGCTTCAAATAGCAGCCATATTTAGGAACCTGCTACAAGATTATTTGCTTAACAGTCTGGTGGCAGGTGCAAATGAGCGGCATAGGTGACCTTGACCATTGTTCTTTCCCGTTGTTTATTTCTCATTTCTGCCTCGACGTTGCCGGCAACTGTGCATTGTGGATCTTATTACCATAGATTATGCTTTTGGCCTAAACAGTGTCCTTTGAGCACAAGGCCCCATCTCATAGCGCTGGTAACGTTAATGTCTGTTCTGAATAGTGCAGCAGCACTGGGACTGTGAATGAACATCTGTTTTCTTTTGATGCAGTCGAGAAAGAGCCCTCTTTACAGAATGAAGTCAGGTAACAGACTGGCCACGGTCATGATCTATGTGAGTATTTCCTGCCAGCTGGGGTCTGGGCAGGCTTTTGTTTCTCACTGAGTGTGAAGGATGGTTAAAAGATGTCTAGGCACAACATTCCCAGGGCTGATCAGTCACACTAAGCTAACGTGCAAATATGTCAGGCAATGTGGACTAGTGGTTAGAGCAGAGAGCCTCCTGGTTTCAGTTCCCAGCTGCAGGGGTCAGGCTAGGAGCAAATGTGCCCTATCCATGCTCTGTTCACAATCCCAGACCACCTAGCTCTTTCTGATTAAACAGATCCACAGTGAAAAAGTTAATAATGCTTCAGGTAGTCGTTAGGGTTCAGGGTTAACACCTCATTGAGGTGGATTAAGGCAGTCCACACCTCACTGAGGTCTGGATTAGAGTCTCTATATCAGATTTCTTCCCCTTCACTAAGGCTAAACATATTGGCTGTGTCTAGACTGGCCAGTTTTTCCGGAAAAGCAGCTGCTTTTTCCGGAAAAACTTGCCAGCTGTCTACACTGGCCGCTTGAATTTCTGCAAAAGCACTGACTTCCTACTGTAAGAAATCAGTGCTTTTTGTGGAAATACTATGCTGCTCCCGTTCGGGCAAAAGTCCCTTTTGCGCAAAACTTTTGCGCAAAAGGGCCAGTGTAGACAGCTGAGATTTGTTTTGCGCAAAAAAGCCCCGATTGCGAAAATGGCGATCGGGGCTTTTTTGCGCAAAAGTGCGTCTAGGTTGGCCACGGACGCTTTTCCGCAAAAAGTGCTTTTGCGGAAAAGCGTCCGTGCCAATCTAGACGCTCTTTTCCGAAAATGCTTTTAACGGAAAACTTTTCCGTTAAAAGCATTTCCAGAAAATCATGCCAGTCTAGATGTAGCCATTGTTTGAATGAATGCTCAGATTTTACAGAACTTTGGCACAGGGTTGGTACAATGAGCCAGTTAGTAGCTAACACCAGCTTAACTCTGTGGGTGTTGATTATGTGCACTGTGGTACAAGTTACATTCCAGGCAGCATTAAAACATATAGAGGATGTCTGGGAGAGAAACCAACAAATTGGCTTCAAGAAGCATTGCAGAGCAGGCAGTGTGATCTCGAGCAACTCAGAAAGTCGCTCTGTGCCTTAATTTCTCCTCATGGAAAAACCACCTCTCAGGCAAAGTGCCCCCTTGTGAAAGAGGCTTTGTAACATGCAGTGTTACAGTGAGCACTTCCCTTGCTTTCCAGCTGAGCTCCGTGGAAGCTGGAGGATCCACCGCCTTTATCTATGCAAACTTCAGTGTGCCTGTGGTCAAGGTGAGTGGGTGGGCGGAGGTTCCAGCCCGATCTCCAGAAAGATGGTCTCCCCAGCACTGCTGGGAAGGGACAGCCTTGCTCTGAAGTACCTACACCATTAACATCAGTCTGCCAGATCCTCCTCTGTTCCATAAGTCACGTATCCCAAATGGCATCCTCTCCTGGAGCCGTGCTGGAAGTGCCCTCTCTGGGGACGTTCACTGCTGGACCATAGAGCAGGCTAGTTAGTGCCCGGCTGAGCAGGATGCTGCTCTGTCTGGACAGCAGGAACCATAGTCACGTCTCGGGGCTGGTCTGTGTCAACCAGCCTGTTCCCAGGGGGCCGGTGCCAGCACCCTGCGTGTCCCAGCTAGAGCATTGTGCACAACACTGGGTGTTGCTTTGGCTGGCGCAAGCGTGTGGCATTCTGCAAAGTTTGGTTTGAGTTCCTCTGAGCCCCTCCCGCCCCCAGCACACAGGGAAACTCTCTCCCAACATGCTCCATTCCCTGCAGGGGCCGGGCCAGTCCAGACTTCCCCAGAGTTCGGGAGTGGCTGGGCCTGGGGGCTTGGTTGAGCCCATTGTATAGCTAGGGGTCAGCTGCCAGATTCCTCTCCAGAGCAGCTCTTTCCCGAAGCTTTTGGGGAGGGTTAGCTTGTAGCCTGGAGGGGTTTGATTGGACGTGGGCTGAGAAGCCGCAAACCCAGGGAGTTTCTCACCATTTGGGGTCTGATTGGGCCTGATCTTCATTTCCACTGATCCCCTTTGCCCTACTCTGACAATGCAGATTGGTGTCAGTGAGCCACTGGCCCAAACAGAACCTCCTGCATTGCACCAATGACATCACTGGTCTGCAAGCTGCGGGGGAGAGGGTGGAGACCGGACCCGCTGGGGGTGGACTCATTACAAGCTGAATGCAATTCTGAAGCGCTGTAATTCGAGCAATGCAGGAGGTTCTCCTGGGCTCATCGACACCAGGGGCACTTGCACTGTCGGAATGGCCAAGCCCTGGCAGTGGCCGCTGCCGGCAGACAGGATACTGGGCTAGAGGGACCTTTGGTCTGACCCAGTACGGCCGTTCTTCTATGTCATGTCTCCTGACTAGGGGCAGCAGGTATCATAGGCAGGGGAAGGGCCTTCCCAAACCGCCAGCCTGGCCCCGCCCACACTCCACCCCAGAACGCCTGCTGTAGGCCTAGTGGGGACGGAGTGTTGCTCGCTCTCCCCCTCCCCATGCTACAGGACTGAGTACACTGGGGCTGTGTGCAATCTGCCCTCCTCATGCTCCAGGGCAGAGGAAGCTTGGGCCACATGCCAAACAGGGGAGAGGGGTCTTGACTCCCATGGGGGTGGGGCCTAGGTAGAAGGGGCGGGGCTGGGGGCTTGCCTGCCCCAGCCTTTCCTTCACCCACCGCCCGTGCTCCTGACAGTGCTTTAGCCACACGTCAGCTATTGCTTGTTGTGTTATGGGGGTCCCCTTCCCTGAGAGTGCTACGCAGCAGCAGCCGCACCGGCAGAGTGTGCAGCCTTCACAAAGCAATTGTCTCAGTCCCCTCCACTTGAATGGGAGGCCCATGGGCAGGCTGGGAGCAGGCTGGATAGCAAGTGTGTGATACAACAAACCGCTTCTCCGCCCACCTAGCATGTCCCTGGGAGCTCATTTCGCAGCCACCAAGCGCTCCTTTGGGTGCGTGGCAGGTGGGGGGCAGACGTCACGCTGCAGGGCAGAACGGGGGAAGGTCAGCACTAAAAGCATGAGCCACTCCAGCGTGCGCGGTGCCTCCCAAGGAGCGGCTGCTCTGGACACCTCCCCGCTGAGGCTGAGCAGCAAGGGGGCCCCTGGGCTTTGCGGGCTGCCGCAGGAGCCCTCCATCCACGGGCGTCTTGTCTCGTTTCCAGAATGCAGCTCTGTTCTGGTGGAACCTTCACAGGAACGGAGCCGGGGACGAGGACACCCTCCACGCCGGCTGCCCAGTCCTGGGGGGAGACAAGTGGGGTAAGAGCATGGCAACGCACAGCCCCAGCCTCCCTGATCCGGTTCTTTGAAACCCTGGCAGAGGGTATCAAGCTAGTCACCCTGTCTGCCTAGCAGGGGCAGGCTGGTTCAGCCAGGAAGTGCAAGTGAGAGGATGCAGCAAGGCAAACTAGCCACAGGACAGCAGATGCGAGACACCTTCCAGTCACAAAGGACCCTCTGCAACAGGCGCCCCGGGCGCCTTGCAAAAAGCGATGTGCAAGGCGCAGGATACCTAGACATCACTTCACACTCAGTCCCCGCCATCTCCAAGATTGCCAGAGCCAGCTGCTTGGAGAAGAGATAAGAAAGGCCCAGGTGGATGATTGCAGAATAACCCCGCACCTGGGGGAGTTCTCCCTTAGGCCTCTGTGTGGCTGACTGAGGAGGGCCTGTATCCCTTCCTAGCATCCATTACTCTCTCCATGGGGAAACTGAGGCAGGGAGCACGTCAAGCCGGAATGTTCTAAAGCATTCGGCCCTGGTGTAGATGCCTAAATAAAAGGCCTTGACTGTCTAGCCCTGAGCCATCTGGGAAGCTTGTGCTGAGTCAGTGTCTGAGCCGGCACTCGCTTGGCTCTTCGTCCTGATGGCGCCCTGTAGGTGGAGGGTGCAATCCCACAGCAGCAAGAAGACAGGCGGAACGGCTTCGCTTCTCCCCCACCTCCACTGTCTGCGACGCTCTCCTGCCTCACCCGTTCGGCCCTCTCTCAGTGCTCTTTGCCCTCCTCTCTTTCAGTGGCAAACAAATGGATCCACGAGCACGGGCAGGAGTTCCGAAGGCCGTGTAGCCCCAACCCCCGAGATTAAGCGCCGGAGCCGAACTTGAGCACCCCCCCACCCAGTGCACAGGCATGGGAGGAGGTGGGGGATGGAAACCCACCGCCATCCGATCCTGAAGCAGGGGAGGGACTGGGAGAAGCCAGCTGGTGGGCTGCAAGGGAATGTGGCCTGCTGCCAAGGCACGGCTCAGCAAGGCTTCCTCTGTTGTGTCTTGAGTCCGAGGATGGTGGAAGGGCTGGGAGGGGGGAGTGGAAGAGAAGTCACTATGGGAGGAGAGTGGGGGAAGTTATAAGGCGAGAAAGAGGCAGCTGGAGGCGCTGGGACTGGCTCAGCTGGGGGACATGAGCAGCAGAGAGGCCCTGCTGCAGTTCCTGGGAAGTTAATTGCACAAGCCCTGGCTGTTAGCATGCAGAGAAAGAGCCAAGGGAGGAGGCTGATTTCCATGAGCCAAGGTGGAGGAGGAACTAGGGCACAAGGGCCCGAGTCTGATCTCAGGTACCTTGTGCTAAGTCTGGAGTTATTTGGTCCGTCGGGAAAATAAAGCAAAGGGAGAGAGAGTCACTGGGGCAGTCCCCTTAGCACTAGTGTCTCTCGACTGAACAAGATGCTGGAGAGATCAGTGTTGCACTGGGTGAGGGTAAGGCAGTGATACTCAATTGGATCTGCTCCTCAGCTGATCTGAGAGTTGTATGACCAGAGGTGGGGCATGTGTGCAGACGGCTGACAAAATTTAAAAAAACAACTTCAGCTGCCAATAAATAGACTCTGACTGGCACATGCATGTTAGGGGTTTCCTGTGGTTGTGGCAATCTGTATTGGGAGAGGTGACATGGACAATCTCTGCAAGAGTGGTTTGTAGGAGGTCAGGGCAAGGCAAATGCACTGCTGAAGAGGCTCATCTGTCAGGCGATTGCAGGTTTTTTTCATGTACCAGGTCCACAGAGGTACATTGATCCGGACATCATTAAAAGAGAGCTGGCTAGATACCTGCTCTTCTGAAACTGGGCAGACTGCTGAGTCCAGAACATGCACCGTCCCACTTTTCTGCATTTTGCCTTCAAGACAGCTGAGCTCCTGAGCTGTACAATTTCTAAGTGAAAGCCACTTTCGTCAGCTGAATCAAGAATGCTCTTTGCTTCGGAAGGGCTGGGTCCATCAGCAGAGACAGCAAATGGATGCTGAATGTGCAAATGCAGAATCTTTTGGAAGTTTACAATTTTCAAATCGCATTTTACGTTTTTTAACCAGATGATTCAGGAATTCTTGCATCATTTTCCTGGGGGTTTCATTCAGCAACACCACTCTGTGGAAAAGTGTAACATCTCTCCTGTGATGTCTGTCTGAAAGATTTTAAGATTCCTCTGAAAGACTTCCCCTTTTCCAAACAAATTCCCTGACACTGCTTGCACAGTCTTGTTGCACGGTCTTGTTGCAGCTACGTGTTGAAGGAATTCAAATGGCTAATAATATTGCACAGAAAAGCTACTTGTGACATTCATTGGAAATCATTCATAAATTCCAGGAACTCACACAAGCCTTGTTGGTCTTGTGGTTTGAAAAAATTCTATTATTTCTATTTAATGCACACAAAATCTCTAACACACGTCTCCTATTTAACCAGTGAAAGTTGCTGGCCTGCCACAGATCACTGTATTCAGCTGAAACATCTTTTGGAAGAGCTTTAAAAAGACAATATTGCATGCTAGAAGTTGAGCATAGGTAGTGCACTAATCTCATTACTATACCTATTTTTTTCAAGCCCCCCAGACAACTTAGTGCACAAGATAGTCTAGTGAATGATGCAGTGGGTGTAAGAAAGGTTGTACTGCTGCCAAATAATGAAGCAAAGCCCTTCTTTTTCTCTGTCATGGACAGTGCACTATCTGTAACAAGAAAGTTTGCTTTCTGCGGATCTAAACCTTCCCCCCCCCCCCAAAAAAAAGCCTTTTACCTTTGCAAAAACAATCTCTCTCGTGGCATAGGTTTCTAACAGCATTAAGCACAAAAATTCTTTCTTGAATATTTCACCATTATAAAATCTACCAGCGATAACTGGACAGTGTCACTTAAATCACTTGATTCATCCATTGCAAAAGAGGCATATTTAGCATTTTTAACTCAGCAGTGCTGGCAAACAGTCCTCATAAATTACGCATAATCTTCACACTGCTATGGCATCAGAAAGGGGAACTTGCTTCCCCCAGTTCACAGTCTCATCTTTGTTTTTATCTCTGGCAAAAAACTATTCCGGCATTTCCAAGGTGTGCTCCTTTACAAGCTCAGCATCCAGAAAAGACCTTTTTCTTTTGAGCTAGTACCAACGTTATCTACAGAGAAGCAGCTGCATAGTCACTGATGTTGTGAGAATGACATTTGACGTGTGATAGGAAGACTTCAGATTTTGTTTTGTCACGTCTTGCAACACTTTCAGAATTGGCTGTGTTGAAGTTACTGTGCTTTGACTCACACTGACGACCTTGCAGACGGATTCAGTGGTTTGGCACATTAAACGCAAAGGTTCTGCATTTAAATGAGGCTTCATAATAAAAAGAAATCTGCTGTCCCGTTGGGATTGAGAACTCAGTTTTTGCTGTCGACTCTGTGACATTTACTCCCACTCGCATTCATTTTTTGCTCCATTTCCATCACTAATGAAAACATGGAAGCACTGCCTAGCTCAGTCGTAGCCGCGATGCTATGGCGAGAACATAATTCCAAGGAGGTTACTTACTAAAGAAGTCATCGGCAAATGATAGGCAGCGCATCACTGTTTAATTACAAACATTTTTAAGGTGAGTTGGCGGGCTGCACAGGAAACCATGGTGGGTCAGATTTGGCCCACGGCCGCCTATTGAGTATCACTGGGGGAAGGGCTTGATGGCCTAGATGGGTCTATTTCTAATGCTGAGATCCATGCCCCATGCCTGGATAGTACCCAAGAGAAGTAGGAAAACAGATTCTCTGATCCAGGGCAGGACACCAGGTCGTCCCCCCAGACAGTCGGGGACAGATGGGCGTTCCTTCACTCCAGGAGGAGTCTCACCAAAGCACAAGCCAGATTCTGCTGGTGGGTTTCAGCAGTGAAACAGATCAGAACCCAGCCCTGTGTGTCTAGCCCAACTGACCTCGCCACAACGGGTCAGTTTACAGGCAGCCACATTGACCTAAGCCAGAGCTCTCCTAGCTTCTGTGGCAGTGGCTGCAGTGGGACGTCGGGGAACGTGAGACAAGGCTAAAGCACCACCGACACATGCAAACCGGGAAGGTTGCAAAGGGCAATGGTGAAATTTGGAAAACCCTGGGGTAGAATCCCAACCCTAGAGGTCCCGGCTGAGATCCAGGCCTCACTGCTTGGTGCTGTATGTAAACATAGTAAGAGCTGCCCCTGCCCCAACCAGCTTACAGTCTAATGGCATCTCTGCATTGGGGCTAGAATATTGTTATTGCTGTATGTCTCTGCCGACACCTAATGGCATCGCAGACCAAGACCAGGCCCAAAAGGACAGCGTGGTTCTTGCACACAGGAACTGGTCAGTTGCAGTGGCAAAAAGAAACACAATAGACTTGAATGCCAGAAGGGACCAGTGTGACTATCTAGCCTGACCTCCTGCGCCTAGCAGGCCACAGAACCTCCCCCACCCACTCCTGAAACAGACCCCGACGCTCTGGCCGATGTCCTCAAATCAGGGCTGAAAGACTTCACGTTCCAGAGACTCCACCATTTACTTGAGTTTAAACCTGCAATTGACCCCTCCCCCATGTTGCAGAGGAAGGCAAAAAACTTAAAAGAGCCATGTAATGGGATAGGGGTTCACTGGTCCCACCCTCTAAAAAGGGCACCGGCCATCCTGTTACCATGTATCACTTCCAACAAGCTCCCCTACCTCCAGCAACACACATACCCCCGACTGGGATCCTGGGGTTGAGCTCTTCACAGCAAGGACTGTCTCTTACTGTAGAGTCAGAACCCTGGAGGACTGGAAGGGACCATAATAGGCCATTTACTCCAATCCCTGCACTCAGCGGTGAACTACATAAAAATAATTGGACCCTTCCTGAGCGGGGTTTGTCTGACTTCTAAAAAACTTCCCTTGGCTGAGGTCTTCAACTCCCCTCGGCAGTTTGTCCCAGTGCTTAACCACCCTCACGGGTAGGATGTTTTTCCTAATGTCCAACCTAAACCTCCCTTGCTGCAATTTAAGCCCATTGCTCCTTGTCCTGTCCTCGGAGGTTCAGAATTTTCTCCCTCCTCCTTGCAACAGCTTTTTATGTACTTGAAAACTGTTATGGCTTCTTCTCAGTCATCTGATTGCCAGACTAAACAAAGCCAATGTTTCTGTCTTCTGTCATAGGCCACATTTTCTCTAAACCTTTAGTCATAGTTGTTGTTCTCTGGACTTTCTCCAGTTTGTCCACATCTTTGGACGACTGTGGTGCTGAACATTAGAAACACTATTCCAGCTGAGGCCATATCAGTGCAGTGTAGATGTGTAGACAGAGCACCAGCCTGCAGCAGCTGGCCAGCAAGACCCTGCCTTAGGAGACTGATCGCAGAGGGGGCTTTATCTCCTCTAGGTTTAACAGCGACACATGGGTGTTACATTTCCAAATAAAAACTAAGCAGCCTCAGGACCAGTCTATAGCTCTGCCTGGTCAAACAGCCTCACTAAAGGAGACTGAACTCCCACCGCACAACCAGCGAAGAAGGACTATTGGCATCTCACACAGCTTAGGACTTTGCAATCTGAGGGGCCTCTAAAAAATTAAAAACGGACTCCGTTTCCAATTGTATCAGAATTGGTTGATAGATAAACGTGGTACGGGGGAGAGAAGATGCTCTCTAATTTTTGTTCAAATATGACAAAAAGATACACATCTGGCTGCCCAAATGCCCTTACCCATCACGAACTGTTCATTATTGACTGGCAGGAGGCCAGGACTGAGGAAAAACCCAATAATTGCACTTGTAAAATTAGTATTTCTATGAGTAAGTCTGCGGTCAGTCTCCTCAGGCAGTATTTTGTTGGACAGATGCTACAGGTTGGATCTCCCTGGTCTGGCACCTTTGGGACCTGACTGGTCCTGACTGCAGAAATTTTCTGAACCATGGATGGCCAATTTCGACCCCTCTGCTGCCAGCCTCTAGGCTATCCCTCTCCGGGTTCTTCCCAGGGGCTACCAGCCTCATGGCCAGACCACTGGGCTCTACTGCTGGCCCTGGCTGGGCTCCCTAGCTCCAGTTGTGGGACCACCTCCACTGCTGTTCCCCTGGCCTGGGCTCCAGCTTTGATCCCACCCCTCCCAGCTGCTGGAAGGGCTCCGCTCCCATCCGCCAGGGCTCTCTGGTCCAGGGGCTGTCTGGTACAGCAACATCCGTTGTTGTGCCAGACCACAGATGTTGTCAGACCAGAGTGTCCTGGACCAGAGAGGTCCAACCTCTACTGGTAAAATTCTGACCATGCCTCCATAAATTATTTAAATAACTACATAAATAAATAAAAATAAATAATCAGTCAATCTGATTGCCGATAAAATGGGGGGAAATGTGAGGTCGGAGACGGCACGGTCACAAAGGTTTCCTGCAAAGCTCATGCTTGCATGGGACTTGTCCTGGGTGTGACATCATGTTAGCATCCACCTTGGCCGGTAACAGCTGGAAGGCTGCTGTCTTGTTTACGGTCCAGCATGCTCAGTTGCTCACTGCCTTCGCTCCTGTTTTCCTTCGTTTTCTGAAGTGTTAGTGTGTTCTTCTTTTGGCCTGTATGTACGTACAACTGTGTATTTTACCTCACACACCTCTTTCTGCTTGATACATGATCCATGTACCAAATGATTGATTTTGTAGGTGATAGGGTTGCCAGATACTTTCACACAAAATCCTGAACATAGTGGGGGAAAAATTGGTTGAGGAAAAAAAAAAGGTTGCTGCGAAAACTGGACACCTGGGAATCCTAGTAGGTGAACATCTTTGAGTCGAATGGAGCTTGGGGAGGATAAATTTGTGTTTGCTTCCCTCCATCCGTTTTGGGAACCTTCTCTATATTTTATAGTAGAGCAAAATCAAAATCCCAACAATTCATTGTTTCACAGCTAAAATTAAATTGGAATCAACATTTGTAAATCTATTTTATATATAGCCTGGATAAACTCTGTATTTCCCTACCTTTTTTCATTTATTCATATAAAAAGAATAAATGTCCTTGTTTACGGTGTGAAAAATCATAGAGCCCCTCTTGTTTTCCTGTGAGAACATAAAGCGTTTGTGTTTGAATATGCAATGTCCTTTCTGTGAACATGATAATTTTTTTTTACAGTGTGGGGCCTCTTACACTTGACCTAGCTTGGGGGGTCTCAGAATGTAAAATCTGTCTCTGGTTTTACTGTATCCCCCCCTCTCCCCCTGAGCCTGCTGTCTGTTTGGCAGATAAAAGAGCAAATTATTACTAATAGCAGTGCTGTGACAGGGCCCGCAATGGTGCTGATTTTCTGTGTCTGCTGACAGATCCTCACAGGGGTGGGGAACCTACGGCCCAGGGGCCAGATCCAGCCCCCGGCTTGCCTGGATCTGGCACCCCCGCCCCAAGGCTTAGGGTTCCTCCCCAGCAATGGGGAGCTGGCACTGGCGCTCCAGCCTTCCCTCCTCACAACTTCGCACTCCCCTCCCAGTTCCCATCACTCCACATCCCTCTCCTGCCTGGACCCCCCCCACTTCGCTCCTGCACCCCCCTCCTGTCCCAGAGCCTAGGGGAGGGCCCACAAAAGCTACTAGCCCAGGCCCCTCTTGTTTCTGGCGTGAAAGGGGAACGTGGGGAGCGTCTTTCTGCTTTTCAGGCGGGGGCCATGTCAGTGAGGTGGGTTTTTTGGTTTTTGCTTCTCACTTTTGTGCGCCCCCTCAACTGATTTTTCTGTGGGTCAGCGGCCCCTGACCCAAAAAAGTTTCCCCCGCCCCTGCTTTATAGCAGCCTGACAGCTGCCTGCCACCTTTGGGCTGGCTCCTAGTTCCAAGACTGCACTGCGCTTCCTTGTTGCAATGAACTGTCTGAAATGTAAATCTGGCAAAATGCACAGCCTGGAAGGAGAGGAAGGTGCTAATGTCTCCCCAGCTGGCTCTAGCCCAGCTCCCCGCCAGCAATCCAAGGATCTATTGCACCAGCAGAACCAGCAGGTCCCAGGGAAGGGGCCTGCCTTAAAGGGGAAGCCTCGCTAACAATACGGCTTGTAGGAAACTAGCTTTTTCCAGACGTTTGGTATTTTGCTGGGGTGTGTGTTTGGAAGCCTCTGAAACACCCATTAGTCATTTTACAAATTTCATTATCGATGCTGATGTAGCAAATGTTACTGCCTTTTTCTTTTCTTTTCAAACCAGCTGGTGTTGAGAAGTGAAACATTTTGATTTTTCTCAGTAAAGTTTCAGATTATGAAAGTCACAAAAACTTTCCTGGAAGCCAAAACATTTTTTGCAGAGAAAGATTTCACCACCCTCCCCACCCGCCAGGCCTCCAACCCTTCGTCTGAAAAAACGTCAAGCGAGTCTAATCTGCGACTCCTGGGGAACTTTGGAATGAGATGTCAAACCCTTCTGATTGGTGCAGCTTGGGTTTATTTCCTGTATTAGGCGGCTGCTTTCTTACCAGCTTCCCAGGTCAATTCCTTTGCCTCACAAATGTGCTTCTCCCTCGCTTGTCCAACATAGCTTAATTGATTGTGAGGCCTGAAAGCACCATTCTGCCCATCTCCTCTGGCCTCCTGCATAATCCAGGCAAAAATCTCCCCCAGCAATTCAGCCCTTAGCTTGTGGTTGTGAATGCATCAATGACTTTTCCATTCACAGGGTTCTTTTATTCCTTCCTTTCCTCTTTGCCTGGGACCACCTGTCTCTGCTACTATAACATCACAGGTCGCCATCACAGCAGTGTTTTAAACCCAGTGCCCAATGGGATACTGACTGTAATACTGAGTCCCTATTTTCCTTTTGCCTGTTGAACAGATATTTGCTCAGTGCTGAAATTCTGCCTCCTGCTATAGAGTGGTGCAGAAAAGGGCAACTAAAATGATTAGGGGTTAGGAACAGTTGCCATATGAGGAGAGATTAATAAAACTGGAACTTTTCAGCTTAGAGAAGACTAAGTGGGAGAATATGATAAAGGTCTATAAAATCATAAGTGGTGTGGAGAAAGTAAGGCTATGTCTACACTGGACTCTAAAATCCAAATAAGATACGCAATTTGCCTTATGCAAATTACATACTTTATTTCGATATAGGCTATTTCAAAATTTGGCACGTCTACACAGTGCCATATTTTAAAATGAAATGCTAATTAGAGACATCCCGTATGCCTCGTGGAACGAGGTTTACAGTGATGCCGAAATAGCGCATCCGTTATTTTGAAACTTCTTTCAAAATATCAGACACATTCTGTGGACGCGGGGTATCCCAAAATAGCACTGCAGTCTAGACGTACCCTATGTGACAAAAACTAGGGGTCACCAAATGAAATTAACAGGAAGCAGGTTTAAAACAAACAAAAGGAAATATTTCTTTATACACTGCACTGTCAAACATGTGGAACTCCTTGCCAGAGGATGTTGTGAAGGCCAGGTCTTTAACAGGTTTAAAAAAAGAACTAGATAAATTCATGGAGGTTAGGTCCATCCATGGCTCTTAACCAGGATGGGTAGGAATGGTGCCCAAAGCCTCTGGGGGATGCATCACTGGTAGGTTACCTGTTCTGTTCATTCCCTCTGGGTACCTGGCATTGGCCACTGTCAGACAACAGGATATTGGGACTAAATGGACTTTGGTCTGACTTAGTAAGGCTGTTCTTATGTGTGTGTTAAATACCTTGCTGCAGAGAGCTACTGTGTGATACATGGCAGGGAGTAGCCTCTCAGCTTGCAGTGACCGCTGTTGGCATTGGGAGCCATTCGCTGTCTCCCTAGAACAGATACTCCAAGGCTCCGTGGAAACACCTTCCTTTCTTTGCCAATGTTCAGTTCTTATCAGGCATGTCACTGCTGCAGCAGGGCGGAGCGAGTCCCAGCACGTAGGAGAGTCACACACTAGTGCCGTGGCGCTTGCGTGCTAAAAGTAGCCGTGTGGACGTCTGTCCCAGTGGTGGCTTGGGCTAGTTCCCTGAATCCAAGCCCACCTGAATGTGAATGGCGAGCCCATGATGCCCCATGTGGCACTGTCCACACCGCTATTTCTAATAAGCTAGCTCACGCAGAGCTCCAGAATGCAGAGCAGAGAGACTTCCCTTAACATGCTGGCATCAGTATCACAGTAACACTGCAGCTAACCCTCAGCCAGTTAGCTTGCTGCTATGCCACACACAAGAGCCAGGTGGGGACTTTAAAGTGTCAGCAGGGCCTGAACTCAGACCCCACTGCTCCAAAAGCTCAGGCCCCAGTGAGTGGTGCTAAAGGAAACTCGCCAGTAGCACTTCTGGGTCTCTGACACACAACAGAGCAGTTCACATGCCACCCAGCAGAGGGCAGTAGACTGACACTGACCAGCCAGCCCGCTTAGTACTCTGTGTGACACACTACAGTCAGCTCACCACAGCCCTGTGCGAAGAGAGGGAGTTGGATCTCCTTGCACAGCTGGGCATGCTGGTGCCTAGAGCCAGAGGTAACTTCACTCAGCCATGGCCACCCAGCCAATCACACGCAAAGCTGGGATTCGGACTTGGGCATTGCTGCTTCTCCACCCCAGGTGCAAGCTCCCTGACCACTGCAGCTGAAGGAGTTCCCTGCACCGCCATCCTCTCCCCCCCACCCCATATTTTGATTGACAGCCCCCATCTGCTCCTCAGAGGCACTATTGCTCCTCACGAGTGAGCTGTGAATTGAATCATCATAGGCCCCTACAATGGAATAGCCCTGCTAGGGCAGCAGCTCTCACCCATCTCCAGTGCAGCCCCCAGCAAGGCTGCTGTTACCAGGCCCTGGCCCAGAATTTGCTGGGTGGCTTAGTGGGTAGAGCGCTGCATGTGGCCTGAGGAAAGTTGCTGTCTGTTCCTGGCCCTGCAGGGTAACGGTGGGAAAGTCACTTTATTGCTCCGTGCCTTGGTTTTCCCATCTGTACAATGGGGATAAGGGCACTGCCTGCCTTTGCAAAGTGCTCTGAGCTCTAGGGATCTGGTTGCCTGTTCCATTTTCTCTCTCTTGTCCAAGGGGGTCATTTTCTCTCTCCAGGCCCCTGGGCAAGGTGGGGAGCAGGGGTCAGCTCCGGGCACTCAGAAGGGCCCTGGGTGGAAGGGACAGGCCTCAGCATCGCCTGCAGTGTGCCACGGATCCTCCACCAGCCAGCCCTCGGAGGCATCCAGAGGTGTTCCAGGGGCAACTTAAAGGACTGATGGCTCCAGCTGCTGCTACTGCTGCATTTATAATGGCCAGGAGCCCCAGGCCCTTTTGAATTGCTGGGCTCCAGGGTAATTGCCCCCTTTGCCATGTCCCTGCATCCCCCCATTAGCCGGCCTCCTCCTGTCTGTCCTTTTCTTCCCCTGCTCATCCTCCCGCATGCTGTGGGGGATTAGCGTCTTGGGGAGCCAGCCTGCATGAGAGTGAGCGCATTCAACCTCACGTTAAGCTCCACGCTGTCTGAGCTGATTGTGAGGCACTCAACTGAGCCTGCAGCTGCTTCTATGCCTGTGCAGGTGAGAACCACCCTACAGGGTCCCTGAAACCTCTGGAGGTCTGTTACCTACGTCTGCCAGTCTGCTGTCTGCTCTCGTTAATTACTGCATCCCTTTCCCTTGGGGGGCTCTCGCACAGTCTCTCACTTCCCCGGCTGTGCAGCCTAGTTCAGGCACTTAGAGCAGTGCAAATGCTGCTCTTCATTCAGCTTCCTCTAATTCCTCCACGCTCCATCCCTGGCCCACCCTAAATATTTCCTTTAGTTCACGTCAGCACCATCCAACGCTACACCAGGTGATCCCCGTCCAATTCCCTCGCTGCCTTTCCTAGAGCTTGGGTCTCACATCTTTCTGCTCCATGCACCCAGCCCTTCTGTACTGGCCGCCAGACTGGCACGGAAGAGGAAAAGAAAGCAGCCTTTTCCTTGGAGCTGTGGAGTCACACCCACACCTCCTGCAGTGTAAGATTAAGCAACAGAGCCAATATTTGAGGAACGGCCATTGTGGTTACCAGCGCAGAGATGGATTTGCCCTCCCCATTCCTTTTCCGGGCATAACACACCAGGGGTTTCTAGCAGCAATCGGGAAGCCTTGAATGCATTGATGTGTAACGTTAAAAGCTGCTTAGTTAGAATTGAAGAGCTGTCATAATAGCAGCTGCGGAGCTAACAGACTAGTGGCTCAGTGGCATTGTTCTGCACTGTATCCAAAAAGGCTTTTAGAGAGTCTTAAGTCCTACCCAGTGTATAAATAGAACCTTCGTTAACTACACCCGACAATCCAGCCCCAGTTTTTAACCATCGTTTAGCTCAGAGACATTTCTATCTAGCTTTCTGCAGCATGCCCGCCGCCAAAGGAATTGTAACAACTGACCTGGAACTTGCAGGGAAGAACACAGCACTGGGAAGTCAGTCTGTGTGCACATGGCTGGCATGCTAGCTGCATTTGCAACAGCTCTGTAAATAGTTCTCTTAAGTGCTTGTCTACACTCCAAATCAGGTTGACTTTTAAGCCAACTAAATCAGCTTTTGGTGTCCACACCACCCTCTTTCTGCCAGTGGTGCACGTCCTCACCAGAAGTGCTTGTGCCATAGAGGGACACTGAGGCATCCATTTTTGCACAAGAGGTTTTTGTGCAAAAACATGCAGTGTAGATGTTGGTTTTGCACAAAAACCCCTTTTTGCACAAGATCCTTATGCAAATATGCAAAAACATCATGTTTTTCTGCGAAAACCTCTCATGCAATAATGGATCGGAAGAGATTATGCAAATGAAACACACGAAAATGCTAATCAGCGCTTCATTTGCATTGCCTCTTCCGGCAAAACGCATAGTATAGACATAGCCTGACAGCCATGCAGGCTCTCAACTGGAGCCTTGCCCCTCCCTGGAGCTGACAGCTCCAGCTGTGAGCCCAGCACCAGGCTCATCTTCAAAGCAGTCAGATTATCAGCTGTGAAACTGACATTCTTGTCAGTTTTGTGGCTGCTGTTGTTTCACATTCTCAGGCTGATAAACCCAACCGCTTTTCCACTCCCTTGCTTCAGTGCCCTCCAGTGCTTCCAAGTATGCACTGTACTTGCTCCCATCCTGCTTTATTCTGACGGGAGGGTGGGGGGAGGAGGTGGACTCCTGCTGCCGGCCCTCCAGGCCCACTAGTCCCCCCCGCTGGCTGCTGGCCAGCCCTTCCCGCCTTGCAGGGGTGTATGTGACCCCCTGGTCCACCCCCACACGTGATCGCCCACAGCTCCCATTGAACTCACTGCAGTGGTAGTTGCCTGGCACCTCAGCATAAGCCAGCCCGAGCTGGGAAAACATTGGCTAGAGAGGTGCTCCCAGCTCCTCTCCCCCCTGCAGCCACCCCACTCACTCCAGGGGATCAAGACACCCATTGATCCAGCTTGAGGCCCTACGCTGCAGCAGTCCTGGCTCCCCAGGCTTGGAGAGGGCAGCCTAGCCCCAGCGTGGGTCGATAGGCCCTGTGGAGGGGTGAGAATTGCAGGCCGGGGCCCTGCTGCATGACAGCCGGCCAGGCTCCTTGCCTAGTCACCAGATGCTGCTGGGGAACCAGCCTTCTTGCTGCAGCGCCTTTGCCTTCCAGCCACACACACCACAGGTGCTGCAGCGCCCGCCAGAGAAAGGGACCTTGTATCTGGTGCCCTGGGGGAACTCTCACACAGGCAGCCTTGAGTTCCTCTCCGGGCGGGAGCTGGGCCAAGAGAGAGCCCGCACCACTGGAATGCAGGAGGAGGCAAGCGCCTGTCTGCTCTGTGGAGCGTCTCTGTTGCCTGATCTCTCTCTCACGCACGCTGAGGCAGACTCAGGGCCAGCCTGGCTGCCCAGCGGCTCTGACATTCACTTTCCCTGGCGAGCCGCATTGTGAGAAGCTGTTTGGTGCCAGCTGTCCAAGAAAGGCTGCTTGTCGGGGACGGAATGAGGGGATGAGGCCCCCTCAAACACAGGGCGAGGTTAGAACCCAGGGCTCTGTTCTTTCTGACTCTGCCACTGCTCAGCTGGGTGATCTTGGGTAAGTCATTTCACCTTCCCCCCAATGCCGGTTTCCTCCCCTCCCCGCCTTTGGCTGTCTTGTCTATTTTGAATAAACTTTTTGGGGTGGGAGCTGCTGCTTACGATGTGTCTGTACGGCGCCCAGCATAGCGCAACCCCCACTGGTCAGGTCCTTTTTCAGACAAGGTGGCAAGAACTGGCCATTGCTCAGCGAGGACACAGGACGTGGTGGGCTGGACCACGGGGCTTGGACTTGACCCAGCAGGTCCCTTCCAGTGTGGGGGGGAATGACTCACTCCATTGCCTGTTCTTGGGAGGCTAGAGCATCATTATGTCTATTACAGTAACACTAGAGCTATGTCTACACTGGTGTGATCTTGCACTAGAAGTATGTAAATGAGGCTAAGTATGGAATAGCGCTGTGACTCATTTGCATATCTAATGAGCCACCATTTTTGCAGAAGAGGCTCTTGCGCCAGAAAGAGCTGTCTACACTGCCCCTTCTTGCACAAGAAAACCCTCTTGCGCAATGCCGTTCTTCCTGAAAATAATCAGCGTAACAGCATTGCGCAAGAGGGTTTTTCTTGTGCAAGAAGGGGCAGTGTAGACAGCTCCTTCTTGTGCAAGAGCCTCTTCTGCAAAAATGGTGGCTCATTAGATATGCAAATGAGGCTCGGTGATATTCCACGCTTAGCCTCATTTGCATACTTCTGGCGCAAGATCGTGCCAGCGTAGACATAGCCTAGAGGTCTGGATCAGTAGTTGCCTTCCTGCCCCCCTGCCAAGCCAGCCCAGGGCAGCAGAAGCACTTCCCCGTGGCTCTAAAGCTCTGTGCATACGCCAAGCGCTGCCAGGGGCCACAGGTCTGATTGCACGGTCGTGTGCGCTGCCTGGGCTATGCTGCCCGCAGCCAGGCTGTGCGTTGGCCCAGAGAAGCGACCCTGGGACACAGAGCCCTTATAAAGGTGCACACGCTGTACAGGGCATGAGCGGGACCTCAGTGCCTACACCTGACAGGCCACTGCCAGCGCTGGGGATGTGGCAGCCCCACCCAGTGGCATCTAGCGGCTTTGATGAAGAACATGTGCTGGGGCTGTAGTCTAAGCACAGGATTTAGGACACCCCAGCAGGCCCGTCTATGGGGGCAAGGGGGGGCAAGGGAGCAGTTGCCCCAGGGCCCAGCAATTCAAAAGGGCCCAGGGCTCCTTAAATGGAGCACCAGGGGGTTTGGAAGGCTGGGAGAAAAGAGAGATGCACTGTGCTCCGGGCAGCACAGAGGGATGGCTGCTCCTAGCCCCCCCCTTCCAGGAGCGCAGAGCCAGTGCCATCTCCCCCACCTGGCCCAGGGACCTGCACAGGCTCCTGCCTCCCCCACGCCCCTGCAAACTCTTGCGGCTTTAGCTGCCTGGCTGGAAGTAAGGGATGATAATTATCACTCATCTATCTCCTGCTGTGGGTATGTATCCTGTGTGGCACAACATGCAGGGGACAGCCACCCCCAGTCTCAGAACTGGTTCTGGACTAATTGGCACCTGCAAAGCCCCTGAGGACCACAGAGAGGTCAATTTCATCAGCACCCCCACCCTCCAGAGGGCGAGGAACAGGTTAGCTGACTTCCTCCATCACAGAGGCTTAATAATGCCCATTGCATCACTGGTGTAATTCCATTGGAGCACTAAGGAAGAGTCTAGGTCAGAGAACTGTAACTCACCTGGCCAGGAGAAAGTGCTGAAAAAGCAACTAGGGCTGAAACCAGCCAGCTCCTTTTCAGAACCAGGATTGTGATGTGCAATATGGTAGGGAGTAGCGATATAAGAGAGATCAGTGCCTCATTGCACTAGGCACTGGGCAAACACTCTGCCCCAAAGAGCTTACAGTCTAAAGTAGACAAGAAAGGGAAAGGGAAGTAAAAGGAAACAAAGCAAGGAAGTAGGGTAGGGTCAAATAGACAACAACACTGGTTTTGGAAGCCAGTTCTCCCAGCTCAGTGCTCAGTCCACTAGGCCCCAGTAACTTTACTTATCACAGAAAACAGCTGATAAGCTTTTCCAAAATATACAACACATGTCACTGTAGATGGCCCCGCTAAGTTCAGGTTTGTCCCATTTCCTACATGTTGGCTTGGAAGGATTCGTGTTTTCCCAGCAAATATCACTAAATAGCCATTTCACTAAACACACACACTCCCACAACAATTGTTTTCATCACTAATCACTGATCAGTATAGAGGCAAAATAAAAAAAAATGCTGCTTGAGAACGTCTTGGATTTTAATTTATGGCTATTTCCTTCATATACTTTGGCATGTGATCCTGACAATGTGAGTTTTAAGAGGTATAAAACTTATTTCTTGAATCTCAACATGTCTTGGCATTTAATAATTATTGCCTGACATCCTCCCCTATTGTCTGACCCTTGCATGATTTCCAGCAATTGTGAACAGCCTACGTGACTGCAGCATAGTGTTGTCATACCTGCTAAGAGATGGCAATCACATGCCATGCTTTGCCCCACCAGCTGATCAGGGCAGGGCTACTGCACAAACTCCATCCATAACCCTGCACCCTTGGTCAGGAGGGCTTTCATCTGCTCCCAGCTGAGGCTGCTGCTGGAAGCCATCTCCCAGATCTTATGTCCTACAATAGTGTGTGGGGTACAACAACTATAGCCATCTGGGCTGATTTTCAGAGGGATAGCAACCCTTAGAAATCAATGTGAGTTAGACACATGCAGTACCTATATAGCAGAGCAGAAGTTCTTATAACTGGACACCGAAGAGGAGGCTCCTAGAGTCCATATTAGCCACACAATGGACTTGGCTGGGTTTAACCACACAATGGACTTGGCTGGGTTTAACCACGTCTGCCTGCCTGCAGTGTGATCAAGGGGTGCTGAGTGTCTCTGGAAAAAAATAATCAGGGCAACTCACTGGTGCCTAATTCCAAATGTCAGTCTCAGTTTGGTCACCCAGTGCGGAGAATTGCAGTGCGGGTCCCTAGGGAGGAGACCAACATGTGACAATGAGTCAAGCCAGGAGACACAGGGGAAAGCACATCCTGAAAACACGACTATGGGAACTAACTCCTCTCATCTCTTATTACTCAATGCTCATGTTGCTTGAGTGCATAGAGGCCAACCAAGCTAGGCACTGCACACGCATAAGTGAGAGTCAGTGACCTGGCTATGCACCAAGATAATCAGGGGAAGCAACCTTATGCCGGGGTGTCCCTAAGCCTCTGATTGGCCCTTGTCAGAAGACAGGAACCAGGGCTGGGCTACAGACCTATGGCCAGTCTGATGTTCTTAGGCTTTCACACTGGAGGTTCAGTAGCTAAGGGAGCATCACTGGGCCTTTTGTTTTAAATGTTGCCCAAACAAAAGTCATTATTTCCATGTTTACAGCTAGAAGAGCCAGGTTAGCCAATGCAATTCCTGGCTGCCTACCTGAACTGAGCTAGCCCATCAATTGCAGGAAGTGTAACAAGCTGGCGGGACAGTGCCACCTTGTGGCCATGTTACGTATGTTAGAGAAAGGCAGACATACCTACGTGACAGAAGAAGGTCCCAGCTGTGATCTATGGTGGAGAATTGGCTGGCTGCAGGCTGTTGATTTATGGGTGATGAAAGGTTGGCTGGTGGTTTTCCTTATTGCCAGCTGTTTACCATTCCAAGACAAGCCAAGGATACATCTCTTCCCCCCCCCCCCCCCCCAACTTAATTGACTTTTCCCTGCAAGGAACTGCTGCCAACTGCAGAGTTGTCAAGGGGGTGGACAGGCAGCCTCTATGATGGTGAACGGAGATGGAGAAGCGAGGCTCATTCACTCGCCAACAGAAGGAAGGCAGGGTCAGAACAGTCAGACACAGCAGAGAAGATGCTCCAGGATACAATTACTCTCTCTGTCGTCAGCTACCCTTGCTAAGGTTGGGGTAGTCCTCCTCGCCTGACAGCCCATTCAGCGGGACAGGCTGATCCATGCAATGGAGACTGTTTAGAATGTAACCCAACTGCTCCGAGGTCAGCAGGCTTGCCTAGATTTTCATAAAGTGCTGTCAAAGCTCGTTTTCTATCCTGGTTACAGGCTGGAAAACGACACCGAGGGCAGAGGTTTGCTGCGCTTAGAGGTAGTGATGTGTTTTCTAGCTGGCTGCCCCAGCCAACTCAACCTGGGATGTGAAAGGCGCAAGAGGTGCTACCTGCCTGTACCTCCCCAGGGATGCAAATCCTGTAGTGAAAACTTAACGAGCAAGACGATCTAGCTCCTTTTCCCCATGTCATGGTGGGTCAGCAGTGCCGATGTCTCATGTAAATCAGTGAGGCTGCCTCACTGCTGCTCAGGCTGAGGTAGTGGGACCAGGTTTTACACAGACACTTTTTGAGGAGACCGTACACATTGTAGGACCTCAAACAACACTAGCTATGGCTGTCAGCAAGGTTCAGGGCATAGGACACTGGACTGGGAGTCAACAGGTAGAAACTACCGTGTGTCTTGGCAATATAGCTGTCATTCTGGATTCAGTGGGGCTCAAGCATTGGCACTCACATTGATCATCACAGAAATGGAAACTTCATCAGTTACAATCAACCCCATGTTGCATGCCCCACAGCGGGCTCTGCTTAGATCCATCCATCAGCGAAGCTCAAAGAGTTTGACTGCATTTGTTCAGGGAGCACGTGGTCATAGATACAAGCTAGACCCATGCCTAGGGTATTGTGTCTTCAGTGCTAGCTGGGGCTGTAAGTTAAGGCCCGGCAGACTGTTTTCTCAGGCTAGCAGCTGGCCCACTTCGCAGGGAGGAAGCAGGCTGACTTGAGTGCGGATAGTCCTCCAGTGCCTTCCTGTACCTCCTTCCACATGCCCAAGGGGACACATCCTCCCACTACCCCGGCAAAGAATCACGGAGCAGCTCTGAGCCTGCAGCACAAAGACCCTTGCAGGGAGGTGGGGAGGCACCTAGTAACTTACATGGCTTTGCAGCATGGGTGCTCACATCCAGCCAGGGCTGAGCTGGGTGCTGATCACCTGACTTAGCTCTGCCATGAAAACACGAGTAGGGTTGCTGATGAATTACCAGTGTGACTGGAGTGGGGCAAAGATCAGACTTTGCTTGGGGGTTAGTGCTACGTGTTTATTGTTCCACTTATAGTCAATAGTACCAAAGATTTCTGTAGGATAACATAGAATGGGCCCGTGGTTTGAGCACGACTGAAACCACAAGATTTAGACTCTACTCCCAATTCTTCCACAGGCTCATTAGGGGCCATACGAGTCACTCAGCCTGTGCACCTCAGTTTCTCCTTTCTGTAAAATGGGGTTAACTCTTACCCACCTGAACTCTGGACTGTCTATAATATTCTCGGAGACCCTTGGGGGAAGGCGCAGTGCAAATGCACAGGGTGTTGAGACACAAACTAACACACCACAGTACAGGTTATTTAACAGCCAGAGAGCCACATTTATTACTTGCAGATGTTTCTACACCGATGGGGATAACCCACCAGAGGAACAGAAGAAAAGCACGAACTCTGTGGAGGATTATTTCGCCCTTGATACATCCCTGTCGCATTGGATCATGGATAGAGAAGGAAATTCAGAACATTTACAAACACAAGAGACTTCCATGAGTTACTAGAAAATAACTAAGTTTGATCAAGTAATGAAAATGATTTGAGGGTGGACAGACAGACATCCACCCACCCTCCTTAGGCAGTTAAAGAAAAGACACAAACATACAACTAAATGGAAATAAAGGAGGTTTTAACAAAGGCTTTTCTCAATCCTTTATTGTTTGTACACAAGAGCAATGGGACACGGAACAAGACACGAACGGAATGAAGCTCATACAGAACTATAGGACACAGAGGGCATTCAGCAACTTCTCAGGAAGTGAGCAGATACATACTGCAACTTTTAAGAAGTAAATAACAGGTCACAAAACTCCCCCAACTAGAACTGAATGTAGCTTTATTAGCTCTCACGTTTGAGCTACAATGGCTACAAACTCAATAAGGCTTGTTCCAAATAGTCAAAAGGCCAAGCACCTACCACCTTTCAGCAGGCTCATACCAGCTTGCAGGCCTGGGTGCTAGATAAGGAGTGTAAACCATCCTGAAGAACAAAAAACAAACCAGATCAGGGCAGACCGTACAACCAGAAGAAAGAGGCTTGTGCACAGTTGAGGGGCAAAAGGCAGCACAAATTGCCCATCGCTGCTCCTCAGCAAGTACCAGCCACTGGGACATGAATGGTATAATTATACCAGGGCCCCCCATTTAAAGGGGCAACACAGTACCTAACACTCACAGTACGTTTGTGAGGTCAGATTTTCACTTTAAGAGACCATCTAGAGCCCGATTATCAGGGGCTCAGCTCCCACTGAGAACAGTGTTAGCTGCTGGGGGCTGAATAGGTTTGAAAATCTGCCCTCTGGAACTTTATGCTATTTAAGTGAACCTAAAAATGGCCCCACTAGTCAGTCAGTGGAAGACAATCAGCATGTACACCCATTACTTCCTTTGCCAGCATGCACCTGATCTGCGAAATCCACCCAGAACGTCCCAGGCTCGAGGAGGAGAGCGCCCAATGTGATCTCATAACCACCGCAGTCCCACTGCGACTCAGCCGAGCCAGAGTAGTTGTCATGTCACAGCATGACACATTCTGGAATGTCTTCATGAAACTGAAAATACCAAGTCACAAAGCAAGTGTGCACTGAATTTCTGCTGAGCGCAGAATCACTGCCTGGCTGGCCTGGAGACAGAGTGTCTTGCACCTGCATGGATATCGCACAGGGAGCATGCAGGTGCATGCTTCCCCCACACTGTTCCACTCGTGTCTTCCACCCTGCCCTAGAGCAATCAAGGGAAGAGGAGGGGAGGTAATTCTGCAATGTTCCAGTTCAAATCTAAACCCAGTACTGACATTCCCAACAAGGGGGCCAGCTCCGTATGTGATAGAGAAGCTTTCTAAGAATAGTGCAAGACCACAAACGTTTCACAGGAACAGCCTCTCTACTCAACACTACCTAGCAAAGCCAATCGAATAGGGTTTGTGCTGCCACCACTCAGCTATCCAGTTATTCCCCTGCTTGTTACACAACCAGATTCAGGGATTTTATTCAGTTCTAATGACCTCTCACAACACTGCCATGTCCTTAATGTAACGTTGCAGTGTTTGTATTTTTATTGTAAGGGTTCTATTTTTAATAAGGATGGCACAGCTATTCAGGACAGTGCTTCAATTTACCAAGGGTGGACAAGTTATTTAGTTGTCTTGTCTAATCTCCAGTCCTCTGCTGCTTTGAAAGCATGTTTGACAAGGCCAGAGTATGAGAAAAAGACAGAGATGAGCCTTAAAAGAAAAGCAAGCTCCAGACAGCAGTCCCAGGTAGCAAGTGTACTCATGTGAAATGACATTAATTTGATCGTCAACTGCGCCCGTACACACCCCTTCTGAAAGGCAGTGTTTCCAATCGCCAGACAAGTATAACTTATCATTATGACACAAGTGTGTGTAAATGAGCATCGGGCAGCCCTATTTGCATGAACAAGGCAAAGCTACACACACCCAAGAGGTTTGTTTTTTTAAAAACAAACCAGATGTTTCTGTGATCCACAAGTCACAGAGTCTCCTATATTTGGTTCAGATAACCCAGGGCATTTTAACAAGACAGCTCCTATATTAAGTCTGATTAAAGAAAACCCCAAACCTTAAATAAACCGAATTCCTAAACAAACTGCATCCTGTCCCCCAAGACACAAGATTTTCCGTTGTTAAAGGTTCCATTTTGATCCTTCATCTAATGCAACTTGAACAGAGGCAAGAAAGAGCTCTAAATAGTTAAGGATGCAATATACAAATGGTGCCCTTTTCATTCATGTCCCCTTCCACTCCAGTATGTTTGCCATTTACTTAAAATCAGTGATTTAGTCAAGGGTTCAAAAGATCAGGACTGGGTGATTTCTGTACCTCCACATTTTTAATAAGCTCCTCAGCCAAGAAATGTATTTTCCCCTCACTTCTATGGAGTATTTTCCCTGTGACTTGCATTATCCTTTAACTGAATGTTGTTTGCCTGTATATTCGGCACTGACACATTTGCAGAATCTTCCTCCCTAAATGGCAGTAAGAAAATGCTGCAGGTGTGTTAGACTCACACAAAGTTGAGATAGTTCCACTAACTACTGTACTCTGGTTGAACACTCCTCCACACACACTCATTTTCCTGCCCTTTGAAGCTTCTTTCCATAAACCTAAAACTAATTGGATCCCTGCAAAGAACATCCCGTCTCAGGTACCAGTCAGGACTTGGAGAGCTTGGCGTAAAACACAGCCACACCAGAAGAGGTTGTGAAATATTTATTTTTCATAAAACAAGGTCAGAATTGCCAAGGAGTAACAAAAAAAACCAAAACCACATTTCCAGGGAGCCAATGGCACAGTGCATGGAAATGTAGCCACTCACCAACCTTGTGGTGGGATAGCAAAGGCTTAAACAGAAGGTGTTTCACCCTTTCTGGAGCCATCTGATAAACCAGTTCCCATCGCCAGAAAGGGAGAGGACAGCACAAGAAGAGAACATCGGGAGTTACCTAATGTAGTAATCCACAAGAGATTAAGCACATGACACAATTTGACTCCAAGGAGACGATTCACATGCTTGAAGTTAAACACACGGTTCAGTAGCTTGCTGACTGAGAGCCTGGCCTAAAGCTGCATATCCCGCCGCCTCCCCCTCCCACACTGTCTGACAAGCAGAATAATCCGAAAAAGGACAAGAATCTTACAACACGGCAGCAGGTGAAAAAACACTCTCATTTTCCATGTGTTTTTCAATTATAAACTGACTTCTCAATTACTGGAAACCATGAAACTAACCAGCAGACAAACTGGAATGGACTTGGTGCTGTGTTAGCAGTCAGTGTGCAGAATGACATGGTGAAGTAATGCCAGGTTGTGACGGACAGGAAGGGCTCTAAAGGCACCACAAACTGCTCATTTAGTCCCTCAGCCTCAGTCGCCAAAGCGCTGGATGGACACAGAACTCACAGGGAATTGCAAATTCTTGTTTCTAATCTGGCAGTTTCAGACTCTGGTGGAAGGAAGGGAGAAGGGGGGGGGGGGGCGGAAATACGCAGCCAGGCCCTAGCTAAAGAGTCCAGCACTTACATGTGTAACTCAAACAGAAAACAAGAACAGTAGTTCTCCCCCAGGGTAAACATTATGCATGACTGGGCTTTCCCTACTATTTGTGTCACTTCCCCCTCATTGCCTACCAGCACAGCACAAATGTAAAGGATTTACCGGGGCTGTTGTGGGACACACCCACTACCATCTATCATATCTCCAAGACCAGGTGAGTAACAGAGCTGTTACAACTTGCAAAGTCACTTCACTCACATGAAAGGGTTAAGGATTAACAACCCATTTTTATTAGCTGAAGAACATCAATAAACTGTTGCAAATAGCTCCAAGTGCAACTGTTCTATTGCTCTCGTGGGGGATTTCATAGGAGATGAGAAAGATCGAACACATGGCCTTTCTGTGTGTTTGTCTGTGCCCTCAGGGAACTCTCTCCCAGCTACTGCATTTACACTGGCCCAAAGCTGATCAGTGCTCAACAGCAAATACAGAACAGTGACTTTCCCACAATACACTGACCAGGGCCTCACATACGCATGGCAAGCAATGCCAGGGCCAGACTGCTGGTGGAATTTTCCTCCAAGCCCCAATCTCTCCCTACTGCTAGCTAGCTCAACATTCCATCCACTGTCCAGTCTAGTTTCCGCCCACAGGCTCCTGGGGTAACAATCGCTGCTCTCGTGTGCAGTGCCAAGAGGTGCAGAAGTAGGCAGGCAGAAACTCCACTAACAGAGAACGGCAACTGGACTGCATGTGACAGATCATGTTGTTATTGGCGATACTGTGGCTTCCCCTTTAAGCGCAGGGTCCCGCGCCACAGCCCACTTAGGGTACGTCTAGACTACATGCCTCTGGCGACAGAGGCATGTAGATTAGGCTACCCGGCATAGGAAAACAAAGCAGCGATTTAAATAATCACCGCTTCATTTAAATGTAAATGGCTGCAGTGCTGAGCCGATCAGCTGTTTGTCGGCTCAGCGCGGTAGTCTGGATGCTCCGCGGTCAACATCAAAGGCATTTTTCCACCTCCCCGGTAAACCTTATCCCACGAGGAATACTGGGGAGGTCGACAAATGCCTTTGATGTCGACCGCGGAGCGTCCAGACTACTGCGCTGAGCCGATAAACAGCTGATCGGCTCAGCGCGGCAGCCATTTAAATTTAAATGGAAGCGGCGATTATTTAAATCGCTGCTTCATTTTCCTATGCCGGGTAGCCTAATCTACATGCCTCTGTCGCCAGAGGCATGAAGTCTAGACATACCCTAAGTGTCTATATGGGGAGACTATTCTCCTGCAGAGACTCAGGAAGTGAATTTGTCAAGGAAATGGGAGGACCCTTCAAAGGTGCTTATGATGCCATTTTCCCAACCCTGGCCTTAGTGAACTGGAAGAGAAAGCAATTCATAGTACAGCTGGTTCTCTCTCCCACAATTTACAGGCCCTAAAAAAAAAAAAAAAAAAAAAAAAACACATATGGATGGCCCTGGTAAGCTGAAAAAACTTAAAAAAAAAATCTGGTTCCTCAGATTTACAGGGAAAAAAGCCATTCCGTGGCTGCATTTCCCATATCGTTCCATGAAGGAATCCTGACGTCTTCAGTTTTGCTGCAATGCCCTTTGGGGAAATCCGGTCTGCCCAAAGCCTCTTAGTGATTGTGTTCAACAGAGCCTGAGGATTCATGGAGATAAGAGAGACGTTCTACTACTCGGGGTTTCAGGCTCTCTCCCCTTGGGTCAGCAGAGACGAGTGTCACAAGGTCTGGGATGCGAGCTGCCTGCCGGCAAGGAAGTTCCTAGAAACCAGTTCTATGGGACAGATCTCATGCCAATTTCTTGTCACTGCAGAAGTGGATGGATGAGAAGGATATGGATACATCACAGTGGCCTCTGGTGCAGTTTATTTACAACGGAACTCAGTGCTGGAGAACATCAGGATATTAACAAGCAGGAAACACGCTGGCAGGGGAGAGAAGAATATAATAGTGCATTAAATCCCAATTACCCTCTGCAGACTTGAATTCCACACCACCCAACGAAACTCACTAATGCCAATAGAGCGGCAACACAAATGATCTAGAACAGGGGTGTCCAAACTTTTTTCAAAGAGGGCCAGATTTTATGAAGTGAACATGCGTGAGGGCCGACCATTTTGCCTGACATTCTTTGAACCATTAAAATTAAATGCAAATTAACTATTTTATGCAAAGTTTATTGCAAACAGCATACTTTTCATTTCGTCACATGGATGACAAATCTAAACAGGTGTTAAATCACTCTGCCTTTCATATCTGAAGGCCAGATGAAAAAAAAAAATCCAGGAAGCTGAAATATATGTCAGGAACATTGTAAAGTACATTACATATTATTGGTAATAAAGATTGTCTGTCAACTTCTAAGTTCAAAAAATATGAACAGGAACATAACACCAAGTATACATGTTGTGTCCAAATATATTTATAACTGATTTAGACCAACTGACATTAACTGAGATTTTACAATGTATTCATCTCAATACATATGGATTCGTTGGGGGCCATAAAAGATAGATATTGCCAAATTACCTGTGGGGCCGTATTAAACCGGAACACGGGCCGCAATTGGCCCGCAGGCCGGACTTTGGACATGCCTGATCTAGAATATAAGTGAAGTCTATGTGGGCAATGTCCCAATTAGGTGCTTGCAGGCAGAATATAGATGCAGAGCTCTCACTAGTTCTAGAGTTTAATCCTGCTCTCTACAGCATAGAGCAGCAAACTGCAGTAAGTAGGACAACCTGCCCAACCCTTGGATACACCTATTTTGAAGCTGCCATCAAGTACAACCACGAAAGCAGCAGCGACAAGCTAATGCCTTATAATCCTCACAGCAACGGCACAGCTTGCCAAAGCCTGCTGTGGACTCAAAGGCAGCATAATGTGACTCTGGGGACCTCTCCCTCGTCCACTGCTTTAAAGCACATCCTACACTCTGTAGCCTTTCCTCGGGTTTCAGAGTCATATTGACTGGTCATATGACAGAGTCATATTCATCCTGCTTTTCACCCTAAAGGGCACGGGATAGGGTCACTCTACCACATCCCCCTAAGAATGCTGGCACTTCAGCGGTGGAAAATGACAACTTTTTTGACCTAGTACTTCTGAAACAAAGTTTTCCTTCAATTAAATCTCCAGAGGGAATTTAGGGACAGCAGAATAATACCCATAACACCAGGATTAACCCTCCTCTTCTTGCAGATCTGTAATGACAGATGGTCAGGATGTGCATCCAGCAGTTCAGAGCCCCTACCAATAGGTTAAGGCAGCATTTCCCAAACTGGGGGGGGGGGGGGGAAGGAGAGAAGAAGCGGCCACTGGAAGCAGGGCTGGACGCAGGCAGCGGGGCTGGCCAAGGGAGATTGGGAGGAGAAGCGGGGGGAAAACTGGCTGTCCAGGAGGGGGTTGGGGGAAGTGGGGCTGGCCAGAGGCACAGCGGAGGGAGCGGGGGGGAGAGGGGGTGAATCGGCTGGTGGGGAGCGGGACTGACCCGGCCATATGCAGATCTCAGGGCACTGTCCCCCCCCGGCAAAGCCGGCAAAGCACGAGTTAGTCCGGCCCGGGGATTCTATTGTTCCCCACCGCCACGCACACACCCTCGAGTAGTTGCGACCTGTCTGGCTGGTAGACACACTCATGCAGCCTGAGCACATTTACCAGCCAAGCAGTTTGAAACTACAAACTGATACATCTAGTAATAATACAACTTACCTAATGAGAAAATACCAGACATGCTATATGTCTGGTATTCTCTCAGTTTGTTTTTTATGTGTTTATATTTTTGGGCTGCAAAAAACAGTCCTGAAAAAAAAGGGTTCCAACTAAAGTAAAAAGTTTGGGAAATCCTGGTCTAACCAGCTTTCTGTCTGTCTTACAGTCCATTTATCCAATCCATATTCCTTAACTTGCTGGCAAGAATATTATAGGTGACCATATGAAAAGCTTTGCTAAAGCTGGCACTGGGGGTTTTGGGAGGACCAGAAACAACTTATTTGAATATTCATTTGATTGATGAATATGCAAATGAACATTACTGGTCCTCCAAAAGTTTGTGAATGGATTTCCTGGTCCCCGTGTCAAAAAGTTTGGGAACCCCTGGTTTAAGGCATTCGTTCAGTGTGGCCTTGTTATCCTGCAGGGCTCATTCCATTTACCTCAGGTAGGATTTGTACAGTATCTAGGCTCAACCACCACAGTGTCGAGAGAGGAGCTTTGGCTCTTGAAATTCATTCCGATGGGGGACTCCATGAGACTCCTGTGAGTGACCCAGCAGAGAGAGCTGAGAGGCCAAGTAGGCAGCTTTCAAAGTATGTCCCTGCTAATGTTTCTTGGCAGAGGAAACATGCTGGCGCAGAGCTCTAGATCACGAGAACAGCCCTGGTGATGTTTAGAATTTGGAAGATGTTCACCACATTGCCTACCTTGGATGGAGGACATTTTTTTATCCTAAGCTATTTACAGTGACTAGGTCCAAGGGATGTTACACGACTATTCAATTAATCGCGATCTAACTGCACAAAATATTATTGGTTATATGATTATTCTATAGTCCACAGTGGCTGGGGTGGGGCTGGCAGCCAGTGTGCTCCTGGTTCCACGCTTGGGGAGCCCCCTGCCATCCCATGCTGCTGCCTCTGTATGAGAAGCAGCAGCACAGGGTGGCACCCGCTCCTGTCCGTTGGGGTTCCCAACTACCTGCGGACAGAGGGTGCACCAGCATCCCACAGAGCCTCACGCATATCAGCTCCCACCTGCCCCTCCATCTTGCTGCTTCTGATAGAGAAGCTTGAAAGCCAGCTTCCTGTGTGTACCAGCTCCCACCTGCCCCCCTCACCCTCTGCACTACTGCCTCTATCAGAGGCAGCAGAGTGGGGGTGGGGGCAGGCAGCTTTGCAGATCTGGTACTCAGGGGGAGCCGGCTTCCACTCCCCCCCCTTGCTGAGAGAGAGAGAGAAAGAGAGAGACACACTGATAAACCTAGGCCTATCGGTTAATTGTGTACTCGACTACATGTTGACATCCCTACTAGGTCCATTCAACAAAATTCAATGAAACTTAGTTTTGCCTCAACTGGGATAAGGATTCCCATTACAAAGAAGAAATCAGCTAGGTCAGGCCCATGACTTCTCCTCCCTCAAGAATGAGTGTTTTAATCCCACAATTAGTAAACTGGAATATAAAGAAGTTTAGAGACTGAAATCTTTACACACTGAACATGAAACACAAGCCTGCCTGTGATCTAGGCTGTGCATTTACATGCTGCTTGTAATGTTACAGTAAAGCTCCAAGCGGATCCTTACTTCCCTTTCCACCCAACCACTTGCTATACTACTCATCTCTCCCCACACCATGAATGAATGCAAGTCTTCCCACAGGGGATGGAGGAGGATCATACAGCCCTAGCACCGGAGATCCTTACCACTGAAATCCACCAATTGGTTCTGTAAACCTGTGACGGATCAAGAAAGTTGCAACAGCTTCAGCAACCTGAAGTGGGAGGGGAAGAAGGAATCAAGAGTTTAAAGGGACACAACCTGAAGCCTACTCAGTTTCAAACTGTAAAGTAATTCAAAGTACTACATCTTTCCTTCCCATTTGTTAAACATTCTTTCCCCCTGCCCCATGTGACATTTCTGACAAGGGGGCTACATGTCTATATAATATCAAGGACACAGTGAAACCGACCAAACATTAAGTACACAGTTGAAAAAAAAAATCATCACCTCCTTCAGTTATTCTTAGGACTGTACTATAATGGGTAATAAAAATGAGACAATTGTGATTTAAGTTGGTATCCCTTTAAGAATTAATTCAGGGCAGCAAATTACTTGTATCATGCTTTGCAAATAACTTTTATTCTATACACCTGATTGTGCTGAGTAAAAATAGAGTGTCTACATTTTACAAGGGGGTAAACTGAGGCACAGAATGGCTAAGTGACTCAAAGCCAAACAAACAGTCACTAGTAAAGCTGAGAAGAACTCAGTTCTTTTAGAGACATGTGCTCAGTCCGTTACACCACAGTACCATTTTACTTACTGGCGCGCTAGCTTAAATGAGATACTAAAGTTTTGTTTGTCAAAACCAACTGCCACAATGGTGTTTATGTGATGTCTCCTAAATTTTAACTACAGTTTTAATAAGTCAATACTCCTCCATAAAAGTAGCTCTTCTAACTGACAGCTATAGGGGGAAGGGAAAAGCTGAGGTAAACTAAGAGACGTTTAGGATGGAAAATCCTATGATGAAACCACATCATCACAACTGTGTCATTGAGTCAGTTATACACCACCAACTCCTGACACAGTTACAGCTGTAACATAGGTGGGACCTGTCACCACAAGCAGGCTAATGTCCTGGCCAGTCCAGGCTCTCAAGCCAGCATCAAGGATATGATTTAGTCCCATCTGCTCTATTAGTAACCAGGGCCCCTTATAAGGTGTGGTGTTTGCCCTCAGCTTCATATCAGCAACAGACCCATTTTGCATCTAACTGGTAAAAGAGCTGCAATCAAAGCCTGCCTCGCGCTTTGTGGCTCACCTTGTCTGGAGCATCTTCGTGGACTGCATGGCCACACTGAGGGAGGACTTGCATCTGGAACTTCCCTGCAGACGAAACAGTCAGTGCAGCTGTTGTTAGAGCGAACATGTCCCATCCTGGCCATGACTTGGGCACGTGTTATATGTGATGGCAGAAGCCAATTCTCTATAAAGACTCAAAGCAGGGACTGAACTTGTAAAGGTGCAAAATTACTCTACACTTGTATGTCCACTTCTGTTAAAGGTCTGAAACTCTTTATCAATGACCCTGATTGAAGTATCTAGCTGGCAGGGACTCAGGAAGCTGCATGACACCAGATGTCAAACAGCACGATATGCAGAGCACAAAGCTTCAGCAGAAGGCAAGAACTTGCCTTCTTAATTCAGCGCTTCTGCACAACTATAGCCATGCCCATTCATTATCTTCCTAATCCTTGATTTCTGAGAGCTTTGCACTAAATGCCATCCCATCTTCCTGTCAGACCAACCATGCCAGGACCTTTACCCAATGACCCATGTTCCCTTCCAATATCTGATTTCCAGATAAATCAGTGATGAGGCCTAGAAGTGGAGAGGTATTAATGTAACTGTGAAGTATTATTAGAGGTTGCTGTTGTAGCTGCATCAGTCCCAGGACATTATACAGACAAGGTGGGTGAGGGAATATCTTTTACTGGACCAACTTCTGTTGGCAAGATACAAGTTTTCAAGCTTACATGGAGCTTTTCTTCAGATAAGCTTGAAAGCTCATCTCTTTCACCAACAGAAGGTAGTCAGAGAGAAGATATTACTTCCCCCCCTTGTGTCTCAAGCATTATTAAAGGGTCTGTCAGCACAAGAAAGGGAGATTATTTCAAGTGGCACCAGGTGGTGTAACTAGAGGCAATGGGATGGAATTAAAAGAAAACTGACTGAAAAATCAGGAAAAGCTTTCTTATGGGAAGACTGGGACAATAGAATGATTCCCCACAAGACATGACAAAGCCCCATCACTTAAATATTTAAGACCAGACTGAACAAAAGCACTACCACAGCCAGGTCTCCAAACTCCTCCAGCTTCCATTAACACAGAATCAGACAAGGGATCACATGGTTACGCTGCGGATTAACTAAATTATCTAGTACTTGTCTCAATATAGATTGCCCCAGCCAGGACCACTTCAGCCTTCTTCTCTAGCTCGCTTTCACCCTCCACAATGTGAGCTATCATCTGAAAGAGCACGAAATCCCAAAGTATTAAATATTTACCTTGCATCTGTCCAATTGTTAGATCTTTATCCAGCCTGTCAACACCTAAAATAAAGTAAACAGAGGTGTTGGGGAGAAGCCGGGAGAGAGTGTCTAGTTAGACCCTGCTAAGACTTTGCAAAAAGATGTTTGGTGTGAAAAATGGAATAGAAACAGCATCTCAAAGCCCACTAGATGGTTTCCCTGCTGCACATCTGGAGCAGTGACACAAGAGGATCACTGGAAAAAACATGAAGGAATATTCATGCATCCATCCTTCCAGATGTCTTTAAATTGCACTCAGCTAGTGGAGACTCCTAATGGTCCCCATCACAGGCTATTGGCTGGCAATAGGGAACCGTCATGGAAAACTGATCCTTTCATATTCACAAGTTCAAATCCAACAGAGGTCTGCAATAACTAAGTGATTATTCCTGTTGGGTGACTCGGGTCTCAAACCTGTTCCTAGCAGAACATTAGCTCAATTCTATAACTGCAACAGCCTTCAAGCAGCTAACCCACGGTCCACAGTGGGTCCGAGTCTCTAGGATCACAATATACACTGTGGATGTTGCAGAGAAGGAAACGGGAAAGTCTCTCAAAATACATAGACGGGCCAGGATAGAAGCCAGACACGTTATTTCCAGACCCGTATCTTTGCCACAGGTTTGCCCTTCTCTCCTCTAAAGTACAGGCGGAATGTAATCCAAGTGAATGGCAGCAATAACTAAAGAGAAACAAAAACAAAAACAAAACACCTACCCGCTAAAAGCAGCAGCTTTGGCGTCGGACAACCGAGGAAGAGGTTGGATAAGCCCCTAAACCACCCATCCCAGTACTTTTCTGTTTTCGCCAGTTCGATTCGCCATGTATACAGATGTTCCTTCTTTGTCTACAAGGAGACAGAGCTCAGCATTAGTGTCCAACTGAAACAACCAGCATAGAATAAACCCAACAAAGGGCCACCTGGAAGATAAAGTAAAAGCCCAGAATAAAGCCAGCAGTTGACTAATGCAGGGATCTCAAGCTCAGTTTACTATAGGGCCAGTGCTAGTCCTCAAATCCTCTTAACAGACCAGTGGGAACCTCCTCTAGCAGCAGTACATGGGGATGGGGATCTCTGAATGTTCCTCCCTCCCCCACATCTCCTGGCTCTACGTGCCCCCTACCATGCATCTCCCAGCCCTATCTGCTGCCTCCAAATGCCCCAGAGGCTCCACTACCACCACTAGCAGTTCAGTGGGGCTAGAATGGCTTCTGGCTGCTAGCTTGGGGGAAAGGGTGCAATGGTGGGGGAGAAGGCACAGGGATGAGAAGATGCAGGGTGGGGGCAGAGCAGCTGGACTTGGGGAATGGGGATGGACTCCAGGCTGGAGCATGGAACGGCTTGGACCATAGATGGCCCATGGGCTGTGAGTTTGAGACCCCTGCTCTAATGTCAGTTTGTCCCCCACATGTGGAGCTAACGAGGCAACCTTAGTCACAAAGCCTGGATTATTCTCTTAACCTTAAAATATGCTTGCTCCACATCTCGCTAATTTAATGGGGAAATGGGACAGAAGTCTGCACCTGCTGTATTGATCCAGAGAGACCTCCAGTTTCCAGGATTGTCCATCTGCCACCTTTCACTGAACTAAAAACGCACATGCCGTCAAAATGCCTGGATTTGCCCTTCAGTAAAGCTTGGGCAAGATGCAGTTTTGCACTGTGCACTAACAGAGTAATTGGGGGAACAGGACGGTTAGGACACATGGTCTATGCCATCCAGCAGAAACGGAAATGAAACAGCGTAGGGACCTAGAAGACAGACTCACTGGAGCCATTTAGGAGCCTCTCTCACTCAGGAAAGTAGTTCTCTTCTGGGCCATGTACACTGGGTCAGTTCATGAACATCTAAAAACATTTTCAAGTTGCGACTCACCAGGTAGCCAGCAGCCTGAGACGAAAGCCCAAACTCAGACATGGGCTAGCAAAGAGGTCAAAGTAGTTACATCTATTTACACTAAGGCACTGAATGAGAGCTGCACAAATTGCTAGTTCCTCCCTCCCAGGAGAACTTTTACATGCTGTCTTACAGGCACCTAGCTCCATGGAAATATCTCCTTTGCAGGCTGCATGGTGGCCCTCTTTCGCCTTGTACATCTCCAGATACCCTCGAGTTGAACAGACATTTATGCTATCAGAACACAATGAAACTCTCCACCTCTGTATCATCTTCCTTCTTCCGTTTGTTAACAGATCCCCTTCCTTCATAGTCTTCGTCCTCTTCCTCCTCCTCCTCCTCCTCTTCAATAATCCCTTCCACTATAGCTTTAGGGGCCTCTGGACTAGCAGCCTCTTCACACCTGGTAAAACAGAACTGGAAATTGATTTCTTTTCCCATTGTGAAAAGCAACATCTTAAACATTGTAAGAGAGATCACCTGCACCTGTAGGATGCAACTGGATTTCTCAAAAGAGACTGACTGATCTGAGGCTCTACCACATCAAGAAAGGGAAAGTCCAGGTTAAAGGAGCAAAATTAGTTTTTTCATGACGCTATAGAATATAAAATACCTTGATGCTGTTGGCAAGCATCATGGTGTTGTATAAGATTACAATGCGACAAATTCCTTTAATCACCACTCAACTCCACTGCCGTTGGGGTGAATGTAGAGCTATTTAACACCACAGCAGCAGCAGCGGCGGCGCACATGAAAAACACTATATCCCGTTCAATTGGCAACAGGAATTTAGGGGTCAAATTTCTGAAAGGGCATCAAGCTAGTCTATTTGTGTGAGCACATCTTTGCATGGACCACTGCATGCCCGTTGTTTTGTACTCTATCACTTGCATGTATAAACGGATTTTGCACGTAAAAAAATATGATCCTTGAGGGGTAATTACCTTCTATCCAAGCAAAATTTTGACTGTCACATACCTAACCCTAGGAACGCTGATGTCTAAACTTTTTAATACTATTTTCCAACCTACTGTGATCTACCTTGGCAGGTGTAAAAGAAGGAGTTCACATCTGCTAAAATATTTAATTATTTTTAAATGTAGATCTATGCACGGTTACCAATTTGGGATCTTAAAACAAGTAAGAAGGTTTAAGAAAACAGAACCTACTGTTTGATTTGGCCAACCATAGAAACTCTGGCCGATTCAAGATTTCTTATCTGTCCACTTTTCACACTAGAGAAAACAAGGGAAAAAGGGGGAATCAAAGTTGTCAAACATCATGGATCAACTGCATATATTAATCTATCATCATTTAGTATTTAACAGGTCCAGTAATAATATGAGCACAGAACAGAATTCAGGTCTCTGGCCTGCCAATCAAATGCCTTAAGCACCAGACCAAATTTTCTCCAAAAGTAATTGCAGAATTACCAATACACTGCAGATTTTTGAAGAGTACAAACACTTGCACATTTTACCTCCATTCAATTGCATTTTCAATTGACTTGAATGTTTTGGGACGACTCCGTAAGAAGTTCTGCATGCTGTTCAATGCGTCCATGGCTGTGCCTAAAACAAATGTTTTGAATTAAATGAACCCAACATCTGACAATGTCCTTGCAGCACTTCTCAAAGATCTCTCTATAATAGTGTGAACTGTGTGAGCAGGACTGCTAACTGGGGCGAGGGGGAGGGAGGAAGGAGCGGCAAAGAGGGCAGCTGCCCCAGGGCTTGGAGATTTGAAGGGGCCTGAAGCTCCTGGCAGCCACCATCGCTACTGCGCCAGCAGCTGGAGCTCTCAGCCCTTTAAATCACTGTTGGAGAGCTGTGCTGAGGGCTGCCTGCTCCTGGCCCCATCTCTTGTGTCGAGGCCTCCCCCTCCCTCTTCCAGAAGCATGGAGCCCTCTTCCCCCCAATCCCTGACACACAACTTGCCCAGGGGCCTATGGAGGCTGTTGGCTCCCCTTTGTGTGGGGGAGAGAACTGAGGCAAATTTCAGGATTTAAGATAAGTTGGTTAACAGCACGACAGTTGTGAACTATACACAGCTGCTCAAACCAGCTTTGTTTTTAAAAAAAAAATGGTTTCCAGGTCAGCAAATCTGTATTCTCTTTGCTTCCCTCATCCACATTTTAAAAAACAATGAATAGTCCTGCAGCACCTTAGAGACTAACAGAAAATGCAGATACTACCACTTACATTTTTTGTTGGTCTCTAAGGTGCTGCAGGACTATTTATTGTTTAAGGTTTTTCTATTACAGACTGACACACTGAAACTTTTGAACACCCACATTTTAATAGCTTACAAGTTTTCTATAATTATCATCTATCTATCAGAAAGCCCTTCATTAATTGTAACAGGGCTTGCATTGTTCTGTGTGCTACTGCCATTAGAGGGTTAACATGTCATATCTGGACAGGTCTGATATTTCAGGCAGCAGAGAGCAGTGGTGGCACTATTATATGGGTCAATAAAACACTCTCCACCCATTTTGGCCCTGAGTATAAGAATGGATGCCGCACCTCAATCACAACAAATGAAAACAAATGGAAAAGCCCAGCTGGGAAAACCAAGGTGAAGATGCTAACTAGATGATACAATAGGTGGCATGTCCATTTGAGAGAAGAGAAACCTACATATGGTTAACACAACCGAGGAAGCCCTCCCATTGCCAACAACGCTAACTGAAGAGGAGAAGAACAAACTTATCAGGCAATACTGTTCAAGGACATTAAAACAAACACACACAAACACACAACACCTTACCTTCCACAACATCAATCATGCAAAGACCCAATAAACTGGGTACCAAATTGGACGCTGCTGTGTGCACTGCAATGGCCCCGCCCATACTGTGCCCAATCAGCATGATTGGAGGAGGGAGGTCCCCGTACATAGCTTCAACCACGTTTCCAACATCTCTGGCAAAAGAAGAGGGCAAGGACATTATGGAATGGAATGAAGACAAAGTACAAAGCATATTGTTATATTCAGTTTCTTACACCACTCATTATTGCTGTACCTGAACACCCTAGGGTGTGACACATCCGTCATTAATAAAGAACTGAACTCTGTTGGAAAGAGAATAGTATGTAGTTTGAAGGATATCCAATTAAAAATGCGTAAGACTTCACCATAGGTGCCAGAAACACAAAGGGCATCGTGTCCAATGTACGGGAGTCACAAAGCAAGACTGACTAACTTGTTTTCTCTATCCAAGCCGAGAAATTAGAAAAAATGGCACATATCACATCAGTAGTAAAGAATAATGTAAGGTATCAACAGGCAAAGAAATTACTTAAATATCTGATTTTTAACTGTTTCTTTTGGTGCCGCCAGAGGATTTATGAATCTGAAAAGGCTCCAGGTTAGAGACAAACTGTAAATAGCTTTCAAATCTCTCATTAGGAAGGCAGAAAGGGTTAAAATGAAAAGCTGCCGATTAGTTTGGTCCCATATTAGTGCTGCTCCAGATCTGAAAAATGATCAATGCATATGGCAGCTCCTCGGGACACCAACACACACCTCAGGAGCTGCTACGCTATGAGAAGCAGCAAAACAGCACACAGCGAGTCAAATGCTATTTCACAGATGGCCTCCCTGGAACAAGCCAAGCAGGTCTGTTTGTACGAAGGACTCGCTAACCTTCACGAGTTGATTATAGCAGCTAGGAGAATCTTTGTGCACTAAATGCAGGCATTACATAGTATTTTTAGTGGGAGGTAATTGTTTTGCTCACAGCTGCTCATGAAGAAGGGTTTGCATTCAAAAGCAGGTCACTGTAATTTGATTAAGCAGCTCTCACCAGGCCTGAAAGTCTCATTCTGTGCAGGACACCGTTTCTCGATGGAGTGGTTTCAAACTGGGCATGAGTCAAACTCAACCTTCACCCAAGGTGAGGGATGGGTACAGAAAAGCAGTTTATCAAGGCAAAGAAAAGTGACGCTCATCGGGATGGGTAAATGTTATTTAAAACAGACTGAAATAACAATGGAAAAGTATTCCCCCATACTAAGCTATGCAAGGTGCACATAAATCATATAGTGAGTAGAGTAATACAAAAGCCAGCCCCTGAGCTGGTGTAAATCAGTGTGGCTTCATTGGCACTACACCCATTTACACCAGCTTTGGATCTGGCCCCAAAAGTGTATTGTCACAGCAAGTAATGGAGAAAATAAAGTCACTTTGTCCCTCCCTGGCAAAACTGGTACGATCTTGAGAGAGAGGAAAGTTGAGACTATAGGGTTGGAGGCAGAATAGAAGATCAGGAGAAGAAAGAGTGAGAATGAAGGAAGTCTGTATACTTGCTAATTCTCTTCTCAGCTTACGTCTTTACTACCTGCCAGATTGAAGTGTAACAATCGATTCAACAGAGGTCATAGAATCAAAGAACACTAGAACTGAAAGGGACCATGAGAGGTCATTGAGTCCAGTCCCCTGCCCTCATGGCAGGACCCAGAGTCATCTATCAGGGATGGTCAGATGGTAATCTAACCTGCTCTTAAATATCTCCAGAGATGGAGATTCCACAACCTTCCTAGGCAACTTATTCCAGTGTTTAACCATTCTCACAGTTAGGAAATTTTTCCTGATGTCCAACCTAAATCTTCCTTGCTGCAGTATAAGCCCATTGCTTCTTGTCCTATCCTCAGAGGCTAAGGAGAACAATTTTTCCTCCCTCCTTCTTGAGACACCCTTTTAGATACCTGAAAAGTGCTATCCTGTCCCCTCAGTCTTCTCCTTTCCGAACTAAACAAGCCCAATTCTTTCAGTCTTTCTTCACAGGTCATGTTCTTTACCTTTAATTATTCTTGTTGCTCTTCTCTGGACTTTCTCCAATTCCTCCACAGCTTTCTCCATGTCAAGTATAGACGTGATAAATGGACCACTGAGTCCTCTCCTGTCAACTCTGGTATTCCACCAGAACGAGAAGCATAGGGGGAGTTGACAGAAGAGCATCAGCGGTTGATTTACTGCAGTAAGCAGATTTAAGAACATCAACCTCAGCTACATTTTTCACACTGTTAGCATGTGGTAGTGTAGAGTAGGCCTCAGAGGCATTTATAAGCAAAGAAATTACTCCTAGGGGCAGTGAAGGCTGGACTTAGGACAGTCATGGGAGAAGGAAGCTGAAGTGCAGTGGAGAAGGTGGATCTAGGGATGGAGACAGTCACAGGAGATTAAGACTGGTAAAGGAGGTACTGCGCAAGAGGAGAAATCACGCTGTCATGTCCATCCTTACAAACATGAAACACAGTACTAATAGGGTAAATTCCACATTCAAGATGAAAAATTAAGTATCTCTCCACAAAACAAAACATGACATTCCAGAAGATCAGTCCATTCCTGAAATATTAAATCAGTCACAATGCCTAATATGTACCTTGATAGTACAGTAATAAACAGCTCTACATCAAAGTTTGCATTTACAACAAAAATGAAAGGTTATCATCTACTATATATTTTAGAGAGTTTGTGCATGTGTGTGTGTCTGTCTGTGAGTCTGTTTGTTCAAGAACTCCTCCTAAATGGTAAGAGCTAGGAAAACCAAATTCGGTGTGCGGCTTCCTCTGATCATAACTAAAAGCAAGGCCAGGGTCTGGTTGTGCCAGGACAACGGGATGTTTATGAAACGTGAACGTTTTGCATCAAATAGAAAGGGAGAGGTGTGATAGAAGGGACAGTTATACTCATGAATGACCACAGGGAGGAAGCAAATGCCCCAGGGACCAGCTGCTCACCGTGTCCCAGAGAGCAGCTGGAAGACTTCTAGTACTATATATGATCAAAGTGACTGAGTTAACAGCACAGTAAATTCAAATTTAGCAGCTAGTTTTGAAGTTACATAAATTTTTCTATGGAAAGAATTGTGGGATTTTAAAAAAGTGAGTTAAAACACTGCTAAATTACAGATGGGTTTTAAGTGAGAGAGTTCTTTTTAAAAAAAGACTAAAAAAGGGAGAAAGATTCTGATATGGGTCCACTGCATTACCAACTTCAAATGATCATGACTTTTAAATCAAAGGGAAATCTCCTCACCAGCTTTACATTTCAGTGAGCTCTACAGAACAAATCTAGTTTGAAATATCTAGCACCAACTGTTGGAAATATGATTTCAACTTGCAGCTAAATTGATACTGCTCAAACTTCCCAAAAAGAAAAGAAAGTTATGAGCATCTAAGAGAAGGGTGAATCAGAATGAAAAGCGGAACACAACTTAAGTTCTAGTACCCCCTCACATGATTGGCATGTGTGATCTCTTGATACAAGGCAAACTGAACGTGATAAAAAGTCAAGAAGAATTACAGAACAAACATTTGAAAAGACAAAGATTTGGAAATGTCTGAAATGGCTAAAGAGAATGTAAACATCCATACTTTGACATAGTTTCTGCTGATAGATCTTCAGGATTTCTAACTTTTGTTTCACCTGAAAAGTAAAAAAACAAAAAACAAACAAAAAATCAAATTAAATTAAAAGGACACTATTAAAGCAGATTAAAAATCTTCAGAATCCCAGGACTTAAATAGTAGCAACTATGAGCCCAGATATTATAAAAAAAGTTCTCTCTCTCTCTCTGAGAATTAATGTAATCTTTAAAGTTTTAATTAGCTAATAAAATGCTTTGCACTTTATTACATGGTAGTTCATAGGTGGAAAACTATGCCCATAGATTGGCGATTTAACACTGTGGATCATCCTTAGGTTCCCACTAAGAGGGCTGCCTATACCAGTGGTCCCCAACGCGGTGCCCGCAGGCGCCATGGTGCCCGCCGGGGCATTTGTGTGCGCCTGCCGACAACCTGGGCCGGCCCCGCCCGCAGCACAGGGGAGGCGCCGGCCCCAGGCGCGCGACGCGCACCGGCTCCGGGTGCGCAGCGCTCGAGTGGCGCCGGTGCCTGCCCCAGTCGCGCGGCTCGGGCGGCAGCGCCGGCCCCGGGCCCACGGCACAAGGCACTTGGGTGGCCTTGGCCCTGGCCCTAGGGCACATGCTGGCACCGGGTGCAAGGGCATCCCCGTCCCCTGGCATGCCCCCAGATGCGTGGCCCCACCCCCGGGCTTCTGGGAGCCTCTAAAGGTTGGGGACCACTGGCCTATACACTCATGGTAGTTGGGCTCACAAAGACTACTGATCCCATCACGTAACAAGAATCGAGATGAAGCATCATACACAGTATGTGGAATTTCCACTTCTATATGATACACAACAGCACTCAACAGCTTTAATTTTGTGGGCCCCACCTGAGTTGTTATACAGGCAGTCCCCGACTTACGTGGATCCGACTTATGTCGGATCCGCACTTACGAACGGGGCTTTCTCGCCCCGGAAGTCGGGGCGAGAAAGCCCCGTTCGTAAGCTGCTCCGGTGCCCCTGGTCTGCTGGAGACCGTCTCCAGCAGACCAGGGGCACCGGGCGGGTTCCCGCACTTCTGAGGCTTTGCCAGAGCAAAGCCTCAGAGGCGCGGGGAACCGCCGCTGCTGCCGCTTCAGTCCGGGAGCCTGTGGTCTGCTGGGGACCGTCCCCAGCAGACCACAGGCTCCCGGACTGAAGCCGCAGCTGCGGCGGGGTCCCTCGCCTCTGAGGCTTTGCCAGAGCAAAGCCTCAGAGGCTCTGCTCCCCGTGTCCCTGGTCTGCTGGGGGGCGGGGGGGGGGGATGCAGCTAGTGTGCTCCCCCCCCCCCCCCCAGCAGACCAGGCTTTTGTTTTGGACTCTGGGGCAGAGCAGCTGGGGTGCTGCCGATTGGTCCTGCAGCGCCCGCTCTGGGCACTACTGGACCAACCCGGCAGCACCCCAGCTGCTCTGCCCCAGGTCCTGATTCAGCCGCTGCTGGTCAGTTTCAGCAGCGGCTGAATCAGGACGCCTGGGGCAGAGCAGATGGGGTGCTGCTAGGTTGGTCCAGTAGCACCCAGGAGCGGCGCTACTGGAGCAACCCAGCAGCACCCCAGCTGCTCTGCCCCAGGCGTCCCCAAGTCAGCTTCTGCTGAAACTGACCAGCGTTGACTACAGGAAGCCCCAGGCAGAGTTGCTCTGCCCCGGGCTTTCTGGAATCAGCTGCTGATCAGTTTCAGCAGCAGCTGACTTGGGGACGCCTGGGGTTCTTAAGTTGATTCTGTATGTAAGTCAGAACTGGCGGTCAGTTTCAGCAGTGTCTGAATCTGGACGCCAGTTCCGACTTACATACAGATTCAACTTAAGAACAAACCTACAGTCCCTATCTTGTACGTAACCCGGGGACTGCCTGTATAGCAATGCTTTGATCATTTCAAAAGTAGCCTATAAACTCAGTTTTTTGATGTGGTAATTCAGTTAAATCTAATTCAAATACAAATACAAATGTAAAGCATACATAAGAAATATATTGGAACATGAATTTGAGTTTAAGTCTAATTTACTTACCATGACTTCTGAGATCTAAAGCCACAATCCTACACTGAATCCTGTTAATAATCGCAGACTGTAAGAGGGGACAAAGATATACAGTTTGCAAACTGCCCCATCTCAGCTAAGAAAGGGGTTCACAATATTAAATAAATCATTGCAACAGATGCAAAAGACAAGACGGTGTGTCCAAAAAAAACCACCTACACACCCCAATGACAGTGCTGAATCTAGACTGAACAAGAGGCACAGAGTAGGCACGAAGAGAAAGTTGAAACAAGAGTATTTAGCGTATGTGATCTTTAATTAGTAAATTAAAAAGCACCTCTTTTTCACCAGCACCCAAGTGTTTCCCAAGGATTATTTTCCCATTTCCATTCCATGTCTCAAAGAAAAGAAATCAAATTCCTTAGGATATAATTTACTCTACAACATCTCTTAAAAACTGAAGTGCAGGAATAGTATTACACATATAGAAGTGATACTTCCCCTTCCAAGCCTCCACATGTTCCAAAATTAGTTCTGCCTTCACAGAAGGTAAGAAGCGAGAGCAGCTGCTTTACAGTATAGTCTCAATTCACTCAAAGAATGGAATTTTGCAGTAACATTAATATGCCAAACTGAGTATTTCTGTCCTCCTTTGGATTACTAACAAATGATGATGTTTTATAAAGTAACACCCAACTGCAATCAGATCATGCCTCATTACTTGTTCTTGCCATTTACATAAGTTATTTCACACGTTGTGTTGATTAGGTAGCATTCAGAGCTGAATAAAAGGCAGATTTTTGTGCTGGGAAACTAATAATTGAAATCGTATTAGAGTGGTAGCAGTGACATCTGCTCAAAGGCCCTTAAAAGAACAAGACAGCACCACCTACTTGACAGGCAGAGTGACAGTTGCACTGACCTGATGTTTCAAGTCCAAATAAATCACTCTGTGGACCAAGGGACTAAAGGCAGGATCTCATACCCGCTAGGGCTAGAAATGGATGTTGTATACTATCCGATCTGAGAATTCCTTTCTGTCTTTGAGGTAAGAGCATTCATTTCAGCCCAACATGTCATGAGATACTGGCCATTAAAATTACATCATTCTGATTACTACCTTTTGTTTCCTTTTCCAAAATCCAAAAGAATTGTTGCAGCCACAACCCAGAGAATGACTACAACCAGAAACATACTTTAGACTATTTAAAATCTACTTGGAACCCTAGTTCACCAATGGTAAAAACCTAAGCATTAATTTAACCAGCAGTTCATGAGGTCACCTGCTAAAAATTACAATGTAATCTAAATGATGTGATAATAAGGGAAGTTCTCTCATGACCGTAACTTACCAGAACAGAAATTCTTTGGTGAGACAAGAACACACACATCCGGGACCATTACATTTTCCAGTAAGTTATTAAACCAACGAGCAGAGAGAAAAATAGGTAGGTAGAGTCTGCTTGTATTAATTTTATTTGCAGCAGTTTAGAACACACTTTGATTAAAAAAATACACACGGAGAACAAGGATATTGGCAGCAGAATGGAATGAATTAATTGTCTTCATAGTTCCTTCCCCAGCTACACAGCTTTGTGGGTCTAGGGCACAGTGAAATGGCATGACTCCTATATGTTATTTAACTAGCAAGTCTAGTAACTGCTTAGATAGTGATTATATTGTAAGTTATAGTGGTGTACGTCTAGAATTTATTCTACTGAAATAGGTGGAATGATTCCAGATCTGTTGTACATAATGGTGTAACAGAGAGCACTTTTAAAACCTGTTATTAGAAGTAGAATTTAGGAAAGGATGGAATTAATTGCTTGCAATTAAGAGGGCCACCTCATTCAATGCTTAAGAAAAAAGTGTGAATTTGGATTTTAGTGTTTAACTCCTCTCCCCCCCCCCCATCTAAAAAACCACAAAGCTAGTTTAACTTTAGAATTTGCAAGTGGTTCATACACTACGGTGGTGTTAAATTAGCATAGGCTGAATGAGTCATATATCCTAGTGACTAGTGTTCTACAAGAATAGAATAATCATAGAATAGAACTGGGAGGAACCTCAAGAGGCCATCAAATCCAGCTCCTTGCACTCAGGGCAGGATCAAGCACTATCTAAATTGCTCTTAAAAAATCTCCAATAATGGAGATACCACAACCACTCTTACAGTTAGGAAGTTTTTTCCTAACATCCAACCTAAACCTCTCTTGCTGCAACTTAAGCCTATTGCTCCTTATCCTACCATCAGAGATTAATTTTTCTCCCTCCTCCTTTAACACTCTTTTAGGTACTTGAAAGCAGTACCATGTTCTCTGGGTCTTCTCTTTTCCAGACTAAGCAAACAATTCTTTCAACCTTCCCTCATAGGTCATTCTTTAATCATTTCTGTCGCTCTTCCCTGGACCTTCTCCAATTTCTCCACATCTTTTCTGAAGTGTGGCACCTAGAAGTGGACACACTACTCTAGCTGAGGCCTAATCAGTGCAGAGTAGTGTGGAAGAAGTACTTCTTGGGTACGTCTAGACTACAAGCCTCTCTTGAAAGAGGCTTTTTCAAAAGAATCTTTTGAAAAAGCCTCTTTCAAAAGAGAGCATCTAGACTGCAACCACTTCTTTCAAAAAAACAAGACGCAGAGAGCACCCAGGCAGTCTGGATGCTCTTTCGAAAAAGCCCTGTTTGCATTCAATAACGCCTATTTTCGAAAGAGCACTTTCGAAAAAAGGCATTATTCCTCATTAAATGAGGTTTTCCGTGGTCGAAAAAACTGCTGCATTCTTTCGATTTAATTTCGAAAGAACACGGCAGCAGTCTAGACGCAGAGGAAGTTTTTTCGAAAAAAAGGCCATTTAAAAAAAAACCTGTAGTCTAGACATACCCCTAGTGTCTTGCTTACAACACTCTTATTAAAGCATCCCAGAATCATGTTTGCTTTTTTTGGAACAGTGTCACATTGATGACTTATTTAGCTATGACCCCTAGGTCCCTTTCTGCAGAACTCCTTCCTACATAGTCATGTCTCATTTTGTATGCAACAGATTATTCCTTCCTAAGTGAAGTACCTTGCATTTGTCCTTATTGAGTTTCATCCTATTTACCTCAACTATTTCTCCCCTTTGGCTAGATCAGGGGTGGGCAAAAGGGCCTCCGCAGGCCACATCCAGCCTGCCAAGCGGGTTGATCTGGCCCGTGGATGCCCTGTCACTCCCCCACCTCCAGGCCAATCAGGACCCGGGGACAGGGGAGCATGTGAAGACTCCTTCCCTGCCAGGGTGCGCAGTGTTTAGAGTCAACCACCAGGGTTGACTAAGTGCCACACGCCCTTTGCAGGGCGGGGACAGGCAGCGAGAGACTTCACACACTTCTCCCACCCTCAGGTCTGATTGACCTCGGGGCAGGGGGAGCACATGACTCTCCTCCTGCTGCCAGGGGCTCAGGCACCTAGAAGGAACAGCTCTCAGGAGGGAAGGGTGGTAAAGACTTCACTGCTCCCACCACCCCAAGGCCAATCAGGGTTTGTGGGTGGAGAACCATGGAAGGGTCCTGGCCCCACCCTCCCAGGGCAGCACGAGGCTACTTAAAAAAAAAATTCTGAATTGCACTCCCCCCCCCCCCCCCCCCATCTAAAATGTTTGCCTACCCTGGTCTAGATCATTTTGAATTATTATCCTATTCACCAAAGCACTTGCGACCCCTTCCCAGCTTGGTAAGCAAGTAGTAACACAGAATTCAATGAAAAACACTTGCCCCACATCTGAAGTCAAACTTTATTTGACAAGATTTGGGTCAACTGAGGCTATATATGTAAAAGAACTAACCTCACCTGTCAAATCACAGTGTGGCTCCCTACTTAATACCTCCCTTTTAGCAATGATTCTAAGATGATTTATGGCTAGGTGCATGAACTCTGATTTATTCTACAGTGATCTTGGGACTTTGAGAAATGCTTGCTTCTGAGTACAGTAAACTGTTCATTTGTTCATTCCCATTACATGTGTGGACCTTTATTCATAATATCCAGTTGTCTGTGATAGTCAACTACAAAAGGGCCAATACCTCGGTGAAACTGCATGTGTCTGTATGTATCTGGTCTGTTTCAGGTTTTTATGTAGTTCACAGATGCCTCAGTAAAAGTTGTCTTATAAAACCCTTAGATTAGATCAAGAGATAGAGATCCACCTAGGAGGCACAAGATCCACAACTGAAGTTGCTGGGTTAAAAGTCTTGGTTGGGTTTATCCCCTGTAGGCTTTTTATATAAAAATGTGTTGGAGGGGGAAAGTGTTAAGCCATGAAACTTGCTCCCCTTGACACAACATCAGGTTGGGTTTCAGCCACTGAGGTTTTCTGAGTTAATATTCAAGCCTGTTTATAATGCAGCATCAATATAGTGAAGGCGCAAGTAAAATGGCTTAAAATTATTCCTCTCCATTAGATTGTCCATAACATCTTCCCATTATTTGTGGAATCAGTCTGGTGAAAAAATGGTTTAACTGTGACTGAGCGAGATCCTAGCATATCAGATTTAAACAGGGTAAAGTGTCTAACTGCATGAGTTACATAGTCCGATAACAAGGTAAGAAAAGCTTTCTAAATTATCTTTTGCATGATTAGCAGGGTTTCATATTTTCAAGTTATTCAGGGGTGGAAGACACAAGTGTATGTAAATAGTTCTACTTCCATCAACTTACAGTGAACACAGCCCAGGAGAGAGCAGAATGGCCTCCTCCATGCAACAATAGTAAGACAGGGCCCTCCGATCCACTTTTATAAATTCGAAAAGTGTATGAACAGTTAAGGACAATGTTTCTTAATATAATTATGAGAAACAAGCTATTAAGACACCTCACAGACCCTTCCCAGCACATACAAAATTGTCAACACTTTTTTGCGACTTACTTACACAAAAAAGATCCAATTCTACCTTCTGTTCAGCTTTAGGTTTGTACAGAATGATGGCCCCTGAGGAGGAGGAAGGGGATGGTGAGGAGGAAGATAACAGCTAACATGTCAGGATGTTCTGCAAGGGATGGTGTGAGTATGTGGCTTTATACAGATATACAGTCTACATATGCTATACGTAATATATGCCATCATGTGCCAACAATGCCCCACTGCTATATACATCGGCCAAACTGGACAGTCCCTACGTAAAAGAATCAATGGACACAAATCAGATATTAGGAATGGCAACATACAAAAACCTGTAGGGGAACACTTCAATCTACCTGGACACACAATTGCAGATCTACAGGTAGCCATCCTGCAGCAAAAGAACTTCAGGACCAGACTTCAAAGAGAAACTGCTGAGCTACAGTTCATCTTCAAGTTTGACACAATCAACTCTGGATTAAACAAAGACTGTGAATGGCTTGCTAACTATAAAAGCAGCTTCTCCTCTCTTGGAATTCACACCTCCAGATCAGCTACTAGAAGTGGGCCTCATCCTCCTTGATTGGATCCTCCTCGTCATCTCCAGCCTGATTCTGGCCTGCATATTTATACCTGCCTCTGGAAATTTCCACCACATGCATCTGACGAAGCAGGTCTTTGCCCATGAAAGCTTATGCTCCTACACTTCAGTTAGTCTCTAAGGTGCCACAGGACTCCTCGCCGCTTTTGCGGATTCAGACTAACACGGCTACCCCTCCGATAGTCTGTATTATCTCTACCTACCTTGCTGGGTTAGAACATCTGCGACTCTGCCAAACTCCCCCATTCCCAATTAACTTGCAGCTAGTGGTACATTACTAAAAGGCATCACTCATCCCAGGTAATGAGTAAGAGGAGCTTGGTTTCTTTCATAGCAGAAAGAATGTTTTTCCCTTAGTGAATATGGTGTTCGTGAAACCTCTCTCATCTCTGCATGGGTGCCAATGAGCCTCAGTCCTGCCTGTAGCTCCTTGTGTTATCCCTGTCATGCTCTGGATTGAACAGACCATAACTGCACCAAAAAATGGGGGTTCTTGGGCGATGTTGACAAATCCTCACTAGAAGAGTGGCTATTTCAGGAACATGAACTAAACTGACAGTCAACTTGTGTGCGTGGATGTGAGTATGCACACATGCGTATGTCAAAGATAGAATTTGATCTCACATCTTCAGAGGAAAATTGCTAGTGTATTAAACACACTATTACCTAGGTATGTTCTTATGACACTGGTTTTGAATGAACAAATATTAACAGAGGTGAGAAAGCAATACCAAGAATCCAACCTTTCTAGATATTTTCCCTCTGCAACCTAATTGTTGACACATAGGCATTGCCTGGGTCAGTAGAGTTATAGATGGAACAATAAAAAAAAAAGTAAAGAATTCCTGATAAGCTCCAAACTACATAATACCACCAGCTCCTTGAGATCCCAAAGAATTCAGTCTAGAAGAAAAAAAAAAAAAAAAAAAAAGGATATATCCTTGCCATTTTCATTTTCAACCACAACATCTTCCATAGCTTCAAAGTACTGGCTCCAAGGGACTGGGGAAAAATCTCGTTTCCTTCCAGGACTGCAAAACAAAATTTTTGCAAGAGTGTAAGTATTTGTAAATCCTTCACTTAGAAATTGCCATAAGTTAATGAAACAGCATTCTTTAACAATGTACTTGTCACAGCAATGTCATACAGAAGTTTAGGATAGGAAGTGAAGGATATTTGACCTGTAGTTCCCTCACATAGTACCAGTTTTATAGTCATTAGCTAATACCTTTTACCTCCCATTAGGTTCTTTGTGGAAAATCAGAGAGAAAGACAGAAATAGTGGAAGCTGTGAGTGGGAATGTTTTCCCATTAGGTGATGGGGAACAAGACTTACAACAATAATCAAAAGGTTACTACAGACAAGTCATGTTTGACCTTTGTGCAACAATATCAGGAGTTCCACTGCTGATTGAGACTAGCAGCCAGACCTAATTTTAGGCAAATTTCATTGTGAATTATGGTTATTGTGCTGATGCACATCTCCAAAAACCATCTTGATGTTTTTGGCTTGAACAATAAGGAGTCAGCTACTTAACAAGACTGGTTATTAGTAAAAGAATCACAGAATACTAGAACTGGAAGAGACCTCAAGAGATCATCTAGTCCAGTCTCTCATGGAAGGTCCAAGCACTGTCTAGATCATCTCTGATAGATGTCTATCCAAGCTGCTCTGAAATATCTCCAGTGACAGAAATTCCACAAACTCCCTAGGCAAATTATTCAAGCGTTTAACTACGCTGACAGTTAGGAAGTTTTTCCTAATGTCCAACCTAAACCTCCCTTGCTGCAATTTAAGCCCACTGCTTGTCCTATCATTAGAGGCCAAGGAGAACATTTTTTTCTCCCTCTTTATAACACCCTTTTAGATACTTGAAAACTGATATTATGTCCCCTTTCAGTCTTCTGTTTCTAAACTAAACAAACCCAATTATTTCAGTCTTCCTTCATAGCTCATGTTCTCTAGACCTTTAATCATTTTTGTTGCTCTTCTCTGGACCTTCTCCAATCTGTCCACATCTTTCTTGAAACGTGGTACCCAGAACTGGACATAATACTCCAATTAAGACCTAATCAGCAAAAGGTAGAGCAAGAGAATCATTTCTTGTGTCTTGCTAACAACACTTCTGTTAATGCATCCCAGAATCAGGTTTGCTTTTTTTGCAACAGTATCACACTGTTGTCTCATATTTAGTTTGTGGTCCACTAGGACTCCTAGTTCCCTTTCTGTAGTACTCCTTCCTATACAGTTGGTTCCCATTCTGTATGCGTGAAACAAATTATTCCTTCCTAAGTGGAGTACAGGCAGTCCCCGACTTACGCGGATCCGACTTATGTCGGATCTGCACTTACGAACGGGGCTTTTCTCGCCCCAGAGCTCACGGGCGGCGGGTCGCCAGCCGTGTCCTCCGGGGCGAGAAAAGCTTCTCCCGGTCTCCCTGGTCTGCTGGGGGGTCCAGCAAAGCTGCTGGACCCCCCCAGCAGACCAGGGGGACAGGAGCAAAGCCGCGGAGCATGCCCACAACGGGACAGCCCGGGCGCGCTTGGGCTGTCCCCCTGAGGGCGTGCTCCGCGGCTTTGCTCTCCGTCTCCCTGGTCTGACCAGCAGACCAGGGAGATGGGGAGCAAAGCCTCAGAGCATGCCAGCAGTGGGACAGCTGCGGCGCGCCTGGACTGTCCCGCTGCCCGCGTGCTCTGCGGCTTTGCTCCGCATCTCCCAGGTCAGCAGACCAGGGAGACGGAGCAAAGCCGTGGAGGACTTGGGCGGTCCCGCCACCCCCGTCTCCCTGGTCTGCTGGGGGTGAGGGGGTGCAGCTAGTGCCCTCCCCCCAGCAGACCAGGCTTTTCTTGCCTACCCCTGGGGTAGAGCAGCTGGGGGCTGCTGGGTTGGTCCTGCAGCACCGCTCCGGACCAACCCGGCAGCACCCCAGCTGCTCTGCCCCAGGCATCCTGATTCAGCCGCTGCTGGTCAGTTTCAGCATTGGCTGAATCAGGACGCCTGGGGCAGAGCAGCTGGGGTGCTGTTGGGTTGCTCCAGTAGTGCCAAGGAGCCGCGCTACTGGAGCAACCCAACAGCACCCCAGCTGCTCTGCCCCAGGCGTCCTCAAGTCAGCCGCTGCTGAAACTGACCAGCGGCTGACTACAGGAAGCCCGAGGCAGAGTTGCTCTGCCCCGGGCTTCCTGGAATCAGCCGCTGATCAGTTTCAGCAGCAGCTGACTTGGGGATGCCTGGGTTTCTTAAGTTGAATCTGTATGTAAGTCAGAACTGGCATCCAGATTCAGCCGCGGATGAAACTGATCAGTTTCAGCAGCGGCTGACGCCAGTTCCGACTTAAATACAGATTCAACTTAAGAACAAACCTACAGTCCCTATCTTGTACGTAACACGGGGACTGCCTGTACTTTGCATTTGTCCTTATTAAACTTCAGACCATTTCTCCCATTTGTCCAGATCATTTTGAATTATGATCCTATCCTCCAAATCACTTGCAACCCCTCTCAGGTTGGTATCATCTGCAAACTTAATAAGCATACTCTCTATGCCAATATCTAAATTGTTGATGAAGATATTGAACAGAACCGGTCCCCAAACAGAGCCCTGCGGAACCCCACTTATTATGCCCTTCCAGCATGACTGTCTACTGTTAATAACTTCTCTCTAAGAATGATTATTCAGCCAGTTATGCACCCACCTTATAGCAGCCCCATCTAGGTTGTATTTTCCTAGTTTATTGATAAGAAAGTCATGCAAGACTGTATCAAATGCTTTACTAAGGTGGTCTAGGTATACCATGCCCACCGTTTCTCCTTTATCCCACAAGACTTGTTATCCTATCAAAGAAAGCTATCAGATAGGTTTGACATGATTAGCTCTTTATAAATTCATATTGGCTGTTACCTATCACCTGATTGTCTTCTAGGTGTTTGCAGATAAATTCCTTAATTACTTGCTCCATTATGTTCCCGGCACAGAAGTTAAACAGGATCATACTCACACCAAAACATTAAATATGAAGTACAGCCATCCCTCTAGAGCAGTGTCTCCCAATTAGTGCTCCACAGAACCCTGGGGTTCCACAAGGAGCCGGCACTCCCCGCCCCTCTGAAAGAGAGAGCCGGCTAGCCAGCTTCTGAAAGAAACAGCACACTTGTTCCCTATTCCTCCCTGGTGATGCAGAGGCATAAGTGAGGCAGGGGCAGAAGGGAACAGTTGCTCCTGGCCAGCACACTAGGGGGTGCCGGACAGGGTGACCCCACATGACCCACAGCAGGGCACAAAGCACTTTCCCACCCCAAAGGAGCCAGCTCGTGCTGCCTGAACAGCTGGGGCTGTGGCACCCGGCAACTTAGTTCCACGGCCTTTCTGTGCGGTGAGGGAGTGGGGAAAGGAGGAGATCAGGAGACCCCTGTGCAGTTCCAACTGTGCAGGCAGCACTCTCTGCCCTGGGACCCCCCGCACCCTCCCTCACCTTGCAGAACGGCATCACAAAAGTAAGTTGCTGGGGTGCAACAGCCCCTGCTGTTCAGGCAGTGCACACACTAGCTATTTGGAGACGCCAAGTGCAGTCACAAACTTTCTGGAACCCAGGGTGTTGCAGGATTGCCAGGTACTGCTCTCAGCTGCCCCTGTCCCCTGCCCAGACACCCCCTCTGCCACGAGTACACTGTCCCCTGTCCCCAGCACCCAGTCCCTAGCCCCAGCACCCTGCCACCCACCCCATGACCCTGGCCCCAGCACCCTGCCATCTGCACCAGCACCACACTGTCCCCAGCTCCACCAGCACAGATGGGACCACATTAATGAGGCTTGGGAGTTTGAGGGGTTTTTTTTTTTGGCATTCACTTGTGTGGGCCCAACTGACTTTTCTGTGGGTCAGTGACCCTTGACTCAAAATGTTCCCCTCCCCTCCCCAATAAAAACAATGCTAAAACTCTGAGTGTGACATTTTATTTCAAAATGAAGCATGGCCAACAAGTCCCCAATTGGGGCCAAACTCCCATCTTACTGCAGCATCATAACACTCCTGCACCACTTGACTCCAAATCTGAACCTATCATACACTGGAACTCCCCTGTCCTGAGCCTTACATCCCCAAATTCCTGCACCCTCACATCCCCAGTCTTCTGCCACAACACTCCTGCACTATCCACACATCACAAATTTGTGTCCTAAGCCCATCATACTCACAGCCTCCTAGCCCTAAGCCCTTCACAGATCCAATCCAAACTCCAGCACCCTCACATCCACAAGCCTGTGGCTTGCTCAGCACCCCAACCTTCCACCTGAGCCCAACATTCCCGAGCCTGGAGCCCCCTCCCTGAGCCAACATCCCCTTCTTCTGCATCCAAAGTCCCTCCCAGAGCTTGCACTTCTCACCCTTTCCCACACCCAAATCCCTCATTCCCAACCCAAAGCCTGCATCTCCTGTCTCAACCCAGTGAGAGTGTATAAGGGCTGCCGATAGCAAGTGATGGAGAGGAGGGGAACAGAGACAATGGGGCCTCAAGGAAGGGGTGGGGAGCCTTGGGAAGGAATGTGATTTTCATGAATTGGTGGGTCCCACTCCCCCCCCCCCTTTTTTTTTCCTTTCTTCTTGACAATCCTAGGGGTTTCTTGAAATTCTGAAAAGGGTTCCGTGGCCAAATAAAATTGGGAAACACTGCTCTAGAGCATTCAGTACGTAGTATTCAACAGGAAAACGTTTTGGGAGGCACTACAGCTCCCCTCTAATGCAAGCATTTTCTTTCCTGTCCACCACACACAGTCCCTTTTGCCTTCAGTCAATCACCGGTCACTGGTCAGCTGGTGGCTTCCTACCCAGCACTGAAAAACCTGAGATTGGAATCTGAAGAGAGGCCATAAAGCTTGCTCTTTTGCAATACTGCACTATTCCAGAATGTGAAGAATATCCTTTAATTCCCATAGAGGGAGAACACAACATTACAGAAAACAGATTTACCTCCCCCTTACAATAAGGATCTAGCCTCCAATCCTGTTCATTAGGAACTGCAAGCATGAACTAGCAATTGCACCGTGGAACAACTACACTTTGTGACCTGAAACTGGAAACAATACTGAGGTGCCAAGAAGCCCCACAAAATGCAGCTAGTTGTGAATATGAAGATGTAAGAGCTACGCTGTGGAGACATTACACAGGACAGTACCCAGAAGAGCCCAGTTTCCAAATTGGAAGATTACCCCCCCCCCCACTACCATACCAGCAAACACAACCAGGAACCTAGAAATCCCACTGAGCTCTCAGTCTCCCTCACCCTTATATTACTACAACTAATACAAGATCCTACAAAGGAAATTTTGCTGACAATTCTGTTGCTGACAATTCTCTCTCTCAGCATTAAACTCATTCAACAGGACTAATGAGGCTTTGTTTGGGTGATGACATAATCAAGCAAGACAAAAGCAGCAGAGAGAGGAGTATCAGAGGACCATTTTAATGGTCTTTTTTCTGCTCCTATTCTAGGGAGGGCAATCAAGACTATTAATATCACAGTGTGAAAGTGTCACTTTCCACAGCTAGAAAGAAATTTCCCCCAGTGAATGTGGGATGTTTCTGCAGAATTTTAATTTTCTTTTATTAAAAGAAAGGAATGGAAAGGCAACTAGTGGTTTTGTAAAAATAAAATTTATGTTCCATTATATTGATAGAATTGACATAGAATGTTCCAGATTTACTTCTCTGGGTTTCCAAACTTCAGTATTATTCCTTGTCAAGCATCAACTAAAAGAGGACACGTCACACACCTACTTTAAGATTATGGTAAATCCTGTTCTCAGCTTTCTCTCATTTTCTCAATGTGAAAAACTGGATTTGAATGCTTCAGAGGGGTAGCCGTGTTAGTGTGTAACTGGAAAAAAATAAACAACAAATAGTCTAGCTGCACCTTAAAGACTGACAAAACATGTAGATGGTATCATGAGCTTTCATGGGCACAACCAAAGTGGGATGTGCCCATGAAAGCTCATGATACCATCTACATGCTGTGTTAGATTTGAATGGTTATGTTGAGACTAACTGGTTGAATTAACTAGAGTAGTGAGCATGACACACCTGTGACACACTCAGCCCAACTTGTTTAAAAAAATAAAAGGTAAACCTATAAAGATTTCTATTCATTCAAGAAACAGAAACTATCCTTTTTGGGGACTCTGTACTAAGGGCATGTCTAAATGATGTGTTATTAGTGTGTAGCAAGGTAGGATGAAAGAGACCTCTTACGTGCTATGCACTAACTCAGTCCATGTGTACAATGTGGCTGTGTGCTAAAAGTTCCCTGGTGTGCTTTGAAAGAAAGTTCTACAAAAGCAGTAAGTAGACAAGGGCCTACTGGTCTCCGTGCATATTGGCACTAATGACATTGCTTTATGGGACACTTCACAGCTTATAAATAACTTCAGGGAATTGTGAAAGATGCTGAAGATGAAGAATGTCCAAGTGATCATCACAGTAATCCTTCGTCTCACAAGCGAAGGAAAACAGAAGGCTCAAGATTTTGGAAGTGAACTGCTGGCTAGGTAAATGGCATAAGGTGGTTTGGGTTTTAAGGAACATTGGTCTACTTTCTGTGCTGGCCTTCACCTCATAGAAGGGGAACCAATGTTTTAGATGAGGCAGAGCTTTAAACGAAGAACAAAAGAGGTTGGAAAGAAGGAACAAGTGAATATTCATTTAACACAAAATCAAGATGTTGTGAACAAAATATCAAGAAACCAAAGAACATGAAGAAAATAAATTCTTAAATTGCTTATATACCAATGACAGGAGCCTGGCTAATAAATAGAGGGAATTGGAAGTTCACATTAATGAATAAAAATTGGAAACTAGCAACTGTAGAAAGCTGATAAGGAAAGCAAAAAGACACAACGAGAACTTTATGGTCATGAGAATTAAGGAGAAAAAGAGATTTTTTAAGTACATTCAGAACAGAAGGAATCCTAACAATGGCACTGATCTATTATTAGATGGAAATTACACAATTATCAATAATGAAAAAAAGCAAAAGCATTCAATAAATGTGTCTGTTCTATATTTGGAAAAAAGTCCAGTGATGTATTTATTATGGGGATAGAACAACATTCCATTTCAATAGTAACTAAGACATGTGTCAAACTAAAAGAAATGGCCAAGGAGCTCTCTGGACTGTTAATGATCTTCTATAAGTCTTGGAACATTGGGGAAGTTCCAAAAGAAAAGTAATTTTATTTCAATATTTCAAAAGGATAAATAAGATGAGTTGAGTAATTGTAAATCTGTCAGCCAGCCATCAATTCTGGGCAAAATAATGGAACAGCTGTTATGGGACTCTTAATAAAGAATTAGAGGAGGATAATAAAATGAATATTAATCAACATGGGTGTACGGAAAACAGATACCATGGCAAGTAGATCTTGCCACGCTAACTTGAAATCAAAGAGAAGATTAAAGGGTGACAATTTATAAGTATCTAACAAGGAATATCAATTTGATAAGAGAGCTCCGTGCATCAATCTAGCTGACAGTGGCATAAAAAGATTCAACGACAAATCCTCTTGCTGGTGTTATACTGCTGATCAGACTAGAAGACCTGGTTAGATGACCCGAACAGCCCCCTTTGGCCTTATAATCTACAAAATCAGACAAATCACTAATTCTTGACTAATAAGTAGGGATGTTAGGGTATGTCTACACTACCACCCTAGTTCAAACTAGGGTGGTTAATGTAGGCAACCAGAGTTGCAAATGAAGCCCGGGATTTGAATTTCCCGGGCTTCATTTGCATGTTGCCGGGCGCCGCCATTTTTAAATGTCCGCTAGTGCTGACACTGTGCCCGCGGCTACACGCGGCACGAACTAGGTAGTTCGGATTAGGCTTCCTATTCCGAACTACCGTTACTCCTCGTGGAACGAGGTGTACAGATAGTTCGGAATAGGAAGCCTAATCCGAACTACTTAGTTCGTGCCGCATGTAGCCACGGGCACGGAGTCAGCACTAGCGGACATTTAAAAATGGTGGCACCCGGCAACATGCAAATGAAGCCCTGGAAATTCAAATCCTGGCCTTCATTTACAACTCCGGTTGCCTACATTAACCACCCTAGTTTGAACTAGGGTGGTAGTGTAGAAATACCCTTAGAGTGTAACTGTTTAACCGTTAAGCATCTGTTTAGCAGCTACACTCAGTCAACTCCCAGGGAAGCGGCTTCTCTGGGAGCAGGGCAGTGAAGCCTCCTCGCCAGGTAGGCAAGGGCTTCTGGCTCTGCTCCCAGGGAAGTGGCTTTGCTGCCACCGCGAAGCCTCCTCACCAGGAGCCAGGTGGGCATGGGCTGCCTGCTCCACCCCCAGAGCGGAGGCTTCACTGCCTGCAGCAGAGCCCGCAGCACGTGTAACCGAGTAGCCGCTAAGATTTTTAGCAAGATACACTGTTACCATAGTAATCAATTTTAGCACCCCTACTAATAAGGTTATTTTAGGAAGTTAACTTTATATTTCTGGGTTTTTTATATACCTAGAACTTCTAAATGCTATACTTTTTGAACAGCTTTAGGTCAAAAATGGGTTGTTTATTTTGACCCGTCTCTAATGCAGTGGTTCTCAAACTTTTTGACCTGTGGTCCACCTGGCTTAATGCAACCATTTGCGTGGGCCACCAGTTGCTAATGGAAACTCACCATTAGTTACATAATTGTGCCCAAGCCATTTTACTAGTGCTGCAGCTAGGGATGTAAGTGACTCATCCACTAGTTGACTATTCTATAAGCAGAAGCTTATTGGATAGTCGACTAGTCCCTCAACTAGTCGCTTTCCCCCCCTTGCTGCCTCTGAGACAGCAAGGGAGGGAGCAGGAGCCGGGGCTCGGGGAACAAGGTTAAGAGCCGGTTCCCTCCAGGAGCATCTCCGCAGGGAGTAGAGGGTAGCAGGGACCAGGTGAGAGCTGGGAATCAGCTGATTCCTGGTTCACACCCAGTCCCAAGACACTGCACCTCTGCAGCAGAGCTGGGAGCTAACCCCGCTGAAGCTCCCTGGCTTGTCGACTAGTTGATTAAACTAAATGTAACATCCCTAGCTGCAGTTAGGGAGAATGGTTTAATTTAAATTATTAACAGATTAAGCATTTTAATTGTCTCATGTTAGTTTATCAAACTTCATTTTAAATACAGTATTAATTTATGTCCAACAAAATTTCAATTTTTTTTATTTATGGTAAGCGTGGGGAACCTTTTTAGGATCTGGGCCACTGATCCAAAGAAAAATCAGTTGGGGACCACTCAAGTGACAAGCAAAAAAAACTCCAAACTCCCCCAAACCTCACAGATGTGGCCCCCAAATGAGATACCTCACTCCTCTGGTGCTCCAGCCCCATGGGGCAAGAGAAAGGGACAGGGAAGAATAAGGTTCAGGGCTTCTCATAGGCCAGATTTACTTTTCTGGGGTTCCAGGGTTAGTGGATGTGTGGATCCCCTTAGACACTAGAGTGGGGACAAAATTGAGGGGTTCGGTGTGTAGGACAGAGCTGCCAATAAGTGGGATAGGGATGGGGGTGCAGGATCTGGGCAAGAGAGTGCAAGGTCTCGGTGGGAGCTAAGGTGCAGAAGCAGGCTGGGAGTAGGGTGTCTGCCCGGGGGAAGGGGGCAGGACAAGAGAAGGTGTGAGAGCAAGCTGGGGTGCAGAGTCTTGGCAGAGGGAGAGGATGTGAGTGAGGGCGATTGGGGTGTGTGGCTCTGGGCATGAGGGGAGGTGCTTATCAGGCTTTGCACCCCTTGTTGTTCCAAAGCACTGACTCCCCACCCCCACCACTCCCCTTGGTGGGTCAATGGGAAAGCCTCTAGACAGCACATCACTGAGCTGCTGTTCCCCTAGCAAGGTAGGGAGGGGGAAGCTCAGCCTCCCCCCTCTCCCACACAGCAGAGAGCCTGTGCTGCCACTCGAGCCTCGCTATGCATCCTATGAAATAATAATTATAAATGTAGCATTTAATAAAATTTAAGGCAGACAACTTTAACAATTACGGTTGCAAAGAAAACCCTTTTGGAGTGACCTGATGCAGTACCATCTCCTGGACTCTGCAGACAAAAAGCAGAAATCGCTGGTCAGTGAGGATGGAGTGGGCAATCATTTTTGCGGGGGGTGGGGGGGAGGAGGCACTTAATGCATTTTGGTACTGGTCATGGGCTGGCTTCCCTCCTTCCCTGAAGGAGTGAAGCCTGGGGCAAGAGGGGTGGGGCTGGAGACTAGCTCTCCCCCAGAGTTGTCTGGGACTGGAGGTTTTGAATAAGAACACAGCGAAGGCCCTGCAGTTTCTGGCCCCATCGCTATCGCATTGCCTGGCAGCCACCCAGCGTTGCTGCAGCTATTTCAAGGGCTTGCTGTTCCAGCCCCTGCTGGGATAGCGCCATGACCAAGAGCCCTTTAAGCAGCCGCAGCAAGCCCGGGCAGCTTCCAGGCAACATGGTAGCAGCGGGGCTGGGGACTAAGAGTCCTTTAAATAGCAGCAATTTAAAGGGCTCATGGTCCTGCTGCTATTGCATCGCCTGGCAGCCACCTGGGGTTACTGTGGCTATTTAAAAGCAGCTCTCGCCCCTGCTGGGGTAGCACTGTGAGCATGAGCTGTGCGCCATTTAAACAGGATCCTGCTGTCTGAGCCACCGCCTGGAAATTTGGTGACATGGGCAGCAGGATATAAATAGAAAGCAGCCAGATGCAGTCCCTGGGCCAGATCTAAGAGTGAGGCGGGCTGGAACTGGCCTCTGGGCTGCCTCTTGCCCAGCCATGAGCTAGGATGAGTTCTCTCAAGCAGGGACGGTTGAAATCTACACACCTCTATTCAGTTTCATGGCTGCTATTTACAATCTATAAACAACATAACATTGGAACAAAACAGCCCAATGTTCCCTGTGTCTGCTTTGGAAAACAGAGCAGGGAGCTCTGGAACTTTTCATGAGGAAAGAGGACTTGAGAAATCAAGGTCAGGAGGACGGGATAAAGCTACTTCCTTCCCAACTCCAAACCTGCTGCAGGTAGCAATGAGAAGACAGTGCAATTTAAGCAAGCAAAAGAGAAAGTTTCTTTTTCCTTCCGTCCTTCTAATAATGAAGGAAGATGACTTATTTTTCCAGACACTTATTACCCAGAGGCTAAGAAGAGACTGAGCAGTTTAGGACTGGGCCTTTATTCACATGCACCTCACTGGAGGGACACATCTTTTGCAACAGCCTCTGACTGGGTGAGCTTTGGTAAATATTTCAGGCCCAGATTAAAAAATTGTTAATCTTTAGATAGCAATATTTTCCAAGGGAAGTAGTGGCAGTCCCACCATTTGAGACATTTAAAATACGATGGGACTATGTATCCAACAATCCTCTGTTAATAGGGAATTGGGAGTGAAAAAAGTAGATGTCCTACATGTTAATAGGCCCTTCCATCTTCAGATTAATCACTTTTATTTAAAAAAAAGTGAAGTCAAGATAATATTATAGCAAGAGGATGAGCAGATTAAGATGTGACACTGTGCTCTCTTAGTAGGAATGAGAATAAAGTATGAATTTTTTTTACAAGATGGCCAGTGCCTGCAGAAGACTGAAAAATATCTTATTTCAATCAAACACTTATGTGCTACACAGGGTAAAGTTGTATAATGAGATGGACCAAACAAGCACATTTTAACAAAATGGACTGCACAAAAGCAATGCAGAACATGCAGTAGGGAATTATCCTCCAATGATCTCTGAAGGCATACAGAATAGATAGAATCCAATAGGGCTTTTCCTCCTCTATTCCATTTTCCTTAGTGACATATCAAGCAGGCATACAAAAAACAGGAGCAAGGCCAACAATAGTTGTGATTTTGCACCTTTTCATGTTGAAACAGCATTTTCCTGGTCAAACAATTAAACTAAGATGGAGATTGACTAATTACAGTAAACTTCCGATAATCCGGCACCTTTAGGACCCAGGGGGTGCCAGATTATCAGAGATGCCGGACTATCCGAAGAGGGGGGCTGTGAGGGGTCTGGGATGGAGTGGGGGGGAATGCGCCCCTCGACGCTGCTGGACCAACCCGGAAGCACCCCAGCTGGGGAAGTCTGGGGCAGAGCAGCTGGGGTGCTGCCGGGTTGGTTCCACAGCGCTAAGGGACCAACCTGGCAGAACCCCAGCTGCTCTGCCCCAGGCATCCCCAAGTCAGCCGCTGCTGAAGCTGACCAGCGGCTGACTCTGGGAAACTGGGAGCAAAGCAGCTCCAATTGTCCGGCTGCCTGGAGCACTTCCGGGTTCCAGACTATCAGGAGTGCCGGACCATTGGACCACTGCCTCTTTCTGATAGAGGTAGCGGAGTGGGGGGGGGGGGAGCTAGTGTGTCAATTATCCGATAAACATTTGCTTACTGGCGAGTTGACTAATTGTTCACATCCATAAGTCCTGAATCAGGGGGCGTGGCAGGGAGTTCTGGTCCCAGAGGCCAGGGAGCTCCAGCCCAGCTGTGGCAAGGAAGCTCTGGGCTCCACAGCAGCCAGGGAGCTCTGGCCCTGGCCACAGAGCTCCGCCACGAGCCTCAGCCCCACGTGCGGAGCCAGGCAGCTGTGAAGCTCCCTGGCCACCACTGGGGCCAGAGCGCCACAGCTGCCTAGCGTCACGGCCAGGGTTGGAGGGCCGGGGCTGGAGCTCCCTGGCTGCTGGGGCCAGAACGGGACCGGAACTCCACAGCCGGGGAACTCCAGCCCCAGCAGCAGCAGCCAGGGAGCTCTGGCCCTGGCCCTCCAGCCCCGGTGTTGGCTGTAGAGCTCTGGTCCCAGCCGTGGAGCCAGGTGGCTGCAGAGCTCTGGCCCCAGTAGCAGCTGAGCTGGTGGCAGCTAGAAAGTCCTGGGGGGCTGATGCGGCAGCAGCAGAGCTGGGCTGGAGCCCTGGCCCAGGGCAGTGGGACAGGACAGGCCATTAAGGGAGGTACTTCCCATGGTCCATAAATCCCCTCTTTTGGGACCAGTCAGGTCACAAGGTGCTGGACCAGAGGGTTCCAACCTAAACTATATATTTGAGAGAGTTTGCCTGTCTGTTCAAGAATGCCTCCTAAACAGTAAGAGCTAGAACCACCACATTTGGTATACCACTTCCTCTTAGCATAACTTAAAGAAAGGTAAGGGTTTGATGGTGCCAGGAAATCAGGATGTGTCTGGAATGGGATTGCTTCTCATAAAACCATACAGAAAAGAGAATCATGATGCAGGAGAAAGGGGGTGGCTGAGGGCACCTCCCCTCCCCCATCCAGGACTGCCCCAGAGCTAAGCCCCCCATCCTCCCAGGTGCTCTTTAAGGAGGCAAGTGGGAGGGGGACACACAGGAATATTGCTGGCTGTTTCATCAGGGAGCAAGGGGAAAGTGCAGTTTGCTGCATTCCTCACTCTGGCTGGGGAGCGCAGGGAGTAGACAAACCTGGATTGGCCCCAGCCAGGGGACATACACCCGGAGCTGCAGTGGCCATGAAGAGACACTTCTCACCTGGCCCCAGCTGCTGCGGAGAGAGGGGGCTTTTTGAGAAATTGTAGGATACATAGGGCAGGATGCAGCCTGCCTAGGGCTTTGATCCAGCCTGCGAGGCAGTTCCAGGCCCCCGCCCCCTAGCGCGTTGCCTGGGAGCCGGAGACGAGTGAGCCCTTTCAACTGCTTCTATTTAAAGGGCTCGCGTCCTCCCTGTGTCTTGCCTAGCAGCCGCGGGGAAGACGCGAGCCCTTTAAATAGAAGCAGTTGAAAGGGCTCACAAGTCTCTGGCTCCATAGCAACGCGCTGGTGGCACTGTGCTACGAACCCTTTTAACTGCTTCTACTTAAAGGGCTCGCAGCTTCCCCACGCCTGTCGGGCAACGAGTTGCCTGACAACCACCGGGAACACAAGAGTCCTTTAAATAGAAACAGTTAAAAGGGCTCGCAGCTCCTGGTGCCTCTATCCCATTGCTAGGGAGCCCGGATGTGCGAGCCTTTTTAACATCTTCTATTTAAAGGGCTCATGCCTGCTGGGTGGCTGCCAGGCAACAGATTAGCCGAGGGGCCTGGAGCTGCAAGCCATGTTATGTGAATTCTAAGCCTCCACCCCAGTCACCTCTGGGAGGACACTTGCCCCCAGCACCCTCCCCTCTGCTCCAGGTCCATTCCAGGCCAAGCATAGCTGCTAGTAAGATAGCTCTCAACCCCGCCCCCTCCAAGGACCCGCCCCTTCTGCCCAAGGCCACTTTTGAAATTTGTGAAGTGGCCCCACCCTTCAAAAATTAATGCCGCCGCCCCCCGCCTCCCCCCCATCTCCAGTCAAATGCTGTTGTAACAAAAGATGGCAAATGGTGCTGGGTACAGTTTGATTCAATTACTAAAAAGGATGTGACAGATCCATGCTTTCGGTATTAAACTTGCTACCAAATAACTGATCTGAGTATTCAGTGAATACTTAAAACGCAAATAGTGGCAGGAGCTAGCACAAGGGTCAGTCTCTGGAAGAAGCTACTTAGCAGATAGAGACGCAATACACTCAAAGATGGAGGGGGAGGGGAAAAACAAACAAACATGCACATTTAACAGCTCTGTTAAAGCCAGCCAGTATTATTCTGCAGCAGCCACTGTAACCATTCTCTTTAAATACTAATACTAGCATTGCTCATAAATTGAAGTACAGCGCAAAGATCCATTTCCTTTCCCCACCACTCTGATTTTCCCTTAGCACAAAAGGCGGCATCTGGCCCCTCAGCCGGTTTAATCCGTTCCTCGAGAGCTCCGGCTGTGCAGCGGGATACGGGGCTTGCCCTGCTCCATGCATGCTGTGGCACCGCATGGCTCCAGGAAGCAACAGTATGTCCCCTTTCCAGCAAGCTCCTACATGTAGGGGCAGCCAGAGGGCTCCATGCACTGCCCACCTTATCCACAGGGTCCAACCCGACAGCTCCCTTGGGCCAGAGTTCCTCTCCCTCTCCCCCTCCCCCATGCACTCCAAACTCCTGCCCCAGCCCAAAGTTCCCTCCCATCCTCCAAATCCTTCAGTCCTAGCCTGGAGTCCCTTCCTGCACCCTGAACTCCTCATTCTGGCCCCACTCCAGAGCCTGCATCTCCAGCTGGAGCCCTCATTCCAACCCCAATTTCGAGAGCATTCATGGTCCTCCATATAATTTCCATACCCTGATGTGGCCCTCAGACCAAAAGGCTTGCCCACCACTGCTTTGGCATATGCTATTCTCTATGCTTATCAGGGAGCCATCATGTTGGAAGACAGCACAGCAATACAAGCAAACTATTTCTCGACTGTTCTCTTAGAGTGTGTTTAGACAGCACCTTTCTGTAGAAATAAGCTACACAATTTGCGCTATGCAAATTGCAGAGCCTATTCCGAGTCTAGGTCGAAAGAGCTTAGTTTGATATTTTGCGCTATGTAAACAGCACCGAATTTCAAAATAAGGTACTATTCCGACAAATCTCTTAATCTTTCAGGAAATAGCAGGCGCTTTTAAAGACATGACGTTGCTATTTCGGGATACTTCCAGTATCCTGAAATAACGAAACATTCTAGATGTGCCCTTAGTCTCCCTGAACTCAAATATACTGTAACATGACATTACATACATCCTACTGAGACTAGGGATGTAATAGTGGTGTCGATTAACCAATAAGAAAAAGCTTATAGATTAATGCAATAAACTACACGCATTTCCCTCCCCACCAGTAAATTTTTTAGCAGACCGGCCAGCAGCCCGACTCAGTCCCAGCTTGCACTAGGTCTGAGACCTACCCCTGCTGTGACTCTGCATTTAAAGTGTATTAGGAGCCAAGTGGGCAGAGAGTCTGGCTCAGTTCTGGCTCACACCAGATCCGGGAGCTCAGATTCCCCCTGGACAGGGTCTGTTGCCACCCTGCACTGTATCAGTTTTTAAACTCTGTATCAGTTTTTAAACTGGCTCCCCTCGCAGGCCAGCTGCTGCCTCTGATATTGAGGCAGTAGCACGGAATAGCAGGGGGCTTCTTGAGAGTGGGGCCAGATTGCACTGGCTGCCGGCCCCACGCCCACGGACTATAGAATAGTCGAGTAATCAATAAGAATTAATGCAATTAATTGATTATTCAATTAACTGATATTTAAGATCCCTGAGACACTTCATAAAAAGACTTTACTGTCCTAGATAAAGTAGTAATAATTCCTCATCACCTAAGAAATCATCAGTACAAATGGCAGCAACAACTCTCTTCCCAAGATGGATAACATCTGCATTAAGGAAGTTTGAGGGTGTTATAAAGAAAGAATACCAACCCGAATGTAAAGAGTGCCTGGTTTAGAAATCTCATTTCCCTCCTAAATCGTTTTTCTATTTGCTTGGAGTGATCCAAGTCGCTCCACTTCTACCTCCCATGATCTGCTCTAAGACGCCTCAGAACCCAACAGACTGTGTGACTGATGATAGGCCCTACTCAAGGGGAGCAACACAGAGGGGTTATTTGGAGGAAATCGGTCTGCTAACATTTTAAGATAAAGTCCAACCAGATTCCACCTGGCCTAGTCCCAAGTCTGAAAAAATTAAAGCCAACTCTTTTTCAAGTGAACAGATGTATGAACATAATGGGAAAAGGTATCAACTAAAAAAATAAAATCATATGCCTGTCAATTTTTTTACCCATTTTTGTTCCAAGTAATAGCTAAGATTACTATATAAAAAAAGAAAGATTAGAGGAAAACAAGTTTTAGTTTTGTTTTACATAAAGCATGTGCAAAGAAGTGTAGTTGTAGCCATGTCAGTCCCAGGATATTAGAGAAACAAGGTGGGTGAGGTAATATCATGGAATCATAGAAATATAAGGCTGGAAAGGATCTCAAGTCCAGCCCTTGCGCTGAGGCGTATTTTTATTTATAGACAGTTTTACTCTCGCCCTGGATGGTCAGTCATTTTCCCCTTGTTTGTGTGGGCCTTTCACATAGCAACAGGAGCCAGAAAAACACCTCATAACAAATGGTGACTGAGGAACCTGAAGAATTGGCAGGGGCTGTTATGAACAGGTCAATAACTATACATATTTTATAGCTTCAGGTGTTTACTGTTCCATTAACTAGAGCAGACACAGAGGTGATTTGAAAGCTCTTTGAAGATGGGAAGTGCTATGTAAGTGCTCAGCAGCATTATGACTAAGAAGCACTTCAATTCTATATCATCCAATTGCAAAACTTAAACAGGAACAAACAGCATGTATTTTCAATCCATCTCACATCACTAGAGGTATTCATTCGTTACAGGTTAACAGGGATCAAAACCGAAGTAAGGGAAGCAAGAAACGCTGATACATGCCAACATGACATCAACTAGACTAGAATAAGAAGCTAGTAGAACTTCCTAGGCTTTCCTTTTGTGTATTGTTCCAGAACAAGGAGAAACAAAAGGGTAAAAAAACTGGATATTCAGGAAACTTGTCCTGATGCGAAGGATACAGCACACAACATACCACCATTTTGCAGAAGTATTCAAGAAAATTGGTATCTAATGAAATTGTAGACACTGCTGTGTAGGCTGAAAGGCCCCATGACATCAAACACAGATCACCCTATGGATGGAGGGAACAGTTTCTGAATATTATGTTCATTAGATAAACATTTTGGAACCAACTGCCTACAGCAACCACAGGACAGAAGGGATAGTGGCAGCACAACAGACTAACACTGGATTACAAACTGATTTCTGCCCTGCATTTAACACAGACTTAACATCAGAAAAATATCACACACAAATATTTTATTTAAATATCAAGTGTTACAGATCTCCTAATTAACTGTTAAAGTAGGATGACAGCACTAAACACTTTCCGTGTATAAATATCTCAGAGCCACTACTTAACATTTGCTTATAGTTCCATAGGTTTCAGAGGGGTAGCCGTGCGTGCAATGCTTTAAGGGAAAGAATTAAGACCAGCTCCCTGATATATTGTAAGCACTTTATAGACCCAATACAAAGTCCTCAGTCCTTTCAACTTCTACCGTAGAATGGTACAAGATAAGACTCTTAAGTTTATTTAATGTAAATACAAGAGAGATGATTGACAAGAGATGGGAAGATTTAATAAAATAAGACTGAATGAGCCTCTTCTCAAGTGTGGGCATGTTAGGGTATTCTTTTAAAAACACAAATTACCATAATTAATCTAAATAAAAGGTTGGTGGAGAAACAGGTTTAAATATTATAAACATTCATCTGCTGAAAATCTCTATGAAGCAGGCAAACTTCTCCATTTTACACATGGGGAATTTGGTGGTAAAGGGACTTACTCAAGGGTCTTACAACTCAGTGGCATGTCAGAGAATAGAACCCAGCAATCTTGATCGCTAGCTAGGCGACACAGAGCTGTCAAAGCCTGAGCTCTCCAGACAGATACCCACCCTCTGATAAGTCACCCAGTCCTGCTCGTTTTATTAAAACTTCTTGGCAAAAAGATTTCACAGCAGATACATACAAAAGCTTCTCTAATAGATGGACTTTTACTTAGTAAAGCTGTGGCATTTTTTAATTCACTCCACTGTGCTTATGTACTGCAGTAGAGCGTTTGATATGAACACCTATTGCTCAATGTCCAAAGACCTCCATAGTAAATAAAAAAATGTACTATAGATTTTTTGACATCTCTCATGTCTATTTCTGTGCAAAGTACATTGTAATTCTTAACTCTAATCCTTCCTTGCTTTAGCTCCAAAGGCATGTCCTTCAATACAGGCAGTCCCTGACTTACGCGGATCCGACTTATGTCGGATCCACACTTACGAACGGGGCTTTTCTCGCCCCGGAGCTCACGGGCTGCGGGTCGCCACCCGTGACCTCCGGGGCGAGAAAAGCTTCTCCCGGTCTCCCTGGTCTGCTGGGGGGGGGTCCAGCAGCTTTGCTGGACCCCTCCCCAGCAGACCAGGGAGACAGGAGCAAAGCCGCATAGGCGGCATCCCGCCGCCTGTGCGGCTTTGCTCGGGGGCAAAGGAGCAAAGCCACACGGGCGGCAGGGTCCCTCCGCCTGTGCAGCTTTGCTCGGGTCTCCCTGGTCTGCTAGTGCACACCCCCCCCCTCCAGCAGACCAGGCTTTTGTTGCGGGACGCCTCGAGTAGAGCAGCTGGGGTGCTGCTGGGTTGGTCCTGTGGGAACCTAACGGGCAGCGCCCCAGCTGTTCTGTCCCAGGCTCCAGATTCAGCAGCTGTTGAAACTGATCAGGCTGATTCCAGGAAGCTGGGGGCAGAGCAACTCTGCCTCCGGCTTCCTGTAGTCAGCCCCTGGTCAGTTTCGGTGGCAGCAGCTGAATCTGGAGCCAGTTCCAACTTACATACAAATTCAACTTAAGAACAAACCTATAGTCCCTATCTTGTACGTAACCCAGGTACTGCCTGTACTTCAATGCCATTAAGTTTTAAAAATATATATTAACAAGGAATATTTATTTGAAACATTTAAAACACTCTCAATCTTAATTACAGGTTGGACCTCTTTGGTCTGGCACCCATGGGACCTGAGGAGTCCAAAAAAGGGAGTTTGCCAGACCAGAGGACGTCAGGCCCCTGGGTTCTCCTGAGGTTCCCCTCCTGGGCACCACCAGGCCAATGTGCTGCCCGTGGGACTCTGTCCCTGGCCTCCCAACCCTCCCAATGGGTGGGGCAGCACCCATTCTTGTGGCTTTATTTCCGGCTACCTGGTCCTGCAGGCTGCCAGCCGGACTCTGCTACTGGCCGCTGGCCCCGAGGGCTGCCAGCCAAGTTTTCTGCCCCCAGGCCACTGGCTCTGCTCCCAGCTGCTCTCAACCTCTTGTCTAGAGCAGTGTCTCTCAAAATGGTCTGCAGACCCACTACGAGAAAGCTGCTAACTGGCCACTCCCATTTATTTATTTATTGGCTCTGCAGCCACCGTGCCTCGCGGCTCCCACTGGCTGCGGTTCACCATTTGCAGCCAAAGGGAAGTGCTGTGGACTGGGCCACTGCTTCCAGCAGCTTCCCTTGGCCGCAAATGGCAAATCACAGCTAATGAGAGCCATGAGGCTCCGTGGCTGCTGAGCTAGTAAATAAACAGGAGCGATCATTTAGCAGCTCTCAGGTAGGTCCATAGACCACTTTGAGAAACACTGGTCATGGGGCTTGCTGGTTGCCAGATCAGAGAGCCCAGGACCAGAGACGCTTAACCTGTACTAGGGTTAAGAAAAGGGTATTTCACTAAATGAGTAGTTGATAGAATTTATATCGACTACACGATTAGTTGATAAGTGAAGGAGCTCAGTCCTGGCTCACGCGGTCCAGGAGCTACCCCCACTGTGGCTCTGCAGTTTAAATGTAGAAAGAGCTGGGCGGACAGGCAGCCTGGCTCTTACTACATTTAAAATGCAGAGTCGCAGCGAGCGAAGCTCCCGGACCTGGTACAAGCCAGGACTGAGCTCACGCTGGGTCCAGCAGCCCCTGTCCGCAGGAGGTCCCAGAGGGGAGCTGGGACCTCCTGCAGACAGGGGCTGCTGTTGGAGCAGCCTCTGCCTGTGGCGAACCTGGGCCCACCCCAGGCAGAGGCTGCTCTATTTCATGTCACCCTCCCCTGTTCCCACAGCCTGCTCCATCTGACAGAGGCAGCAATGCAGAGGGAGGGCAGACAGCACCACAGAGACAGTGCTGGGGGGAGCTGGTTCCTGCTTCCTTGCCCTGTGCTGCCTCTGATACAGAGGCAGCAAGGTGTGGGGGAAATGCGAATAGTCAACTACTCGCATACATCCCTAACCTATACTTCAAATTGTATTGCCTAGCATTCATTTACATAGAATGGAATAAATCTAAAGTTAGAGCGCTATTTAGAACTATAGGGAAAGTTTCTGTATAGATAAACATACAAAAATTCTAATGTTCTAATTTATCCACTGAAATATTCCTCTCACATGCAGACACCAAAAAAATTTGACTCACATCACAGAGGACCTGTCTGCAAAATTTAATTTTGCAAGTTATCTGATCTCATGCTTCAGGGTAAAGCTGATTTCCTATATTTGTCTGATAGGATATTTCACCCAATAAATGGCCTTGCACCTCACAGAATCAGGCATTGAGCATATGCCCTCAACACATACTGAAGTCAACATAAGTTGATGATGCTAACACTTCACAGGATTCAGCCCCAAATGTATTACAGGAGTAGGTGTTACCTTCTTCTGAACCATCAGCTGTTAATCACCACCCCAAATGAGATGCCTTTTTTGCTGATCTATTTCAGTTTGGCAAATCTTACACTCCTAAAGGCCAGTGGTTTGTTTTTCATCAAATTTAATAACCTTAAGTTAGCAACAATTTTTCCTCCTGCTTGAGATGATATATGCCAGCTCCTGCAAAGGACATTTTTATAGCATAGTTTAAGTTTCTAAAAATATACCAGGATTTGGCAGCACTAGATAGGAGTTGCAGCAGTACAGACCTCCTTGTAACAAGTTTCATTCAACAGTTATGCTGTTACTATTGGAGACGAGTAAAAGTTGCTTAGAAATATCTAATGCACATCAGGGTGAAGGGCCTTTCTGTTCACCTGACAAGTGTATGAAAAGGTAGAGAGTCTATCTCCTGTACTTATAAACAGTCCATCATCACAATATCTGGATTGCAAGATTGAGCATCACTACAAGTTTCATCCTTTGCACCTCCCTTATTAACTACCATAACATATCTTTGTAACAGAATTTAATTTTACTCTTAATATCCAAATTCAAAAATACAGGTGCAGAAGAAGCTGAAGTTGCAGTGGGTCATCATTAAGTAATGGTTAGATCCAGAGTTTTCAGGACCTCTATTTTATATTTATGACTGACATTCACTCACTGTAAGACCACAGGCCAATCATTTAACTTCACTCTGCTATGGTTCCTCCATATGTAAAACTTGGGATAATGATACTTTCTATCTGCATAAAGCATGGCAAGCTCTTTAGAGAAAAGAAGTAGAGAAGTACCATATATTATTTCTCATTCTCTATTTCACTCTGCATCAATATTTTCAATCTGGATTTTGTGCCACCATTTCAAATTCCAACTAAATTCATCCTTAGCCTAAATGTAGGCAACATGCACTCTCTTTGGTTTGAAAGTGAATCTGAGCCAGTAATGACCACATCTGAACATATTACCTGTCCATAAGCCTTTTACTTTTCCATTAATCTCTGTCATTGTTACCAACACCATCCTCCCCAGCATGCAGAGCCAGTCTCTGGTGCCTCATATTCAGGTCCCAGCCAAATTCTGCTGCTTTACTTTACAACATCTCCACATACTGGCCTGTCCTCTGAGCCTGTGCCCTGGCATGATTATTGCTAATCTAGAACCCTACTGTCAAGATGACATTCCTCTCAGAATGTTATAAGCATGTCCTTAACTTGGACACCTCCTTTTCTTCCATATAAAAGCTCAAGATTTTTCCTCTCACATTTAAAAGTGCCCTTAATTCCAGCCTATCATCTCCCTTTTACCATCTCTATTACTATGCTCCTGCCAAGAGTCTTTCCTAACCATTTCCTTTCTTTCATCTCTCCTCCATCTGGAAGAGCCTCACAAAAAACATTAGCCACTCTTTCTCTCTCAGGGCACATCTACACTACAGCAGCAGAGCTGCAGCTCCATAGGGTAGACACTTCCAGTGTCAATGAAAGGTTTTTCAATTCACATAGGTAATCGAGCTAAGCTGACAGAAGAATTCTGTTGAGCTAACTGCATCTAGCTGAACCATAGCACTTGGGAATAAATTTTTCATCTCCATGAGTCATGGAGCAAGGCTGCTCTAAATTTTAAGTGTTGACTAGGGCTTAGCTCTCATCTCTGTCTCTATATTAAAAAGCTTTTCCTGCAGGACGACAGACTGACATCATCATGTCACTCTGTGCCCAGCCTGCCTCCTCCCTCTCTCCCCCATATCCCAGCTTGAGCCCGACCTCACTGCTTCCCCATGCCACTTGGAATTGCTATTTTAAACCAAGCCCCTACTCCCCTTTCTCCACCCTCACCCCACAGGGCTTTCAATGCCAAGAAACATGGCACAGTAGCCAGCAGACCCCACATGGCAGCCATGACAGCCCAAGTCCGGGGGGGGGGGGGGTCGCGGGTGGAGAGAGAAGAGAGACAGCAGCCAGGGACAAGCATTAGGAGAGGGGCTCCCAGTCAGGCTTGAGTGCCAGAAGCAGGCTCGAGGGTCTCCCTGCCCCCAGGCTCTTGGGGAGCCCGAGTAAGGTGCCTGACTGCCTGAACTCCAGATGCCCCACAGAGACTTACCCCCTCCCCAGCAGCTGCACTTACCACAGCTGTCAGAGCACCCCCCGAGCCACCACACAAACCTGTCTGCTCCTCCTTTCTGCTCCCGGCGGGTACCTACGCAGCCCTGGGCTCTTCAGGCAGGGGTCGGACAGTGAGCAGCACAGGCAGGACCACACAGGGGAGAGGTCGGAACAGCAGCCCACGTGTGGCAGCTTGCCCCACCATAAGAGGCTGCAGTGCCCCGGAGCTTCGTGTGCACACGGCACTACCTATGCTTCACTATGCCCCACGCAGGGCAGGCAGCCAATCCTGCGCCTCCCCAGCTGCTGGGACTACAGCTGGGCCTAGCGCACCATGCGGCCAGGAGAGGGAGGGTTAGAGTTGGGGGAGGGAGAAGTGACCCAGGCTGGTGGGGGAAGGAGAAGGCACCCAGGCCGGTGGGGGTGGAAGGGGAGAAGGGCGAAGGGACCTGGGCTGGCACGGCAGCAGCCCAGTCCTCCTTGGTGCCTGGGGGCACAGTCCCCTACTAATACATTTAAATTTGTTTATAAAGCTGATACCCGTTTGCTCTGCATTGTGCTATCCCGGGTGGCAGATTGCTCAGCAAGGACTTACTTGCCTGGCAGAGTTCAACTACCACCCAGCTTCACATATTAGTACTGGTTCATCTAATTTTCTTCATGTCAACAGGCAGATGGCCTGATAAGCCAGGTCCATAAACATCTCATAGACATTTGTGAATATCCTTATTCAAGACTGAATTTCCAACAAAAACTATCATAATTATTAGTGTCAAGTTACCCTCTAGTGAAACTGTTCAATCTGCTGAAACACATCTCAAGTTAATATGTTAAATTCCTCTCCCATACCTGATGTCAATGTCCCAAATGTCCCCTTGCACACAACTGGCACCCTTGCCTGTCCTGTCAATCCCTATCCACCCTACAAGGGAAATCTTCGCCTCCTTCTGCCAATCCCCATTACCGCTGCACAACCAGCATCCTCCCACCTGCAACAACTCTCTCCTCACCCCACAACAGAGACCCTCACCTCCTCGGCCAGTCTCCCTCAAAGTACAAAATTAAAGTCTGTGTGCCTGTCGCCCTGTTAAAAAAGGCCCCAACCAGCAAATTAAAAAAGACTTGCAACACGAGGACATAAGGTTCCAAAATGTAAAGCTCCTCTGCCCACCCCACCACAAGAGGCACCCCTCGCCTCCTCTGCCCACCCCCTCCGCCCACCGCTACAGGCTCCCCTGCCTCCTCTTCCCATCCCCCCCAACAACCCCCGCCCAACAGGCGCCCCCGCCTCCTCTGCCCATCCCCCCAGCAACCCTCGCAACAGGCTCCCCCGCCTCCTCTGCCCATCCCCCCAGCAACCCTCGCAACAGGCTCCCCTGCCCTCCTCTGCCCATCCCCCCAGCACCCCCCGCCCAACAGGCTCCCCCGCCTCCTCTGCCCATCCCCCCAGCAACCCCCGCCCAACAGGCTCCCCCGCCTCCTCTGCCCATCCCCCCAACAACCCCCGCCCAACAGGCTCCCCCGCCTCCTCTGCCCTCCCCCCAGCACCCTCCCCCCAGCAACAGGCTCCCCCGCCTCCTCTGCCCATCCCCTCGCCCCCCGCAACAGGCGCCCCCGCCTCCTCTGCTGGTCTCCAACTTCCCAGTGGTAAAATGCCCGTCTCCCCCCAACCCCCGCCCCTCCCGCCCCGGGATCAGTGACCTAGACTCAGCCCGCCCCCGTCTCCAGCCGGCTCTGCCAGCCCCGGACAGGGACCCTCCCCGCCGGGGGGGCCAGCGCCGCCTGCCCGCTCCCCCACCTACCCCATGCGCATCTTGGATCCCGACTGGCCGCCCCCGCCGGGCACAGCGGGCCGTGGGGGCAGGCGGCCCAGGTGCAGATGCTTCTCCAGGGTCGACATGATGGGAAGACGTCGAGACACAAGGGCAGGTATCACCCCGCCGAGCCAGCAGCGGCTACCCCCACCCACCGGCGCCGGAAGTGCCTGCTGCCACGCCCCACTGCACCACGGGAAACGGAGTCCGCCCCCGGCTAAGGCTCATGCCGGGGAGCGCCTCTCCTGCCGGAAGTGCCCGTCCTCGCGCGATCTTCTTTAGCCGGAAGCGGGGCCGCAGCGCCCCCTGGGGATTGTTGTTCTTACCGCCGGGCTGTGCGCTTGCGCGGCTCTGCTTGCGGCTCGGAGACTCTCCCGCCCTGTCCCAGCGGGCCCCGCGGCGGGCTGAGGCGGCGGCGGCGGTTGCCGGGCAGCGGCGGTAGCTGCGGGCCGCGCCTGGCGCGGGGGAGCGGCTGGGGGGGAGGGATGAAGCAGAAGAGGCCCAAGGGCCCCGCTCCCAGGGTGGGAGGCGGCGGGGCCGCCCGCAAGAGGAGAGGTCAGAACCCTGCGCGGGGGCAGCAGCTGCCGGGGGGTGGCCCCCGGGGGCGGGGGCGGTAGCCGGGGAGGCGGTGCCCCGTGGCGCAGCGGGCCCCCGAGCAGTGGGTGCTCCGGGCCCCGTAAGAGCGGGCAGATCTTGTGATGGGCATCTGAAGGGGGGGGCAGCACCCTGCGCGCTGTGGAGGGTCGCGATTCTGGGGGCCAGCACCTTGGGCGCTCTGCGGGGGGTGGCAGGTACATGGCGGCCTGTGTGGATTATAATGTGGGGCGGTGCAGCAGAGGGCTGGGAGTTGCCATATGGGTCTTGGTGGGTACTTACAACCATATCGGCAATAGGGAGTAACACTGCTGGCGCAACACGTACCCCGAGGGCACATTGGAGTCGGGAGAGGCTATAGGCGTGGAGATGTAGAAGAGATCTGCAGTTTGTCCATCAATCGCCCTAGGAGGCCTTTCACTGAAGGGTAGGGGGGCGTGTTGCAGAGTGGTGCTGGGCAGACAAGTTGTAACATCACCACTTTCCGATTTTCATTGTGGCTTAGGGTTGGTTTTGCACAGCCACAGTCTCAGCGGTGGTGTGAATGTGTATTCATAGAATAATAGGACTGGAAGGGACCTCGAGAGGTCATCGAGTCCAGCCCCCCGCCCTCAAGGCAGGACCAAGCTCCGTCTACACCATCCCTGACAGATGTCTATCTAACCTGTTCTTAAATATCTCCAGAGAGGGAGATTCCACCACCTCCCTTGGCAATTTATTCCAATATTTGACCACCCTGACAGTTAGGAATTTTTTCCTAATGTCCAATCTAAACCTCCCCTGCTGCACTTTAAGCCCATTACTCCTTGTCCTGTCCTCAGAAACCAAGAGGAACAAATTTTCTCCTTCCTCCTTGTGACACCCTTTTAGATATTTGAAAACTGCTATCATGACCCCCCTTAATCTTCTTTTTTCCAAACTAAACAAGCCCAGTTCATGAAGCCTGGCTTCATAGGTCATGTTCTCTAAACCTTTAATCATTCTTGTCGCTCTTCTCTGTACCCTTTCCAATTTCTCCACATCTTTCTTGAAATGTGGCGCCCAGAACTGGACGCAGTACTCCAACTGAAGCCTAACTAGTGCAGAGTAGAGCGGCAGAATGACTTCACAAGTTTTGCTTACAACACACCTGTTGATACAACCTAGAATCATATTTGCTTTTTTTGCAACAGCATCACACTGTTGACTCATATTCAACTTGTGGTCCACTATGACCCCTAGATCCCTTTCCGCCATGCTCCTTCCTAGACAGTCACTTCCCGTCTTGTATGTATGGAACTGATTGTTCCTTCCTAAGTGGAGCACTTTGCATTTCTCTTTATTAAACCTCATCCTGTTTACCTCTGACCATTTCTCTAACTTGCTAAGGTCATTTTGAATTATGTCCCTATCCTCCAAAGAAGTTGCAACCCCACCCAGTTTGGTATCATCTGCAAACTTAATAAGCGTACTCTCTATCTGAATATCTACATCATTGATGAAGATATTGAACAGTACGGGTCCCAAAACAGACCCTTGCGGAACTCCACTTGTTATCCTTTTCCAGCGGGATTTAGAACTGTTAACAACAACTCTCTGACTACGGTTATCCAGCCAATTATGCACCCACCTTATCGTGGCCCTATCTAAGTTATATTTGCCAAGTTTATCAATAAGAATATCATGCGAGACCGTATCAAATGCCTTACTAAAGTCTAGGTATATGACATCCACCGCTTCTCCCTTATCCACAAGGCTCGTTATCCTATCAAAGAAAGCTATCAGATTAGTTTGGCATGACTTGTTCTTCACAAACCCATGCTGGCTATTCCCTATCACTTTATTATCTTCCAAGTGTTTGTATATGATTTCTTTAATTACCTGCTCCATTATCTTCCCTGGGACAGAGTTAAACTGACTGGTCTGTAGTTTCCTGGGTTGTTCTTATTCCCCTTTTTATAGATGGGCACAATATTTGCCCTTTTCCAGTCTTCTGGAATCTCCCCTGTCTGCCATGATTTTTCAAAAATCATAGCTAAAGGCTCAGATACCTCCTCTATCAGCTCCTTGAGTATCCTGGGATGCATTTCATCAGGACCTGGTGACTTGCTGACATCTAACTTTCCTAAGTGATTTTTAACTTGTTCTTTGTGTATCCTATCTTCTAAACTTACCCTCTCTGCTTGTATTCACTATGTTAGGCACACTTCCAGACTTCTCGGTGAAGACCGAAACAAAGAAGTCATTGAGCATCTCTGCCATTTCCAAGTTTCCTGTTACTGCTTCTCCCTCCTCACTAAGCAGTATATATATGTTGCAATATATTTTGTATGTGAACTATGGATGTTAAATTGCGGATAATCAGCTACTTGATTAGCTGATAAAGGCGTGGTGGGGCTCGCTACCTCTGCTGTCGCTCTGCACTCCTGGCTTTGGAACCCCTGTGGCTCTGCCTCCCCTCCTCCTCCCCTCACACCGGCTTCTGCTTCTCCCTCATTGCAGACCTTGACACAGAGGCAGCAAGGGGAGGGGGGAAGCAAGTTGTTTAGTCCCTTACATCCCTGATGTGAACATGAGGTGTGTTACAGTAATGCCAAAAACTTGCCATGTACATATGTTGTTAGGCCAGAGCTACTCAATTTTGGAAGCCCTGGGGCCCATAATGATACTTACAGTACATGTTGAGGGCTGCAACTGAAGTGTGGTTGTATATACATGCAAATAGCTTCTTTCACACTGATGGGCATGAATACAAAGATTAAGGCAAGATTACACAACACTTAGGCCCCATTTAAGTCAGATCTGTTGATATTAATAAAATGCAATATTTACCCAATTACCACCCATATGACAGCACTTTTAGGGTGCATCTATACTGCACGGCTTAACTCGAATAAGCTACGCAAATTATGCTACATCAATTGTGAATCTTATTTTGAAATAGGGAGCATCTACACAGCACTTATTTTGAAATACAGTGCTCTTCCTCCAACTTCCCTCACTCCAGGAGTCGGAGTAAGAAACCCTCTAGCTTGACAGTATTTTGACACTATTTCGAAATAACTGCCTGCTGTGTAGACATGGACTAAGTTATTTCAGAATAGTGCTAGTTATTTCCAAATAGTGTTGCAGTGTAGACATGCCCTTAATGAGCAATGACAGTCCAGGAATTTAACTACTAAAATGTATATCAACAGAAGATCATTATATTGACTCGCCGTTGTGGAGCGTGTTCCCAGTGGAGGCCAGGTTCAAAAGATCCCACCCGCAGGCCACGTGTTGAGCCCCACGTAAACCCAAACCACAACGCAGGCAGCAAACAGACAGGCTGCAGGCCGCTGATATTATGGGCCGTGCGTTGAGTAGCCATGTTGTAGGCTGTAATGTTATATGCATCTATAGGGTAACCCTAAGTGTGGCATAGAATATTAGAAACACCAAGTATTTTTTTAACTCTATAAAGTGATCTGTATCTCGAATATGTTAACTGCATTTATGTTTTTGAGAAGTAATACTGTTTCTTTCTTGTATCTCTGCAGGAATCAGTGATATCTCCCCTTCTACAAGTTTACCACCTCTTGTTGAAGGCCAGTTGCGCTGCTTTCTGAAGTTAACAGTCAGTAAAATCTTGTGGATGGTCTCTAAGCCGCCTGCTACTGTTCTCATCCGAGTGAGGTGGTGGGGGGAAACATCAGATGGTACGCTTTTTATTCCCAGGAATACTTCACAGACTGAGCAAAAAGCAGTGAAAACCACCACCCACTATGCAATCCGTTGTGGGCCAAAACAGTTTGCATCTTACCTGACAGGTACAGTAGGGTATGCTCTGTATTAATTTTGCAGTTGAAATTTGTATCATGACATCTGTTCAGTAGACTTCATCAGTAATTGCAAAGTGCGTTCATGTGTAAAAATAACCCCTTAATTTTATTGTTAGTGAATCTAGAATATGGTTTTATGTAGTGTGTTTCATGTTTCATATTTCAAAGGGCATTGAATCATCAGGAGAACCATAAAAATTAAAAACTATCGCACAGTATTGATGGTTCTTAAATATCCTTATAGACTGACCATGGAAAAAGGATTCAAAGGACAGAGTGAGAGACCTGTGTCTTCTAGACAAATAGGTGTCACAGTATGTATTCTGGGTTTCTGTAGCTGCAATGGCTGGATGACAAATAGATCCTGTCAAGGACCTTTAAAAAAAGGCCACAATCTTGCAGCAAGCTCTGTATGAAGAGAGCATTACACTTGCATGATCCTCACACTTGCATGAACCTTATTGCAAGATTGGGGTCTTAAATAGTTCAAGTGCTTATGTTTGATATTAGTACTTGTAAGTGTTTAATAATTTAGTATTTATAGTAATTTCTTCACAGTATAACATTTTGGTAGTCTTACTTAGTGTTTTTCATCTATAGAGCTCAGTGTTTGACGAAGTAGGTCGAGTATCATCTAAAGATGTTAAGGACTAGTCGACTATCCAATAAGCAAATGCTTATTGGATAGTTGAGTTGACTAGTTGCTTCCCCTCACCTTGCTGCCTCTATCAGATAGAAGCAGCAAAGGGAGGGGGGGAAGAGGGGATACTTCAAAGCAGTAGCGCTGCGCAGAGCCCGGGATCAGCTGTGCGGCAGGCTCCATGTGGGCGCTTCCACTTTGAAATGCCCAAGAGCCCCTGCTAGGGACTCTTGTACATTTCAAAGCTGGCATGCCACTCTGGGCACCACACGGGCACTTCTGCTTTGAAATGCACAAGAGCCCCTGATGGGGCCCTTGTATATTTTAAAGGAGGAATGCAGAAGTGGCAATCGACTAGTTGACGGAAATTCCATTGACTACTTGACTAGTAAATTAATCGATATTTAACATCCTTAGTAACAACTCTAATTTACAATTGGGAAAACTGAGGTATAGAGGGGGAAGTGGCAAACCAGAGCTAAGGATTAAATCCCATTGCCCTGAATCCTAATCAGGTGATCCATCTGGCTATGTTGCTTCCCATATAAGTGCACTCTCCCTATTTCAATGATGATGCTTTGTTTTGGTTGTTGTTTTAAATTTGCAATTTTAATTATATTTTAATTGCAATATTGTTTACAAAGGTGTTTTTAATAGGTTATGTTATATCAGATCTAAATTAGCTGTTCCCGTTTCCTGTAGATATGGGCGTTCTTGTACTGGAAGTAATGACCAAACCTGACCATCTTCCAATTGGTAGAGCTCAAATCAATGGACTATCACAATTATCTCCAAGCCATCCAATCAGTGGATTTTTCACTGTTACTTCACCAACATCTGAGAAACTAGGAGAACTGCAGGTAGTACTGAAATCTTTTTTTTTTCTCCTCAGCTCAGCTGAACCAAAATTTTAAAATACTAGTGCCTAGAATTAGGCTACTAAATATATATTTAATTTTAAATTATTTATTTTTAGAAGTCTTGCCTGGGGCTATCTTCCCTCGAAGAAACTGATTCCTTTGATTGAAAATATGTAATGAGAACTAACTGCTTGCACATATTCCAGAGATCAAGCTAGTATCTAACAAAACTGTATCAAATACATTGCCTCTAGTATGGGAAATAAAACATTCAGCCAAACATTCTATGGTTGTTTTTCTTTCTATATTTTGTAGCATGTTGTAACTGAAAAAACAGGTTCTTCTCCCATTGTGTGTTTCAGGTATCGCTGGTTCTAGAGCCCTTGTCTGAAACATATGACAGTAACAGCTCCATCCCAACAACAGATGTCAGTTTAGACATAGCTGCTTCTGCTCAGGGAACCAAAGGAATGACTGACTCCAGCAAGGCTGAGTTTCTTGCTTCAGCCCAACTACATGGACTGCCTGGTATGGCTGGAAGAGAGTCTGGTAATAGCAGCAGGGCTGCTACTCCTAGGTAACTTTTTCCAGATAAAATAAGGGAATTTCTTTTTATTTCAGATATTTTATTAAGCTGCAGCAAGGTGTTCCTGACTAAAGCTATAAGAAAATCACAGGCTGTGATTTTTGTTGTGGAAACAGCAACTTTTTATAGCTTTCACAAATTTGAGTGATGTTTTGACCCATACTCCAGGTTTCAATGACACTCATGCAGATTTGGACCGATTGTCCCTCTGTCAATCTTATCACATGGAGATATGTGGCATCTCTTTTGTGCTGACCAGATGGCACCATGACCACAACTCTAACAAACTGGCTCCTACTTTTGAAGCCATCAGTCACCACTTCCTTATAGCCTTATTCAGAATTATGAATTAAGAAGTACTTCCGTGTATAGTCCAACTCATATTGTAATTAGGCATATAGCTAAGAAAACAAAAAGGGCCAGATGCTCAGCATATATAAATCTGCAAAGCCCCATTGACTTCACTGGAGCTATGCAGTTTACATATGCTGAAGATGTGGTCCAAAATGTTTTAATTAAAATTTAAGTCAGTGTGGTTCATGGTGCAAGTGTAAGAACAAAAGTCAGTATTTCCTCTGTGTAGGTAAATACAAATGTCATGGTTTTCTTTGAGATGGGGGATGCAGGAATGTGCATGAGAGTTTGAGGCACTTTATATTTATAAATCAACTTTGGGTTTTACTAAACTTTGTCTTTTTTAAATAGAGGAATAGATCACTTGTTCTTTCAAGAGAATTCTGAGAACATAAAGAACGGTTTCTCTGGGTCTCAGCATCACCTGATTTTACCAGATGAAAATTTAAAAATGACTCCTCTAAAGAAACAAGCATCATTTCCCAACAGTTCTGATCTTGAGGTGCAAGCTGGAACACCTATGGGAAGCCACCGTAATGCACATGTATTGTCTTTGCACAACCCAGCTACAAAAGACCTCCTTTCAGGTTTGTTAATATTTGCCATCAGCGTTTCAGTTTCATTTGAAACTGTACAAGCTCATTAATACTTCAGTTAGCTGGCATGCGATACAAACTGGTACTCTTGTAAAGACAAAAGACTTCAGGAAAAATTGTTTGTTGTAATGTTCTAGTGACAGTACTGAGAACTTACACTGACAGTTAAAACACTTTTTTATTTAATATATAAAAAAGATATAATTTAGTGCTGGTGGCAGGATTGTCCATAGAACAGGTATAGAATGGACAGCATCTGTACAAACTTCCTCATGCTGCCCTACCAGTTTGCCTCGTCTTTGACCTTGAGGGATAAGGATATTGGTCTCCTGATTCATCTGCTGAAATGGCTGTCAAGAGCGCACACTGTGTTAGTGGGGTTTTGTGTTTTCTATGCTGCCAATTCTTCTCATAATAATTGGACTTAGATCACTAACTCAGTTCCTTGGGGCCACCAAATCAGGTATCAGACTCCAGTATTATTAGCACACTGTCATCCTGAGCTGGGATCAGATGGGGAAACTAGTAATAATAGCTTCCATAGATCCTATTACCAGTTTTCTGAGCTGTCCATTATATTTACTGGGAAAGCTTAAAATTGGACTGCTAGTGAGGAACCTCTGGATGTCAAGTCAGCCTTTTATGGCTTCCCTACCTACCGTACTCTTTTCCTACCATGTGGTTCAGTCTATCTGGCACAAATGAGTTGTGTGTCTTACTGACCTGTGCACAAGGCTGAAGTAGGACTGCTCACTCTAGCTCTTCACTGTGTTGTATGCTTTATGGTATATAGCAATCTTAATCTCACTTTGTCATGAACCCTTTATAAAGACAAACATAATATTTTCATGTCTATCGGGCATACTTATTTTGTGTGCATATGGAGTTTATATTTTACATTTCAATTTTGATTTTGTTTTATTCTTTTTTTATTTCCCAGCTCTTCTGGATCAAGGCAATAAACTTCGCAATGCCATGGCTGTCTCTGCAATGAAATGCAGCCCAGATACTGACATTGAAATTCATCCCATAAAGAGAGAGACTTTCAAAGCAACAGCAAAGTGAGCTTGAAGGAGGGAGTGTGTTTAGCTTCCAAGCTGTAAATTTCGAGGCATTATATTTTCCTGTAATCCCGGGCTTTGTCACATCTTTCAGTACTAGCCAGTAGCCCGTCATAAAACAGGATTTTTCGGGTCTCTCCTCCATGTCCGTGTCTCTCTCTCTCTCTCTCTCTCCTCCTCCTGTCTCCCCATTCTCTCTCACAGCTCTCCTCTGCCTCCTGCCTCTCTCTCCATCTCTCTTTCTCTTCTCCCTCTCCTGCCTCTCACTTGGGGGATCACGGAGTCCAAACGGCGGTTTGGGCTCCGTGCTCCCCATGCGGGGGCAAGCAGCGCAGGCGGCTGTTTGGACTCCATGCTCCCCATGCAGCACAGGGACCGCGGATCCCAAATGGTCTCTTGCGCTGCTTGCTCCCCCGCAGCAGCCCAGCTAAGCAGTGCAGAACTCAGCCGAGCGCCACGGCGGGAGGGGAAGGGGGAGCGGGGCGCTGACGTACATTGCTGCATAGGGAGTGCAGATCCCAAATGGTTGCTTGCGCTATTTGCTCCCCCGCGGCGGCCCGGCTGAGCGGCTCAGAAGTCAGCTGAGCGCCACGGCAGGAGGCAACAGCGCTCCCCAGAGGCAAGACATAACTCTACAGCGTTACAGAGTCACAGACATTGGGCTACTATATATATGATTCTTATTCAAACAAGGAAGTTAAAGTCCCATCTGCTATATATTTTTAGAGAGCTTGTCCGCTTGATCCAGAACTCCTCCTAATGGTAAGTGCTAGGACCACCAAATTCACTATACAGCTTCCTCTTATCATAATTTAAAGCAATGTAAGGTTTGGTTGTGCCAGGAAAATGGGATGTGCCTGGAATGAGACTGCTTTGGTGGTTCTAGATCTTACTGTTTAGGAGGAGTTCTTGACCAGACAGACGAACTCTCTAAAATATATAGCAGCTTAAATAGAAAACTCAAAATACATATATAAAGCAGACAGAAAAGAAAATGCAGAAAAAGTTTTGTAATCACTGTGGTTTCAAAAAATAATGGTACATATGGTTTATTTTAAACTTAAACAAAGTTTAAAAAAACGTAATTGAGTTACTGACCCGAGGAACACAGGTAAATCTGCTACTTGTAAATAAGCTTTATATTTCACCTCACCAGTTCCAGTCCATGTTGGTAATGTCAAAGCATCATTGCCATCTGAAGGCCAGTCCGTGATTTATCTGATGCACCGGTATCCACAGTTGGCACGCTTGCTGGTAGTTTAAGTGGAGTCAAAAGGTTACATGAGTTTAGTGGCTAAGATACCCAGTCAGACCTAAAAGAGATTCCACAGTCAGAGATACCTTGGTAGGGTGGGAGACCGTTGCCACTGCCTACATTATATTTGATTTGTAAATAAGTAGAAGATTTCAGTCTCCCCAGGAATGTTGATCAGGCATCTTTCATGAGCACTTACCATTTTTTTTAAAAGAGATAAAGAATGAGAAAGTGCTTAGAGAGCCTGTAGCTACCATGTTTAAATTGCAAGAATGGGGAACACTTTTGGCACATTATAAATTATACTTAAAATATGGGATAAAAAAATGTAACTTGAAGCAAAATCTGTCTAGTGTTGTATGACAATTTGCCCTTTTGTACTTAGTGGGTTAAAATGCAAATAGAAATACACTGTATATAGGTTGTTATTTGTGCTAAGTAAGAGAGAATCTGTGTATTTGATGATAAAATCTAGAAAAAAACAGGAACACTTATTTATCTTTACTACTCCTCATTTTCCTTTACTGTCATCTAGGAGTCTTAAAACTTTGCACCCTGATGTCATATCTACTGATGAAGATCCAACTCTGCTAGCATCTGAGTACACAGTTCAAGAATTTGATGTGCATGCTGAAAACAGAGCAATACAGCTACTACTAGGCAGGTGGGTGCTATGGTATACACTGAGACGTCATCGTAAACATTCCCAAAATGGCCCAGTTATCTGTTTCTTGTATCATACAAGATGCTTATTGAATTGATGCATCTTCTCCCTCATTTCTGGAAATGTTTTGAAGTACTGGGTTATCAATTGGTGGCAGGAAGAAGTATTTTACTCTTTAAGTTTGGTGCCCATCTTCGTTTCGGGGCTCTTTTGTTTGAGGAATATTGTTGATATTGTTGGAAGATTAAGCATTGTCTCACATGCACAATTACTGTAATTAGTTATTATTTATGTTGTGCCTGCAGAGATTGTAGGCAAATATTAGGCAAAAAATAACACAATCTGGACTTGAAACAAAATAGTGGCACTAGTTATATTTACCTCTTGCCCAGTTATTAAATTGCCTCTTCTCTACTCTTCATCCAAAGAGTAATTAAAAATGTAATAAATACAAATAATGCTTACTGTTTTTGTGTAAGTGGCTTTTCAAGATAGTCTGTATAGATATACACACTATGTATATAATTTAAAACACCATCCTTAACTATTATTGATATCTAAATTATTAACTTTTTAAAAAAATATTTATTTTCCCCATTTATAATTGCTTCCTTTTTGAATTTTACTCACTTAAATAATGAAGACATGCCAGGCCTTCAAAGACTTATACTTTTTAATAGATGTAATAACTTAGACATTGATTTCAGTAAAAACTTAATACATATGAATAGTGTCATTGATTTCACTGGAGCTACCTGTACAAGTAGAGTTAAGAACGTGCTTAAATCTTTGCAGATTGAGAGTCCTAGTTAGTTTTCCTTTCTGGCTTTCTTGCCATTGTGTTCTCGTATTTTCTACCCTTTAGGCCAGGGATCAACAACCTATGGCTCGCGAGCCAATTATGGCTCACTAGGGAGCCAGATATGGCTCTTACGGAGCCCCAACTCAGCCCCACCAGCTCCCACCGCAGTAGGGAGCTAACATTGGTTCTACAACCTTACGGCCCCAGCTTCCTGCAGAGGGAGAAAGCCCTGAGCCTCCCCGCCGGATCGGTGTGCGGGGAATAAGTGCATGTGCTGCCATTTTCCTTCTCTCAGGACACACTTCCTGGAGGCTTTCCCTGGAAATCCTTCCTGGAGGCTTCCTTCAGGTGAATGGGAACAGCAGCAGGCCATATTACACGGTGCACGTCACACGGTGCAAAAACAAGAAAGTGCCCCCCACACCCACCCAGACACTGCACCCCCCCAACCTCCTCACTTAGCCCCCTGCTGAGATCCTGCATCTTTCACCCCCCGTCTCCCTACCCCGTTCCCTGCCAGACATCTTGCCCCCAGCCCACATCTGCCCCATGGCCAAACAACCTGCTCCCTGGCCAGACCCCTGCCCCCAGATTACTCTTACTCCCTCCCCTCAGCCAGACACCCTACTCCCAGCCTGCTCCTGTACACTACCTCCCAGCCAGATCTCGCACCCTCACCCCTTCCTACACCCTACCTCCTGCCCAGATCTTGCACCCTCATCCCTCTACCATTCACTGGAAGCCCTATCCCACACATTTAGCCCCTCATTTTTGGCCCCACCCCAGAGCCTGGGGCGGGGCCACAAAATCCACTAATCCTGGAACACCATATGAGTAAATCTGGCCTTGAACCTCAGTCCTCCCTTCCCCTCCCCCCATCATGAGGCTGGAGCACCAAGGGAGTGTTTCAATTGAGGGCCACATTAGTGGCCCCCCCCCCTTTTTTTTGGTTGTGTGGTGTATGTATGTGAGTTTGTTTATTTATTTATTTGTTGCTTTTCACTTGTGTGATCCCTGACTGATTTTTCTGTGGGTCAGTGGTCCCCGACCCAAAAAAGGTTCCTCACTCCTGCCATAAATAAAGACAATGTTGAAACCTTTTGTGTTGGACTTAATATTTTACTTTATTTAAAAATGAAGCTGGGTCAACAAGCCTCCATTCTGGGCACAACTCCCATCTGGCCACAGCGTCATAACACTCCTGCACTCCACCACACACCAACCCTGAGCCTATCATAAACCTGAAACCCCTGCCCTGAGCCCCTTATATGCTCACATATCTAGTCCCCCGCCATAAGATTGACAAAAGACAGACTGAATGCGTGCATGAAGCTGGATTTGACCAGTTGTGATGTCAATTATCAATAATATTAAGTTGTTTATTTTCAGTCATGGAAATGGGCATTTTTATTGACCACTTGTTCTGAATTTTGATGTAGTTTGGGTCTTTGGTTTGAAAAGGTTGCTGACCCCTGCTTTAGAGAAAAGTTTTGTTTTGTTTTTTTAGTGAAAACTAAATTAGTGAAAATCTTTCACTTTTTTTTTGTAAACTCCCCTTCTTTTTATTTAACAGTATTGGAGGTATGTTTAGATTTTAGCTTGACATTGTGAATGGGAACATATTGGCAGCCTTGGAAATTGCAGTAGCTGTTTTGCGTCAGAACAGAGCACAAAGAGTATTCCACTAATGTACCTTTACCCTGTTCCCAGTGAACAATGTGATGGATGGGTATGGAGAGCCAACTAACTCTGGGTGTCTCAGAGGTGTGGTAAAATGTGAAATTGAGAACTTTCTAATAGGAAGTGGACTAACATTCAGCAGCTCATCTCATAAAAGTGACAAGTTTAAAATACCATACTGTGAAAACTTTTAAAAAATCTTGTTATTAGTGATCATGTTATTTGGGGGAGAAGGGATGCTTATTAATACAGGGCATTAGTAATAGGGCATGAAGCCTTTCACTTCTAAAGTAGATCACTAGTACAGTAAAACTCCATTGGTCCGGCATCTGGTGGTCCGGCACCATCAGGAATCCGGAAGTGTTCCGGGCAGCTGGACCATTGGAGCTGCTCTGCCCCCGGCTTCCCCAATTCAGCCGCTGCTGAAACTGACCAGCTGCTGAATCGGAGAAGCCGGGGGCAGAGCAGCTGGAGTGCTGCCGGTAGGTCCCGTAGCGCTGCCCCTCGGCGCTGCGGGACCAACCCGGCAGCACCCCAGCTGTCCCCGATTCAGCCGCCGCTGAAACTGACCAGCGGCTGACTCCAGGAAGCCCGAGGCAGAGCTGCTGTGCCCCGGGCTTCCCGGAGTCAGCCGCTGGTCAGTTTCAGTGGCGGCTGACTTGGGGACATCTGGGGCAGAGCAGCTGGGGTGCTGCCGGGTTGGTCCGGTAGCGCCGCCCCTTGGCATTGTGGGACCAAACCGGCAGCACCCCAGCTGCTCTGCCCCAGGCTTCCCCAAGAGCAACTGGGGTGCTGCCGGGTTGATCTTGCAGCGCCAAGGGGTGGCGCTACCGGACCAACCCGGCAGCACCCCAGATGCTCTGCCGCAGTCGTCCCGATTCAGCTGCTGCTGAAACTGACCAGCAGCGGCTGAATCAGGGACGCCTGGTACAGAGCCGGACTATCGGAAGGGGGGGCTATGAGGGGTCTGGGGTGGCATCCCCCCCACACCACCCTAGACCCCCTCATAGCCCCCCCCTTCTGATAGTCTGGCATATCTGATAATCTGGCACCCGCTGGGTCCTAAAGGTGCCGGATTATCGGAAGTTTACTGTACATATCCAGCCAGGTTAGTAGTAACTGAAAGTTGTTACTATCTGGTAGCTATTCAGTGACTTATTTAAATTGCCATTCCTCAGTCCTTTCTCCTTTTGACAGTTTTAGAAGCAACACCAGATTCACTGGCTAATGAAAAGTGGACTACCCATTAATTCCTGTAGGTCAGTGGTACTCAGACCTCAGTGGTCGAGGAGCCAAATTAGCTATCATCATTATCCAAAAGATCCACATTTGTATCAGTCACAGTTGTATAATATCAAAATTACTTACCAAGTATTCTACAATTGATTAGTAACATAGCAAATGCATCCTGATTGGGTAATAACTTAGATTAATTAATAATTAAATCACACAGTGTTTTAATATCGTGTGCTTCAAAGAGCTTCAGGAGACATATTAAAGAGCCATTTGTGGGTCCCCAGCCTCAGTCTGAGTATCACTGCTCTGGGTGGTCCATGTGAGCCAGAGTATTGTTTTATTTTCATCTGTGCCATATCTCTTAAATGGATTCTTTGTTACGATCAAGCACTAAATGCACTGTTAGTTTGATCATTACAGCTGAGTTCAAATCGGTATATAAAGGTGGCTGTTCTGTAAACAATGCCATTAGAATTCATATGTAGCTGCTATATTAAGAGGGATATTTTTTCCTCTGTTCACAGCGCTGATTTATCCCCTGTGCGTTTCTGGGATGGAATAGGCTCTCCTCCAGAATCTCTTTCTGCAGGAAGTGAGGTGTATGACAGCGAGTTGAACGATCCTCACTATGACCAGAGTCTGCTGGAGAATTTGTTTTATAAAGCTCATGTAAGTGGGGGACCAGGGGAAGATGCTTAGGCCACAGTGCTACAGTAAAAGAAATTCAAAGCTTCAGATCAGCATTTTTGTAATGTAGCCTATCAAAGTTTGTCAATATATTAAAAGCTGACAAAAGAATATTATTAATAAGAGACCAGTCAAATACTCACATCGGGAAATGCCAGAATAAAGATTTCCCGTGCAGCATTAATTCTTTCCCCCTTGTGAGTGTGCTTTTTGATCATCTCATTATATGAGCACGTGCTAATTTTCCCACCCTTATTTGTTGTGGCTATTGTGTACCTTTTGTTGGCATTAATACTATAAACTTTTGTTTTTTCCAATATCTCTTTTTAGAAGTCTGATACTAGTTTAAGCGACTTCCTCAGTGAAGATGAGGATGTTACATCATCTGAAAAAGAAATCAGGACAAAAAAGCTTGTGAAAGGTGACCACAGAAACCATCAGAGATCACAAAAAACTTCTGTTTCTAACATCTGTGATCAGAAAGAGAAGGCAACAGAAATGAAATGCAGGTGAATAGTTCAGTCCCAGATTCCTTTGTGCAGTCGCCTTCAGTCATAAGTTGCCATTAGCAATCAGTGGTTCTTAGCTGGTGGGGCTCTTGTAGCCCAAGTGACACCCTTAAGGCCATACATGTAGTATTGGATGGGGCCTGTATAACAATGTGATAAATGGTAAATAGAACCACTACTTCTATTCCCACAGACTTGCACTTTTATATAGTGCAGTAGTGGCCCACCCACGACTCGCGAGCTGCAAATTGCGGCTCCTGACGGAACCGGGACAGAACTGGAACCGCTCAGGTCAATCGCTCTCACAGCTGGGCTGCTGTGAGCCGCATGCGTGCTCACGGTCTGCGCCATTCTGCACACAGCCCCCAGTGCACTATGTCATATCCTGCACATGCAAGCAGCCAGCTGCTGAGCGCAGGCAGCAGCTCTGACTGCAGGTGCAGCGGCGGCGCCAGCGGCGGCTCTGGGACCAGGGCATAAGGTTAATGGGGGAGGGGGATTGGGTTAGGGAAGGCTCTGGCTCTGGGGAAGGAGGTGGGAGGGGGGGTGCACACAATGTGCCGGCTGCTTAGCACTCAGGTGCCTGGAGGGAGACGTGCGGCTGTAGCAGCGGCGGCAGCTCCAGAACCCAAGAATTAGGTTAGAGTGGGAGGAAGATTGGTATTGAGCCGGTGCCTGGCTCGGCGGGAGGGGGTGAATTGGGGGCGGGTGTGCCTGGCTAAGGGGAGGGTTAGAGCAGGGGGAGTGCTTGTGGGAGGGAAGGGGAAGAGCAGCCAGCGCACTTCCTGAGACTCGGGATGCCCAGGTACTGGCCCCAGCAGTCTCTGTCCCCTCCTCCTGGGCAGAACCCCTTCCCCACGAGTACCCTGCCCCAGCACACTGTCCTCTGCCCCCACCAGCACAGTTGGGGCCACATTAGTGAGGCTGAGGGGGTTTTGGAGCAGTTTTTTTTTCATCTCTATTGTGTGGCCCCAATTGTCTTTTCTGTGGGTCAGTGACCCCTGACTCAAAACAGGTTCCCCATCCCTCTCATAAATAAAGACAAGGTTGAAACATTTTGTGTTTGACATAATATTTTATTTTAAAATTAAGCCTGTCCAACAAGCCCCCAATTGGGGCCAAGCCCCCATCTGGCTGCAGCATCATAACACTCTTGCACCCCGCCCCCAAACCCAAACCTGAGCCTATCATACACTGGAACCCCTGTCCTGAGCTTCTCACATCCCTGAACTCCTGCACTCCCACATCCCCAGTCTTCTGCCACAACACTCCTGCATCATCCACACACTGCAAATCTGTTTCCTGAGCCCATCATACTCCCTGCCCTGAGCCCCTCATGCACCCCAACCCAAACTCCTGCACCTTCACAGCCACAAGCTTGCGGCTTGCTCAGCACCCCAACCCTCCACCTGACCACAACACTCTCCAGCCTGGAGGCCCCTCCCTGAGCCAGCATCCTCTTCTCTACTTCCGCCTGCACCCAAATTCTCTCCAAGAGCTTGCACCTCTCACCCCTTCCCAGTGCTTTTTTTTGTGAGCCACAATTGCAGTGAAGATAGCGTTAAGACCTGGGGCAAAATTGTTAACCCCCCCCCCCCCCCACCCCAAAAAAAAAAAAAGCCGTGTTCTGGGACGGATGTACTAGCACCTATTTTCCCCCAGCACTGCGCTGCCTTTTTTTTTTTTCCCTCAACAACTTTGCTCCGGCTCTTCATGCTGTCTCCACTGGTATTGTGGCTCTTTGTCCGGAACGAGTTCGCCACCCCTGCAGTAGTGCTTTGACTAACCAGTTTGATTAAGAATTTGATGTCTATTGTATGAAAATACGACCAGCTGCTTAAAGAAATACAGTCAAGTTAAAAATCACGTTTGCAAAATAAAGAAGTATCTGCCTTTCTAATAATAAATAACACTTTGAATTACCAACTGGATAACAACTCTGATTCTGAATATTTTCATTTTCTGTACTGTTTGTTTACTATTTGCATTTCAATTAGCTTACATTATGAAGATGACTGCTTCCATTTTCATTTTTGTTAATAGCAAGTTTTACTTTGAAGTTCTTCATGCAATATTTGGGTTGCCTGCATTACAGAGGCATGAAAATCTGACTCCTTTGGAATTTAAAAACAAGGAAACAGGAAAAAAAAGAGCATGTAACATTTTTATTAACTTGTTTTTACAAAGCTAGTTCTTAACCAAATTTGAAATGAAAATGGTTTTAAACAAATGTATGGTTTTTTTACAAAACCTCCACAGAAAGTATGTTACTACAGGCTTCATAAAAATAAACATAAAGCTCAAGATACCTTGCCTAACTTACAAAAATATCTACAGCTAAACATGAAACAGATAAGGAAAAAAATAGAAATAAATGGAACTCTTAGCATAAAAGATTCTGATAGAGAGGAAATTACATCAAGTAATACTGTATTCACACTGAGTAGCTTCACTGTCAGTCTCATACACCATTTACAGCGGCACCTTTCAGAAATCCGGTTACCCAGTTTAATAATACATTAGTTGTCTTTATATCCAAATCAGTATACTTCCTTGACCTTCTAAATGCCTATACTAATTTTCCCAAATTCCCTTATCATTGGATTCTACTGGCTGAAGGTGAAATTCACGTCTGGAAATGCAACACAAAAAGCATTTGTAGCATTAAAGCCCTCAAGATGTGTTTCACATGGTATGTAAGTGGTGGAGAGACCTGTTGCTGGTCCCCTTCACACACGAGAACTTGCCCTGTGTTTGCTGCAACCTCTGCACCCTCTCATCACTATACTAGGCTCCTTGAGCCTTTTCTTGTTGCAGTGCTGAGTTGGAAAGGTGTCCTGATTTACGCAGATAGAATTGCACAGAAAGAAAACATCTGCACTTTTCTTTCTTAATGTATGTGTGATTTTTAAGTACATAACACATTTAATTTAGAAGCCACCTTCATTATCTGTGGTTTACATATTTTGAATGTAAAGGGTGAGTAGGAAACTTGTGATGAGACGTTCAGTACAGTACGAGAACAGATGTGTAAGCTCAGGTATAATGAACAATTTAAAAAAATACAATGGCAGCCTACAGTTTTCTTTTAGGGTTTTGTTGCAATGAATGTTTAAGCTGGATTTTCTGTTTTAACCCTGTTCAGCTGTTCTCCTGCTGGACCACTACCACTTTCTGACACTCGAACAGAATACGCAGAGGAAGGTCAAACCATAAACTTAAATGTTGATAGATTGGCATTGCTGGGTCGAATACACTTAGCTCGAGTCATAATTGAAAGTTTGAGAATTCCTCCTGAAAGCACCCAGTCTACACCAGGCAAGAAAAGCTTCACAGGGAAACCACCAAGACCAATGTTATCTAAAAAGCGGTAAGATTTTTTTTTCTTTTGCTGGATTTTGGAACCAGGGTTCTTCTGAATGCTGGTGTTTTATTTCAGTTGATCTTATCTCAATAGGATCCTGAGGTTTTATTCTCCTCTCCTTGTCTTAAAAAATAATACATCATAGTCTTTTAAAGAAAATACTTTAATTAAATATGCAGCATTGTTGAAGGCATATTGCTTCCAGGTATTGGAGAGAAAAGGTGGTTGAGGAGTGCTGTGTAGGATCAAAAGTGTTTTTCTCACCAACAGAAGTTGGTCCAATAAAAGATATTATCTCACCCACCCTGTCTCATTGATAGACTTCTACAAGATCAAGATTTTTTTTAAGGTGAAATTGTGCATTTCTCTGTGGAATTGAGGAACTGCGTGTGTGTATTGTGGGTGTTTGCAGCCTGAAAATGAAAGCAAATTTGTGAAGAATCTGTGCAGGCATTTGGATAATACGATTGCAGGATAAAGCATATAAATTGAGTTTAGTCTAGGTAATAAAGTTGTATTAATGTATTTCCTTTATAGGAAATGCATGCATGTAAGCAATCTTAACTCTGATTTAACAAATGTTGTTCTTGGATATTGAAGTAACAATTTTGTATTACATTCTGTGTTTGAAGAAGTGGGTTGTACCCACAAAAGCTCATGATACTATCTACATGTTTTGTTAGTCTTTAAGATGCTACAAGACCATTTATTGTTTTTTTAAGTTTTTCCAGTTACGGATTAACTTGGCTGCCCCCCTGAAGCATTGGAAGAATAGTTCTTTAACTGAGGCTCAGTAGCAATAGCACTCAGATAAAAGATATGCATTAAAAATCCACTAATACTGAAGGACCCGAGGACCCAAAACTTGTGGATGCTACGGCTACAAAGTTTAATCCTGATGTATATGGACTTATTAGGGGTCTATTAGCTTGGGATCTTTAATTCATTTTTTTTCATTTGTAGCACTTTCTTTGTCGAGTTCCACTTTCCAGTGGGAGTTTCCAAAAATGAAAGTGGGCAGATTTCCCTAACAACAGAAGTAATTCGGATAGCTTCAAGTAAAATCACAGGCGATGGTAAGAGGGTTTTTTTCTTAACCTTTAATGTTGAATTCTACACCTTTTAGAGATGTATTAGCTCTTTCTTATATTTTTATTATGCTGTGTGAAAAGGAAACTCAAAATATCCTTCTGTGAACCTGTGTAAATTGCATCTAACCTAGGATATACTATTTTAAGGTTCTAGCAAGAACTCTTGACTCGGAACCTCATTCTCCACCTTCTCTGTTGATATGGTCTGAGAGGTAGTCTTTGCCTGCTGTCCTCATGTGGGTTGGAACTTTCTTCTCTGGAGACTTCAAACATGCACACTTGTCCTGCCTACCCTCCATACAGATGAAAGATTACTCTGCTCCTGTTCAGCTTTGTGAAATGGAGCAGCCCTGACTCCAGATAAATACTCATAGCTGTCAATCTTCCTTCCAGTGGTAAAATTTCAACAGCGGTTTGTGTTCCCTATTCACTTTGGTGGAATAATGATAGAGCACTGGTGGAACTCTGATCTTGCTTTCAAAATCTACATGAGAAAAATCACACAGAAAAAGGTACTTGCCACAAGTTAGTTAATCCATGTAAGCAAAAATGTATGCGTTTTGGGCACCCAGATACTTTGTACAATCTGATGGCCTTTGTACATTATGACTACTGCGATTTTTGTAAAGGATTTGAGGTATGTGCAGCTGTTTTAGTGGAATTATGTGATGTTCATCTTGCTATCTCAGACTGAAGAGCCCAAGTATGTCTCTCCTTCATCCTTCTCTGAAATCATAATATTGCCATTTAAAGAGTATGGGGTAGATTTAAGCATTAACTGTCAAACAGACATGAGTAATCCAGCATTTTTCAGTGTGGAACATATCTCAGTGCTGCTGTATATAAGATATATCCATTGAATAGGACTTTAAGAACACGCCGCAAGGCTGAAAGGGCACATGATTGTTTCATTTTCCTGAAGGAGGGGTTCAGCTTTCGGGGGGAGATGGGGACGGACAGAGTAATCTGAGCATTTGAAACAAATCAAATGTATATTTCTTTTGGATAAATGGGTACATGTAAGTAATCAAATTCATATAATCTGTTTCTATAGAAAGTCAGAGAGTAGGTTTAATTTGGTTCAGATTTTGTTATAATCATCAGTAACATTAAAAATACCATTTTCCGTCTGCCCTATTTTGTGTCCTTGATAAGTATAAAATCATAGTCCATCTCTGGAGTCTGGGACACTTCTCTTGCTGTGATCCAATATTCTCACAGAAATTGAGCTCTCCCCCTTGCCACCATCTTATGGTGATGCCTGGATCCAGGAACTAATGAAAACCTTAGTTCTATACAAGTTGGGCTTGTATTAATATAATGAGACTCTGTGGTGAAAAGGAGGACAGTGGCTTGCAGGCTCCTTCTGAAGTTGTACTTTATAGTAATTCCTGGGTTTTTGCCTGTTCAGTAATTCTTTTAGAAATCTTAGAATTCATTTTTTTTCTGTCCGCAGCCAGTGCTGATTGGCTCAGCAACTCTTACACTGCGGAAGGTTATCCAATCCGAACTGCTCACTATCAGCTATGAGCTACCTGTGGAGGGAGAGGGAGGTCAGTCACAGCTTGGACCTATAAAGGTACATAAATCCTATACAATGTTTGAGTTGAATCATCTTTTATAATTATATTTTGGTAGCTAAATATCCTTTTTTCTCTTTAACTTGGATGCTACATTGGAAAGCTGGAGGTTTGTGGATACAGTAGAGTTAGAATCCTGATATATATTTAGAAAGGGTTTGGGGAAACACCTGTAACCTTCTTAAAATCAGTTCTAATTGTAGTTCCCCTGAGTATAGTGTAGAGTCATCCAGTTCAAGTGAGGGAAAGGAGGAGGACTCTACCTGTGAATTTCAACTCTATAGAACTAGGGAATCGTTTGGGAATGTAAGCAAAGGTTGGTTATTTTTGCAGGTAAGTTTGTAGGGCTTGAAAAACTCGCTGACAAGGATGAGTGGACAGATCCCCTTCTCCAGAGAGCAGGGGAAGCTATGGGGCAAAGTGGCCAGGGAACAAGAGGAATGAAGAGGCAGTGTGTATGGAGGAGTGGAAGAGAAGGGATAGACTGGGGGCGGGGGAGGAAGGTGCTGTAGATTGTTCAGATAGCAGAAAAAGAGAAGGAATGATGCCTGAGGACAGGGAGATTTAGAGACCAGTAAAATGAATCAGTGGTAAAGGAGGAAGAGACTGAAGGAATGAGAGGAAAGGAAGGAGTGAAGAAAGAGGTGACTTAAAGGGTTGGAAATATTACAAAACAGAAAAATTAAACTGGATTAGTTGTTGAAAGATGAAGAAAAAGGCAAAGATGTTGTAGCTGGAGAAATAAAATAAGTGAAAGTATTGGAAGAGAGAAGGAAGAACAAATAAAAGGGAGGAATTTGTGCTAAAGTATTGTGATCAAATAATGCTATAAAATGCAGACAAAAATAATGTATAAATATCTCCAGAAAAAATTCCCAGTAGGAGGCAATATTTTTTTTACTTTAGGTGGTTGGTGACAAGTACATTTTTCAAGTTGTATTACTGCATAAGTTTGAAATTGTACACGTTCTTATTCATTTAGGCTGTGCATGTGTTAGAGGCGTCACTTTATTTAGCAAATCTTTCTGTAGATTTCTTGCAGTAAGGTTTAAGATTCATGATCAACACACGTCCATAAATGAGCTTTTAGGGGTCTGAAAGTTAAACGAATGCAGCTGTTGAATCAAGTATGCTATAGATTTCTGATTTGATATTGCTGGGCTTGTGCTTCATAGAGGGCCGATATTCTGATTAGATATTTTCTCCTTATATAATGCAGATATCATTGGAGCTTGCAGCAGACAACAAAGACTTTACCAGTGCCAATGCCAGATCAGCTAGTATTGTCCACCAAGCCCCAGTTTATGCCATCAGAAGTCCAGGGATTAAGTTACAAGAAGCTGACAGAAATGTTATGCATGCAAAAAGCCCTCAACTTTTGAAACAAAGCAATCAGGAATCCTTCAAGAGAACAGAAGTACCTACCACAGGGATGCTGCAGACACCACTATCTATTCCATTATCTGTGTCCCGTAACCTGATGACACAAATAAATGAATCTGAAGAGGATGGATTACTGTTGCATGTATTGTTAATGGTGCCTGATGGGAAAGATTTTGTTGCTGGAGACTCTGGAATCCATGGTCCCTGTAATGTGTATTTAAACTGTAAATTGTTCAGCACAGAGGAGGCAACAAGATCTGCTGTCATGTGGGGCACAACACAACCTGCCTTTAGCTTTTCTCAGGCAAGTCACACACCTTTTCTGTTATTCTGTCTAAATTGCATTTTGCTGTGAAGGCAAACATTTTTTCGAAGTGCAAGTTTTTACCTAAATACAGTCCGTAAGGAAGCCTCTGACTTACTCTCTGATAGATTAGAATGCTCTTGTTACTACTTTGGTCATACCACAAAACATGAAATGCAGGGGAGCGAGTCCTCGAATTGCCCAAAAGTGTAAACAAGACTTATAAAATACCAGAGGAAAGTAGGCAGGAGAGCCCATATACAATAAAGCCTGGAAAAGACGGCAACTGCTTTCTGCAGGAAGCGAAAGACATTCTTAGAATGTGGGGTCCAATGCTGTATAGTTGGAGAGTTGACTTGTTATCTTTATAGTCCTGTATTTTTGTGATCTTCCCATACTATATACGTTAGTCAGCACAAACATGAGTTAATTCAGCATTAAGGGAAAAAAGGGAAAGCCAAGAAATCCCAAAAGTTTAGACTTCTGTTGTAATATATTCAGCCACGTTTCATATACTTATCTCATTTTGAATCAATTGTTGTATCAGAAATCCCCTTTTTGTTGTTGTTGATTGGTCTCGTTTCCTTGGTTTTGTTTTCTTTAGAAATATCAGGAATGTCAAATCTGTTTTTCCCAATTTTGATTGCAGGATTTTTGGGGAGTGTTAGAGAGAGAATTGTGGGAGTCCTCAGGCTTTAATTGGAGGCATGGTTTCATTGAAAGACATCCAAGAAATTTTTATCCCAAGTTACTTCACTGTTATTTATGATAAATAGATGTAAAACCCGTAGTTCTTCCAAAGTTGCATGGCTGTGCACTTCCCATTAAGCTCCAAACCATTAGGCAAATCTCTCTCTGTTAAAACTGAATGCTCTGTATTTGACAAACAGCTTGCTCATCTGTTTAATGTAATTTGCTTCATTCACGAGTTATGCAGTAAACTCTCTATGTACTAGGTGATGCCTGTTTCACTGACTACCAGATATCTGGAGAGACTCAAGAACAATGTCATGGTTATTGAAGCCTGGAACAAGATGCGAACTCCTGGATGTGACAGACTGCTAGGACTGGTGAAGCTTCCTCTGCATCAGTTTTACATGTCATTCAAGTAAACAGGCTCTTGAAATTTTATTCTGTTTTTGACCACAGTGTGGGATATGTGATGCCCAGCAGAGGGGGAAAGAAAGGGAATTTGTGTCCTTAACAATAGCGTGCAGCTAAGTCTGCTCTGCATTGCAGAATGCAAGAGTTGAGGACCAAACTCTAAAACGTGTCCTTGGTAAACCTGGAAATGCTTTGTCACCAGTGCAAAATGTCTGATCCATATTATTGTTAAATTGTATTCTCCATTGCTACTTTGTTAAAGTAGCATCGGCATAAAGTACCTGATCCTGCAATCAGACTGATCCTTGGAGGTGGATTCAAAAGTCTGTGCCAAGCCGTCTTAAAGGGACACTACATGAGTTGTAGGAGTCATCCTCTACGTTTGTAACTTGATAATCTGCAAGACAAGCCACTGATGTTCAGTAATGTGAAATTTATGACTTTTGCTGCTTTATATCCACCATTTGCATGGCACTCTTGTGGTGCAGAAACAAGTGAAAGGTTTACCAATGAACAGCCCATAGAAATGAAGACAGTTGCAGTACTGCCCATCTAAACCAGCTTAGCTCATCCTGTTTGTAAGAAAATATGGCTGTAGCAGATCACTGTATCTGACCACTCTCAAATAGCAAGCTGTGGCTTTCATAGTTATTATTAGTTACATTGGATTAGAATAGAAATTGTTTTGTGCACTGTAACCTGTATTCACTTGTTTCAATTTTCCCTTCCCCAAACTGATTGAAATAAGCAGGTGGACTTAACCATAAGACTACTATGGAACTGTCAGTTTACATAGCACAGGAAAGTGTTTAATATACAAATACTGTCTGAATAGCTCAACTTATAGTTGTAATTGTCTCATTATCATATGGTCTTTTCTGAGCATTTTTTTCCTCTTTTTTTATTCCGGGTTTTGGTTCCTTCCTTCCTTAGTTTAATAGCAGCTTTTTATCCATCACTATCCTCCTCAAGCGATTTAAAATTTATCAAAATAAAAGACACGAGATATATTATTTTTAATTCAGATTTCTGGTTTCTGACATGAATTTGACCAGAAACAGAGGAGCAAATCCATTAGTGCTTCAGTTAAATGGAAAGTGCTTTATTATTCAGTTTAGTGAGCATTAGACACTGGGATTTATCAAGAAGTAAATGCATGTTGCTGTGTCTTCCAACTACTACCGCTAAAGACTAATTTGATTAGTCTCTAAGGTGCCATGGGACTTCTTGTTTTTTAGATACAGACTAACATGGTTCCCCGCTGTGATGCATCTTTTCCTTTTCAGTGGTTTTTTGAGCTAATAAAATAATTCACTCAGTGGTTGTTTTTGTAGTCCAGTGGCAGTATGTTGTGTTCCTAAATGGGGATCTTTAGATAGGTCCGTAGCTCTTCTTCTGCATTTGCTGGATGGCAGTAGCCGAGAGAGCACTTTACCTTATTTTCTGGAGACCATTGCTCACTAGCCAGTGAAGGTAGTCTCTCCTATCCACCAGAAAGTGGAATCAGTATAATGTGAAGTACAAAGATAATGGGCAGAATTTAATTAGGTAGAAAGGTAACTGGAGTCTCCTTATCTGTAATGGGTCATTTGTAAGACCCACGTTTTGTAAAAAATAATAGATTGGCTTGTCTCATTGCAGTGAGAGCTCTAGGTGAAACGAACTATGTGTCTAAAATGAGATACATTAGTGACTTGTTTTGATACCTGTTTTCTTCTCTCCAGAGACACCAAGATTTCTCGCCTGCTGCTTCAGGCTCATTATCCAGTGGTTGCAGTGGACAGCTACATGCCCGTGATAGATGTTTTTACAGGCAGTAAAAATGGGAGCCTCAGGGTCATTCTGGCAATGGGTTCAGCTGATCAAATAGTTGCACTGCAGAGACTGAAAAATGAAGACGGAGCTGTACCTCCCATCATGAAGCGGCCTCCCCACTCTCTGGATCCTCTCCCTGCGAGTCCCGCAATGGTATGCTCCCATAACTATTGTTTTGGCTTTTAGAGACTTGTTACAAGAAATCTCACCTTGGTCAGTTTATCTTTGATAAACCAGGAGTCCCTGATCTTTATTTTTTCAGAGCCCATTTTACAGTAGATTGTCATGTTGTCACCCCTCATTTCAAGCACCCAAAACTTTCAATTGCTGTATCTCTACTTTACTTTTTTTTCTTATCTTTTCTTTCCTCCCCTTTTTTCTGTCTCCATTCCCTTTTATTCCCTTCTCATAGTTTTTTTATTCTTTGATTTTTTTTTTAAATGTATTACTTTCCCCACTCTCACACTACCATCAATCTTATTCTGTGTTCACTGGTCTTTAGGACCTGAATATGTACTTTGGCCGGTGAGCTGTGTGGTGAGAAGAGACACTTGCAACTTGAGCTGGGGAACTGCTCTTTTGAGCCTGTAACCCTGTATGTATGATATGACGCTCTGCCAAGCTGTTTCTCAATGTTTTTTTATAAAGTACCCCCTTTAAAAAAAAAAAAAAAATTATAAGTACCCCCAGTACTACCTGCAGTTTTCAAACACACACAATTTTTTTTCTACCATTGCAACGCATTTGTTTAATCAACTTAATCGTAGCCGGGTGAGCAATGAAATGTTTGGGTGTAAAAAGTACAAAAATAATAAAGTGCTGTAAAACTTAAAACCAAAAATTCATTTTTTTCCAAATTTCAGTTGTGTTGAAGTACACCTCAGACTTCTCTCGAGTACTTGTGAGGGTACTCGTACCATTGATTGACAAACGCTGTTATAGACCATGTTCCTGAGGAACAGGGAGAGAAGGTGGACTTAAAGAAGCTGCCCACAATAGAATGTTTAAAGTGGAAAACATTGCCTATTTAGGGTCATATATAGCCTGTCCCTCCACACCACTGCTAACCCTCTCCTGCATCCCCATTGCTCCCTTTTCTAGAGTAGAATTGGCTATAATGCCCATTGTTATAATTATGGCCTTATCAAATTGTCGGCTATGAATAATGTGTCATGGACCATTGAAATCTGCTCTTGTGTGCTTTTACCCCGTATTATGCAGATATCACAAGGAAGACCAGAGTTTTTCAGATTGGGCTGAACCAAAAGCGAGTTTCAAAGTTATTTTAGGGTGGGTGACAGTATCACCACCTGCTCTTCTCTGTTGCCTTCAGAGCTGAGTGACCAAAAAGTGGTTGCCAGTTGGTCAAACTCTCATCCTTACTTCTAAGTGGCATTGCCTTCAGAGATCAGCCGCAGTGCAGAAGTAAAGGGAGAAGTCCTCCTTTCTCCCCCAAAATAACCTTGTGGCCGCCCAACTTCTTTTTGTGTCAGGATCTCTACAATTACACCACTATGAAATTTCAGATTTAAGTAGCTGGAATCATGAAATTTATGATTTTTAAAATCTTATAACCATGAATTGACCAAAACAGATCATGAATTTGTTAGGAGCCTAATTACAACATCTAAGCCCTTACCCTCTACACTATGTGCACCTATCACTAGTCTGGTATTCTCCCGGGGGGACTGACCCCTGAGTTTGGGAAAGACTTGTATGGACAGTTGGAGTTGGAGTGCATGGTGTTACTAATCTAAACAAAAATTGTTACCATGTTTTAAACGTTTATATAAACTATAGAGGAAATGACTGAGATAATTTCAGTGTCAGGGTGATGAACAGTTCTGAGCACTTGGGTGGCCTTCCAGGAGAGAGTCAAATGCCACTCAGCTCATTAGCAGAGAGCCCGCAGCCGGAGCATGTGTTTCTACTGGTGTTTCTACATGCCTTGGTGCACTTAGCAAAATGTATCCAGCACATGGATGGAAAAAATTAGAGGGTGATGAATCTAATTTTCTCCCTTTCTTTAAGAATGTAGCTCTTGTACGCTATCACCTGAGGTGCTGCTCTTGTTTACAGGGATTCCCTTTATCTTATTTAGCAGCTGGAGAGAGAAGAGGAAGGACTGATTGAGCATGTGTTTGAAATCCATGTGGAAAATGTTAAAGGGCTCACTCCCCTACAGTCCACAGTTTGGGGAGAAGCTGACTGTTATGTGCAGTACTATTTTCCAGTTCAGGAGCCTGACACCAGTACTTTACAAGGGACCAAATTATATGAAAATGGTAAGTTTAGTTTATGATAGGATCTTGTTTAGAGCATTGCTTTAGCCACTGTAATCTGGGAGGCTTCTTGGGGCACCACTGAAAGGGCCAAATCAGGGCAAATTGCTCAGAGCGGGGCTACTTACAGCTCAAGATTGGGAGTCCTCTACTATAAGGCACACCAAACCAGTCAAAGAGCACTTCTCTTTGCAACACTGGCTAACCAGAAACAACACAAACAATCCCCTTAGACGCTCCAGTTTTTCTGTGCCACTACCTGTTCCACTCCTTATACGGATGAGAGGTTATGAAAACCAATCTCACCAAATCAGAACAGGTTCTTCTGATCCCAAAGGACCAACCATATTCCCAGGTCAATGTATAACTCGGATCTTACCCAAAAGAGTGCACTGTACTAATTTTTGCAACAAGATGGAATAATCCACTGTCTTAAATCAGATCTCTGGAATACATCCTCCGTTAGAATGGGTCATCAGTCCTTTCAAGCTCAGGTCATAGCAAAAATGCAAAGGTGATGACCCAGAAGACAAAATGGAGGAGCCCTCTTTATACCCTTGGCAATGTGAGGGGATCCCCATTATTCTTACTGTGTGAAAGTATGTCCCAAAATGGAGTTTGTCACATGAGCAAGTCACCTGTCCATGTTTGACTTAGTCCTTTTTTGGTAGCAGTTATTGCTTATGTGCTGATCTGAACATACACAGCAAAGCTCATCAGATGTGTATTGTCAGTGAAGTACTATTCACTTGTCTAGCAGCTCTTTCACAATAGGTTGACAAGCTTGTGGATGTCTCCCAGAAACAAACGTGAAATACAAGTACCAATACTCATAATTTCAAATACAAAAATCATACAAGCATATGAATTGTATAAATAGAATCAGCAAATGATAAGCTTTTTATAGACATCCTATTTGGCACACTTAGTACAAGATTTGGTGCAAACATATAACAGTGGTTGCAATAATGATTTGTATGTTCATGTTACAATCCAATAATATCACACGGGTGTTGTTTGTTTCTTTTCCTGCTGCCCAGATAAATTGTTTGTACCTCTGGGCTTCTCTGATATGGCAACAGAAAGCCAGCATACACTAAACTTTGGGTTAAATCAACAAACTAAAAGCTGCACCCATTGATTTTCAATAAAGGGTATGGACTTAGCACCGTTTATCTAAAGATCCAAAAGTGCTTTATAAACTTAGATCCCCGTCCTGAAAAGATATAAGCATGTGTTTAACTTTACACTTTGTGAGTAATCCATAGATTTCAATGGAGACTTCACATGTATAAGACTCTGAAGGGAAAAAAATCTATACACTGACTTACAAACTTTATATAGGGCTTATTTCAGCCATTGCAGGAGTCAAATATGACACTTGCTTTAATTGTAATATTATACAAAGTTTTGGGACTGAATGATATATGCCGCTGAAACTGCAGGGGGATTTTAAGGATATATACTTTGTGAAGGGGGAATTGGGACAGGACATCTGGGCTAGTCTCTGTTGTGAAAAGTGCAGTGGGCTAAGTGCAGTGGGCTATTGCTTCTGGCAGTCAGAGTTTTGAGGTTGTGAGTGCTTTGAACCTCTGATTTTATATTTCCTCCAAAAGACAGCGCTTCCAGCAGCATGCTGAAGAACAATTGCTGTGGAAATAGTTCAGTGCTGCTTTTGAATTACCAGCACTACATTCTATAGCATCTTGGTGTTTCTCTGAGGCCTTCATGGGGACAGAGTTTGGACAGTGAGCTTTCAGGCCAAAATCACATTAGATTGTTTTCAGATTAAAATTTGAGTATATCCATTGTTCCTTGGATATATAAAGTTGAGATCAAATGTTTAACTGGGTTTGTTTGACTTTGTAGGCATTAAGTTAAAGCCTTTCCGCTCAGCGACTACTTTGTGTGTCCCTGATCCCATTTTTAATGATGAGCAGCATCATTCCTTGTTGGTACCTGCTGACGTCCCAGTACAGAGGCTGCTTCTCAGTGCATTTTCTTCACAAGGATTAGCAGCAGGAGGAGGAATCCAGTTTGAAATCTGGTGCAGGTACAGAATAAAGATCCATTTCCTCACAGATCAGAAAACAATGAGACTGGAGGAGTGATTAACAGTGAAAATCTCTTGCCACGTAATAAATTAGTGGTGTCATTATGGAATATGCATTTTACTCCTCTGAAAGTGCTTTTAGAGTCAGATTTTTTTAACTTATTTTTTCCAGAGAGGCCAATCACCTGACTTGCTTTGATTGCACAGGGAAATTGTACTTTAAAACTGTTCATAGCCAATAACTACTACATCTTAGAATCATAGAATCATAGGACTGGAAGGGACCTCGAGAGGTCATCGAGTCCAGCCCCCTGCCCTCAACGCAGGACCAAGCTCCGTCTACACCATCCCTGACAGATGTCTATCTAACCTGTTCTTAAATATCTCCAGAGAGGGAGATTCCACCACCTCCCTTGGCAATTTATTCCAATATTTGACCACCCTGACAGTTAGGAATTTTTTCCTAATGTCCAATCTAAACCTCCTTTACTGCACTTTAAGCTCATTACTCCTTGTCCTGTCCTCAGAAACCAAGAGGAACAAATTTTCTCCTTCCTCCTTGTGACACCCTTTTAGGTATTTGAAAACTGCTATCATGTCCCCCCTTAATCTTCTTTTTTCCAAACTAAACAAGCCCAGTTCATGAAGCCTGGCTTCATAGGTCATGTTCTCTAGACCTTTAATCATTCTTGTCACTCTTCTCTGTTCCCTTTCCAATTTCTCCACATCTTTCTTGAAATGTGGCGCCCAGAACTGGACACAGTACTCCAGCTGAGGCCTAACTAGTGCAGAGTAGAGAGGCAGAATGACTTTACGAGTTTTGCTTACAACACACCTGTTGATACAACCTAGAACCATATTTGCTTTTTTTGCAACAGCATCACACTGTTGACTCATATTCAACTTGTGGTCCACTATGACCCCTAGATCCCTTTCCGCCATGCTCCTTCCTAGACAGTCGCTTCCCATCTTGTATGTATGAACCTGATTGTTCCTTCCTAAGTGGAGCACTTTGCATTTCTCTTTATTAAACTTCATCCTGTTTACCTCTGACCATTTCTCTAACTTGCTAAGGTCATCTTGAATTATGTCCCTATCCTCCAAAGAAGTTGCAACCCCACCCAGTTTGGTATCATCTGCAAATTTAATAAGCGTACTCTCTATCCCAATATCTACATCATTGATGAAGATATTGAACAGTACGGGTCCCAAAACAGACCCTTGCGGAACTCCACTTGTTATCCCTTTGCAGCAGGATTTAGCACCGTTAACAACAACTCTCTGACTACGGTTATCCAGCCAATTATGCACCCACCTTATTGTGGTCCTATCTAAGTTATATTTGCCTAGTTTATCAATAAGAATATCATGCGAGACCGTATCAAATGCCTTACTAAAGTCTAGGTATATGACATCCACCGCTTCTCCCTTATCCACAAGGCTTGTTATCCTATCAAAGAAGGTATCAGATTAGTTTGGCATGACTTGTTCTTCACAAACCCATGCTGGCTATTCCCTATCACTTTATTACCTTCCAAGTGTTTGCATATGATTTCCTTAATTACCTGCTCCATTATCTTCCCTGGGACATACGTTAAACTGACCGGTCTGTAGTTTCCTGGGTTGTTCTTATTCCCCTTTTTATAGATGGGCACAATATTTGCCCTTTTCCAGTCTTCTGGAATCTCCCCTGTCTTCCATGATTTTTCAAAGATCATAGCTAAAGGCTCAGATACCTCCTCTATCAGCTCCTTGAGTATCCTGGGATGCATTTCATCAGGACCTGGTGACTTGCTGACATCTAACTTTCCTAAGTGATTTTTAACTTGTTCTTTGTGTATCCTATCTTCTAAAATTACCCTCTCTCTGCTTGTATTCACTACGTTAGGCACACCTCCAGACTTCTCGGTGAAGACCGAAACAAAGAAGTCATTGAGCATCTCCGCCATTTCCAAGTTTCCTGTTACTGCTTCTCCCTCCTCACTTACTGCTTCTCCCTCCTCACTTGACCAACATGTCATGATTTATGGCTCTTTGTATCTTGCACAGGTACTATTACCCTAATGTCAGAGATCAGATGGTTGCAAAAGGGACCTTGCCATTGTCACGCTTGTGTGCCATGGTAACAATGCAACACCGTGAAGAAGTAGGGATACAGACCTTTACTCTCCCTTTAGTTCCAAGAACTGATTGCTCAGAAGAACTCCATCCACGATCCTCAGGTAAGTGAAGACATTCTTTTCTTTTAAAGGGTGAAGCGTGTGTATACACTTTAAGGAGAATAAGAGAAACTCACATTTATTAAAGACTAATAATAATCCAGCATGTTGGTCTTAACAATCAAGATAGTTGCTCAAGATCATTAAGACCAAAGCAAACTGTGAAGAGTTTCAAAAAGATCTCCCCAAACTAAGTGAATGGGCAACAAACTGGCAAATGAAATGTAATGTTGATATATGTAAAGTAATGCACATTGGAATAAATAATCCCAACTATATGTACAGTATGATGGGGACTAATTTAGTAAACTTAATAATTTAGTAATTTAATAAACTACTCAGAGATCTTGGAGTAATTTTGGATAGTTCTCTGAAAATATCCACTCAGTGTGCAGCGGCAGTTAAAAAGGCAAATAGAACTTTAGGAGTTATTAAAAAAGGGATAGAGAATAAGACGGAGAATATCTTATTGCCTCTGTATAAAACCATGGTACACCTGCATCTTAAATACTACGTACAGATGTGGTCACCTCATCTCAAAAAAGATATATTGGCATTGGAAAAGGTTCAGAAAAGGGCAACAAAAATTATTAGGGGTTTGGAACGGGTCCCATATAAAGAGAGTTAAAAAAGACTTAGACTTTTCATCTTAGAAAAGAGGAGACTAAGGGGGGATATGATATGATATATGATAAGATAGATAGATAGAAAGATAGATAGAATCATGACTGTTGTGGAAAAAGTGAATAAGGAAAAGTTATTTACTTATTCCCACAATGTAAGAACTAGGGGTCACCAAATTATATTAATAGGCAGCAGATTTAAAACAAACAAAAGGAAGTTTTTCTTCATGCAGTGCATAGTCAACCTGTGAAACTCCTTCCCAGTGGATGTTGTGAAGACTAGGACTTCAACAGGGTTCATGGAGGTTAGGTCGATCAATGGCTATTAGTCAGAATGGGTAGGAATGGTGTCCCTAACATCTATTTGTCTGAAAATGAATGACAGAAAAGGGATCATGTGATGATTACCTGTTGTGTTCCCTCCCTCTGGGGTATCTGGTATTGGCCACTGTCAGCAGACAGGATACTGGGCTAGATGGATTTTCGATCTGACCCAGAATAGCCGTTCTTATGTTCTAATGTAATCCGTCAAAACTCACCATTGGAAATCAATGACAAAATTTCCACTGACTTCTGTGGGAGTAGAGTTAGGCTCACATTGTATTTAGGGGAAAACTGAATGAGCCATCCCTAGGCCTACCACATCTCACTGCCACATGAGAATCCCTGGTTTGGGGTAGAGATGTGAATGACTGGTTGACTATCCAATAAGAAAATGCTTATTGGATAGTCGACTAGTCGCTTCCCCTCCTGCTTGCTGCCTCTATCAAAAAGAGGCAGCAAGTGTGGGGGGAGGGAAGGAAGAGGAAGTACTTCAAAGCGGCAGCGCTGCGTGGAGCCAGGGGTCTGCCACTTTGAAACACTATGAAACCCTCACTGACCTCGGTTCTCCATGCAGCACTGTCGCTTTGAAACGCTGTGGGCATTGACTATTGCATTAACTATTCAATTAGCCAGTTAATTGAAATTTTACATCCCTGGTTTGGGGGGTCTCACTTCTCAGACCAGAAGAGGCTCAGGGAAGTGAAGCCTCTAAGCAATATGCTTAGTCCTCAGAGTGGGAAGGAACCTGTTCACCCTGTAGTGGTTTGTTTTTTTTCCAGATGATACAAAAGTGGACCTGAAGAGGCTTTCAGAGAAATCTGTTTAGGGTTCCTCAGTCAGAATAAGGTGATTGTGATATGAGTCAGAAAGGAATAAAAGACGAATTCTTGGAGGGAGAGACCAAGAAAAAAACCCAGAGGCTCACTGGTATGATGGAGTGAGCTTGTTGCAGATAGAACATTTACTTTGCATTGGCAAAAGGGAATCTGTTAACTTTGAGAATATTGTAGATGCTAAAATCTTCAGAGAATTTTATATTTCATTTTATTCCCAGATTCTGTAAATAATTAATATACCAAGATACTGTGATTATGTAAATGAGGATATAATCTTAACTTTAATATATAGATTTGAAGATCATCTCGATTAACCTTCTGCATAACACAGGTCACAGAATTTCATGCAGTAACTCCTGTATCAAGGCAGTAAGGTGGTTGAACAAAAATACATCTAAACTTTCACTCCTGATTTTTTTTTTAATTCTTAACTGTACAACGATAATGTTGCCTCTTTAGAGATTTTTTTGTATGAAATCGTTTGCTTTCATTAATAGAAAACATCGTGGTTAACCGGAGCTGTAATTTAAAAAACCCCCAGAATGTTTATTTTTTTTTGTTTTGTTTTAAATTCAGGCTTGCTTGATGTGAGTGTGAGATATAAGCGTTCACTAAAACCAGCAGAGGGAGCGATAGCTTCTCGAGTCATTTCTATTTCTGTACAAATACACAGAGCAGCTGGTTTGCAAGCAGCAGCCAGGTAAGATCTACAGTAATTCGAAGACAAAGATTTTCTCTTAACATAACTTTGGTGGCAGGGGACAGCGTGCCATAGTGGTGGAAAACAACTGTAACTTGTTAACCTTTCATCTATTGAGATCAAGATTCAAATCTTTTTCACTTAAAAAGGACTAGAAGGAATTTTGTACAATACCTGCCCATAACAGATGTGTCTCTAGCTATTGCCTTTGGTCTCCTGCTTTACTGAGCAGAACTAAGTTCAGCCACATTTCTTCCAGTATAAAAGATTTTGTATTAAAGGGAAAAGATACTGTGCCAATTTGTGCTTTGGGTCCTCTTGTCAGTGATTGGGATTTTGCATGACCGCAAATAAGCTAAATCAACTAAACATTCCTTTTAAAGGAATCTTACACTGAGAGCTAAATGGCTTGAAGGTTAGTCTTGGCAGGCAAGTTTAGTGCATTAAAGAAGGAAAGGTTAAAACTAGGGATGTGATCATGCACCCGTATTCACAGTTAACCGATGAGCCTGGGATCATCAGTTAACCCTCATTGTTACATGCAGAACAGGCCAAAGGACATTGCTCAGGAATGCTGGGAAGCACTCCTCTCTTTAAAGGGCTGATCACCTGTTTTAACTAGGGATGGTAAAATGCATTTCTTTTTGTAAACATGTAACTGCTGAAAAATCATTTACACCCGGGAGGGGGGGAGGCAGGAGTGGTGCACGTGGGGAGTGGACTCCCCACATGTGCTGGCTCCTGCAGAGCTGCTGCCCCTCTCCCTCGCTGCTGCCTTCCGGGGCACTGCTCCCTGCGAGCACCACTCCCACTTCTCTTCCTTCCCCCGTGCGCAAATGACTTTTCAATGGTCACATATTTACCAAAATAAACACGTTAACATCGCTAGTTAAAACAGAGGCGATCAGCCCTTTAAAGACTAGTGTGGATCTCAGTACTCCTGAGCAACATCCTTTGGCCTATTCTCTGAGCAGTATTGATGGGCTCCAGGTCCTGGTCCAGCTTCAGCCTTCCTCAATCAGACACTGATTCAGTGCTATGAAGTCAATGGACAGACTCCCTTTGACTCTAGTTAGTGTTGAATCAGCTAATCAAAGTCTAAAAAGAGTTTTGGTTCTGCTCTTTGCTTCTTTCTGGAGCAGCTGCTCTGAGGAGCATTCCTGCTGCCTTTACAAAAGAGGATGTTTTAGTAGCCCTGGCACCTGATTTTCAGAGTTACTGAGCACCTGCATTTCCTGCTGTAGTCACTGGTGCAAGGAGTAGTAAGGGCACTAGTATAGCCAGACCACAGCAGGTTTGGTCATCATTTCATTACTGATTGTAGGAGGTCTAGGGCAAAAAATGGGCTGAAAATTGTCAACAGCCAGTCTATACTAGAATCCCTGTGTTTACTAGCACTGATGGATCTACTGCAGGGCTAGATCAAGTATGAGAGATTCCCTGAAAGTTTCTGTGTAGGCAAGACCTGAAATCGAATCCACTGTCTTGTTCACACCATTGTACAGCTAAGGGTTAAAAACCCCTTCATTTTGGTGGCGTACACATATTTCTAACACCGTTACTTGTAAGCACGCCTGGTGTGTGACCTCTTTTTTTCCTTATTACATGAAGAGCTGTGGCGGAAAAGAACCCTTCACTCCAGTCCACTGCAGAAGTGGGAGTTAATGCCTATGTGTCCATGCACCTCTCCTTCTTACCTGAGGAGAAGAAGCGCACCACCCGAGCCGTGGCTCGCACCTTCTGCCCAGAGTTTGACCACCACACTGAGTTCTCTTGTAACCTCATCATCCAGAGAAGTAGCGGAGAAACCTGTTGTTTGGGGGAGCTCTTGCAGTCTGCACAGATAGTCTTCTGCATCTACCACCAGAACATCAAGTCAGGTAAAAAAAAAAAAAACATCGTCAGGTAAAAAAAAAAAAAAAGTAGGAATCCTGTGTGGCTATTGCTAAGGGTGTTATTGACACACTAGCCAATTAGCCCATCATAAGATGGGATTTTCAGGTCTCTCCTCCACGTCGGTCTTCTCTCCTGAGCCTCCGGTTTCTCGCTCCGTCTCTCACTCTCTCTCTCACCCTCCCTCTCCTCCTCCTACTGCCTTCCACCCCCCCCTCTCTCAGCTCTCCTCTGCCTCCTGCCTCTCTCTCTGTCACTTCTCCTTCTGCCTCTCACTCGGGGGACCGCAGAGCCCAAATGGCCATTTGGGCTGTGCACTCCCTGTGTTGCATGGGGGGTGCGGAGCCCAAACGGTCGCTTGCGCCACTTGCTCCCCCGCAGTGGCCTGGCTGAGCGGCGCAGAAGTCAGCCGAGCGCCACAGTGGGAGGCGAAGGGGGGCGGGGCGGTGATGTTCATGGGCAGGGGGTGGGGCCTGGAGCCACTGTCACGCCGCACGTCACCGCCCCGCTCCCCTTCGCCTCCCACCATGGCACTTGGCTGACTTCTGCGCCGCTCAGCCGGGCCACTGCTGGGGAGCAAGCAGTGCAAGCGGCTGTTTGGGCCCCGCGCTCCCCATGCAGCACGGACCGTCCAGAGGGAACAGCCAGCATTTCAGCAACAGCGCCACCCAGAGGGAACAGCCAGCATTTCAGGCAGCAGCGCCGCCCAGAGGGAACAGCCAGCATTTCGGCGTTACAGACTCTCAGACACTGGGCTACTATATATATGATTAGCTTCTCAGGTATAGGACATAAAGTGAATATTCAGTATAACTTAAATTTAGGTAAATGTAATGATTCCTGTTCTACTTCAGCCAAGACCTTGGGGCCGCGGCTAGTATTTCAGTCAGTGATCACAAGTGATCAGGATGTCAATTTTACACCTCATCCAAAAGATAGTAATACTGTAATGATGCTACTCTTCATTTATATAGCACCTTTCATATGAGGATTTCAAGACACGTTAGAAAGGCATATGAGTCTTATTACCCCGTATTGAAGGAAGCACTCAACTTTTGTGAGTGCCCCCTTGGGCCAAGTGTGTGTGTGCCTGCACCCTCTCAGTTCTAAAAGACTTTACACAAAACCCTTTCCAAGGTACACATTTAACAGGGTCCCATCTCAGTGCCCTTTCTAGTGTCTCTGAGTTTGTTCCCTCAGTCTGTTCCCCACTCTGATTGAGAGTGATGCCTCCAGGGCTTCCCCTCCTGGAGACAGCTTCCTCGCCTTACCTCACAGCTTTATCTCAGAATCCCATCTTAGTTCACTAGTCTCCAATGAGCTCGCCACTCGGAGCTGTCCTGTCCGTAGTGCTGCTGCTCTCCCAACTAATCAGTTACCCAGTCTTCATACCTTGAAGTCTCCAAAAAACAGGACTGTGTAGCACTTTAAAGACTAACAAGATGGTTTAATAGGTGATGATCTTTTGTGGGCCAGACCCACTTCCTCACCATCAGTCTTAGCCTGGATCATTCTACACGAGAGATCCATTTCCTGGACATCACAGTACAAATCAGCAATGGAAAATTAGGCACCACTCTCTTCAGAAAACCCACTGACTCATACAGTTACCTACATGCTTCCAGCTCCCATCCAGAACACACCATATGATCCATCATCTATATCCAAGCCCTTCGATACAACCGCATCTTCTCTAATCCCACTGACAGAGACAAGAAACTTCAGGATCTCTACCAAGCATTTATAAAGCTCAACTACCCACCCAGAGAAATAAAAAAGCAAATTGAAAGAGCCAGACGAATACCTAGAAACCAACTACTTCAAGACAGACCCAAGAAAACCAACAATAGAACACCACTTGTCATCACCTACTGCTCCCAACTTAAACCTGTCCAACACATTATCAATAAACTACAGCCTATATTGGAACAGGATACTAAACTCTGAGAGGCTTTGGGAGACAGACCCATAGTGTCCTATAGACAACCACCTAACCAAGATGATTCTTACCAACAACCACAGGACTTACCACACTAATACCAACCCTGGTACCTTCCCTTGCAACAAACCCCGTTGCCAGCTTTGTCCACATATTCACTCTGCTGATACCATTATTGGACCTAACCAAGTGAGTTATAAGATCAAGAACACATATTTCTGCGCATCCAGAAATATAATTTATGCAATCATGTGCCGAAAGTGTGTCTGTCTGCTATGTACATTGGACAAACGTCTCAGACACTTCGCCAAAGGATCAGTGCACACAAAACAGATATCAGACAGGATCACAAAGAAAAAACAGTTTCTTGCCATTTCAACCAGAAAGGACACTGTCTCAACGACTTGATTACCTGCATCCTGCTTCAAAGACCTTTTAAGACTTCACTTGAAAGAGAATCCTCTGAACTGTCATTCATGCTTAAATTCGACACTTTACACTCAAATTTGAATAAAGACGCTAATTATCTTACCCATTACAAAGATAGCTTCCCCAATTATCACCTCTAATATCATTAGCTCACAGACATTTACCTCCCCCTCTTCCCCCCTTCTATCTCCCTTCTGTTCTGAAATTTGATTTGTCCTTTTCATATGTGTTCATTTTTTTTAATTGTATCCTTTGGTATATATGGTTGTGACAATTTTCGTCCACTATTTGATCTGAGGAAGTGGGTCTGGCCCACGAAAGCTCATCACCTATTAAACCATCTTGTTAGTCTTTATAGTGCTACACAGTCCTGTTTTTTGTTTCAGCTACACCAGACTAACACGGCTACATTTCTATCACTATTGAAGTCTCCAGAGACACTTGCTGCTGCTCTGTTCCCCATCTCCTTTTATAGGGCCTTCCTGGCCACTGATTAGCTGCTTCCTTTGTAGCTACTGTAGCCTACTTGGAGGACTTCTCTATAGTCTCTCTGGGGCAGGCTGTGACAAGGCCTCAAGCCTCCAGCAGGAGGCTTTGGAGTCTAGTCCACCCCATCATACTCCCATTTTATAGATGAGGAAATAACAGAAGAAAATTAAGTGACTTGCTTAATCCTGCAATATTACCTCACCCAGTTGTGTGTCTAATATTCTTGGACCAACACCACTACAACAGTGCTGCATTCCCCTCGAAACAACAGTACAGTATTATTTCTTGCAGTCCTGTGGGTTTCCCCTGGAGGTCTTCTACTGAATTAATGACCTTGCCTGAACTTGATTATATTGAAATGTGATGAGATGGCAGCCTGAAATGGTAACTTTTTGTAAAGAAGGTTACAGATTATTTCTAAAGGAGGAAGATATGTTTCCAAAGCAATATTAAGTATAGTGCATTAATTGATTTCCCTCTAATTGCATTAACACACTAGTATCTTAAAAATAGTATGCAATTGTAGGATGGTAACTTTTACTGTTGCCTCGTATCTTTAAGCTTTTTCTAGCATGTTGTAGACTATTCTAGTAATACAATTTAATTAAAGATGTCAGCCTTCAGTGATAGGTAAAAAAGCAACTGTTAGTATGAGTTAGCTACTCATTTACTCTGTGGACAGTACTATACTTCTTTCATGCTTATTTTAGTGCATGTTGGTAGTGGAAGTACTTTCTAGAACAGGGTGGACAAAATCAAGAGTAGGGGCCAGATCTGGTCCACCAAGCATTTTTCTCCGGCCCACCCAACTGATTAATGGAGCATGCAGACTCACAGCTAGCAGCATGTGTTTAGCTGCCCCTACCTCATTTTGCTCTGTCCTGCAGCTGAGCTGCTCCCAGGATTCTCCTGCTACCTATGCAGAAGGGAGTGAGGGGAAGATAGAGGGGAATGCTGAAGTCTGTGTGTCCCCCTGTCCCTGTCTCTTCAGAGCAAGGATTGGAGAAAGGGAAACACACAGCAGAGCTGCTCCAATCTGAAGCATGAAAGGTAAGCAATTCAGAGGAGAGCCTGTCTTTAGAGGCAGTACCTGTTTCCAAGATGTCAATGCTCGTTCTCCCTCCCCACCCACCCACCAGGGAGAGAACAGAGCAGGCCAGCTTTCCCTGTCTTAAAGAAACAGAGCATGGCTTCTCTCAGAAACTTACCTAGCAGCAGCCAGCACACACACTCTGTGCCATTGTCACACACATCCAGTCTGTGCCATGCTCTCTGTGCCACACTCACTCAATCGGTCTAACGAAGTCTGTCTCTCACACACAGTGTCTATTTGGGTATGTCTACACTACCACCCTAGTTCAAACTAGGGTGGTAGTGTAGACATACCCTTTCTCATTCACTGTAGCCCTCAACCCCACCCCTTTCAGAGGCAGAGTCAAGTCATGACCAAGAACCAAAATTCATGACATAAGAACATAAGACCTTAGATCTCTAGTAACAAAATTATATCACAAGGAGGAGAGAGAAAAATTGTTCTTCCTGGCCTCTGAGGATAGAACGAGAAGCAATGGGCTTAAGCTGCAGCAAGGGAGGTTTAGGTTGGATATTAGGAAAAAGTTCCTAACTGTCAGGGTGGTAAAACACTGGAATAAATTGCCTAGGGAGGTTGTGGAATCTCCATCTCTGGAGATATTTAAGAGTAGGTTAGATAAATGTCTATCAGGGATGGTCTAGACAGTACTAGGTCCTGCCATGAGGGCAGGGGACTGGACTTGATGACCTCTCTCTCGAGGTCCCTTCCAGTCCTAGTATTCTATGATTCTGTGATATAGCCTGATATACTTTATGAATTACTTGTGTGTGTTAAATCAACCCCAACTTGATGTGTTTGGATATCTTTGATTTTGATTCTGCAGCCACTGGTTCAATGAAAACTCAAAAATCAAGAGACTACCTGCTTGGAACAGTCAGGGTTCCGACCAAAGACCTGTTGATCAAAAGATCAGGTAAAGTGGAAATGCCACATTACTGACATGACCCATATAAGCAGTACTTTAGCAGTAACATACTGCATTGCTTATGCAGGTTATAGATTTGGCTTCCTATTTTCTGAAGCCAAAGTTCTCTGATAAGCATTAGTTTTTTTTAATTAAAGATTCCTTATTAAATCACATTTGTCTGAAGTTCATTGGAGATCACTTGTTGGGGTATGATATGTATAGTAGCTGATCTGCTAGGTTTCCCATGTGAAACAGAGACTCATTCTTGATGTTGGGAATAGCTCTTATATTAGACTATGAATGCATGTTCTACCACTCTTAGTGCAGTACTGATGAGAGAGGAGCCAGTCTGCCTTTCCAAATAGTGGTCCTGGAATAATGATCAGGGAAAGAGAAAATCCCTTTTCTTACATGTATTTCTCAAAGATGGAATAAGTGAGTCTGATAACTGTCTTTTGTTCTGTTGAAGGTATTACGGGATGGTACTCAGTAACCTTACCTGAGGAATTGATGCCTTCTCATTGCACAAACATCATGGAGACCATTGTAGGAGGTCTGGAGCTTTCTATTACTTTTGCTCATCATGATGACAGAGAACGAGTTGTGGAGGCTGCTAAGCTTTTAGGCTGGAATCAAGAGGAAAACCATGAAGACAGTATGGATGATGATGATGATTGGTATCAGAGCAAAAATCCTGCAACTGTGACCATTTCTACCCCCAGAGTGTGGCTACCAGTGCATTGTATACTACTTGCAGGCCAGACCCACATAAATAAAAGTACTTACAGCTATCTCCGATATAAATTGTATGATCAAGAAGCCATTTGGACTTCACTTCAGAGGCCTAAGTTAACTGAAGATGAAAAACATGTTACAGTGATGTACAAGAAAACAAAAGAGGTGAAACTTACAAGGAACCAGGCACTGTTGTGGTACTTCAGAGAGGAGAAGCTAGAAATCCAAGTGTGGCGGGCTTATGGGAAAGAAAACAAAGTTGAAAGACCACTTGATACAGATCGCCTTATTGGCTCTGCATTTGTGGACCTTGCAGCACTTGGACAGAGATCAAGGAAAACACTCACAGTTAGTGGTCAGTTTATAAAGAACATTCTTATACTTATACTTATTGTTGGCTAATCTTGTTTTCTTGAAAAGATGAGCAAGGTTAAGACAAAGAATTCAGAGTTCAAAACTTAGTGACTTATACTGGTGAAGAATTTGGTAGTGATCAGTATATGAGTGAAGAATTAGTGTCAGTGAATTGAGGAAGGATTCCTTATCAGAATCTGAATCACTGAATTAGTATTAATGATTATGACAGTAGCACAGTGAAGGAGCTGTTGGTTAGACTTCACACAAAAAATCTACATTGCCAGATAGTAGGTAAATTAAAGGTTGAGAAAATTGCAAGAACTTTGGAGTTTTCTACTCTGTTCTGGTTCTGTGTTTCACACATCACTGTGATATCAATTCTAGCTTAACCACCAGCTTGCAATCTGATCTTCTAAACAAATCAAGTCAATCTGTTTTGTCCAGGCTTGAACCTGAAGGGGTTAAAATTAGACATTGCAGGTAACCCGTCTCTTCACCCCCCCCCCCCAAAAAAAAACAACCAAACCATACACAGACTGCATGTGAATTGTGTTTCTTGGATACAGTCACAAAATCATGCCAAAAACACTGTTTCTACCTGATATGTGAAGTTGAGAGAAGAGTCTGTATATCTTAATTTCAGTTCCCAGGGTGGAAATAAGAATTGACTTTCCTAGGGTTGCCCATAACTTTTTCTTTTACTACCAACCCCTGGGGGAATCTATTTATGTAGAGATGACACTATTAGACTTGAGATCCACCCTAATGATCTGAGAACAAACTTTTTTGTCTTCATGAAATATAAGAACTTTTTTCCAAGTTACTAAATTTTGTCTTGTTTGTAAATGCACTGTTACAGGTATCTATCCAGTGTTCAGGCGCAATGCTTCAAACCTCTCAGGTGCCGCTGTCAGAGTTCACATTACACTTACTTGTACTCATGCCCATATTACTTCTATTTGTGGATCTGAATGTGCTGAAGACGTCAGTAACAGTGAAGATGAAGGTGCAGGGGAGGTTTCTGACACAGGCCAGCAAGTCTTGAAAAACCATAATCACAAACTGAATTCCACAAGCTCAGAAATCCCCAGTGTGAAGCCATCTGAGGAGACTAACAGAGAGGCTCTAGAAAACACATTTGCTGTCACTGTCCTTGTGGAAAGAGCAATGCACTTAAGTTTAAAAGGTAAAGGAAACTTTCTCCAGTATCAGTTCTTTTAAAATATATTGTCAAATATTTTACTGTAATTTTAAAAATGCCCAAGGGATTTTACAAGACTTAATATTAACAGGAATATGTTCATTATGTTTTGATGTGTTAGGGTCACAGCCCCACACACTACATCATGTTAGTTTCAAGAGCATTTATTGTATTTCTTTTCTCCGTTCAAAATGGACATGAGCAAAATGTAAACAAACAGCGTTATGTTAAAAAATGTATCTGTTGAGATCACAAATGGATTCTTGAGTCAGAGGCTTGTCTGAATAGCAGCCCATTTGTCCATCCTTAATGCTAGTCAGTGTTGACAGAAGACATTCAGATTTGCAATTTTCAGCTTATTGTTCATTTCTGGAAATAAGGTAGTTACACAAAAGTAGGAATCTGGGAACTGCCAGAATCTATGGCAAAAAGGGATGATATAAGAATTTTTACAGATTGGAATGAACTCATTGTAACGTTGAGCAAGTCATTATGTCTGTTTTCTACTTTGTTAAATGAGAAAGATATTTAGATACCCAGTTACCATGCTGAACTACAAATAATTGCTTTTTAATTTATCTTTCCGTATGTCAATTCTGAACATGTTTTAAAAAATTCCATTTTACTGTGATTATACTTAGCACTTGGTGTGCTTGTAAGGTGACACACTTGCTGGCTTTTTTAAGCTGTTTGCTATTCTCTCCATTTGCAATTAGTACTAAATGAAGTTCTTTGTTGAAAAACAACTGAATCAATTCCTTGACATTTCTACATACATCTCAGGGTCCCCTTGCTCCTACATATCTTAGCCCCTATGTGTGAATTCAGAACTTAACACAGTGGGCCCTTAATTTTGATTGGCGCTTTTATGGTCTAGGCAATAATAGAATACAAATAATAAATACAGATTGAACCTCTCTAGTCCGGCACTGTCGCGACCTGACTAGTGCTGAACCAGAAAATTTGCCGGACCACAGGATGTCTATATTGTTTAGCAGCATTACCAACATTTCCACTCCTTACCGGGATATTAGAATATATTTAGGAATAAATTAGAGCTAACTAACAGCACAGAACACTGAGAGCTAGGACTGGTGGCTGTAACAAACTTTGTAACCATGGAAAACTTGACCAGACCCATAAGAAGTGGACATCCAGCTAACTAAAATCATGCCAGACCATGGATGTTGCCAGACCAGAAAGTGCTGAAGTAGAGGTTCAGCCTGTATTAATAATAAAAGCAATATGGCCAGCAGGACTATGCAGGAAGGCCCAGATTAGTTAGTGTTTTGAATTTTTTGTGTGGAAACATCCCAGTTAAGCTCTACTGTTAGATAATCTTTCTTAATTAATTTAAATGGTTGCCCTCAAGAGTTTACTGGCATGAGGTATTGCAAAACAGGAATAAAATGACCATTGACAAACCGTGCTTTAAGCACAAATGCTGCTAGTATTTTTGAATGAACAATGGTTCTATAATATTTTGAAGGTCATAGTCTCTATATGTTTTCAGGAACTTGATACAATTCTATTTGCTACTAAGAGGATTTTGGCATGCAATAAACAATGTTTCTTTTGTAAGTTTCAGATGGATTTTTTCTGGATACTGAGAGAGATGCTCTCAGGCAAGATAAGACTTGGGGAAACTTTATGCCTGTTTTAGCAAGAATATCTTAATAAAGAAAAGTTCATAGTGACATTGTAGATAACAAGGACAAAATTAATGTTACCATCTGGTACATTAAGGATGTCGGGTTTTGTGGAATTTTAATGGAACACTGTTAACTTAATAGCTAGTCAGTTTCCCAAAAAAAAATTGCTAACCTTAGGTGTGGGTACTAAACCTGTCTCTGAGTCTTCTACCAATTTATTGAAAAAACAATTAAGAGTCCTGTGGCACCTTAAGGATTTGGGCATAAGCTTTCATAGGCAGAGAGGAAGGTCCAGATTAGTTAATATTTTGCAGTTACATAGATGCATCTGACGAAGTGGGTCTTTGCCCATGAAAGCTTATGCCCAAATAAATCTGTTAGTCTGCCACAAGATTCCTCAGTTTTTTTGCAGATACTGACTAACACACCTATCCCTCTGATACTACCAATTTTTATGGTTGTATAATTACATTATCCCATTTTAATTGAAATGGGGGGTGGGTGGGAATGAAACTGATTGTATACAGATTGCTACCAAATACACAAAGTAAACTAAAAAATAGTTTTTTCTTTAACTTGTATTAGTTACTTTAATATTGGATGTAACCAGTAACAATAATAGAAAAAAGATGGACATGTGATTTTATTTAATTTGATGGTATTCCTTTAGAGTGCCATTACTAGTCTCCTAATGTCAGTTTCTCCCACGGTCCTACTCAGTTCTTCTGATTTTCCCAAGGAATAGACATTCATAGTATAATTTCAGTTATCCAGATTCCCTTTATCCAGAAATCCTAGTTATATTACCTAGTTATAGGCAACAGAGGATGGATCTTTTGATTATTACCTGTTCTGTTCATTCCCTCTGAAGCATCTGGCATTAACCTTTGCCAGAAGACATTATATTGAGCTAGATGGAACTTTGATCTGACTCAGTATGGCTGCTGTTACATTTTTATCTGAATCCCCCCTATAGTCCTATCACTGATTGAGTAACTAACATTAAGGCTAACAGATTTATTGGAGCATAAGCTTTCGTGGGCAAAGATCCACTTATGTTCCAATAAATCTGTTAGTCTATAAGGTGCCACAGGACTCCTCATCGCTTTTGCACATTCAGACTAACACAGGTACCCCTCTGATACTTAATATTAAGGCTGTGGGAGCTCTTATTTGGGAAGATTTCTGAAGTTAGGTATGAAGAAAATAAGAAAAGGGGGAGAAGAATGTGAGAGAGCGTAGAGTGGGGGGGGGAGAAAAAACAGGCTAGAAATAAACAAGTGAAAGGGTTACAATGAAGACCGACAGGAGGAGGATTCAGGGAAAGGATGGGTGGGAGATGAGAGAAAATTGAGGAAAGAGAATGGGCCAGGAGGGAGGAAACGAAGGGAAGCTAGTGGAGAGGAAAGGAGTGAAGGGGGAGTAGCTGCAGGAGCCAAGAGCCTTCCTGTAGCTGCTTGAGCTCTTCCAGGCAGTGACAGCCCTTAGCAAAAAGCAGGCTAGGACTTGGAAAACGTTAGTTTTGCCAGACTGCCAAGGCTGGTTGGACATGTTACTTAGTTCTGCCCCTGCATGTGAAGAGACAGCTGGCTGCTCATCTGTTACAAACAGGCTTTGCCAGCTTATCTAATTGTATGTGTATCACCCACAGGCAGTATTTGAGCTGTCCCACTCACAATTCTGCCTACAATGGCAAGATTTGTGGTGCCTAGTTAAGCTGTAAGCTCTTTGTATGGTTGTAAAAAAGCAGACTGAACTCTGAAACGCTTCTTGTATATGAAGGAAGAAATTCCATTTCCCAGGCAGGAATTACAGATGACTTATGTGGCCGTTAACACAAAGTACAAACACAAAGTGGCACTTCTCACTCAGCCCTCTTGCTAATCTTTCATTGGAAATCGTGTAGCCAGAGGCTCAGTTCAGTCTACTAGAAGAAAAGTTGAATATATTTTCCCTTCTGAACTTGCTGGGAGACCAAGTGCTGCATATAAATTGTGTAAAATTGAGCATGCTGCTGAAGCCATCCTTATTTTTTAATCAGAGTGCAGCCCAGGGAGGCACTCTGACTACTAGAGCATGTCCCGGTCATGGTCTCTGCCACCTAGGTAAAGATGACCGATATAGGCTGTCTTGACCACTGTTGTCTTCTGGTGTTAATGCAGAACCCATTTCTAATATCTGTTAATATGTGAATGCCCTGAAAATGAGTCTTTTGTTAAATATGTTATTTCTTGCTGCATAGGAAAGGTCATCTTGTACCAGAAGGATGTGGGGAGACAAAATTGCTAGAGACAAGAGAAATCTCAAGTTGAGGGGTAGGAAAAAAATACCATTTGGACCTGTCTGACGTTCAGTGCTCTGTATGATCTCATGCAATACTCTGGTGTAGATTATGGTTTTAATCACTCTTTTGTGGTCAGAGGGGTCATGCAGCTGTAAAGAGGCAGCATGCTCAGTCCCCCAGAAGGCAGAAGAGGATCAATAGCAATCTCTCTTCCACCCCTGTACCTCCTTGACTAAAACCTCACCTAATAGCAAATTCAGTAGCTCATATTCATCACCAGAACAACTCCACTGGCAATTAGACAGCATGATGGTAAAATGCCATAATACTTTTTCTAGTAGGCTGTGTCTAGACTGCATTCCTTTTCCGTAAAAGGGATGCAAATTAGACATATAGCAATTGCAAATGAAGCGGGGATTTTAACCCCTCCCCCCCCCGCTTCATTAGCATAAAAATGGCTGCCGCTTTTTTCCGGCTCGGAGCTTTGCCGGAAAAAAGCGCCAGTCTAGACGTGGATCTTTTGGAAAATAAAGCCTTTTCTGAAAGATCCCTCACAAAGAGAATTGTGGCTGCAAAGTTTGCTAATGTTGACATGACCTAAGAGGAAGGGTTGCAAAGCAGAGAGAGAATTGGGGTTGTTAATCCTCTGTCAAAGGATCCTCCCAAAGTGCACAAATCAGGCCAGACTTGTAACCTCTCATTTTTCCAATATAATTCACTATAGATATTTGCAGAATGTAAAGCACCCAGTGCTTTCCAAGGCACTGTATATTCCAAGTCTTCTGTTTTTTTTGGAAAGGGTTCAAATTTCTGGGTATGACCTTGTGTTATGTGAATACACATTGTCTGCCACTGGAGCCAAACTAGGTCAAACCAATTAACTGATTACGGTATCTTTTTTCTCACAAGACTTTTCCCTGGTTTTTAAAAAACAAAAAATTGGGGGAGAGGGTATTTGTGTTTCCAGCCCTGAATTGTTTTATGCAAGTCATAATAATCAGTTTGTAACAAAAACCTTGCAAAGCTTTCACTCCTGTATTTCAAAATAAATGCCATCTATGGTAGCTCAGCTTCATGTTGTTAAGCTCCTGTTTGCAATGGTATTAAAAACACAGAGTTTGCTAAAGCTTTTAAAAATCCTATCTTACAGCCACTTCAGTGAAGGCCAGTTGGGAGCCTGTTATGTATGGCCTTGTGGTTAAAAACTAGGACTGGGGCTCAGGAGATCAGTTGTTCTTTGCTGTGGAGTGGATTCTTTCCCTTTGGGAAAATCATTTAGGCCTTGTATGCACTAGACTTCCCCCCTAAAATTTCCCACTGGTGCAGCTAGCTATAGGACTAGTGCAGTGACGTGTTAGTGGCCACCAGTGTTCTAACCACTGTATTCATCCCTGCTCAGAAAATGTCCAGATGACACTATGGTAAAAACACCAGAGGCTTCCAGCATCTTCTTATGACAAGAAAGCTGGCTAGAAGGCCGGGCCCAGCGGGTAGCGATCAACAGCTCGATATCAGGATGGTGGTCGGTTTCTAGCGGAGTACCCCAAGGTTCGGTTCTAGGACCAGTTTTGTTCAATATCTTTATTAATGACCTGGATGAGGGGATGGATTGCACCCTCAGCAAGTTTGTAGATGACACTAAGCTAGGGGGAGAGGTAGATACACTTGAGGGCAGAGAGAGGATTAGACAGATTGGAGGATTGGGCCACAAGAAATCTGATGAGGTTCAACAAGGACAAGTGCAGAGTCCTGCACTTGGGACAGAAGAATCCCAAGCATTGTTACAGGCTGGGGACCAACCAGCTAAGTAGTAGTTCTGCAGAAAAGGACCTGGTGGTTACAGTGGATGAGAAGCTGGATATGAGTCAACAGTGTGCCCTTGTAGCCAAGAAGGCTAATGGCATATTAGGTTGCATTAAGAGGAGCATTGCCAGCAGATCCAGAGATGTCATTATTCCTTTTTATTCAGCTCTGGTGAGGCCACATCTGGATTATTGTGTCCCGTTCCAGTTTGAGAAGCAGCATTCTATCCCAGGCCCCACCTGGGCTGGGCTGGGGGAAACATTGCACAGGGGGAAAGGACATGGGTGGGTACTGGCATCTGTGCAGTGAGGTGGAGTTGGCTTGTTTGGGGTGTCCCTGACTTAACTTACTGCAGTCCTCTCTGTCTGGCTGGGTTGGAAGGAGGAGGGGAAAGCAGACTGCATGGGTGGGTGGATGCCAGGACATTTGCATGATTACATTTCAAATAAAGTTTACAGAGATGTTAGTGGCTTAAGGTAAGAAAGAAAAAGATTTTTGTAACAGAAATTTGGAGTGTTGCAAATATCTAAAACTGATCTTAATTATTTTTTAAATCCCGTGTTACTAATTAATACATGCTATATTGTATTGCATTAAGGCCAGATCTTTGCTATGTGGGAGAGTTCTGGCTCTTATGAGTCAAAAATAGACTCATAGACTTTAAGGTCAGAAGGGACCATTATGATCATCTAGTCTGACCCCCTGCACACTGCACAGGTGTGATGCTAGTTGTTTTGTAGGATGAAACCTTATTTTTTCAAGCTCGTTGTAACATGAATCTGTCTACAACCCTAAAACTATGTGTTAATTTGTTCTGGGGCTTCTACTTATATATGTGTGTGGGGGGGTGTTTTTTGTTTGTATTGGTGGTGCACATCCACACGCTACCTTAATATTGGTCTTGCACGTAAGAAACTTCAACCCGCCCAAAAGAAAATTCAAGCTGCCCTAGGACAGAAAATGTAGTTAGAGGGAACATTGTTGGTGATGAGCCAGAAATAACTCAGTTTGACTTCTGGATTCCAGAATGTGTTTGCAGAACTGACGGGGTTTATTTTTTTTAAGATGGTCAAGTTTTTATCTGTCATCAACAATCACAGAACACTGCTGTCATTTTAAGAGTCACTTTTCGAGTAAAGGTACACACTAGTATTTTGCAGTCCACTGCTATCCTAACTGGAACTGGTGAGTGTTAGCAACATCCTGGGCTAGCTCTGCTGTCTGAAGCAAGCCACCAGCTGTTGGGTTGAGCTGGCCTTTACCATCTTGCATAGTTTTTATCTTTGTTGCAAGATGTAACCATTATTATCTGTAACTAGTAGGTTTGTTCTGCTGGTAACATAGTACTTAATTTTTTAATGAAATGATTAATCATTTGCCTTATTCTAATCACAATTTGCTATATTTTAGGGAGTCCTCTCACCGAGCGTGGAGTAACAGCACCTAGTAGCTATGTGACTTTTGCAGTTGCCGATGCAGATGCTCCAATAGCCACTGCAATAATAGAAAATACTGACTCACCAGTTTGGGACTTTCAGCAACAAACAAGGTATGTAATGCCTTTCAAAGGTAGGCACTTTCATAGCAATGGTGTTTGGCAGTTAGTGGCCAGACACTGTATGGATTGATGCATTTAGCAGAGTGCTCCTCCAGTGACTGGACCTTCTATGTTATGATTTCTACAAGTTGTTTTATCACCATTCACAGTTTTATACAAGTTCCCTTGTGGTCCAGAAACAGCAGCTTTAATCAAGTAAACAGAGAGAGACTTTCTCTAGTCAAAGCATTAGGAGAATTGCTAAGCTTGTGGCAGCTAAAAATCCATGTTTGCATATCTTACAGTAGCTCTAATGCCTATAATGTCTGGATTGAGTTGTATGAGGGAAGGTATAGTCTGGGCTAAAATGCAGAACTAGGGGTCAAACCTATATTGTATTTCTGGCTGCACCCTAGATTTCTCATGGTATTAAGCAAGTCATTTAACTTCTCTGTGATTGTTTCTCCAACTGTAAATTGGAGCAGTAACGTTTTTCTTCCTCACAGGGCTGTCAGGAGGATTAATTCATTAATGTTAGAAAAGTTCTTGCACTTTCTCTTTATTATGTTTGTAGAGTGCCTAAAACAATACGGTCCTGGTCTGTTGCTGGGGTTCTTAGGCCACTGTACATTTAATAAAAATAATTTACACTAGTAAATCTGTGGTGAAAATGTCATGGTATCTACAAAGTTTGGAAGTCAGGTCTTCAAATTAAACCTGACACAGTTGTCATTAGGATTTTCTAAGCTGAAAGAAGTCAACTGTCATTAATTGATGAATAAAATATCTTTATGGTGTTGTAGCTGTGTCGATCCCAAGATATTAGAGAGAGAAGGTGGATGAGGTTGATTGGACCTACTTCTCCTACTGAGAGAGACAAGTTTACACAGAGCTTTCTGGGTAAATTCATCTTGCTCACCAACTGAAGTGGGTCAAATAAAAACTATTACCTCACACACATTGTGTCTCAATAACTAATATGTAGCATGTTAGGCACTAATTTGTTGGTCATAGACTGAGTGGAAATTACTCCAGTGATAGCACACAGGCAGGTCTGGCAGCTAGATAGTTTTTATATTGCAGAGACCAATCATTCAAACACTGATAGCTGCAGTTACAAGTTTATTTTCTAAAGTTATTTGTGCTCATAGCCAATCTTGAATACTAAAAGTATTCCACATGACCTGAAAATGCCTTGGTAAGTAAGGAATTTTGTGTTGTCACAATTTTTGGGAGGATTTGGGAGGTTTTTTGAAGAAATTAGGGTACAGTGTTTTAGGTGACCATCTTAGTCTTGATTAAAAGTTTGCTATCATAGTGTTTGATAGTATTTTCAGTTATCTTTTTTTCTCTGTTTTCACTATCCTAAAAAAAATTTAGAATAGGAGAGAAATAAAACTTATCCTACTCTTGGATAAGCAGAATACAAGCCCATGTGGCAGTAATTATGCACAGTGCACTGATTTCCCGCCTTTTTCCCCCACCTTACTCAGAGAATACTTTTCTTTAGGTAGGCAAAATGTTATTGAAATCCCAGAGAAAAGTTATTGAAATGCCTTGTTAGCTTCTGAAAAATGTTATTCTTCTCCATAACAGATTATGATTTTATTCTTAATAGGCTATCCAAAGAACTTCTGCTGGATCCGCAGCAAACTCTGGTCTTCAAAGTGTGGCATAAAGCAGGTAAACCACCATGATGCAACACCAAGAAGAATGCTTATCATACATCCCTGGCTTCTGTGCATGCAGTGGGTAGTTTGGTTCTTTCCAACAGAAGCAGCCCCATATGCAGGGGGCCTCACTCTTGAGATGCAGGTGGGAAATTAGCCCCAGCCAGCCAAGGCATGGGGGAGGGAGGCTCACGCAGCATGCCATTTCTGCCTTTCCCTCAGCTGGCTGCAGCACACTTACTTGGGAGATCAAAAGGGGTGCGTTTGCACCCTTGCAGTCCACATTTACAAAAAAAAGCACACACACTCCCACAGAAATTCCTGTGTACAGGCCTGAGAAGGAGATAAGAATTTCAAATACATTAGTGGACTCTGTTGGGATTATACTAGCTAATCCATCCCATTCATTTCCTGTCTTGCAAATGCCCTTGTAGCTGTGAGGAGCTTTTAGCTAGTTTTTACTTAAGTTGAGGTTTCAAATCTTGCTTCACACTCATTTTAAACTGATAGGCTGCGTCTAGATTGGCATGATTTTCCGGAAATGCTTTTAACGGAAAAGTTTTCCGTTAAAAGAATTTTTGGAATAGAGCGTCTTGATTGGCACGGACGCTCTTCCGCAAAAGTACTTTTTGCGGAAAACCGTCCGTGCCAATCTAGACGCGCTTTTCCGCAAAAAAGCCCCGATCGCCATTTTCGCGATCGGGGCTTTTTTGCGGAAAACAAATCAGAGCTGTCTACACTGGCCCTTTTGCACAAAAGCTTTGCGCAAAAGGGACTTTTGCCTGAACGGGAGCAGAATAGTATTTCTGCAAGAAGCACTGATTTCAGACAGTAGGAAGTCAGTGCTTTTGCAGAAATTCAAGTGGCCAGTGTAGACAGCTGGCAAGTTTTTCCGGAAAAGCGGCTGATTTTCCGGAAAAACTGGCCAGTCTAGACACAGCCATAGAATTTTACACAACAGATTTTCCTGAAGAGGGCAAAAGAATGTTCTGCTATCGCCTACACACCATCATCCAATGTCTCTTGCTGTCAGCAGAGGCAGTTATCATCCTATTAATTTATGGCATTCAATCCCATTTCTTCCCAGTGCCTTATTTTAGGCTTTTTCATAGACCTTCCCCATATCCTTAAGAAAGCATGGAAGGCCAGATTCTTACCAGCTCCTATAAGTGCCAGTCCCATCTTCAGTCAGCCTAAGAGCTCTAAACTCAGCAAACCACAAATCCTTACAAGTCCAAGCCATTCCAACAGGAGAAATCTTTGTGTAATATTCCCTGATGTACTTCTTACAGGCATTATTTAAAATAGAATCTGATTTGCTGATAAAGATTACAAGCCCTGTCAGAAGGTAGGCTACTTTTATTCTCTGCTACAGCTACTCATGGCTGGATCCTTTGCTAGTTATTACCAAATGTCACCAAATAATTTTATAACCATATGAATATATTTTTAAAATGAAGTTATAGCCAAAATTGCATTTATCAGGACAGAAGAAGGCCATAGGCCTTGTGCATAGCAACATAACTAAGTCTGTAAGTATAGGTAAAGTGGATACATCCTGTTTGTTGTTACAATGGTAGAGGTACTCACTGTCCCTATTATTCTTTGATCATGTAATTGTTAAACTAGATCCTCCATTGTTTAATTGCTACATAACAAATGCAAATTCAAAAAATATGCTGTGGTTTTGGGCAGTTAGCTGTATTTTACTTTATTTTTTCCAATTTCTGACTCAAAATACCAATTTTTAAAAATATATTAAAGTTTAGCTAACTAATTTTTGCCACAGAAACTTTTATTCTGAGTCTATAAGATGTCTATTAGTGTGATAGACTTCTGCTCTATTGTTTAAAAAAATCCATTAGCCATTGACACAATCTCTGTTGGAAGTTTTTTGCAAAAAGAACAACTTGAACATCTGGAGTAATCCAAACAATGTCTCCTTTTGTCTTTGCTGGTAGGATTGTTTGTTCCTGTACCTGCTGACATATGTGCAGGAGAGAGCAAACAAGCTATTGCAATAAACATAATAGTGTAACAGTGATCACACATAGGCATTTTAAAAATTCTTCGAAAATGAAAAGGGAATATTTTGGTAAATAAAAACAAACTAAATCCTTGATCCAGAGGAAGGTCATGGAGCTCTACAAATTGGCTTTAGGTTTTTTTGGTTGTTTTTTTTTTTTTGTCCAACTCTCTTGGTTTTCCGTTTCTTCCCCTGCTTTTTTATTTTTCCCTTAAACTGTTCAAGCTATCAGTGCCTCTTGCATCACTAGCCTTTCTGAAATCTTGGTTCATAAGTGTATAGGCCTTCGTGTAATATCAGAGGTGAAATGAAGGCATTGTCTGCGTAAGCATGAGTTAAGGCCTTCGGTTACTTTAAATCTTACACTGATCTAAGTGCTGGTAATATCAACAACTGCAGTAGCAATAATGAGTTTTAGCAAGTAAGGGAAAGAGAGGAGAACTGGTTGTAAAATGCATTTGTGATTTTTTTCAAGTCTAAACATGTCTCTAACTAATGACTAGAGATCTTGAACGTTAAGTTCGTGGGTATATTATTTGGTATTTTAAACCTATACTCATACCTCTACTTATTTCCTTAAATTTTTGGAAGCTCTGTGATTCCTTGGTAGACTGTTGCGGTGTCCTATAGCATCATACCAGCTGTTGCTACCTGGAGTGAAGTAGATATGCTCAGACCTACAACTTCCATATTGCTAACCAGCTGTGTTACTTGCAGCCTTAATACACTTTTGTATAAACAAATCATTTTTAGATGTTTTGGAACTGTGGCATTCTGAGTGATACTGTTAGCCCACAAGAGAATTAAATCTGGGATGGAGTAGGAAGGCTGGATTTTCTTTAGGACTGCAAGACCCCTATAGATGTACCTAGACTTTCTGCCAGGCAGAGAAAGGGTTTATAAGTGCAATAGCAGTTTTTGTGTAATCCTTAATACATTGGGTCCTTCACCTTATCTATTTTAATTTCTTTATTATTGCTGCTACTTTGAACAAGATAAATATTTAATAGAATAATTAACATTACTATTAAACTAGAGAGAAGGAGAATTATTATAGCCTCCAGCTGCCTCTCTAACTGTTCCTGTTGGATGTGCCCGCTCCCACTCAAAACCAATCTCTCCAGAACTGAATTCCTGTTTGGCAGTTTTTTGGTCTCTGTTCTCTATCACTGTCACCAGCTCAACTAATCTTCCTGTCTCCCAGGCTCATAGCTTTGGTTTAATCCTGGAATATATTCTCCTTCCCCTTTAAAAGCGATTTCTTCCTCCTCACCATAATCTGCACCTGTCCCGTCTCTCTGTCCCTAGCACTAAAACTGCATGGGTGGGCCCGGGTCACTTTCTTTTTCATTATTGTAACCTGCCTTCTGACCACGCTACTTATGTGCTCAGACTTTTACATTTTAGCCAAAATTCACTTTCTTCTCTGATCATTCCATTCATGTTGTTACCTCCTCATATGCCTTCCTTGTCTTTCTGTTTTTAGGAACATCATATTCAGGCTCTTTTGTCCTCAACTCTAAGGCTTTATGTAATCTTACTGCCACATAATGTCTCTGACATTTCTCCCTCCATTCATCCCTATGATGTTGTCTTATATTACAGCTTCTTCTTTTCCTTCTTCACCATCTTGGTTTCATGTCTGCACTCCTACTCCCTCCTGCATTAGAAGCATTTTCCCTTTTCTTATCCAGCAGAAAACCTGTCTCCTCCTTGAACCCTTCCTAAAATCCCACTTGTTAGGAGTATTATTTCTGCGCAGTTCTCAGATTCCATAATCCCTACTCTCTTTTTATCTGAACTTGTCCTTTACCTTTTAGATGTTCTCTGCTTTCGATCTGCTTTGAGTTTTGCTCTTTAAAGTTGTGTAAAGTTTCAGGACTGTTTGTTTGATTGTTTTAAAGTGTGCAGATGTTACACTTGCATGCCTTAGTTTTAACTGCCTGTTTTACACTTTTCTTTTCCCACAGAAGTTGAACGAGTGATAGGATTTGCAACCGTGGATCTCTCACCCCTTCTTTCTGGCTTCCAATTAGTCTGTGGGTGGTACAATATTACGGACTTAAGTGGACAATGCAGAGGGCAGATTAAAGTTGCTATTTCCCCTCTTGAAAGTATAATTCATCTCAAAGAAGTAAGGCAGGCAAGGATTCGAACCAAAGCACCAGGTTCATCAGTATGTACTCCAGATTCTTTCTATTCCCTAGTCTGGTTTAGTTGCTAATAACCCACAGTGAATTTTCTGGATTCACAAAATGAAAAATTAACTATATACAACAGATTGGCAGAAATGTGTAGTGGATTGAGCATGGAGCTACAAGTGTTGGAAATTCCTGAATTCTCGATTTTAAAATGTATTTATTTATTACAACATATTTACCTATAGACCAGATCCCCATTATTCTAGGAGTTTTATATCAGAGAAATACCTGCCTGACAGCTTGGAATGTAAGAGAAAGACACACCTGTATGCAGTTATTACATGTTACAATAAGATTACTATATACTAAAAACATAATTTTTCTCTCTTTTTCAGTTTTCCTATCTGTGTATTTGATAGCACTCTGTATATAGTCAGTTTTACTGTTTCCCCTGCATGATCATTTAATCAGTTTCCCCTATTGTTTGTGTGGATCTTTTTCACACAGCAACAGTGGGACCAGACTTTTTTTTTTTTTTTTTTTTTTTTTTTTTTTTTTTTTTTTTAAGATTTGTCTGTAAAATCATAAAAAATGGCAGGGGGACTTGGTGCTATAACTTGGCTTTTTATCTAATGTTTATAAAAACAGTTACAATTTTAAGTTTGCTTGTTCCCTTTGGTCAATGTTTGTAAAGTGGTTTGACAATATAAAGCAGTATACAACACTGAAGTGTATACTGTTGGTTAGTTCAGAGAAGTCTCACGTTTATTTATTCTTCTTGTGGCAGATTCCTGCCCACAGTCCTTTTTCCTTCGAAGCAAGGACCTTTTATACTGCATTTCCCAACTATGTTACAAGATACCCTGGACAACTGTTGAGTACTTCATCAAAGGATTTTACTACTCAGGAGCGGTAAGAAAACTGATAAAAGAATATCTCTGGAATAAAATAAGAAGAGTAAATATTTTTTTCGTAGCTTGAAAATTTTATCCCACACCTACCAGCCCAAATTCTGAGTCTACTGACCCAGATTAAATATACCTGTGATGCCACTCCTCTCGCTCCAGATCCATGCCCATGCGATTTAAGGAGTTAAAACACTTGTGTGCAGAACTTGTGTTTAATATTAAGATTGTCAATCAACTTTCTAATAAACATATTTTTGAGTGACTGTTCCAAAAGATGCTAATCTCCTCATGTCCTGATAACCACTCCTTGCCACAACGTCACAGCCTGTCTCCATTGGGGCACCCTGCTGCTTCTTTCACTCCCAGTACCCTGCCCAGATATAATGTAATATCACTGCCAATACTGGCTGTTGTTTTCCTCTGCTCTGCTTAGTGGGATTTGGGGAAGAGATGCGTGTGTATGATATCCCTGTGTATTTTGTCGTATTTCTTTTTGTGGTTACCAAATAAGGGGTGGAGAGGTATGCCCATATTGCACATCCCTGAGACCAGCTTTGATAAATACCCTGCAGTAGTTTCTGCCTACTCTTATTGAAAACAAGTGCTTATGGGAGCATCGTTTTTGTTCATTGCTGACAGTAATAGTAACTACAGCTCAAATGAGCAATATGTGCAAAAGATAATTAGTTCGTGGCTTGTTTGGAGTGTGTGGAAGTTAATCCTTCTACATAAAACCTAGAAGCAGTTAGGCAATATTTTATTAGTTCTGTGTGTTAAAGTTTGCAAAGAACATCAGCACTAGCATATAGTGTTCTTTCTTCATCTGAACAATCGGTAGTTCGGCTCCAGACCAGTCATTGTAAACTGGCACTTCTGTACTTTGGCTGGCTGCAACTTCTGTGTTAAAATGGAGGGTGCCTGCAATCTACTCTGTTATAATGCAAATTGGGTGCAGTTCTTTGGCTCTCTGTAAATTACTAGTGTTATTTTTGCCAAATTGTATATGCTCTGGCTTAATCCAGTAACACTTTTTTAATAATGCAGAAGGTGTGTTTTTAACAAGCTTTGATATTTTTAATTGGCAGATCTTTAATTGGTAGAGGTATCATTCTGGTGCGTGCTTATAAATATGTACCCATTTTTAGCAGAATTAGTCCCACGGAGACATGGACACCTCGTCATGAAGAGCACATGCAAAATGTCCGCAGATTTCATGAATCCCTGCAGCAGGTGGAAGGGAATGCACAAAAGGCTGGAAGAGTAGATTCCCTATCACATTCATCACGTACTTCACTTCTAAGTGCTCTGAGGTAAAGCAAACCCATGGTTCCCAATGTGGTATATGGATTAGATTCAGTATATCTTGAAATTCTGCAATTCTTGCAACCTTTAAAATAAACTAAAATAAATATAGTAATCTTATGAAACTGAGTGTTGGTGGTATAGTAGTGTAATATAATAGCAATACTAAAACAAGACTAGATTAATGAGGATTGGTACAGGTTAGATTTGAGGAGCTTCAGCAGAGCTGAGAAGCCCCAGGACTGGAATAGCAGCAGTGTTTGTTAATCAAGACTGAATACTTAGCACTAGCCATCTCTATCACCTGTAACTTAATTTATTCTGTTAGGGTATGTCTACACTTGCACCCTAGTTCGAACTAGGGATACAAATATAGGCATTTGGATTTAAATTTCCCACACTTCATTAGCATGATCTCGCCAGCGCGCTAGTTCAAATCACAGCTGATTCAAACCAGGAAGTGCACGCCGGGACATGGTAGTTTGAACCAAAGCCCTTGGTTCAAACTAACGTTACTCCTCATTTTTGTGTGCCGGCGAGATCATGCTAATGAAGTGCAGGATATTTAAATCCCCGTTTCATTAGCAATTTCGAATGCCTGCATTTGCATCCCTAGTTCGAACTAGGGTGCAAGTGTAGACATACCCTTACAAAGCTGTTTGAGAGGAAAACGAACAAACCTTGTAAACATTTTGATCACACACACATTTCAAAGCATGTAATGAGTTTCCCTTTGTTCTTTTCCTGTTTGGCACAGAGACAATCATTTCTAGGCTGGGATCTTATGAATGAAATTTTTGGCTGGACAATAGTTTTGTAGTCTAGTTCTAAACCTTAGGAAAAGGTTAATTAGATGAGTATTTATGTATTATTAATCCTTATGTTCTCTTGCATGGCTTCCAGAAAAAACTTGACTGAACTAGATGAGATTCAGAGATACTTCAATCAGAAATTAACCGGCTCTTTCCCTACCATTGACTGTGGCAGCACATCAAAGCAGGATGGGGATTGCCTAGAGTTTAGGACCAGAACGGTAGATCCTGATAGACACCATCTTTTGGAAAAATCCAGTCACTTGGTGTCTCAAGTCAGCATGCTGATAAATGGTAAGAAGTTACCTGGTTTGGAATACTTTACCAAAAGCTACAGAGATTGGGTAATCCCTTATTTTAAGTCCCCACTTCTAGCTCCCAAACTCCTTAAAGATAAGAAAAAATTGCATCAGAAGACCAACCTCTAACAGACAAATAATTGATGTTTGTCCCTGGGGAAGTTGATCCATTTTTTAGTGGCTGTGTCGAAGTTTTAGCTGACAAGCCTAGTAAGTAAAATGTGTAAATATAGCAATAGAAAGGTGGGATTAAGTAGTAGTTTGTGATTGGTTTCTATCCTGTTAGTTACATTCTAGCCTACCTAAATTTCTCCATGTAATTCCACATTTATCTGTTTGTTCTTCACTAGTGTAGAAGGAAGAACAGCAAAATAGAGAATAGATTTCAGGAAGGCAGATTTTAGTAAACTCAGAGAGCTGGTAGGTAAGTCCCATGGGAAGCAAGACTAAGAGGAAAAACAACTGAAGAGAGTTGGCAGGTTTTCAAAGGGACATTATTAAGGGTTCAAAAGCAAACTATTCTGCTATGTAGGAAGATAAAAGTATGGCAAAAGACTGCCTTGGCTTAACCAGGAGATCTTGCATGATCTAAAAATCAAAAAGGAGATCAAATTACAAAGGATGAATATAAGCAAACTACACAGGTATGCAGGGGCAAGATTAGATCGGCAAAGGCACAAAACGAGCTCAAACTAGCTACAGACATAAAAGGGTAACAAGAAGACATTCTATAAACATATTAGAAGCAAGAAGACGACCAAGGACAGGGTAGGCCCACTGCTCAGTGAAGAGGGAGAAACAATAACAGGAAACTTGGAAATGGCAGAGGTGCTTAATGACTTCTTTGTTTCAGTCTTCACCAAGAAGTCTCATGATGAAGGAATGCCTAACATAGTGAAAACTAGTAGAAATGGGGTAGGTTTAGAAGATAAAATAAAATAAAAAACCAAGTTTAAAATTACTTAGAAAAGTTAGATGTCTGCAAGTCACCAGGGCCTGATGAAATGCATCCTGGAATATTCAAGGAGCTGATAGAGGAGGTATCTGAGCCTTTAGCTATCATCTTTGAAAAATCATGGAAGACAGGAGAGATTCTTACACTGCCCATCTATAAAAAGGGAAATAAGAACAACCCAGGAAACTACAGAGCAGTCAGTTTAACTTCTGTGCCAAGAAAGATAATGGAGTGAGTAATTAAGGAATTCATCTGCAAATATCTGGATGAAAATAAGGTGATGATAACAACCAGCATGGATTTGTAAAGAACAAATCATGTCAAACTAATCTTATAGTTTTCTTGGATAGCATAACAAGCCTTGTGGATAAGGGAGAAGCAGTGGACGCAATATACCTAGACATTAGTAAGGCATTTGATACAATCTTGCATGGTTGTCTTATCAATAAACTAGGGAAATACAACTTAGATGGGAATACAATAAGGTGGGTGCATAACCGGCTGGATAACCGTTCTCAGACAGTAATTATTAACGGTGCACAATCATGCTGAAAGGGCATAACAAGTGGGGTTCTGCAGGGGTCAATTTGGGGACCAGTTCTGTTCAATGTCTTCTTTAATGATTTAGATATTGGCATAGAGAGTATGCTTATTAAGTTTGCAGATGATACGAAGCTAGGAGGGGTTGCGACTGCTTTGGAGGATAGGGTCATAATTCAAAATGATCTGGACAAACTAGAGAAATGGTCTGAGGTAAATCGGATGAAGTTCAATAAGAACAAATGCAAAGTACTCCACTTAGGAAGGAACAATCAGTTTCACACATACAGAATGGGAAGGAGTCCTGCAGAAAGGGATCTAGGGATCATAGTGGACTACAGAATGACCGTGTTGCAAAAAAAGCAAACCTGATACTGGGTTAACAGGAGCGTTGTGAGCAAGACATGAGAAGTCATTCTTCTGCTCTAATCTGCACTGATAAGACCTCAAATGGAGTATTGTGTTCAGTTCTGGGTACTCCATTTCAAGAAAGATGTGGAGAAATTGGAGAGGGTCCAGAGCAGAGCAACAAGAATGATTAAAGGTCTAAAGAATATGAGTTATGAGGGAAGACTGAAAGAATTGGGCTTGTTTAGTTTGGAAAGGAGAAGATTGAGAGGGTTTTTCAAGTATTTAAAATGGGACGGAGAAAGAGGGCAGAGACAAATTGTTCTCCTTGGCCTCTGAGGATAGGACAAGAAGCAATGGGCTTAAGCTGAAGCAAAGGAGATTTAGGTTGAACATTAGGAAAAACTTCCTATCAGGGTGGTTAAACACTGGAATAAATTACCTAGGGAGATTGTGGAATCTCCATCTCGGGAGATATTCAGGAGCAGGTTAGATAGACATCTGTCAGGGATGATCTAGATCATAGGTTTTCCAAAACTGGAGGGTGCACCCCCCTGGGGGGGGCATGAAGAAATTTCGGAGGTGGGGGGGTCGTCAACCCAGTCCTCCCTCCCCCCAACAGCTTGGTCTATCCGGTAAAAAAAATTCAGAAAATACCATGTGAAATGTCCGGTATTTTCTGGTTTTCCTGGCTCGAGCATCCGCTGGAAAACAGATCGCAGGTCAGGGTAGAGCGTCCTGGGCAGACTTCAAAATGGCCACCTTAAAAGGACAATGTCTGTTCTGCTCTTAAAAGGGCAACTTTTTTTTTTCTACAACTTTTCCACCTTTTGTTTTACACTAGTCCCAGGAATTAAAAGCACTGCAACTGGTTTTCTGCCCCGGTCAGTTCCTTTTTTTTTTTTTTTTAATCAACAAGTTTTGCTGCTTTTTGGGGGGAATGAGGGTTTCTCAAAAATCAAAAAGCGGGCGTGATGCCAAAAAGTTTGGGAACCACTGATCTAGATGGTACTTGCTCCTATTGTGAGGGTAGGGGACTGGACTCAGTGACCTCTCAAAGTCCCTTCTAGTTCTAGTATTCTATGATTCAGGTGGTGCTGATAAACCTTGTGCCACATTATCTACAGGAGTGGATGTGTTGCAGTAGTGAGTCAAGTGAAATATTTTGCCGTATACTTAATGCCTCCCCTTGGCACTAGCCTTGCTACTCTTTGCCGTTAATTTAATATTAACCTAATCATCTGTGACCATTCTGATCCAGCTCCAGTACATCGTGATTAGCAAGGTGGCTGGTAATCCCAAGTGTCTGTTGTGCTATTTTATAATAAAGTAGTGAGTAGAAGAAAGCAGTATATTCACCTGTCTCCCCTTTAGAATTGGTACTGTGCCTCCATCTCCTGTGTCATCGGGCCATTCCTTCTGGTATACAGTGTATCATCTTGATCTTGACACCACATATTCCTATTCTATAGGCTTTGCCGTCATTATCCTGCTCATCTCAGTGCATGTTTTCTTTGCTTCTTGCCCTCTCTCCTCCATATATCTATCTCAGACTCTCTTTTTACCTTTTTCCCCAGTGCCTCCACCTACTGTCCAGCCTCTCTAAATCTTTCTTTAATTGCGTTGTCTGTCTCCAAAGGCGTTAATTTGACATTTAACCTGGTGGTGAGTTCGCTAAGTAGTAGTGGTCTAATTTGAAAAAGATTTTGATGAAATCAAATACATAGGATCTAGAAACTAAAACTAGATTTCCTTATTATTAAAATAAATTGTAAATGGCCAGGCCATGGCTGTATCACAGGAGGTTATTTATATTTAAACTCCTAAGTCAATCAACCTTTCCTTTCCCCTGCTTCCTACATTATTTAGGTGACACATGCAAGTTTCCTTTCTAATTATTTAAATATATTTATCTTTTGTAACTTCTCAACTGTAAAAAAAAAAAAAAAAAAAATCAACGTTCTTATACCTTTCAGTTGGTAAGAAGAATTAATTGGCAATCATCTTAAGTGGGTTCTCATTTGATTTTTTTAATATAGAAATAGGTAGAAGTATGCAGATCACACTCTTTTTTTCCCATCTTCTGCTTCTGGCCACTGTAGGATTGTGAATTTTGTCTAGACTGGTTTTAAATGTCCCAGCAACGAAGGCTGTTCATTTTCTCTTGGGGACAGTTCTGTTAAAAGGTCTCCCAAGTTGGTGAGTAAAAAAAAATGAGGAAGCCTTTCCCCATAGTCAACTTTTCTGTTCCTCAATTTCATTACACTACTTTTTGATATTTTGCCCTATGACACACTTTTTGATATTTTGCCCTATGAAATTCCTTAACTTTCTCAGCATTTGTGCTTTTCTGACACTTGTGAAGTATTATCAAGTGCCATCTCCTTGCCACTGTCTCTTTGCCACGGCTTTACATCTTTAGTTTTTAATCATTTGTGGCATATGTGGTTATTCACAAGTAGTGCAGCTATTGATGAGAATTGATGTACTGATTCTGTTTATCATCAATCAGATTTGCAGACTGTAACAAAAAATACCAAAGACTCTTCAGATATGTTTCAAGAGAACAGCAATAATTCAGGCACTAAACATGCCCATCATGTTATACCGGATCAAAAGGTGGGAGCAGTAAAAATTGAGATGCACCAAGACCAACCAAGAATGGAATCGCCAAGTGTCCATGTAGATAAACCACCTTTATTCCCCCTGGGAAGGTCTGCATTGGAGAGAGGTATGCTGTATGAATTTCTAGACCAAGCAGTCACTGAAAATGAGCATCCTTTGTCACTGCACCACATCCAAACGGAGGAGGATACACATGCCATCGGGTCCAACAGTGATGAAGAGTATGAAGAGGATGTCATAGAACCAAGGACTCTAAATGAAATAACTACTGTAACGGACAAAACCAGTCCCTGGTCCAGCATTGTATCTGAAGGGGAGCAGGACCCTGACAGCCAGCCAGTAGATTTGAGAAATGAGGACCACTACTCAGTGGTTACTGAATGCTTACCAAGAGGGGAGAGTATAAGAAGTAGCTCTTTGTTCAGTATTCTAGAGGACAACCACCCAAGTATGCCCAGCAGTTCTAGATCCTGTGCCAGTCCCTATATTGAAGAGAATGCTGCATGTCTAGTGAGAAAAGACCTTGAAGGTCTAAATAGTGGTGATGGAACAACCAATTCAGAGCTGTTTCAGCCTAAGCAGTTCTTCAAAATGCATCAATCAGATGTTGGGTTATTAGAAAAAGAGAATGTCAATCAGAATGGAACAGGTGAAGCCCACAAAGCAGAACAAGATAAAGAGTTTCATGCAGCATCTGGAGAGCTATGTGATTTACCAGGCAGTGGAGATTTTGCTGTGGCCAAGTCCATTGCTGTAGAAAGAAAGGAAAAAAGTAGTGAGGATTTAGATGCAGACTATCAAGGTGAGGAAGGAAGTGAGTCTGATGAAGGGATGAATATTCAGAGTCTATCTGCACAATCAGGGTCCACAGCAGATAGCGGGAGCTGCTCTGATGAGCACCATGAAGATCTGCCTGAAGAGTCAGAAAAACCTGTGAAATCTAGTATTGTGTTGTATCCTTTTTGTCTCTTTCAGCAAGTGTAATTTGCATGCTCAAATATATTGAGTGATTCTCTGAGAATGTAATTGGTGATCACCATTGTGATTGGGTTATATTTAAGCGCCTGCTGGTGTAAAACTTAATAGGCAAGTATTCAACCTAACCACAGTGTTAACGCTGAATGGGAACTGATGTATACCGGAACGTGAACACAGGAATCCCATATTGATCTGTTGCTTGTAAGCAAATTAGTGTGTTAGTTAACAGGAGTTTTAGTCCATGTTAATAAAAAACTTAAGTTTCAATTACAGTTGGCAATAAATACGTGAACAATTCCACCCCCACCTGCCTCAACTCCTCCCACTGAAGAGTATCTTCCCAAATACTACATGAAGCAAACTACTTGCAGATTTCTTTAATGGGAAAATTGTGTCTTGAATAATTCTGTTGTGCATAGATTTAACAATAGTCCCCTAATTAAGGGTCATTTTACAAACAGCATGTGTTGTAATGCTGGAGCACAATTGAATGGATTAAGGGCACAATTTTACTTCTAACTTATGTTACTTTTGGAAGTGTGAACATTATGATGTAATTCAAATTTAGTAGTATTAAAGCCAGTGACCCTTTGTGTTCTGATCCCAAGAGACTTCACAACTTGGGCCTGGCTGTTGTTTGAATGGGAGAGCTCCAACAAATACCTAGAAGCTGTAGGAAATGGGGAATCAGTATGTAGCATTCTTTCCTCTTAAACCAGAATACATGGCCAAGCAGCATACTAGAAAGCATTGTTCTGCTGTCAGTCAGATGATAGGTAACAGGATTCCAGACCATCTATGGCCATTAGTTGCCAGGACACTTTGTGTAAGGGTTAGGCATATTAATCTTGGTGCCTTGATCACATTTCATTCTAACTAATTACATCCTGCCAATTTGGTTTTTTCCTTACAGCTCAAACTGAAAGCTATTTTTCACCTCTTGCCAGCAATTGTAATGTTGATGTATGCTATTGCAGCTGCCATGTTAACTTTATTTTAAAAGAGACTTCAATAACGCTTTAATTTAAGAGTTGCCACATTTCAGTAATGGTCAAAGTAATACCTGTATTTCATACATCACTTTTTGTAAAGCATGTTGCATTTGTTTCAGGATAAGGCTTTACAGGAGTGTCATACTGTGTCATCATCTGTGGAGCTATGCAGCAGAGCTGAATGATATAATGTTCAGAGTCTAAAAATAAATAGGATTATTTAGAAATCATAGATCCTTTAGAGCAGCTTTCATGGAACTCCAAATGCATAACTACAGAGTTTTCTATAATTGTACGTACTACAAGGTGTTATTACTTAACAGCTCTGTTCAGACGAGATCCTATTGTTGTTCCTAACTTCTTTCTTCCACCCCAACATTTGGAAGTCTCCCTGAGAATGCTCAATATTTCTTCTTCTTCTTCTTCTTGTCCATCTGCTACAGCTAATAAAGTAAGTATGGTGAACGCTTTTAATCTTTTACTGTTGTATCTAAATTATATCATTCCTCTCAGACAAAATGTTAAATGGAAGTTCCTTCTTCCATCCTTTGGCTTCTAAGTTTTACATAAAAGTTCCCATACCAGTTCTCAAAAAGGGTAGGTATGAACTTTGTTCATGATGTGAACCAGTGAAACCAGTTTCCAGTATTCAGGGCTGTGTTGGCTATAGTATTCCAGCATGTATAGTAGCAGCTATATTTGCTTATGTAGTCATTGGATCTGATTCTCCTGTCACACTGGGGCAAGCCAGGAATAATTCCATTGAAGTCTATAAGATCTGCAGGTGGTCAGCACTTTTCTGTGCCTTAGTAAAAATTTAAGTGTCTAACTTTAAATACCCATCTCTGAACATTTTATCTATAATTACTGCTAACATAATCATACCGCTTAGGTCAAGGGACTCTTGGCTCAACAGGTGTGTTTACAGCAGAGTGCTGTTCTGATCTGCAAGTGTCAGATGGTAGTTCTTCAACTGGCATGGAGGAATCAGTAGAATCTCAGAAGTATTCATAAATCATACAATAAGTTTATTGGGTGCTTTTGCTCTGTGTTAAAAATTCTGTTACAATACTATATTTGCTTCCAGTGTTCTGCTCTGTGGGGGAATAGGGACATTATTACTTTCAGGAAGCTTAAGGGGGTTATTTTTTTAAGGGCACTAAACACTGTTTGCATCTAACAATGAACACAGGAAATCAGTGTTTGTTTCACTGGTGCAGATCTTGGTACTGTAACAGCTGGGCTATTTGCTACCACTCCCCACAGAAGTAATGTGTTCACTCCGCACCCTTTGACCTATGGAAACAAATGCTGTACAGAACATTTACGTAACAAGGAACATCTCGCTCAGGTAAACAGAATAAAAACAGGCAGAACCTAATGGCCTTGAAGTAATGAACTACCTGAAATTAGCAAACATGTTTATAGTATTGTCACTAAACTTGTGATTTGCTGATTTAAGTATTTTTTCTGAATTTTTCTTTCTTTATGTTAGCCAAATTGTGTCTCATTTTTAGGAATAAAATTCTCTTTGCCAGTGCTACAAACGTTGTTTTCCATGAAGTAATTAAAAATTTGACTCCTCTGAAGCTTGCAGATGTTTTTAGCAGTCAGGGATATCCCTTGATTTGACTTTCCATTTCTGTAATTAATAAATTAAATGCAAGCTGTTAGCATTCTGCTACATGCTCTTCTTTTTAATCTACAGAGTAATTCATTCCTGATCATCATATAAATAAATATCAGAGGAACATTTCAGTCATAGGATGTTTCAAGGACTCAAACATTAGAGCTTGTTTGTAATGAATAGGCATATTAATTCCCCTTATTGTTTATCAAGATATGGTTTTGTGTTGTGTGTGCATATTCTGCATGAAACTTGGAAGAATCTTAATGATATTCTGCTCAGAATCCATTCTCAAAACTCTCTAATTTCACTTAGAACTGGATCAGAGATTAGCAGTGAAAAGCTATCTCAAAAAGAACTACTCTTTAACAGTCTGTGTTCACTGCAGAATAAGTCTGGTATTGCTCCTAACCCCTCTCCTATCCAAATATACAGTCTCTCACCCCATTCTGAAGTTGTTTTAAAGGCTGGCGGGGGACGCACTGCTGCTGGTAACCCACCATTTTGCAGTGAGGATGCAAGCTAAATCACTTGAATGCTGTTGATGCTCCAGTGCCTTCCCACAAATACCCTTATTTGCCCAGATGGACAAACAAGTTGTTCCAGGAAAGACTCAGTGGTTCACATTGAGCTCTCCTGGGAAATGCTGGGTGCAAATCAGATAGGGCTGAGGGGATTCCTCTCTTCACAAGATCAGTAAAGCTCTGCAAATTCATGGATATCTGCAGCTCAATTTTGTGGATGTGGATACAAATGTTGTACTTGGAACCCTGCAAATTTGCAGATACCTCCTTTATATCTGTAGGTATTCGCATGCACGGATGTGAGTGAGGATATTTGTGGCTCATTTTTACAGATACAGATGTGGATACAAATTTTGCATCCATGCAGGGCTCTAAGGATTAGACCTTAAGGCAGTAAATTCCTCAGGGGAATGTCATTGGTAATTTAAAAATACATAGAAAGATATCCCCATCTATTACTTCATAAATAAAAAACCCTATTGTTTGAATCTCCTCTCTATCCAGCTACTAAATGAGTAGTTCGTTAGAACATAGACACTTAACCCTGACTGAGTCCTTTCAGGCTCTGCCATTATAGAAATGATGAATAATAATAATTAGAAAGGGTATTAACCAAATAGTCTTGGATTAATAACTTTTCTCACTTGAAACAGTTATTCCAGGAGTATTTTATTATTGGCATTAACAGTTGTATTTCTCAGTGGGGCCCACAGGCTCACCGGGCCTTTAGGCAAAATGCGGGGGAGGGTGGCTCTGCACTTCCAGACATGCTTTGGGCAGAAGGGGCAGGGTTACCCAGAGTGTGCTGGGCTGCCTCCCAGTAGCCTTCAAAGCCCCCAGAGAGAGGGGCCTGGGACTCCAGCTCTTTTGAATCGCCAGGTCCCTGGGCAGTTAAAAAAAACAAATTAAAAAAAAATTGTCCTCTTTACTCCCCCTCTAACCCTCCCCTCCCTCAGCTGGCCTGATATTTCTATATTGCAATAAGCGTGCAGGCTTCAGCTGATTATTCTCAATGCTATATAATCACTTAGCAACAAAAGACCCCTCCCCACAGAACTCACAATCTAGTCAACCAAGAAAAAGGTTTGCGGAAAAGGAGTATTAAACCCATTTTACAGTTTGGGGAGAGAAAGTGAATTGCACAGAGTTGTACAGAAAGTCAGTGGCAGAGATAGGAACTAAACCCAGTTATTTTTCTGGAATCGGGCAACATTTATAAAATATTTACTGTAGGGCAGTGGCTTTCAAAGTTGGGTTGAGGGCCCACCAAGGTAAGCTGCTGACAGGCTCACAACACTTATCATAGAATCATAGAATCATAGGACTGGAAGGGACCTCGAGAGGTCATCGAGTCCAGCCCCCTGCCCTCAAGGCAGGATCAAGCTCCGTCTACACCATCCCTGACAGATGTCTATCTAACCTGTTCTTAAATATCTCCAGAGAGGGAGATTCCACCACCTCCCTTGGCAATTTATTCCAATATTTGACCACCCTGACAGTTAGGAATTTTTTCCTAATGTCCAATCTAAACCTCCCCTGCTGCACTTTAAGCCCATTACTCCTTGTCCTGTCCTCAGAAACCAAGAGGAACAAATTTTCTCCTTCCTCCTTGTGACACCCTTTTAGATATTTGAAAGCCGCTATCATGTCCCCCCTTAATCTTCTTTTTTCCAAACTAAACAAGCCCAGTTCATGAAGCCTGGCTTCATAGGTCATGTTCTCTAAACCTTTAATCATTCTTGTCGCTCTTCTCTGTACCCTTTCCAATTTCTCCACATCTTTCTTGAAATGTGGCGCCCAGAACTGGACACAGTACTCCAGCTGAGGCCTAACTAGTGCAGAGTAGAGCGGCAGAATGACTTCACGAGTTTTGCTTACAACACACCTGTTAATACAACCTAGAATCATATTTGCTTTTTTTGCAACAGCATCACACTGTTGACTCATATTCAACTTGTGGTCCACTATGACCCCTAGATCCCTTTCTGCCATGCTCCTTCCTAGACAGTCGCTTCCCATCTTGTATGTATGGAACTGATTGTTCCTTCCTAAGTGGAGCACTTTGCATTTCTCTCTATTAAACCTCATCCTGTTTACCTCCGACCATTTCTCTAACTTGCTAAGGTCATTCTGAATTATGTCCCTATCCTCCAAAGAAGTCGCAACCCCACCCAGTTTGGTATCATCTGCAAACTTAATAAGCGTACTCTCTATCCCAATATCTACATCATTGATGAAGATATTGAACAGTATGGGTCCCAAAACAGACCCTTGAGGAACTCCACTTGTTATCCCTTTCCAGCAGGATTTAGAACCGTTAACAACCACTCTCTGACTACGGTTATCCAGCCAATTATGCACCCACCTTATCGTGGCCCTATCTAAGTTATATTTGCCTAGTTTATCAATAAGAATATCATGCGAGACCGTATCAAATGCCTTACTAAAGTCTAGGTATAGACTTAAGTAAACAAAGTGTCTGTAGCCAAGGAGCCTCGCAGCTCCCATTGACTAGTTTCTTTAACAGGGAGGATATCAGGTTTATACCATAGAATGTTGGTTGAAGTTTTTAAATGAGGAGTAAAATATACGTTTCTTAGAGAATGTATTTAGCTAGCTTAGTATTTTTCTCAGATTTCCAAAGTCCTGACCCAGTGTTTCTACTCCTACATTTTCCAAACTTTTATCATTTAGTACAAATTTGGGCTCTTAAACATATGAAGGTCCTTGCAGTTAGCAGTAGAGGAAGTACAGTGCAAGTTCAGAACTTGTGAACAGCCTGGGTAAAAACAAACACAATCCAAAGAGTGTGACTAGCCCTCTAGGAATTTGGAATCGGTATAATTAATTCAGTAAGGGATACTTAGGTGGTAGCATGGACTTGTACAGTATGTGGCATGTTTTACAAAATGAATTAATACTGTTTTCTAAATGTGGGTTGAATTCATCTAAAGGTAATTGCGACATTAGAAACAAAGTGGCTTCTGCGTTTTGTGCATACTTGATTTAATATTTAACATTTTTCAATTCTAGGTTTATCTTAATTTTTTTTCATATTCAGCAAACTTCAGATACACAAATCTGAGCTGCAGCTACGGCGCTCTACTGAAGATCAACATGCACATACACACATGTACACACACCCCACCTCTACCTTTTTCTCACATGGACAAATACCCCTTACCAACTTCTGAATAGCTTCTGCCTTCTGTTCCCCCTGAGGGAGCCCACCTTGAGCCACTTGCTTTTTGCTCAGAATAGTGGTGCAGGGGAGTAGATGAGCAAAGTGGGGGACTTGACTGTCAACATGGAAGGAGGCACATGCACTTTAGGAAGAGCTCATCCCAGGACAAGTTTTTGATCTTTACTGAGTAAAGGCTGCAGTTCAGGTTTCAGCCTTCTTCCGCTCTGTCCCAACATAGTATGAACTGATCGATGTCATAGGTGGAGGTGAAAGTGGGCCAGTACAGCATATGGATAAGTGGCTGCCGATACCGGCCTACACACAGCTGATGTTAAAGCACTGCTGTAAATTTAACGTCACTGCTCCTTTTGCAAGCCACCCTGACTGCTGACTTGGGGGGGGGGGGGGCCGAGAGGGGCAGTGACATTAAACTGCTGCCACAATAGCACTGCCAGGTCCTACCAGCAGGGCCCCCAACGGGCAGGACAAAAGGGGTAGCTGCCCTGGGATTTGGCAGTTTAAAAGGGCTGAAGGGCCAGCTGGGGGAGGCTGGCCAGGGTGAAAGGAAGGATATGAAAAAAGGTTTCAAAACTCTAACCATGTAACAGTTAAAAATCCTAGCGATTACACAGTTAACCATTTTTGTCTGAGTGGGACTAAAGAGGGAAGGGAAGGTGGGGGGGAAGTCAATAAGGAAAAGTTATTTACTTGTTCCAATAATATAAGAACTAGTGGCCACCAAATGAAACTAATGGGCAGCAGGTTTAAAACAAATAAAAGGAGTTCATCTTCATACAGCACATAGTCAATCTGTGGAACTCCTTGCCTGAGGAGGTTGTGAAGGCTAGGACTATAACAGGGTTTAAAAGAGAACTAGATAAATTCATGGAGGTTAGGTCCATAAATGGCTATTAGCAGGGCTTGACGATCGTGACGAAAACTACTCACCAGGCCCGCACTACGCATGCGTGAACCACCGGTAAACAGGGCGACCGGCTGAAATCTACTCGCCATGGGCGAGTAGATAAGCGGATTTGTCGAGCCCTGGCTATTCGCCAGTATAGATAAGGAATGGTGTCCCTAGCCTCTGTTTGTCAGAGGGTGGAGATGGATGGCAGGAGAGAGATCGCTTGATCAGTACCTGTTCGATTTACTCCTTCTGGGACACCTGGCACTGGCCACTGTCGGCAGACAGGGTACTGGGCTGGATGGACCTTTGGTCTGACCCAGTATGGCCATTCTTATGTTCTTAAGAACTGTTTTCACTCCTCTATTAATGGAAGAGTGTGAACCAGCTGCCAAACTCACTGAACCCAGCGTACGTCATGTTTTCAGAGTTCTCTCTTATCCAGAACTCTGACATTTAAATAGTCTGAGCTGCCAGGTTTGAATAAAATGTTCATAGAGCTGTTCACTTGACGTCTATCCCTGGCAACAGTCATTACATAATCCTGAGTTCATCTGCAGGGTCCTAGCAAATCAGGCCAGTTCTATCAGAGGAAAATCAAACCATGATCTTTTTATACATGAGTCTCTTTTCTCCTACTATCTTGAAAATTAAAGTGTCCACTAATAAGGCTGTGCCTCAGGTTCTCACAGGTCACGTGTGATTTTATTGGCTCAAACATCTAGAAAGAGGAAACCAGGGCAGGTGTCACCCAACATTCAGGCCATGAACTTAACTGGCACAGGCAGTTTCTCTGGCCAGGAATGGAGTAAACATGATGTGGTTTCAAGTGTATGCTCTGGAAACTATGCAGGAGGATAAAATTATTTTTAAAGGGGACTCATAATTTTGATGTTATAAAAGTACATACCTCATCTATATGCCTGTTATCCCAGAGAGTTCCATGAAGTTAAACCACCCTGCTTAATCTAATACTTAAACTTGCAGTTTACTGTCAGTTGAGAACATCTTTTCTGAGTCCTTCGTTTCTTAGGATTTGAGTCAGATCTGCAGACATATAGCCACAGAAATGGGACTTCTTCATCCGAGAGTCGCAGTAGTAGCCTCTGCACCAAAACTGTACCTATGACAGAATGTATATATCTGATGCATCTCAGAAAGGGCAAAATGTGACCAAAATGTGGGGAGAGTGTTTTGCCCTGTCCAGCAGTAGTTTACATACTTCTCACTGATATTCAAATCCCAATCCCAATATAGTCCATATACTCTAATAGTAATAGAAATGTAGCCACGTTAGTCTGGTGTAGCTGAAGCAAAATGCAGGACTATGTAGCACTTTAAAGACTAACAAGATGGTTTATTAGATGATGAGCTTTCGTGGGCCAGACCCACTTCCCCCCACGAAAGCTCATCATCTAATAAACCATCTTGTTAGTCTTTAAAGTGCTACATAGTCCTGCATTTTGCTTCATATACTAACAAACACAAGTTAATCACAGCCCATGCATAATCCAGTAGGGAATGGTCAGCCTACATATAATTTCTGTCGTTCTTAAGCTCTGTGCTCACTTGGGCAATTTTAGTCTATCAATGACTTGTCTTAAATGTGACAAAGGTTAGCAGTCTTGTGTGACCTGTGGCATCTTGCACTGTGTTTCTCTGCTGAGGCAGCTACCTCTCCTAGGTGATGGCATGTCAGTTGAAAGGCCTGTTTGTGACATGCCTTTTACTTCAGCACACAGATCTTGTGAACCTGACCATTACATGATGGATGCATGTGACAGGATGCCTGAAGTGGCTCACAAACGAGAGTATCTCAGGGCAGACTCTTACATACCAGGGCTCAAATCCCAAACTGTTTGTGTGTTGAATACTTAGATTTCACCAATCAAGGATCAAGTGTAAACTTACAGTTTCAGTGCAAATACTTTTATAGTTACCGAGCATATATTAAATATTACCTTATAACATGGGGTACAGACTTCATAAATGAGATTACTACATGAAACCGCCTACAAGTATTTCATAAAGTCTAAACACACACGCATAATATCTGGCTTCCAGCTATGAATTTATCAGTGTTCAGTTAGGCATATGTAATATTGAGAGACTGCAATGTAGAGTGTCTAGGCTGATTACAACAGAGAGAGTTCCTCCCAACTGTTTGTCAAGCACTTGAGTTGAATATTAATACAGGTTGAACCTCTCTAATCCAGCACTCTCTGGTTCAGCAAAATCCTTGGCCTGGCATGATTTTAGTTAGCCGCATGTCCATTTATGGGTTTGGCCAAGTTTCTTGTGGTCCCATAAAGTTTGTTTACATACACAGTCCTGGCTGTCAGTGTTCTGTGCTGCTGTTTAGCTGTAATTTACCTCTAAATACAATGAGTAGACCTATGACACCTTAGAGACTAACAGAATTATATAGTATCATGAGCTTAATGTCTAAATGTCTTCTAAGAGCTCAGCAAGCAGTGGAATGCTGCTAGACAATATTTACCTCTCGTCGTTAGCAAAATTCTCTGGTTTGGTGCCAATCAGGTCCTGAGTGTGCCAGACTAGAGAGGTTCAACCCATATAGTCTGAATAAGAGTAACTTTCCTTCTTTCTCAAATTGTGCAGGATTAACATTGTCTTTATCATGCTTTTCTACTAGTTTTCTTACTCCCCATAGTGTCTTCCAGGAAAAACAGGGTAGATCACACTAAATCAGGAAAGACTTTTTTTTAAAACCCACAAATTTGAATTAAAGCTTCTATACATCACGAAGAAAAAAGGTCACCGTCCAATTTATTTTCCCCTTTGCAGGTGACTTTTAAGGCTATTTGAAGAGTTAGGTGTTTTTCGGTGGTCTTTGGTTTACCTTTAAACCAAAAAAAGTCTTCTAATAATTTATACTCTTTAATAACAAAGAATTTTAAACAATTGCATCAGGACTAGATCTAAAATGGGAAACTTCAGACCCAAAGGAAAGTTTTTCAGAATGTTAAGAGTATGTGAAAACAGGGTTATAATCAAAGTCCCTCCGTAATTGTAACAACTGCCATTATCATAAAAGCTATACTAATCAAACGACTTTAGAACTTTGGGCATAGCTAGTGATTTCATAGTGATAATCTTCTATCATGCCAAGTTATAGAGTCCGTTGCATAATAGCAATGAGACATTCCAGATAACTGGTTTCAAGATAATCCTATCTTCTTGTGCATTTATAACATTAACCAAGATGTACTATTCTGCCTTAGGGTGAGATTCTGCTTCCACTAAAGTCAATGGCAAAATTCCTGTTGGCTTCAAAGGGAGCTGGCTGTATTTGTTGCATAAGCACAAGATATGAGTTCATATGTTTGAGATTACTAAAATGACCTGTGTCAGTTTTAATATGCTCACAAAAATGGTAGACACATCAGAAAGCTAAAAATCCTTTAGCACAAAGCAGATGGAATTCTCTAGCCGGTCTCAATATTTTTTTATGACAGAATCTACACACCTGATGTTCTCTTTCAGCGACAGAGCTAGTTCTAAAGCTGAATAGAGGAACATATTTCCGAAGGGCTTGCCATTTAGAGTAATAGTAGATATGGATAGGAGTTATCATTTGGAGGCAGAACTAACCTGAAAAGCTTTGGTTTTTATACAGTAATGCTGTTTTAATAGCATTTGATACTGGGATGGGCTTGATGGCTCCCTGGGAATGTTGTAGATGCAAAGAGGCAAGCTCAGCTCTGGGAGCAGAATGGACTCCTATGTTGGCCTCTGTTGATAAAGTGCTACATTAACTGAGTTTTGCAGGGAGCTTGGCTGACTTCTCACACTCCAGCACAGTGAGAGGAGGTCTTTGTTCAGAAGGAGAAATGTTTACATTAAATGGTGATTCTAAGGCTTCTTAAAAAGGCAGATTCCAGGTTGCATGAAAGGAACATAGATTTTTTTGGCTTTTCTCTGAAACCTGGGGCATACGTCACTTGTTGGGAACATCTGGGTAGATCTCATTTAATCAGTTCCCTGCTATTGCAGGGACCTTGGGTATTGAAACCCCTAGATCCTTTCTGTTCCCTGACTATGGCACACAATAGTTTAGGCTCCTGAGGGAAGCAATACTTGGATTTGGTGTCTGGATGCTAGTTGGTGTTCAGTGGCCTGTGATATGCAGGATGTCAGACTAGATGATCTGGTGGTCCCTTTGGATGTTAAACTCTATGACTCTGGTTCACTTCATGGCATCAGACCCGTGGTTCATCTAGTCCAATGTCTTGTCTCCAATGGTGGCCAACACCAGATACTTCAAAAAAGGCTCCAGAAACCCTATATTTGGCAAATGTAGGATAACATGTCCCTTATGAGGGTCTCAATCTGTTTCCTAATTAGACTGATACATGAGGTTTGAAATCCCTTCCAAATTTTTGTTAGCACTAACTATTCTAATCTGCATATTTTTGTTACCCATATACATTTCCAGGTCTTATTTGAATCTGTATTCTTGGCTCCAGTATCTAGTGGCAGTGAGTTCCACAGTCTAATCACACATGGTTTGAAAAATCAGTTCTGAATTTGCCACCATTCAGTTTCATTTAATGTGTTTATTTCTTTTGCTCTGAGACAGATGCTCCCACTCTACCTTCTCTGGACTATTCATGATTTTGTTAACTCTAAGCATACCCCCTCTTAATCTGGTCAAGTAATTACTAGCCTTTTTGCGGCTTTGGAATTAATAGCATGAATACATCAGGCAGCAGAAGTGCTGGGTCTGAGAATTTGTAGCATTTTAAGCAAAGGAAGATACCAAAGTAGAAAGATAAGTGTATTACAAATAGAAATTTTGTGCATACCACACCGATAAAGGATTTGTGTCAAATTCATTATAAGAAATGGAATGGTAGAGTATCAAACGTGATTATCATCATCCTGACACTTCCTAAATATAAATTATAGGAGATATAGGCCACAAATAGCATAAGATTTAAGAAAGTGTCAAGAGAAATGTTCTCATGAAGCCACTACTCAAAACTCAGTTGTTTTTGTATTTCCTACAATGCCAGAATATTCAGTAATGTGGAATCATAGCCTGGGCTTGAGAACTCACTAGAAACCTATTGCCATTATTACAATATAAACCTGCTTCTATCTTACATTGTGTTCCATTTGTTCTGAAGGTTCCATAATCACCTCATAAAGTGATGTACAAACTAGATAGATGCTTCAGAGAGGCAGTTGTGTTAGTCTGATTCAGCAAAAGCAATGAAGAGTCCTGCGGCACCATAAAGATTAACAAATTATTTGGGAATAAACTTTTGTGGGCTAAAACCTACTTCATCATATGCAACAAAGTGAGAAGTAGATTCTAGCCCACAAAAGCTTATGCCCAAATAAATTTGTTAATCTTTAAGGTGCCACAGGACTCCTCATTTTCAAACTATACATAAAAGATCATTAAACTTACCCCTGGCATTCAGGTACCTCTAGAGTAGAAACAGGACATTTGTCAAGCAGCTCACAGTAATATTATAGTTGAGAACAAGAAGTAAACAATACTGCCTCCACTTGAAACTAACAAAGAAATTTAGGGAAGCAAAACATAGTTGTCCAAGTTGGAATTTGGCCAGAAAAGTAGGGTTAGTATCCCAAATTACGGTGGGTCTTTAATAATAGCTGAAGGACCTGTGTAAGAGCTGATCAGGCTAATTTAACTAGGGTGTATAGGGTGCATTCTGACAAGCTATTTTTGAGAAATATACTTAACACTTTTCAAATACATTATATTTATGGTAAGAAATTAATCTGGAATCCAAATCCAATTTTTTGTGCGGTGAAAGAGGGAAAGCTATTTATCAGCGTCACTTGTGCTTCCCATTTTACATTTTCAAGATGACTTGCTTACTAATTGTGTGCATAGGTCAACTGAGTTAGCGCAGAGCCAGTTCAGGCTGGTTACTGTTTCTCCAGCCAGTATTCATGTTTCAGCTGTTTCACAGACACTTGGGAGGGGGAGGAAAGAGAAGAGAATAAGTTGCTGATTTGGGCTTTAGACAACCTTGAGAGGGTCGTAGGGCAGACAGGAAGCTGTATATGGGTTGCAAGCATATTACTCTACTCGTTTCTAATTTCTGTTGTTGCCAACCCTGCAATCAATTTCTTCCAACATCTGTTTAGGCTTAGGAAATCCTAGTGTCACTTTCCATTTTTGTTTTTCAGTATCATATATATATATAGTAGCCCAGTCTGTGACTCTGTATCGCTGAAATGCTGGCTGGTCCCTCTAGGCGGCGCTGCTGCCTGAGTCATGTCCTTTGCCTCCTGCTGTGGCGCTCAGCTGACTTCTGCGCCACTCAGCTGAGCCGCCACGGGGGAGCAAGCGGCCGTTTGGGCGCCGTGGTCCCCATGCAGCACCCAAACAGTTGCTTGCGCCACTTGTTCCCCCGTGGCGGCCTGGCTGAGCGGCACAGAAGTCAGCCGAGCGCCACGGCGGGAGAGGAAGGGGGTGGGGCGGTGACGTACACGGCCAGGGGTTGGGACCTGGCCTTGTACGTCACCGCCCTGCTCCCCTTTGCCTCCTGCCGTGGCGCTCAGCTGACTTCTGCGCTGCTCAGCTGGGTCGCCGCAGAGGAGCAAGTGGCGCAAGCGACCGTTTGGGCTCCGCGCTCCCCCAAGTGAGAGGCAGGAGGGGGGGATAAGAGAAAGAGAGAGTGAGAGTCAGGAGGGGAAGGAGAAGAGAAAGAGAGAGGTAGGAGGCGGAGGAGAGCTGAGAGAGAGAGTGGGGAAGGCAGGAGGAGGAGGAGAGAGAGAGAGACGTGGAGAAGAGACCCGAAAATCCCGTCTTATGACGGGCTATTGGCTAGTGTTTAAAGAGGACACCATTAGAAGTTTTTGCAGGGCTGTAGCATTATTGCCTGGCACCATTTTGTTCCCTTTCAAAGTAAACTTTCTGATTTGGTGCAGTACAGTTGAGAAGCTGCATGTTATAACTAGGACCCTGTATCAGTCACAGTTCTTTTTAGAAAATTAATAACTAAATGACAAAGTATTGAATTACACTGAGTTTGCATGGAATTAATTTTACAGGGAACAGTCACAACTGGCCAAATTTACTGGCAAAATTCATTCTGTCTTTGAAATTGACTAGGTATTTTGTCTTATAGAATTTATAGACATTTTCCTTTTTAAAAAAGTATTTAAAAGATCACAGTTTGGGGGCATTTTCTCAATTGCCATGTCCTCCATGACATAGTGATTGAAACAGAGCCCTAGTATAATATGGTACATTTCTGATCTCTAATTGCAATCATGTTGTAATTGTGTTTTGACATTGTTCTTGATATAACACAAGAACAAGGGGTCACCCAATGAAATTAATAGGCAGCAGGTTTAAAAGAAACCTTAGGAAGTACTACTTCATACAATGCACAATCAGCCTTTGGAGCTTGTTGCTAAGGGATATTATGAAAGCCAAAAATATAACTGTCCAAAAAGAACTAAATAAGTGCATGGAGGATTGGTCCATCAATGGCTAAGATGGTCAGGGACACAACCCCATGCTCCAGGTGTCTCCAAACCTTCAGTCTTTATGTGCTGGGACTTGACAACAGGGGATGGATCACTCAGTTGCACAGTTCTGTTCATTCCCTCTGAAGGTTTTGGCACCAACCACTGTTGGCAGACAGGATACGGAGCTAGATGGACCTTTGGTCTGACCCAGCATGGCTGTTCTTTTGTTAACTGGTTGCAATGAAAGCAGTTACATTGTGTTCACATAACAGCTTTTTTAACTACACAACTCTGTGTGCCGAAAATGTGTGATTCCACACCTACCACTGGAAAGGTTACGCCATGGTACCAGGCTGTGTTTTTATCAGTGCAATCTGGATTGCTGCCCCAAATTGGATCACTGGGAGCTTTTGGATACACAGGCCTTCTGCAAATGAAGTCACTATTTCTGAAATGTTGGTCCTCATCTTTCAGTGTGATTATAACACATCTTGGTCTTATCTCGAGATGAAATACAAACTAACCTTAACAGCTTCAGCAGCATTTAATGGGCACAGTGGGGCTGGGCAGAAGTGTAGCAACTCCTAAGAACAGGAGGCTGACATCTCCGCCTTTAGCAGGATATAATCCATGGGAAATGGTGTAGGAAGAAGGGCTGTTGTCCACTGTGTCTGAAGTGCAAGGAACCAAATAAGATAAGCCAGTGACCTGCCTGTTCTTAAATGAACAATTTCCACCACAAAGTGATACATCTCGAGGAGGGCAGTGGGCAGATAAAGTTCCTGATATTCTCTGCCTTTGAGAAGAGCTGAGCACTTCAGGATACCTTGATATTTCAAGAGGCATGTGCTTGTGACTATCTGCGAGACCTTGCTGAAGAGAAACAGCCCAGCTTTGTGGTTGAAAGGTCAGACTGGTCTGTGCTTTATAAGTCTATCTCCAGCTGGTGTCAGCAGAAGTGCAGCTTATGCCAAGCTGTGCACTCCTACAACATTGTCCAGTTCTTAAAGTTCAATAGTAGACAAACTTGTGTCTTTTAAGATCTCCTTGGTTGCCAGAATTTGCCTAGTTTGAAACTTATTGGGGAGAGAATGTGTTTTCCTAAGTCCCCTGCTTGTGTTCAGCCTGTCTGTGTATGTGTAGTGGGGCTGAGTGAAGGAGGAAGGGCCCAGAGTGGTCAATATTAGGCCTGTGTTTTAAAATATGCTGCTTTTTAAAACAATCTGAATGAATCTGCTTTCCAGGGGCTCTGTCACTAGTTAGTTTCAGTGTGGAAGAGTCTGACTACAGAAGTAGAACGGGTGTATGTAGGGGTTAGAATGCTAGTTTTTAGAGACTGGGCCATCTGGCAGCTCTCGGCTGACTTCGGTAGCAGAGTGTTTTGCATAGAGAGAGACCGGAACCCACAGGTGTGCCATCCACTAACTTCTGAGAGTTAAAATCCATATCTGAATTTTGCAGCTCTGGCTTATATGTAGCTTTAGACTTTGACTATCTGAAATATTCTCTAGATGGAAATACTGCAGAACTGGTCTTTTGTGTGCTTTTTATCCTTTACCAGATTTCACGGGGGAGCCCCTTGAATGCAGTTTCTTAAACTGGTGGTCCTGACCCAAAAGGGAGTTGCAGTGGGTTTGCAAGGTTATTTTAGGGGGTCACAATATAGTCACCTCTACTTATGTGCTGCTTTCAGAGTTGGGCAGCCAGAGAGCAGTAGCTGTTGGCCAGGTGCCCAGCTCTGAAAGCAGCAGTGCAGAAATAAGGGTTGCAATACCATATCTCACCACCTTACTTCTGCACTGCTGCCTTCAGAACCAGGGAGCTGGAGAGTGGTGGCTGCTGACTGAGGGCCCAGGTCTTCAGGCAACTGTGCAGAAGTAAAGGTGGCAACACCGTACCTCACCATCCTTCCTTCTGTGCTGCTTCTGGCAGCGTCTCTGCCTTCAGAGTGGACTCATAGCCAGCAGCTGCTGCTCTCCAGTTGCCCAGCTCTGAAGGCAGTACTGCAGCCTGGAGCTGTGCAGAAGGAAGGGTAGCAGTGCCACAACCCCACTACAATAACTTTGTGACCCTCTCCCCCACAACTACGTTTTGGATCAGGATCCCTATAATTACAATGCTGAAATATCAGATTTAAATGGCTGAAATCATGAAATTTACGATTTTTAAAATTCTGTGACCATGAAATTAGCCAAAATGGACTGTGAATTTGGAAGGGCCCTACTTATAAAGAGTCTTCCATCACTACCTGGATGCGATACTAACACACAGTAGAGCAAAGTCATCTTCCTAAAAAATCGAATAACTCAAGCCACTGGGGAGGGGGCATTGACACTTCACATTTGGTCCCCTGTTGAGAAACCATAGACGTGTTTTCATTTCTTTTTAATCCCAATGTCTGTAGCATTTTTAAAAAAATATATTCCCTTTTCCACTCCTCTGAGAGTGTTTCTATCCTAGGTACTGAGCACCACATTAATACATGAGAACCATAAGTTGAAATTGACTAAACCATACAACATGGAGAAGTGCAGAAAGCAAGCAAGCAGCAACAATATAGAAAATGTGACTAGCATTTTAAAATTCTTTCAGATTTTATAATCGAAGGTGTCAGTTACAAAGGTGTGGAAACATTTATGTTTTTAACTTGGCAGTGTCCCTTTAAAATGAATGATTTTTGTGGGAGCTGGGGAAAGGAGGCAGTAAAAGCTTTTGTAGAAGCTACATGAAGATAGATAACTTGGGGCTCCTATGAGCCCTTCTAAGACATTATGCCTATTTGGTGCGTGGAATGCGAGAAAAATCTCTTGGAGAATAAGATCAATGAAAAATACAGAACATCCAGTAGGTTATATTCTTCCCGGAAGCAAGAAGAGTGGAAAAGGGAATCTCTTTGGATTTCCAAGTATCAGCCATGCACATGCCAGAGACACTGCTGTTCTTCCTCATGATCACTATAGCACTGCTGTATAATTTCTAAGTGATGTCTAGTATTGCGTCATTGTCTCTTCCTTAGACAGGAAATGGTGCTGCTGCAGAGAGAATTTCATACAGAAGACAGAACCGTCAGAAACCAAACCTGACGTCAGCTGATCTGCCAGAAGAAGAGACAAAAAGAATTGCCAGGATATTTTCTGCACAGCTGACCAAAAAAGAATAGCAGAAGTATCCGAGCAGCTATGTAGAGAGGATGTGCTTTCTTCAGTAGTGCTCATGCTCAACGTTTGGGGAAACTCTGGCACTTTCTACAGGAGATTAGCCCTCCTGACTTTAAAAGAAAAATGGTATCCTTCCTTTCATGACCATGTCAGCACAGGACCATTCTCCTGAAAGAGAAAGAAATAAGATTGATTTAACGTGTAATTGACCCTCATTTAAGTGGGAGTTAAGTACCCACATCAAAAAAAAAGAAGATACAGCATACCCTCTATTCCCATGGATCTTTTGAAAGTTGAGGGTGCTGTGTATCTTTTTAAGATCAGATTACTCAAGAAAAGAGCTGACTTTAGTAACTTGAACGATGTCATCTGATCTCAGAATATCTCAGGGAAGATGAAATTTCCAAAGCTCAATTTATGGGAAATTCTAATGATCCTTTTTTGCCTGCTAGGTAAGGGAACATTCAGTTGTTTGGACAAACTACTTTTTCTTCATGGAGGTGGGGAGAGGTAAAAGCTGTTTCAGTTTTAAGAAAAATGAATTATCAAGTTCACTTTTCTCCATGAGAGAAAGTGTTTTAGAATCCTCTGCAACAAGATACACAATTACAGTCTCCAAGCAAATGTGCAAAGGCAGACAACCTGGATTTGGGAAGCTAAAATCACTGTTTTGTATGTTAATAGCTTTTTTAGAAATATTTTTATTTGTAAGACAAATCTGTTGCCTTGAATGCTGAAGTAATGCTTATTTTTTATATGGGTTGGATAGATCGTAAGTAAAATGTACAGCTACTGTAAAATATTTTATACAAAACTGTTTTGCTAGCAAGTTTGGAATTGTGTGCATATAAATTATTTTTATTAATTTATGTAGTAATTTCCAATTTTTAAAAATCACAAGTTTCAGGTGTCTCCAGATAGCTAACCTTAAACACAAACCATGCTAACTTATTTTTTTAAATATCTTATTTAAACAGTGGTTTTTTTTAAATAAAATTTGTACTTTTGTGCCTTCCTGCTGTTTAAGGTGTTGTTTTAGAATTATTATTGTTTACATGTTTCAAGGCTGTTACCGTTCTGGCACTCTGAGTGCAGAAGGTCGGGGCCCGCAAGAGACCTTTAAAATACCTTGCCTCTATAGGATTCTGCTTAAAAGCTCTCCAAAGTCACAGATTCCCTGGCTTTGGGGGAGAGGCTGCCACCACCAAGTGAAAATCCCTAACACGAGAGCTTGAATAAAAAGAGAAAACAAACTGCAGTCTTTGATAGCTGATCTCAGTCTTAGGCGTGCACACACAGCCCTCCTGTTACCATTCAGGACACAAAAATTAAATCATTGCCTTAAAGATGGTGATTTTATAACAAAACAAAAAGATACACTTGGTAAAGCATATTAGGTTGCTAGGTGTTATAAAGCAACTGAGGAAAGAACATATTAAAATACAGAATTGTATCTCTGGGATTCATCTTAATTACAGTGTAGGGAGGGGGGACATGGACTCAGCACAAGGGAGTTTAACCAAACAGAACAAAATAACCTGATCATGTCTAAATAGACATTCCTATCTATTCACGCCTTCATGCTTCAAGGTCCATTCCATTCCCATGCCCAGTATTCTTTGTAGGCATGGTAGTTCTGCCTGGTTTTAATTCCACTTGTTCCCCCAACTACTGGCTTAAAACTCTCACAAAGAAAAACAGCAGGGGTATATCTTAGTATTCAAATGTCAACACCTGCCATTGGCTCTCTCCCTACCAGTACCCCCTAGCTACCTGAGTTTAACCCTTTAGTCACCAAATGCTGGGATGTTCAGAAAAGACCAGCACTCTTTCAATCCATCACATGATAAAAAGTTAGAGCTTAATCCTGCTTCCAGTGGACTCAGAGATAAAACTCCTGTTGACTTCAGTGGTGCAAGATTGTGTCTTTGTTCAGAACCTCTAAGGTACCTAAATCCCGTGGGCATTGAAATCAATGAGAGTTAGTTTCCTAAATCCAGAGTCTTAGTAACATTGCTGGGAGAGAATTTCCTAAAAGTTATCCATTTGTGGGAGCCTTTCTCTGAAAATGTTTAGCCCTGGGGAACTGATTAGGTTGGAAACAAGCAATGATGACTGATTTAAAATCTAATTTTAGATCCCTAGTATTCTAAAGTTAATGTAAGATGCAATTTGGGGGCCCTTGGAGTTCCTAGTGGACATAAGTCTGCCTCAAAACTAAGGTTGTCAAGCAATTTTTTAAAATGAATTGCGGTGAAACAAAAGTATTTTGGCTGTGTCAACACAAAATACAAAGTGTACAGTGCTGACTTTATTTTTATTACAAATATTTGCACTGCAAAAATCAAAAATAGTATTTTCCAAGTCACCTAATATAAGTACTGCATTGTGATCTCGTTATCATGAAAGCTGAACTTACAAATGTAGAATTATGTACTTAAAAAAAACCCCTACATTTAAAAAAAAAAAAGTTAAACTTTAGAGCCTACACGTCCACTCAGCCCTACTTCTTGTCCACTAAGACAAATATTTACATGCAAGATGTGTAAAAGATTATGTCTCTTCATGCTTCCACCACCATTCCAGGGAACTTGTGTCCATGCTGATGACAGGGTTTGCTGGATAACAATCCAAAGCAGTGTGGATGGATGCATGTTCATTTTCTGAGTTAGATGTCACCTGCAGAAGGTTGATTTCCTTTATGGGTGATTCAAGTTCTGTAGATTCCTCATCCGAGCATTGCTCTTTTAAGACTTGTGAAGGCATGTTCCACACCTCATCCCTCAGATTATCAACTACCATGAATGTTTAGGAGGTCGAGTGTGACTACAGTTGTGTGAATATCTGATACACACAACACCTTCCTCCAGTGAGCCTCCTCCAGCCTTAGCCATGCAACAGCTTACGCCCAGCTCCTGTAACACTGGATGGCAGCAGGTAAACCTGGGCTACATTGTGCACTGCGAGCTGAGTCACTGAATCCCATTCACACAACATACTTTGTGCAATTGTGTTTACATTTATGGATGTCCTCAGTGCAATGTGGACACAGGTGAACGATCAAGGTGGAGCATCTTGGAGTTCTGTAACCAGGTGAAATTCCTTATCTGGAACTAAATGTCCTGATCCTAGCAACTCAATAGCTGCTGGCTGGGCTGATGTTGGCCGAGTAAAGCCTGAGAGGCTAAATGCCAGTTGGAACAGGAGCACCACACCAGAGGAAGGCTGGCCTTGGCTGCAAGGAAGGTTGTGTTGCTGTAGCCACATCCCTCTTTGTATCATCAGCTGGAAGGCTGGAGAGCAAGCAGTTCCTGTGACTGGTCTGAGCTAAACTCACGGACACCCACAGCAGAGCAAAGGAGGCAGCATGTGATTGTTGACCAACAGCGCATGCCCGGCTGTTGGGCCGAGGGCTGAAGCGTGTCAGCATTTCTCAGGAAAAGCTCTGTGTGAGCTCATCCGGCTGAGATGACCGTGTCAGGCATAAATGTGTGCCAGGCTCTCTGCTCTACAAAAAGCAGACTGGCCCCTATTAAATGTGAGCTGCAAAGGAGATAAATGGCTTAATGCCCTTTGAGGCACATAGAGAGCCAGAAATTCCATTTCCCACCAGATACACACGAGCAGGTTTTTTTCCCCTGCTGGGTTCTTTTCTAGGGGGCAGAACAGGGGGTTGAATCTTTAACCATGACAGCTCTTCTCCCTAATGCATCTGCATGTGAGTGGCAGGTGTTTACAGTTTCACTTGTGTGGCATCTCTCTGGCATCCATGTTGATTCTCCAGGCAGCGCTAGCCCTTGTACGGACTCAGTAGTTAACACAACCTCATTGCTGAGGCATCACGTGGCAGTGAGTTGTCAGTAGAGTCCTCCTTGGCCCTGGACCTGAATGTAAGCTTGGGGCTGGTGACATGACCGGCTTCCCCACCTGGACTCTTGCTCTCACCCTCTCTCTCCATTTTCCTGGCCTAACCCCTACCAGCAACAAGTCACTCTGGGCAGGTCAGAGACAGAAGAAGGTTCTCGTCTCCTGCCATCCTCCGCACTTGATCAGAGACTGAGCAGCGGGGACCATTCACAGCCCAGCACGGTGCCCACAGAAGCAATTAGGGGCTCCCCACTGGAGCAACGAACCAGAGCCCAGCCCCCACTCTGTTCTTCCAACCCACGGAGCCCCTAGTGGGCAGATTCTTCTGGACCATTTCTTCCCTGGGGAGAATACACATCTGGGGCTGGAAATCAGTTTCTTCTCGCTTCATTCTCCCTCCCCCTTCTCATTGGCACAGCTGGCCTCTCATAAGGTTGGCGAGAACATTGCATCCTAGCTAGCGATTCTTCCCCTGGAATGAACCCAGCAGCTGAAATCTGCACATGGCTGTGGGAAATTGCTCCCAGAGCAGCCTCCCCTAAATAAACGGCAGGGTTAGCCGAGGACTGGGACAGGCGGCTAGACTTGGATACTTGGGCTCTGTGCTGCAGGTCTGCGTCACAACAGGCACCAGCCTGCTGGTGCCCTTTTGCTGCCCTGGCCCACTGACAGGCTGGCCTTGCCATCCATTCCTTCTGCTCTCCCATTCCCCATTGCAGGGCAAAGTGGTCCATCATTTCTGTTTGGACAGGAGTTTGGCTCCTAGCTCCATCCCTCCACTTCTTGGATGAAAGGAGCCAACAGGTGTGCAACATCCTGGTCAGCTGTTAACATCCTAAGAACTCAGCCTTCCCCCACAAGTGTCATCGTTGTCCGTAAGCTTCACACCATGGCATATTGGCATGTCCCAGGGACAGGAGGGGTGGGACCCCAACCTTTCTTCTCAAGCATTATTTCCTATCACTTGTAGTAAAGGAGAAGCTCAATGGCAGTATATGGGCATCGACTCACAGTTACGCAATTCTGATTCTCTCCATTAACCATGAGGTTGCGAATTTAATACCATTTCAGGAAAGAGGGAGAAATCAAACTCCCTGTTATTTCCACCCTTAGAATTCCCCGTAAATCTTCTGTTGTTACTTTAGCATTTGGTGTCAATAGTGCCCAGAGAGTGCTAGGGGCTGTACAAACATAGAAGAACTGTCCTGGCCCCAGGACACAGCATTCTAAATAGAAAAATGGCCTTTCTGTGTCTGCCTTCTAGGCTGTAAGTTTTAGTTGCAAGCCCACCTTCTCAACCCCCTTTTCCCTGTCCACTGTGTGTTCACATGCCATGGCAGGAGCCACATGTGCATTGGTTCATTCCACAGTGCAAGCACTGGATAATAACAGCGCACAGTGCTTTGTGGTGTGGAAACTAGGGCAGAGGGCATCTGGGCATTTGCCGTACGTGGATGCCGAGGGACCCCTGGGATGCAGTCTGATGTATTTATGTTCCTAGGTACCTGCAGTGGCAGCTGGAAGCAGATGACTGGAGAGCAGGTGACTGGTGTAAATGTCACATATGGCCCTGCTGACCGTGATACTCAGCCCTTTTGCAGCCCCCCACCCCGCCCCCGTGTGTTAAGGGTCACTCAGTCCATTTCTACAGTACGTCATCGCTGGGCTTCTTTTCAGTTCACGGAAACAGCCTCTGCAAATAGCTGGAGCAGTTGCTGGGGGAGTCCTGGCTGAATTCCATGCTCCCTTGCCATGCATCTATGTTCATATCACTAGACGCAAACCCAACCCCATCAGGCCACTCTGGTTTCAAGCTGCAGAGGGAGAGATGCAACATCGAAGCTCCAACTCGGACTCCAAGCCAGCTGTAGTCACTAGAGAGTTACGTTCACCTGGGTTCATGTGACCCCCAAGCCCACCAAAGTTTGCAAAGCTGAAAGCCACACGGCACGTGTATCGCCACCGGAGACTCTTCTGTGCTGCTTTACAGGGGGACTTAGGACTGGACAGAGCCACTGAGTCCAGTCTTAGCTGTTGTGGGCAACCCCATCACATCATCCCATTCATAAACTGATCACACTGTATCTTAACACTAGTTTGGTTGTTTGCCCCTCACTGCTCCTATGACGGGGAGGGCTACTGTGGACCCTCACTCCTTTGATGGTTAGAAGCCTTCTAATTTCCAACCTTAAGTTAGTTGTGGCCAGTTTATCCCCATTTGTTCTTGTGCAATCAGTTCCCCACCTGACTCTTCAGGCTTGTCAGAACCAGGAGCCCAGCTGTTTCTGTTGTTTGCATTCCATTAAGCTCCAGCAGAGAAACAGGCAGGTCAGTTTCACTTGGGTAATTCGTCTCCCTTCCTGGAGTTCATACCCTAGCACAAGGCTGCAATGGTTGGGCTGCAACGATCACAGAAGAAAGTTTAAACCAAACAAAGAAGTTTTATTGGGGGTTTTAATGGTATCAGCTGCCTAATAAGAATTGGGTTTGGATAAAACTGCACTTTGGGGGAGGGGCAAGAAGTGGTGGATGGTCATTATACACAAACCCAGAATGTATAGCCTAAGGTGCATCGGTGATGCTCAGCCCCAAATCGAGCCGTCCAAAAACTAAAGTTACAGAACGATACATTTCAATGGCAGTGCCATTGTGTTCTGCTTAGCACCATTAGCATGGGAGGTGCTCTCCAGCCAGGAAAAGACCAAGGCCCAAATCCGGAGTGGTGCACAAGGGGGTATACTTTAGATACATGCACCCTGCCTCTGCAGCTAACTCAGGTTCCCAATGGAACTAATTGCATGGGGTTGTTTGGATGTGCTGGCTGGATTCCTGTACTGCCCACACCTGTGAGTGCATAAGCACCTCACAGAGAATAGAGCATATGCTCACAACACCCCTCCCTGCGCAGAGTGGTTAGAAAAGGGAAGTTTTTAATCCCCATTACACAGATAGGGAAACTAAGGCAAGAGAGGCTAACACCAAAGTCCACAAAGGGATTTAGGCTCTGCAGTTCCCCTCGTTTCAATGGAATGGAGCCTAACCTCCCTTTGTGTGTCTGGGACACAGGGACGTGCCCCAGGTCTCTCTCACGCTGACAGTGAATGAAGCAGAATTGAATGCCACTCTTCCGAGTCCCAGCAAGGGACTATATGAGCTTTTAAAAACATCCATCTTGATTCTGCTGCTTTTGTCACTTGCTTCTGGCCCCTTCAGACCATGTTCCCCCTCACGTCTCTCACTTCGGCCTTGCCTGGACCCCCAGGGCCCTGCCTCGGAGCAGCTGCAGTGGGGGTAGCAATGATGCCTGGGCGGGCTCTGAACACGAGATGTTCTGTGGAGCTGCCCCCTCCAGAGCCAGGGCAACAGCCTGAAGTTTCCTAACAGACACCCGGGTCTCATGACTTCTCCTCTCCGAGCTATTTTAAACCCCCGGCCAGATCGAGGCTGTTGATGTTAAATGATCTGTCCTCAGCCTGTGCCCCTCCGCGAGGGGGATATAAATACGGCGCCAAGACACTCAGCTGACAGGAGGGCAAGGAGGAGAGAGCTCAGCCTGCTGCTTCTCAAAGGTAAGGCCGTGCTGCCAGCGTCGCCGGGGGTTATTCAGAATGGGCCGAACCCTGCAGGCCTGGCTCTGCCGCCTCGCCCGTTTCCAGCCGGGTCTGTCTGCCCAGGGACTGCCCTGTGCCCATGCGCTGTGGAGGCTGACGAAGGGCGTGCTCCCATCTACAGCTCCGCAGCCTGCTAGAGGCAATGGAGAGATGCCCATTGCTCTGGAGGGGCTTTGTTCAGGTCTGGAGTGACCGGGCCTGGCAGACCAGGCTTAGTGTTCGTGCTGCCGGCAAACACGGCACCCCATCCCTCCAGGCAGCCTGGGCAGTAGTCCCGTGCTCACTGCCTGTCATCTTTGGAGCGAGGGCATCCCTGGCCTTAGCCACGCCCACACTGGTCTTCACATCTCACTGCGCAGCCTGCTGCTGACAGTCACCTGCATCCGCCAGCGGGGAACGTGCACCAGGCTTTCGCTGGCTACAGCAGCAGTAGCTGCGGGAACCAGGTCAGAGGAGGGTGTCGGAGCCCGGGTGGTGATGAGAATGAGCTGGTATCATTAGTGTGGAGGGGAGCTGCCCCCAAGAGCAGCCCTGTGAGCTTCACAAGCTTGACCAGACTGGATCAGTGCCATGGTCCATCTCACCGAGTAGCCTGTCTTCCGACAGTGGCCAATGCCAGGCACCCCAGAGGGACTGAACTGAGCAGGTGACCCATCCTCCAGGGTCCAGTCCTAGCCTCTGGCAGCCAGAAATCCAGGCATACCCAGAGTGTGGCTTTGCATCCCAGCCTACCTTTGGGACGTAGCACTTCCTTTTGTTTGTTTTAAACGTGCTACCTGTTCATTTCATTGAGCAGCCTTGGCTCTTGTGCGACGTGAAGGGGTAAATAACATTTCCCTATTCTCTTTCTCCATACCAACCTTCAGTGAGCCCCACAAGAAGCAAAATGGGTGGGTCAGTGGTTAGGATGCTGGATGTGGTTTGGGAAGAACTGCAGGGGAAGCAATCACTTCTCTGCCACAGACTTCTTGTGTGATCTTGGGTGCATCACCTTGCCTCTCTGTTCCCTATTAGCACATTGGGGTTAGTAGCCCTGCCCTGCCTCACAGGGTCATGAGGCTAAGTATATTCAAGAGTATTACCATGGTGCTAGGGGCCATAAAAGTCCCTAAGCTCAGTAGTATCTGAGATATCCTAACTTCTCCTAGTCCATCCAGCATATAGGTAGCTGAGATAGAAAACTCTAAAGAACTCAGCAATGATCAGTCACTGTTGTAGATAAATGGGTGTGAAATATTTTTCTCCTTATCCATCTATTATTACCAATTGGACTGAGATCTGGAGAGGCATTATATATATAATATAAATTGACAGCCCTAATATATATTAGGGCTGTCAGTTAATTACACTTAATACAAGCAATTAACTCAAAATCAATTAACTTGATTAAAATTAATAATCATTAATCAGTTTTAATCAGACTCTTAATAATAGAATACCAACTTAAATTTATTATAAATATTTTGATTATTTTCCTACGTTTTCAAACACATTGATTTGAATTCCATCACAAAACAAAGTTTACAGTGCTCACTTTGTATTATTGTTAGTGACAGATATTTGCACTGTACAAAAGAGAAACAAAAGAAATAGCATTTTTCAATTCGCCTCCTACAAGTGCCGCAGGGAAAGCTCTGTATTGTGGACACGTAACTTACGAATGTAGAATTTGTTCATACCTAACTGCGCTCACAAACAAAACAGTGTGAAACGTCAGAGTCTACAAATCCATTGAATCCCACTTCTTGTTCAGCCAATCTCTGACAGACAAGGTTGGTTTACATTTACAGGAGATAAAGCTGCTCGCTTCTTATTTGCAATGGCTCTTGGAAGTGCAAACAGGCATTGTCGTGGCACTTTCGTAGATCATGTAGCAAGGTATTTACCAGCCAGATATGCTGACCCTTTGTATGCCCCTTCAGGCTTTGGCCTCTGTCACTGTTCCATTCTGTACACATCGTATTCTGTGTTGTCATTGAAATCAATAGATTTGAAAATGTGGAAACCATCCAGAATAAGTAAATAAATGGAATTCTATGATGGTTTGACCGTGTGATTAAAACCACCATCAGCTGCCATTTTAAAAACATTCCATGATCCATTTTTTTACTGGTTTGAGAGCCCTACCATAGTGACTGCTCCACTCATCTCTTCCAAGGCAAATAGCGCAGCGGGTCCATCTTTCGCTCATGGAATGGTGCTTCCAGAGGAGCCTCTGTCTGCTGAACTGTGATTCCTGCTGACCCGGGGAGGCAATGGTTGGACTAAAGCCCACAGACATCCCCCCAACTGCCACAGTTAAGTTTCTGGGCGCTGGAACAGCAGCCTGCGTAGCAGACCTCTGCACCTTCCCTTTGGACACTGCAAAAGTCCGGCTGCAGGTAGGTGTCCTTGTTGGAATTAGTCTAGTACGAGGCTACCGGGACTCAGCTGTGTCAGGCACAATGCATAGATGTGTAATGGAAGACGGTCAGCGGGGCCAACAACCCCCACGGGTCCAGGGTCAAGGTGTGAGGGGTCCCAGTTCTGTGCCCCCAGAAGGGCAGAGCTTTGGGCAGAAGGGTGGGGCTGAGGGCAGGCAGCCTTTAGTGCTGCCCAAAGCACGGTGCTGAGCCCTTGCCCCCCAGCCGTCAGAAGTGCCTGGAGCAGCACTCCTACAGTGTTTCAAAGGGGCCTGCAGCTCCAGACCATTGCCACAGGCCCCTTGAAACACCAGGCCCCTGTGCACCAGGCCTCCTCGGCAAGCCTGGAGACAGACAACAGTTGAGACAAACAGAGATTTCTTCAGAGCCATGTAGCAAGTCAGCAGCAGAGTTGAGAACAGAGCCTGGTGCTCCCAGGTCCCGACTCTTAACCACACGGTCTCTCACGCTGAGTGAAAGGCCTTTCAGAGTAAATCACTGCACAAATCCAGCAACTTCTGATGATCGTAAGAACGACCACACTGGGTCAGACCAAAGGTCCATCCAGCCCGGTGTCCTGTCTGCCAACAGTGGCCAGTGCCAGATGCCCCAGAGAGTGTTAACAGAACAGGGAATCATCAAATGATCCCTGCCCTGTCATTCATTTCCAGCCTCTGACAAATGGAAGCTAAGGACACCATTCCTGCCCATCCTGGCTAATAGCCATTGATGGACCTAACCTCCATGAATTTATCTAGTTCTGTTTTGAACCCTGTTAAAGTCCTGCTCTTCACAACCTCCTCTGGCAAGGAGTTCCACAGGCTGCACATTGAGTGGATGTTTTCAGAGAACCCTTCACAGTGACTCCAAGATCTCTCTCTTGAGTGATAACAGTTACATTAGTCCCCATCATTTTGTGTGTATAGTTGGGATTATTTTTTCCGATGTGCATTACTTTACATTTAACATTACATTTCATTGGCCATTTTATTGCTCAATCACTTAGTTTGGTGAGATCTTTTTGAAGATCTTCACAGTCTGCTTTGATCTTAACTATCTTGAGCAGTTTAGTAGCATCTGCAAGATGATACTAAAAGATGAGGTCTTTTCTCCTCCCTTGTTTTCTTTAAGGGTAAGTCTAACTCCCATTAGACACCAGTCAGAGTTGGATGGGATCTAACACACCTGGTTTGATTTCACAGAGCTGCAGGTGCCCCGAGAGTATTTTTTCCAGCAAGTGCAGGGTGTTTTTTTTTCCTGTAATGTGATTAAAGGCCACCAGACACCACTCTTTTTACAGACATGACTTTATTATAGTTCGGAGTGAAACCCACCCCTGGCAGAGGCCCCAGCACTGGGCCAGGAGCCTGCTTAAGAGGAGCAGATGATCCTGTGAGCGTTGACCCCAGCTGAGGTTCTGCCCCTAGCACTCAGAGTGGAGCGGAAGCAATACAGAGGTGCTGATCCCTGCACCAGAGTGAATTTCACCCTCTTTGCGTGGATCCTGGACAGCATTTACCATCTGCTCGCAAAGCGTTTTAGGAACATGAGTGAATTTAGCCTCCCGCCTGGTGTTTTGGCCAAGTGACATCACTGATGTAAGGGACGTTGTTAAGGGCCCAAAAGCAAACAATTCCGCTGTGTAGGAAAGATAGAAAATATGGCAAAAGACCAGCTTGGCTTAACAAGGAGATCTTGCATGATCTCAAAATAAAAAAGGAGTCATATAAAAAATGGAAACTAGGACAACTAACAAAGGATGAATATAGGCAAGCAACACGGGAATGCAGGGGCAAGATTAGAAAGGCAAAGGCACAAAATGAGATCAAACTAGCTACAGGCATAAAGGGAAACAAGAAGACCTTTTATAAATACATTAAAAGCAAGAGGAAGACCAAGGACAGGGTAGGCCCACTGCTTAGTGAGGAGGGAGAAGCAGTAACAGGAAACTTGGAAATGGCAGAGATGCTCAATGACTTCTTTGTTTCGGTCTTCACTGAGAAGTCTGGAGGTGTGCCTAACGTAGTGAATACAAGCAGAGAGGGTAAGTTTAGAAGATAGGATACACAAAGAACAAGTTAAAAATCACTTAGGAAAGTTAGATGTCAGCAAGTCACCAGGTCCTGATGAAATGCATCCCAGGATACTCAAGGAGCTGATAGAGGAGGTATCTGAGCCTTTAGCTATGATCTTTGAAAAATCATGGCAGACAGGGGAGATTCCAGAAAACTGGAAAAGGGCAAATATTGTGCCCATCTATAAAAAGGGGAATAAGAACAACCCAGGAAACTACAGACCGGTCAGTTTAACGTCTGTCCCAGGGAAGATAATGGAGCAGGTAATTAAGGAAATCATATGCAAACACTTGGAAGTTAATAAAGTGATAGGGAATAGCCAGCATGGGTTTGTGAAGAACAAGTCATGCCAAACTAATCTGATAGCTTTCTTTGATAGGATAACGAGCCTTGTGGATAAGGGAGAAGCGGTGGATGTCATATACCTAGACTTTAGTAAGGCATTTGATATGGTCTAGCATTATATTCTTATTGATAAACTAGGCAAATATAACTTAGATAGGGCCACGATAAGGTGGGTGCATAATTGGCTGGATAACCGTAGTCAGAGTTGACGAGGAGTCCTGTGGCACCTTATAGACTAACTGAAGTGTAGGAGCATAAGCTTTCGTGGGCAAAGACCCACTTCGTCAGATGCATGTGAGAGGCATGTAGTCAGAGGCATGTAGTCAGAGTTGTTGTTAACGGTGCTAAATCCTGCTGGCAAGGGATAACAAGTGGAGTTCCGCAAGGGTCTGTTTTGGGACCCATACTGTTCAATATCTTCATCAATGATGTAGATATTGGGATAGAGAGTACGCTTATTAAGTTTGCAGATGATACCAAACTGGGTGGGGTTGCAACTTCTTTGGAGGATAGGGACAAAATTCAAAATGACCTTAGCAAGTTAGAGAAATGGTCAGAGGTAAACAGGATGAGGTTTAATAAAGAGAAATGCAAAGTGCTCCACTTAGGAAGGAACAATCAGTTCCATACATACAAGATGGGGAGCGACTGTCTAGGAAGGAGCATGGCGGAAAGGGATCTAGGGGTCATAGTGGACCACAAGTTGAATATGAGTCAACAGTGTGATGCTGTTGCAAAAAAAGCAAATATGATTTTAGGTTGTATCAACAGGTGTGTTGTAAGCAAAACTCGTGAAGTCATTCTGCCGCTCTACTCTGCACTAGTTAGGCCTCAGCTGGAGTACTGTGTCCAGTTCTGGGCACCACATTTCAAGAAAGATGTGGAGAAATTGGAAAGGGTACAGAGAAGAGCAACAAGAATGATTAAAGGTTTAGAGAATGTGACCTATGAAGCCAGGCTTCATGAACTGGGCTTGTTTAGTTTGGAAAAAAGAAGATTAAGGGGGGACATGATAGCGGTTTTCAAATATCTAAAAGGGTGTCACAAGGAGGAAGGAAAAAATTTGTTCCTCTTGGTTTCTGAGGACAGGACAAGGAGTAATGGGCTTAAAGTGCAGCAAGGGAGGTTTAGATTGGACATTAGGAAAAAATTCCTAACTGTCAGGGTGGTCAAATATTGGAATAAATTGCCAAGGGAGGTGGTGGAATCTCCCTCTCTGGAGATATTTAAGAACAGGTTAGATAGACATCTGTCAGGGATGGTGTAGACGGAGCTTGGTCCTGCCTTGAGGGCGGGGGACTGGACTCGATGACCTCTCGAGGTCCCTTCCAGTCCTATTATTCTAAGATTCTATAATTACATCAAGGCGGCTTAGTGCTCCACCATTTTCAGCAGGGTACGGCAGTCCTCTTCAGTCCCTGACTTGATCTGGCCTGTCACGTTGCTGTAGACTGGTAAACAGCTGCCACGCTCCACCCCAGAGAAAGCTGCATTTCCCTGGTGAGCCAAGTGAGGACGTATCTTGTGCACAGTGCTTTGGTGTCTAGCTGGCTGGGTGCTGATGTGTACGTGTGGCACAATGGCAGCCTCGCAGCTAGTTCACCACTCAAACACACAGCTGCAGGTTGACTGTATAAATGATCTAATACCTTCCTAGCTCTGTACGTGCCTCAAACCACTAGGAACGGAGCTTCCCAGTCACGAATTCTCTTCGCTAAGGGCCCATCTCTGCAAACCCTGACTCATCCTGCACAACTTTACTTGAACGGCTCACATAAATGAAGGTTTCCCAATCAGGCTCTAACTCAAGGGTGGGCAATAATTTTCACGGGGGGGGGGGAGAATGGGACACCTAATGAATTTTGCTATGTGCTCATGGGCCAGCTCCACCCCACCCCTCCCGGAAGGGGTGGGGCCCAGAGAACAAGAGGCAGGGCTGGGAACTAGCTTCCCCCCAGAGTTGTCTGGAGCCAGAGGCGTTGAATTAAAACCACAGAAATGGGCTTGTGGTTCCTGGCCCTGCTGCTACTGCGTTGCCTGGCAGCCAGCCGGGATTGCTGGTGGCTATTGAAAAGGCTCACAGCTCTGTCCCCTGCCAGAGTAGCACTGGGCTGTGAGCCATTTAAATAGGATCCTGCTACCTGAGCCATTGCCTGGAAATTCAGTTGCACAGGCAGCAGGATATGAATAGAAAGTGGCCAGATGCAGCCCGTGGGCCAGATCAAAGTGTTAGGTGGGCTGGATTCAGCCCCCTGGCCACATCTTACCCAGCTCTGCTCTAAATGAATGGTCAGCTGCTAATAATGCTTGTCTGTCTGTCTGGAAGATCCAGGGAGAATCCAAGCCAACCAAGAGCATGGCGACCATCCACTACAAAGGCGTCCTGGGCACCATTGCCACCATGGTGAAGACGGAGGGTCCCACAAGTCTGTACAATGGCCTGGTAGCTGGGCTCCAGCGTCAGATGAGCTTCGCTTCTATCCGCATCGGGCTGTACGACTCAGTGAAGCAGTTCTACAGTGCTCCAGGATCGGAGAGTGAGTGCCGGCACCCCACACCCCCAGAGGCCTCATCACCCGCCTCTAGTTCAGGTCACATCCTCCGCTGGTGTGAATCAGCCCATTGGCGTCGGCAGAACGCCATTCATGGAGTGACGGGGATTCACACCCATCCAGGTCCTGCCCCCCTTGTACTAAATCCAGCCAACCAGCCTTGAGAGTGAGCTGAGTAACCTGAGACCCCAAATTATGAATGGGGTAAATGTGCTAGACGTACCTTCCCAGTTTCACCCAGGTCCCGCTGTGCCCGGCGTGCGGATAAGCTAGATGTTTGAGCCCTTGTTTTGGGGGGTGATTAGATGCTTCGATGTCTTCTTGACATCCCTGACCCCAAAATCCAGACCAGATTTAAAGAGCTTGGGGTCCTTCCAATATCAAAGCTACATTTTAGACCAGTGTTTCTTAAATTGTGTTCTGCGGCAGTCGGAGATGTGCTGTGGAGAACAACAGAGTTCAAAATGGCCGCTCTTAAAGGGGCAGGCGACTTTTTTTTTTTTTGCTCAACAAAAAATCTTTGGCGTTCCTCATTTTTAAAAAAAGTATTGTTTGGTGTCCCTCGGTCTTAAAAAGTTTAAGAAACACTGTTTTAGACCCACCTGTGCGACCATTGGTTCCCTCCCTTTGAGTCTGCAGCTGGATCAGTGTGGGCGGGCCTAAGCCAGTGTCGGTGGCTTAAAAGGGAGGCTGTCATGGGACAAGGCGAGCAGGGTCTTCTCTTACCCTACCCACAGCCTCCTGGCAGTGACTTTTTCCAGTACTGTTCAGCACCTCGAAAAACCTGACCCAGTGGGTGAAAAGTGGGACTCCCAGAAAACTGAGGCCAACCCCCAAACTAGAGATGACCTGAAAAGTCAGGGTACGTGACTTCCCCGGGGCCACGCAGGGAGTTCACCTTGGCCTGCGGCTGCAGGGCTGGATACAGGGAAGGTGCTCACAGTCCTAGCGAGGCAGGTGAAAAGTGCCCTGGTTTGGTGGGGAGGCTGAGAAAAACCCAGCTCTGTGCATAACCAGGTGGCCATCGCTCGAGAGACAGGCTGGAGCTTGCTACCCGCTTCATTCACTCCCATGCAGATGCCAGCATCCTCACCCGGCTGCTGGCTGGCTGCACCACCGGCGCCATGGCAGTGACGTGTGCCCAGCCAACCGACGTGGTCAAGGTGCGATTCCAAGCACACGTGAGGCTGACGGATGGAACCAAGAAATACAACGGGACTGTGGATGCCTACAGGACCATCGCCAAGGAGGAAGGGGTCAGAGGCCTCTGGAAAGGTACAGGAGCGAGCGCGCCTCCCAGAGTGATCGCCAGCTGGTGTAAATCGGCGTCACTCCACTGGGGCCAGTCCATGGAGCGGCACCAAATTGCACTAGTTTAGAATCTAGACGGGGATCTCCAGGGTGTTTAGGCCCCTAATTCCCTTGGCACTTAGTGCTCAATAGATTAACCTGTTTGATGCTGCGACGAACAGAGCAAACCCGGCTAACAGAATTAAGCTCTGGCCTCTCTGGCTAACCCTAGAGGACAGAGCCAGTTGATTTCAAAGGGTCCATACTGACAGCAAGTCTGTGTGACCACTCGGCATTCCCTTCCTGGCCTACTCTGTCCCCATGTCTGCTCCGGCACAGCGGGAGGCCTGGGGCTGGGCAGCCTTACAGGGCAGGGCAGTCTTAAGAGGGCTTAAAATAGGATCTGAGTGGTTCTTCACCTCGTCCTGCCTCAGCACTGGCTGCTGGATTTGAAACCACCATGCAGGAATTTTAAGGGGAAGGAAGAGAGGGGGACACATTTCCCAGAATGACTCTTTGTAGCATGAGCCACGGCGAACATGCTATTACGCGGCAAAGGGCAGATCACAACTCGACACAGACCCAACCAAAACACTGTCTTCCTCCTGAACAAGGGCTCTGGTTGGTCAGAAAAACAGGGACTGGGGTGTTCAGGAGATTCCCACATCTAAACCACTGTTTTTAGGAGACAAATCTGAGGCTGCGTCCCAGATTGAGGTGTCATTAGACAAGGTTTTGGACAAAGCAATAAACTAAACAGTAATAAGTCACTGGGACCAGATGAGATTCACCCAAGAGTTCTGAAGGAACTCAAATGAGAAATTGCAGAACTACTCACTACGGTTTGTAACCTATCATTGAAATCAATCTCTGTACCAGATGACTGGAAGATAGCAAATGTGACACCAATTTTTCAGTAAGGCTCGGGAGCCAATCCTGGCAATTGCAGGGCAGTAAACCTGACCTCTGTACTGGGCATTCTGGTTGAAACTATAATAAAGAACATAATTGCTAGGTATATAGATAACATCATTTGTTGGGGCAAAAGGAAAAACTATGTCACACTTTAAAGACTAACAAGATGGTTTAATAGGTGATGAGCTTTCGTGGGCCAGACCCACTTCCTCAGATCATATTCTGGAAGAGAATCGGCATGACCATATATACCAAAGGAATACAATGAATTCCTTTGGTCATGCCAATTCTCTTCCAGAATATGATCTGAGGAAGTGGGTCTGGCCCACGAAAGCTCATCACCTATTAAACCATCTTGTTAGTCTTTAAAGTGCTACATAGTTTTTCCTTTTGTTTTAGCAAGATCAGACTAACATGGCTACCTCTCTATTACTATTCATAATTTGTTGGGGAAGAGTCAACATGGGTTGTGTAAATGGAAATCATGTCTCCCCAATATGTTTTTTGAGAGGGTCAACAAGTATGTGAACAAGGGGATCCAGTGGATATAGTGTACTTAGACTTTTCAGAAAGCCTTTAACAAGGTCTCACACCAAAAGCTCATTAGGCAAAGTAATCTGTCATGAGATAAGAGGGAAAGTCCTCTCATGGATCAATAACTGGTTAAAAGACAGAAAACAAAGGGTAGGAATGAATGATCAGTTTTTGGAATGGAGAGAGGTAACTAGTGGGGTCCCACAAGGGTCTGTCCTGGAACCAGTCCTAGTCAACATATTCATAAATCGTCTGGAAAAAGGAGTAAACAGAGAGGTGGCAAATTTTGCAGATGATACAAGACTACTCAAGATAATAAAGTCCAAAGTATATTGTGAAGAGTTACAAAAGGATCTCACAAAACTAGGTGACTGGGCAACAAAATGGAAGATGAAATTCATTGTTGTTAAATACATTGAAAAACATAATCTCACCTTATACATATAAAATAATGGGGTCTAAATTAGCTGTTACCACTCGGACATCATCCACTCAATGTGCAATGGCAGTCAAAAAAGCAAGCAGAATGTTGGGAATCATTAGGAAAGGGAAAGATAATAAGATGAAAGCATCTTGCCTCTATATAAAGCCAGAGCACACCCACATCTTGAGTACTACATGCAGATATGGTCTCCTCATCTCAAAAAGGATATATAGGATTTGGAAAAGACTCAGAAAAGAGCAACAAAAATTATTAGGGGTATGAAACTGCTTCTATATGAGGAGAGATTGGAAAGACTAGGACTTTCCAGCTTGGAAAAAGAGATGACTAAGGGGGAATATGATAGAGGTCTATAAAATCATGACTGGTGTGGAGAAAGTAGATAAGAAAGTGTTATTTAATCCTCATAACTCAAGAATAGGGAATCACAAAATGAAACCAATAGGCAGCAAGTTTAAAACAAACAAAAGGAAGTATTTTTTCACACAGCGCACAACCTGTGGAACTCATTGCCAAAGGATGTTGTAAAGACCAGGCCTTTAACAGGGTTAAAAAAAGAAAGAGGTAAATTCATGGTGGTTAGGTCCATCAAAGGCTGTTAGCAAGGATGGGTAAGAATCAGGGTTCCCAATCCATAGAAATTTCATTTACGGACAAAATGGGAAAAATTTATGGACAGACAAATTTTTTTATGGACATAATTTTTATACTATATTAAGATGACATAGTCTCTTCGGCAGAGCTCGACAATCTATGTAATCTACTCACCGCAGGCGAGTAGATTACAACCCGGAAGAGCCGGGTTCGGGCGATCTGCGCATGCAAGCGGGGCTCACCGCGGCTCGGTGAACCCTGCTCTTCGGCACAATCAATTCTTCTCATAGATTTTGACATTCTAAACTTTAACGGTAAACAATATTAAATTACATAAATTGCCAATATGCCGACGCTAACTCGGCGGGATAATGTAGATGATAACATCACGTGGATCACGTGATTCACGTGATGTCATCTCAAACATTGAGCTAAATAAACAACTAAAACAACCCATTTCCACTGCGCCGCAGTAAAATGGCTGAAGCAGCAGAGAAGAAATTTAATTGCTATAGCATAATTGCTGTTTTTTGAAATTTTATTGCACTTTTATGAAATTTACGGACACCTGCATTTTTTAGACTTTATGGACATGTCCAATTTCGGCTAATTTTTTACGGACTTTCTGTAAATTTACTGGCGATTGGCAACCATGGTAGGAATGGTATCCTTAACTTCTGTTTGCCAGAAGTTGGGAATTGGTGACAGGGGAGGGATCACTTGATGAGTCCCTGTTCTGTTATTTCCTTCTGGGGCATCTGGCATTGGCCACTGTCGGCAGACAGGATACTGGGCTGGATGGATCTTTGGTCTGACCCAGTCTGGCCTTTCTTATGTTCTCTATGCAGGCCCTGCCCACAGCCTCAGACCCCAGAATAGTGGGATGCCTCTGCCCAAATGATCAGGAATTAAATCAACAATGTTGACAGAAAAATTATCATTAGCATCCCCGCTCAGTTGTGAGCGACTGAGGGAAAGGCCCATTCAGGGCAAGAAGGAATGTTCCTTTCCCTCTTAGATCCTAGAAGTTCATCGCCAGCCCACACCCCTGCAATAGACAGATTTGCCTCGTCACTTCCTGTCTCCCCATTTCCTTCTGTGCTTTGCTGCCAGGCACAGTCGGGAGAGAGAGAACTGTGATCTACCAGAGCCCAGGACCAGTCTCAGTCTCGGTTTCCATGGCTTGCTCTGCCATTGAATTACTGCGTAGCTCTGGGCTTCGCCATCCCCTGCGCTATAATGGGGATAGTGAGGTTTGGCCACTTTTGTAAAGTGTTTTGATCGCTGTCAGGGGAACCGACAGCCTGCGCTGGCCCTGGGCAAGGTTGGTGGGGGTTGGCTTTGTGCTCTTGGTATGGGTGGGGCCTTGGGTGGAAGGGGTGGGACCGGGGCAGCCAGCCCTCTGTGCCACCCAGCATCCAGCACACCCTCCCCGCCCTCCAGTCCTCACAGCTGCCTGGAGCATGCCACACAGTACTCTAGTGGTAATTTAAAGGGCCCGGGGCTCTCAGTTGCGGTGTCGGTGGCTGGGAGCCCTGGTCACCTCTGAATCACCAGGCCCAAGGACAACTTCTTCCTTTGCCCTTCCCCCACCCCTACAGTGGGCCTGTCCACTGTGAATGCATAATGCCATATAAATGCCAAGTATTCTCCTCATCCCTGAAAATCCTGCTCCCACAGAACTCCAGGTACTCGGCAGACGCCTTTGGGCACACGTGTAACAAACACGAGTCATAAGAATCCAGTCATGAGCTTCACCCACCCAGCTCTGCTTTCAGGGGTGTCATCTCATATGGTCACCGCCACTCTCTAACCATCCTTTGCCACAGGGACCTTACCCAACATCACCCGCAACGCCATTGTGAACTGCGGAGAGATGGTTACCTACGATATCCTCAAGGAGATGCTGCTGAAATCTCAGCTAATGACAGGTGAGGAGGGGCCTGCAGTGAGGGAGGGCGTCCTCCCTTCATCCTTTCCATCTGGGATGCCTGTTGGGTAGAGCTCTGTCTCTCTAGCCCTCTCCACAGCTTCTCTTCCCCTCGTGGCAAAGGGGGGGACAAACTACAGCTTGCGCTCCACAGCCGACCCGCTGGCTGTTTTAATCCAGTCCTCCAGCTCCTGCTGGGGAGCAGTGTCTGGCGCTTGCCTTTCTCCTCATGGCTCGTGGAAGCAGCAGCATGTTCCCCTTCTGTCTGGCTCCTACGTGTGGGGTCAACCAGAGAGCTCTGTGCACTGCTCCCCACGCCAAGCAGTGCCCCTGCAGCTCCCATTGGCTGGGAACCAATGGTGCACAGAACCACCTGGATGCACCTCAGTGTAGGAGTCAGCCAGAGGGCAGACATGTTGCTGCTTCTGGGAACTGCTTGAGGAGGCAAGCACAGTCTGGAGCCTGCACCTCTGAGTCTCCTCACACCCAATCCCCTACCTCAGCCCTGATCCCTCTCCTGTCCTCTGAACTCCTGGGTCCCAGCCCAGAGCACCCTCCTGCACTCCAACCCCCTCATTCCTAGCCCCACCCGAGCCTGCATCCCCAGCCAGACCTCTCACCCACTCCTGCACCCCAACCCCAATTTTGTGAGCATTCATGGTCCCCATGCAATTTCCATACCCATGTGCGGCCCTTGGGCCAAAAAATGTTCCCATCCCTGCAAATGGCCTTTCACAAAGGGTGGTGCCCACTCTGGCAAAAAAAGGGCTGGAGCCAGCTACCAACGTGGCTTCAAACATCAGCTAGAGGTTTCAGTAGCATGGAGGTCAGGATGGTCAAGTACAGAGTACTAGGCCTTAGAAGCCCTGTGGTCTGTTTGCTACTCTGCCACAGACTCCCTGCCTGACCTTGGGCAAGTCACTTAGGGCCAGATTTTCAAAGGGATTCAGGCACCTAAATGGGCAGATAGGCACCTAGTTGGATTGCCAAAAACTCTCACTGGGTGTTAGATGCTTAAAACACTTTGGACAATCCCACTTGATGCCTAAATCCCTTTTCAGACCTGGTGCTTGGGCTAAATTTTCAGAATTTTCATTGATTTTAAGTATTTCGGTTCTGAGCCATCCAGCTTTCAGTATCTTGGGCCTGATTTTCAAGAGCACTGTGTAGAAGCTGTAGAAACCATTTTATGTTTAGCTAGAAGCTATCTTGTATAACAGAAACCATTTCAGCTTTCTCCCTTTGCACGTAGACCAGAGTGAACTTTCTATCACCCCATGTGCCAGGCCAAGACAGATGTGCTATTGGAATGTGTTAATTGAGCTGGTTTAGACAGGAGAGGTACTCCCTCGTACTTGTCCGCCATCTTGTTGATAAGGCTTTATTTTTCCTAGCTTAATTGATGATTTCTGTAATTGGATGCCCTGACGTCAGGCTGTTTGGTCAAGGGTATAAAGATACTAGGATTGGTTACATTAGCCAGCCTTACTGGGCCCGGCTTTGCTGGGACCACGTTTGGCTCACTTTGCTTTACTGATCAATAAAGCTATCTGTTTGTTAGCTGCCTAAACAGAGAGGAGCGTGTTTTTGCTTCGACAACTGAGACCTTGCAGCTCCCCCGAATGAACTGGCATGACACATGGCTCTGTAGCTTTGAAAAGCAGGCCCCTAAGAATCTCAAAGTGGACATCCCAAAGTCAGTATCAAGCCTCCCATGCCTCAGTTTCCCCTGTGTAGCTACTTACTAATCTCTGGGGGAGAGGATTGGGTTATCAGCGGAGGCCCTCGGGGGGGAAGCTCTCTAGCTGTTCATGGCACTGAAGTGCCGATCCCATTTGAAGTGGAAAATTCCTTTGTCCCAAACCCTAAAGCTTATTTACCCATTTCCCACCCAGACACTTTTCCTTGCCATTTCGTCGCTGCTTTCGGAGCTGGGTTCTGCGCTACAGTGGTGGCTTCGCCTGTTGATGTTGTGAAGACGAGATACATGAATTCCACCCCCGGCCAGTACAGAAATGCTTTGAACTGTATGCTCACCATGGTGATCCTGGAAGGACCCACTGCGTTTTACAAGGGGTGAGACGGCTACAAAAGTATCCAGACCTATACCAGGCTGATGACCTATTCAAGGAGCAGTGTATGTGTTCACGTGACCAGGCTATGGAGGAAACTGACAGTGGACTGACCACTGGGCTGAGAGTCAGGAGACCGGGGTGCTGCTCCTCGCTCTGCCACCAGCTCATGTGACCACGGACAAGTCAATGTTGGGCCAGATTGTCCAAAGTGGCCTCTAATGATGGGGTCGGTCCTTGGTCCTGAGATTTTCTGAGGTGAAAAGTGTCACAGGGCAGGGCAACTCCACCTCTAGTTCATGTCCAAGTCCAGCAAGGGCTGTTCTGAGGCTCCTGGCTCTCCTGGGTGGAGACACACATCTCTCTTCTGCCTGGAGCATCTCCAGGCTGAGCAGTGCCCTGCCTTCACTGTGCTATTCCCAGCCTGCCTCAGCAGGCCCACTCGCTTTCTCCTCAGAGAGGGTTAGCAGTGTGATGGCCCCCGGTATAGACACCCCACTGCTCTTTCTGGGCAGGGCTAATTTATTCTCAAGGTGAACGCGCTACAGAGAAACCACGTTAAAAACCAGAAAAGAACCTGCACGCACGCTCAGCAGAGATCCACCCCATTCCTCACATGGGTTCTGGCCCGCGCAGCCCTTCCAGGCCCCACCCAGGGGGCTTCCTTGGGGATTCTAGCTCATCACAGCTTTAGTGCAGAACAAGTGCTCAGTAGGTCCAGCCCTCCCTGAAGGATCGGGGCCCTCTGGGGACCAGGGGTCCTGTCTGTTTGCGGGATCAGGAAGAAGGCCCTGAGCCAGTTTGTAACCAGGCTATTTATCCCCAAGCCCTCTGTCTGTTTGTCCCTAGTAGGGATGTGAATGGTTAACACGGGGGTGAGCAAAAGGGCCTCCGCAGGCCGGATCCGGCCCATCAAGTGAGTTGATCCAGCTCGCAGAGGCCCTGCCACTCCCCAGCCCCCAGGCCATCAGGTCCTGGGGGTGGTGGGAAGCACATGAAGTTTCCTTCGCCTTGCCCCCACCCTGCAAGGAGGGTGCAGCAGAAGCAGGAGACTTCACATGCTCCCCTCTCCACCCCCAAACCCTGATTGGCTTGGGGACAGAAGGGGAAGTGCGCCAAGTCTCCTCCCACCCCAGGGGCCTGGGTGCCTAGGGGGAATCTCTGGAGCGGGGCACTTCACTCGCTCCCCCACTGCCAGACCAATCAGGTCTGTGGGTGGGGAAGCAAGGAAGTGTCCTGGCCCCACCCTTTCTGCCTGAGGCCCCGCCCCTTCCAGTGCGGCCCAGGGCCACTTCAAAAAATCATGAAATGTCCCCAGGTAAAAAATTATTGCCCACCCCTAGGTTAACAGGTGAGGCTTGTTTTTACATATTTTACATCCTTAGTCCCTAGCAGGGGTGAAACTAAGTGAACAGACTTATTGGCTAGTATGCCAGGGTCCTCCTGGGCACAGTGGGAGTGGGGGTTCTGGGCGCCCGGAAGGGTGTGGCCTCAGGAAGGGGCGGAGCCAGGGACCAGACCCCCCCCCCGAACCAGCCTTTCACCGCAGCAATATTAAAGTGTTGCCATGGCTGTGTATGGGCCATGCCAGCAGCCTGTTCGCAGCCTCGCAGAAGGGTCTGAGGACTGGCACTGGCCCTAAGGTAAATTGGGTTTGAGACCGCTGGTCTAGAGGTACCTGACTTCCACTAAATCAGAGGAAGTCTGGTGCCTTTGGTGAATCTGGGCCAGCTTATTGCTGGCTGCCAGGGGCATGAAGTCCCATGGTTGGGCATGAAGTCTTTAGCCTCTGCACTGTTGTCCCCTCTCACTCTAGGTTCATGCCCTCATTCCTGCGGCTGGGCTCCTGGAACGTGGTGATGTTTGTGACCTACGAGCAGCTGAAACGCGCCATGATGCTGGCCCAGGAGGCGTGGACGTCTCCATCCTAAGCCCCAGGGAGGTCTCTGGGATGAGATGACAGAGGACAGCTTGGGGGACCCCGTGGATTCCCCCCACTTCCCAGGAAAGCTTGCAGAGCCAGCTCTCACTACTGGACTTTGACAAAGACACGCGCTCACTGCTGCTGAGATGGGGAGATGCAGCTTAGGGTGGACTGTCTGCAGACAGCTGGCTTTTCAAAACCCACTGGTCAGGGTTGACGTGATGCCAAAGCAAATTACAGTATTTAAACATGGCCAAGGGATGCATGATATTGAAGCAATGAAAAGGGACTTGAAAAAGCAAAACCTTCAGGGAATCCAAACTGTAGTAAAGCTTTCGACGTGGCCTCTGAGCTCTTCGAATGCCCTTGGGCCCAGGTGCTGCCATGTGGGCAGGAAACCAGATCATAATCCAAGGGTAAGGATAAAGGGCAAAGAACGCTTCTGGGGAGGGGAGAACAATATGACAGGGAGGCACAGGGCTTAGGTTTGGTCTTATTGAATATCTTTAGAGGGAGTAAATAGCCCCCTGAATGAACAGGAGTGATAGTAAATAGGGAGGAAATTGCCAAAGCAATCAAAGCATGTGACTTTTGGCTTAGTTTATTACTATTTGGTGGGTTCTTTATCCAGTTGTGTGGCCTGTGGGTTTTTCTGCTCAACTCTGGGGGCCACTTTTTCCCCAGGTTTTTTATTTTCTTGGACCATGCATCATGGTCTATGCTCCGCCTCCTGCCTTGCACGATGATATAAACCCTGCCCCCACACTGCTCTCTACTCTTACTCCCTCTAAGTTGGGCTGTTTTTTGGATCATTTTGTGCTTGTTTCTTTTTTAAGTTTTCTAGCAAGCAGCAAGGACAGAGAAATATCCCAAAGGAAATTACACTAGGTGCATGGGCAGAAATAGTCAAAAAATTCCATCTAAACTTTGTTGAAGAAATGGAGATTTGTGCAAAAAAAAAATCTGTTTTTTTCAACAATTTGGAGTTTTATCAAAAACTTATTTTGGAAAAAAAAGACCTAAAAATCTAGCAGGAAAAATTATATTGAAAGAAATAACATAATGAGATTTAACAGAGGGTTCAATTCCTTGTTCTGCCACAGATGCAGGGATAATTCTTCTCTAGCCTCATAGGGCTGTAGTGATGCTTCTGTGATGAGGCGGCGGGGGGGCAAGAACTCGATATCACCGAGAGAGATGATTTGGTAGGGGTGGTCCGAGAGGGGTATGTAACTGAGTATGAAACAACCGGAAACATAGGAGGGAAATCAGGAAAGGTTTCCTAACAGTGAGGTCAAGATTGGCTCAAGTGGTAGAAGTCCCATCTTTCAAGTTGTTTACAGGTAGACCTGGTCTACACATAGAAGCATTGCTGGCAGAACTAAATACATAGGGCCAGGTCAACACAGGGCTTTACCAGCCGCAGTACTAGCTCAGCAAAGTGTGTACTAGACCAGCAAAGCGTTCTTAATGTAGAGGCAGCTTATAACAGCAAAATTGTGCCTTGGGAGAATAGCTTATTCGAGCCCCCAGCTCTCCTCCCAGCAAAATGAGCTATTCCAGCAAAAGCACAGTTTTGCCCAGTCTGACTGTGTCTAGTGATTTTTGTTGGCACTGTTGTGTCAATTACAGATCCCACCTCATCACACCCCTGCCCGACACAGCTATTCTGGCAAAAGTCTGTTATATAGAGCTGGTCTACGAGTGAGGGAAAAAAACATGGCTCAGCAGAAGTCCCTGTGCAGAGAATTTTATCAGCAAAAAAGTCCAGTGGCTAGTATAGTTGATTTTGCTTGGGGAGCAGGTAAAAGGTGTACAGGCAGTCCCCAGGTTACGTACAAGATAGGGACTGTAGGTTTGTTCTTAAGTTGAATCTGTATGTAAGTCGGAACTGGCGTCCAGATTCAGCCGCTGCTGAAATTGACCGCCAGTTCTGACTTACATACAGAATCAACTTAAGAACCCCAAGCATCCCCAAGTCAGCTGCTGCTGAAACTGATCAGCAGCTGATTCCAGGAAGCCCGGGGCAGAGCAACTCTGCTTTGGGCTTCCTGTAGTCAGCCACTGGTCAGTTTCAGCAGCGGCTAAATCAGGACGCCTGGGGCAGAGCAGCTGGGGTGCTGCTGGGTTGCTCCAGTAGCGCCGCTCCTCGGCACTACTGGACCAACCCAGCAGCACCCCATCTGCTCTGCCCCAGGCGTCCTGATTCAGCCGCTGCTGAAACTGACCAGCAGCGGCTGAATCAGGACCAGAGCAGCTGGGGTGCTCCTGGGTTGGACCAGTAGCGCCCAGAGCGGCGCTGCGGGACCAACGGCAGCACCCCAGCTGCTCTGCCACAGGCGTCCGGAGAAAAGCCTAGTCTGCTGGGGGGGGGGGCATACTAGCTGCGCACCCCCTCACCCCAGCAGACCAGGAAGACATGGGCGGCGGACTGAGACACACCGCGGTCCCGCCGCCTGGGTCCTCCGCGGCTTTGCTCCCAGTCTCCCTGGTCTGCTGGAGACCAGCAGACCAGGGAGACAGGGAGCAAAGCCTCTGAGGACTCTGGCAGCGGGACAGCCGCGGGGTGTCTGGGCTGTCCCGCTGCCGGCTTCCCCCGCGGCTTTGCAAAGCCACGGGGAAGCCGGCAGCAGAGCAGCCCAGGTGCGCCTGGGGTGCCCCGCTGCCCGAGCCCCCCCCCCCCTCGGCTTTGCAAAGCCGCGGGGAAGCCGGCAGCGGAGCAGCCCAGGCGCGCCTGGGGTGCCCCGCTGCCCGAGCCCCCCCCTTGGCTTTGCAAAGCCCCTGGGCTGCCCGAGCCCCTCCGCAGCTTTGCTCTGCGTCTTCCTGGTCTGCAGACCAGGGAGACGCAGAGAAAGCCCCAGAGTACACGGGCGGCAGGACCGCGAGGTCCCGCAGTCCGTGTACTCTGGGGCAGCCCTGTTCGTATCTGCGGATCCGACATAAGTCGGATCCGCGTAAGTCGGGGACTGCCTGTATAGGGAAAAGACCCTTACCGGTCTTAGCTACATCTCCACTGGGAGGGTTTCTGCTTGCACAGCTATACTGACAAATCCTTTCCAGTGTAGCCAAGACGGTTGATTGGCTTACACACTGAATGGACTTTAGGAAACAAACCCAGTGAAAGGATCAACCAGCTAAGACCTGTCGGGTCTTTTCCATCTGTGGTCTCTGTAGGATGCAGCCAGCACAGCTGAAGAGCTGGGAAGATGCAATAGAAAAACAAGGCAAAAGAAACACCTACCAAAACACAGGTAACTTTAGTTCCTTTCTCTCTTCCACAGAGCTGACCACCCACAGATGGATCTGCAGCAGGATACCAACCTACCAGCTGAGCTGCCTGCAGTGCAAACTCACGAATGTCCCGGAGCTGCGCTGAGAAGGGATTATTAAAGGAGCATTGCCCGCCCCGAGTGGATCACTCGTGTCGCTGGGGAATAGCGCTCATTAAGTTGTATCGCTGTTATTAACCACCGGCAGCCATTACTAATAAAAGCACAAACTGCCCCCAAAGTCTCTCTCTGCAGGTCTCCTGTCGTTTCCTTGGCAGATTTAGTTCTCACTCTCTTTTTCCTGGCCCAGGCCAAAAGGCCAGTGTTGAAAACCCAAACGATCCCAAGACTTGAATCCTAGAAGGGCCAGCTCATCCTGCACCCCTCCGAGATGGACAAGTTACAGTCAATGGCATCCCAAAGGATCCAGGGCTCTGCAGATCTGAACCGCCGGCCTGAGCTACATCAAGCAGCAGTGCTAACTCAGAGCCCGCAGCACAGAGTGAAAATCACCACAGTCTGTACAAGGTGCATGCAGCACTTACCTGGAATGGATTGAGTTGGAGGTGGTCCCCCTTTGGATAGGGGGTTGGACTAGGTGACCTCTGAGGTCTCTTCAAACTCTAATTTTCTATGATTCTATGATGCATCCTCGAGGCCCGAGGGGGATACATGCTGCATCCTCTGTGTTGATTTGCTGCACAAGGCTGTGCACAGCTCTTCTGTAGCCACAGCCAGTGCCCTATGCTCTTAAAAAGCACTGAAATTCATTAACTCAGAAAGATTAGCCCAGCGCAGCCTCAGGTGCAGATGCAGCCTACACCACCAGATGGAGGTTTTCCGTTGGTGTAGGAACATCTCTTCCCAGCATGATATTAGTTATGCCAACAGAAGAATTCTTCTGTTCCCAAAGAGCTGCATCTACATTGAGGGTTAAGTTGGCATAGGTAGGCTAGTCAGGGTGTTTTCTTTATACCCTGGGTCCTGACTGATGTAGCTATGCTGGTATAACTTTACACTAAGCATGGACTATTCCTTAAATCAGGGCTACTCAACTTTGCAAGCCCCGGGGGCCACAATGATACTCACAGCACATGCTGAGGGCTGCAACTTAAGTGTGGTTGCATATATATGCAAATATAGCTGCAAATAGCTTCTTTCACACTGATGGGCATGAATACAAAGATTAAGGCAAGACTACACAACACACAGGCCCCATTTAGTCAGTTATGTTGATATTAATAAAATACAATATTTACCCCCATTTCCACCCATAGGACAGCACTTTTAATGAGCAATGACAGTCCAGGAATTTAACTATTAAAACACATATCAGCAGAATACCATTATATTGGCTACTTTTTTGGTTTGGCTCCCACCCGTGGGCTGCGTGGTAAGCGCCACATAAACCCAAACTGCACCGTGGACCGCAAACAAATGGGCCACGGGCTGCATGCAGCTCACAGGCTGCATGTTGAGTAGCCCTGCCTTAAATGATACAGTGACTGACACGACAGAAAACTCTTAAGCCAGATGCATCCCATTCAATTCTATTTGTAACTGGACTATGATTATGGCATTAAAGAAGTAAGCCACGCCAGAGTGTGTCTTCTGTTGGTACCCTCTTCAACTGCAGTGGGAAGCACGATAGCAGAGAGCATCAAACCCGCATTGAGGAGCTACCTGGTGTGATAGGCTCTGGCCCCTGTCCTTTGCAGACCAAAGTGATGCTTTTTAGAAGGTTTCTTCAAAATGTAGCAGTAGGGGGATATTTTGGCTGTAGCAAAGCAAAGCACTTGTGAGTCCCCACTCACTTGTGGCTCTTTTGAGTGATCAGTCCCCAGATGTGCACCTCTGGGTGTTGATCCACAGCAGCAACATTGCTAAAAAAAGAGCCAATCAGAACTCTAATTCTCAGGCAGAGGTTGAGACAGAGTCTGGGAATTAGGAGACCTGGGTTTCATTTGCAACTTTCCATCCACACTAGGGAACCCCTGATCCGCGAGAGAGTTCAAGTTCCTACTGTGCTACTCTATTACTTTGGGCAAAGCACCTTCTTTGTGCCTTGGTTTCTCCATTTGTGGAATTCAAGTGGAGAGAGATTCCCTCGTTTTTTAAAGTGTCTCCTGTTTTTTGAAGTCTCTCTCTCTCTGCTGCACTTTGCCAGGTGTTCCAATGCAACCCCTTTAATTTCCTCCCTTTAAAAGGGCTCCTTCTTGGAGCTTATCCCAACTCTGCTTAAGGCCAGCTTTGCAGAGCATTGTGCGGCTGGAAAGGGTGACGAGAAGTCAGCTAGTCCTTGCCTATGCTAAGCCACGATTGAGTAACCTTCCAATCCAACATTCCTCAATGAAGCCGGGCAGAGAGGCTACCTGAATTCTAAGGAGGAGGCAAAAGAAGCTAGAATGCTCCAGAGGGGTTCCCATCTCCTGGTTTCTATGACATCAAACTTTACGGCTGTGTCTAGACTGGCAAGTTTTTCCGGAAAATCAGCCGCTTTTCCGGAAAAACTTGCCAGCTGTCTACACTGGCCGCTTGAATTTCCGGAAAAGCACTGACGATCTCATGTAAGATCATCAGTGATTTTCCGGAAATACTATACTGCTCCCGTTTGGGCAAAAGTCTTTTTCCGAAAGACTTTTGCGCAAAAGGGCCAGTGTAGACAGCACAGTACTGTTTTCCGCAAAAAAGCCCCGATTGTGAAAATGGCGATCGGGGCTTTTTTGCGGAAAAGCGCGTCTAGATTGGCCACGGACGCTTTTCTGCAAAAAGTGCTTTTCCGGAAAAGCGTCCTGCCAATCTAGATGCGCTTTTCCGAAAATGCTTTTAACAGAAAACTTTTCCGTTAAAAGCATTTCCGGAAAATCATGCCAGTGTAGACATAGCCTACATGTTGTCTCTTGGTTGTAAAGGGAACCGTTAAGTGTAGCCACTGGAACCACTGCCTTTCTGTGGCTCAGTGTGGAAGCAGGCTCTTTGCTGGCCAGGCCTCTCGCGCGTATTGCCATCCAAGCAAAAGGTCAACTTCCCCTTGATGAAAAACCTTAAACTATGTAACTTAAAGATCAGCGACGAACAGGAACCAAAACCAGACCCAAAAGTTAATGTAAAGTTCGTGCTGGTTGTGCTGACTGTGGCATGCCCAATAAGGCAGAAAAGGAAAAACAGGAAACCATCTCACCCCCTTACTCCTGTCACTTAACAGACAGGGTCTGCTAGCCTATCACAAAAAGTGGGCAAAAGCTTTCTCTATAAAACAGCTTCCCCTCCTGTATCAAATTGCGGAATCCCGAATAAACATTGGATGGCAGAATATGAGCCAGGTCCGAGGACTGATCACCCGAGGGCCACCTCCCGCTTGCCGAACCAAACTAGTTCCTGTAGAGCATAACGTATACCAAACATAACGACTACCAAATATGTTGTTATTGTTGTAGTTTGTGTGTCTGTTAAATGTAAGTATTGTTATCTGAAATTGTTTAGAGGTATTGTTAAGTAGTAGTGTTAAAAGTTTTAGATAAATGATTAGTCTTATCAGAAACACTGATGCAAATGTAACTGTTAATAATCCCTAGTCCCTTGTTAACAACTATTGGGATTTAGAGAAACCTCAAGGAATTTTCTTTACTGTATTGCATTTTTCTTATTGATCATTCTAATAATTATTTGGTGCCTACGTATGTAAGAAATTGATAAAATCATAATTTATATGTAGAAGCCCTTTAATAAAAGTTTAAAAGATATTTAGTAATAGTTTGCCTGTTTTTGCGCCTCCTGGGGGCTAGCCACATTTCCAAACCTTTTACTTTAAACCACACTCAGGAAAGAGAATCAAACAAGAACACTCCTTATTCATCTCAGTGAGCTGTTCAGTGTCAAGTCCCAGACTCCCTGAGCCCTTAAGTCAGTATTATTCACCTGGACACTGCCTATTCATGAGCCAGAAAACTCCAGCTCGTTTTATCCCACTCATCGCATCCTGAGGTTGCAGTGTTTTGACAGGCTATTTCATAGGACTGTGGCTGCTAGCTTGGAGCATGCCCATGACTGGATCATTTTTTGAGGATTTGGGGATTGAAAATGGTTGCTACAGTTCTTAACAACAGGCTGGAAAGGCCAACGTTGGGAATGCAGCTAAGGCACTCAAACTGATTACAGCAGTGGTTTTCAAACTATTTTTCTCATGACCCTGTGGAAGAAAATTGTTGATGCTCGCGACCCAACATAATGTGACAGGAGTGTGTGCTTCGGGATGGGGCTGAGGAGAGCTTAGGGCTGTATGTAGGAGGGGGCTCTGGCTTTGGGGAGGGGGGTCAGGGCTGGGACAGGAGGGGCTTACCTCGAGTGGTGCAGTGGGGGAGCTAATGCAGCTTCCTGCCTCTCCTGGCACTGCAGACCATACTGCACCCCAGAAGCAGCCAGCAGCAGGTTCCCAGCCAATGGGAATGCAGAGCTAGTGCTCAGGGCAGGGGCAATGCACAGACCGCTGTGTGCTCCCACGCACCCACTATGAGAGCCAGGCCTGTTGCTGGCCACTTCTGGGGCTCAGCGCAGTCTGTAGTGCCAGGACAGGCAGGAAACTGCTTTAGCACCCCCACTGGTCACCTGATCCCCCTGAAGCAACCAGACCCACTGCCTGACATTCCACAACCCAGTACTGGGTTGCGACCCATCGTTTGAAAACTGCTGGATTATAGAGTGTCCACACAGGCATGGAGTTAACCAAAATAATTTAGAAAACAATGTAGGTAAACTGGCGCAACTGCTGTATGTAAAGCAGGTATAGGTATCTAAATCCATACTTAGGCATCTAAAAAGCAACCAGGTGCTGCGTGCATGCAGTTTTAAATTGACTTATGCCCATTTATGTCAGAGCTGATTTGGGGCTAAGCTCAATAGAAAGTTTCACAGATATCTCAAAATCATTTTGGTTTTCAGGGACTATCCTTAGCAGGGGTTGTTTTTGGTTATTAGAAAGCTAGTTAGTTGAACATAAGCTTCCACTTCTTGCCTGTGTCTCATACGGCATGAGCCAAATCATTTTAAATGGCTAATAGAATCTTACCTCCGCTTCTCAGGTAATTCTGTAACAGCCATCCCTTGGCAACAAATCTTTCCAATAACTCTTAGTCAGGGAAAGTGTGTGAGCACATAAATCGTCTCCACTTGGCTGATCTCAGATTACGACTGTGTTTTGAACAAGCGTTTTTTGAGCAACAGAAGCTCAAGCAAAAACACAGCCTAGAAATAAGAACAGTGTGGGTGCATTTTATAACCGGGGAGGCTGACGGAAAACAGAGATCGTATCCCTTAAGGAGAGTTTGTATAGAAAAGAGGGTACATTAAGGAAATATCCATAGTATAGACTATTAGTCATTTTTAGTCTTTTTCCTATGGTGCCTGTTTTAGACAGATCTCTAGCTGAAATTGGTTTATAATGCCACATTTGTTAGCGAAGAGATAATTCAAGCTGAAAGGAAACATTTTCTGAGGACCGGTAACAACAGCAGAAATATGAACACACAGGTTGCTGTTGTTACAGGTCATCAGAGTATGCTTCCAGTTCATTGTAAATTGTCTCCTCGGTGCAGGGTGTTGGACTAGTTGCCCTCTCAAGGTCCCCTTGATTGTTTGAGGGTAGGTTTTGTGAGGTGGGCACTTGTCGGCTGAATGGCCCTGAGACAGTGATAACTTAGGTGCCTACCAACTGACACCAGCTCTGCACCAGTGCTATAGAGGTGAAAAACTTTTTGTCCTGCTAGTGGCCCTCTGAGCCAGCAAAGTCCTGACCATTGCTTTGCTTTGCTGGATTTTTGCAGGATTTCTTCATTTTTGGTTGGCTGGTGGAACTATTGAAAGGACACTGATCTGAGGAGCCAAGAGACAGTGACTAGCCACAATCCGGGTGGGGACAGTCAGTTTCTCACCTCAGCAGCTGCACAAGAGAGCACAGGGGAGCACACAGTCCCCTTCTCACCTCTCCCTGCCAAGGACTCACGTCTCAGGCAGATTCCAGCTGGTTCTCCTGGGTGACCTTCACTCTAGAACCTTTGATCTCCAACTCAGCTGTGCCAGGCTCTGCCAATAGATAACTGTCCCTCCCCCTCTCTCCCCCCCCAGGGAGGGGGCACAAGCCTGTCTCAGCCTCCTAACCTTGATAAGGGCACCTGCTCCCAACAAGGGAGGGATCCCTTCCTAGCACTGCTCTCCTATTGGCTAGTGAGAGGGGGTACTGCCCTATCTCCCAGTCAGCACTGGCTGTGGCAGGGGAACACCCCTCCACCTCTCTCCACCCCTCAACCCCTGCTCAGAGCTCCAGAGCTGGGGACAGGTGGATTGTTTCACACTGGCAGACACTTTGCACTGGTTCCTGGGTCAGGGGAGGGGTGAAGCCCTGGGGCAATCAGTGTGGTAACGGTCATATGGGCAGCAAATGGGGCAATCAGTGGGGCAGGGGTACCATGGAGCAGGGAATGGGGTGACTGCTGGGTGAAGGAGCTGGGGGGCAGGAGCAGCTCCCCCTTGTCCTGCAAGCAACAGGAAACTGCAGGGCTGTGTCTAGACTGGCAAGTTTTTCCGGAAAATCATCTGCTTTTGTGGAAAAACTTGCCAGCTGTCTACACTGGCCGCTTGAATTTCCGGAAAAGCACTGACGATCTCATGTAAAATCATCAGTGCTTTTCCGGAAAAACTATGCTGCTCCCGTTCGGGCAAAAGTCTTTTTCCAAAAGACTTTTGTGCAAAAGGGCCAGTGTAGACAGCACAGTACTGTTTTCCGTGAAAAAGGCGATCGGGGCTTTTTTGCGGAAAACCGCGTCTAGTTTGGCCACGGACGCTTTCCCGCAAAAAGTGCTTTTGCGGAAAAGCATCCTGCCAATCTAGACGCGCTTTTCCGAAAATGCTTTTAACGGAAAACTTTTCCGTTAAAAGCATTTTCGGAAATTCATGCCAGAGTAGACGTAGCCCAGGTGGTTATGCCACGAAGGTGCATGTGGGGGAGCTGCACCCCCTGGGGCTGGGCATCGTGCGCCACTTCCCCCACACCCTGCGTGGGGGGGAATCTCACTGGTTCCCTTCACCAGCCCTTGGGGCAGGGGTGGGGTACAGCCCTTGAGGGTGACCAGATGTTCTGGTTTCAAAGCGATAGTCCCGATATTTGGGCCTTCTTCTTACATAGGTGCCAACCTCCCCCCCCCCCACCACCACCATCGAGCTTCCCCCCACTCGTGCCCCTCCCCCCGCTGGTGGGTTGATCCCGTGTCATGGGGGTTGCACCCAGCGCCCCTCCACACCCCTCCCCCCCCCCACACACACACAGAGCAAGGGCGGGGCTGCCGGCTCCTGGGTGCTATAAAGCGGCAGCGGCCCGCGTGCTCCTCCTCCCGCCATCGGCGCAACCCGGGCTCAGGTCAGTCCCGCCGCCGTCCCGCGTTGCCCGGGGGCAGGTTTCCAGCCAGCGCGCGCCCAGGGGCCACGGGGCTGCACGAGGGTGCCCGAGCCGCGCGCTGAGAGGGGCCCCGGCAGGGTGCGGGATGGGGGGGGGGTCGCTCTGCCACCCCCTGGCTCCTGCTGTCCCAGCGCGCGGGGCCGGACCCCGGGGGCCCCGTGCAGCGCGGGAGACCCGCGGACTGAGCTCCCCAGGCACGCGGGCTGCGCCACTCGGGCGGCCCCGTCCCCTCCTGCAAGGCGCAGCCCGGTGCCGCGCGCTAACGGGGCGCCTCTCGCTCCCCAGGACCAGGATTATGCCTGTTACGTGCCCCGCTTCCAAGCGACCGTCTATGGCCAGTCCGGGGCCGCGGAGAGTCGTGGCCTCAAGCACGTTTGACGAGCGGGCCGCGTTCAGAGAGTCCTGATCAAGCGGCAGCGGCGGTCCCCGGGTCCGGGGATAAGGTAACGCCTCAGTGTACCGGCTTCCGGCCTGCTGCCTGCAGTTTCTGGCCAAAAAAAGTGGCTGCGTTACTGATCTCTAATGTGTTACGCTCCGAGTCTCATGAATAGGGGAGTCCAGTAACGGCGAGTCGAATACCCCAGCGACTAGATGGCTGTGTCTATGTAACACCTGCCTGGAACTGAACCTGGCACCTCTGGAGCTTGGTGCCTGAGCAGTTACAGCTTGAGCTAAAAGCCAGCTGGCTTTCCTCTATGGTTGTAGAGGAGACTCATTGGTTCTCTCAGTGGGCTAGTACACCACACCTAGTAGGCGTGCAGGTTACATGGTGTCTGTACCCCTGTGGAAAGGTCTTTCTTCGAGAGCTCCATTTTCTAGCCTCGGTTGACCACCAGCCATGTTCCCAGAGCTACTTCAGGAGGCAGTAAAGCCTTATCCTCTTCTGTCACCCTGCTAACGGATGAAATATTCATTTACGGTGGCAATTACCCTGTTTAGGAGAGACCTCGACAAGAAAAGCCTTGCTATCTGGAGGGTGACTCAGTGACAGCTCTCAGTTCCTGTTGACTCATCACTAGTCCTGACATGGTTGCAATGGGGAAAGCCACCCCTGCAGGAAAATCTCAGTGAAGGCCAACACGAGCCTGTCTGCACTGGGACCAGAGGTGCCCTACCCTACCTGTGCTCAGGGTTGGTGCTGCTAGAAGGCTGCTAGTCCAACTGTCTTCACTAGATTGACTTGTCTGAGAACCTTCTTTGAAACAGTGTTACACAGCTAAGACACTTAATTATTTTTAGAAGCATTCACTGGTGGCCCAGCTCCACTCCTGTTAGTCCTGGGAACCCTTGCTAAAGGAGCAGAGGTAGATTAGTGCTCAGGAGTCTGGAAAAATGCCACTTCTAGACGACACTACAATTCCTACCATGCTACCAACACAGCCACCTGGCAGGTTGGTCTTCCAGAGTACAGGCAGTCCCCGACTTACGCGGATCCGACTTATGTCGGATCCGCACTTACGAACAGGGCTGTCTCGCCCCGGAGGTCGGGGCGAGAAAGCCCCGTTCGTAAGCTGCTCCGGTGCCCCTGGTCTCCTGGAGACCGTCTCCAGCAGACCAGGGGCACCGGGCGGGTTCCCGCGCTTCTGAGGCTTTGCCTCAGAGGCGAGGCAAAGCCTCAGAGGCACGGGACCCCGCCGCGGCTGCGGTTTCAGTCCGGGAGCCTGTGGTCTGCTGGGGATCGTCCCCAGCAGACCACAGGCACCCGGACTGAAGCCACAGCCGCGGCGGGGTCCCTCGCCTCTGAGGCTTTGCCAGAGCAAAGCCTCAGAGGCGCGGCACCCCGCTGCCGCTGCGGCTCTGCTCCCCGTGTCCCTGGTCTGCTGGGGGGGGGGGGGGCGCAGCTAGTGTGCTCTCCCTCGGCCCCCCCCCCCCCCGCAGACCAGGCTTTTGTTTTGGACTCTGGGGCAGAGCAGCTGGGGTGCTGCCGATTGGTCCTGCAGCGCCCGCTCTGGGCACTACTGGACCAACCCGGCAGCACCCCAGCTGCTCTGCCCCAGGCATCCCCAAGTCAGCTTCTGCTGAAACTGACCAGCACTGACTACAGGAAATCCCAGGCAGAGTTGCTCTGCCCCGGGCTTCCTGGAATCAGCTGCTGATCAGTTTCAGCAGCAGCTGACTTGGGGACGCCTGGGGTTCTTAAGTTGATTCTGTATGTAAGTCAGAACTGGCGGTCAGTTTCAGCAGTGTCTGAATCTGGACACCAGTTCCGACTTACATACAGATTCAACTTAAGAACAAACCTACAGTCCCTATCTTGTACGTAACCCGGGGACTGCCTGTACATGGCTCCGAACTGTTACCTTCATCCTATCACAACTTTGCTGAAGTCCCTTGGGAAATGCCCAGACTGCATTTTGCCAGTATCTCTGAATGTATTAGATACTCCTGGGGGTTTTTTATGCAGGCTCACATAGGGGTATAGTTACACAGCTTTCAAGTCCCTGGGCTTGCATTGAGCTATGCTACTTAAAATGATTTTGTGCAGCTCAAAGTCAAACTGTTGAATTTTGATCCCTTATATTGATGGCTGGCCCACTAGGGAGTGGCTGTGTGTTGAAAGCTGTCTAATCACCACATCCTGGACAATGGGAGCTTGGTTTCTCTGCAGGTCACAGCCTAGCAGTAGGCGCATCCAATCACATCAAAGCTCTATGCTGGGCTGATGCATGTTGTGTCTACCCCATCAGTCACTAGGACAACAGTCTTTCAGCTGAACAAAATAAGCATTAATAATCTGGGTGGGGTGGAGGGGGCTGGCTAGTGATGTTGCTGCATGGGGAAGTGTTTGCTGCAACTGGCCAAATGATTCATCCTCATTTCCAGCTTGTGTGGGTTAATCGGGCTTAACTTGCCCCTGATCCTGACTGCTGTCCTAGAGACACATTTGCTTCCTCCGCCCTGACTTTGCACTGAGGCTGTGTACCTCAGCTTTACATATAGTGTCTTCATGCACACAAACTTGGAAGAACTCTTCTCCTGGTTCAAGCAACCAAAAATAAAAATGTCATCTTCACTATTGAATGAAAGCCTGGCTGGACAGACCCAGGATGTGGGCTGAGTTAGTGATGAAATCATCTATCACCAAACCTTTTTTAAACTTGAGACAATTAGTGACACTTCCCTATTTGCAAAATTCCTGCTCTCCAAAGCAGAGAAATGGATAGCTTAGGGCGTAGATTTTGCATGGCCCAGACAACAAAGACATGTACTAAATGCAGAGTGATGCCTATTTCCAGGGCTGGTCCTAACCAATTGGCGACTACCCGGCTCGCCTGTAGGGTTGCCAGATGGTTTCAAAAAAATACCAGACAAAAATTTGTCAAGCCAAAAAAAAAAAAACCCCAGGGAAAATGGGGGGGGGGGGAGGCGAGAAGAGGGAGGGGGAAAAAAAAGGGACGGGGGAAGACTTGAGAGGTTGGGCTAAAATGACTGGCTCTGTCAGTGGCCCCTTGAAAATGGCAGTCCCGGGCAACCGTCCAGCTCGCCCACCCCTAAGACCAGCTCTGCCTATTTCATCACCCTGTAGAACAGCATTCAATGTGGGTCAGAGATGAGGGTATGTCTGTATAAACCTCCAAAAGATCCTAAATGCACACAGGATGGCTACGTCTATGCTACATTCTTCTTGTGCAAGAAGCCTTTTGAGCAAGAGTTTTTGTGCAAAAACTTCTTGCGCAAGAGCATGTCCATACCTCAAAGCACAAGAGAGCATCCATGCTGTATAGACACTCTTGTGCAAGAAGGCTCTGATGGCCATTCACAGAATGGCCATCAGAGCACTTGTGACTTTTTCCCATAGAGGTTTCTTGCACAAGAAACCCTTCTGGAGCATCCACACTTGCCTTTTTTCACAATAGCTGTAGTGCAAAAAGGAGTTATGCCTCATAAAAGGAGGTTTACCTACACTGGCAAAAGCCCCCTCTTCTGCTGTTTAATTACTGATTTACTTGCGCAAAAGTGTATTTGAGGTGTGGACATTCCATGGGTTTTTGCACAAAACCCTTGCAGTATACGTGTAGCTGATAAGTTAAACTTAGCTAGTAACCTAATGAAGCAGTAATGCCTGCACTTCTCTTCATGCCAGATATTTAAATGCGTTTAATATCTCAAGTTGAGCATGGGAGCCAAATCAAGAAAGTGATGTGGACTAGGGAATGATGAAGCCAGGTTTTCCGAGTCTCTTAGTCTCAGGTCTGCCATTAATTCTGACTCCATTTGCCCATCTCACAAATGGCTGGTATGAATGGCAAGAGCCCCCTGCCTGCCTCTTGCAGTGGGATACCAGTATCTCCACTTGGAATGGGAGTGGCTAGTATAAGGTGAATGGAATGCCAGAGGCCAGGGATGGAGTGATGTTAAAGTCTTGGTTGATGCAATGTAGAAAGTGGCCGAGTGTGGCCCAGATTTTAGACCTCTATTTACTGCTCTTGTTTTGCTTCCATCTAGACAGGGGCGGAGTCCGTTGGTCTACGTCAGAACGCAGCTTGTTCCCCTGCCACACCTCGTGCATCCCTCAGCTTCTCCAGCGCCACCCAGAAGTTTGCAAAATGGTTGGATTCAAGCCCACCGATGTGCCCCCGACAGCCACAGTGAAGTTCCTAGGGGCTGGGACGGCTGCTTGCATCGCGGATCTGATCACCTTCCCCCTGGACACGGCAAAAGTTAGACTGCAGGTGAGACTTCTTGCAGGCACATGTACAGGGCCTGCAGTGCCTGCTCTGAGCTCAGGGCTGTTGTGGAAGATGTGGTTTGAGCTTTTGTTATGGCACGTTGCTGAGCAATGGCAGATGTGCCTTTGTGTGTCATCCATAGCTATGTCTGTTCTAAGCCTGCCAGCCCCAGCCAGTCCAGTAAATGTGCTAATATGTGGTCCCAACGAGTGACTCCATTGCTGCTTTCTTTAGACAATAATGTCACAGTTTAATCCATTTCAGTGCAGATCCTAGTAGATATCAGTCTGAAATTTTCTCCCCCCCCCATTGTTCCTAATTACACCCCTTTGTACTGGCCCCTCTTTGGTGTGTATCCCTTTAACAATCTGTGGACTTGCCCGAGCTGCTCCTTGCGCCTTATATGCACAGCTTGGCCGTGCCATGCCTTTAGCCCTCTAGCTCTTCCTTCCAGCCGCAGGGCCAATCCTGCAATGGGCTGAGTGCTTCTTGTCAAGCACCGAGCGCACCCACAAGCCTTGCCGCTGCGAGTCACAGGAGCATGCGTCTCTCCAAAAGTCCTTTGGATTGGAGGAGGGGGAAACGAAAGCTGCTATGTTGCTGGCTCAGGCGTTAGAAGCTTTCATTGGCCTTGAGGGAAAGGCTGCAGGGGCCTCAATGGACTCATTGGGCTGGGCTCTTGGTGCAAACCTGGCTTGGGCCAGTGGGGCTCTAATGAGACTGGCTTTTGCACTTGGCCTAGATTTGGGGGGATGGGGCATCATTCATATTCAGGCCAGCAGCAGGCCACTTGCTATGGGCCCAGGTGGGCAGTTGCTCTTTCCCCTCCTCCCCCCGCAGACTTTTCAGAAGTCATTTAAATTTAACCTAATGACCCTTTGTCTGGGCCACTGGAAATTGGTTCTGACCCAGCCCGTTCGTGTTCTAAGCTTGTGCTACTGTCAGATGCGCCTGAGGCAGCGGGGGCCACCCCAACTCACAGCTTTTTTTGCAATTTCTGCTTTAACCACCAAGGACCCGAAGGTGCAGTCCAGCCCCGGTCTCCAGGACGGAAAGGCGGATCGCACGTCAATGCAGGCGTCTCGTGGGCTGGGGTAGTGAGTTGGGCCAGAACCCCAATCACTGTAAAGCCTCTTCATCCCATTCTCTCCTGTACAGATCCAAGGAGAGACCAGGTCAGCAGGTAGCACACATGCTGTTCAGTACAAAGGTGTCTTTGGCACCATTGCCACCATGGTGAGGACGGAAGGTCCCAGGAGCCTGTACAACGGCCTGGTGGCTGGGCTCCAGCGTCAGATGAGCTTTGCATCCGTCCGTATCGGGTTGTACGACTCGGTGAAGCAGTTCTACACTAAAGGGTCTGACAGTGAGTGCCTGCTAGCCTGAGAACTTGGTGTGGGCCTCTGTCTCCCTCTAGTGGTTGGGGTGTATAAAGGTTTGCCTCTGTGGTGGCCTCCGAGCAAATGGACCAGGTCCTCTAGCTCAAGCAATAACAGCTCATGATCTGATCCAGAGGTTGTGGGTTCTCCCCCCGTCTCAGAGGGAGTCGTGCGTATCTGTTGTAATGGGTTCAGCTGTACTGAAATTAACTCCTGTTGCGACCAGATGAGTGTCCCAAGTGGGGCCTGTGTATTTATGGGCACTGTGCTAGACCGCCAATAAGGGAGTCTCTTAGGGGCTCAGCAACTCGTATTGCTGCTTGTGATAATTGCCGCACAAGGGCTTTGAGTCCCTAACACTGAGAGTAAGGGTGGCTTTGTGGCGAAGGCGGTGGGAGATTTGGCAGCCATTCTCCATGGCATTAGGCTAAGTCATTTAAACCCTCCATTGCCTCCCTTTCTCTTAGTGGGGACAACAAAACTCCTCCCTCAATGTGTAAGGGGCTCTACTTCTGGGGAGTAGAGCAGGCTAGAAAACCATTACCCATTGGTTAAAGGGCTAGTCTGGGCCATGGGAGACCAGTGTCAGGTTCTTCTGTCACAGGCTCAGTGTGTGACATCTGCCCACAGGGTAACAGCCCTGCCCCGCCTTTAAAGTCCAAGGCTCCTTTGGGTTAACTTGATCTTCCTCTTTCTGGTCTCACTCGATTCCCTGCTGTTTGCTAGATGCTGGCATAGGTAGCCGACTCCTGGCTGGCTGCACCACAGGAGCAATGGCGGTGGCTGTCGCCCAGCCAACAGATGTGGTGAAAGTGAGGTTCCAGGCCCAGGCTCGAGTGGAGAGTGGCAGGCGATACCACGGGACTTTGGATGCCTATAAGACCATTGCCAAGGAGGAGGGAGTCAAGGGGCTGTGGAAAGGTTGGTGCAGTTACAGAACCCTGCATGCAAGGGGCTGGTTCTATAGCAACACTGGGTATGTTTACACTGTTTTTAATAAAAAAAAAAAAAAAAAAAGAGCAGTGGCTCCTCTCAGAGCCTAGGTCAGCCGACTCAGCCTGACAATATGGGACTAAAGAGCAGTGTAGACGTTCCTACTACGGTGCCGAGACCTGCCCCATCACAGGATTCTAGCCTGAACAGTTGGGTCTACACTGTTTTTATCTCCATCGTCCAACTCTGTTGACGTTAGCATCTGAGACTTGCTGCTGGGAGTTTTGCAGTGTAGACTTACTCAAAGAATCTGTTTTGCTGACAGGTTTTTTTTCCTTGTTCTGCAGGAACATCCCCCAACATAGCCCGTAATGCGATTGTGAATTGCACTGAATTGGTGACCTATGACATAATAAAGGACACGCTGCTCAAAAACAACCTCATGACAGGTGGGTGTCGCAGGCTCCCTGGAAACTCAGGGTTGCCATGGAGCCTGGGTATGATTATTGCCAGATGCTGAGTGCTTTCAGCTCAAACTTCACTGGGTAGCGCGGAAGCTAACTGCCAGCCAGGCGTAGATACATGCAGAGCTAACTCTGACTGAGGACATGGGCTCCTACTCCTAAAAGGCATGAGATTGCTTGGTGCAGGCTGGACTGCACTAGCAGATGTTACTCCGGCGTGACGTGGCACCCCTGCCTTAGGACTGTTGCAATCACTGGAAGATCAGGCTTTCCTTAGACACACTAAAGATTGCACAGGTGAAATGACCAACCCGCTTGCTATGGCATTAGCTGAAGTGGGTGTTAGGCTTATTCTCCTGCTGGTGAATTCTCCCCTGTGATTGCTGCTGGCGGAGAGTGGGATAAAGAAATGTTCCCAAGCCACAAGGGGCTAACAGAGCCAGTCCTTGGCTGCTGTGGGGGGCTGGGGAGGGTGCTGGCTGGGAGAGCTATGTAGCAGCAGATCCATTGGCTAAAGGAGCTCACCAGCCAGGTGCGAGAGGCATGCACGGAATGCAAGTACTTCCCCTCACTCCCTGCTAGTCCGGGAATGGGATGAAAAGCAAGCCACATCCCAGAGCGCACGGCTGCTGCCTGCCCTACCTTCTCAAAATGGCGCCCTTGATCCCATGGCACTGTGCTCCTGCCAGACTTCCAGAAAGTCCTGTGGAACTGCACCAGGCGGGAGGGGTCAGGGTTTGCCCCTGAAGTGCATACTGCCTGGCCTGATGCTGTGCCTTGTCCCCTGGCGAATGCTCTAGTGGTGCTAGATTAGCCCCCAGGCAGCTGTGAGCCAGGTCACTGACACACATGGCTCAGCCCCCATCTCCTCTCTGTCTGGCAGATAACCTCCCGTGTCACTTCACCTCTGCCTTCGGGGCCGGCTTCTGCACCACGCTCATTGCTTCCCCCGTGGATGTAGTGAAGACCAGATACATGAACTCTGTCCCTGGCCAGTATGGCAGTGCCATCAGCTGTGCCCTCACCATGCTGAGGAAGGAGGGGCCCGTGGCTTTCTACAAAGGGTGAGTGGAGAATCCTAGCACTTGGTCACACTATGCTAGTGACTTTCCATAGGGCTGTACTGCTGTAGCTGCATCCCTGCACCTGCCACATAAATGCAGCCACCTCTGGTGTGGATCCCAGGTTCACAGCAAAGCTCTGCACCGAGACAGCAAGTGGAAATAGTCCCGCCTAGGGAAGCTGTGAGTAGTGGGGAGAACCTTGGGCAAGAGAATGGTTCTGCTTGAAGTGTCTAAAGCCCTTGGGTCAAAGTGCAGGCTGCTCCCATGACCAACTAATGCATCAGGGCTGAACTGATCCTGAGGGAGGGGGAGGGAAAGGAAGAGGCTGGAGCCATGCTAGGAGGGATCTGTTTCCAGGGTGACAAGCTCTTAGGGAGTGGATCTGGAGACCAGTGGCTGAGTTGAGGGGGCAGTTGTAGTCTGCAAAGGAACCATGTGCAGGGCTTGTCCCTGATTGTAGATCTGCTCTTAAGTCAGGGGCCACTGATTGTGTAACGCCTGAGTAAACCAGCAGCGTGAGCCCCGTGGAGCTGGCCCGGCCGCTGGAGCACCAGCTGGACTCTTCTTTTTACACTTCATCAACAGAATCCTGGAGGCAAAGGGCTGTCACTGGTGTGACTGGGAATAACTCAGCCTACTGTGCAGGGGAGGTGTCACGTGGGAAGGGTCTGGCTTGACACAGATTCCAGGTTTGCTGTCAGCACTGCAAACTCAGACCATCTTGCTTAGAAACTGAACCTGTTTGACCTGAAAACTAATGTACGTGGAGCTCCAGTTCTAGTCTGAGCGCTGAACTGCACTCGGAGGGTTCTGCTTCCATGTAGCTTGGTCAGATCAGTTCCTTGCTGAAGAATCACTTGGGTTCACATCAGCTTATCTCACCATGCACCTGCAGCAGATACATGCAGGGGAGTGACCCAAAAGCAGAAATGCAGGACATTCTAACCCAGGGCCCTAGCTCTGATTTCTTCTCCCCTCTCGCTCTAGGTTCATGCCCTCGTTCCTGCGGCTGGGATCCTGGAACGTGGTGATGTTTGTGACCTACGAACAGCTGAAACGTGCCATGATGGCTGCCCGCAGCTCCTGGGAGGCCCCTTCCTGAGCCTGCCGATTGGTGCCATTTACATCCGCTGGCGCTGTCTGTCCTGGCGGCTCTCTCTCCAAGATTGTCTCCGGACTCTTCTGAAATGCCTTCGGGTCTCCAGCCTGTCAGCTTCCAGACTCTGAACACTTGATTCCTGTTCACCTTGAACAAAGCTTGGCCTGGAAACCTCTTGTTAATGAGGCAGGAGAGGAGACTTAGCTGTGGTCCACAGTGAGTGGAAGCAGGAGCCTCCTCCGCCCTAGTAGTGAATGTGGTGATGGTTTAAAAATTCACAAACCCCAATTGAATGGCAAGTTTTCTTTCTCCAAATTAGAAGGGCAAATGTAACATTTCCCAGTGCCAAGGGCTGACAGAGCTAGGATGGCATGACCTTCTGAGCCATTATGTGGGAGAGGTGCTAGAGTTAGCAGCTGGTATGTAGCAGAGCCCCACAGCAACAGCCAGCCCTGTTACTGACAAAATCCCTCAATCCGGAAAATGCTGGTCTAGAGCTTTGTGCAGCAGCTCTTCTGGGGATAGTCAAGGACTATGTAAGGATTCCAGGGCAGTGATGCTGGAATATTGGGGAGGAAGGTTGGTGGTTTTTTAAAGTCCTAGTAACTATTTATTTTTTAAATTAAAGTGGAGAAAATGTGGTTCTGCTCCTCACGCCTCAACTCTCTTGCTGTAACTTTGTTTTGGTAGGACAGCAATTCTGTGGTGGAGCAATGAACACACGTGTTTCATGTCTTAAAATAAAGCTGGAGTCCAACACTTCGTCTGTGCCTTGTGAACTTAATTTGCTGAGGAAAGACCTGGTCTACTGACTTTTGCTCATAATAGACTAGGCCTTTATGCATGGTCCTTGTCATTCAATCTATGGAACTCCTTGCCAGAAGATGTTAAGACCAGGACTCTTAACAGGATTTTAAAAAGAGCTAGATAAATTCATGGTGGATAGGTCCATTAATGGACCTATTAGCCAGGATAAGTGGGAATGGTCTCCCTAGCCTGTCAGAGGCTGGGAATGGGCAACAGGGGTGGAGTAATTTGATTGCCTGTTCTGTTCATTCCCTGTGGGGCACCTGGAATGGCCACTGTCAGGAGACAGGACACTAGGCTAAATGGACCTTTGGTCTGACCTAGTGTGGCTGTTATGTTCCTGGTCAGAAGCTGCTGTGGTCTCTCGGTCCTGAATGGGGCACCTTCAAGCTTCTGTGGGGTGCACCTCTCTTTAAAAAGGCGCCACTGAAAACCTTGTTAATCCAGCTGTTTCTATGCTTCCATTACAGGCAGTCCCCAAGTTACGCGGATCTGACTTATGTCGGATCCGCAGTTACGAACGGGGCTTTTCTCCCCCTGGAGGACGGGAGCGGCGGGACACCCAGATGCGCCGCGGTCCGCCGCCCCCGTCCTCCGGGGCGAGAAAAGCTGCTCCCCGTCTCCCTGGTCTGCAGTGAGACGGGGAGCAAAGGCTTGGAGCACGCCCGCAGCGGGACAGCCCAGGCGCGCCTGGACTGTCCCGCTGCCCGCGTGCTCTGTGGCTTTGCTCCGCATCTCCCAGGTCAGCAGACCAGGGAGACGGAGCAAAGCCGTGGAGGACTTGGGCATCCCGCCACCCCCCCACCCCTCCCTGGTCTGCTGCGGGGGGGGGGGGGTGCAGCTAGTGTCTCTTCCCCCCCCCCCCCCCCAGCAGACCAGGCTTTTCTTGCCTACCCCTGGGGCAGCTCCGGACCAACCCGGCAGCACCCCAGCTGCTCTGCCCCAGGTGTCCTGATTCAGCCGCTGCTGGTCAGTTTCAGCAGCGGCTGAATCAGGACGCCTGGGACAGAGCAGCTGGGGTGCTGCTGGGTTGCACCAGTAGCGCCAAGGAGCCGCGCTACTGGAGCAACCCAGCAGCACCCCAGCTGCTCTGCCCCAGGCGTCCCCAAGTCAGCCGCTGCTGAAACTGACCAGCGGCTGACTACAGGAAGCCCGAGGCAGAGTTGCTCTGCCCCAGGCTTCCTGGAATCAGCCGCTGATCAGTTTCAGCAGCGGCTGACTTGAGGACGCCTGGGTTTCTTAAGTTGAATCTGTATGTAAGTCAGAACTGGCGTCCAGATTCAGCCGCGGTTGAAACTGATCAGTTTCAGCAGCGGCTGAATCTGGACGCCAGTTCCGACTTACATACAGATTCAACTTAAGAACAAACCTACAGTCCCTATCTTGTACGTAACCCGGGGACTGCCTGTACTGGTATCTGAGCTCCTTGACATCACCATTCGAACGCAAAAGCAACATGGCCAAAGCACCTTTTGTGAACCATGCTCTATCAGGCCTGCTCTGAAACTTCAGCTCTAGTCTCTGTGCTGTGGGTTCTTCTATTCTCTAACTTTCAGCAGCTGCCCCTCAATATGTGCATGCTGATCAACTCATTTTGCTATCGCTGGATTAAAGACATAGATGAAACACCTCTCAGTAGCATCTCCTGCCCAAACAGCCAGGCTTGGAGCTGGTGCTCTGCAGGTCATAGTGAGCCTCTGTCAAATTAAGGGGTCAGGCAACTGCTGTGACCCTAAAAGTGTTCTCTTTTTAGGAGTTCAATTTCAGGGCACTGCAGGAGTGGCTCAGTGCAGCTGCCATAGTTAATTGGGATGTTAGGACACAGCAAGGGGACAGCTGATGAAGAGGGAACAGATTTAAAGCTGATGGAAATAAGGTGATGTGCAGTAACACTGGAGAAAGCTCACAAGATGGTGGTGCTACTAGAAACTGATGATGGCAATGAATATCCAGTGATGGTATGTGGGAATAATTGACTAGAGCAGACTAATGCTTATCTGCCCTAGAAAGAAGAGTCTGGCTCACTTGTGATTCCACAAACCAGCCATGAGCTTTAACACCACCCTGTGCCTTGCTCCCCATCCCATTGTCCAATGAGAGGAGTTCAGATGATAAAAACGTCGGACTCCTTGTCATACTTCCCTTTTTCTGCCCACAGGCAGATCAAGCAACTCCCAGAGGGGACTGTTAGCATGGGCTGGTGATTCTCTGACTGTTGGGATGATTGAGGGATATATGCACAGAACACATGACACTCCAAAGATGGATGAGCAGGACTGCCAGTGAGGGACACAGTCAGGGAAGTAGCCCAAATTCTTCCCTTGCAGACTGTATCTTCCTATAGAAAGTCTGTCTAGGCACAATCCCCATCCATATAAGTATCCACCCTACCATGACTGACTCTATTAATCTTCCCATGGGGGATGCACCCAAACACTTACTCCCTAACACCTAAAAACTCACCTGCCTGAATCTGGATCCCTGCTAGTTACGTACTGTATGTATCTCGTGACTGCCTAAGCGAGGCTTTTAACTTGATAATCCAGGCATGGTCCTAGATGGACAGAGCCTTTCCTCTAAATTTGCAGAACATGAATTTTGATTTCAAACGTTAGCTTTGATCATTTTACTGCTGCGCCCTAGATTAGCACACTGTCTCCTGCACTGACAGGAGCTTTTTTTGCTCATTTCTCCCCAAATCATGCTACTACTCTAGCAATGTAACAGGGCTACTTCTACATTGGCATGATTTTGCACAAGAACTCTATTGCGGAAGAGTTCTTGTGCAAAAATTCTTCCAGAAGAGAGTGTCTACACTGGCATGTGCCTTTGCGTGAGAGATGTGCTTTTGCGCAAGAGCATCCATGCCAGTGTAGACGCTCTCTTGCACAAGAAAGCTCTAATGGCCATTTTAACCATAGGGCTTTCTTGCACAAGAAATTCATGTTGCCTGTCTACATTGGCCTCTTGCACAAGAACAGTTGCACAAGAGGGCTTAGTCCTGAGCAGGGACACCATAGTTCTTGCGCAAGAAGCCCTGATTTAATACATTAGAATGTCAGTGTTCTTGCACAAGAACTCGTGGCCAGTGTAGACAGGCAGCAAGTTTTGGCGCAAAAGCGGCTGCTTTTGCTCAAGATCACGCCAATGTAGACAGCCCTAGAGAAAAAGGGCTTGGGGTAATCTCAAGGCAGACTCAAAGGGCTTGGTAGAAAACCCATGTGTTTTACTTAAATGGACTTCAAACCTCATTTAGTTAAACCCCATATTGGTTTGATCCTGGCTTACAGCACAGCTTGCATCTTCTGGATGTAATGTGCAAAAGGAGGCACATGCCATGTAAGTACTGGCTTGATACCAAGGCTGCTAATGGACACACCTTAAAGCTGTAGCTACTGGCTCTGTAACCATCATCTGAAATGAGAGCAGCAAATGATCCTGCATGAGTCTCTGGCAGATGCTTCTTTTATGAGACTGTTGTAATCAATGTTTGCAGCTAACCAGCCCCTTAGCTAACCTGTAACTACTAGAATGATAGGAGGTAGGGCTGGAATAGGTGATGAGGTGGAGGTAGGGCTGTGAAGAGTCATCAAGTCCAGCCCCCTGTGCAGGCACATCCAAGCACACCAGTCACTCACTCCTAATGCTCCAATTCTGTGCCACTGCAGCCAAGGTGAGCAAGTCAGGCCTGGCTGGCTGGACATGCCAGCAGGAGCTGTAAACTCCAGGGGACAGGGCAAACAAATCTGGGGGAGGTGCAATGGGTTGGCAGCTAATGCCCAGCAGCAGGAGCAAGGGGTAGTTAATACATCATGTGATCTTGAGCAAGTAAAAGCTCATTAGTCTGTAGTGGGGTGTAAATGGGATAGCCCCTCCCCTGGGAGGCCTGGGTTAGGAGGGGCGGTTTCTGCAAAGTGCTTTGAGAGCCTCAGCTGGATGCTGTTGTAGGGTAAGAACTGATGTCTGCATTTCTGACTCACACAAGGGGCTCTGGAGCACAGCGAACCTACTTCTAGCCTGCACCCATCCCCTCACAGAAACAGCACTCAGCCTGCATCCCCTCCTACATCTCAACCCCTGCCCCATCCCAGAGCCTGCATTCATCTCCCTGTCCTGCACCCCCAGATGCCATCCCAGAGTCTGCACCCCAATCCTCTGCCCCAGCAGTGGCAGTAATAGCAGCGCTCAGCTGTGACTGCACAGTGAAAACAGGAGCTGCAGTGGTGCTGCCAAGATGCCTTGCAAACAGAGCTATTTTCATGAGGGGTGGGGTTTGGGGGGTCTTGCTTTGCCTTTAACTGGGGTGCTGGGCAGGAAGGCTCAAATCAGGGTGGCTGGACCTGTGTGAGTTAAAGGAGCAGTGGGAACGGGCCGCCCAGCCCAGTAAGCAGCAGGTGAGTGGTTGAGCTGCTATCTCAGTCATGGGGGTAAAAGGTGAGAGTTAGTCACAGTAACCTGTAGGGAGTGTAGTTGGAGCTGCTGAGCCCCTCCCATAAGGGTCAGTGCCAGTTTACAGGTGGGAACCTGAGCCACAGATAGGAACTGACACTCCCAAAGTCACAGGAAGTGGCCCCCGAGGTGAGGCCTAGCGTGGTGCTGTACCTCCGCAGTGAGCCTTGTGCTCTCAGCACAAAGGCAGGGGTCCCACTGACAACAAGGCTGTTGGGTTTGTTGGTGCCCTGCCAACACGTCCAATTCAACCCCTAAGGATGATCCCGCAGTGGCAGGAGCTGACCTCAGGAACTAGTTCCGAGCTGCAGAGGCCTTGCTAGCTCCGTATCCTGACACCAGATGGTTCAGAGACTGGCATAAACAACCGCACAGTAGCAGATGGGGGTCAGGTCCCCACCTGTAAACTGACACTGACCCTTGTGGGAGGGGCTCAGCATGATATCGGCTATTGTGATCTCGACACGTTAGAAACTGGCCTAACCTGATGCATAAGGTGCCATGTGGGAAGGGATATCATGTTGCTTTCATTGATTATAGCATCGCAGGCCATTCTTGTTATGCAGCTACGTGTCCAATCCCCATTTGGAACCCTACCAAGTTCTTGGTCTCAGTAACTTCCTGTTGCAGTGAGTTCCACAGTCTAAAGACATGTGGAAAATGTACTTTCTCTGATCAGTTTTGCCCCCTTTTGACTATCTCCTTGTAAACGATGCAAGCAGTTCTTGTTAGTAACCATCCCTTTTGCCTTGCCTCTTCAACTGTCAGGGACCAGGGGGACAGAAGTAGAGTATGTAAAAAGTCCTGGGGGGAGGGGCACCTTCCATTGCCACTAAGCAGAATTCTCGCTGACTGGCGTGCCCCCAAGTTCCCACTCCCAACTTTTCTCCCGAGCGCCTGTAAAACACCACTGCCTCCACTAAGCCACTTTTCAAGCAGCAATAACTGCTGTAAGCATCACTGGATTTACACTGCTTCTACCCAGTTACAGGGCACACAGCATAACTACAGGCTTTGACACCACACTGGATTTAGCCCTTTGAACTGTGAAGAAGCAGAAATACTCCCCTCTCCCCAAAACAGAATGTCTGCTCCACCTCTGCCCCCCTAACAAGGCCCCTGGCAGAGCCACAGGAGGGGAGGAGGGACAGGATGGAAACCAGGCCAGGGCAAGGAGACATCTGCTTGGTGCTGAGCAGAGGGAGGGCAGCAGCACCTGAGTGGTGGGCGGTGGTGTGATTTCTGCCTGTGTTTTGGGGGTGGGGATTTCCAGTGCTAAGGCCAGCACTAGGCCAAGGGGTGGGTAGTGGCTCTCCTGCCCTTTAGGTAACAAACCTTCCAACAAGGGGAAAGAAAGGTGTTTCTTTCTCTGCATGGCACTGCACTTTGCACCCTGCTTCAACCACTACAGAAATGCAGCCACCTCTAGGGAGGAACATGGCGGCTCTTTAGCTAAGCACAGTATCCCTCCAAACCGCGGTGTAGGACTGAAGATGAAGAACACTGTGTGGGGAGGAATTTAATATGGCCAGGCCAGCCAGGTTCCCTGCTGTTATAAAAAGTGCTGCAGCGCTTTATCCGGCACCGGCAGTGCAGAGCTCAGTTTTGTGTTTTGTCACTAACCTTGGGTGAGTCTCTCATTGCCCTTTCAGGCAGTCATTGAAGTGACCGTTTCAAGACTGTGCAGTGGGAGAGCCATTGAGAACATCAATAACATACAGCAGAGATGGGCAACCAAGGCCATAGAATGTGCCGCATAAGTGGCCCTCCATCTCAGCGGGCCGCAGGTGGGCAACCTGCAGCATGGGGCCCACAAGGGTTCTGCCTACAGCCCACGCATCTCCTCTCTTCCCCTTTCCCCCACTCCTCTCACGCACTGGAGCCCCACACTTCCTACTCCTCCCCCTCCCTCCCTCCCAGCATTTTCAGAGTGCCCTGAATCTGCCGATTTGCATTCCTCCCCCTCCATCCCAAAGCCCGAACAGCCACAATCAGTTGATTCATGGTATTCAGGGGGAGGAACAGAGCACCAATCAGGCCATTCCAGTGCCCCAGTGTGCAGGAGGTGCATGGGAGAGAGGGGAGACTGGGGTCAACAGGCCACATTCGGTCCATGGGCCACAGGTTGCCCACCACTGATATACAACCAACATGATGACTATAAATATCTAGAAAGCTTTATTCTCTTGGGCCACATGGAGATGAATTCACAACAGCCTCAAGTCAGGAGTGCTTGTCTCAGGAGCTGCTTCTTAGCCGGAGTGAGCCTCTCCGGGAAGCGGATATCAAAAAACATGATGAGGTCCCCTTTACACGTGGGGTCACTGGGCAGAGGCATGCCTTCCCCTGGCACGATTTTGAAGTACTTGGGGCTGCAAACGCAAAAGCCAGCAGCATTATGCAGGAAGGTGCAGGGAGTAACTACCTAAGGTTGCAGCAAACACACACACCCCAGCGCTGTGTCTACATTGGCACCCTTTTCAGAGAACAGTGCTTTAAAGAAATTACGACATGTGTCTTTCCAAGTGCGGTGCTACATATTGCCCACCTAGACCAGCTTCTGCCAGGAGCGGGAGCCACAATTGCTCCTTAATGAGATTAGCCCTCCCCTGTGTACCAGACACCACCGCTGGGCTGTGTCTACATTGGCACCCTTTTCCGGAAAAGGGATGCTAATGAGACAAGTCGGAATTGCAAATGCCCCGGGGGATTTAAATATCCCCCGCGGCATTTGCATGAACATGGCTGCCGCTTTTTTCCGGCTCGGGGCTTTGCCGGAGAAAAGCGCCAGTCTAGACGGGATCTTTTGGAAAATAAACCCTTTTCCGGAAGATCCCTTATTCCTCTTAAAATCAGAAATAAGGGATCTTCCGGAAAAGGGTTTATTTTCCGAAAGATCCCGTCTAGACTGGCGCTTTTCTCCGGCAAAGCCCCGAGACGGAAAAAAGCGGCAGCCATGTTCATGCAAATGCCGCGGGGGATATTTAAATCCCCAGCGGCATTTGCAATTCCGACTTGTCTCATTAGCATCCCTTTTCCAGAAAAGGGTGCCAATGTAGACACAGCCCAGCAGTGGTGTCTGGTGCACAGGGGAGGGCTAATCTCATTAAGGAGCAATTGTGGCTCCCGCTCCTGGCAGAAGCTGGTCTAGGTGGGCAATACGTAGCCCCGCACTTGGAAAGACGCATGTCGTAATTTCTTTAAAGCACTGTTCTCTGAAAAATGACACTAAAATGGGCTTTCAGGCTTGCTCTTTGCTCTGTGCCATGCTTGGATTTTCTCAGATTGTTGTTCCACCTGCCACCCCTGGGATCTGGATTTGACTGGCTCAGGCATTGCTGCAGTCTGCCCCAAGTGACATCAGCACAGGGAGGTTGCGTGGGTGCAGCGAGCTGCCTCCAGTGGAGGCATATGGGTACAGAGGAGGGCAGAATTCAGCAGTCAGAGTAACAGTCCTGTTAAGCAGCCAGGTCACTCTCCTGGGGCAGTGTGGGTTCCGCAGGGCTGAGAGGAGAAAAAGCACTAACCCTTGGCGTTGTTTGTGTCTTAATGTAACTAGATCATGCTCTGCACGCACAGGAGGAGCAGAGATGCTTAGGAGGGAGGGGCCATTTTGACAGCCAGGCAAAGACTTTCAAAAGTGAGCTGTGATTCGGAGTGCCCAAGCTAAGACCCCGAAAAGGGCCTGATGGCTGGAGAGCACTGAACTCCCGCCCTCTGGTGCAGCTTGAGCATCCCAAAACACTACAGAAAATCTTGCCTCCACTTGTCAGAGCAGACCCAGGCTTTACTAACCGTGCCATGAAAGAGCCTTTCTGAACACAAGGAGAGCAGAGTAGCTCCTCTCTGTACGGAGTGGTGCACTTACTGGACTATATCGTTGATGGGAATATTAAGCAGTCTGTCATCTAGGGTCCTCACATCCACTGTGCAGCCAATCAAAGCCTGCAAAAGACACAGCGAGGCAATGAGCTCAGAGGTTCAGTGATTAACAGGCAGAGGCTGAAAGAGAGTGTGATACATGGAGCCTGAATAAGGCTACTGCTAATAGCCCTTTACACCTGATAGTGCAGAGTCAGGATATTTGCTTCTGTGCCGCATGCACCCAAATGTCCAGCTGCCAGCTAGGGGATGTAGCCAGAGAAAAGGAGGTACGGCTGAGGCTCTGCCCCAACCTTGGTGGTCTCCATCTATTCGTGCAGCCCCCAAGCTGATTAACATTACACTGGGTAGATCAGATCAACCCACTCAGAACTGAAGGACTTAAAACCACCTTTGCACATCCCCTCCCTCAAGTTGCATTTTGCACACCTCTCAGCTAGCGCACAGGATGTGGGGCAAAAAGTGGCAAAGTACCAGTGAGTGTCCACATGTCAGCAATGAGGAGAGAAGCTGAAGCTATTTCTAGATCACTCGCCTTCATGGGGAAGGAGATGAGAATACCTTGTCCTAAAAGGCCAGGTGAGCAAAGAAATGCAATGCAGAAAGAGACAAGCTTTTACCAAAGGGGGCAGAGGCCAGAGCACACATGGAACCCTTCAGAACAGATGATTGTAACAAAGGCTGCGTCTACACGGCTTCCCTCTTGCAGAAGAGGAAATGCAAATGGAGTGCTCATTTGCATATGTCATGCTCTCATTTGCATATCCTCTTCCAATCCTTTTTGTGGAAGAGGTTTTTCTGCGTTTTTTGCACTGTAGATGGGGCCATTTTGTGCAAAAAAAACATTTTGGGCAAGAACCCTTATCCCTCAAAAAAAAGATGTTTACAGAGTTCTTGCACAAAATGGCCCCTTCTACACTATGGGTTTTTTGTGCAAAAACCTCTTCCACAAAAAGGATCAGAAGAGGATATGCAAATGAGAGCGTGGCATATGCTAATAAGCACTCCATTTGCATTTCCTCTTCCCCAAGAGGGAAGCAGTGTAGACGTAGCATTAGTGATAATCCCTAGTTCTGCCATGGTGCTTGTCATCTGTGGCTCTCAAAGGGCTTAACGAAGCAAAATGTCATTCTCCCCATTTTACAGAGACAAACTAGAGGTACAGAGAAATGAAGTGACTTGTCCAAGATACCCAAAAAACCACTGGCAGGGTGGGAACAGAACCCAAAGCACCTGAGTCCTAGTCCAGTGTGCAAGCCAGTAGGTAACATTGTCTCCCATGTCATTAGTCAAGACCTCCCAGAAGCTGATATTTTAAATAAAGACCTTTTGGAAAAAGTATAGGCATAGAATCATAGAGTACTAGAACTGGAAGGAACCTCCAGAGGTCATCAAGTCCAGTCCCCTGTACACACAGCAGGACCAAGCACTGTCTAGACAAGGGCTACTCAACACGTGGGCCTGTATGTTTGCAGCCTGCGGTACAGTTTGGGTTTACACGGGGTTCAACACACAGCCTGCAGGTGGGATACTTTGAACATGGCCTCCACTGGGAACACGCTCCACAATGGTGAGGCATCTCCCAGGCATGGTGAGCACTGAAAGATGCAAATAGATGGACTGGCTAGAACAAGGTGTCGGCGTTTCTAGCGCCCAGGGAGGAGGTGCTGGGAGCACCAGGGCATTGTGGGAAGTGCTTTGTATTCATGCCTGCAAGTGTGAAAGAAGCTATTTGTATATATTTGCATATATATTTGCATGTATATGCAGCCACACTTAAGTTGCGGTCCTCAGCATGTGCTGTGAGTATTATTGTGGCCTCTGGAGCTTTCAAAGTTGAGTAGCTCTGATCTAGACCATCCCTCACAGGTGTTTTTTAACCTGCTCTTAAAAGTCCTCAATGATGAAGATTCTACAGCCTCCTTAGGCAATTTATGCCAGTGATAAACCACCCTGGCAATTAGTAAATTTTTCCTAATCTCCAAGCTAACTCTCCCTTGCTGCAATTTAAGTCCATTGCTTCTTGCCCTATCATCAGAAGTTAAGGAAAATATTTTTTTCCTGCATCCTTGTAACAACCTTTTAGGTACAGGCAGTCCCCGACTTACGCGGATCCGACCAGGGGGACGAGGAGCAAAGCAGAGCAAAGCCACGGAGCCCAAGGGCAGCAGGACAGCCACGGCGCGTCTGGGCTGTCCCGCTGCCCCCGTGCTCCGCGGCTTTGCTCCGGACACCTGTGGTACAGCAGCTGGGGCGCTGCCAGTTGGTCCCGTAGCGCCCCAGCTGCTCTGCCCCAGGCGTCCTGATTCAGCCACTGGACGCCAGTTCCGACTTACATACAGATTCAACTTAAGAGCAAACCTACAGTCCCTATCTTGTACGTAACCCGGGGACTGCCTGTACTTGAAAGCTGTTATCACGTCCTTTCTCAGTCTTCTCTTTTCCAAACTAAACAAACCCAGTTCTTTCAGTCTAACCTCATAGATCATGTTTTCTAGATCTTTTACCATTTTTGTTGCTCTTCTCTGGACCTTTTCCAATTTGTCCTCATCTTTCCTAAAATGTGGTGCCCTGACCTGGACACACTACTGCATTTGAGGCCTAATCAGCACATAGTAGAGTACAAGAATTATTTCTTGTGTCTTGCTTACAACACTCCTGTTAATTCCACTCCTGTTGTGGAATCTCTATCACTGGAGATATTTAAGAGCAGGTTAGACAGACATCTATCAGGGATCAACTAGACAGTGCTTGGTCCTGCCATGAGGGCAGGGAATTGGACTTGATAATCTCTCAAGGTCCTTCCCAGTTCTAGCATTCTATGATTCTATGAATACATCCCAGAATGATGTTTGCTTTTTTTCAAATAATGTCACATTGTTGACTCATATTTAGCTTGTGGTCCATTATAATCCCTAGATTCCTTTCTGCATTACCCCTTCCTAGACAGTCGCTTCCCATTCTGTATGTGTGAAACTGATTACTCCTTCTAATATCAGTACTGGGCAAATTAGTTGAAACTATGGTAAAGAATAAAATTGTCAGACACATAGATGAACATAATTTGTTGGGGAAAAGTCAACATGGATTTTGTAAAGAGAAATCATACTTTACTAATTTACTATCGTTCTTTGAGAGGATCAACAAGCATATGGACAAGGGGGATCCAGTGAATATAGTGTACTTAGATTTCCAGAAAGCCTCTGACAAGGTCCCTCACCAAAGGCTCTTTAAGTAAAGTAATTTGTCATGGGATAAGAGGAAAGGTCCTTTCATGGACTGATAACTGGTTAAAAGACAGGAAACAAAGAGTAGGAATAAATGGTAAGTTTTCAGAATGGAGAGAGGTAAGTAGTGGTGTCCCCCAAGGGTCCATACTGGGACCAATCCTATTCAACCTATTTATGAGTGATCTGGACAATGGAGTAAACAGTGGGGTGGAAAAATTTGCAGATGATACTAAACTGCTCAAGATAGTTAAGACCAAAGCAGACTGTGAAGAGCTTCAAAAATATCTCACCAAACTAAGTTTTTTGCAAATGAAATTTAATGTTGATAACTGCAAAGTAATGCATATTGGAAAAAATAATCCCAACTATACATACAAAATTATGGGAATGAATTTAACTACAGTTAGTCAAGAGAGAGAGATCTTGGAGTCATTGTAGATAGTTCTCTGAAAATATCCACTCAATGTGAAGCAGCAGTCAAAAAAGCAAACAAAATGTTAGGAATAATTTAAAAAGGGATAGAGAATATGACAAGTAATATCTTATTGCCACTATATAAATCCATGGTACGTCCACATCTTGAATACTGCATACAGATGTGGTTGCCTCATCTCAAAAAAGATATATTGGCATTGGAAAAGGTTCAGAAAAGAGCAACAAAAATTATTAGGCGTTTGGAATGGGTCTCATATGAGGAGAGATTAAAAAGCCTGGGACTTTTCAGTTTAGAAAAGAGGAGACTAACAGTCTATAAAATCACTGGGGTGGAAAAAGTGAATAAGGAAAAGTAATTTACTTGTTTCCATAACACAGGAACTAGGGGGTCACCAAATGAAATTAATAGGTAGCATATTTAAAACAAACAAAAGAAAGTTTTTTCTTCATGCTGTGCACAGTCAACCTGTGGAACTCCTTGCCAGAGGATGTTGTGAAGACCAGAATTTTAACAGGGTTCAAGAAAGAACTACATAAATTCATGGAGGTTAGGTCCATAAATGGCTATTAGCCAGGATGGGTAGGAATGGTGTCCTTAGCCTCTGTTTGTCAGGCTGGAAATGGATGACAGGAGAGGGGTCATTTAATCATTGCTTGTTCTGTTCACTCCCTCTGGAGCATCTGGCATTAGCCACTGTTGGAGGATAGGCTACTGGGCTAAATGGACTTTTGGTCTGACCCAGTATGGCCGTTCTTATGCTCTGATGTTATCTTCTTCCTAATTGGATTACTTTGTATTTGTCCTTATTGATTTTCATCCTGTTTACCTCAGACCATTTCTCCAGTTTGTCTGAGCTACTCGTGCACCTGACACTCTGAGTGGAATTCTAGTTTTAATGACCTATTTCCTAACACATACTGAATATTTGTGCAGTGAAAACAAAAAGGAGTCTGGGAGCCTTTTAAAGACTAACAAATCTATGAGGGTATTAGAGCATAAGCAGCAGAGTTACAATTGCTCATTGTGCTGTTCTGGCTTGTCCATGGGACATTGTAACTACAGCTGGTTAACACTGTGACCAATACCACCACCAGTAATTGCACATTCAGCAGAAATCAGGGTCACATGACCGAAAACTATGCTTCAGGGCATGAATGGACAACAGAAGGGGACTGCAAGGAATTCTCCCTCCATCTATTATGTATGACATTACAAAACTGGGGAGGTGCGCTGTTTCAGGTTGGTATGGGCAGTGCCTATTGAGAAACAACAGGCATTAGCCATTAATAGATAATCAATAAGATGCCTACCTTTTAGGACAAGGATCAAGTCTTTGTTCTGACAAGAGCCCAACACACTTTTGAGCACTAAATAAAGAAAGAATACTGTATATACTGAATTCCTGGGGCCTTATTTTCATACAGTTGATACATGTGATTGCACATCTAACTGGCATGTACAGCTACCAGGAGAGTGTATGTGCATGCATACGTGCACACACATGCACATACACACAGAGATAATTAGATGTATTTGCAGGCATGATGGTAGTATCTGCAGATGCAAAACTCCATATCGCAGTGCATTAAAATGAGGCACCCAGATCTTCTGTTCTCTCCTGTACGATCAAGGATGACTTCAGTCAACTCAAGAACAGTTAATCAATAAAAGCTAAAAATTAAGATGGTAAGTAATAAGCAGCCTCCCAGCAATCTGATTGGCTGGCCCAGACTCTGTTTGGTCCAATTATAAACTGGTGATTCCTTTCACCTCCAGTGCAGTTTGCTGTCAACATACAAACCCTGCTGCCTTATGGGAAGGTAAGAAAAGGAAAAGGAAAAGGAAAAGGAAAAGGAAAAGGAAAAGGAAAAGGAAAAGGAAAAGGAAAAGGAAAGACACCATCCATTTCCCACTGGAGTCAATGTGCATCTCTCCCTTTTCCTATGGGCAAGCTGGATCAGGCCCCAGGTGCCTTGTCAGTACCCTTACCTTACCAAGGGGGATGGTGGCTACATACAGCAGGTTGTCATCCTCCCTTTTAAACCTTGGATGGAGTTTCTCTCGTACAATGAAGATAATATCAGCAGGGATAATGTTCGGGCCCTAAAATACAATAAACCAAGAAGCAGGTCAGTATCTGGCAAACACAGGCCCAGTTTAGGGGGAAAGATAATCAGGTCTTTGCCCCCTTTTTTGGCTTATTTCTGACCTCTCAAGAAGGCCTGAGAAGCAGAGGGGCTGGAACAATTAGTGTAGTGGGGGTTCTGCGATCCATTGAATCAAACTGGACACCCTGTATATAATGGAAACCTCTTCAAGCCAGGGGTTGCTGCAGTCCCTCACACCCCTAGTTTCAGCACCTGTATTGGGAAGTGAGGTCATGACATCACAAACACAAGGAAGCAAAACCTCAGCAACTGAGAAAGGGAAAGGATTTTAATTGGATTGTTTAAAACCCTTTTTGTTTATACAAAGGCCTTTTAAACTCTTAACATCTGCTACACATTTGGGACAAAAGTTGTCTTTGTTAAAGAGTCAGGTTCTTGCTTACATACTCTTGTTTTCCCTTATTGCAGGACTCTTAAAATATTTGTAAACAAAATAAAGTAAGAAAACTAGTTCTGCTACAGGAAAACTGGTACTTCTCCTGTACTACAGTAATTCCTCATTTAACATGGTAGCTACGTTTCAGACAATGATCGTGCTAAGCGAAAACGTGTTATGCGGGGTCAATTTTCCCATTGAAAATAACGGAAAAGGTGGGGGTTGCGTTTCAAGCGGTAGTGTCGAAGTCAATTTTCTGTTGGTGCTGAGTCGTCAATGTCAACATTAGACGTTGTACTGTACAGTAAAATTCCAATTGTCCAGCATCCAATTGTCCAGCATCAACTGAAACCCGGAAGTGCTCCGGTCAGCTACTCTCTCGGCCAGGCTGCTGTGAGACGCATGTGTGCTCGCGGCTCCAGCCTGCACATGCTAGCAGCTGGCCACTGAGCACAGGCAGCTGCCTTGAGACCAGGACATAAGGTTGAGGGAGAAAGGGGACTGGGTTACAGCAGGGAGGGGAGGTGTTTGGCTCTGGGGAAGGGAAAGGGAGGAGAGGGGAGGGGGACTGGGTTGGGAATATGCCCGTGACAGGTCTGCCGGGACCCACACTGTGTCCAGCGATGCGGGGGTCGGCAGGGAACGGCGTGGCGAGTGGCGAACCCTCCGCTGCTTTGTGGGGGGGGGAGGGGAAAGGGGAGAAGCCCCGTGCAGCTGACAGCGACAGGCCAGCTGGGGAAACCAGCCGCTGGCCTGCAAGCGGGTGCAGAGGAGAGGGAGCAAGGCATCCGAGGACGTGGGCTCCCTGGATGCCTCACCCCCTCTCCTTCGCCCCCGCTTGCAGGCCGGCAGCTGGGTTTTCCCAGCCGGCCTGTCGCTGACGGCTGTGTGGGGCTTCCTTTGCCTCCCTGCAAAGAGGCGGAGAGTTCGCCGCACGCTGTGCCGTTCCCCTCCGATCCCCCCCCTCACTGGATGCAGCGCGGGTCCCGGCAGCCGCCTTATAGTACCTCCTGGTACACCGGGTTATCAGAAGTCTACTGTATTACCGCTGTTTTCATAATTTATACCGCTGCACAAAGTAGTCCACCACTTGATTTTTTTTCGTGTTATTTCGGGGACAGTCGTGTTATTCAAAAAAAAATGTAGTCCCTAAAAAAAATCGTGCTATCATGAAAATGTGTTAAGTGGGCACATGTTAAATGAGTAATTACTGTATTTAGATGAGAGATCACAAATGTTGCAAAAAGCCAATTACTGAAGCCACCAAAAGAATATTCTTGCATAAGCAACCTTAATTCTGGAATTTCCCAGCAAATGAGCGCTTAACATGAGAACATAAGAATGGTTATGGTGGGTCAAACCAATGGTCAATCTGACCCAGTAGCTTTCCAACAGTGGCCAGTGCTGGGTACTTCAGAGCGAATGAGCAGAATAAAAGATCTACCTCCTGTTGTCCATGCCCGGCTAATAGCTTGATTTTGCAACCGTAAGGTCATTCTTTTAATGTAGTTTTTTGGATATAATTTCTGTACTGACCACTGCTGTATGCTCTCCCTTCACCCCACGCAGAGGGCCAGGACACGCCACATGCTTCAGCTAAATCCCACTTAAGCACTCAAATAGGATGTGTGAAGTGAAGCCTGAGCCTGGTGCGCACACTCTGTATGGGGTGACTTTCACCCAACAACTTTGACATCTTGCATTTCTGGGACCTGGTTCTCAGTTACGGCTCCCCAGTACTGAGGGCTGTCTGTGCCAGCCCAACCCCACTGAGAGCGACAGCAGCCAAGAGGCTGCTCGACTCTTTTCCACTGGCCAGGCTCCCCTTTCTCCCGACATCTGCTAAATGGGGGGCAGGGAATGCAGAGGCCACCTCCTTCAGCTTCAAGCTAGCAGTTTTAGTTTTATGGTCCTCCAGTGCCAGGAGAATGCCTAGCTGGCTACGTGTAAATGGATTCTGGGCCCTCAAGAAGGCCTAAGCAGAACCACAGGGCTGGATCTCAGTGGAGAGTCGGGCCCCTTGTCATCAAAGCATCCAACAAATCTAAATTAGTTAATCCTGACAATGCCCTGCTGAGGTAGGGGAGGGTTATCGGATGGGGAAACTGAGGCAAGGAGGTTATGTGATTTGATGGCAGGAGTCTCTGTCGGTGCTAAGACTGGCTCCTGCATGGGACTTGTGTTCCTAAAGCCCTTAGGCAATATAAAAAAAATCTGCCCCATAGACTCTCTGTGCTTCATCTTAAAATAGACATAATGCTTCGGGCATGTTTTGTGGCTTGTTGGTTGTGGGTGTGCCCCCATCACACAAATATGATTCAGTTCTGTGGGGATCTGGAATCCTATTTTCGTCGCCTCCACCTGAAGGAATATTTCCAACACGCTGTATATATACAACATACTGACCTCCCTGCTCCCCCTGCCATTCCCACAAGAGGAGGGCTTCTATGTGGACCCCCACCAAGGGGTGTAATGAAAGTCTTGATTTCTACATCGACTGCTTCCACAAACATGCTCGAGCTGACATCATCAGCAAACAACAACATATAACATGCAACCTCAGTCATGCAGAACGCAATGCTATTCACAGCCTCAAAACCAATCGTATCATCATAATTAAAGAGGCCAACAAAGAGGATGCTGTAGTCATCATGAAAGGACAGATTATGAACAGGAGGCGAACAGACAACTCACCAATACCAGATTCTACAGGCCTCTCTCCTGTGACCCCACTAAGGAATACCAAAACACATGAAAAAATTGCTCATGAAGCTCTCTGATGGTGCTCAGGAACAAATTTACACTAACACTTCCCCTAATCCCCAACCAGGAACTTTCTATCTGATACCCAAAATACACAATCCTGGTAATCCTGGATGGCCCATCATCTCAAGCATTGGCACACTCACCACAGGATTATTTGGCTATGTCGACTCCCTCCTCAGACCCTATGCTACCAGCACTCCTAGCTAACTCTGCGACACCACTGACTTCCTGAGAAAACATCAGTAATCTACCTGAAAATACCATCCTGGTCACCATAGATGTAGAAGCCCTTTTCACCAACATTCCACACAAAGACAGATTACAGGCCATCAGGAACACCATCCCCGATAACAACACTGCATACCTGATTAAAAGAGCTCTGCGACTTTGTCCTCACCCACAACTACTTCCAATTCGGAGACAATTTCTATCTCCAAGTCAGCGGCACTCGCATGGCACCACAATATGCCAACATCTTTATGGCTGACTTTGAACAACGCTTCCTCAGTTCTCGCCCCCTAACACCCCTACTCTACTTATGCTACATCGATGACATCTTCATCATATGGACCCACGGAAAAGAGACTTGAAGAATTTCACAAGGATTTCAACAACTTTCACCCCACCATAAACATCAGCCTGGACCAGTCCACATGAGAAATCCACTTACTGGACACTACAGTACAGTTAAATAATGGACAAATGTTCACCACCCTATACCGGAAACCCACTGACTGCTACACTTACCTTCATGCCTCCAGCTTCTATCCCGGGTGCATTTCTCAGTCCATTGTATACAGCCAAGCCCTAAGATACAACCGGATTTGCTCCAACCCCATAGACAGAGACAATCACCTACAGGATCTTTACAGAGCATTCCTAAAACTGAAATACCCACCTGGAGAAATGAAAAAACAAATTGACAGAGCCAAAAAAGTATCCAAACATGAACTACTTCAAGACAGACTCAAAAGAGAAAATAACAGAACTCCTCTTGTTATTACATATAGTCCACAATTCAGACACCCCCCCCCCCCCCAGCACATTATACACAATCTACAACCCATCTTGGAAAATGATGCCTCACTCTCAGAGGCCTTGGGAGAAAAGCCTATTCTGCTTACAGACAACCTCCCAACCTGAAACAAATTCTTTCCAGTATCCATGCAACACAACCACATCATAAGCATCCAGGAACCCAGCCCTGCAACCAAACATAATGCCAACTCTGCCCACATATCTATACTAGTGAATTCATCACTGGAGCCAACAACATAAGAAACCAAATCAAAACATTATTTGACTGCACATCCAGTAATTTGATCTATGCCATCAAATGCCAGCAGTGCCCCACTGCTATATATATTGGACAAACTGGACAGTCTCTGCGGGAAAGAATCAGATACACGTAAAGGAAACATACAGAAACCTATAGGGGAACACTTGAATCTTCCTAATCACAGTTTAAAAGATCAAGTGGCTGTCTTGTCACAAACCAGTTCTACTAGCCAGATACACAGAGAAACATTGGAATTAGAGTTCAACAGCAAATTCAATTCACATGCTAATGGACTCAATCGTGATGAAGGATGGTTGGGGCACTATCAACTTAACAGTCGTTGAAGGTGCAAACAGCTCTTTGTGTAGACTCTTATGTCAGGAAGGATACTATCAATTGACTTTTGATCCTTATCTGCTTTGTTTTAACTACCCAACCTTCAGATACTTACAGATTCCCTCTAGCTCCCTGTCTCCTACCCCCCTCTTTTTTTATCCCCCCCCTCTCCTATTTATTTTGGGTCTGCACATCCTAAACTCAAAACTCCGGTCATCTGAAGAAGTGGGCTGTGCCCACAAAAGCTCATGATACCCTCTACATGTTTTGTTAGTTTATAAAGTGCTACCAGACCATTTGTTGGTTTTTTTGTTGGTTAGTGTTTGTCAGCACATTTAGACACAAGGTATCAGCAAACAGTGAATGTTCCAGGAAGTACTGATGACATTGTGTCCAGCAGTTATAGCAAGAGCATCCGACAGTCTTTGTAAATTACCTGGTCTCCTTCTTTTTGGAATGTAATCCTGGTGCCTGGCTTCCACCCTGGCTGCACGTCAATCGTTAAGATCTTATCTCTGATGGTGGACGTGTGACCGTCTTCATTCATCACCTAGGGTTTGAAACAGCTGATTGGGGCCATCCAGTTTGATCTGTTTCTAGGCAACCTGGGCCTTTGTTTGGCAAGGATACCAGTGATACAGCACCAGCTGTGTGGACAATTGTCTTTAGAAGCCAAAATCAGTTACTTGCTTGGATTGCAGAGCTTCTGTGCTTAGACAGATTGGCAAACTGGGTTATTACAGTAGCATCTTGGGACCAACCAAGACTGGGCCCCCTGAAAAAGGTTGGGGGAAAGGGGCAAAACACACAGAGGGCACAGCAGGATGGATGGAAAAGCAGGCCCACTTGGAGACAAATGTGGCTCCCAGTTACTCCTGTGCTACCTCAATGGAGTCTGCCACAGAGATTAATATTTGCACTGAATTTCCCTTGGACCTTAGTGAGCTACCAGTGAGTCACTGGACTTCATGTTTGGGGATTGTTTTTTGTTAATTTCAAGGCAGTCTGATCGCCAGCACAACCCACCAACCCCTCCGAGCCTTGTTGATGGCAGGCAATGAGTCACAAACCTGTTATGTCAACGCTAAGGAAGCCCAAGCCTTTTCCTGTACCCTGCTTGATGCGGCATGGGACAAAACTTCCAGCAGGGCCTCCTGCGTTCTGGTAATAGGACAGGGTCCCACATCACCAGGGAAAGCCCTGAAACTGGCTATCGGGGTCTTGCCTGAACCTATTGCTCTATTCAGTGCGAGCGAGCCTGATCTGCCCTGCATCACTCACGGAGTAGGCTACTCCTCACCTGTCCATCCCCCTGTCGCCTGGGACTTGGAAAACACTACCACAGAATATACTAATCAGTCACATCCCCAGATTTCAGTGAAACTTCCAATGCCCTGGCTTCTAGTGAAACATACAACCCATCCCAGTGGTAAGGAACTGCTCTTCCACTACAGACTCCCTTCCTGCAGCCATCACACCCCTAATGCCACCGATTCAGAATTATGTCTAATTCAGTCCCCATCTTTCCTTACCCTGCGAGAAATCTTAATTTTCTTGGTGCATCCGTAGAACAGGTCCTCCAGCGACAGGTAGAGATCTCGCTCAATTGGGGGGTCCTGCTTTGCCACCCCTTTTCCTCGCAGCCCCCCGAATGCTGTGTTCACCTCAGATCCATCTGGAGTGAAGAATTCTGTGCATATGGGAAAACAGAATCCCAACTGTGCATACAAACAACGGGGTCTAAATGAGCTGTTACACACAAGAGAGAGATTTCGGAGTCATCATGCATAGATCTGACATCCGCTCAGTGTGTAGCAGCAGTAAAGAATGAACATAATGATACTGACAATTAGGAAAAGGACAGATAAGATGACAGTTAGTATGACAGTGCTATGATATAAATCCATGGAGCTCCCACACCTTGAACGCTACATGCCGTTTTAGTCGCCTCATCTGAAAAGAGATACAATATAAATGGAAAACTGGGAAAAGAGAAGGGCAACAAAAATGATTAGGGATATGGAAGAGCTTCTATATGAGGAGAGATTAAACAGATTGAGACTGGTCATCTTGGAAAAGATATGATTATAGAGAGAGAAGGACAGGGGTCTATAAAATCATGAATGGTATGACATGAATAAGGAAATACTGTTTACCCCTTCACATAACAACAGAACCATGGGTAACTCAATAAAATTAATAAGCAGCAGGTTTAAAACAAGCAAAAGGGAGAACATCTTCAAACAAAGCACAGTCAATATATAGAATTCATTGCTAGGAGATGTTGTAAGGGCCAAAACTATAACAGAGTTCAAAAAAGAGTTAGAGAAGGAGGATGGTTCCTTCAATGTCTCTTAGTTAAGATGCACATGGATGCAATCCCACGCTTTGGGGGTTCCTAAGCCTCTAACTGCCAGGGCTGGGACTGGATGATGGGATGGATCATTTGATCACTGCCGTCCTCTGTTCTTCCCCTTTGAAAGCCTCTGGCACTAGCCACTGTTGGAAGACAGGATACTGGGTAAGATGGATCAGTGGTCTCACTCAGGATGGCTATTCTTATGTTCAATGATGCAGAAATAAATGTAGATGCAATCACACCATTAGCTGAGAGTGGTGTGAGCTAGCAGGCTGAGCATAGGTCTGAGAGACAGGCATGCCTGCGTTTTACTCCTAACTGTGATAGTGAATCTCCTCTTTGTCCTTGGGCAAGTCACTTAGGTCATAAGTGTCTTGGTTTTAAGATGCCCAGCCTGAGGCATGCCGGGCTGAACATAAATGCCCACAAACCTCCCCTACCCAGTTCTTACCAATTTCAGATGGTATTGTGGGTGCTTGGTATCTCTGAAAATCAGGCTCAAGGTGGTTCACATCAATCACCCATCAAGTGGGGCAATCCAAGACACTGATGGCTTTAGGCAATTTTCAAAAAGATCTCCCCATGCCTCAGTTTCTCTGTAAAATGGGGGTGATCTCACCATTCTACTTGCTAGGATAACTGTGAATGTTTGCAAAATGTTCTGAATGTGAAAAGCATGAATTTATGTATGTTATACATATGTATATATAATGTCCTGAGGGACAACACAGTGACATCAACACATCACAGTGTCCACAGGCTGGGAGGATACACATGGGCAGATAAAGCACCACCCCCAGCACCACCCCTTCCACCCCAGGGCCCATCCCTGGAGCCAAGCCCCACCCACTGCGAGCCCAGCCCTATCCAGTGGCTACATGCAGAGCTGGGCCTGGTTCACCGTGGCCCGGACTTCCCCAGCTGCAGGGGCAGAGCCAGGCCTGGCACACCATGGCCCAGTTTTCCCCTGCCGCCGAGGGCAGAGAGGGGCATGGCACAGCCTCAGCTGGGACAAGGGGAGTTAGAGTTAGGCCGTGGTGGGGGAGACGGGAGGGGGAAAGAAAGGGCCCAGAGAGGAGAAAGGGCTCGGGCTGGCGCAACTCGGGGGGTAGGTGGGAAAGAGGAGAAAGGGCCCAGGCTGGAGCGACTGGGTGGGCGGGGAAGAGTGGAGAAAGGGCTTGGGCTGGCATGGCCCGGGGGGTGGGAGAGAAAGAATCCAGGCTGGAGGCAAGTGGGGGCAGCTGGTGCGGCTGGCGACGGAGAGAAGGCCTGGGCTGGCGAGGGCGGGGGCAGCGAGAAATGGCCTGGGCTGGCACGACCGCAGTCAACCCTCCCTGTTGGCCAGGGGGAGAGCTGGGGTTGCCTACCCCCCCCCCCACAAGAGGGGGGTTGAGAAGTGTAGCAAGCAGGGGGCACAACCCCCTGGTTATTTATGTATTCTGTATTTATGCTCATGGAAAAGGAATTCCTGTTTCTTCCAGGAATCCCTGAAGTTGTTGTCACTCCCTTTGTTTAGGAAAGTTTTATAATCCCCCTCCCCACCTTTCTAATCAAACATAAACATTAGTGCTGCATCTAGACTGGCAGGATTTTGCGCAAAAGCAACTTCTTTTGCGCAAAATCTTGCCGCCTGTCTACACTGGCCGCGAGTATTTGTGCAAGAACACTAATGTTGTAATGTATAAAATCAGTGGTTCTTGCACAAATATTCCGACGCTCCCACTCAGGGATAAGCCCTCTTGCGCAAGTATTCTTGTGAAAGAGGGCCAGTGTAGACAGCCATGTTAATTTCTTGCACAAGAAAGCCCGATGGCTAAAATGGCCATCAGAGCTTTCTTGCACAAGAGAGCGTCTACACTGGCACGGATGCTTTTGCGCAAAAGCAAATCTTTGGGCAAAGGCACATGCCAGTATAGACACTCTCTTGCGCAAATACTTTTAACAGAAAAACTTTTCCGTTAAAAGTATTTGCGCAAAATCATGCCAGTCTAGACACAGCGTAGAAGTTTTCATTCCACCATCTAAGCCCTAACATCAATAACTAGACTTTGCTCTCCTGAGATACCTTCCATTCAAGGACTGACAACATTTATGAAGTAAGCCTCCCAACTCCTCTGAGAGGTGAGACAATAAGAATTATTAGCCCCATTTAAATAAACTGAGGCATAGTGATGTTAAGTGACTTGTCCAAGACTGCCAAGTGAGTCAATGGCAAAATAGGGAACAAACCCTATGTCACCTGACTGACAGACAGGTACCTTACCCGTAACAACCTTCTTGCTTTCAGCATGGCTGTTTGTTGTAAATTGCAAATCTTTGGGACCTGACCCTGGGACCTCCCCAAAAGGACTGTAAACTTACTTGTGCAGATTTACAATATAAAGGCTTCAGTTTGTTTGAAAACTTCACCAGATTGGGAAGAAACCTTTCCATCAGACCTTGTGAGTGTCCTGACCTCAGCTTAGACCACGGTGTGCTTTCATGAAGGAGACATACACATGAGTAATCTGGGGCTGAGAATGTCTCAGTACTGATGGTCTCAATTACAGGAGAAATTGAAGACATGCTTTACGACTCTTTATCACCACCTAGTGGCTGGCCACAGCATGGCATTAAAGTCTCTGGATCTCAGGATTATGGTAGTTACCATTATTTGGCCCAAGGAATTTTCAAGAGACAATACTGGATTCTGGTGAAGACATGACAAATTCTACATGTGTGGTTTAAAGCACTGCCCAACAACGCTTCCGTGGAGATATGGGGTGGCGTTACAGGTCAGGTAAAACCTGACCTTCAAAGTGGAATTCTTGAGGCCTGATGGTGGTAAAGGCAAAAGCACAGAGTCTGGTTTCCATGTGACTATGCAAAACTTTAACCCACTTCTTGACAGTGACAGGGTTGGTTCTGTTGAAGAGACTATACTTGGGACAATCACCATAAAAGCATACCATGAAGCATATGAGGAAGGGATTATACTTACCGGAAAAGGGATTATCGCCACCAAAGAACTCCTTGAAGACTTTCTCAGCATTGCCATGAAACACATAGCCAACAGACCAGGGGTTTTCACTCCCAAATTCCAAGGGGATCCCTCCTTTGAGACCCTCTTCTCCAAATTTATCATAGATGGCCCTCTTCACAGCTAAGGGAGAAAGAGGCATTAGTAGATGTGCAAAAGCTTTGATCATTTGTGTCAGATGAAAGTATACCGTTCTAGATTCAGGTCGGTTCAGTTGCCCAAAGCCATCATTAAGCATTCTCCTTGACTTCAGAAAGCCCAAAGTAGCAGAAAGGATGCTATTGTACCAGTGTGGTTGCAACTTCCTATCGGAGTCGCATCCTTAGATCCAATCTTAAAGACTCATTCTCCCAGCTGGGGAACGGAGATACACTGAATGATCCAGGGAAAGGTGGTTGATACCCTCTTCTCATCCAAGACCCAGAATGGAAACCACAGAGAAGTCTGTTACAAATCATTTTCTTAATAAGCTTATTAAAGTTTCCCATGACACAGTTTTCACACAAGTATTCCTTTATTAGTTCCAAAGGCTGCTAGGGGTAAATTACATCCAAAATACAAACATAAGCATATACACACCTATATTCTATACCCCAATGCCAATGCAGTTACAATAACTGGGCAAAGTGCTCACAAGAGGATCAGGCGTGGGAAGCACCTTGCTATCATAGGCTACGTCTAGACTGGCATGAATTTCCGAAAATGCTTTTAACGGAAAAGTTTTCCATTAAAAGCATTTTCGGAAAAGCATGTCTAGATTGGCAGGATGCTTTTCTGCAAAAGCACTTTTTGCGGAAAAGCGTCCGTGGCCAATCTAGACGCGCTTTTCCGCAAAAAAGCCCCGATCGCCATTTTCACAATCGGGGCTTTTTTGCGGAAAACAGTACTGTGCTGTCTACACTGGCCCTTTCGCGCAAAAGTCTTTCGGAAAAAGACTTTTGCCCGAACGGGAGCAGCATAGTATTTCCGGAAAAGCACTGATGATTTTACAGGAGATCGTCAGTGCTCTTCCGGAAATTCAAGCGGCCAGTGTAGACAGCTGGCCAAGTTTTTCCGCAAAATCAGATGATTTTGATTGGTAACTAATCAGATTATTTTGATTGGTAACTAATTGACCATTCATTATCAGTGGGAAATAGGTCAATGGAGGGATGATAGGAGTTACTATAAAGAACTTTCTGGGTGTCTGGCTGGTGAGTCTTGCGCACATGCTCAGAGTTTATCTGATCGCCATATTTGGGGTCGGGAAGGAATTTTCCTCCAGGGTAGATTGGCAGAGACCCTAGAGGTTTTTCGCCTTCCTCTGTAGCATGGGGTACAGATCACAGCTGGAGGATTCTCTGCATCTTGGGGTCTTCAAAGTATTTGAGGGCTTCAGTATCTGAGATATAGGTGAGAGGATTATTCTAGGAGGGTGGGTGAGATTCTGTGGCCTGCACTGTGCAGGGGGTCAGACTAGATTATCATAATGGTCCCTTCTGACCTTAAAGTCTATGAGTCTATGATTTTGCGGAAAAAACTTGCCAGTGTAGACACAGCCATAGTGTGACTCTAGAGCAGCGTTTCCCAAACTATGGGCTGTGGCCCGGTACCGGGCTGCAGGAAAAAACTACTGGGCCTCAGCGTGGTTGCCAGGGTGTTCTGCGCTCCTGGAGTGCCCATGTGGCACCAGGTCCCCAAGCCCTCGGCCAGCCTGGGTGGAGTCTTCAGCCAGATGTTCCAGTTCCCGGCAGAGTCCTAGCTAGGGGAGGGCAGCGGGGGGAGGAGAAGGGGAGAGCCGGCCACTGGAAGCAGCACTGGACAGAGAGGGGCAGGCTGGGGAGATTGGGGGGCTAGTGGAAGCAGGGCTGCCGGGGGGCATGAGGTTGGGGGGTAGGAAGCTGGCCAGGGAAGATGGGGGAGGGAGGGAGAAGTGGCCGCCGGAAGCAGGGCTGGACGCGGGCAGCGGGGTTGGCCAAGGGAGATTGGGAGAAGTGGGGGGAGAACTGGCTGTCCGGGAGGGGGTTGGGGGAAGTGGGGCTGGCCAAAGGCACAGAGGAAGGAGCGGGGGGAACGGGAGTGAATCGGCCGGCAGGGAGTGGGACTGACCTGGCCATATGCAGATCTCGGGGCCTTGCCCCCCCCCCCCCCCCCCCGCGGCAAAGCACGAGTTAGTCCGGCCCGGGGATTCTATTGTGTCCCCCCCACACACACCCACACCCACACACACCCTCGAGTAGTTGCGACCTGTCTGGCTGGTAGACACACTCATGCAGCCTGAGCACATTTACCAGCCAGGCAGTTTGAAACTACAAACTGATACATCTAGTAATAATAAAACTTACCTAATGAGAAAATACCAGACATGTTATATGTTATATGTTACATGTTTCTCAGTTTGTTTTTTATGTGTTTATATTTTTGGGCTGCAAAAAACAGTCCTGAAAAAAAAGGGTTCCAACTAAAGTAAAAAGTTTGGGAAATCCTGGTCTAACCAGCTTTCTGTCTGTCTTACAGTCCATTTATCCAATCCATATTCCTTAACTTGCTGGCAAGAATATTGTGGGTGACCATATCAAAAGCTCCTAGGTGGAATGGGGGGCAGAGCACACACAGCTCCAGGCACTGCCTCTGCCCTGTGCACTAACTCTACACTCCCATTGGCTGGGAACCTGCTGCTAGCTCTTTCTAGGGTGCAGCATGTCTGCAATGTCAGGAGAGGCAGGAAGCCTGCCGTACCACCCCTGCTGACCAGGAGCCGTTCAAGGTAAGCACTTCCAGCCAGGGGCGGATATAGGGCAGGGCAAGCGGGGCAGCCGCCCTGGGCCCCGCGCTTCACAAAGCCCCGCGCATGCGCCGTGGTGCCACCGCGCATGCGCGTTGCGTCGCTGCACATGCGCCGTGGCAAAGGGGGACCCCGCAAAATTATGCTTCCCTGGGCCCCGCAAAACGGTCATCTGCCCCTGCTTCCAGCCACAGCCTCAAAGCCAGAGCCCCCACCTACACCCAAAGCTCTCATCCTCAGCCCCACTCTGGAACCCACACTCTAGTTAAATAATGTTGAGTCACAGACATCAACAATTTTCTTCAACTGGATCATGAGAAAAAAAGTTTGAAAACCACTATGGTAGATAAATCAGACAGCTGACCCAGATGCAGTTGTCAAGGTAGGTTGAGAGCCACTGCTACAGACCATGATCAAGTCACCTCTTAACTATCTCTTTGCTAAATCTAAACAGATTAAGATGCATTTACTCCTACTATAAAGCATGTTTTCCAGATCTTGAAACATTAGAGCTCTTTTCTCCATTCTCCAATTTTTCAGGATCCTCTTTGAAGTGAAGACACCAGAACTGGAGACAGTTTTCCAGCAATGGTTTCTCCAGTGCTGTAAACAGAGATAATATAACATCCCTACTTCCGCACCCAAGGTTCATGCTAGTTCTCTTAGCCACCGCATTGCATTAGGCCCTTCTTCTGCAATCTGACTAGCACAGGCAGGCCCTTGAATCCATGCTAGTGAAATCAGTAGGTCTCCAAACACATTCTAAATACACCAGCCTGGATCAGACTGCAGGAGCAGGGATCAGTGCTGCATGCAATAGATAAACAATTAAGTAACTGACATGGACAGACAGACAGAGGTATAAAAGCTAACCAGCATGGCAACAAACCAAAGGACATGATGTGCCTGCCTAATGAAATCCCCCTGCAGTAAGTGTACTCTGTTCTTGGATGTGACTTTCCAGTCCTTCTCCTTGAACTGCACGGTTTATCTGTGGGAAAAGAAAGATGTTCCTACTTACGATCACTCAGCACTTCGTAGGCTTCTGCGAGCTGCCTGAATTTATCTGGCACCCAAGGTTCTTTATTTTTTAAAGGATGGTTCTTCAAGGCTAGTTTCCGGTAGCTACAAAAGAGAAATGAGGGGAGAGAGGCTTCAGCCCCACCGTGAGCACAGTTAGATGCGTTTTTGACAAGCAAACTGAAGCGCTATTCAATTCAGTGAATTTTTTGTTAAAGATCCTGAATTATCAGCAAAACAGGTGCGTAGGATTAGGGCCCAATCCTGCCCTTCTTGCAAGGTAAGAGTTTTACCCTAGGCTGTGTCTAGACTGCATCCCTTTTCCGTAAAAGGGATGCAAATTAGACATATCGCAATTGCAAATGAAGCGGGGATTTAAATCTCCCCCGCTTAATTAGCATAAAATGGCTGCCACTTTTTTCCGGCTCGGAGCTTTGCCGGAAAAAAGTGCCACACTAGACACGGATCTTTCGGAAAATAAAGCCTTTTCCGAAAGATCCCTTATCCCTCTTAAAATGAGGGAATCTTTCGGAAAATAAAGCCTTTTCCGAAAGATCCCTTATCCCTCTTAAAATGAGGGATAAGGGATCTTTCGGAAAAGGCTTTATTTTCTGAAAGATCCGCGTCTAGACTGGCGCTTTTTTCCGGCCTAGCTTCGAGCCGGAAAAAAGCGGCAGCCATTTTTATGCTAATGAAGCGGGGGAGATTTAAATCCCCGCTTCATTTGCAATTGCGATATGTCTAATTTGCATCCCTTTTACAGAAAAGGGATGCAGTCTAGACACAGCCCTAGTGTTTTCAAACTGAGTTCATCTGCATATTGCACAGTCTGGTTCCAAGATCCTGTCTCTCTGCCTGTCTGTGACAGAGGAAATCACTACAGGTTGAACCTCTCTAGTTCAGCACCGTTGGTACCTGATTGGTGCCAATCCAGAGAATTTGCCATTGCACAGGAGGTCAGTATTGTCTAGCATTGTTATAAACACTTCTACTGCTTACTGGGTTCTTAGAAGATATTCAGAGTTCAATTAGAGCTAAATAAAAGCCCAGAACACTGAGAGCCAGGACTAGTGTCTGTAAACAAACGTTATGGGACAGCAGGAAACTTGGCCACACCTGTGATAAGTGGACTTCCGGCTAACTAAAATCACGCCGGACCACGGATATTGCCAGACCAGAGTGTTGGACTAGAGAGGGTTAACTGGTAGCACCTAAATGCAACTCCCTGTACGGATTTGGGGCCTGATCCTCTAGCATGCTGAACACTGGGGCCAGTGGATGGTACGTCAGCGCAGTTACCATCACTCCAGGCACCTTGCCAGCCCCTGGCACTGACAGGCCCGTGGCAGAGGTGCCCCCACCCCGGCACTGACAGGCCCCTGGCAGAGGTGCCCCCCCCCGGCACTGACAGGCCCGTAGCAGAGGTGCCCCCCCCCGGCACTGACAGGCCCCTGGCAGAGGTGCCCCCCCCCGGCACTGACAGGCCCGTGGCAGAGGTGCCCCCCCCCCCGGCACTGACAGGCCCCTGGCAGAGGTGCCCCCCCCTCCGGCACTGACAGGCCCGTGGCAGAGGTGCCCCCCCCCCCCGGCACTGACAGGCCCCTGGCAGAGGTGAGGTGGGGGGCGGGGCGAACTCCCCCTCCGCCACTTACGCTTTTTTAATGTCAGCGTCCTTGGCGGTGCGGTTGAGCTCCAGCACCACGTAGTAATCCTGCCCCATGGCGGCCGGCGCTGTCGGTCCCGCGTCCCCGTTGCTATGGGCACCGCCGCGCTGGGGATTGTGGTCGTTGTAGTTCTCGCGCGCATCCCGCGTCCGGGCGCATACGTCACTTCCGGACTACACACCCCTCCCCTTTTCTTTGCTTCTCAAGGGCGTGTGTGGCCCTTCCTCCCCGTCCCCTTGTCCCCAGAATCTGAGGTGTGCGGGGGAGGGGCTTCAAGCTTAGGGAGAATAAAGGAGCCACTGAGCACCCCCCCATCTCCTAGGGGCAGTGGCCCAGCTGACTCATTGCAGAGCCTCCCCTCCCCCCCATGGGACACTGCACCCCAAGTCCCACAACAGCACTGAACCCTGATCCTTCCCTCACACCTCCATCCACCCTGCTGGGTGGGGCCACCTTTTATCAGTTCTCCCCTTGCACAGCTTCAGCAGAGCAGAGCCCTCCACATGCCTGGTCCACTGGGGCAGGGAGTGAAAATCTGCTTTAGAGGGCATTCCTTGCAGCAGGGAGTAAAGCTGCATAGCACCAAACGCCTGCCCTAGTGTGCATTAATTCACCAACACGGCCTAGCTCATCACACACATTTGTGGTTCAGTGGGTGTGATGGTAACCTTATCAATGACAGGGAGGGAGGACAAAAGTCTTACAAGTGGATAGTGAACTAGATTGGATGGAGCCTTGTTGCAGTTTAACAAGCCAATCCACTATGGCATACACCATGTTAGTAATTTAAGAGTAAATGGTTACTTGTCTTCAAAGTACTTTATATACATTCTCAGCCATTATAAATTCAGCTGGGTCTAGTGGATTTTATGAACAGATTTTAAGGAGTGAAAAGTAGGAAAAATTTTGTATGTAGGCTAAATTCTCATGACAATTTTGATTGTCCATAAGATAGTAGCATTTCACCCCTTTTTTATAGCTGAGGAAACGAAGACAGATATTCAGTGATTTGTTCAAGGCCACACAGTGAATCAGCTGAATTTGATTTCTGGAGTTCCTGAATCTTAGCCCACTGTTCGTTCGCTCTTGGATATCATGAGCTAGCACAGGAATTTACAGATACATGCACACAAATTGCGTAGATAGACCAGAGTCCACAGGATTGTACATATAGCTGAGAGAGGATTTCAAATAATGGCAGACTGCCTATAAGGGAAAAAAAAAACATTTTCCCCATATATGAGCTATACAATTACTGATTTAAAAGTAACGGGTGGAATTTTAATGTGGTCTTCGCTGTAATGGTTTTAACTACAATTGGATATATTTTAATTGCCTAAGAACATATGTATTTCATTTAAGTGAAGATCAAACTGAAATCTCAAATTTCATCTAAGATCAAATCGTAGCTGCTCATTACATTTACAAAATAGTCATACTTTTTGTTATTCATGATAGTCACAAGAAAGATTACGAAAAATTGAATATGGCATGGACAGAGTGGTTTTGCTTTGAAATTAGCAATTTTGAAAATGCACGAACTTTGAAAATGCACAAGAAGTTAACAAAAGTCAATCCCTTTATTTCAATCATTTCTGCAGTACAGTAACTTTTAGACGACTTCTCTCTCCAGCCTCCAAATCAGTCTTCTCTTCAAAATACCAAATTGCTCACTAAATGTGTAAATATATTGCATATACAAAAGATCTTACACTAACATCTTCTATAAGCTTCTTACTGGAAGAGACTTGTCTGAACTTTGGTTTTAATAAGCAGCAGATCAAGAATTCCATGTACAGTCTTGTTCTTAGATTTTTATCATAAGTGTTCGCCCAGCTTATATATACACACGTTTCGTATATACCGTACAATCACAGAAAGCTAGCATTACTTTTATTTCGAAGTGCTATGTAGCCTAGGTTCAAACCTAGCCAGACTTTAGCTTAGTTCTGAATTTATCTGTTTTCCATAACCCTCAAATGCTCAGAGGTCAGAAAGCTGGTATCTCCTCACCACCCCATCTCTGCAGCATGTATAAATCTGTTTCTCCCATGTAGCAACCTAGAAGGAAATGAAAATATTTAAAAATAAAATCACTTGCATGAACATCATCTTCGTCTGCCTTTGTAGTTTCTCCTGTGCAACCCTATATATATATGGCCAAAAACTTCCATCCTCTTAAATCCCTCCTTTAAACAAATCTCTCCCATGAGACACACAAATCACAATAACAGGCGACTGGAAAGATGAAAGATCAGCTGGGGCTGCTTGACAACTCATAATGGAAACAGAGCTATATTGGGCAGGGAACTCCCTCCAACCCTCATTGTTTGGATAGCCTTCTGGACAATAGGCCTCTCTGATCTTTGACTGGAACCGCTATGAGCTACTGCAATATACAGTGAATGTATCAATATCTGGCTTTTAACATCTCCCTTGACTGTTATGGCTTCAAAGTCATGTCAAACATTCTTGGAACGATAATTGTCCCTAGATGTCCAAAAAGGAAGATATCTCCATGTGTTAATTAGAAATCCTACCAGTATCACCATGGACAGAGTAGTTTGCTACTCACAAGAGCTCATGTACTTCCCCAAATGCTACACTGTAGTGGGCTCTGAACTGAGAAAAAGCCTGAAGAAAAATGGGAACATTTGAATGTTTTTATTTTATGAGATGGGAAAGGAAGAAATCAGCAACCTTTGAAAAAGTATTAGCTCTTAAACTAGCCATAGAACACTACAACTAGCTGAAAATGCAGCAGTTTCCCCTCAAGATGCACTGGAGGATGAGGGAAGAGGATACATTAGTAAGTCCTGTTGAACAGCACTATTGAGCATGTTTCTTGATTTGCATGCATGTTTTTATTTCAGCTTTGCCATTATAAAGATGACTGTGTAATAGCACCTGGGGTCTACAGTGTGATAGCTAAGTGCTTTATAAATCAGTGAGCAACAACTTTTAGACACAAGGTCCTTGGGGTTTGAAATTGTTTCAAAGACGACTGATCAAACACACTCCATTTACAGGACAGACTTTCTGTCAGATCTGAGGGTCTCTACTACGGGAAAAGGTTGAATTAAGATATGCAAGTTCAGCTATGTTAACTGCGTAGCTGAAGTTGAAGTACCTTAACTCGGCTTTTGGCACTGTCTACACTGCAGGAAGTCAAAGGAAAAAACACTCGCCCTTTGACTTCCCTTACTCCTCTTGAAAGCAGGACTACTAGCATCGAGCAGTACGCCCCTCTCAGTTCAAATGAGCTGTTTTAACTAGACCCACTAATTAAAACGCCAGAAGATTGACAACAGCAGCTTTGTTCTCCTCTGTAGTGTAGGCAGACCCTAAGAGAGAAGATGGATTTCTTTTGCTCGCACATCACCACCAATTACAAGTCTGCAGGCCAAATGCTGCACTCAGGTATGCTAGCCTACACTGCCTTCAAGGTGCTGTATTGTTACAACAGATGGCAAGGTATGGCATTGCAACTGGAACCTGTTACAAGACGACCTAAGCAGCAGCAGCATCAGTACCATGGCTGTACGAAACGGGATGCTAATCCAGCACCCTCTCCAACAGCTGTGTTAGCTCAGTGGGGTTTATGGAAATAAAGGGCAGCAAAAACTCAGTTTCTGAAATCAGCTGATGTGATTCAGAATATGAACAGTGGGCAGCTCAGCTAAGTAAGGATTTCTGTAAAAATGGCACCACTTTTCTAAACAGAATTGCCCTTTAAAACAGACAGGCCTGAATGCAGAAGTAGAGGCTCCCAAGTTGTAATCAGAGCTCTCTGACAATGGACAAGTTACTTAACCCCCGCCTCAGTTTTCGCATTTGAGAGAGGCGAAATTACGCTACTGCTCCTTAGCCAGGTGACCAAAGGATTTGTTTTTGTAAAGAGTTAAATTATTCAAATACAAAAATTAATTTAAAAAATTGACTTTTCAGAAAGGTGACAGCTCTGTTGGTTGCCAAATCACCAGACAATGGCAGCCATGGCAGGGTGGCACCTTTATTTCCCCCTTGCTGTTACTCAGGTCAATGATAAGCAGACTTAGCCATTACCTTGTATACAGGGTCACAATCTGCTTCTGTGAGGTCAATTACGTGATCAAGATCTTGCTGAATAATAAAACAGGTTCCATCACCTAGGGGGAAAAAATCAAAATAGAGAAGGAATACAGAACTGCTTGCAAGATCCGACATTCCCATAACTACAAACAGATGCAGGTGGGCGTATATAGGAATGGTTTTGTATTCGAGCCTTTGAATAGGGGTTGTGGGGTGCCAGTTTGGCCAAACAGACTCTCGGAAGGTTGGGATATCTCATGGAAGAGTCAGTGGTATTGGAAGGGTACTGGGAACTGATGACAGAGGAATATGAAATATTAGGAAGTTAATGAAACACTGATTAATACTATCCCTATTATGTCACTTGTCATCTACTTGCTGGGGACATGTTCTCTAAAGGTGTGTCTACTCTTGAGCTAGAAGATGTAATTTCCAGCTCGAGCAGACATGCCCATGCTAGCTCTAAATGTAGCCACAGGAAGTGGAAGGAGATGCTAAGTACATACTCAAGTTGGCTAGTCCCATCCACCCATTTGCACCACTGCAGCTACTCTAGTAAGCTAATGCAGGTATATCTGCTCAAGCTGGAAATTACACCTGCAGGTCCAGTGTAGATGTACCCCAAAATGTTACTGGGACAACCAGCTATCAACTCACACCACAACCAAGGAATTCAGAGAAAGCACAGATCCATGATTGCATGACATGTAGAGTGATCATATGGAGGGATGTGCACATAACCAAGAGGAGAGAGAAGAGCAACTCCAGCTAGTTGGAAGCCCCTCTCCAGCATCAGACTGAAAAAGGTCAGAAGGGGAAATAAAGACATGATCTAAAAGCTCTGGTCTTTGGTCAGAACACTCATTGCATCCTCTTAATTAGGGACGTAAAAGGTTAACCAGTAAACCTCACCATTAAAAGATGAGGCTTACCAGTTCCAGCTCCAACCCTATGGGGCATGCTGGGCAGCTTCTGTCTGTGGCAGTCTCACCCTGCCACAGAGGTTGTTCTAGCCAGTCAATCAGAACAGCCCTTGTCTGTAGCAGGCTCAGTCCCTACACCACAGATTATATGCTGGCTCTCTGGGAGCAGGGCCGGTAGGGGCTGCCAGTCCTTGTTTCATAAACTGCCTTTAACAGTTCTTCATTTCAGGTGACGGCAACAGAAACCAATGCTGAAAACTCAGCAAAGAAATGTGCAAAAGTGTCTTATAAAGATTCTGATTAAGATAACCATGTTGCAAAGTAAACACTGTTGCCTCAGTACAGGCAGTCCCCGGGTTACATGGATCCGACTTACGTCCGATCCCTAGTTACAAACGGGGGGGGGGGGGGGCGCTCAGCTAGTGCGGGGTGCCTCCCCCACTGTCACCGCCGGAGGAGGCGCAGGGGGCGCTTCCCCCCAGCAGAGCAGGGAGATGTGGAGCTAGCGTCGTCCCCCCCCCCCCCCAACAGACCAGGGAGACGCGGAGCAGCTTTTCTCACCGCGGAGGATGCGGGTCTGCTGGGGGGAACAAGACACCAGCCAAAAGGGGGCACCCCAGAGCGGAAAAATTAATTTCCTAGGGAACAGCAGGAGCAGCAGGCAGTGAGACCCATTGTGTTACAGTCCCCACCTTGGGAGCAACAGCTCTTTCCCTCTTCAGCACTAGAGCTGCAAGTATCTTGTTAGCGTCACGTGAAATTAACAAGTCCCTTCCAGCTTGGCAGAGGTGAAGCTGAAAAATTACCCAGTGGTTTGGGTGGGCAAGAATGGGGAGGAGCAGGACAGAAGGGAAGAGGGGATAAGCCCCAACCACACACCCTGGCTGGAGTGGAGCAGGGTAAGCCCCGAGGGGATGGGTCTGGTTGCAAAGTGGGTGAGTGGACAATGAGGACCCACCTGTGGCTAAACTCCTGTTCCCAACACAGAATTTTTCTTTAAAATTAATCCTGTGGATAAATTCACACACACACACTTCACAGGAAGGGATTTCCATATTCTGCTGAGCAGAATACAACAACAGCTTTGTTTGTACAGGCAGTCCCCGGGTTACGTACAAGATAGGGACTGTAGGTTTGTTCTTAAGTTGAATCTGTATGTAAGTCGGAACCGGCGTCCAGATTCAGCCGCTGCTGAAACTGATCAGTTTCAACAGCAGCTGAATCTGGACGCCAGTTCTGACTTACATACAGATTCAACTTAAGAACCCCAGGCTCCGCGGCTTTGCTCTGCTTTGCTCCCCGTCCCCCTGGTCTGCAGACCAGGGGGACGGGGAGCAAAGCGGCGGAACACGCGGGCAGCGGACAGCCCAGACGCGTCCGCTACCCGCGTGTTCCGCCGCTTTGCTCTCCGTCTCCCTGGGCTGCAGACCAGGGGGACGGGGAGCAAAGCAGAGCAAAGCCGCGGAGCATGCGGGTAGCGGACAGCCCAGATGCGTCTGGGCTGTCCGCTGCCCGCGTGTTCCGCCGCTTTGCTTCCTCTCCCTGGTCTGCTGGAGACCAGGGAGAGGGAGGGCCCCGTTCGTAACTGCGGATCCGACATAAGTTGGATCCGCGTAACTCGGGGACTGCCTGTATCAATATTTCACTGTGCTCTCCAATGACTATTGATTACACTTAATACCCATTTCACTGAACCATCTGTAGCAAATTCTATTTGGAACAATAATATGCATTGAATAAACTTTTTTTAGTTATAAAAAACAAAGATTCTGACTATTAAATGAATAACTGGGATCTTTCAGGTACCCCAAAAGGAAGATTTGGATATAGCATGAAACACTGAAACTTATGATCAATTTTTAATTAAAATATCAACCAAAAAAACCTTCATATCAAAACAGTATGTGTTTTTCTTAGAATAAGGAAGTTGTATGAGAATCAGGGTCTTTTCCACCTAACTCCAGCTCCCCGTCCCCCCCCAAAATATGTACGAGTTCCGACTTACATACAAATTCAACTTAAGAACAAACCTACAGTCCCTATCTTGTACGTAACCCGGGGACTGCCTGTATTACCTTGGCTGGCAATAAATCCATCTCTATAAGGGAGCAGACAAAGCACTGGTGCTCCTGATCTATGAATGATCTGAATCGGGGCCCTAAAAAGAAAGTGGTAAAAACAAGGTGAAAATATTATAATCAAGGACACTGTTGTATTAATACAGATGGAATATATGAGCCAAAGGGGTTAAAATAACTCAATCACTATTTAACATTTACACCGCACTGCAAACTGCTTAGTACCAGGGCAAACACACAGTTTAACATCCTTTTAGCCTATTAACAATACTGCAAAAAAGGAAACACAATCAAAGCATCTGAAAGGCAAAGTATTACATAATGCTTCCATTCTGACAACATCCCTTAGACCCTTTCCCTTTAGCTGGAGAGTTTTGAGAAGAAAAATCCATTTGTGTTTGACAGTCTCTTAGCAGATATCAAAGCTGGCAGTAACTGTCCTTTGGGGTAAAAAGAGAAGTTAGCAGAGGTGGGTTGGAGCTGTTGAAATCTGATCCCATTTCATCCCACCTGATGTTTGCAGTGGATGGTGGTGATGTCATCTACAAAGTAAACACCGTTGCCCCAGTAACTCTAGTACTAGTCTCTTTGTCTGGGTCTGGTTGGGACATCTATCCGGGTTAGCACAACAACCCAGGGTCCCAGGAGATGGCAAAAGATGGCAACATGATGGTTAAGCTTGCTTCAGTGACCCTGTCCTTCCACTTCCCCTCAAAATTTTCTTTGTTCAAGGACCCAAAAGGGGAGCAGAGAGTGGAACAGCTCTATCCCGCATTTTATCTACCAGTTAGGCCTAGTTTCCAACACACCAGTTTTGGCTCAATTTGCAAACCCACATTTTCTTGTTTACAAACCCTGATCTTAAGAGCTCTTGAGCTACATCAATAGGCTTTTTTGTTGGAGGAATTCTGTTTCTGTGTCTGGTTTTCTCGCACCTGTTTATAACATTCTTTATTAAAAATAACTTGACCTATGTTTCATGGTTAATTCCCAAGCAGGCAAAAAGTTATAGGCCCAATTGCCAGAACTCTGCCCATATGCAAACATAATAAAGAACAAGCAACAGAACAGAGCAAGAAGGTGATTAAAGATGCATCAGACAACCATTAAGGTCACATGAATTATGCAGAATGAGATTGGCAAACTGATGATTAGCCACCATGACAAGGGCTAAAACTGGAAAGCTACAGAAGCATCCAGTCTGCTTAGCTCAATATTTTAATCTTTCAGTGGATAGCTCAAGGCAATGATCCCTCTAAAAGGCCATTCCAGACAATATAAAGGGATCTAAATGCTAGTTTCTTTAGAGGCATGTACCAGAATTCCCTCCACACAGAATTTCAAAGAGATTATTATTAATCAAACAGATGGAAACGTGGAGATTATCCAACAACAGAAAAGGAATTGTTCAGACACGGAATGCTAAATTCTCTTGTTTCTTTATCCAAAGGTACCATCTTGACTGCTTCCCAACTGGAATGTGCATTTGGCACTAATCCAAACAATGTTAATCACAGTACTGTCCGTATGAGCTTGACTAAGTGCTTTCAGAAAAAGTAATCACTTGGCAGTGAGCAAATCAATTTAACAATACCAAATGGGAATGGAGGATCATATTGCAATGAGAATGCACCACTTACAAGGCATGTTATATCTAGCACCTAAAGAATTAAGCTCATTGTCAGAGGCAGTGGAGGATGGGATTTCCATCAAGTGGAAAGCATTTTAAACTATTGCTTATAAGACAGCTGATAAAATGATGTGGTAGGAAGAAGTGCTTCTGCTTTTAACTGTTTTACATTTAATGCCTATATTTTTGTGATTTTAAGTGTATATCAAGAATATCGAAAGCTTTGGATGAGTGCACACTCAGCAAAACCCAAAATCTACATAAAGCAAAACAAATTCCATTTTTCAGTATCTCAGCAGTTTGTATAAAATAAATCTGTATAGTAGTCTCAATCTAGGTCCTAGTGAAGGGAGTCTATAGCAAAACCACTGCATACACAATGATGGGTGAACTAGGGATATGTTACACGTTTAAATGGTTAACTGATGAGTTCATATCAGAGGCAGCAGCTCAGGGGGCGGGATAGGAGAACAGGCAGGAGCCGGTGCTCACAGGGAGCTAGCTTTTAAGCAGGCTCCCCGCAAGCACCACCATCTGCCCCTCCACACTACTGCCATGGGGGGCAGGGAGGGCCAGTACATGCAGGGAGCCCTGCAGGAGGCATCATCCCAGGAAGTCTACACTACTGGAGCGTGTGCTGTTCCTGCTTTATAGTCACCAGAGCTGTCAATTTAGCTCCTTTCACCAGCTGAATTCACTGCTTTATACACTCTCTCCCCCGCCCCGGCTTGGCACTTACTTTGTATTTCTCACATCCAGCTGATATATATTTCCATCCTGTGTCCCTGCTAGGAGATAGATGCTTGAGAGGAATGTACAGCAATTGAATGCATCAGATCCAACAAAGAGAAACACCTGGGAATTAAAGAACATTTTAAATATCAGTTTATTCACAGGTAAGCTGAAAGACCAAATTTAGATTAAAATATGTGCAGGTGCTATTCATTTACTCCTCCATCCCACCTGATAGAAAGCTTCAGAATAAGAGTCAGAGAGCAGAAAAAGTGCTTGCCTTTTTATCCCTTGGAAAGCAGAGTTAAAAATTATAACTACTCAATTCATTAAGGGAGATGTGATCTCAGCTTTGTTCCATTAATGGAGTTATTATGAAGACGTCTGGCACAGCTATGCCCAACAACTTCTCCACGTCATTCCTGGTATATCGAGGTTTTGGAACAAGCACACTCTGCCTCTCCCCCCTTCTTGAGACGATCACAGGCCCCACTACACCATCAGTGCACATTTGCCACTCTCATTCCAGCTTGGGTGGCTCTAAACCTGTCACACAAGTGAGAGAGAATCCCCAGCTCACACATAGTTAAGCCAGACCATGCACAATTGAAGAAAGACAGAAGGTACTGGTTGAGAGACAGCAGGTCTCCACCTGGTAAAGTGTCACAATCGCTCAATAAGCTACTCTAGTGAAGACATTTTGAGGAAGGCTGATGTTATTGTAAAAATGAAACACGGAATGTTGTTGCGGACAAGAGAAGAAGCCATCTCTTGGAGTGACTTCATAGAGATTCTACTGGGAGGCTGATTGAATACACTTTTCCAATTATTTTTTTTAAATAATGTAATCTTTCTATGAAGGGGTTGTTTTTAGGAAACGTAAGAGATGGATGAATATTAGCAAGATTACATTAGGCTGATTTTATACTGGGTTTTCCAAACTGAACAATGTTTAGAGAGTGTATTGAGGTTTCTCTTTATTTCTCAAGCCAATAAAGCATTTTTCTAATATTACAGCATACAAGACTAAAATCAAACATCACCATGCATTTGAAAGGGGAGGCCTTAAAATCCACAGGACAATGTGAGCACACTAAGAATTCCATGATACTTTTTGTAAATGTAGGACTTGGCTTGGCCAAAATTTCCCCTCCCTCCACTTTTATATTGTGTCAGTTATACCATCCTGCTGAAGGATGTATTTCAATGGTGTTCTATGCATGACTTGCAAAGCATTCTGAGATCAGACACATGATAAAAAGAACATTTTGAACCTCTGCATTAAAATCCTGAACACAACATATGAAAGGGAGGAAATGCAAAGTTATAGCTCCTCCTGCAACTCTGCCCCTTTAGTGTTAAATTTATGCCTTAATTTACAGGTATAAGAGACAAGTTTTTTGAATTCTGTAGTTAAAAATTGCTAATTTCTACCAGCAGTTTTTGCATTTAATATCCTTTAGGAAAGGAAAGGATTACATAGTGTATGAAATTTGTTACATATCCTCATTTCAATGTATAATCACTGCACTGGTTTCAATACATCATACTTTGGATATGCACGCTCTACTATTTCACTGGCTCATAGCACATCTGTGTGTCATGAAGTAAGAAGAAAAAGCCTATTATAATATATCATTGCAAACAGACATTAAAGAAGTTCCAAATGCTTGTTAACATTTCATCTGACAGGACAAAAGGTAACAAGAGGTTTTGAAAGGACGAAAATGAACATGTCTCAGAAGACCCTTACCGGCTGCCTGCTCTGTAATCCTACACCTTGGAGCTTTTTGTCTTCCCGAGCCAACAGCAGGATTTTCCCTTCTGTCCCAATTTCACGTTCGCCTGTTAAAATTCCAGTTGTTAACATCATCGGCAGTGATACAAGGAGCCTTAGCAAGAGAACTGGGGAAGATTATTCTCATGGTACCAAAATCTCTAACAGACACTTACAGGATGTGCCTCTTTCTAGATGTATATACAGAAGGTCCACTGAGGTAGAGACTAGTACTTGGTGTGGCTAAATGTCCGATGCCATTGGCGTGGGAAAGAATCATAGAATACTAGGACTGGAAAGTACACGAGAGGTCATCGAGTCCAGTCCCCTGCCCTCATAGCAGGACCAAATACAGTCTAGACCATCCCTGATAGACATTTATCTAACCTACTCTTGAATATCTCCAGAGATGGAAATTCCGCAACCTCCCTGGGCAATTTATTCCAGTGTTTGACTACCCTGACAGTTAGGAACTTTTTTCTAATGTCCAACCTAAACCTCCCTTGCTGCAGTTTAAGCCCATTCCTTCTTGTTCTATCCTCAGAGGCCAAGATGAACAAGTTTTCTCCCTCCTCCTTATGACACCCTTTTAGATACCTGAAAACTACTATCATGTCCCTTCTCAATCTTCTCTTTTCTAAACTAAACAAACCTAATTCTTTCAGCCTTCCTTCATAGGTCATGTTCTCTAGACCTTTAATCATTCTTGTTGCTCTTCTCCGGACCCTCTCCAATTTCTCCACATCTTTCTTGAAATGCAGTGCCCAGACTTGACACAATACTCCAACTGAGGCCTAACCAGCACAGAGTAGAGCAGAAGAATGACTTCTCATGTCTTGCTCACAACACACCTGTTAATGCATCCCAGAATCATGTTTGCTTTTTTTGCAAAAGCATCACACTGCTGACTCATATTCAGCTTGTGGTCCACTATAACCCCTAGATCCCTTTCTGCCATACTCCTTCCTAGACCGTTGCTTCCCATTCTGTATGTGTGAAACTGCCTGTTCCTTCCTAAGTGGAGCACTTTGCACTTGTCTTTATTAAACTTCATCCTGTTTACCTCAGACCATTTCTCCAATTTGTCCAGATCATTTTGAATTATGACCCTATCCTCCAGAGCAGTCGCAACCCCTCCCAGCTTGGTATCATCTGCAAACTTAATAAGTGTACTTTCTATGCCAATATCTAAATTGTTGAAGATATCGAACAGAGCCGGTCCCAAAACAGACCCCCGTGGAACCCCACTTGTTATACCTTTCCAGCAGAATTGTGAACCATTAATAAGTACTCTCTGAGTACGGTTATCCAGCCAGTTATGCACCCACCTCATAGTATCCCCATCTAAATTGTATTTGCCTAGTTTATTGATAAGAATATTGTGTGAGACCATATCAAATGCCTTATTAAAGTCGAGGTATACCACATCCACTGCTTCTCCCTTATCCACAAGACTTGTTATCCTATCAAAGAAAGCTATCAGATTGGTTTGACATGATTTGTTCTTTACAAATCCATGCTGGCTGTTCCCTATCAGTTTGCCACCTTCCAAGTGTTTACAGTTAATTACTTCCTTAATTACTCGCTCCATTATCTTCTCTGGCACAGACGTTAAACTAACTGGTCTGTAGTTTCCTGGGTTGTTCTTATTTCCCTTTTTATAGATGGGCACTATATTTGCCCTTTTCCAGTCTTCTGGAATCTCTCCTGTCTCCCATGATTTTCCAAAGATGATAGCTAGAGGCTCAGATACCTCCTCTATCAGCTCCTTGAGTATTCTAGGATGCATTTCATCAGGCCCTGGTGACTTGCAGGCATCTAACTTTTCTAGGTGATTTTTAACTTGTTCTTTTTCTCTTTTATCTTCTAAACCTACCCCCTTCGCACCAGCATTCACTATGTTGGCATTCCTTCAGATTTCTCGGTGAAGACTGAAACAAAGAAGTCATTAAGCATCTCTGCCATTTCCAAGTTTCCTATTACTGTTTCTCCCTCCTCACTGACCAGTGGGCCTACCCTGTCCTTGGTCTTCCTCTTGCTTCTAATATATTCATAAAAAGTCTTCTTGTTTCCCTTTATTCCCGTAGCTAGTTAGAGCTCATTTTGTGCCTTTGCCTTTCTAATCCTGTCCCTGCATTCCTGTGTTGTTTGCCTATATTCATCCTTTGTAATTTGTCCTACTTCCCATTTTTTAATAGGACTGCTTTTTTATTTTTAGATCATGCAAGATCTTGTGGTTAAGCCAAAGCGGTCTTTTGCCATATTTTATATCTTTCTGACGCAGCAGAATAGCTTGCTTTTGAGCCCTTAATAATGTCCCTTTGAAAAACTGCCAACTCTCCTCAGTTGTTTTTCCCCTCAGTCTTGATTCCAGGACTTTACCTATCAGCTCTCAGAGTTACCAAAATCCACTTTCCTGAAATCCACTGTCTCTATTTTGCTGTTCTCCCTTCTACCCTTCCTTAGAATAGTGAGAACTCTGTGATTTCATGATCACTTTCACCCAAGCTGCCTTCCACTTTCAAATTCTCAACCAGCTCCTCCCTATTTGTTAGGATCAAATCTAGAACAGCTTTCCCCCTGGTAGCTTTTTCAACCTTCTGGAATAAAAAGTTGTCTCCAATGCAGTCCAAGAATGTATTGGATAGTCTGTGCCCCGCTGTGTTATTTTCCCAGCGTATATCTGGATAGCTGAAGTCCCCCATCGCCACCAAATCTTGGGCTTTGGATGATATTGTTAGTTGTTTAAAAAAAGAAACACTCTTTTATCCAAGACAGGAAAGGCAAGGAGATTCATGTACCAGCAGACAAAATACGCACTTCCAAAGGCCCTAGTTATTTAGGGCCTAATCCTTCTCCTGCTGAAATCTATGGTGAAGTTCCCTATGGTGCAGGAATGTAATCTTCAACACCAACAATAGCAGGGTGGACCAATAACCACATGAATCCTAGAGCCAATGGAACCTCTTGCTAATTTTAGCCAATACATAAACTTTATATATAGCATACACCACATTAATGGTATTAGGTATACTGTATTAATATATATTATACACGCACACAAGCACAAATAAATAAGTGTTGGGAAGTTGTATTAAGTAAGTGTATTATGCTCTCCTCAGAGTTCAGTTCACACATGTCAAGAATCCCACTACATTTTGCAAAATGGACATCAGTTTTGGCACTTGAAAATGGGAAGCCTTTCAAAAAACGAGATACAGGCAGTCCCCGACTTACGCGGATCCGACTTACGTCGGATCCGCACTTACGAACGGGGCTCTTTCGCCCCGGAAGTCGGGGCGAGAAAGCCCCGTTCGTAAGCTGCTCCGGTGCCCCTGGTCTGCTGGAGACCGTCTCCAGCAGACCAGGGGCACCGGGCGGGTTCCCGCGCTTCTGAGGCTTTGCCAGAGCAAAGCCTCAGAGGCGCGGGGAACCGCCGGTGCTGCCGCTTCAATCTGGGTGCCTGTGGTCTGCTGGGGACCGTCCCCAGCAGACCACAGGCTCCCGGACTGAAGCTGCAGCCACGGCGGGGTCCCTCCCTCTGAGGCTTTGCCAGAGCAAAGCCTCAGAGGCTCTGCTCCCCGTGTCCCTGGTCTGCTGGGGAGGGGGGGGGGGCGCAGCTAGTGTGCTCCCTCCCCCCCCAGCAGACCAGGCTTTTGTTTTGGACTCTGGGGCAGAGCAGCTGGGGCGCTGCCGATTGGTCCTGCAGCGCCCGCTCTGGGCACTACTGGACCAACCCAGCAGCACCCCAGCTGCTCTGCCCCAGGTCCTGATTCAGCCGCTGCTGGTCAGTTTCAGCAGCGGCTGAATCAGGAGGCCTGGGGCAGAGCAGATGGGGTGCTGCTAGGTTGGTCCAGTAGCACCCAGGAGCGGCGCTACTGGAGCAACCCAGCAGCACCCCAGCTGCTCTGCCCCAGGCGTCCCCAAGTCAGCTTCTGCTGAAACTGACCAGCGCTGACTACAGGAAGCCCCAAGCAGAGTTGCTCTGCCCCGGGCTTCCTGGAATCAGCTGCTGATCAGTTTCAGCAGCAGCTGACTTGGGGACGCCTGGGGTTCTTAAGTTGATTCTGTATGTAAGTCAGAACTGGCGGTCAGTTTCAGCAGTGTCTGAATCTGGACGCCAGTTCCGACTTACATACAGATTCAACTTAAGAACAAACCTACAGTCCCTATCTTGTACGTAACCCGGGGACTGCCTGTATATGAATGGTGTGTCCTAGCACAAGTTGGGATGTCTCTACAGCCAACTGGTTTGGAGTACAGTATCCAAAATTGGTGGATTTTAGTAAAGACTTATCACACTGGAAATACTACTAGCTGAAATTCTTATCTTTGAACCACACCTTTTAGTAAACATAAGAATGGCAATACTGGGTCAGACCAGAGGTCCATCTAGATCAGTATCCTGTCTTCCAACAGTGACCAATGCCAAGTGCCTCAAAGGGAATGAATAGAACAGATACATTTAGACAATACATTTGAATAAATTTAGGCATTTGGTCTCAAACATTTTTAAGAATGAACCAGGAGTATAATCAAATAATTGGCTATACCATTTAGTCTACATCATACTGTAAAAGGGAACTGTATTCTTCAGCTTCTCTCAAGACTCCAGAGAACGGCCCTAGTGGCTCACTTCTCTTCCTCTTGGGTTTATGCTGTCAGATGAGACTGCTGAGGATGGAACTGCCACCCAGAGTGATAAAGGATTCCTCCTCTCTTTACAGCAGTTACATATTTTCCCTAAAGAACCCGCATATGGCATGTGTAAACAGTAAATGTTTTAAGGGAAAAAGAAAACCTCCATATATTACTTACTAGGTGCTTTTTCAGGTGATCCCAGATTTATTGTATTGTCAGCAATGCCCAGAGCAATGCCATTCACAGGAGAACCACAATCTGCAACAACGCCTAGACAAGCAGATTTACCACAATCCCAGAGGCGGGCAGTGCCATCTCTAGAACTGGAAATGACATTTCTTCCCCGATCCACGATGGCTGTGTCCAAGATACCTATGCCAAGGCAAAGAAACCTCTAAGAAGGGTAGAAAAAGAGAAGATTGGAAAGTGCATCTATCTTGCTTTCAAAAGCTAGAGAGCACTCACCAGAATCTTACCGACAATAGATCAATTGTGTGACATCCCGCTGGAGTTACATTTGCTTACACCAGAACTGAATTTGACTCATGAGCTAGATAACCCCATCATGAGTTGGAACAAGTTAGTGATACTTGTGTATTCTAGCTACAACAACATGGAAAGCATGTTTCTTGCCAGCTGTTAATGTTTTCTCACTGTTTTATATCATCGTTATTTTTAACATGTAAAGACAACATAGACTTTTTTAGAGGCCTATATTTGAACGGTTACAAGATTTAATTAACAGTCTGCATACAGAAGCAATGTTCAAATACCAAGACTACTTTTCAGACAAAAGTCAACTGCAACCAGACAAAACCAAATTTAATTATTCTAGCTGACTGCTACTGCTGAGACTGCTTGAGAGCCAATCATGCACATAATGGATTAAGTCAATTTTGTAGACAACAGAGATCTGCTAGATTTCCTCTCACTGATGCTCTGCTACATTTCCTGTCAGATGAATTACAAAATTGTTGCAATACATCTGCAAAGCACTTCACACGTTTTAAACACACAACAAAGAGGTGAACTGAAAATTATGGCAGGTTCATTACAGGACACCAGAAAGATTCTGCATTAATGTTTTGCTCAAATATTTGGACAGATGCCACTTAGGCTATACCTATATTACGTTATACCTATATGTCAGCCTAATATACATCATTCAGAGGCATGAATAAACCACCCTTCTGAGGCTAGCTACGTCTAAACTACATCGTTGTCGAAAAAACCACGTCTAAACCGCGATTTCAGTTTCAAAATGGCACTTGTTTGAAACAGTGCCATGATGCAATTATGCAAATGTAGTGTGGGATATTTAAATCCCCACTTCATTTGCACTTTCAAAACGTCTAATTTACATCCCTCTGCCGACAGCGGGGTGTAGTTTAGACATAGCCTGAGTGACATAAGTTACACCAAATAAGTGCTAGTGTGCACAGCACAATGTTGGTAAAAGGGCTTCTCCCGCTGACATAACTACCGCCACTTATGGAGGCGGTTTTATTGTGCCCTTCCTTTCCCCTGCCTTCTTGGCAACTAATCACCCTCTCCTAAATTCAGCATGACACAACAGACCTCATGCCCTGAAGCATGAGAAGTGTCTTTACTTATTTTATGAGGCACCTACAACATTGCTGGATACTGGAAAAACAACTGGTCATGTGAAGCAACTCCAGTACAACCTTCATTATCTTATCATCTTATCTTGGGTAATGCTGTATAGCATTTATACTGAAAATCACTTCCAGTATAAATGCTATCTAATTCAGGGGTCATGAGCTCAGTTAGGATACCAAAGAGTTTGACAGTCAACTGAACGGAGGAAAAGTAAAACACTACCCGAGCTCCATGTTCACAACTCTGAGCAGACCTTTGTGCTGTTCTCCCTTATTTTCCCTACTATACAGATTGAAAACCTGAAATGCAACAGGAACAGCTTCAGATGCTTACAACTGTTTCATATTCTAAGGCTTAGAGCCTGGACACAATATAACACATCTAAATGTTAATGCGCAGCACAAAAATGTAACAAGTTGAGGCTTAAACTTTAGTCTGCTGATATGGTGCAATTATACAGACAGCATATTGAGCATTTTAAAAGCTAGTTTGTGTACCTGCTTTGTGACCTTTAAACGTTACTGCGCAGCTAGCATCTTCTGCTGACCAGATCTTTAGCTGGGCATCCATTCCCCCACTCAGAACAACAAGGCCCGATGGGAAAAACCTGCAACAATTGACATCATACACATGGCCTTCCAATAGTCTCTGGAAAAACAAAGAACTGTGTGCTAATTCCACGGTTATCATGCTGAGGTCATCCTGCATTCAGCTGTTCAGTACTGGGAAAGCACAGTGCTTCGACCTAAATTGTGGACATGATCAAATACCTCAGGGACAAATGCAGTTTTAATACAGCCAATTTTCTAAGTGGATAAGTGCAGTGGATTTACCAGGTAGATTAGAAGAGGACAGTGAACAACTGCACCATAGTTACCATCACTTCTAACTATCCCTCCATGTTCTAATATTGGTACTCATCACCCTGGCCTATGAGCATCACATTTAGGAGACTATATCACAGTAATAGATCTTTGACCTTAGAAGCGAAATTTATGCTAATGTCCCACTCAAAGGCAGCACCATAACTACACTGGACCTCAAGTAGGGATGTTAAAATTAGATTAATCAACTAACTGAATAGTCGATGGAATTTCCATCAACAATTCAATTAGTTGATGAGGGCACTTCCACTTTAAAATATAGCAAGACCCCACTGGGCTGTTGCTACATTTCAAAGGCAGAAGTGCCGCTCGCATTCCGCCTTTGAAATACTGCATGGAGTCTGAGGCCAGCGTCCCCCACTGGTGGCCCCAGGTTCCATGCGGCACTTCCACTTTGAAACATACAAGAGCAAACTCTTGTACATTTCAAAGACTGAAATGCCACATGGAGCTGGCCCCAGGCTCCAAATGGCGCTTCCTCTTTGAGATGTACAAGAGCCCCAGCGGAGACTCATGTACATTTCAAAGGAGGAACACTGCTGCTTCACCCCTGTCCCCTCCCACAGAGCTGGGGGGAACTGGCTTTTAAACTGGCTCCCCCCAGCGCCCTCTCTTCTGCCGCCTTCCCCCACCGCCTCTTTCTGACAGTGGCAGCAGGGCAGGAGGGGGGGGGGGAGCAGCTAACTGACTACTGTATCGACCATCCGATAAACTTTTGCTTATTAGATAGTCATCTAGTCAATTAGTCTGTTACATTCCCTAACCTCAAGGTCACTGAGTTAGGGACCAATGCTAGGGCTGGGACACTGGAATCTATGAACTTGAGACAAAACGCATACAAGAACAGAAAGATATAGCCAAAATTCTTACTCTTATTTCTCCATTCGCAGCCTGCCAGATTTTCATGGTCCCATCAGTGCTGGTAGATACGCCAAGGCCTCCGCCACTGGAAATATCAATGCAGATTATCTGTTTGGAAAGACATTAATTAAGCATTATGAGTATTTTACATGACCCAGGGAACACATGCTTTCGCTCACTACTGCAAGGAAATTTTGCATTGAAGATCTGCTAACAAAGGATTCGGTATAAAGAAAGATACTGCAGACTTCATAGCACCTGACCAACCATAATCAGTCACTTCACATACATAAGTGAAGGATTTTGGTCTGATAATACTCTCCACGTACAAAGTACCTTTCATTTGGGTACTCAGGATCTTTTACAGACTTCGGCCTCACAGATATTAGGAAGCACTAGTTAAATGTTTAAAACGTGTTTAACAACCTCTTTCTCTCTCATTTACTCTAACAAAAAAGGTCATCTCTCTTTCAGAAGGGAAGGGGCTTTCACAGAAGGGAGGAGGTAGCTAAAATGAGCATTTCCCAATTAAGTTGTATTACATAGACATTCTATGTCCTTCCCTCAAGGAGAAGCAACTGGTACGATGTGACCTGAATCCAGGATTCAGACGTGTTGATTGACTAGAATATCAGATTCAAAGCCATCTCAATTTCTTACAATTTGGTGGCATTTACAAGCAGAGATATTTAAGAGCAGGTTAGATAAATGTCTATCAGGGATGTTCTAGACAGTACTGGGTCCGGCCACGAGGGCAGGCGACTGGACATTATGACCTCTCGAGGTCCCTTCTAGCCCTAGTATTCTATGATTCTAGGTTGAACAGGGGCCAGGATTTCTCCATACTGGAGGCACAAGCCCCCTTTGGCAAATAAGAAACTGAAGCAATAAGGTGACATCTGACCCAAAGTAGCACACTCAGCAGCAGAGCTCAGACTAGAACCCTCATACAGTCCCTTGCTAATTACTAAAAAATGTTCTCTTCCTTACACAATATAGTACCTATGTGTAGCCTCTTCTGTTTAACTCCCAGTGCCATGAAAGGGACTGTGTTTACAAGCATAGGAAAACAAATCTAAACCTTCAAAACATCAGATTTGAAGTCATCAGACGCCCAGTAGCCACTGTCTCAAATTCTAGTAGGCCTGACTTCATCCTCATTAAGTAGATAAACTGACTCCCACACAGTATACCACTCTTTGTTAACAGCAAATATTTGCCTTCTATCAGTGGTCACTAACCAGTTGATCGTGAGGCAGTGTTCCCAGCCCCCTCTCACTCCCCCCACCTGCAATGAGGAGCCTGCAATGGCGCTACCACCTCCTGCCCCTCACAAAACTGGAGCCAGTGCCGGCTTCCTGTGGCGATGGGAGGAGAAGTCCCATGGCTCCACGCCAGAGCCGGCTTCTCCGCAAGAGCGTGTGCTGCTCCTCTCCACACAGCAGCAGGCACACTTTCTGGTCTTCCCTTCCTTCCCTGTGCTCTGGAAAGGTGTGTGTGGATGGGCTTAAGATGGCAGCAGAGGATCCAGAGATCCAGCATGAAAGATCCTCGTCCCTGGAGACTTCTAGGTACTGGCTAAGCTGCTCCTGCCTCCTTTCCCACGGCCAGACCCCCATTAGCACCCTGCCCCCTGGCCAGACCCCATCCAGCACCCTGCCCCATGACCAGACCCCCCACAAGCAGCCTGGCCCCTGCCAGACCCCCACAAGCAGCCTGGCCCCTGGCCAAACACCATTCAAGCACCTTGCCTCTACCCCATGACCGGACACAATCCAGCACCCTGCCCAGACACCTACCCCCAGCTTGCTCCTGTACCCTACTTTCCACCCAGATTCTGCACCCCCATTCCTATCCCACTCACTGGCAGGTCTGTCCTGCACACTGAACTCACTGAACCCCACCTCAGAGCCCAGGGAGGCCCACAAAATCCACTAACCCTGGAACCCCAGAAGAGTTAATCTGGCCTGAGGCCTTGAACCTCAGTCCTACCTACTTTCCCCCTGCCTACCATGGAGCTGGAGCCCCAGGGGAGTGAGGTGTCTCAGTTGAGGCCATATCAGTGAGGGTTGGGGGGCTTTGGAGGGGTTGGTTTTTTTGCATCTCACTTGTGTGGTCCCCCACTGATTTTTATGTGGGTCAGTGGCCCCTGACCCAAAACAGGTTTCCCACCCCTCCCATAAATAAAGACAATGTTGAAACATTTTGTGTTGGACATAATATTTTATTTAAAAATGAAGCTGGCAAACAAGCCCCTATTTGGAGCCAAGCCTCAATCTGGCTGCAGCATCATAACACCCCAGCACCCCTCACACTCCCCAACCCTGAGCCCATCATACACCTGAACCCCCTGCCCTGACCACCCCCTCCCACACACATCCCCAGTCTTGTTCCATAACACTCCTGCACCACCCACACACTGCAAATTTGTGCCCTGAGCTCCTCATATACCCCAACCCAAATTCTTGCACCCCCACATCCACAAGCTGTGGCTTGTCCCAGCGCCCCAACCCTCCACCTGACCAACACTCTCCAGCCTGGAGCCCCCTCCCCTTCTCCACTTCCTCCTGCACCCAAATACCCTCCCAGAGTTTGCACCTGTCACCCCTTCCCGCGCCCAAATCTCTCATTCCCACCCCAGAGCCAGCACCTCCAGTCTCAACCCAGTGAAAGTGAGTAAGGGCTGGAGACAGCAAGTGATGGAGAGGAGGGTAATGGAGAGGGCAGAGTCTCAAGGAAGAGGTGGGGAAGATCTGGGCTTGCCCTGACCTCTAAAAAGTGATCTTGGGTGTAAAAAGGTTGAGACCACTGTCTTATATCCTTGCACAAACTTGTCTTTCCCCCACAATATTATGCATCATTGCTGTGATCTGATAAACAGCTTTCTTCTATTCAGAAGGGGGCTGCATTTTAGTTGTGGATGAAGTAATTTTGCAAGGTACTGTGTAATCATATTACTTCACCCACTGATAAAGTACAGCTACTGCTAGAGTGGAATGCAACAGTTGGGTAACAAATTGCAGCAACAGTGAGCAATTTAGGGCCCAACATTAAGAATAGTCATCAGCTGAAGGAAAACAACATAATTATTCCAATTGGAACTCTGATAGGGTAAGAGCATGGGCTAGGGATGTGATATTGCAAACATGTATGTGATTAACCTTCATTGTTACACAGTCCTCCACCGCTGCTTCTGTATCAGAGGTAAGGGTGGGGCTGAAGCGCAAGCACCAACTCCCAGAGAGCTGCCTGCCTCCTCACACTACTGCAGCAGTGTGGGGGGAAGCAGGTAATGTGTGGAGCCACATTCCCCCTCTCCCGCCGACACAGCTGCCTCTGTATCAGAGGCAGCAACATGAGAGGGGAAATAGGCAGCTCTGCCAGTACGTGCGGGGAGCCAGCTTAAAATCCAGCTCCCCTCACACACAAGCTCCCAGGAAGTCACCTCTCCCACCACGTGTGTAAATGTGTAACTGCTGAATTTCAGTCACACGTTTACCTAAATACACCAATTTTAACATTAAACCCATTTTAACGTTAGCGCTAACATCGTATCAAAAAGGATATGGAATCCTTACTAAGCATAAGTAGTCAGCACTTGGGTTTTATATCTAGCCATTACAGTCTAATATGCAGCAAGGCTCAAATAATGTAACAATAGTGAAAATGTAGATCCATCAGATCCTCACAACTGGAAAGTTTGTTTGTTGTTCTTTATTATAGCTGGCCAGTTCCTTCTAGTTGTCAAAGCAGGATTGGATCTTGAGAAGGATTTTGAGGAGCATGTTTTTCCACAAATTTCTACTAAAAAAACCAAAGTGCCTCTCTGCATTATATGTACAGGCAGTCCCCGGGTTATGTACAAGATAGGGACTGTAGGTTTGTTCTTAAGTTGAATCTGTATGTAAGTCGGAACTGGCGCCAGCCGCTGCTGAAACTGATCAGTTTCAACTGCGGCTGAATCTGGACGCCAGTTCTGACTTACATACAGATTCAACTTAAGAAACCCAGGCGTCCCCAAGTCAGCTGCTGCTGAAACTGATCAGCGGCTGAATCAAGATGCCTGGGGCACAGCAACTGGGGTGCTGCTGGGTTGGTCCGGCAGCCCCCAGCTGCTCTACCCCAGGGGTAGGCAAGAAAAGCCTGGTCTGCTGGGGGGGGGCACTAGCTGTACCCCCCCCCCCCCCCCAGCAGACCAGGGAGACGGGGGTGGCAGGACCGCCCAAGTCCTCCACGGCTTTGCTCCGTCTCCCTGGTCTGCTGACCTGGGAGACACGGAGCAAAGCCGCAGAGCACGCGGGCAGCGCGACAGTCCAGGCGCGCCGCGGCTGTCCCACTGCTGGCGTGCTCCGAGGCTTTGCTCCCCATCTCCCTGGTCTGCTGGGGGAGCAAAGCTGCGGAGCACGCCTGCAGCGGGACAGCCCAAGCACGCCTGGACTGTCCCGCTGCGGGCGTGCTCCAAGGCTTTGCTCCCCGTCTCCCTGCAGAGCAGGGAAACGGAGAGCAAAGCCGCGGAGCACGCCTGCAGCAGGACAGCCCGGGCGCGCTTGGGCTGTCCCCCTGCGGGCGTGCTCCGCGGCTTTGCTCCTGTCCCTCTGGTCTGCTGGGGGGGTCCAGCAAAGCCGCTGGACCCCCCCAGCAGACCAGGGACACCAGAGCAAAGCCGCCGCCTGGGCAGCTTTGCTCGTTTGCCCAGGAGCAAAGCAGGCGGCGGCTTTCCTCTGGTGTCCCTGGTCTGCTGGGGGGGTCCAGCGGCTTTGCTGGACCCCCCCAGCAGACCAGGGGGACAGGGAGAAGCTTTTCTCACCCCGGAGGACACGGGTGGCGACCCGCCGCCCGTGAGCTCCGGGGCGAGAAAAGCCCCGTTCGTAAGTGTGGATCCGACATAATTCGGATCCGCGTAAGTCGGGGACTGCCTGTAATTGTTTTATGTGTTTGGGGAGCATGTGGTAGAATTTAACCATGACTTAGATTACAGGCGATAGATTAATTAAAAAAAAATCCTCACAAAAGGCACCAAAATACAACAGCACCATGATCTTCCATGTAACTAAAGGTTTTATATTTTATTTTGGATTGTTTTCATACACAACCCTTCTATGAACTGTAAAGACCAAGTTTAATTATAGAAAGTGGAAATATGAACTTAATTCCAACCTGATTATAATAGTTTTTTGAGAAGTTTCTATGCAAAGGCACCTTGCACTCCATTTTGCTTAAACGGTCTGCAACAACTGCAAACAAAGAATGTTATTAACATTCAGCTCCATGTATCTCTCAACCACTCTGCAAGATTACTTACACTTTTCTGATGAATTCTGCAAAAGCTTGTGTATGGTGCCAAAAATTTTGTTGAAACATTTTCATGAGGGCAAGAAACGAGAATGCTTTTCTAAAGAACATGAGAAAAAAAAGATTATAAAATTGTTAGAATTAGCTCTGCGGAACTATGTTTTTCCTTCACATCCTATTTGCTCATTTGACTGACTCAAAAATGTCTCTGTTCCATTAGCATTGTAGAGATAAGTCATTTGTAGAAGAACAAGCTTGATGTGATCAATTTACCTCAATACTGTCTACTGCAGGATTCTTGCGCCTTCCTGAAACAGCCAATTTTGGCTAATGTTGGAGACAAAATACTGGGCTAGACAGACCACTGGCCCAAGCCAATATGTCAATCACTGTGACTTTTTATGCTTTATGCACCAGAATCCATTTAGAAACTTGATCACAAAATGTGTTGTTAGCTTCAACTAGCACCTCTTAGTATCAGACATTGGACCTGTGAAACAAGGGAGTGCCTCTAGATTTTGTTTATGCAGTTATGTATCTAATCAATCCTTACTTACAGTAAAATTGCACATAAAGCCATGTAGATGGTTTTGAAAAGCAAGTGCTGACATGTGAAGATACAAAAGGCACTGATTTAAGGACATTCACGATTTGTGCACAAAGCATAACTGACTTCTATAGGGAAACCTGAATAACGTATCTTACTAAAGCATGACGTAGCATTTTCATCAGTTTTCTTTCCATACATGCTTCAAATATAGATTCATCTAGAACAGTCAAGCTGCAAAAGATAAATAATCCACAGTGTAGCCACCAGTGTTTCCTGTAAGCTGAGCATTTCGGTGGCTGCCGAGGAGAGATTTAAATGCTGCCCAGCTGATTAGCAGAGCACCCACAGCTGGCAGCATGAGTTTCTACTAGTGGTGCACATTCACATGTACCTCAGTGCATACACAAATTTATTCCGCACATGGATGGAAAAATTGGAGGGAACAGTGCTGGCCACACACCAACATAGCTACTACTATTATTAATTCTGAAGTTAAGTGCCAGTACACTTCAGTGGAAAAAGTACATGGCCTTTCACTTTTAAGATCCCAGTTTAAGATTAAACATTTTCAATGAAAAAAGTTTGATGACCTCTCTTCATGTCTACAAAACACTGATCCAAAACCCACCATGGGCAATTAATTTCAATTGGTGAAGTTACCATGTCTAATCAGAACAAATTGTTAAGCACTTTCTACGCTATGGTTCAGATCATAAAGCAGTATAAGGAAGAGCACGCTGTATTGCTGGCACCACATTAGTAAATGACTATAGCACTTTAATTTTCAGTACTAACTACTTGTTGATCCGTCAAGCCTACAAATACACAAATAAAAGTACCTTAGTTATTTCGTTTACAACAAATCCTTCAGAGGCTGAGATCTCTGGAATGCCATCTGAACCCACTCCCTGGCATGTCAAACTGCCATACAAAGTAGATTTCCCTGAAATACAGCACACACATTAAAGATGAAAGAATGATAATTTAGCATTTTACATACTTAAACTGTAAATATAACTCACTGTATTACTTTTCAGACATCATCAATTTCAGTGACAGATAGGAACCTTGGGGTTTTTTACTTTTAAACCATTCAAGTAACTGTGTGTTGATTTTAGAGATGACGGGTCAAAGCAGCACACGTTGTATTTGAAATGGAAGGAAGGTAGGTCTGAGATGGTCCTGAGTTCCACAATTTGAGATCAGCCCTTAAGAAACTACAACTTCATACACAGACGAGCTTCACTCCTATGCTAGAAAGTTCCAGTGTGTCAGAGTAGCAGAGTTGTTGACTACATTCTTCACCTCACAACTTTAAGCTCTTATGGATGTCTTAGGCCCAGGCCATTTGAATACCTTGAAAATAAAGACCTTGCACTTGAATCCATATTCTATAGACAAAAAATGTAGAGTGGAAGATAGACGCAATGGGCTAGCAATTGCTTGTGTTGATGAAGTGTCCTGAAGCCTTCTGCACTACCTGAAGTTTTCTAAGGGTTGATGACTTCATGTCCAGCCATACTGCGTTGCTGTCCAGATGAGAAATGACAAAGGCATATATAATGGAGATCAAGTTATTGTCCACTAGACATTGTTACTTGCGGATGCTGCTGTGTGAGAGGTAAGCACTGAAGAGGAATCCAGGCATATATCTAGACGATGGACTCAACTGACCAATTAGGTGTTTGTACCTTGAATGAGCCAGACATGGATGTAAACTCTGATCTAACAGGGCTTTTCCCTAAAATTTATTCTAAAGAGCTCAGCGCAAAAATGCTATGGTTGACCCCAGCTCCAACTCCTTTGAAGGAGAGCAGGAGGGGTTAACATGTGCACATGGACCCAGCTCTAACTTTCCTGGTGGGGGAGGGCTCCAGCTGTGTATACGGTCTTCCTGTGGGAGCAACTCTCCAAGAACATAGGATAATTAATAGATATCAGGTTTAAAACAAACAAAAGGAAGTTTTTTTTCTTCACACAGCAAACAGTCAACCTGTGGAACTCCTTGCCAGAGGATGTTGTAAAGACTAGGACTTTAACTGGGGTCAAAAAAAGAGCTAGATACATTCATGGAGGTTAGGTCCATCAACGGCTATTAGCCAGGATGGGTAGGAATGGTATCCTTAGCTTCTGTTTGTCTGGAAATGGACGACAGGAGAGGAATCACGCGATGATTACCTGCTGTGTTCTCTCCCTCTGGGGCATCTGGTATTGGCCACTGTCAGCAGACAGGATACTGGGCTAGACGGACCTTTGGTCTGAACCTGTATAGCCGTTCTTATGTTCTTCTTATGTTCCTATGACAAGGGGCAGGGCAAAAGGTGAAATCAAGCTGTATAAAGCTTGATGGGAGTGTCATTCCCGGATGGAGATCTCATCATCCACACATTCCCTTTTTTTGAGACAGGTAAGGTGCTTCATATGGAGAGAAGACAAAGTCCCACGTAGCCCCCTAACTCCCTATATACCACATCATAATATAAAACATCTGTGCCTGCCAGGAAATCTCTTCCAGTAACAGGAGAAGCCAGGGGAGTCACCACTCACCAGGGCTTTTGCAGCTCAGCCAAGCTTCACCTTCGTTCCTCCTGCAGAGAGCCACAAATGGCCTATCAGTTACAGACAGGACCTGCAGCACTAGGGAGGGAGCATGGCAGCCAGGAAGCTGAGAGTGTCGCTCTCACAGAAGGGAAAAGGGGGTCTACGGTAGTGCCATTGGGTGCTACTTCCCCACAAGGGGTGGGACCCTCTGGCATAGGAGGTGTCACTGCAGGGGCAGTGCTAGCACTCCCCAGGAAAAAAGGGTCCCTGGGATGGAAGAGATGGGGGTGTTGCTCTCCCCAGAGAAGGGGGCTGGCTGCAGGGGAAGCAGGGGGTGTAGTCCCAGGGAAGGAGGGGCTGGCTGAGGGGAGAAGTGGGGTGTGTAGCCCCAGGTAAGGGGGGGAACTGGCTGAGGGGGGAAGTAGGGGGTGTGGTCCCAGGGAAGGGGGGGCTGGCTGAGGGGGAGGCGGGGGGGTGGCCCCAGGGAAGGGGGGGGCTGGCTGAGGGGGAGGCGGGGGTGTGGCCCCAGGGAAGGGGGGGCTGGCTGAGGGGGAGGCGGTGGCCCCAGGGAAGGGGGGGCTGGCTGAGGGGGAGGCGGTGGCCCCAGGGAAGGGGGGGGCTGGCTGAGGGGGAGGCGGGGGTGTGGCCCCAGGGAAGGGGGGGTGGCTGAGGGGGAGGCGGGGGGGGGGTGGCCCCAGGGAAGGGAGGGTGGCTGAGGGGGAGGCGGGGGGTGTGGCCCCAGGGAAGGGGGGGTGGCTGAGGGGGAGGCGGGGGTGTGGCCCCAGGGAAGGGAGGGTGGCTGAGGGGGAGGCGGGGGTGTGGCCCCAGGGAAGGGGGGGTGGCTGAGGGGGAGGCGGGGGTGTGGCCCCAGGGAAGAGGGGGCTGGCTGAGGGGGAGGCGGTGGCCCCAGGGAAGGGGGGGCAGGCTGAGGGGGAGGCGGGGGGGTGGCCCCAGGGAAAAGGGGGGCAGGCTGAGGGGAAGGGGGAGCCCCCAGGAGAGATCTCTGGCGAGGGAGACTCCCCCGGGAGCGGGGGGGTGCCTCTGGGCGGGGCACCGCTCCCCGGGGGGTGTCGCGGGGAGGGGGAGGAGCTGGCTCCCACCTCAGCACCTGGTTCCAATCGCTCTGGAGGCGCATCGTCGCCGCCATCTTCCCTTAGCACCGGAAACGCTCCCTGCTGACCCGGAAGCACTGGGAGAGGCTCGCCCAATAGCGAAGCGTTTCTCTCTTCGCCCTCCCGTATCCTTAAAGGGGCCGGCGAGCGACGCGGCAGCGGCCCGCTCCTGGGCTCAGGTAAAGGGCGGCGCCCCGGGTAGCGCCCGGCAGGCGCGGGGGTGGCTCCACTGAGGGGAGCGGGTTGGATCAGGCCCGTTTCTCCCCGTCTCCCCCCCTGTGAATCGGCCCCGCCCTGGCTGCTAGCCGGTGGCCACGACCCCCCCCCCCCGTGGGCACGGTTTGGTGGCAGGTGCCGTGGCGCTGCTCTCGAGCCGTGTGCAAAGCCGCGGGGCGCTCGGCGCACGTGCGGGGCCGGCGGTTATGAATTTCCACCCGCTATTCGGTTAGTCCGTCGTGGCCCTTCTGCTTTGAAAGGGAGCGAGCGCCGGGCGGCTTCTGCCTTTGGGCCGGACACGAGCCCCAGCGGGAACTTTACTGCCGTGCCCCTGCCCCCTCCCACAGACCTGGTCCTGGGGGGAACCGGCTTTTAGGCTGGCTCCCCCTAGCCCCTCCTCCTTTTCCACCCCCTTTGCTGCCTTTTTCTGATAGAGGCAGCAAGGAGGGAAAGTGACTAGTCAATCCCTATTGGGGATCCCTATGTTGTAAGTGAATTCATCCTTCTGGCCCCCTGACAGGGCGTTTCATCCCCTTATCAGATGCAGAGGGAAGCTATGCTGTCTACTCTCTCCAGTGCTTGGCATGCTGGTGCCCTAATCTTCCTTTGTCCCTGGGTAGACTTGCTTAACAGCACACAGTGAATCAGTGCTAGAGATGACGCATCCTGCCCAGGCCCATAGGGGCGTGTCTATACAGCACCCCTACCTCAAAATAAGTTATACAACTTGTACTACGCAAATTGTGTAGCTTATTTCAATGTTATTTTGAAATAAGGTGCTATTCTGAAATGTCCCTTATCCCTCATGCAATGACAGGAGCGGCCCTAGACTAGCTGCCAGCAGCTGGCGCCCTAGGCGAATCATACAATCGGCACCCCCACCTCCAAACCCCTCAACGATATTGCGCCTACATTTAACTTGAATTTGGTGCCCCATTTAACTTGGTGCCCTAGGCGACCACCTAGTTTGCCTATATGTATGGGCCACCCCAGCAATGAGGTTTACAAGGATGTCGGCATAGCAAGCCCGTTATATTTCAATATAACGGGCATGCTCTGAAGATGCAGAACAGCTATTTCGGTATCCTGAAATAACTTCGCTGTGTAGACATCACCTAGGTGGGCTACAATGTGTAACAAAGATTCAGAACATGGGTCACAAAAATAAATCATGCAGTAATATTAAAATATCATTGGATTCCAGCGCACAGTGGCTCTTTCTGTAACCTCATTTTTCTGTTTGTTTGTTTTTCTTTCTTAACTAAACAACTTTTATCAGGGAAGATGGGAGGAAACCAAACCTGCATAGAACATACATAATGTTGAGTCAAAAATGAGCTGCTGTCCTCAAAGTTAGCAACATTTTGAGAGGTGTAGGCATGATAGGAATAGTATTCTTAAGCTCTGATTTGCAAGCCCATTCTTTAACCACTAGAAAACCTACCTGACTGAGTCACATGAATCCAGGAGCTAGGATTTTTTTTAAAGGGGACCCTCTTGTTAACATCACAAGAGATTTAAATACTGTCACTATTAGAACACATGCAAAAATGCCCACTGAGTATTGGTGAGGAAAGGTGGGGGTGAGTATAAGATGGTACATCTTGATGTGTTTGCTCATTCTGTGCAGTATTTATGGTCTATTTGTTTTAAATTCTGTATAGCAACTAGAGATGTTAAAATTAGATTAATCAACTAATCGAGTAGTTGATGGAATTTCTATTGACTATTCGATTAGTCAATAAGGGTGCTTCCACTTGGAGGCCTGGGCCAGAGGGGGATCTCTGTGAGTCCCCCGCTGGCCCCAGGCTCCATACTGCACTTCCGCTTTGAAATGTACAAGAGCCCCTGTGGGGATTCTTGTACATTTCAAAGGTGGAACACGGCTGCTGCACCCCTAACCCCTCCCACAAAGCTGGAGCTGGGGGGAACTGACTTTTAAGCCGGCTCCCCCAGCACCCCTTCCACTTCCCCCCTCTTGCTGACTGATGCAGCAAGGTGGGGGGAAGCGACTAGTCAGTTAGTATGTCGACTATCTGATAGTCAACTAGTTGATTAGTCACTTACATCCCTAACAGCAACTAGGTGTTACAGCAAGGGTCAGCCACTTTTGGTACGTGGCCCATGAGTGTAATCTGCTAGCTGGCTGTGAAACAATTTGTTTACACTAAGCATTCACAGGAGCCGCAGGAAGCAGCACAGGCCTCAGGACCATGCTGGCCATGGCTTCCCACAGTACCCATTGGCTGGGAATGATTAACCACAGCAAGTACTGTTCTACTTATAAGAAGCACATGGGATCTTTATAGGGAGGAAAGGTAATATGCCACATTCATTGAGAATACAATGGCAAAGCAGTTAGCGTATGCTTACATAGATAGACACACACACTGGTTGTCTCTCTCTCTCTGTCTCTCCTGACACAAATGGTATAGTTACCAGTCTGGTGCTCACATTAGCTTGGTGGCCAAGTAGGCTAAGTGTGAGAGAGGAACCAGGTTTGCTTCAGCCCAGACTGAGGTTCTAGTCTGATAATGGCTGGACGAATCTGGCTCTTATGGGAAAGGAGTCCTTTTATAATAATCCTTTGCCATCAGGATCAGTGGGTTTTACATTGTCATGCTGTTTTTCTGATGTATGTCTGTTACCCCGGTTGTTCTTCTTGCTGCTTATCTTCTGCTATGCTAAGCTGGTTTGGATCATGAATATGTTGTCCCAATTGATAAATGCTTGCTCTTTCCCTCAGTGCCCTGGGTTGCCAATCTGCCCTCTCTTGTTATGCCTTCTAGTGTTTTGTTCAGTATCCGTGGTTCACTGGTGGCCTTCATCCATATCTCTCATGCATTCCTTACTCTCGCACATAAGAACAAGGGTTACAAGCAAAACCTTTTTTTAAAAAGCAAATAATTACATTCTTCCACTGTACTTATACTACAATATCTACTTTAAAACTAAAAGCAAAATAACCACCATAAAAATCAGAATTTATTTCTACAATAATTCTAAATCAAATACTTCTAAATCATTTCTATAACAATAACAACTATAAAAATCTAAATCTATTTCTACTTCAAAATAATTTAAAATGTTTTAAAACTTAATACATTAAAACTTAAATGCTTAAAATATCACTAAAAATAAGAAATAGGAATTTTTCTACTACATTACATCCTTGCAACCTGCTCCACTTTCTGCAGACCCTGCATACTTTCAGCATAGACAAACTGTCTTGTGGCCAGCCAGAGGCTTACCCTCACAGGCTGCATGCCAAAGGTTGCTAACCCCCGTGTTACACTAATGGCTGACAAGTAATTTTACGCATAATAGAATATTCTGTTTGGAGATAGGAAATGAACTACAGTAGTTGCAAATTAAACTTCTTGATGAGGATGAGCTGTATTAGTTTTTTTTAGTGGATGTGGGATGTGGGGTACCTAGCAATATGATAATCAGGCAGCTAAAGGAGAAAGAAAAGTAACTTTTTCATCTGTTTTTAGGTTCTTGCATGTAAAAAATGTTCAGTGGATCAGATGCTTATGTATTCAAGCAGAATTTTGTCTCATAGGTAATGGAAACAATATAAGGCCCAGAGAAATATTGGGAATCCAATAGTTTGTCATTTGAAGTTAAATTGGCCAAAGCGCTGGAGAATATGTTGTGTAGGCAGGTCATAACCCTGCCCTGTCTAGGAGACAAACTTAATAGATATTTTCCATCCCAAGAAAACTGATTGGGCCAATATACTAGTAGAACACATCACCCCATTAGTCTGTGTTCTGACCCCTGCCACTTCATTCCCCAGTTTCCCAGAGCAGGACGGCAAACTGAAAGAAATAAGCTAAAAAGCTGTTCAGAGCATGTTATTTTCAAATTGATAATACTTTCTTGGTATGACCAATTATATTTTATACACATGTTGGGACATGCACCTGGTGAATTCCTCTGAGGTATCCAGTATTAAGCCTCTGCCTATAACAGGGCTTTAGTGTGTTTCAGGTTCAATTCCGTGTCCATTTGCACTCTGACTCAGTCAATGCTCTTCATAAACATCATAGCTGTGATTAAGGCACAGCACTGATGTTCAACTGGCCTTGATTCTGAGCTGAATTTTCAGAGGTACCAAGCATCCAAAACTCAAGCTGAAGTCTGTGGATGTTGTGGCTACTCAATAGTACTGAAAATCTGGTTCTGTATTTCTCAGTGTCTCAATTTCCCCAAAGGTACGTAGAATGACACCTTGCAGGATCATGGGAAAACTTCAGTCTTTAATGTTTGTAAAATTCTTTGAGTTTCATAGAAGATGCGGTATAAGAGGAAAATATTGATTAGAAGCATGGGAGGCCTTCCAAGGTGAGTGCAGCACTAGGCAATGCTGGGAACATGGAAATGTAGTGTTAAGGCTGGGAGTATGGTACGTCCACTGGCCTTTCTCCCGTAAAGCCCCATCATTTATTTCTGATTTACCATTGGCACAAGCTGAGTTTGTGTGCCATGACAGAGCTTTCCAATGACCTTTTCCTTCCCCTCATCTGCTCTCCTCTGATCCCATACTTTTCAGATCCAGCCAAATGTCTGGTCCCAGCCCTCAGGGTCACAACTGGAACCGGAAGTCGGAGGATGAGGAGGATCCCTTTGATCAAATGATCTTGAGCACTGGCTGTGCCACTTTTCATTACGCAGTCCAGGAGTGCATGGCTGAAAACCAGGACTGGAGGAAGTGCCAGCTACAGGTGCAGGCCTTCAGGGACTGCATGAAGGAACATCAGAAGCAGCGAACGGAGGAACTGCAGAAACGGCAAAGGTTGGCTCAGGCCAAAAACTGATAGAAAAGAATTGAGCATGAAGCTTAAGAGATCCTAGAATCTAACACAATCAGCACATGGAGAATTTAACTCCTGAGAAGTATCCTGCTGAATCAGAGGGGTAAAACCTATTCCCTCTTGTATCTGGCACATACATTAAGGGGACTGATCACAGTAGTCAGAATAGGGGTGGCTTTGCTGATGACATGTCCCTGAATATATTTTTTTCAGTGGAAATATCATGTAACATTTTATTTTTAATTTTCACATGATACAATAAATGGATTTATTGTTACTACTTTGGGAAATCCTGCCATTCCTGTCCTGTCTCATCTTGTTCTATAGTTAAGGCCCTACCAAATTCATGGTCCAGTTTAGTAAATTCCATCGTCATAGGATTTAAAAATATTACATTTCATGGTTTCAAGTTACTTACGTCTGAAATTTCACTGTGTTGTAACCGTGGGGAGGTCCTGATCCAAAAGAGGAGGGCAATAACAGTATAAGGGGGTTGTGGGATTGATATCCTTAGTTCTGTGTTGCTGTTGGCAGTGGCACTGCCTTCAGAACAGGGCATCCAGCCAACAGCCACCCAGCTCTGAAGGCAGCATAGATGTAAGGGTAACACTACCAGCACCCCCTAAAGTACACAGATTTCACAGGAAAGACCATGTTTCACAGTCCATGATCATTTTTCACAGCTGTGAATTTGGTAGGGCCTTATTTAGGGTGCCCATCACTGTAATATAGGAGCTAAGTATGATCTAACATTGCACCCAGGGAAGCCACTGGTATATCCTAAGTTCAATGCACACATGTCACGTAAGAAATCTAGAAACGATTCTTTGCATGGCACTGCAGTATGGGCTTAGTTCAATTAACTCCATGCTGACAGGCTGGAAATTAGCTGGGACATCAATTTTATACCACACTGTAGTAAGATGAGGGCCTGAAACATAAGTCCATACATCCCAGGTCTGATGAGGCTTCACACCTAGCCAACAACGATCGAGACTTTGTTAATATTAAGCTAAACTATGAACAAGAGGCAGGCCTCTGCTCCTGGAATTCTTGGAACAGTGTAAAATACTAATTGGTAACAGGCACAGGTGTAAACCAGTAAGTGGTACTAGGTACTGGCTCTAAAACACTAATTGATATTGGGCACGGGTTGAAAGCATATTCCAGAGGGATGATAACAACACGTCATTAAAAAGCATCTTGGTACCCACGTACTCCTCCCAGATAACAGGCACATACTGACCCAAGTTCAGGAAAGGGGCTAAAATGATAACATGATGCATAGAGTTGTTTTGATTGAACCCCCAGCCCAAGGTGTTGGGGTGGTATCTAGGTAACATCAGAGGGTGGCAGCCTGATACATCAGGAGTGAGGTGTAACTTGTTTGTACCTGTGTATAAAGTTGTATCTTGGAGGGGCTGTTTTTGTCCAGCCTAGGGGGCAGTGGGACCTTCCACTGACTGAGCTGGTCCATTGTCAGGGATTACATGCGTGCAGTGATTTGGTAGGGTCTACTGTCAACTATTACGGTTCTTTGACAATAAATCTGGCCTGGTGCCTTCAATTCTTATCTGATTTAGGGGGCTCTCTCGGAGGAACACACACACTCAGCCAAATGGTTGTCATCATTGGACAGAGCAGAGACCTATAAGGACACCATGCCGGTGACTTCTGGGAACCACACACATCTTTCAGGCTGGCAGACCCAAAGCATTTCAGCTGGACAAGGCTGTAACACACGGGGCTCTGGGTGAGGAAGATGCCACATAGACACACCAGAGAGGAAGGCTGTGCTTGGAATCACTGGCCAGAACTGCCTCTCCCCACTGTGTTGCAGCTGTTGGATGGTTCTAATGCTTTTTGTCCACTCTGAATATCAATGACTGAAGTCCCTCTGTGGGACTCTTCCTCTCTGTAACAGACCTTCCCTCTTAGAAGTGTTTGCCTTTTCTTTATCCTCCGTTCCCTCTTGCTAGTTCCTATCAGTCCTTCAGTCCTGTAAAAAAGGGGGCCTTTTTCATATTGTAAGGTCTAAGGCCTTTGTCTGCAGATAGATTAAAAGAGCAGCGGCTTTTAATTGAGAAGCAGGAAGTCACTGCTTCACATTCCATTCAATTACATTAAAACAATGTAATAGAGGCATGCCAATTCTCTTTCAGAATATGATCTGAGGAAGTGGGTCTGGCCCACAAAAGCTCATCACCTAATAAACTATCTCGTTAGTCTTTAAAGTGCTATATATTTTTTCCTTTCATTTTACCATCCTACTGGCAGCCACTATCACCAGATAACTAGCTGTTAAGATGGTTGAAGAAAACTTAGTTTGACAGCATTCTGTCTGGCAAGACATCACTGATCAATAGTAGAGGTTGTGAAATCCTCATTTCTTTATTCTGTCATTATGGTCCCCACTTCCCTGTTGTTTGTCTGTATGATCTCTGGCTTTTTGATTATATAAAAGACAGAAACAATTTTGCTACATGTAAATGAATGAAGTGGGTGAGATATGATTGTTTAGAGAATTTTGTAAGACCTGATTAGTAAATTTCTGGTGAAGGTACAACTGAGCAGGACTCAAGTTTCAATGTATGAACGGGTCCAAAAGGAAGTTCTTTGGGAACCAACTCCAGCACACCTCTCCAGGGTCAGAACTGCCAGACCTCAACCCTGTGTCAATGACACGGTGCAGAATTGGAGTCCCACAGCTGGACCTGAACTTGACAGGCCATTAAGAAAAATTCACCTGTCTTATTGAGAGTTCTGAGCAGTGTATGCTTAGCTTGTGCATTCTGGTTTTTGTGATTAAGTAGAATATTGCTGTGTAAGGCTCTTTCACTGGTAAAAAAAAAAAAAAAAAAAAAAAAAAAAAACAACCTGCAGACCCGCACAGTGTAAGGTTATGCCTGAACGCTAGAAATGAGTACGGGTAAGTGCCAAAATTGACAGAGTTATGCCTGTGCCATAGGAACTGGGTAAAGGTGGGTGCCTCTAGTATAACCTTTCCCCTCCACACACTCTTGGAATGGGGAGGGGACTTGTTTCAGGCTTTTATCCTCTATGAATAAAGGGCAGGAAGGGAGCTAACCTGTCATTTTTCCTTTCCAGGTCACCTTTAAGCTCCTTCAGCAGAGGTAGAGGCACGGGTTCAGTAACTATCTCCCTTACAGCAAATGCTCCAGCAGGGGACAGTTTGATTCTTGGGTAATGGCTTGCGGTCCTGAAGCCATACTGTTCCTGCTACTCCATGGAGCAACTGTTTCTGAAAATAACCAGGAACAGTTTACTCCTCAATTACAGCACATTAGATTTTCCTGATATTGATCACCCTGGAAACAGGGCAGAAAGCTCCCTGGGGTAAAAACCAACTCACTTCCATCCAGTGAATATGATGACAGCGGTCACTGATGTCTGCTAGTTTGGGATGCCTCATAGTGCAGGTACCCAATGACAAACTGCTAATAAACAAGTGAGAGCAGGGCAGAACATCCCTGACTTCCATGGCAGTTCTGAGTGCAGCAAGAGAGAGCCCCTAAGTAGCCAGGATCTGAAACCTTTAAAGAAGTTAGCAGCAGCCCCAATTTGAAGCAGAAGCAGTGAGATCCCTTGTAAAGCTCACTGTTGTAGGAGGGCAACTAGGGTCACTCAGATCTGCTAACCAAATTCAACCAACTGACCATATTAAGAAAGCCTTTGGAATCTTGTTTTGGGCGTGTAAGTGACGAGCACGTGGCAATCTTTTCTGAGGCTTCCAAAACTGAGTTGCTGTATTACCCACTCAGTCTCAGCAAGGGGGTAGAATTCTGAAACTATTAACCTGTTGCTAATACTACTCCTTGACCCACCAGCTTGCCTGCAGAACTTTTCTGAATCTGCCAGTTGAAGTCATGTGTTGCAGGGAACAGACAGCAAACTCCAACCCCCACATTTCCCACTGACACCTCCCATACTGAGAGAGTATGCAGCTCTCTCAGCCAAGTTAAGTTTGTTGCAATGTAGCAGGATCAACCTAACTTCTTAAGGCAGATCAGGCCTTGGCCAAATTCCCTTGCTGTAAGCGTGTGCAGCATTGGATGTGTTACACCTCTGCAAAATGTACTATTTCTGCTGTTACTAACCCATGAAAACGTGTGCTTTCTCCCTGATTTCACTGGACCCCCTTCTTATAGATAACCTGAACGCAGGCCACCAAGCACCTTGAAGAAAAGGACCAAGACCTTGACCTTGACCTGAGGTTAATGGGAAGCCAGGTTAGAGAGGGGAGGCATCTAAAATCCAGCTGTTGTCCTCCTATCCCGGAGGGAACTATTATTTTTACACTGGGTTTAATAAGAAACAAAAAGTGATTTTATTAAATATAAAAGTAGGATTTAAGTGCTAGCAAGTAATAAGGCACAGATCAAAATTAAGTTACTAAGCAAAATAAAACATGCCAGCTAAGCTCAATACTCTAATTGGGCTACGTCTACACTGCAGGCTTCTTGCGCAAGAACTGTTTTGCGCAAGAGTTTTTGTGCAAAAGTTCTTGCACAAGAGCGCGTCCACACTGCAATGTGCTTTTGTACAAGAGATGTGCTTTTGCACAAGAATGTCCATGGCAGTGTGGACGCTTTCTTATGCAAGAAAGCTCTGATGGCCAGTTTAGTCATAGGGGTTTCTTGCGCAAGAAATCCATGTTGCCCATCCACACTGCCTTCTTGTGCAAGAGCTCTTGTTTAAAAAGGCTTATTCCTCGTGGGGAGAAGAATAACTCTTCTGCAAGAAGCCCTCTTTTCCGACACTGTACTGTAAATGTACTTGCGCAAGAACGTACTTGCGCAAGAACGCACTTGCAGTGTAGATGCTCTGCAAGTTTTTGCGCAAGAACAGGTGTTCTTTTGTCAGGTGCCTGAGGCCATTATGCAGATCCCCAGTAGACATGAGAGATACGGATGCAGAGAAGCAAACAGCACCTTTTCCCCTCCTCTCATTACAAGAACCGTGCCGGAGAGCATCATCAACTCTGTTCTCTGTTTAATCTGCATCTAACCTACTGTACAGCCCCTTCCCAGTCAAAGCAGCACTCCGAGTTTAAAACTGGGACATTGGCTTTCCTCCTAAGAGAACTAAAAATGGGATAATTGGGCAGCACATGGGCTGGTCCCAACTCGGGGTCAGCTCAAACTCAAAAGCAGACGCTCAGCTGGTAGAATATAGGGACTCAGTCACAGAGCTTGGAAAAACCAAGATAATGAGGAGTAAGAAAGACAAGTCAATGCCCCAGTCAGTTCAACCCAAAGCATGTGTCAAATTGTACAAGCAGAATGCTCTGTGGCAGGACTAGCGCTCTCTGTACTCCTCAGGCCCCAGCTGGGAGCAGATCCAGCCTCTGGAATTGAACAGAAATGCATTATGAGGGGGGTGCGCTCTCCCTTTGCTGATGTAGCTGGGGAAAGGGAGGGAGATAGTTGGTTAAAGAGAGCAACCGATGAATGGAGTCTCTTGTTCTTCATCCCCTCCGCAAATGCACACGCCCTGGAGACGCAGGGTTTCTCACAGGCTAAAGGAAGAGAATGTTTGTGTGCACCCCTTGTTTAGCTGTTGGCAGCACCTCACAGCTCCTCAGTATTCCTGGGTGAGTGCAGGGCTGTGAAACTCCAGCCTCCTCTAATAGCTTTTGTATAATGCAGGCACTTAGGCATGCCAACTTCAGACTCCCAGCTAGCATGCTAAAAATAAGTGTAGCTGTTGCAGCACAGGCAATGGCTAGAGCTAACTGCCTGAGTCCAAGCCCACCTGAGGCCCTGGGTCTCAGCTCAGGTGGCTACCCTGAGTCTCTGCCTGCACTGCTATTTTTAGCACTGTAGCATGAGCAGAACTGGCGTGACTGTCTACCCAGGCTGGGAGGCGTGCTCCCAGCTGCAGTGTAGACATGCTGGAGGGCCCAAGCCACCTCCACTGCAATTAACTGGTGTTACTGGCTGCTCAGTATGTTTGAAAGCCTGGCCCCATAGCAAAGTGTTCTTAAGACAGAAGCTTGATGCTAGGCATCTGACTCTGACAATCTCAGCCTAAGAATCTGCAGGTAATTCAGAAAAACAATTTGGATTTAACAACAACTTAACAGACCTGCACAACACAAGACAAAGTTCTAAACTATTCCACTGCATTCCATCATCCCCCAAACGCCTCAGTAGGCTGTCGAGGGACCACACACAACCACTGAAACAGCAAGAAGCATTACAGCAGAATCCATATTCATGGGCAGATCATATATTGAGATGGATGGGAGAGCTCCCTTTTCACAGCTAACCTTTTTGTAGGCATTGCATTTACAATTAACGGCAAAAGGACAACCGGCATGGACCCTAAAAGTGTCTTGGCAACTATGACTATGTGGGAAAGCCCACTTCTGGTTCCTATGCTGGCTAAGGGGAGTGTCCATTTTATTAATCTCACAGGTCAACAGGAACCCAATTTTCCTCTCTTTTGTACCAGTATAAATATAGTGTGACTCCTCGTAGTAATGGAATTACATTCTGCTAAAACTTACACCAGTTTTACACAATCAGACCTGTACTTCATTAACCACTGAAGCAGGAAGTCAATGGACCAGATTCTTTTGCATCTTATGTTGTCTGTAACACATGTGAAGTAAGTGCAGCCCAGGTGTAAAATGATACCAATGAGGCATTCATAAGAATGGCCATACTGAGTCAGACCAAAGATCCATCTAGCCCAGTATCCTATCTTCCAACACTGGTCAATGCCTGGTACCCCAGAGGAAACGAAGAGAACAGGTAACCATCCAGTGATCCACCTCCTGTCACCTATTCCCTGGTTCTGGCTAACAAACACTATTTTCCATCCTCACCGCTGGTTTGACTTCGCACAAGAAAAAGTGACTTTGAAAGCACTGAGGCAGTAGAGAATCAAGAATTGCCAAAAGTGAAAACCGATTTTTCTGCCTCCCATTGTCAACATTTCATAGCCATATTGCTAGCACCCTTTCTACAGCTTCAGGGGGTAGCCAAATTAGTCTGTTACAGAAAAAAAACAACAAATGGTCTGGTGAGCACTTTATAGACTAACAAAACATGTAGATGGGATCATGAGCTTTCGTGGGCACAGCCCACTTCTTCAGATGACCAGAGTTATGAGCAGGGGATATGAAAACTCGAAATAAATAGGACAGGGGAAGGGAAAGGGGGAGAAAAAGAAAAAAGGAAGGGGCCATGAGACAGAGCATCATTAAGTACAGGCAGTCCCCGGGTTACATGGATCCGACTTACATCGGATCCCTACTTACAAACGGGGTGAGGCAACCCCGCGCTAGCTGCTTCTCCCCAGCAGACCAGGGAGTCGCGAAGCTAGCGCCCCCCTTCCCCCAGCAGACCAGGGAGACGCGGAGCGGCTTTTCTCAGCAGACACCTCAGCTTGAGAATAAAGGACTGAGGGAAGTGAGGTGTGGGAGAATAAAACTGAGCTCTGGAGAAATGTTTGGCTAGAGATTCCCCTACAATATGTACCAGTTCCGACTTACATACAAATTCAACTTAAGAACAAACCTACAGTCCCTATCTTGTACGTAACCCAGGGACTGCCTGTATCTGGAGAATAGGTATTTAAATCTAAGCAGATAAAAAAAAATCAAAGTCAATAGATAGATTGCTAAAATAGGAAGGATATTACAGGCAGTCCCCAGGTTACGTACAAAATAGGGACTGTAGGTTTGTTCTTAAGTTGAATCTGTATGTAAGTCGGAACTGGCATCCAGATTCAGCCGCTGCTGAAACTGATCAGTTTCAACAGCGGCTGAATCTGGACGCTAGTTCCGACTTACATACAGATTCAACTTAAGAACCCCAGGCGTCCCCAAGTCAGCTGCTGCTGAAACTGATCAGCAGCTGATTCCAGGAAGCCCGGGGCAGAGCAACTCTGCCTCGGGCTTCCTGTAGTCAGCCGCTGGTCAGTTTCGGCAGCGGCTGACTTGGGGACGCCTGGGGCAGAGCAGGTCGGGTGCTGCTGGGTTGGTCCAGTAGCACGGCCGCTCCTCGGCACTACTGGACCAACCCAGCAGCACCCCAGCTGCTCTGCCCCAGGCGTCCTGATTCAGCCGCTGCAGACCAGGGAGACCAACCCGCAGCGCCCCACCTGCTCTACCACAGGCCCTGGGCTTGCTCCACGTCTCCCTGGTCTGCTGGGGGGGGCACTAGCTGCATTCCCCCCCCCCAGCAGACCAGGGAGACACGGAGCAAAGCGGCGGAGGACCCGGGCCGGACCCGCGGCACTTCCAGATCAGCAGAGGACCCGGGCCAGACCCGCGGATCTGGAAGTGCAGCGGGTCCAGCCCGGGTCCTCCGTGGCTTTGCTCAGCGTCTCCCTGGTCTGCAGACCTTCCCTGGTCTGCCGGACCCGCGGCGCTTCCAGATCAGCGCTGCGGGTCCGGCCCGGGTCCTCCACCGCTTTGCTCCGCGTCTCCCTGGTCTGCTGGCTCCCCCGGAAGACCAGGGAGACGGGGAGCAGCTTTTCTCGCCCCGGAGGAGGCGGGCGGCGAGACCAGGTGTCCCGCCGCTCCAGTCCTCCGGGGCGAGAAAATCCCCATTCGTAACTGCGGATCCAACATAAGTCGGATCCGCGTAACTCGGGGACTGCCTGTACTCAGAGAGCTGTTAGCACCTTCAGTGGTTATTAAGTAGGTGGTGTCCTAGCCAGCCCATATCACATTGAGTTCATTAGCATGTGAATTGAATTTGTGGATGAACTGTGATTCCAGTCCTTCTCTATGTATTCAGCTTGTGGAGCTGGCCTGTGACAAGACAGCCACCTGTAGGTCTGTTAAACAATGGTTAGGCAAGCAGAAATGTTCATCAACAGGCTTCTGTGTGTTCCCTTTACATATATCCTATATATAGTAGTGGGGCACTGCTGGCATTTGATGGCATAGATCAAATTACTAGATGTGCAGTCAAATGACCCTTTGATGTTGTGGCTTATGTTTGCTCCAGTGATGAATTCATCAGTGTACATATGTGGGCAGTTGGCATCTTTTTTGGTTGCAGGGCTGGGTTCCTGGAGGCTTATGATGTGGTTGTGTGGCATGGTTACCAGAAAGATAGAGCAAAGCAATGTGGGTAGGCATCCCATAGTGCACTGTTGTAGGAAGGTAGAGTTGATCCCTGTGCTTCTTGAGATTCCCTTGTATCTCTCTCTGTGAACTCTCCGTGCAGAGGAATGTCAAAGCAGCACAGCAGTCTCTCCTCCCCACCCGTAGAAGTAGTCTGACTGCTGTTGTGTTCCTAGCAGGGCAGAAGAGGTGCATTCCAATTATTTGTTCCCCAAACAGAGTGGCTCACTCAGCTGTCAGATACTTCCAGGAGCTTTGGAAGGGGAGGGGCGCATGCCTGCAGGGCAGCAGAGATCGTAAAACAGCATTTCCCAAAGTGTGGTCCGCGGCCCAGCACTGGTCCTTAGGAAAACAAAATACCAGTCCTCAGAAAAGTGTTCGTGCACGATTCTTGGGAGAGAGCCCGCCACCAGGGCCTCTCTGCCGGGCATGCTCCCAGGTGGCGGGGCTAGGATGAAGAGCGGAACAACCCGCCGGACAGGTAGGGCCAGCGATATGCCCCAGGGCAGGGTGAGGCCCTCGGTTTTACCCACGAATGCAGGAGCAACTGGGGGAAGAGGACATGGGGCTACTCACCCGACCTCCAGGGCCCGTATGAGCCGAGTCACCCAGCAGGCCTGAGAGGGACCTTCTAATCTTACTGGTCCCAAATGGGGGTGTCAGGATCATGAGGGTTAACCAGCAGTCTGGGGACAAAGGGGTTAACTATGTCCCTTACCTAGCCAGGTGGAGTGGCCAATAGGAATGTAGGTAGGATTTTGAAACTGGGACAAAGGAATTTTTGTTTTTCCCCCCCCTCTCCTTTGTCTCTGGGGAATTCCCTCCAGCTTCTGAGGGAGACAGACATGTCTCTGTCTCTAAGGGTACGTCTAGACTACATGCCTCTGTCGCCAGAAGCATGTAGATTAGGCTACCAGACATAGTAAAATGAAGCGGCGATTTAAATAATCGCCACTTCATTTAAATTTACATGGCTGCCGCGCTGAGCCGACAAACAGCTAATCAGCTGTTTGTCGGCTCAGCGCGGCAGCCATGTAAATTTAAATGAAACGGCGATTATTTAAATCGCCGCTTCATTTTACTATGTCTGGTAGCCTAATCTACATGCTTCTGGCGACAGAGGCATGTAGTCTAGACGTACCCTAAGAGCCAATTCTTCACTTTCTGTAAGTAGGCTAAAATTTAGATAAATCTGTTAGGTTTTATTGTTTTATGGTTTGGGTACGGGATTTGCTGCTGTCTGTGCACTTTTTAAAAAATGTTTTGGCTTTCCTTTGTAACCAAGTTCTAGGCGCATGGTATAGTTTCTCCATGAGTATTACTTTGTTACTTTTTCATCTGATCATTATACTTGCAACAGGAATATTGTGGTGATAATAAAAGTTTTGCTCTTTTCTTTTTATTAACCTGGTATTGGTTAATTGTTGTGTCCTGGATTTACTTTAGGGGTGATATTTCCCAAGTGATCTCTCCCCTGGTTTCTTATTATTACTTGGGTGGTGGCAACGGAGATTTTATTCTCAAAATCTAGGCTGTTAAGATTTTGGGGGGAAGTTTTATACCAAAGCCTGATAAATAAGGTTTTGGGGTACTTTTGCTGGCCCCTACTTCTGCATTTATCGTGCCAGAGTGGGGAAGGAGCCATGACAGGGGGTGAAGTAGACACCTCAGGATTGGGGTTGGGAAACCGCCCAGGGCAGCCGACTAGGCCCACTCATGTTGTCAAGGGGGACTTTGGGAGGACCAGAAACAATTTATTTTCATATTCATCATTTGCTTAATGAATATGCAAATAAACATTACCAGTCCTCCAAAAGCTTGTGAATGGGTTTACTGGTCCCCAGTATCAAAAAGATTCAGAACCACTGGTCTATAGCAATAAGTGATAAGCTTTTGCTCATCGGTTAATCAGTTAATCGACTACACTATTACAACCCTAGTGGGACCTAAAGGCACGTCTTGAGTTCTAGACTGCCGTGTGCAAAGACTGCAGGATTGGACCCTCTATTTCTAAACCAATACATTGCAAAGGCACCCACACAGGAACAGGGCAGAAGGAATCAGACACGCAATCCAGCCTTTTCATCACCTCACGGCTGCCACTCTCTCTAAGAGTATATTTGACTTCATTAAAATAAGCTCCTTAACAGCACAGTGGAAACGTTTTCCAAGCAACAAACATATCAATAAGACAGTATTAAGAGATGCCTTTGAAGGTCACCAGAAGCCAATTAAAGGAGGCTGCAGCGTCACAAACACGGCTTAGAAATGAATTGGATGGTTTTAGCTGGACCTTGGCTCAGCTCATTTGCGCTTTCAGCTCTTCAAGTTCTGGTCGAGTCTTTAATCGAACCATGAAGTCTGCCTCTGTATGCTGGGGGGTAGGAGGGGAGAAATTAAAAAAAAATAGGAATTAGTCTTGATCGTGTTCCAAAGTAACAGCAAGGCAACTATATCCTGATACTGGAAGAGGTAGCACCAATGTTCTGGCTTGGGCATGCCGTAAACATTGACAATTATACTCAGCCCCACAGTGATGGAATCCTTTCAAGCAGAGCTTCATGTGTCATGCTACTGTAGCTCAGTAACTCCATATTTTAATCTCTAGTATAATAGTTTTAACTCATCTGGAGTATTTTTCATCCCAGGATTTCAAAGCACTTTACATCCATAAACAAAGCAAGCATTACATCACTGCTACAACACAGGCTCAGAATCAGTGTTTTACAGATGAGGATATGAAGTCAGAGAGGGATTAAGAGACTCACCCAAGGATATAGTGAATCAGTGGCAGATGAAGGAATAGCCTTCAAAGGCTTTAATTCTCAGACCCCTGCCCTGAATCACACCCTCTTTAGAATCCATTGCATATTCGGGCATGAATCTTTGTGCAGAGACTGAATCATACACAGAGGTAATAAGTCTTTTGAGAGCTGAGAATTTATATTTCTTGAACAAAATGTGTTCTAAAAGGAGTTTTACCAGGGACTTAACTGAAACTGCTGACTGAGGGTCTGATTCTCCTCTCACTTAAGATGGACTAAACCAGTGGTCACCAACCAATAGATTGGGATTTAACCGTAGATCCAGGAGCCACTGACAGGCGATCCTCACTGGTTTGGCCGGGAAGCTATCAAGCACTGGCACTTCAGTTGCCCCTCCACCCACTGTCATGCTGCTCCTACCCTCTGCCTTGGAGCTGCCCCCTGGGAGCCTCCTGCTTGCTATGTACAGTATGGGAGGGAGAAGGGGGGGTGCTGATGTCAGGGCATCCCTCCTCCCCCCCTTCTTTACCCCATCTCCACACAGAGAGAAGGGAACAGAGGGAGCTTGGCAATGCAAATCTCTGCCACTCTCACACAGTGTGTGTGTCTCTGTCATTCTCACAAACACACACTGTCCTTCCCTCTCCTCTCCCGACCTAACACATAAGTGGGTGGGGGTGGTTGTTAACTCTTGCAAAGTGGGTTATTTTTTGGTTTGTGGCTGGTCTGTGCTTTTCATAATTTTCATTTCTCTCATGCTGAAATGTAATTCTTAGTGAATTCATAGTGAGTTCTAAAATGCCTAACCTGTCATGGCTGGAGTCATTCTCCCTATTGTAATTGCTGCTCCTGGAAGTGGCTGGCATGTCCCTGTAGCCCCTGAGAAAGGCAGAGCAGGGGTCTCCACATGCTGTCCTTGCCTGCAGACACCATGCTTGTAGCACCATTGATCAGTAATAGGGAACCATATAAGGGCCATGTATATGCCAGCTGCTTTCAGGAGTGGCGCAGGGCCAGGACAGGAGTAAGCCTGCCTTAACCCCACTGTTCCACCATCTGGAAGCTGTTGCAGTTAAACGGTGCCCAGCTAGAGACTGCTTCCTGAACCACTGTGCTGCAGTGAGTTAGCTTCTGAGGTTCGCAGATCATGAGCTATTATGGATGGATAAGTTAGGAATAAGCAGAAAAAAATAGGCAACCATTCAACACATGGAGATGGTCAAGTGCTGCAATTTGCATTGATAGCTGAAGTTCATTTTCAGAGACAGATACAGTCTGTTTTCTTGGAAGGAAATGGAAGATCTACCTCTCTTAGGGCCTGAGCCAAATCTCACCAAAGCCCTTTGATTCAGTCCTTTAATTGTTATGATAATTCCCATTCCCTTAGCATCCAGGCACTATTGTAGAGCTGCCATCTCTTCAGGACTTCACAAGACCATCTGGAGCTCCACACCTTCTTGTGGGTTACCAAAGGCTAATGTAGTCCATGGATGCAGAGAGCATCACGGACAATGCATATTTCGTGGTCCACAAAAACTATCCTGAAAAAACAGCTTCCCAGAGCTGATTTGCTTTTGTAATACAAGGACAAGGACAAGCACATATAATGTATGGTGTCTTGAGGGCTTAAATTTTCTTCACCCCTTCACAGCAAAAGTCCTATATACCCAGAGCCCAAGTGAGGAGTGTGAACCTCAGTGCTCTGGTGAAACAGAATGTGAGAATGAGCTACTGCAGAAAGCAAACACAACCCCCTTCCTGCGAGGAAGGGTGATCTAGTAGTTACAAGAGGGCTCTTGGAGCTAGATTTTCTGGGTTCGATTCCTAATCTGCCAATGACTTTAACAGATTAACCGGGATTTTGCATCCCGATTCTAAATGTGAGGACATGAAGAAATTTAATGGTACCTCTTTCATTGACAGATGGACCCCTTCAGGCTGGTTACTCTGAATAATCTCCAAGAGTATTGGGGCAAGCGTTGAGCTCAAACCACTGATCTGAAAGAACAAACAAAATGCTGCAGAAGAAAAGGCAAACACAAAGTGACACAAGAAATATGGCAATTACAATGCAAAACCAAGGCAAAGCCCAAAGACAACCCTTGCAGTCCAAGCACTCTAGCCTAATGTATGTAACTTTAGTTTGCAGGGTATCTTAAGGACATAAGAAAGGCCATACTGGGTCAGACCAAAGGTCCTCTCTTCCGACAGTGGCCAATGCCAGATGCGCCAGAGGGAGTGAACAGACTAGGGAATCATCAAGTGATCCTTCTTCTGTCATTCATTTCTATCCTCTAACAAACAGAGGCTAGGGACACCATTCCTACCCATCCTGGCTAATAGCCACTGATGGACCTAACCTCCATGAATTTATCTAGTTCTTTTTTGAACCCTGTTGAAGTCCTGATCTTCACAACATACTCTGGCAAGAAGTTCCACAGGTTGACTGTACGCTGCACGAAGAAAAACTTCCTTCTGTTTGTTTTAATTTGTACATTTCAAAGGAAGAAGCACAGAGGGGAACCTGCACTAGTGGAGACTGCTTTGCTGCCCGCTGGCGTGGGTTCCCACTGCCTCTCTCCCTTTGAAATATACAAGAGCCATGGGCGGCTCCCGTACATTCCAAAGGGAGAGGTGGAGTGGGATAGCGAGCGCCCCCATTATCAACTAGTCAATGGAAATTCCATCAAGTACTCGAGTTGCTGATTAATCCCTAGCAGGTGAAGAGGCACTACCCTAGTAACATCCCTAGTAGGTGCAGAGATACATTCATACAGGGTGTAGATCTAGATTATAATCAAACAGTCAATGGAAATCCCATTGACTATTCAATTAGTTAGTCTATAAGGGTGCCTCTACCTTTGAACTGTATCAAGAGCCCTGCCCCTCTAATAGAGGCAGCAAGGGGAGGGGGGAGAAGTGACTAGTTGCATCACTAGTCAACTATCTGATAAGCTTCTACTTATTAGATAGTCGACTAGTTAGAGAGTTAGTTCATCTTGGTACAGTGCTTTGAGATCCTCAGATGTAAAGTGCTGTACAAGAGGAGAGTGTCTTTACAAGCAAATAAAATTTCATACCTGAACAACTCGCTGGTGGGTTGTAAGAGTAGCATCGAGGGTTAGCTTGGAGCCATGTTCCTGCATAACCATTACCTCCATGGTTTTAGTGGGCATTGCATAGCTGTAGAAACAACAATTTAGCCTTTAGCAATTGGAGGAGGGCGGGGGGCAAATGAAGAAACCAGTGAAGTTTCAGCAGAAGAGAACATAGCAGGAAATGAAGCATTCATGAGAAATGAACTATGCAAACAAGACAGACTGCATTGGGGCTGGCATAAGCAAGACTGTATAATCATTTGTGTTACGAGACACAGAGGAGAGGCATTATTGCTTCCCAGAAGCTCTCTTAACCACAAACACTAACACAAGAGAACTTTAGTCAATGCCTTTGTTGTTGGAGAGATTTAAAGCAAACATCATCTAGTATACAGCTAATATACCAGTACCTAGTTTTTATTTTCATTAGCAGTCACTGAGCTGTATCTTTCACAGGGGCTATTAAGAAGGATAGAATCCTAGAACTGGAAGGGACCTTGAGAGGTCATCGAGTCCAGTCCCCTGCCCTCACGCCAGGACTAAGCACCATCTAGAACATGGGTTCCCAGACTGGGGGGCATGAAGGAATTCCGGGGGGGGGGGGGGGGGGGAGGCGACCCAGTCCCCCTCCCCCCCCGGGTCAATCCTCTCCCCCTAAGTTTTGCTGCTATTTTTGTTTTTCAGCACCAGTCAGTTCCTTTTTCTTTTTCCCTCGACAAGTTTTGCTGCTGGGGGGGGAAAGAGGCGGGGGAGTTCTCAAAAATCAAAAAGGGGGCATGATGCCAAAATGGTTGGGAACCACTGATCTAGATCATCCCTGATAGAGATCTATCCAAGCTGCTCTTAAATATCTCCACAGATGGAAACTCCACAACCTCCCTAGGCAATTTATTCCAGTGTTTAACCACCCTAACAATTAGCAAGTTTTTCCTAATGTTCACCCTAAACCTCCCTTGCTGCAATTTAAGACTTAATAGGTTGATCGGTTACATGAGATGATTTCTGTTCCCTGATTCAATGACTTGTGTGCAGGGCCTAACCAACAGCCTTGCAAATTTCAAATGGCCTATTTAAGTGGGTAGTTCTCTGATCTTCAAAGATTGTACTGTTGTTGATTCTAGCTCTGCAATTTGAGATTCACTAACACTGTGACTATTTGCGTGTAAATTTTACTTTTGACCTGAATGAGCACTATAAAGCTTGTTTATTAGAATATTTATGGATAGTAAATACATGCATATAATAAGTACTGTGCAAGTATTCAGATACCACTATGCTAGGTATGATCAGAGTATAGTTAGAAGAATAAAATATTCCCATAAAATTCCCTCTCCTTACATAAATGTCTGGTAATTTCCTAGTACTGTTCTAGGCTGCTGGGACTGCATTCAGAACCATTGGTGGCATGGAAGATGCTAGCAGAAGCCCTAGATGTCAGAGAAATAGCTGGTGTAGCATGCCACTTGGAAATGCTTCATTTTCACCAATACGGGCCTAGTACGTACAGAGGAGAGAGACTTGGCCAAATTGCCAAAGTAACAACACTGAACTCTGTGGATTTATGCTGGTGTAAATGAGACAGAATTTGGCCCAGTGTGAACTGTTTATATCGCAATTCAGTTAGGAAGGAGAATAATCCCGTGGTTAAAGCACTGGACTCTGACTCAGGAGATCTGGGTTCAATGGCCAGGTCAGCCACTGTGTGACCCTGATCAAACCATTTAATATTTCTGGGCCTCAGTCAAAAAGGGCTAATATATCTCTTCTCACCTACGGTGTCGGTCCCGTCTGTTTAGCCTGTAAGCTCTTGGAGCAGGGATTGTCTCTTGCTACATGTACAAGCACCTAGCAATGAAGTCTTAACCTCAGTCAAGGCAGGCAGGCAATACGAGTAACAATCTGTGTAAGAATCACCTTCTCTAGCTCATGATGCAATAATCTAGGACAATGGTCCCCAACGTAGTGCCCGTGGGTGCCATGGCGCCCGCCGGGTCATTTCTGTGCGCTCGCCGTGTGATCGGGGCTGGCCCCGCCCACAGGCGCGCAGCACAGGGGCAGAGCCAGCCCCGGGCATGCAGCACATGGGCAGCCCTGCCCCTGGGCATGCGGTGCATGGGCTGTGTCGGCCCCGGGCACGCTGCATATGCACATCCCCGCCTCTGGGCAAGCAGCACAGCAGCGGTGCCAGCCCCGGGCACACAGTGTATGGGCATCCCCGCCCCTGGGCGCACGGCATAGGATTGGTGCCGGCCCCGGCCGCATGTCATATGGGCAGCCCCACCCCTGAGCGTGCGGCACAGGAGAGGCGCCAGCTCGGGGACTGCAGCGCATGGGTGGCGCTGGCACTGGGTATGCAGCCCCAAAAGGTTGAGGACCACTGATCTAGGATGCAGGGTCTTCCTGTAAATATTCATAGGTGCATGTGAGCAGAAAACATCCAAATTTCCTAGCATCTGTGGGTCTCAATTGTTTAACAGAGAGCTGGATTATTCAAGGGACTGGTGACCCACAGACCTTGAAGGCCAATGGGACCATACGATCATCTAGCCTAACCTCTACTGGATATCCAGGATCCAAGAGCCTTTTAATTTAACTCTGTGCCATTTGACAGCTGTTCACTGAATTATGAGAAATTTGTTAGTGAGAAGCCTCATTTTGTTGAGCATCCACAATATAGAATGAGACCATCAGTACTGGTCTATGCATGCAGGACTTTAAACTCCATAACTGCTGATGCAGCACCTCATGCAGAGTCTAAAGAAATCAATTCACCTCTTTGCATTTTTAAATAGAATTTAAAACAGTGAGCATTATGCACTATGCACACATTAAACAGCATTCAGAGAGAGATTTCCATGTGCATTAACTTCCTTTTACAGTAGCTATGACAGGTCCTTTGGGCAACATCATGAAGGCCCAAAGGAATCAAGCACTTATAATCACAGTGGCTGGTCAAAACTACACAGATACTCTTTGCACATCTCCCTCACTGAAGTGTCACAAATGGCTTGGTTTCTACCTGTAACTATTGCTTTCCAAATATAATGCCTCTGCAAAGACACTGCAGAAGTCACTCACCCTGCTACATGATCCACAGACCCATTCAGAACAGTACAGCTGCACGCTGGCTTCTCAGGTCTGATATTGGAATCACAGTTATAAGAGACTCTGTCCCTCCACCTCAAGGAGGGCATCATGACTCTAAACTAGAGATGAGCAGGACTAGTATGGATCTGACAAGGAATATATTCAAAGAATATTTCCTTAATGATATTGTGTCTGCAGATCCCCAATGTAAGACAGCAGGGAAATAGTTAACGTTCACATGTAAAATGTCATTATTAGCATCCAGCGTGAATATCATTTTTGGATGAGCAGGAATAATTCACACATCGTAGAGCTGTTGTTACAAATAATCTACAGGCTCAGATAATGCTGCAGCAGATCACATGTCTAACTACCCCCATGGACAGAAACAAAGTGAAAGCATAAATCCTAGTGACAATATTGGGGTCCCTGGAGAAGAAGAACTACAACTCTCCCCTCCCACATCTAGTTCAATCTAGCCTCTGCTATTTATAAACTGAACAAGTGCAGGCCAGCCCCTCTGCAAAAGCTGCCTTGTGACAAGCCTTTCCATGGCTTCAGGAAGCAAAAATACAGACCTTGAAGGCTCACTCGTCCTATTTTTAGGAAAATTATAGCTGTGGCAGAAAAAGCAATATGTAGGACAAAGCCCACTGTTCTGCCTGATCCAAGCTCCATGCTGCTTCTGCAATTGTCAGAGCTTTTAGATGAGGAAAAGACCAAGGCAGACTGGTGAAAAGGGAGCTTGTCTCTAAATGTGGGGCAGGGAAGAACGATCCATCCACGCAACAGATGTACAGGAACAAAATCTGCAACAAAAGTGAAATGTAGCAAAAGGAAAAAAATCCAGCACAACCGAAAGAAGTGAGATAGGGCATTTCAACACCCCACAACATGTGGAAAAGACACATGGAGGGCTAAGACTCTAATTATATTTATGGCACTTTTCATCTTCAAAGAACTCTACCCACATCCAGCCATCCTCAAGAACTATGAGGTAAGCAGGCATTAGTCAATACATTTTGCAGATGGAAAAGCTTGCACAGAGAGACAGCAAGTCAATGAAGCAGCCAGGATTAGAACTCAGAAGTTCCCCTTTCCCATTCCTATGCTCAAACCACTAGCTAATGCCCCTTTCTCCACTGACTGAAAACTGAGAGGTAATTCTTCCCTGAAATCTAAATGGCCAGTCTTTTTCCTAGGGTTGCCAGGTGTCCAGTTTTGAACTGGACAGTCCAGTATTTGAGCTTTCTGTTCGGGAAACAAATTGAGAAAATATAAATGTTCGGTATTTTCTAAATAAGATGTAATGTCGATTGTGATGTAATGTCAAGTGTGTCCGGTATTTTTGCTGAAAGCATCTAGCAACCCTTCTGTGACAGGGTCAGGCCAGGGAGCTGCTACAGAGAGGGGGGCCTATTTGAAAGCATGGGAAGGTGGGCGGGCAAAGCCCGCCCACCTTCTAAAAGCCCCTCCACAACCTTATGGGAGGGACACTGGACCCATGTCCAACTGAATCCGGGGGACAAAAATGACAACAGGGTCAAGGAGTGCGGGGAAAAGGCAGCCCAAAAGGGTAATAACCCCTGGCAGAAAAAAAAAGCAGAGAACTGCAGCCCAATTAGATGCAGCTGGGAGGGAGCTGACTCAAGCAGATTGGGGCCAGCTGACTTCTCTGCTGGCTGACTGAGGGCCTTTAAAAGCCTCAGCAGTTGGAGGCTGGGGGAGAGTGTGAGAGGACGAAGGGGGGGGGGGGAATCTGGATCAGCACTAGGTAAAGGCAGCTAGGGCGGGAGCCTGAGGGCACGTGGCCGGGCTCCCTACCATTGAGACCCACTGCAAAACCCAAACCCTGGGGCTAGGAGTAAGAGGCCTACCCAGTGGTGGCTTGGGGAAGAGGGGCCCTTGCCACACCTTTTTCCTACTTGAACAGAGCTCTCACTGAGGGCAGAGGAGAACCCATGGAGACAAAGAACAGAAGAGAGGAAAATTCAGACACACACAAATGTCACAAAGGCCTCTGTGTTCTTGTCTGTGCAACACCTTCACAGCTCTCCTTTCTGCGCTGTATCCCAGCAAGACCAAAGTACACAGCCGTGTCACAGACGCACACAGATCACACACAGTGGCGGTCTGTATACCTTTCTTTTACTCTAATGGAGAATTGGTTGCAGAGTTTATGAACATATTGAGCATAATGCTCCACCAGGCACATGTCGTATGCAGTCATCTGTATGTTCAGGTCTCCATATTCATGATCTGATCCCACATTAATCTCCTTCATCTGTACCTTGTCCCTTTTCTTCTTTGAAACCTGTAAGAAAGCATAATACCATTCAGCATTCTTGGAAATGTCTAACTATACAAGAGTCGTGCTCAGTAGTGATTGGGACAGAGGACTGGTAGCCTGGACTGTATTCCTACCTCTGACACTGATTTCTGAGTAACCTTGGGCAAGTCAAGGCTTCTCAGTGCTCATTTTTTTCTGGTTGTAAAATCAGAGTACTTAATTTATTGAAGTGTTCTGAGGCTTAATTGGTTGAGGTCCTGCAATGGCGGACCTTGCAGAAGCACCACACTCTCCTGAACAATGTATGCTTAGCATGATAAACTACTTCTTCCAGAAGGAACTAAGGAGTTGGAACAAACTGCTTCTATTTCAGCCTCTGCCTTTGAGGCACCTGTCTAGATGAATTATTGTGTCATTTTTCCAGAAATGTCTCCCTTCCAAAATCCAAGAAAAGTAAAAAGTTTAAAATGGTCGGAGACTTTACTTGCTAATATTTAGCAATTGCTTGTGATTGGTTTGGTTAAATTCAACACACTTAAGTTTCCATTAGCCAAGCCACTTAGAGACTTCAATAAGGAAGTAATGAACAGCAGAATGTATTTTTGTAGTGCTTTGACTAGGATATGTCTCTGGGAGCAGCAAAAGGAAAGCAACATACTCTTTTCTTCTATCGTCAGCAGCCCATAGAATTAGCAGCACCAATACTTTAATTAGTCTATAAACATATCCTAATAGATTGGAAGCCAGCACTGCCAGAGTGTGAAATGCCTACCTCAACAGGAAGCAGGTGTCTGAACCTCCCAATGCCATGTGTAGGCTGGGACCTATAGTGTCTCTTGCAGCTCAGCGTCATGCTGCCTTTAAAGAGAAAGAACAAAACAGCTTTCAAATGAAAGGTCAGACAGCTCCTCTCCCGACAAAGCTGTGCAAGTATGGAAGATAGGAGCAACCAGGAATCTCCTGAGGAGAGGTGGGACAGAAGCCTGGAAGAAGAGAGTCCGTCTGTCTGCCATTAATTATTTTACAGCAGTGGTTCTCACCCTTTCTGGACTTCTGTATCCCTTCCAGGAGTCTGATTTGTCTTGCATACTCCCTAGTTTCAGCTCACTTAAAAACTACTTGTTTACAAAAATCAGACAAAAATACAAAAGGTGCCACAGCACCCTATTACTGAAAGATTGCTTCATTTTGCTTTTTTGCCATATGGGCTATGCCCACGAAAGCTCATGATACCATCTATATGTTTTGTTAGCGTATAAAGTGCTACCAGCCCATTTGTTGTTTTTGGAATATAAATGTTGTACTTACATTTCAGTGCATATGAAGTAGTATAAACAAATCACTGTGTGAAATTTTAGTTTGCACTGACTTTGCTAGTGCTTTTAAAGGTTACCTGTTGTAAAACTAAGCAAATATCTAGATGAGCTGATGTACCCCCTGGAAGACCTCTGTGAATCCCTGTCTTAGAACCACTGTTTTAGAGGGGCCACAGGTGAGCAAGATGCTTCATATAGAAGACATGCCCCTGCCCCAGTCTACAGTGTAGGTTACTCAGAGTTAGGCATGTAATAGGAAAAATCCTATTTTTTATTGTAATGATATTTTATGTTGTATACTTTGCCAAATTATTTTGAAGTAGAAATAGATTTAGATTTTTATAGTTATTGTAGAAAATATTTAGAATTATTGTAGAAAAATTTAGATTATGGTTATTATTTTGGTTTTAGTTTTAAAGTAGACTAGGAGGCTGCACCCCCTGCTTGCTACGTTCACCACCCCACCACCCTCGTCCGCCACAGCCAGATCATGGCCTCTCTTCCTACCCATGCCACAGCAGGAGGGGGGCCACCAGCTCTTTCTGCAGCCAGGATCGAGGCTGGGGACAGGACGTTACGACCAGACGAGGGCTGGGCCCCGATTGGAGTCTTGTTGTCCAGGCTTAATTTTAAATAAAGTAAAATATTATGTCCAACACAAAAAGGTTTCAACATTGTTTTTATTAATGGCAAGGGTGGGAACTTTTGGGGGGTTCTGGCGGTGGGCCCCAGGCCACCTCAGGTTCAGTGCTGTAGTATGACAGGGTGCAGAGAGTCTTGAGCACGCAAATCACAAAGCCGCTGTCTGAGCAAGTGGGGCGATCCCTATCCACCTGGCCTGGCCCTGTAACAGCTGCTTGCTGAAGGAGCGCTTCTCCTTAGCACTGCCAAGGTTGGCTGGCCTGGGGCTGCTCACCCTGGACAGTCTCTAGTCTTTTTCCTCCCCTACAGCCACTGTGGAGAAGGGAGGAGGGGAAAAGCAGCATGGCTAAGGGCAGAGGGGAGGCAAGACGAAAACTTTTCCTGCAGGATGCAGAGTGACATACTGACATCACTTTGTCGTCCTGCAGGAAAAGGTTTTTTTAATACAGAGAGAGCTTATAATATAGTGGAAGAATGTAATCATTTGCTTTTTCTTGAAATTTTGTTTGTAACCCTTGTTCTTGTTTTTATGATGTGTGAGAGTAAAGAATGTGAGAGAGATAAGGGTGAGGGTCACCTCCGAACCAGGGATACTGAAAGGAAGGTTCCAACAATGGACTGGATGACATAACGAAAGAGGGCAAATGGGCAGGCAACCCAGATGCTGAGGGAAAAGGGCAAGCATGTATCAATTGGGACAATTGGGGTATTTGTGATCAAAACCAGCTTAGCATGGCAGAACAAAAATAAGAGATACAACTGGAGATAAACATCCATCAGAAAAACAGCATAACGATGTAACACTTAATGATCCCAATGAAGAAAAACTACAGGCAGTCCCCGAGTTACGCGGATCCGACTTATGTCGGATCCGCAGTTACGAACAGGGATTTCCTCGCCCCAGAGGACTGGAGGGGCGGGACGCCTGGTCCTGCTGCCCGCCTCCTCTGGGGCGAGAAAAGCTGCTCCCCGGAAGCTCATCTGGAAGCGGCCGCGGGTCCGGCCCCGGGTCCTCCGCCGCTTTGCTCCCCGTCTCCCTGGTCTGCTGAGAGGGGGGGGGGGGGGGAACGCAGCTAGTTCCCCCCCCCCCCCCCCAGCAGACCAGGGAGACGTGGAGCAAAGCCCGGGGCCTGTGGTAGAGCAGGTGGGGCGCTGCCGGTTGGTCCCGCAGCACCGCTCCTTGGCGCTACTGGACCAACCCGGCAGCACCCCAGCTGCTCTGCCCCAGGTGTCCTGATTCAGCCGCTACTGATCAGTTTCAGCAGTGGCTGAATCAGGACGCCTGGGGCCGAGCAGCTGGGGTGCTGCTGCTGGGTTGGTCCAGTAGCGCCGAGGAGCGGCCGCGCTACTGGACCAACCCAGCAGCACCCGAGCTGCTCTGCCCCAGGCGTCCCCAAGTCAGCCGCTGCCGAAACTGACCAGCGGCTGACTACAGGAAGCCCGAGGCAGAGTTGCTCTGCCCCGGGCTTCCTGGAATCAGCTGCTGATCAGTTTCAGCAGCAGCTGACTTGGGGACGCCTGGGGTTCTTAAGTTGAATCTGTATGTAAGTCAGAACTGGTGTCCAGATTCAGCCGCTGTTGAAATTGATCAGTTTCAGCAGCGGCTGAATCTGGATGCCAGTTCCGACTTACATACAGATTCAACTTAAGAACAAACCTACAGTCCCTATCTTGTACGTAACCCGGGGACTGCCTGTACTACAAATAGGGACTGCTTTGCCATGAAACTTTGGGGAACGCCCTGCCAAGACTGGAGTATAGATCCAGACTGACAGACCTCCCCGCTCCTCTGCCCATGATCAATCCATGGACTGGTAAATATAACATCAAGTGGTTGGACTCTGTGTGTGTCTATGTAAGCATATGCTAACTGCTTTGCCATTGTATTTTCAATAAACACGGCATATTGCCTTTTCCCCCGAAAAGATCCCGTGTGCTTCTTATAAACATAATACATGTACCCCACACACCATAGAGAGTCAGTTAAGTGAACTGGGGAGGGAGTAAATATGTGCAACAAATAAGGGTGCGTCTGTCCCATTGTCTTGTCCTATGCTTGAGTAAGACAAACGAGGAAAGGGTAATGACTTGACAGACCACAGTAGAGTGAAGCAGAGAAACGGAAGGAACCCCTAGCATAGCGAAACTCAAGGGGTTCAGCGTGGAGAGGGCTGGAGCAAGATGGTAGTGCTGAAACAGTAATGGATCCGGTCTTTTAATCATGTGAGAGGACTACTACATTGTAACAGAATCCATCAGCACAGTAGATCTTGATATGTAGAAATGGAACCTTAAATTGGGTTTAAGATTGGTTCCACTAAGAGTTCCTGACCCAGTGTAGACTGGGAACATTGGGCTAGATTCACAAAAGGACTTAGGTATTTGACTGCCACTTCAGTCATGTAAATCTCAAAAATCAGGCCACACTGGGCATCACCAAAAAACCCTCAGCTGCTGCCAAGGTCTGTGGCATAAACTCACTCAGCACTAGGGATATAAAATCCCATTTAACCAGTTAACTGGGATCTCGCGGGCAGGGGGGATTTTAGCCCGACTGCAGTGTGACACAGCAGGCCTGGTCAAGCTGGAGCAGCCTACCATCCACAGCATGACAGGCGCAGCTGGAGGAGTGGCCCCACGCCCAGGCTGCTCCTGCCAGACCAGGCCGAATCTGCTGCGGGTGGAGGGCTGCTCTGGCCGGGCCAGGTCCATGGCATAGCAGGCCCAGCCAGGCTGGAACACTCCTAAGCCTGCGGTGCAGTGGACCCAGACGGGCTGAAGTAGGCCTCCTGCCTGCCAGGCTTCCGGTTACATCCCTACTCAGCATCTACACTTCTGCAGTGAAAGTCCTCTGGGCACTTACGGCTCTGCTTCTGAGCATGCGCATTGCAGCTCCACACCAGGTGCCCAGATATCCAAGCCCCAAAGCGATGCACAATCCAGAGGAAGACAAGTGTTCCTCCACTTCACTACTTGTCTGTTGTACTCAATCGAGCAAGCATGCCCAAAGCTCATCCACTGGACCAGGGCCCTATAGGCCAGTTTACAGAAAATGGCTGCAGGGGAAAGGTGGGAAAAGGAAACAGGAGGAGAAAGACTCCTTCATAACTTACAATGCAGTGGTCAGGGTGCTCACCTGGAATGTCGGAGACCCCATGTCAACTTCCCCCTCTGCCTGATGAGGAAAAAGGAATCTAAACAGGGATCTGCCATCTCAGGTGAGTGCCCTAGCCCACAGTCTATTGGACAGTATGATATGGGGCTCTCTCAGTCTCTTCGGTTGGAGCTGTTCCCCTGGGAATAAACGATGAAAAAAAAAATGACTGGGACAGAGTGCGCACACAAGCATAAGAATGACTCTCTAGCCCGGGGCTGGAGCACTCCACAGTGGGGAGCTTCAACAGAAGAGACCAAGGGAGCCCAGTACAAGAACATAGCCCCATGGCAAGGGCACTCAGACAAGCAGCAGAGCCCATTCAAATCCCTTCTCATCAGGCACAGGGTGGAACTGAGCCATGGTTTCTCACATCCCAGCAGAGTACCCTACCACCGGCCTAAATGTTACTGGGCAGGTACTCTTCCTCTCCCCTCCCTGCTCCAGCTTTTTCCAAAAATGGGGCAGGCACCTAACACCCCTCCCCCCCCCACCCCCAATAGGGTTTGCAGCTTAGAATCCCAAGCAGAGAGAAGTGACTCCCTGCAACCTGGATTTAGGAGCAAGAGGGGCGGGGCTTAGGACTAGGGATGTTAGGAAACAAGTAATCAGCTAATCGTGTAAAATTTCTATCGACTACACGATTAGTCGATAAGGGAGGAAACCTCCAGGAGCTACCCCTTCGGTGGCTCTGCAGTTTAAATGTAGTAAGTCCAGCTCTTACTACATTTAAACTGCAGAGCTGCTGCAGGAGAAGCTCCTGAACCTGGCATGAGCCAGGCCTCAGCAAAAAGCTTCCAATGCTGCTTCTGTTCGAGGCCAGGGGTGCAGCAGGGTGAAGTGGGATGCAGGATGGGCAGGCGGCACTGTGGAGACAGTCCTGGGGGAAACTGGCTTTTAAGCCAGCTCCCCCCAGCACCGGCTCCTGCTCCCTCCCCTGCTCCCTCTTAGACAGAGGCGGGGGGGGGGGGGGTGCAAATAGTCAACTCAACTACCAGATAAGCCTAAGCTTCAATACACCCCTCTCCTTAGCCAATGAGAAATACCATTTAGGTGGAGAGCTGTTTAGTGTGCTGGCTTCTGTGACTCCCATTCCAAGGTGCATTTCTGCCCATACACATTTCTGCCCATACATTGCACAGAGCTGAGATGCCACACTAACATTTGTGAATCCCAGGGATTGTTTAGGTGCTTACAAGTTAAATGTGGTGCTGTTCAGCATCACCATGCCCACATCTCTTTGTGAATACAGCCCACAGTCTATAGCAGATGTTTCTCCACAACATAAAGTCAGTCTCACTAGAACACTCTGCTTAGCTGAGTCCCAGGAATGGAACAAGAGGAGGATTTGTGATCAGATCAAATGTGCGACTGAATGCTAGTCTGGTGCCTGGCTGAATAATTCATTTTAACACCATCATTAAGCTCAAATTTGGTTTAAAGAATTAAGCAGCAAGGCAACATGAGGGCTAAAATATCAGATCACTAAAAACCTTGTTGTATTATATTCAAAATCTACAGCAAGTTCTTACCTACAGCACAGATGGGGCTCCCTCTGGCTGCTGTTATGCTAAAGGAAAAGCCAAGATGAAAGTTAAAAGCTGTTGTTTCATTTATAAAAGTACTATATAGAATTTCAGTCTCTAAATGGAGAGTCATTCTTGAGTGGCAGGTTTTACAGGCAGAGTGTGGAAACTGGCTGAGAGTTTTACCTAACTATGGCTCTCATTACTGCATTATCTGCATACCTCACACCCATTAATGGATTTTATCCTCACATCACCCCATTGCTTAGAGTAGCATTATGCTCACAGGACAGATTAAATGACTTTTCCAGCACACACAGAGTCTGGGGTTGAGCTGAAAAGTGACCTCAGATATCCCAAACCACAGTCCGGTGCACCATCCACTGGACTCGGGGTGTCAAAATCCCTTGAGGGAGGGAGAGAGAGATTCCTTATTTCAGAAGCTGAATGGCAACCTCTGCTTTATCCACAGTGCAGACTTCATTGACATCAGCAGGACAATCACAACAATCAAGGAGCCAATAATAGCTTTTATGTAGTAACTAAAAGTTTTATTTATTCTTGCATTTCTCTAATGGAACTCTCAATTCCCACCGCGGGAAGACTTCACTCCCATGCCAAAACATTCCATCTGCTACAGTGATACATTAACATTGACATTACAACACCATCACGGAGCTTTAGAACTGATGCTGTGATCAAATTAATAAGTAGGTTACCCAGCTCACTGCAAACTCAGACAGACATATTCTTATGACATCATGACACTGGTTTATTTCCCACACCCCACTTACATCTGGAAGATCATGTCTGCTTTCTTCTTTCTGTTTTAAGTTTAGATTCTGCACAGTTTGAGTATGGCATATGAGCTATAAATGCATAACGCACACCAGATCTGGCCCAGGGATTCTGAGTTTGACACCCATTCAGCTGATCAGAGAGACCATTCTTCCTACACTGATGGTGCAAGGAATCATCTCTTCTACAGATCGTGCTATTGCAAGAGGTTCCAGATGTCATCTGAAACATTCCTTTCCCTGTATCTCAATGGTTTTCCTTTGTCTGATACTATTTTTCAGCTGTGTGATTTTTTTTAGAGCTGTCAATCACAGTTAACTCATGCAATTAACTCAAATTAATCATGATTAATCACACTTAAACAGAATGCCAATTGAAATTAAATATTTTGGGATGTTTTTCTACCTTTTCAAATATATTGATTTCTATTACAGAATGCAAAGTGTACAGTGATCACTTTTTATATTATTTTGGATTACAAATATTTGCAGTGCAAAAATGGTAAACAAAAGAAACAGTATTTTTCAATGTACCTCATCCAAGTACAGCAATACACAATCTCCTTATCGTGAAAGTGTAACTTACAAACATTAGGGGGTTTTGTTACATAAATGCACTCACAAACAAAACAATGTACAACTTTAGAGTCTACAAGTCTATTCAGTCCTACTTCTTCAGCCAATTGATAAGACAATTAAGTTTGCTTACAATTACAGGAAATATTGTTGCTTGCTTGCTTCTTTTTTACACTTGAAAGTGAGAACAGGCATTCTCCCGCCACGTTTTTATCCGGCATTGAAAGATATTTGCTTCATGCACATGCTTATCGGATAAATGCTTATCGGATAATCAGTCAACTAGTCGATTCCCCCTCTCCCACTCCTGCTGCCTCTATCAGATACAGGCAGCAAAGCAGGGTGGGGGAGGAAGAGGTACTTCAAAGCGGCAGTGCTGCACAGCTGAGCCAGAGAGCACCTATGCAGCTGCCCCTTTAAAATGCCAAGGCAGCGTTCAAATGGGCAGTGCTGCACAACTGAGCTAGGGATCAGCTGTGTGGCACTGCCAAACATGGAGCCTGGGTCAGTTGGGGACTCCCCAGCTGATCCTGGGCTCCAGTGCAGCATTTCCGCGGAACCCACAATCAGCTGGAAAGTCCCCAGCTGACCAGGAGTTCTGGGGAAATGCCATGTGGAACCCGCAGTCAGCAAGGGGAGTCCCCAGCTGACCCAGGCTCTATGTGGCATTTCAAATCAGCAGCACAGCATGGAGCCCGGGGTCAGCAGGGTATTCTGAGTCCCCTACTGACTCCGGGCTCCATACTGAGCTGCTGCTTTGAAGTGCACAAAAATCCCCACCGGAGACTTCCTGCTGGCCCTGAGCTGCACAGAGTTACATAACATAAGAATGGCCGTACTGGGTCAGACCAAAGGTCCATCTAGCCCAGTATCCTGTCTGCCAACAGTGGCCAGCGCCAGGTGCCCCAGAGGGGGTGGACCGAAGACAATGATCAAGCAATTTGTCTTGTGCCATCCATTTCCAGCCTCTAACAAACAGAGGCCAGGGACACCATTTCTATCCCCTAATAGCCTTTTATGGACCTAAGCTCCATGAAATTATATAGCTTCTCTTTAAACTCTGTTATAGTCCTAGCCTTCACAGCTCCCACTAGCAAGGAGTTCCACAGGTTGACTGTGCACTGTGTGAAGAAGAACTTTCTTGTATTAGTTTTAAACCTGCTACCCATTAATTTCATTTGGTGTCTTCTAGTTCTTTTATTATGGGAACAAGTAAATAACTTTTCTTTATTCACTCTCTCCACACCACTCATGATTTTATAGACCTCTATCATATCCCCCCTCAGTCTCCTCTTTTCTAAACTGAAAAGTCCCAGCCGCTTTAGCCTCCTTTCATATGGTACCCGTTCCAAACCCCTAATCATTTTAGTTGCCCTTTTCTGAACCCACCTGGGGCTCTTGTACATTTCAAAGGAGGAATGCAGAAGTGCCTATCGACTAGTCGATGAAAATTCAATTGACAACTCGACTAGTAAATTAAGCATTACTTAACATCCTTAGGGAGCACAGTACACTTTGTATTCTGTGTTGTAATTGAAATATATTTGAAAATGTAGAAAACAATCAAAATATTTAAATAAATGGTATTATATTACTGTTTAATTGCATCATTAATCAGGATGAATTTTTTTAATCACATGATTAATTGCAATTAATGTTTTTAGTCATTTGACAGCCCTAATGATTTTTTAATTTTATAAGCTTTCTGGGCTTGTTAATAAGAGAGACAAGGTATAAAAATGTTATCTTGAATCTTACGTTTGCTCAGTCAGATTTCAGAATCCTTACCTGCTAAGAGCAAATGCCTGTTTTAGAAACATTTCCTTCCCTAGGCATAGCACCTATAACAAACCAACACTGTTAGAACACAAACACGTAAGAAAAGCAACAAGAAGGTTTTCAAAGCAATCAGTTCTTAGTTTACTCATCTTGGAATGCATCTTTCTTAACAAAATTCAGTAACTTCATAATGTATCAATAAACTTCCCAACCAGTTGTTATTGGCCTAAAGCAAATCATCACTTCTAAGTACACTGCTACAATACAAAATGGGACAGAGTAACAGAAAGATAGATAACTGTAATTTCTCTTTTGTACACGTGGATTCCAACAATTTGATATTAAGGCACCCAATATTGACTAAATTCATCCCAGATATCACTCCACTAACTATGTTAAACTATATAATTTACCTTCCCATTTACTCCAGCTACACATGGTTTAATAAAGACACAATTCCACTTCTCTGCAATAATATCTAACATCCACCCAAAACACCTGTGGATTGGATAAATGGACAGTAAGATGGATAGAAAGATGGCTAGAAGGCCGGGCCCAGCGGGTAGTGATCAACGGCTCGATGTCAGGATGGTGGTCGGTTTCTAGCGGAGTGCCCCAAAGTTCGGTTCTAGGACCGGTATTGTTCAATATCTTTATTAATGACCTGGATGAGGGGATGGATTGCACCCTCAGCAAGTTTGACGATGACACTAAGCTAGGAGGAGAGGTAGATACGCTTGAGGGCAGAGACAGGGTCCAGAGTGACTTAGACAAAGTGGAGGATTGGGCCACAAGAACTCTGATGAGGTTCAACAAGGACAAGTGCAGAGTCCTGCACTTGGGATGGAAGAATCCCAAGCATTGTTACAGGCTGGGGACCAACCAGTTAAGTAGTACTGCAGAAAAGGACATGGGGGTTACAGTGGATGAGAAGCTGGATATGAGTCAACAGTGTGCCCTTGTAGCCAAGAAGGCTAATGGCATATTAGGTTGCATTAAGAGGAGCATCGCCAGCAGATCCAGAGATGTCATTATTCGGCTTTGGTGAGGCCACATCTGGAGTATTGTGTCCAGTTCTGGGCCCCCCACTACAAAAAGGATGTGGATGCATTGGAGAGGGCAACCAAAATGATTAGGGGGCTGGAGCATATGACCTACGAGGAGAGGCTGAGGGAGTTGGGTCTGTTTAGTCTGCAGAAGCGAAGAGTGAGGGGGGATTTGAAAGCAGCCTTCAACTTCCTGAAGGGAGGTTCTAAAGAGGATGGAGAGAGGCTGTTCTCAGTAGTGACGGATGGCAGAACAAGGAGCAATGGTCTCAAGTTACAGTGGGGGAGGTCTAGGTTGGATATTAGGAAAAACTATTTCACTAGGAGGGTGGTGAAGCACTGGAACGGGTTACCTAGGGAAGCAGTGGAGTCTCCATCCCTAGAGGTGTTTTAAGTCTCGGCTTGACAAAGCCTTGGCCGGGTTGATTTAGTTGGGATTGGTCCTGCCTTGGGCAGGGGGCTGGACTTGATGACCTTCTGAGGTCTCCTCCAGCTCTATGATCAGCCTCCTCAATAACTTCCCTGCCCCCCACTGCCTTCCAGGGCATCCTTCCCACAGTGCCCAGCCCCCCAATGGAACCACCTTCCCTGGCACCCCTCCCCCATGCCCAACGGCCCCCATGGAACCACCTTCCCCAGAGCCCCCTCCTGGCCCAGTCCCCCCACAGAACCACCTTCCCCGGCACCCCCCACGTGCCCAACCCCCCCAATCACCTTCCTCGGCGCCCCTTCCTCCCCCACGTGTAACAACCTCCCCCACGCCCCTCCCCCCGGGTAAATACCTTTCCCAGCGCCGAGCGCATCCTCGCCCGCCCCCCGGCCCGAACCGCACAATCCGGACGCCCGCAGGAAGCGGGGGGAGGTCAGTCAGGCAAACGGGTCCCCGCGCTCCAGAGTCCGGTGGAATGCGTAACCTCCCCCCCACTCCCAAAGCCTCACCCCTTCAGTTCCGCAGCAAATCGGTTCCCTCGCCCGCTGCCTGGGCCAGGCGGGGTTAATTCCGGATTCCCGCCCCACCCGGTGCCATTAGCCAATCAGAGCATGGCTGGCGTTCTAGGGGCGGGGCGGCCTTGCCGGGGGGAAGCACATCTCGCTCTAGAGCGGCCCTGAGGAGAGGGGGGGATTTGCATACCTCAGGGTGGGGGCGTGGCCTATTATTTCCTCTGCTCTGCGCTGGCGGGAGGGAAAGTCCGTCGCTGAAAAGAGCGATCTGGGAGGTGGGAGGGAGTTTCAGGCCCCTGCTGCCCCAGCCTTCCCGCGGGGGTAGATGCAGCAGCCACGGGGAGTGCTCCCATGCTGAGCTGCCAGGGTCCACGGGGCTGCCTAGGAGATGCACGTGTGTGGCCAAGGTTGCCCATATCCATGAATCTGTGTGTGACCCCTCCACGCCCATGTGTGTTGTGTTGGCAAGTTCTTTACATCCACCCCGGCGTGCTCAGATCCTTTTAAGGTGTTCTTAAAGATCTGCTTTGTTCCTGTATTATTGTGCTCATTAGAACTGCTGATGCAGCTCCCACAGGCCTGTATCATGATTATTTTTTTCTTTGTCTCTCCTTCCCTGGTGTTCTGCATGGCTGCGAGCAGCCAAGGAATTGCCCTGAGCTCTATCATAAAAGTGCCAAATAAGCAAGGTGAGCTGCGGAGGATAACTGGCTAAAATCATGCTTGCAAAGCACATTATCAACTGGGTTGCAATTTCAATTACAATTTTTATTTTCCTGTAGGGATGTGATAGTGTATTCGTTTAAATGATTAACTGATGACTCAATGGAGGAGAGCAGGTGTTGGCAGGGAGCCCAGCTTTTAAGCAGGTTCCATGTATCAGAGGCAGCAGCGTGGGGGGAGAGGAAAGGGTTCTATGAAGTAGGCTTAAAAACTGGCTCCCCACCAGCAATGGTGGAATTTCGGGAGAGCAGGGTGGGGCAGCAGCAGTGCATACCAGGACATAGCCTGCTTTTCAGCCTGTTCCCTGGACTATCAAGGAGTGAGGGGAAAGTACTTGGATTCCATGCATGCCTCTCACTCCTGGCTGGTGAAGAGAGGGGGCAGCAAATCATGGAATGCAAGTACTTTCCCCTCACGTCCCAGTGTGCACGGTGGCTGCCCCTGCCCTCCCTAAACTCCACCCTTGCCCGCCAGCACCGGCTCCCATAAAGCTGCCTTCCCCCAACCCCAAAAAAGTGCTTTTTAACATCCGTTTTTCCCTACAGCACTAGAGCCCTTAATACAACAGCCTTATCCTACTGCCTGGGAACTTGAACGTGTAACTGACATCTTGAATTTTGGCATTCTTCTAATAACCTGCAAGCATGACATTTTAATTCCTTTATCTGGACATGCAGAGCAATTTACATTTTGTTGCTGTTAATTGAAAGATGAAAAGGTTACAGACTAGGTGATCTAACATGGGCTTCTAACCTCAGTGATTCTATGAATAATGTGTTATATTAGTAATACATGATATAGAGGGAAATTAATATCACCCCTGCTAAGTAGCTCACATTTGGTACATACAGGCAGTCCCCGACTTATGCGGATCCGACTTATGTCGGATCCGCACTTACGAATGGGGCTTTCTCGCCCCGGAGGTCGGGGCGAGAAAGCCCCGTTCGTAAGCTGCTCCGGTGCCCCTGGTCTGCTGGAGACCGTCTCCAGCAGACCAGGGGCACCAGGCGGGTTCCCGCGCTTCTGAGGCTTTGCCAGAGCAAAGCCTCAGAGGCGCGGGGAACCGCCGCTGCTGCCGCTTCAGTCTGGGTGCCTGTGGTCTTCTGGGGACCGTCCCCAGCAGACCACAGGCACCCAGACTGAAGCGGCAGCAGCGGCGGTTCCCCGCGCCTCTGAGGCTTTGCCAGAGCAAAGCCTCAGAGGCGCGGCACCCCGCTGCCCCTGCGGCTCTGCTCCCCGTGTCCCTGGTCTGCTGGGGGGGGGGGGCGCAGCTAGTGTGCTCCCCCCCCCCCCCCCAGCAGACCAGGCTTTTGTTTTGGACTCTGGGGCAGAGCAGCTGGGGCGCTGCCGATTGGTCCTGTAGCGCCCGCTCTGGGTACTACTGGACCAACCCGGCAGCACCCCAGCTGCTCTGCCCCAGGTCCTGATTCAGCCGCTGCTGGTCAGTTTCAGCAGCGGCTGAATCAGGACGCCTGGGGCAGAGCAGATGGGGTGCTGCTGGGTTGGTCCAGTAGCACCGAGGAGCGGCGCTACTGGAGCAACCCAGCAGCATCCCCAGCTGCTCTGCCCCAGGTGTCCCCAAGTCAGCTTCTGCTGAAACTGACCAGCTCTGACTACAGGAAGCCCCAGGCAGAGTTGCTCTGCCCCGGGCTTCCTGGAATCAGCTGCTGATCAGTTTCAGCAGCAGCTGACTTGGGGACGTCTGGGGTTCTTAAGTTGATTCTGTATGTAAGTCAGAACTGGCGGTCAGTTTCAGCAGTGTCTGAATCTGGACGCCAGTTCCGACTTACATACAGATTCAACTTAAGAACAAACCTACAGTCCCTATCTTGTACGTAACCCGGGGACTGCCTGTACATAGTACAGTAGATCGGAGGAAGCAATAGACATGCTGTCAGGGCTGTTCCCCATTCTGGCACTCTGAGTGCAGAAGGTGGGAGCCAACAAAAAGCTCAAAAGAAAAAAAAAACCTGTGCCACTACAGGCACTGGCTACCAAACATTCCCCCCTCTCCCTCCCGATCACAATACAGGCAGTCCCCGAGTTACGCAGATCCGACTTATGTCGGATCCGCAGTTACGAACAGGGTTTTTTTCGCCCTGGAAGATGGGAGCGGCGGGACACCCAGATGCGCCCCGGTCCCGCCGCCCGTGTCCTCCGGGGCGAGAAAAGCTGCTCCACATCTCCCTGGTCTGCTGGGGGGGAAGCTCCCCCCCAGCTGACCAGGGAGATGGGGAGCAAAGCCTTGGAGGATGCTGGCAGCGGGACAGCTGCGGCGCGTCTGGGCTGTCCCACTGCCCGCGTGCTCCGCGGCTTTGCTCCGCGTCTCCCTGGTCTGCTGGTCTGCTGGAAACCAGCAGACCAGGGAGACGGGGAGCAAAGCCTCAGAGGACGCCAGCAGCGGGACAGCCGCGGCGCGTCTGGGCTGTCCCGCTGCCCGCGTGCTCTGCGGCTTTGCTCCCCGTCTCCCTGGTCTGCTGGTCTCCAGCAGACCAGGGAGACGGGGAGCAAAGTCATGGAGGACCTGGGCGGCGGGACCGCGGCGCGTCTCGGTCCGCCACCCGCGTCTCCCTGGTCTGCTGGGGGGGGGGAGGGGCGCAGCTAGTGCACCCCCCCCCAGCAGACCAGGCTTTTCTCTGGCCTGTGGTAGAGCAGCTGGGGCGCTGCCAGTTGGTCCCGCAGCGCCGCGCTGGGCGCTACTGGACCAACCCAGCAGCACCCCAGCTGCTCTGCCCCAGGCATCCTGATTCAGCCGCTGCTGGTCAGTTTCAGCAGCGGCTTAATCAGGATGCCTGGGGCAGAGCAGCTGAGGTGCTGCTGGGTTGGTCCAGTAGCGCCGAGGAACCGCGCTACTGGAGCAACCCAGCAGCACCCCAGCTGCTCTGCCCCAGGCGTCCCCAAGTCAGCCGCTGCTGAAACTGACCAGCGCTGCCTACAGGAAGCCCGAGGCAGAGTTGCTCTGCCCCAGGCTTCCTGGAATCAGTCGCTGATCAGTTTCAGCAGCAGCTGACTTGGGGACGCCTGGGGTTCTTAAGTTGAATCTGTATGTAAGTAGGAACTGGCATCCAGATTCAGCCTGTTGAAACTGATCAGCGGCTGATTCCAGGAAGCCCAGGCTTCCGGTAGTCAGCCGCTGGTCAGTTTCAGCAGCAGCTGAATCTGGACGCCAGTTCCAACTTAAATACAGATTCAACTTAAGAACAAACCTACAGTCCCTATCTTGTACGTAACCCGGGGACTGCCTGTACACAGATTTTGGGGAATCGCTGCCACCATCTAATGATTTTTATCCGTAAAAACAGGGGGGGACACTTGAACCCATCCCCAGAGGTACCCCAAGCTCTTTTGCCCTACAAGAGCTTGAAAAAAAGAAGAGGAAAAACATGTTGCAGTCTCTGGTAGCTGATCCCTCAGTTGGAGGCATGCAAATACACACAGACAGACCTTCCAGGACACAAGAATCAAATCATCACCTTAAAACGTGATTTTTATTATAAAACAAAAGATACAATTGATAAAGCATACTTGGTTGCTAGATGTTACAGAGCAACTAACGAAAACAAAACACAGAGAAAAGTCTCTGGGCACACTGCAAGATGTTAAATGGGGAGGAGAGGTATAGATTCACACAGAACAATTCAAACCAAACCACAAAATAATGAAAAGTACCCCGATCACAACTAGATCCAGTTTTCCTTTTACTTACTTCCAATTTTATCTTGGTTCAGTCTATTCCCATGCCCCAAATTCCTTGGAGACATGGTAATCCTGCCTGGGTTGAAATCATTCTGGGCTCGTCTACACTGGCCCCTTTTCCGGAAGGGGCATGTTAATTTCAGCTATCGTAGTAGGGAAATCCGCGGGGGATTTAAATATCCCCCGCGGCATTTAAATAAAAATGTCCGCCGCTTTTTTCCGGCTTTTAGAAAAGCCGGAAAAGAGCGTCTACACTGGCCCCGATCCTCCGGAAAAAGCGCCCTTTTCCGGAGGCTCTTATTCCTACTTCAAAGGTACTTTGAAGTAGGAATAAGAGCCTCCGGAAAAGGGCGCTTTTTCCGGAGGATCGGGGCCAGTGTAGACGCTCTTTTCCGGCTTTTCTAAAAGCCGGAAAAAAGCGGCGGACATTTTTATTTAAATGCCGCGGGGGATATTTAAATCCCCCGCGGATTTCCCTACTACGATAGCTGAAATTAACATGCCCCTTCCGGAAAAGGGGCCAGTGTAGACGTAGCCTCTGTGTCTCTCCACTCCTGGTTTTTCTCTCTCACACAAAGAAAGCAAGCAAGGAATCCATATCCAATTCAAATTTCAATACTCTATCTCAGCTGGTTCTCCCGGGCTCCTAGCCAACACATGTGCTAGCTACCTGAGTTTAACCCCTTAGTCACTGGGTACTGGTCAGCACTCCTCCTGTCCATAACAGATGCTATATCTTGATTTTAATAAAACTTTTGACACAGTGTCATATAACATTCTCAAAAGCAAACTATGGAAGTGTGGGCTAGAACAAATTATTATAAAGTGTGTGCAAGACTGGTTGAAAGATCAAACTGAAAAAAACATGGCAGTGGTTTGCTGTCAACCGGGGTGATCATAACTAATGGGGTACTGCATCCTGGCTAGGCTCTGCAGAAAAGGTTTTGGGGGTTAGAGTGGGTCATAAACTGGAAATGCGCCATCAGTGTGTATAGCTGTGAAAAAGACTGTTATGGGGTTTATCAACAGGAGTGTTGTATGTAAGACATGGGAGGTAATTATCTTGCTCTAATTGACCCTGGAGAGGCCTTATCTGGAATACAGTGTCCAGTTTTGATCACCAAACCCTAGGAAAGACATGGCTAAATTGGAGGGATTTCAGAAGATAGCAACAAAAATTATCAAAGGTTTAGAAAACCAAGTTTATGAAGAAAGCATAAATAACTGGGGACACTGTTGAGAAGAGAGGACTGATGGGGAGCTTGAAAGTTTTGAAATATGTAAAGAGTTGTTATAAAGAGGACGCTGATCGATTGTTCTCCTGTCCACTGAAAGTAGGAGCAGTAGTAACAAGCTTAATCTACAGCAAGGGAGATTTGAGTTAAATATCAGAAAAAAGTGTCTAAAGTATAAGGCCCCGCTAAGCACTGGAACAGACTTCCCAAGGAGCTTGTAGAAACCTCATCATTGGAGGTTTTTAAGAACTAGTTAGACAAACACTTAACAGGGCAGTGGCAATTTGTGGGAACATGAGGGGGGACATGATGGGGTGAGAGGGCAAGGGGCTGGCCAGCAGCCAACGGGCCAGAGAACCTGGGTGTCAGGGGGGACTAGCAGGGGAACCTGGCACCTGCAACAGGGGTCCCTTTACTCAAAGGCAGCAGCTGCAGAAGCGGAGGACCCCAGCCTCAGTTCACTCTGATCTTCTGACACAGGACCGCCCCTGCACTCACCACAATGAGGCTGAGAAAGCAGAGCGAGCTGTGTCTGCATTGCTCCACTTCCCCCAATGCTGCATACCCTCTACATTGAGGGTTAAGTTGGCATAGGTAGGCCAGTCAGGGTGTTTTCTTTATACCCTGGGTCCTGACTGATGTAGCTATGCTGGTATAACTTTACACTAAGCATAGACTATTCCTTAAATCAGGGCTACTCAACTTTGCAAGCCCCGGGGGCCACAATGATACTCACAGCACATGCCGAGGGCTGCAACTTAAGTGTGGTTGCATATACATGCAAATATAGATGCAAATAGCTTCTTTCACACTGATGGGCATGAATACAAAGATGAAGGCAAGACTACACAACACACAGGCCCCCATTTAAATCAGTTCTGCTGATATTAATAAAATGCAATATTTACCCAATTTCCACCCATAGGACAGCACTTTTAACGAGCAAGAGCAGGAGCTCACACAGCTGTGGACAAATATTTTGAGCAGCCAACATCCAGCTGCTGGTCTTAAGAACAGGTCTGCTGATCCCTAGCCTATCAGTCAGTTCCGTTTGGGCCTCGCTCTGCTCAGTATGCAAGCTAGCAGTGGGTCCCTCCCTTACTCCTGAAACTAACACCCTTCACTTATGTGATGTTTGAACCATGGTTTGTTCAATGACAGATCCATTATTTAACAAAAACCCTGAGGTTTATTGGTTGGCTGGCATCAAAGGAGCTGAACAAACTCACCCTTCTTTGTGGCTTGTCTGAAATGACTTTGGCAGCCACAGTTGTTTAGAAGAGTCACTGCAGCAAGGGGAAAATCCCAGAGTTTTGTGCTACCAAAAGCAGCGTCTCTCACACAGTGAGCTGAGCTAAAAGGCCTGCATCTGATGCTTTAGAGTATACATATTGTTATCACAAAGGGTGCGTCTAGACTGGCAAGATTTTGCCAGCTGTCTACACTGGCCGCTTGAATTTGCGCAAGAGCACTGACTTTGTAATGTACAAAATCAGTGCTTCTTGCGCAAATACTTTCACGCTCCTGCTCAGGGATAAGCCCTCTTGCGCAAGAATACTTGCGCAAGAGGGCCAGTGTAGACAGGCACCTTAATTTTTTGCGCAAGAAAGCCCGATGGCTAAAATGGCCATCAGAGCTTTCTTGCGCAAAAGCGCGTCTAGATTGGCATGGATGCTTTTGCGCAAAAGCACTTTTTGCGCAAAAGCATCCGTGCCAATCTAGACGCTCTTTTGCGGAAATACTTTTAACGGAAAAACTTTTCCGTTAAAAGTATTTCCGCAAAATCATGCCAGTCTAGATGTAGCCAAAGTGTGTGACACACCTGTTTACCTGACAGACTGGTCTGTGTGTGAGAGAGATTATAATCCCGCTCTCCAGCCTGAATGGTTAGAAAAGCTCCCTATCTGACCTAAACATCTCTAGCCACATAACTCTATCAGCGATTCAGGAGCAACACAAATAGTGTCAAGAATGAAGAAAAGGAACAAGTGACATGGACAGGTTAAGTCTACCATGACTCAGGTTTAAACAGCACAGGGCAGATGCTGCATTTTAAAGAGATATGTTATGATGGGGGGAGAGAACATAAGAACGGCCGTACTGGGTCAGACCAAAGGTCCATCTAGCCCAGTATCCTGTCTGCCAACAGTGGCCAGCGCCAGGTGCCCCAGAGTGGGTGGACCGAAGACAATGATCAAGCAATTTGTCTTGTGCCATCCATCTCCAACCTCTGACAAACAGAGGCCAGGGACACCATTTCTATCCCCGGCTAATAGCCTTTTATGGACCTAACCTCCATGAAATTATATAGCTTCTCTTTAAACTCTGTTATAGTTCTAGCCTTCACAGCCTCCTCTGGCAAGGACTTCCACAGGTTGACTACACGCTGTGTGAAGAAGAACTTTCTTTTATTAGTTTTAAACCTGCTACCCATTAATTTCATTTGGTGTCCTCTAGTTCTTCTATTATGGGAACTAATAAATAACTTTTCTTTATCGGCCCTCTCCACACACTCATGATTTTATATACCTCTATCATAACCCCCCTCAGTCTCCTCTTTTCTAAACTGAAAAGTCCCAGTCGCTTTAACCTCTCTTCATATGGGACCCGTTCCAAACCCCTAATCATATTAGTTGCCCTTTTCTGAACCCTTTCCAAGGCCAAAATATCTTTTTTGAGGTGAGGAGACCATGTCTGTACACAGTATTCAAGATGTGGGCGTACCATAGTTTTATACAGGGACAGTAAGATATTCTGTGTCTTATTTTCTATCCCTTTCTTAATAATTCCTAGCATCCTATTTGCCTTTTTGACCACCGCTACACACTGTGTGGAAGTTTTCAGAGAACTATCCACGATAACTCCAAGATCTCTTTCCTGTTTTGTCGTAGCCAAATTAGCCCCCATCATACTGTACGTATAGAGAAGGAAGACGTAAAAAGCAGCACGTGGTTGTAGAAAAATAATGCCACAGTGAGGGCTGCAATAGCTGAACAGTCCTGTATTGAGTGCACTGAAGGGAGTGAAGATCATAACTACCAGAAGTGACCAGGGAGGTATGTGTTACTGAACCTTAAGCTTCATGTTGATGGTTCAATTTCCGCCTATCTCAATGCTGGCCAAAAGTTATTGCCTGTTATTGGGGGACTGCAAAGTGACTGAGTGGCCAGAGAGCAAGTTGTCTACCAGAGAAATCCCAGACATTAATGGCTTGAGATAGCCTGCATACTGACTGCCTGGTCTGGACAAACATGGAGAATTTCAGGCAGAAGGTAAGTTTCACAAGCAGCGCTGATTGTGCCACATGACTAACAAGAAATGCTGTGATGAATCTAGGACAGGGGTGTCCAAACTTTTTTCAAAGAGGGCCAGATTTGATGAAGTGAACATGCGTGAGGGCCGACCATTTTGCCTGACATTCTTTGAACCATTAAAATTAAACGCAAATTAATTATTTTATGCAAAGTTTATTGCAAACGGCATACTTTTCATTTCGTCACATGGATGACAAATCTAAACAGGTGTTCAATCACTCTGCCTTTCATATCTGAAGGCCAGATTAAAAAAAAATCCAGGAAGCTGAAATATATGTCAGGAACATTGTAAAGTACATTACATATTATTGGTAATAAAGGTTGTCTGTCAACTTTTAAGTTAAAAAAATATGAACAGGAACATAACAGCAAGTATACATGTTGTGTCCAAATATATTTATAACTGATTTAGACCAACTGACATTAACTGAGATTTTACAATGTATTCATCTCAATACATATGGATTCGTTGAGGGCCATAAAAGATAGATATTGCCAAATTACCTGTGGGGCCGTATTAAACCGCAATTGGCCCGCAGGCCGGACTTTGGACATGCCTGATCTAGGACAAAGGGGTAAACAGTGAGGTGGCAAAATCTGCAGATGATAGTAAACTGCTCAAGGCAGTGAAGTCCAAAGCAGACTGTGACGTGCTTCAAAAGCAGAGGTGGCCTCCTGGAGAAGGGGCGAGGCCAGGACACTTCCATGCTTCCCCGCTCACAGATCCTGATTGGCCTGAGGGTGGTGGGAGTGGTGAAGTCTTTGCCCTCCCCCCCGCCCCGCCCTCTTCCAGAGAGAACCACCAGCTGTTCCAAACCCTTGGCAGCAGGAGGAGAGTCGTACGCTCCCGCTGCCCCAGGTCAATCAGAGCTTGGGGGCAGGGGGAGCATGCGAAGTCTCTCGCTCCCTGCCCTCGCCCTGCAAGGGTCATACGGCCCTTAGAGTCACCCCTAGCGATTACATGATTATTTGATAGTCCCTGGGGGCAGGGCAGCAGCCAGTGCGCTCCCAGCCCCACTCCTGGGGAACCCCTGCCACTCTGTGCTGCTGCCTATCAGAGGCAGCAATGCGGGGTGGCAGGCTGGAGCCAGTCCAACTGGCAGCAGCCCATCTGCGGGGAGCTCAGACCTCTGTCTGCAGCGAGCCCGGGCCCTGTAGGAGGCAGCAAGGTGAGGCACGTGGGACTGCAGAGTCAGCAAATGCAGAGTTGGCCAAAAGCCAGCTCCCTGCATGTATCAGCTCCTGCCTGACCCCTTACCCTCTATGCTGCTGCTTCTCTATCAGAGGCAGCAGCACGGGTATGGGGGGCAGGCAGATCCAGCTTAAAGTTGGCTCCCCACGGGCACCCATCTCCCCCTCTCCCTTGCTGCCTCTGATTCAGAGGCAAAAGGGGGGCTAATGCATGTAGTCAACAGGATTAACTGATAAACCCAGACTTATTGGTTAATCGTGTTGTAATCTACATATTGTCATCTATAGAGGACAGATTAAAAAGACTGGGATTTTTCAGTTTAGCAAAGAGGAGACTAAGGGGGGATACGACAGAGGTCTATAAAATCATGACCGGTGTGGAGAAAGTGAATAAGGAAAAGTTATTTACTTGCTCCCATAACATCAGAATTAAGGGTCACCAAATGAAATTAAAAGGTGGCAGGTTTAAAACAAACAAAAAAGTATTTCTTCACAAAGCACACAGTCAAGATGGGAAGACCAGGACGTTAACAAGGTTAAAAAAAGAATTAGATAAATTCATGGGGGATAGATCCATCTATTGCTGTTAGCTAGGATGGGTAGGAATGGTCACCCTATCCTCTGTTTGTCAGAAGCTGGGAATTGGAGGCAGAGGAGGGATCACTTGATGGTTACCTGTTCATTCCCTCTGGGGCACCTGGCATTGGCCACTGTCAGAGGACAGAATACTAGACTAGGCTTTGGTCTGAGCCAATATGGCTGTTCTTATGTTCTCCAGGGCAGTAACAGTGCTGCAGCTTGTGAATTTCTGGAACTTCACAGCAACAGCAAGACAACTCAAATCCTTGGCCTCCAGAAATACAGATGCCTACAGTGTTATCCAAAGTACGTCTAGTAGCTGCCTGCAGTATGGAGGCTATGATTAGGGTTGCCAGGTGTCCGGTTTTGAACCGGACAGTCCAGTATTTGAGCTTTCTGTCTGGGAAACAAATTCATAGAATCATAGAATCATAGGACTGGAAGGGACCTCAAGAGGTCATTGAGTCCAGCTCCCTGCCCTCAAGGCAGGACCAAGCTCCGTCTACACCATCCCTGACAGATGTCTATCTAACCTGTTCTTAAATATCTCCAGAGAGGGAGATTCCACCACCTCCCTTGGCAATTTATTCTAATATTTGACCACCCTGACAGTTAGGAATTTTTTCCTAATGTCCAATCTAAACCTCCCCTGCTGCACTTTAAGCCCATTACTCCTTGTCCTGTCCTCAGAAACCAAGAGGAACAAATTTTCTCCTTCCTCCTTGTGACACCCAAATTGAGAAAATTGAGAAAATATAAATGAGAAAATATAAATGTCCGGTATTTTCTAAATAAGATGTAATGTAGATTGTGATGTAATATAAAGTGTGTCTGGTATTTTTGTTGAAACCATCTGGCAACCCTAGCTATGATGAACAATTCTGATTCCATCCAGTGAAGGATAATGATACACACACAATTTATATCTCTGGGGGCAGGGAGACAACAATGTGTCTCTGCATAACACACATTCTGCCATGGAGACAGGCTGAACTAACAATACTTTCAAAAGTCTATTCCAGTGTTTCCCAATTTTATTTGGCCACGGATCCCTTTTCAGCTTAAAAGAATTTCAAGGAACCCCTAGGATTGCCAGGGTAAAATTTGTTAAGCAAAAAAAATAAACCCACGAGCAAAAAAAAAAAAAGCTGCAAAATAGACTCCCTCTTAAAGAGGGGGCGGGAGAGTGCCACATTCTCATGGAACCCTTACTTTCACTTCGCAGAACCCTGGGGTTCCGCGTAGCATCAACAGGGAAACACTGATCTAGTCTATATCTGCAACAGCACTAGAGACTTGATATCCCCGAGCTACTGAGCACCTACTGGCTCCCATTAAAGTCACCTTTGAGCATCAAGCCCTGAACTGATGCCATCTTTAATGGCACACAGGATTTAACCAAGAACATGGAATGGTTTTAATGATTTGCCATTAAGCAAGAGTGCTGATCTCCAGGTCTTTCTATCATCTAAACCACAATGACATTTCTCAAGCTATCTTTGTAATTGGCAGAAATCTTCTATTACGCAGGGTCCCATTTCTAGGCAGAAACATGAGCCAGTTATATTTAAGCACTTTAAAAAAAGATCCTGATTTTCATGGAGTGCTCAGAAATTATTTTGTTAGGACTTGGATGCTGTTGCTTTCCTTTTCACAGCCTGTGTTGGCAATATTCAGGCATTTGATAACTTCACATAATAATGTGGAAAGTGATGTAGCACCAGGATTAAGCTGCTGTCATGTAAAGTTACATGGACCACTTCTTCTAACCCAACGTTGGTCCAAAAATAGCCTGCAGCCTACACAACATAGACGCTGACCTTATCTTTTAGACCAGGGGCGGGGAACCTTTTTTAGATCAGGGGCTCCTGACTCTTAGAAAAATCAGTTGGGAGCCACACACAAGTGCGAAGCAAAAAAGCCAACAACCCCCAAACTCTTCACGGACACAGCCGCCAAATGACATTCTTCACATTCCCCTCACACACCAGAGACTTGGAAGGCCCAGACTAGTAGATTTTGTGTGCTTCAGCCCCACAGGAGGAAGGCAGGAGGCTGGAGTACCAGTGTGGGCTCTTCAAGGGCTGGATCCAGGCTATCTGGGGTCCTTAGGTTCCTCACTCCTGCTTTAGACAGATGCTGCCTGGGGAGATGACAAATCGCTTTATTCAAAGCTCCCTCTGGATTCCGTACTGGGACAGAGCTGGACTATGATGCAGAGAGACAACAGGTCTTTGCTGCACCACCAAGACCAAGATGAACTGTTACCATTTGCAAGGTGTTGTCGCAGGAGGCCTGCGTAGTGGCGGCGGTGGTGGGAGTGTAGTTTTTTGGGGGTGCCTGGGCTTTAGTCCCGCGGAGCCTTGGGCCGTGCTGCCAGCCCTCCCGGGGCCAGGGAGGCTTAGGTCCGGCACTGCTTGTGATCCGGAGCCAGAGAGGCTGCCCACCCTCTTTCCCCGTGCTTGTGGGGGGTGGGGAGCAGAAGGCTAGAGCTGTGCATCTCCCACAGACAACGGGCTTGGATTCCACAGGAGTCAAGGGTGGCAGGAGTGTGGCCTCAGGCGGCAGGGAGCTTGCCTCACCCAGTCCTAGCTTCACCCTCTCTATGATCAACTAAAACCCCAGGAGCTGCTTTTTCCACCATAGCTTGGATCCAGACCTGTGTGTGTGGGGGGGGCAGGCTGGTCCCTTCTGACCTGGCAGTTGAGGGATCTAGGCCAGGGTGGGGGTCTGGCCTCTCAGAGCAGAGCAGCAGGAGCTCTGGGCACACCCCTTCTTGCCGTGGCTCCCTCCCACACAGCTGGGCTCAGTGTCTGTCCGCACCCCAGTGCAACTGTCCCAGCGCCCCAGGCTCCTGCACCGCACGTCAGGGATTGTGCTGCAGGGGGGGGGCGGGGTCTGCAACCTGGAAGGGACGCGCTGCAGCCTCGCCCCGCCCCCCTAGAGTTCAGCCCCCGCGTGGTGACGGTGGCGCCGCCAGGAGCAAAGATCAAGCCGGGGCAGAACGGAACGGGTAACGTGGCAGCTACTGTGCAGCGCAACCACACGGCAGGCCGCAGAGCCACCCTAACCTGCCCGCTTCCTCTCACCCTGATTGGCCCGCGCGCCGGCCTTTGTCACTGGGCCGCTGCGGCGTCAGTCAAGCCCAGCAGGGCGGGAGGAGGCCGCCCAGCCGCTGGCTCAGTGCAGGGCAGGCTCGCCCTTGCCCGGCGGGGCGGCCATGTTGTGTGTGGCCAAAGGCCCGCGGCGGCGGGTGGGGGTGTGCGGCCCATCCCAGCCGGCTGCTGAGTCCGGGCGGGACTGAAAGGGCCCCGCTGCACTAGCAGGGCAGCTCCTGGATGCCCTAAGAGCAGAATTGGGGTCACTGCCCTGCCCGGGTTCTTTGGGGTGCTCCCAATGGGGGTCCTGAGCCTGTAGGCAAGGGACCAATGCACCCTCTTAAATTTTGTATTCGTGTGCAGAATAAATTTTGTTATGTGCACCAATGCATGTGCAGACTGTGCACCACCAGTAAGAACACATGCTGCTGGGTCTGCTGCTAATCAGCTGGGCAGCATTGGACTCTCTCTTGAGCAACAGCTTACAGGGAACACTACCAGGGACCCACACAGCTGCTCTTTCTCCTGCCTGGGACTTGTTTATTTGTATCTTCAGCATGCCAACTGGGTCTCTTCATCACAGGGGTCCCCACTAGGCTGCTAGAGCCCCAGCAGCAGTCCCATCCAGTAAGATTTTGCCAGGGTGTCTAGATGTCTCAATTTTATTGGGACAGTCCCAATATTTGAGGCTTTACCTTTGCCTGCTATCCCCCTCACTGCATCCTGATATTTCACACTTGCTATTTGGTCACCCTCTATTTTGACACCCCCGCCCTGAACATTGGAAGTGACACGTGGCACATTGTCATAGCATAGCAGGATGGGCATGTTCAAGGCGAGGTGCTTTACCTCAGCATGTTGTGTCATGCTGGGTTAAGTGATACATGAGGGATATAAACTGGCCAGGAATAATTCCAGGCTGGAAGGGAGATGAGAAGTGAGGGTCTGAGCAGTTTCCTATAGAGAAGCATTGAGGGGCAAACAACCACATTTGTTGCAAGGTGGCAATTGATAAGTTTATGAATAGATTTTATGGAGGTTTGCCGACAATAATGGGCTGGATTTGGTATCCCAAGAAAACCCTGCCAGCCCTATGATGTGCTGAGAGGCACTAACTGATGCATGCGTGTCCCAGCAGATAGTCAGACAGGTAGCAACTGTAAGAAGCTATATATTGTGATGCCAGCTGTACATTAGGACTGGTGTTGCCAGCATTTAACATAAGGCTGCACTGAATATTATGATACTGTGATTTTTGTCACTTGTTGATCATGACAGAAATCAAGGGGTTTTTTGAGTGCTCTGAAGAACCAGGTTCACAGGAGCAAATCCACCTGTGCATGGCCCCAAATTCCCAATTATTTCTTCGATACTCGGGCCTTGTCTCCATTTGAGAAATAGCTGATGAGGTTAAGCACCATTTGCTCCCCTTTGACTTATCCAAGTGAGCCCTGTGTCCCCATTCATAACTGCTCCAGCAATTGATCACTTGTGCCAAGTGATGTGAGTCTTGTCCCAAATGACAGGGTGCCCCCAAGTTTTCATGAAGTCGGGACCGTTATCTTCATCATGCCTTTTAATGACCTTTCTTAGACATTGCAAAGTTGTTGCTGTTCCCAGAGTATCCAAATCTGGGAAGCATAGGGTGCAGGAGCACCATTCCAGATTTTTTTTTGGTGAGGGAGGGAGAAAACATTAACTGTGGTTCCAGGGGCTACTTTGGCAACTGAAAACTAATATTCTTTTGCAGATAATAAATTAGAAATTATCTGACAGGAGCACTGTATCCAATTCCTATATCAATAAAGAACATTAGGTAACTATTAGTCCCACTCTGCTCTAATGTTAACCTGTTCTAACATCTTGTGGCGAGTCATTTAAGGGACACTGGTTAGGATTAAATTTGTAATGTATATTCTTTCTTGTATAAGAACATAAGAATGGCCATACTGGGTCAGATCAAAGGTCCATCCAGCCCAGTACCCTGTCTGCCAACAGTGGCCAATGCCAGGTGTCCCAGAGGGAGTGAATCGAACAGGTCTCTCAAGCGATCTGATCAAGCAATCTCTCTTCTGCCATCTATCTCCACCCTCTGACAAACAGAGGCTAGGGACACCATTCCTTACCCTTAACCTCCATGAATTTATCTAGTTCTCTTTTAAACCCTGTTATAGTCCTAGCCTTCACAACCTCCTCAGGCAAGGAGTTCCACAGATTGTCTATGTGCTGTGTGAAGAACTTCCTTTTATTTATTTTAAACCTGCTACCCATTAGTTTCATTTGGTGGCCCCTAGTTATTATGGGAACAAGTACATAACTTTTCCTTATTGACTTTCTCCACACCACTCACGATTTCTCCACACCACACCTCTATCATATCCCCCCCTTGGTCTCCTCTTTTCCAAGCTGAAACGTCCCAGTCTCTTTAATCTCTCCTCATATGGGACCCGTTCCAAACCCCTAGTCATTTTAGTTGCCCTTCTCTGAACCTTTTCTAATGCCAGTATATCTTTTTTGAGATGAGACCACATCTGTACACAGTATTCCAGATGTGGGCGTACCATGGATTTATATAAGGACAATAAGATATTCTCCATCTTATTCTCTATCCCTTTTTTAATGATTCCTAACATCCTATTTGCTTTTCTGACTGCTGCTGCACACTGCGTGGATGTCTTCAGAGAACTACCCACGATGACTCCAAGCAGGGCTGGATTAAGAGGGGGGCTAGCCAGGCAGCTGCCCGGGGTGCCAACCTATGGGGGTCACTGGATGGCATTTGTAAGGGGCCGTACGGCGCCCCTTAGAGCTGCCATCGGGCGCCGTGCACCCGATAGCAGCTCTAAGGTGCGCAGCGCTCCGTGGGGGCGGGGCCATGCATGTGCTGTGCGCCCAAGGGTGGAGCTGCGCTTGCATCGCGCGCCTGCTGCCTGGGGTGCAGGAATGGCTCAAGCTGGCCCTGACTCCAAGATCTCTTTCCTGATTAGCTGTAGCTAAATTAGCCCCCATCATATTATATGTATAGTTGGGATTATTTTTCCCAATGTGCATTACTTTACATTTATCCACATTAAATTTCATTTGCCATTTTGTTGCCCAGTCACTTAGTTTGATGAGATCTTTTTGAAGTTCGAAACAGTCTGCTTTGGTCTTAACTACCTTGAGCAGTTTAGTATCGTCTGCAAACTTTGCCACCTCACTGTTTACCCCTTTCTCCAGATCATTTATGAATATGTTGAATAGAATTGGTCCTAGGACTGACCCTTGAGGAACACCACTAGTTACCCCTCTGCATTCTGAAAACTTACCATTTATTCCTACCCTTTGTTTCCTGTCTTTTAACCAGTTCTCAGTCCATGAAAGGACCTTCCCTCTTATCCCATGACAACTTAATTTACGTAAGAGCCTTTGGTGCGGGATGTTGTCAAAGGCTTTCTGGAAATCTAAGTACACTATATCTACTGGATCCCCCTTGTCCACATGTTTGTTGACCCCTTCAAAGAACTCTAATAGATTATTAAGACATGATTTCCCTTTACAGAAACCATGTTGACTTTTGCCCAACAAATTATGTTCTTCTATGTGTCTGACAATTTTAATCTTTACTATTGTTTCAACTAATTTGCCCAGTACTGACGTTAGATTTACTGGTCTGTAATTGCTGGGATCACCTCTAGAGTCCTTTTTAAATATTGGCGTTACATTAGCTGTCTTCCAATCATTGGGTACAAAAGCTGATTTAAAGGATAGGTTACAAACCACAGTTAATAGTTCCGCAATTTCACATTTGAGTTCTTTCAGAACTCTTGGGTGAATGCCATCTGGTTCCGGTGACTTGTTACAGTTAAGTTTATCAATTAATTCCAAAACCTCCTCTAATGACACTTCAATCTGTGACAAGTCCTTAGATTTGTCACCTACAAAGGACGGGTCAGGTTTGGGAATCTCCCTAACATCCTCAGCCGTGAAGACTGAAGCAAAGAATCCATTTAGCTTATCCGCAATGACTTTATCGTCTTTAAGTGCTCCTTTTGTATCTCGATCGTCCAGGAGCCCCACTGGTTGTTTAGCAGGCTTCCTGCTTCTGATGTACTTAAAAAACATTTTATTACCTTTTGAGTTTTTGGCTAGCTGTTCTTCAAACTCCTTTTTGGCTATTCTTATTACATTTTTATACTTAATTTGGCAGTGTTTGTGCTCCTTTCTATTTTCCTCACTAGGATTTGATTTCCACTTTTTAAAAGATGTCTTTTTATCCCTCACTGCTTCTTTTACATGGTTGTTAAGCTACGGTGGCTCTTTTTTAGTTCTTCTACTATGTTTTTTAATTTGGAGTATACATTTAAGTTGGGCCTCTATTATGTTGTCTTTGAAAAGTATCCCTGCAGCTTGCAGAGACTTTACTTAAGTCACTGTACCTTTTAATTTCTGTTTAACTAACCTCCTCATTTTTGCATAGTTCCCCTTTTTGAAATTAAATGCCCCAGTGTTGGGCTGCTGAGGTGTTCTTCCCACTACGGGGCTGTGTCTACACTGGGCCGCTTTTCTGGAATAACTTGAAAGCTGTCTACAATGGCCGCTTGCTTTTCCGGAAAAGCAATGATGATCTAATGTAAAATCGTCATTGTTTTTCCGGAAAAACTATACTGCTCCTGTACGGGCAAAAGTCCTTTTCCGGAAAAACTATTCCGGAAAAGGGCCAGTGTAGACAGCCCAGTAGTCTTTTCCGCAAAAAAGCCCCGATCGCGAAAATGACGATCGGGGCTTTTTTGCGGAAAAGCATGTCTACATTGGGACGGACGCTTTTCCGGAAAAAGTGCTTTTCCGGAAAAGCATCCTGCCAATGTAGACGTACTTTTTCCGGAAATACTTATAACGGAAAACTGTTCCGTTTTAAGCATTTCTGGAAAAGGACGCCAATGTAGACACAGCCCAGGAGTATTAAATGTTATTATATTATGGTCACTATTTCCAAGCGGTCCTGTAATAGTTACCTCTTGGACCAGATCCTGTGTGCCACTCAGGACTAAATCGAGAATTGCCTCTCCCCTTGTGGGTTCCTGTACCAGCTGCTCCAAGAAGCAGACGTTTAAGGTATCAAGAAATTTTGTCTCTGCATCTCGCCTGAGGTGACATGTACCCTGTCAATATAGGGATAGTTGAAATCCCCCACTATTATTGAGTTCTTTATTTTGATAGCCTCTCTAATCCCTTAGCATTTCATAGTCACTATAACTGTCCTGGTTAGGTGGTCGATAATAGATCCCTACTGTTATATTCTTATGAGAGCAGGGAATTACTATCCATAGCAATTCTATGGACCATATTGATTCATTTAAGATTTTTACTTCATTTGATTCTAAATTTTCTTTCATATAGTGTCACCCCTCACCCGCATGACCTGGTCTGTCCTCTCAATATATTTTGTGCCCTGGAATGACTGTGTCCCATTGATTGTCCTCTCTCCACCAGGTTTCTGTGATGCCTATTATATCAGTATCCTCCATTATCACAAGGCACTCTAGTTCACCCATCTTATTTTTTAGACTTCTAGCATTTGTGTTCAAGCACTTTAAAAACTTGTCACTGTTTAGTTGTCTGCCCTTTTCTGATGTGTCAGATTCTTTTTTATGTGAATGTTTTTTGTCTGATCTGGCCCATACTTTATCCTCTTCCATCCTCTCCTCCTGACTAAAATCTAGAGAATCTCTATCAATAGACTCTCCTCTAAGAGACCTCTCTGTCTGATCCACGTGCTCTTCTGCACCAATCAGCTTTCCCCCATCTCTTAGTTTAAAAACTGCTCTGCCACCTTTTTAATGTTACGTGCCAGCAGTCTGGATCCACTATGGTTTACGTGGAGCCCATCCTTCCTGTATAGGCTCCCTGTATCCCAAAAGTTTCCCCAGTTCCTTATTAAGCTAAACCCCTCCTCCCTACACCATTGTCTCATCCACGCATTGAAACTCTGAAGCGCTGCCTGCCTACCTGGCCCTGTGCATGGAACTGGAAGCATTTCTGAGAATGCCACCATAGAGGTCCTGGATTTCAGTCTTTTTCCTAGCAGCCTAAATTTGGCCTCCAGGATGTCTTTGCTACCCTTCCCTATGTCATTGGTACCTACATGTACCACAACCTCCTCCCCAGCACTACACATAAGTCTATCTAGATGCCTCAAGAGATCGCAACCTTCACACCAGGCAGGCAAGTCACCATACGGTTCTCCCGGTCATCGCAAACCCAGCTATCTACATTTCTAATGATTGAATCTCCCATTACTAACAACTGCCTTTTCCTACTGACTGGAGTTCCCTCCCATGGAGAGGTAACCTCAGTGCAAGAGGATACTCCAACATCTGGAAGGAGAATCCCGACTATGGGAAGGTTTCCCTCTGCTCCCGTTGACTGCTCTCCTTCCTTTTGACTTTCATCAACGTCAGAAAGGACCATCATGATGATCTAGTTTGACCTCCTGCACATTGCAGGCCACAGACCCTCACCCATTCACCCATGCAATAGACTGCTCACCTTCTGGCTGAGTTACTGAAGTCCTCGAATCATAGTTTAACGCAAAGGTGAAAGCAAGCCAATGTGCCCTGCTGTGGCACATGGTGAGAGACGGGTTGACTGGGGGGAGGGGTGTTGGATGTTGCTGGCACGCTGAGCTGCATAACCAGAGTACCCATGCTCTAGCACCAATGTTTAGGTGGCAGGGCAGTGTGGTCCTGCCATCCTGGTCAGCACTGGGGATCTAGTGGTGGGGCAACACAGTGGCCATGCCTGCACTCCTAGTTCCAAGCCCTCCCACCCCTGAAATTCCCCTGCCCCGATTCCTGCTTCCCACACTCTCCACACCCCTGTCCTCAGCCACCTACCCCTGTCTTCACTTCTACACCTTCTACCCTAAGCCCTCATATATCCCAACCTCTTGCTCTCACTCCTACACCCTTGCTATCTCCAACCCTTACGCTGAACCCTCATATCCTCCAATCCTCTGCCTTGAGCTCCCCCCCACACACCCATGCCCTGAGTCCCCCACGCTCCATCCCACACTTAACATTTACAGATACTGTCCTTTTGCAATCCCCACCTCCTGTCCTGGGCTCCCCAAGGGGGGACGGGAGAATTGTGATACCACAGTATATGTAAGAAATTTAAGTTACTTTCACCCCTGTTTTAAATACTGCAAGTTACAGAGAATCCACCATTTATATGAGTTTAAACATGCAAGTGACCCATTCCCCATGCTGCAGAAGAAGCAAAGTCACCAGGGTCTCTGCCAATCTGACCTGGGGGAAATTTCTGCCCAATCCCAAATATGGTGATCAGTTAGATCCTGAGCATGTGAGCAAAATTCATCAGGCAGACCCCTGGGAAAAAATTCTCTGTAGTAACTGAGAGCACTCCTCATCTAGTGTCCACTGAGAATTTTTGCTACAGCCAATCACCGATGAGCATCACACCATTGTAGGCTGTCCCATTGTACAATCCCTTCCATAAACTTATCAAGCTCAGTCTGGAAGCCAGTAGTGTTTTTGACACTCCCCCACCCCCACACTGCTCCCTAAGGAGACTGTTTCAGAACTTCACTCCTATGACGATGATTAGACACCATCACCTAACTTCAAGCCTAAATTTGTTGATGGCCAGTTTACAGCCATTTGTTCTAGTGTCCATATTGGTGCTTAACTTAAGAAGCTCCTCCCCCTCTAGGATATTTATCCCTCTGACGTATTTCTAGAACATAACCCTGTCTCTCCTCAGCCTTCTATTGGTTAGGTTAAACAAGCCAAGCTCATCAAGTCCCTCCTCTCATAAGATAGGTTTTCCATTCCTCAGATCATCTTAGTAGCCCTTCTCTGCACCTGTTTCAGCGAGGCCTCACAAATGCCTTGCATAATGGTACTAACACTTCCTTGTCTCTATTGGAAATACCTCACCTAATGCACCCCAGGACATGCTAGCCTTTTTCACAGTCACTTCACATTGATGGCTCGTTGTTCTCCTGTGCTCAACAACTACCCCTAAGTCCTTCTCCTCCTCATCACTTCCAGCTGATACATCCCCAGCTAACAGCAAAAATTCTTGTTGTTAGCCCCTAATTCTTGACTTTGCACTATTAAATATTATCCCATTTCTACTACTTCATTTGACAAGGTCATCCATTACTTCTTGCATGATATTCTGGTCCTTCTCCATATTGGCAATACCTTCCAACTTCAGGTTATTAGCACATTCCTAGGGGCCAGTCTTGGAACCAGAAAACTCTAGTAGTAACCTTCTTCTAGAGACTGATAGTTTATCTTTCAGTATGACTCATTGTAGCCTTCCCTTCAACCAGTTCCTTATCTACCTTTCAGTTCTCATATTAATCTCCTTCTTCTCCAACTGAATTAACAATTTCTCCTGCGGAACTGTAGCAAATGTCTTTCTGATATCCAGGTAGATTCAGTCTACAGGTTGAACCTCTCTAGTCCAGCAACCTCTGTGGTTCAGCATGATTTTAGTTTCCACTTATCATGGATGTGGCCAAGTTTCCTGCAGTCCCATAAAGTTTGTTTACAGCCACCAGTTCTGGCTCTCAGTGTTCTGTGCTATTATTTGGCTCTAATTAACCCCTAGATGTCTTCTAAGATCTCAGTAAACAGTGGAAGTGTTGGTATTGGAACTAGACAATATTGACCTCTTGTGGTTCAGCAAATTCTCGGTAAGGTCCTGAGCGTGCTGGATTGGAGAGGTTCAACCTATACTTGATTTGCTTTTTTCCCAAAGGAAGTAGGCCAGATTTATATTTATCTTATCACCCTGGCTCCTTGTCCTTGGGTTTCCCAGTTGCTTTGTGTGTTAAGCTCACATGTGTAGTACAAAGTACACATCAGTAATTGAGGATTTCACTTGATTGGATGGCAGTGTGATCCTTCAACTGGATCCTGTGGTTTGGGAAATTCTCTCACATTACTCCTTGGAGGAATCTTTGTCTCTCTCTTGTGGATGGACTATGTAAGTCAAGGTTGCAGCTGATTGGAGCACAGGACAAAACATGTAAGAGCGGCCATTCATTATTGAATTCTTGCATCTTTGAATGCCCAACTTAAAACACTCTAGACGTGATTTTCAAAGGCACTGCGCACCTTCAGCTCCCATTGTCTTCAGCTGGAGAGGTGGGTGCTCAGCACCTCTGAAAAATCAGCCCCAGATTGTCTTGTGTCCTGCTATTAGCCAGGATGGGTAGGAATAGTGTCCCTAGCCTGTTTCTCTGGAGGTGGGTGACAGGGGAGGGGTCATATGAGGATTACCTATTGCTATCCCTCCCTCTGGGGCATCTGGTATTGGCCACTGTTGGCAGACTAAGCTAGATGGACCTTTGGTCTGACCCAGCATGGAAGTTCTTATGCTATTTTCAGTGGCCCCTTTTGAAATTATTGACCTGAATAATGCACAGGAAGGGCTATAGTCAGGCTCCCTTTCTCTTAGCATTGGTCCTGCCATGTTGACCTGAGGGGGAAGCCATAACACAGAGCAGCCAGGAACTGCTCTACTTTACACCAAAAGGACCCATAGCCTCCCATTACAACCCCTAAGATGAAGAGTGCAAAAAGTAGCTTTAAACCACCTCCTCCTGGCCTGCATTTGCTGTGCTAGACCCCCTGGAGGTGCAACACTGAAACTCACCCCAGACCTACTCTTATGTGCATTTATCGTGTCACTCCCTAACTAAGAGATGCTGACATTAATCTGACATTGCACTGTACTTTGATTTAGCCACAGGGAGCACAAGCAGAGCCCCGCAGACAAATGACAGCCTGTCTGAGCTCTCTAAAGCAGTTCAAGCAATGAATATTGTTCATTCAAGGAATGTCTGAGCCACCACTCGCATTCCCAGACAGGAGGGCTAAAAAACTTTGAAGTGCAGCTATAAAAGTCATGCTTGAGAACTGATTGCTGTAATTGATGGGAATTTATATATCATGCTATTGTCAGATAAGGCAGTGACTGGCAGTCTAGCTGACTCTGACATCCTGACTGTAAGAAGTAGAAATGTGCAAATTCCCTACCAAATTCACATCTGTGAAAAAATGTGCCATGGACCGTAAAATATGATCTCCTCTGTGAAATCTGGTGTTTTGTGTACTTTTACCCTATACTGTACAGATTTCACTGGGGAGACCAATGTTTTTCAACTTGGGGGTCCCAACCCAAAATGGGGTGATGGGTCACAAGGCTATTGTAGGGGATCATGATATTGCCACCTATACTTCAGCGCTGCCTTCAGAGTTGGGTGGGTAGAGAGCAGCAGGTACTGGCTGGCTGCCCAGCTCTGAAAATCATGCCACAGCCAGCAGCAGCACAGAAGTAAAGTGGCAATACCATGACACCTTTATTTCTGCACTGCTGCTGGCAATAGTGCTGCCTTCAGAGCCGGGCACCTAGCCCACAGCTGCAGAGTTTCTTTCAGCCATGGGAAGTTCCTGGAGGTGGATCTGATCCTGCATCTGGGGTGGCTTCTGCAGTGGAAGAAGCAATCCCATCCCTCACCAGCTCCACTAGGACCACTAGCTGGAGCCCAGCATATGATAGGAGCCTTTGTCTAGAGTGCCCCCTGGACCTGCTCCATCCTAGTGCTTTGGTGTTAAAGGGATCCTGGGCTGGCTGTGTGTGTGGGGAGGGGGGGAGAGGGAGAGGTTTTGTGACTTCTTGGTACAAGTGCTGAAGGAACGGACCAGGGGCTATGTGCAGCTTGACCTGCTGCTTACAAACAGGGAAGAATTAGTAGGGGAAGTAGAGGCGGGTGACAACCTGGGAAGCAGTGATCATGAGATGGTAGATTTCAGGATCCTGGCAAAAGGAAGAAAAGAGAGTAGCAAAATACATACCCTGGACTTCAGAAAAGCAGACTTTGACTCCCTTAGGGTGTGTCTAGACTACATGCCTCCTTCGACGGAGGCATGCAGATTAGCCAGATCGGCAGAGGGAAATGAAGCCGCGATTAAAATAATCGCGGCTTCATTTAAATTTAAATGGCTGCCCCGCTCTGCCGATCAGCTGTTTGTCGGCAGATCGGGGCAGTCTGGACGCGACGCACCGACAAAGAAGCCTTTCTTCATCGGCACAGGTAAGCCTCGTGAAACCAGGTTTACCTGTGCCGATGAAGAAAGGCTTCTTTGTCGGCGTGTCGCGTCCAGACTGCCCCAATCTGCCGACAAACAGCTGATCGGCAGAGCGGGGCAGCCATTTAAATTTAAATGAAGCCGCGATTATTTTAATCGCGGCTTCATTTCCCTCTGCCGATCTGGCTAATCTACATGCCTCCGTCGAAGGAGGCATGTAGTCTAGACACACCCTTAGAGGACTGATGGGCAGGATTCCCTGGGATGCTTACATGAAGGGGAAAGGAGTCCAGGAGAGCTGGCAGTATTTTACAGAAGCTTTATTGAAGGCACAGGAAGAAACCATCCTGATGCGCAGCAAGAGAAGCAGATATGGTAAGAGACCAGATTGGCTTACCGGGGAAATCCTTGGTGATCTTAAACACAAAAAAGAAGCCTACAAGAAGTGGAAGCTTGGACAGATCACTAGGGAGGGGTATAAATGTATTGCTTGAGAATGCAGAGGAGTTATCAGGAAAGCAAAAGCGCAACTGGAATTGTGGCTAGCAAAGGATGTGAAGGGTAACAAGAAAGGTTTCTACAGGCATGTTAGCAAGAACAGGGTGATCAGAGAGAGCGTGGGGCCCTTACTGGATGAGAGAGGTAACTGAAGTACTCAAGGCTTTCTTTGCCTCTGTTTTCATGGACACAGTCAGCTCCAAATGCACTAGGTGACACAGAATGGGAAGGAGGTGCACAGCCCTTGGTGGGGAAAGAACAGATTAGGAACTATTTAGAAAAGCTAAACATACACAAATCCATGGGTCCGGATTTACTGCATCCAAGAGTACTGAGGGAGTTGGCAAATGTCATTGCGGAGCCTTTGGCCATTATCTTTGAAATCTCATGGAGATCAGGAGAGATCCTGGATGATTGGAAAAAGGAAAATGTAGTGCCCATCTTTAAAAAAGGGAAGAAGAACGATCCAGGAAACTACAGACCAGTCAGCCTTACCTCAGTCCCTGGAAAAATCACAGCGGGGATCTGCAAGGAATCCATTTTGAAACACTTGGAAGAGGGGAAAGTGATCAGGAATAGTCAGCATGGATTCATGAAGGGCAAGTCATACCTGACCAATCTGATTAGCTTCTATGATGAGGTAACCAGTTCTGTGGATATGGGAAAGTCAGTGGATGTGATATACCTTGACTTGAGCAAGGCTTTTGATACAGTCTCCCACAATATTCTTGCCAGCAAGTTAAGGGAATATGGATTGGATAAATGGACTGTAAGATGAATAGAAAGCTGGCTAGAAGGGTGGGCCCAGTGGGTAGTGATCAACAGCTTGACATCAAGTTGGCGGTCAGTTTCTAGTGGAGTGCCCCGAGGATCGGTTCTAGGACCGGTTTTGTTCAACATCTTTATTAATGACCTGGATGAGGGGATGGATTGCACCCTCAGCAAATTTGTGGATGACACGAAGCTAGGGGGAGAGGTAGATATGCTGGAGGGCAGGGATACGGTCCAGAATGACCTAGACAAATTGTATGATTGGGCCACAAGAAATTTGATGAGGTTCAACAAGGACAAGTTAGAGTCCTGCACTTGGGACGGAAGAATCCCAAGCATTGTTACAGGATGGGGACCAACTGGCTAAGTAGCAGTTCTGCAGAAAAGGACCTGGGGATTACAGTGGATGAGAAGCTGGATATGAGTCAACAGGGTGTCCTTGTAGCACAAGAAGGCAAATGGAATATTAGGTTGCATTAGGAGGAGCATTGCCAGCAGATCTAGAGAAGTGATTATTCCCCTTTATTTGGCTCTGGTGAAGCCACATCTGGAGTATTGTGTCCATTTCTGGGTCCCCCACTATAGAAAGGATGTGGATGCATTGGAGAGGGTCCAGCGGAGGGCGACCAAAATGATTAGGGGACTGGAACACATGACCTATGAGGAGTGACTGAGGGATTTAGCTTTGTTTAGTCTGCAGAAGAGAAGAGTGAGGGGGGATTTGATAGCAGCCTTCAGCTTCTTGAAGGGAGGTTCCAAAGAGGATGGAGAGAGGCTGTTCTCAGTAGTGACAGATGGCAGAACAAGGAGCAATGGTCTCAAGTTACAGTGGGAGAGGTCTAGGTCGGATATTAGAAAAAAACTATTTCACTAGGAGGGTGGTGAAGCACTGGAATGGGTTACTTAGGGAGGTGGTGGAATCTCCATCTCTAGAGGTTTTTAAGTCCTGGCTTGACAAAGCCCTGGCTGGGATGATTTAGTTGGGGTTGGTCCTGCCTTGAGCAGGGGGCTGGACTTGATGGCCTCCTGAGGTCTCTTCCAGCTCTATGATTCTAGAACCCCTCCCCCAACCACAACACTCTGGGCAATCACCCATGCTGCCCACCTAAAAAGCCAGTCCTGCCCCCTCCCCAAAAATGAGGACCCTCCCCATAGCATGTCATCCTCCCTTCTGTGCTGCCACTGATGACAATGCTGATGGCAAAGTAAAATGGCAACACCAAGATACCCTTATTTCTGCATTGCTGCTGACAGTGGTGCTGCCTTCAGAGCTGGGCACCTGGTCAGCAGCCGCTGCTTCCCAGCTACTCAGCTCTGAAGGCAGTGCCACCCCCGACAAGAGTGCAGAAGTAACGGGTGATAGTGCCACCACAACCCCACAACACTCTTTTGGGTAGGAACCCCCAAGATTACAACAATGTGAAATGTTAGATTTAAGTACCTGAAAGCGTGACATTTACTACATTTAAAATCTTATGGCCATGAAATTGACCAAAATTGACTGAAATTTGGTAGAGCACTAGAAATGAGAGATCAAAAAAAAAATCAATGCAGATTTGGACAGTGTTAGCTCAATTACTGCCCAGTGCCCTTCCCCCATCTTAATGACTTTCTGTCTCATAATGTCTCTGTTAAAGTATCTACAGATCTTAGCTTCTTTTATGGCCTATATTAAGGCCAGAAGGGGCCATTAGATCATCTAGTCTGAAACTCTATGGCTTGTGAGAGAGAGGAAGCTGTACAGTTATTCTTCTGCTGAGACCAATAACTTGCAGCTAAAGCGTATCTTCCAGAAAGACATCCTGTCTTGATTTGGGACTTCACCAAATCCACCACTTCTTTTGGCAGTTTGCTCCAGCAGTTCATCATCGGCAGTAAGCCAGCCTTAAGGAAAATGGCTCCCTGGGCAAATGTGTATCTTGGCAACCCTGTGCCCTTCTTATTCCCTGAGTTCTCCCCACCATCGCCCCAACCCTTGCTGTCTCCCATGGACTCCAACCCAGCTCCCCAGCCCCCCACTGCCTCTATCAACCTCCCTGTGTCCCCTCTCAGCTTCCCTATCCATCCCCCCATTACTCATGAGCCCTGTTGCCTTCCTTCCCATCTCCCCCACTGCATGACTTTGCACCCCAAGCTTACCCCGCTCCTTACCTCTTGATCACAGTGCCCCCAAATCACAGCACCCTAACAGTCACTCATAGAATCTGTCCATAAAGGGTGGGCGTCCTTGGACTGATACATAAATTCTGCCAAGATGCCATAAACAGCTAGCCATCATATGGTGGCTGGGCTGAGAATGCAGTTGGGGAAATCTATTATTTCCTTATTGGTGTGTCTTGTTACAAGCCAACATAAAGCCCATGAATACAAAAAATGAATGTGCATAAATAAAGCACAGCTTTGCTGGTATTGTTCTCTCCTGACTTTCAAATGTCATTCGATTAGGTCCTAAGAAGACAAAAGTCTTCCATTGACTTCAAGGGGGTCTGGGTCAGGCCCATATATGTCGAAAGCTCTTTGAGGCAGGCAGTGTATCTGCCTATTTATTTGTACAGCTCCCAGCATAATAGAAGGCTGATCTTCATCAAGTGCCTTGAGCACAACAGCAATCAAAATTAACAATAAAACTCTCTCCAACTTGACTTGGCTGAAGCTCAGTTGTCTGGTTCCAGCTGCCAGGCCCAAAGTTTTTTCTCAGTCAGGATCTCTAACAGGAGCTCTTCCTCCCCCCCCCCCCCCCCCTCACTGCAACTCCTCTCTGTCACCACCCTTGTTGGCTCAGGGCTTCCCAGTAGCGATCTTCTCTGCTCTCCACAACCATTTCCTGAGCTTCTTTACAGGTCCTGTCCTGCTGTGTTTTTTAGGGCACTCCTCCTGTTGGCGTGTCTCATTCAGAGCAGCTCGCACTAATGTTAATTAATGGAAATTGCATTTGCTTAAGCCAGGCCTCTGTGTGCTGCCTGAGGTTTTGGAGGTGGAGTAGCAGTAAGTTAAAATAAGAGGGAGTGTGCTATATTACTCATGCCTACATAGGCGACCGGTGCCTGTGGGGGTAGGGCGTGTAGGGAAGGCTACCCAGAGAAACAAGGAGGGGGCACGAGGGGGCACTCCACTTTGAAATTGAAATTTCAGCAGAGACACAGTGCACCTGCCGAGTGCTACTGTAATACTGACCGGTGGACCCAAACCTGGGATCTCTGGAGCTTAGTGCATGAGCCTCTAAACCTTGAGCTAGAAGCCCATTGGTTCTCAGTTAAGACTGTAGAGCAAACTCATTCTTTCTCTCGGTAAAAGTGGTCTAAGTGTCACTACATGGGACAATGAATCACACCCAGTAGAAATGTGGGTTACATTACTATGAGTCACCTATCCACGCCTGCCAATTGTTTCTTGCCAGCATCCCATCTTCCTCCCTCTCAGCATGTAAATCACACTCATAAGAACATAAGAACTCATTTTGCACACTCACTGAATTCCCAGGAAGTCACATTCTTTAGCCTCTTATGCCCACCTACACCTGTTGGCTGATTAATTTACTCCTGATGTGTAACTTACATCAATTGACATCACTGCTCAATTTCTCTAGGAGATTTGTGAGGGATTTGTACATACTGACTGCAGGCTGAGTATGACTAAATTTGTTCCTATCTATATCTGATCTAAATAGCAAGGGCCAATATCTGCACTAAGAGGTGTGGATGTAATTATAATAATAAAAATAATTAATAAATAACAGTAATATCTAGGTTTTATTGAATGTTTTTCATCAGCAGTGCTCATTATTCCATTTTACAGATGGGGAAACCAAGGCATAGAGCAGGTCAGTGGTTTGCCCAAGGTCACCCAGCAAATCAGTGACAGAGCCAGGAATAGAACAGAAGTATCTTGACTCCCAAGCTACCATTCTGGCCACAAAGCCATACTCAGATTGCTTTTGATTTTGCTGGGACTTCTGCCTGTGTTTCTGAGGGTGGATTAGTTATTTCCGGCCTCCATCCACCATTTTCAGCCAGATGTGTGCCTAGTATATAAAATATAGTAATGAAAGTAGTACATTTTCTCAGGCTAAATAAATCCACCATGGTAGATCACAGCTTCAAAGAAAACCACTTGACTGACCAAGTGTTGCAAGCATTAATGAATAAGAAAGATATAAATCTTTGCAGGGGGTGCAAAAAATAGATTCTAATTTTTGGCCCTGCTTTGCATCATTCCCCCAGCATGAAACAGCCATAGAGCTGCTTTACATGCTCCCTGGAGAATTCACCATGCATAGGGACAGCCTTGGATGGCTTGGTGACCTACCCAGCCTGTAGCAGAGGCTACGTCTAGACTGCAGACTTCTTTCGGAAGAAGACTCTTTCGGAAGAGATCTTCTGAAAAATCTTCTGAAGGAGTGTGTCCACACACAAAAGCGCATCAAAAAAGTGATGCGCTTTTTCGAAAAAGAGCATCCAAACTGATTGGATGCTCTCTTGCATTAAAGGCCACCCGGACCCACTTCAGGCAGGGCTTTTGGTCACCAATTGCTTCTGAGTGCTGGTGCTGGAGCCTTGCAGAGACACGCACTTAAAGGGACTCCCCTGGACAGCCGTTTCTCTGCTTCTGCTGCGTGCTTGCTACCTCTTTGAGGGACAGCAAAGCTCTCGCAGTGCCTGCTTTTTGAAATGCCACAGCTTTTCTCTTGGTGCCATGGAGCTGGAGCTGCCCCTGGGCATGAGATGGCCCCACACGGCCATGCTGCAGTTTTTGCAGCACTTTGTGCCAGCTGCTTTCCTGGTCCTGACTGAACTTGACCCCAGCTCATTATGGGGACATTCTCCCTGGGTGCGGGAGCTACACTCTAACAACCACAACCGACAGTGGAGAGGTGTTTCTGGAGGCTCGACATTAGTTCAGACTGATGGGACTGGCTGGTCCTGGAGCGGTGCAACGACCAGCAGTGGCTCCAAAACTTCCACATGTAGAAGGCCACTTTTTTGGAGTTATGTGTCTGGCTCGCCCCTGCCGTCTGGAGATGCAACACCCACCTGCGGCCTGCTATCCCCCTGGAGAAGCGGATCACAATTGCCATCTGGAAGCTCACCACCCCCGACAGCTACTGGTCGGTGGGCAACCAGTTTGGCTTGGGGAAGCCCACCGTCAGGGCCCTCCTCATGGAGGCAAGGCATTCTTGGGCTGCAGTCCGTGCATGCAGGGGTGGGGGGAGTCCTGAAAATGGGGACCCTAGGGAATGGGGGTTTGGAGTTGTAGGGGGGGTAGAATGGGGATGGGGGGAAGTCCTGTCTCCGGAGGGTTGTGCCTTCCCGCCCTCACACAGCCCTACTGCTGGGGTGGCGTCCTAATAGGGGGTAGCTACGGGGGTGTTTGATGGAGGGGAGGTGGAGAGAAGGGGGCGGGCACCTCCCAAGGGCTCAGGCACTCCCTCTCTCATTCTGTTTTGTGTGTTTGTTTGTTTCCTTCTATAGGTGGTGAGGACTATCAACTCCATCCTGCTGTGGAGGGTCATCTACCTGGGAGACCTGGACCCAATCGTGGCCGGCTTTGTCGCCCTGGGGTTCCTGAACTGTGCTGGAGCCATAGATGGGACCCACATCCCAATCTGAGCACCAGAACATTGAGCGGCCTAGTATATTAATAGGAAGGGCTACTTTTCTGTGGTGCTGCAGGACATGGTCGACCACAGTGGACAGTTCACGGACATTTTTGTCAGGTGGGTGGGTAGGGCACATGATGCCCGGGTGTTTCAGAACTCTATCCTGTACAGAAAGCTGGAGACGGGCACATTCTTCCACCGCCATGACTCTGGGGTTGGGGACGTGCAGGTGCCATTGTGCATCATGGAGGACACAGCCTATCCCCTGATGCCATGGCTAATGAAGCCATATACCGGACACCTGGACCCCAGCAGGGACCAATTTAATGCCCGCCTGAACCAGGCCCGGATCTAAGTGGAGTGCGCTTTTGGCCGCCTCAAGGCGCAGTTCAGGTGTCTGCTGATCCGCCTCGACATGGGGGAGCACAACATCCCCGAGGTGGTCATGACATGTTGTTTCCTCCACAACATTGTGGAGAGGAAGGGGGAAGCCTTCCTCTTGGGGTGGAGGGCAGATGCCATCCATGAGGGGTGAGCCTTCTAGCAGCTGAGGACAGCTGCCATCTGACAGGTCCATCAGGCCGGGGTGTACATCTGGGAGACCCTGAGGGAGAGGTTCTCTCAAGCATCCCAGTAACTCTCCGCAGGGCCTCCCCACTAGGGGCCTCTGCCTTGCAGCCCTATCCCTCCTCCCCCCCGCCCCCACAACCCTTCCCTTCACCCCTTCCCTGACCTCAGAATAAAGACACCCGTTTGGTTGTAAACAAAATGAAGTCTGTATTTATCTTACAATAAAAAAAGTGGGCAGGGGGAGGGGGTTCAGATCCTGGAAGGGGTGTGGGACAGCTAGATGTGCCACCTCGGGTCCGGGGACCTCGTCGGAGTTGGGGTCAGGTGGGTCCAGGGACCACAGGGGAGTGGGTAGGAGGGGGGGCTGAAGCAGAGTCAGAGATGGCAGGAGGTGAAGGGGGAGGGGGCATGAGACATCACCTGGTGGGTGCCCACCTCTTGGTCCCCCTGAGTGGGTCCTGGGACCCCTGGGGCTGCTCCCTGCGAGGGCCAGGAGGGTCGTGGGCGGCTTGAGGCTGGGCCATGAGTGGTAAGACCTGTGGCAGGAAGGGCTGCGTGGTAAGGTGCTGATCCCAGGCTGACTTCCTACCACAAGGCTTGTCCAGGGTTCCTGCAGCTTTAAGAGGGGCCAGGAGACAGAAATAGGGTTGCCAGGTGTCCGGTAGTGTACCAGACAGTCCGATATTTGCACTCTCTGTCCAGTAAAAAAAATCAGAAAATACCGGACATTGCACATGTCCGGTATTTTCTGATTTTTTCAGCTGTGCGCCAGATGGAAGCCTGGCGTTGGCGGGGGAGTGGCTGGGAGTCCCAGCTCAGAGGCGGGGCTGCGATTGCTGCCGGGAGCCCTCAATTGGTTGAGTGTGAGGAGGAGGGGAAGCCTCCTCCGTGCGTCGCCGGGAGCCTGCGCGGGACAGGCAGCAAGTGCCCAGGTCAGTCCCGCTCCCTGCCAGCCAATTTGCTCACTTTCCCCCTTCCTGGCCAGCTGGTTCTCCCTCACTTCCCCTCCTGATCTTCCCCAGCCAGCCCCCCTGTACCCCCCCAGTTCTGTTTCCCGCCAGCCCGTTCCTCTTCCTGATCTCCCCCGGCCAGCGCCGCTGCACCTCTCCCCGCCCCCGCCAGCTCTGCTTCGCGCTCCCCCTTCCTCCCGCCCCCCCCCCGCTGCACCCCCCACCAGCTGTGTTTCCCGCTCCCCCTTCCTCCCGGCTCCCCCTTCCTCCCGGCCAGTGCCGCTGCACTTCCCCCACCCCCCCATCAGCTGTGCTTCCCGCTCCCCCTTCCTCCCGGCTCCCCCTTCCTCCCGGCCAGTGCCGCTGCACTTCCCCCACCCCCCATCAGCTGTGCTTCCCGCTCCCCCTTCCTCCCGGCTCCCCCTTCCTCCCGGCCAGTGCCGCTGCACTTCCCCCCCCCCCCAGCCCCACGCCAGCTGTGCTTCCCGCTCCCCCTTCCTCCTGGCCACCCTCGTGGCCCCCGATCCTCCTCAGCTGTGCTTCCCGCCGCCCCCTTACTCCCAGCCAGCCCCTCCAGCCCCGATATCCCGGGGCCAGCTCCATTCCACCTGACACCCCCCTCCCGACCAGCCCTGCTTCCTGTTGTCCTCCCCCCCCCAATGAAGCATGGTTTTTTTTTTTTTTTTTTTTTTTAAATGATTACCTGGTAACAGCTAGCCAGGTTCTCGGAGGTTTTTTGTTTTGGTTTGGTTTGCTCAACAACTTTGGTCCCCCTCCCCCTGTTTTTTTTCCTTCATCAACATTTTTTCGTTTTTTTTTTTTGTTGTGGGGGGGGGGGGGGAGTTGTTCGATATTTTTCTTTCAGCCATCTGGCAACCTTAGACAGGAATTATAGAGTCCAGATTAATTTGGATGAAGTGTCCACCAGGGCACCTGTGTTATTTCCTGGAGTCCTCTTCTTTCAGAAAAAAAACCCCTCTTCCCCGTCCACACACACCTTTTTCTGAAAAAGCTCTTTCGGAAAAAGGCTTCTTCCTCATAGAAAGAGGATTACCAAAACCAGAAAAATAAAACCCTGTTCTTTCGATTTACTTTTGGAAGAATGTGATTGCAGTGTGGACATAATGCAGGCTTTGTTGGAAAAATGTCTGTTTTTCCAACAAAACTCTGTAGTGTAGACATATCCATAGGGATGTAGCCAGGGAAAAGAGAGCATGGCCCAGTGGTCTGTATACCCTAGTAATCCCTGGCTGCTGGAATGGCCCCTGCTTTGCTCTAATTTAGGCATGGATTAACTCTGTGGTTGGGTTTCCCTCTTGATCAAGCAACCACAAAGGTAATTGGAAACCACATTTGTGCATATCCTTGCTGCTCTGCACCAAGCACAGCCTGTCTCTAGCTCAGGAGCAGAACTATACACCATGCATCCTCCAAAGGATTGGTTTGGCTGGCAAGCTACAAAAATCTAATTCCCTCCAGAGTTAAAATAAAGACGGGATGGACAAGACTTTAAATGTCTTGTTAAAACCCATTGCACTGAAGCCAAAATGGGTGAGATTTTGCATGTCTGGAGCTGGAGCTTGGGGAGAGGAGGATGGCAGAGGAAAAAGCTGTATGAGAAGACAGTGCTGCAAATGCCTTATCTTCATAGGAGCAGCAGCAGCTGTCTAAAAGCCTGTAGAAGCCAAAGCAGCAGTGACAGATTGTTTTATAAGATTCTGGAGCTAGTCCAAAATAATTATAGTTCCTAAATCCAGATCCACCTCGATGGCTATTTCTAAGAACACAATACAAATGAACACCTTTCAGGAGAAAAAAAGTATACCCACTGTGTGGCTTGGATGCCATTGGGAATTCTATTTAGCAGCAGGAGTTTTGATAGGCTGTACCTTTTTCTTTAGGTTTGCTGTATGGAGAGGCTGGGATGGGGGCAAGCTGAGACAGTGAGAGAGATTGAAATAATTTATGACTCAGTTTGTTAAATGGCTCATTGAGACCTGTTGCCAGTGCTTTCCTCAGCAGCAGTGGAATGAGAAGAAATGAAGCCTCTAATATGCAGGTAGGAATGTGAAATTGCTGCTACAGTTTTTTGGGTGCAAGAGAAGGCTTGAAGAGCTGGGATTCTGTTTAATCTAAATGGGGAGAGGGACCATTTGGCACAGGCTTACCAACAGGCTAGGTAAGGTATGGGGTGGGGGCAACTCTGAGGCTATGTCTAGACTCCAAGCCTCTTTCGAAAGAGAGAGTCTAGACTACAAGCAGACTTTTCGAAAAAGTGAGCCACTTTTTCAAAAGAGAGTCTAGACGCTCTCTTTCAAAAAAGCAGTTTGCATTCAATAGCGCCTTTTTTCGAAAGAGTACTTTCAAAAAAAGGTGTTATTCCTCTTAAAATGAGGTTTACTGCGATCGAAAAAACTGCCGCATTCTTTCGATTTACTGCAGCCTAGACGCAGGTGAAGTTTTTTTGAAAAAAGGCCACTATTTTAAAAAAAAACCTGTAGTCTAGACACACCCTGAGCTCTCAGAAGGGGTGGGGCCTCAGGTAGAAGGGGTGAGGGTAGGACAGCCAGCTGTCAGAGCCACCAGGCTCTCACACTGACTCACTGAAGTCATGATCTTACTACAGACTTTGGTTAATTCAGGTTACATGGCCATACACTTGACAACAGTAACACGTGACACTCTAAGTCTCCTGTGTGCTGTAATCCTTTGGTTTCATTTTGGGTTTAGTGTGCAGGTGCTGGCTGGTGGCCTGTGCTGTGTAGGAGTTATACTAGATGATCTGATGGGCGTTTCTGACCTTAAACTTTGTGTGTCTAAATTAACTATTAACAAATGACCCATTTATCCCAAAAATGTCTATCTTTCTAGCGTTGAGAGGCTATTATTACTAGAGGGACACAGCTTTTCCTTCTCAAGGGCATGGCACCAGATGACTTAAAAGATTTTAGGCGGCAGAGCTCTCCAATCCAAGAAACCCTGACAGCATCCAGTTGTCCCGCTCCCACCTCCACAGCCAGGAACCACCACGCAGCAGCTGAGCTGGTCAGCAGTGAACAAGCCTGCAGCCAGATGGAGGCAAAGGAGGCAATTGCCCAAGGGCCCTGGTGATTTAAAGGGACCTGGGAAGCCACTGGTGGCAGCAGCAGCACAGTGGGGCTAAGTCAGGCAACCTTCCCACCTTCAATATGCACCACTCCTGCAACCAGCATGCCCCTGCATCCCTGGGGGTGTCTTCATGGGCTACTTCCACCTTGAGCATTGACTCTGAAGCTCCCATTGGTTGGGAACTGTAGCCAATGGGATTGCAGGGAGCACCTGTGGGTAGTGGCCCATGGAGACCTCCCTCTGTTAGGAGCTTCTGCCAGAGGAATGTGTTGGTGGTTGCTTTTGGGAGCCACCTGAGGTAAGTGCTGCCTCTGCCTTCTCCTGCACCTCCAGCCCAGAGCCTGCACTCCTCCCTCCTCACTACCCCAGCCCAGAGCATGCATCCAAACTCCCTTTCAGAGCCCGACACCTACCTCTCTTCCACATGCAAACTCCCTCCAAGAGCCTGACCCCAGATTCCCTTCCTGCAGCCAAACTCTGTCCAAGAGCCTGCACCCCTCTTCTTCCCTCATCTCAGAGCCTGACACCTCATTTTTCTCCCACATGCAAATTCCCTCCAAGAGGCTGACCCGATGTCCCCTCCTAGAGTCAGCACCACCCAAATGTCAGGCAGACCCATGTCTAAGCAGGCCTGGCTCATGTGTGCATGGGGGCTCGCTGATAGAGCCCTACCAATCTGTGGATATCTGCAGGTATCAGCATCTGCAGCTTATTGCCCATATGGATGCAGATACAAATTTTGTATCTAGACCCTTGTGAATATGCAGCTCTCTGCTTTATACCTGCAGGTCTCTGCATTTGAAGATATCAGTGTAGGTATCCACGGCTCATTTTTGCAGGTGTAAGTGGGTCTTTGCCCACGAAAGCTTATGCTCCTACACTTCGGTTGGTCTATAAGGTGCCACAGGACTCCTCGCCGCTACTCTACGCTGGAGTCCAACATTGCTGGTGGTGGGCCTGGCAATTAATTAGTTAACAGCCCCAACAGAGGTCTGCCCTCCTTAGGGTTCAGGGTTAACAGGAGCAGAGCCCTCAGCGTTCCACCCCGCCCCTCTCTTGTCCGCGCCGCCACACTCCGCATGGCTCCCGACACGCGCCGCTCCCGCCCACTCTCCGGCGCCCGCCAGTCCTGCCCCCTGATTGGGCGGCGTGTGCGGGCGCGCGCCAGTGTGCGGGCGGGGCGGGTGCAGGGCGACGGCGCGCGCCGGTGTGTGGAAGGGGGAGCAGCCAGCTAGGTTGCGCCGGGTTCCGTGCGAGCGGTTGCGCCGCGCTCTCTCCCTTGGTAACCGGAGCGCGGCGGGGACGGTCCGCCGCTGCCAGCAGCCCCGGGGCTCCCGCCCGGCCCCAGCCTCCCGCCGCGAGAGCGAGCGCGGGTCCCGCCGCGGGGAGCGGAGCAGCGCAGGGCGGCGGCGGCTCCACCATGTCGGCGGGCGGGGACTTCGGCAACCCGCTGCGGAAATTCAAGCTGGTTTTCCTGGGCGAGCAGAGCGGTGAGTGACCCGGCCCGGGGGTCCGGCCTCCCGCTCGGGCCGCGGCTCGGCCCCCTCTGCCCCCCCCCCGCCCGGGCCAGGGACCCCCTCTCTCCTCCCCCGCCCGGGCCAGGGACCCCCCCCAATCCCCTCTCTCCTCCCCCGCCCGGGCCAGGGACCCCCCCCCCCCAATCCCTTCTGCCTCCCCCCCCGCCCGGGCCAGGGACCCCCCCAATCCCTTCTGCCTCCCCCCCCGCCCGGGCCAGGGACCCCCCCATCCCCTCTCTCCTCCCCCGCCCGGGCCAGGGACCCCCCCATCCCTTCTGCCTCCTCCCCCCGCCCGGGCCAGGGACCCCCCCCCATCCCCTCTCTCCTTCCCCGCCCGGGCCAGGGACCCCCCCAATCCCCTCTCTCCTCCCCCGCCCGGGCCAGGGACCCCCCCCCATCCCCTCTCTCCTTCCCCCGCCCGGGCCAGGGACCCCCCCCATCCCCTCTCTCCTTCCCCGCCCGGGCCAGGGACCCCCCAATCCCCTCTCTCCTCCCCCGCCCGGGCCAGGGACCCCCCCCATCCCCTCTCTCCTTCCCCCGCCCGGGCCAGGGACCCCCCCCATCCCCTCTCTCCTTCCCCGCCCGGGCCAGGGACCCCCCCAATCCCCTCTCTCCTTCCCCCGCCCGGGCCAGGGACCTCCCCAATCCCCTCAATTTCCTCCCCCTCCCCCCGAGAGCCATTCAGCCCTACCGGGCCAGGGACACCCCCCCCATCTCCCATCCTATCGGGCCCCTCCTGTCACTGAGCAGAGATCGGTCCCTAGCCCGCACTGGCAGCTTCGTAGGAGCAGGAAGCCTGTCCCCGCTCAGCCTCGCCGGGCCTAGGAACCCCCGCCAGCCCCCTCAGGTCTATGGGGCTGGTACCCCCTTCTCCCCCCCCTCCCTTGTGGGAGCTGAGCTTCCCCTGCCCAGAGGCCTCCTCCCCCATGTAGCCTGTCCGTTGATCCCATGGGGTAGGGCTGGGTGTCAGCCCGGGAAGGCAGGGTGGGGTGGCTCTCGCTCTGCCCACTGCCGGTGCGTGGGCTTTGCTGCTGGGTCGGACAGCCCGGCCCAACCCAATGGAGAAGGGACACCTAGGTGCCACCTCCTGGGGCAATTTGCATCTTGTGCGGAAAAGAAGGCTGGGCTGGGAAGCCGCCCTCTGTCCCCTGCTGTCACCTTTGTGTGCATTGATCCCTACCTTCCTTTCAGAGGGTGTTGCTCTTCGAGAGTAGTGATGCTTGGTTGTGATTTTAATGTCCTAAATTCATCCCCACCCCTTACGAAATAAACAACTGGTGTTTGCCCAGGAGTGGAAATTGAAGGGGAAAATGAGAAGGGCCAGTATTCCTTTGAATGTATTTTAAATTCATTCTATTTGGTAATGGTAGGGAAAGATTGCAAATAATGCAGTTGTGGTAGAGGCTGCTGCTGATTCATATGATCTGAGTTTGGTTAGTTTTCTGGGGAGGATGGAAGCAGAGACTCATACATTCACTAAACAGTAGATTTTATTTTTGTAGGAAATTGTAAATTACATTCCAGAAAAGTGTTTCTAATGCATATTTAATGCGGAAATGATAATTCCCTCCCTCTCTTTAATGGCAGAAATTTGAATGCCCGCTTCTCAGCAAAAAGCCCTCACTTTCTTACCAGTGCAGTACAAAATCCTGATTTCACTTCACTGGGAGTGGGTTGCTTTATTGAAATATATTGTCTGCATTGATAAAATCTACTGTCATGAGACACTTTGACTTTGTGGGGGTGGGAACCTCTACTCCTAGGTGAAGTGGAACTGGTATCTCCTGCCATAGCCAGGCAGCATTAATGCAGCTTGACATCTGCCTGGAAAGGGATGCTAATCCATAAAGATACCTTTTCCTTCTCTGAAATAACTTACATTTTGGTGTTGCTTCAGTCTACTTTAAACTGTCTTGATCGTGGGAATAAAGCAAATCAAGCCATTTACACTGCCAGTCCTCTGCCCCTTTGTTGGGAGAGATCTCCATATTATGCTCATAGAGTGAACATCATCCATCCAACTTGTATATCTTTTTGGGTAGGTTGTCAGATACAGAAAGTGAGGTACTGTCTGGCCAGCCATTTTAGTAGAATTTCAGGAAAGGGTCTTGTGAAAAGACTCCGTTTGTACCAAGTAAATATTGATAAAATGAATCTAAAGTGTTTGCTGCACACCCATGGGGTGGTGTTGCCTGTTTTTTTGTGTTGCTGATACTTAATTTGGACAAAGCCTTTTAGTAAGGGTCTCAAAGATTTTTAGTTTCTAGTACTGCTCAGTAGATCTCAGTAGTTAGCTCATTAGTTATCAGATGAATTTCTCACATTTCAGTTCTGACATTCAGCAGACCACTTAGTGTCTACATCTTCTAATAGTTTTTTTTCCTCTTGAGCTAATCATATTTGTTACAAGCAAGGTTTTTAGGATTCCCATTGATAATATCAGATGTATAATTTGGAGGGAGGGGGAAGCAGAGATGATCATGGGTACAGTGTAGCAGCATGCTACCAATTCACGCTTCTGACGTACATAATTTAATGAGGTCCTCCTGTACAGTGGAAAAATCACTACTTTTTCCATGGTGTCAAAGTGAGATTCAGGCAGCTCCACGCCATCTTGAGGTAATTGTGTATGAATTTTTTTATACCTATGTTTCATTCTTCAAGCACCATATGTAATGATGGTAACTAGATAAATGTGTCCATCGTGATGTTCTTCTGTGCAATGAAGATAATACACTTGCATCTTTCATTATGTAGTGCTTAATGCTATGAATTTTAATGTTGGGTTTTGCTATCTTTTTAGCTCGTTCTCCTTGTCCTGTCAGTGTTTGGTGAGCAAAGGTGCAGAGAAATCTAGAAATTAATGAATAGCAGCCCTTACAAATCAAAGCATCTGTTTAAAAACATGGTTGCAGCTGGAATATCTCTTTCACTTCCTGTTTAGCTTTATCATTGTCTACCTTGTTGGAAGGCCATGTTAAAGGTATCCTAGGCTGCTCAGAGGAGAACTGACTGCTGCTTTTCCATTGTTTTCTTCAGGTCACTTCAGAATGGCAAATGAAATGTTATGGAGGGCTTTGCTGCTGATTAGCTGGAGCAGCATGTCGGGGCTAAGATCAGGCTTCTTGCATGTGCTGCATTCAATCTTTTTATAAATGTATGTTCTGCTGTATGGCGATTCTTAATTGGAGTTTGTTAAAGGCTTTTAAAGCTTGCACAGCAGATGTACTGATGTTATTCAGGATAATACCTTGCCATGTGAAACTGTATATATTTGTGGAGATTTTAGTTTTAAATAAGACACAAAAAATGAAGTTAACAGTAAAAGATGCAAATCACATCTTTTGTATTAAGCCATATTATGGCAGTCTTCTCCCTACACATTTGCTTGGACTGCAGTGATTCTGCCTGATTATGCTGTTCCTGTTATCTGCTGCAGCTTCTTCTGCTGTAGTAACATGCTAGTGCTTTTGGTTTTTTTACATTTATAAACCTCCACCTTCTCCCCATTTCCTATGTCTCTTCAATTACTTATGTTGCCTGCCATTTGCTTTAATTGAATCAACACCTTGAGGGCTCTCCATGCTGGAGAAGGAAAGCTGCTGCAGTCTTTTGCCAGTGCTGATGAGTTTGTGGTGTGTGTATTGGCTGGATGACATGAGGTCACTTGCAGCTTCTTTCAGGATTGATTGCAAGTTGCTGGTTCTCTTATGAAATATATTTTTGTTTCCAAATTACATTAGTAATACTTGGTGCTAATATTGTGGATTCCTCATGAGCCTGCAATTTATTCATGGTCCGACTAAAAAAGATCTTGTTGTGTACTTAGGGATGTAATAGTGTAGTTGATAAGCAAAATCTTATAGGTTAATGCTATAGACTACACACATTCTCCCCCCAAGTAAATTTTTTAGCAGGCTGGCCAGCACCCTCACTCAGTCCTGGATTGCGACTGGGCCGAGACCTACCTCTGCTGCGGCTCTGCATTTAAAGAGTGTTAGGAGCTAGGCTGTTGGGCAGCCTGGCTCAGAGCCAGATCCGGGAGCACAGACCCCTTCACCCCACAGTGGCTGCTGCCACCCCACGTTGTTGCCTCTAACAGAGGCAGCAGCATGGGGCGACAGGCAGCTGGTCTGCGAGGGCAGCTGGTTTTTATATTCTCCCCTCGCAGACCCGCTCCCACCTGGCACCCCACACTGCTGCCTCTAATTCAGAGACAGCAGCAAGGAGTGGCAGGGAGGTCCTCGGAAATGGGGCCGGAGCACACTGGCTACTGGCCTCGCCTCTGAGTACTATAGAATAGTCGAGTAACCGATAAAAAATAAATGAGGCTACTTGACTATTCAATTAACCGTTATTTAACATTCCTATCTTGTACCTTGTCTTTTCTGATTGATAAAGACATTTTTATTAGGATGATTAGCAATGAGTAAAATTTTACTGGTGCTAGCATTAATTGAATTACTGTTTCCATGATTGCAGATTACATAGTTTAGTAGTGTTAAGTATGTTAATCTTCCCTGAAAAAGACAGCGCTTTGTGCTGAGGGTTTAGATGCAGCTGCAGTAAAATTATATATGTACTATCTGTATTAAAAAAAAAATCAGACTCTTTAGTACCTTTTTGATCTTGTTTTCTTTCAGGTGATTTCTAGCAGCCTTCATGTCTTAAATTAATACATAATTGCTATTTCTGGATTGGATTGTTAGTTACAGTGGCACAAACCTCCCTTATTACAGTGGTTTCAAATAAAGTTGCTGTGTTCTTGAAAACTATGGAAATGTTCAGTCTTGTCCTTCATTTTTTTGTTTTGCTTGTATGCTCCTACTTTCATTCTTGTTTGTCACTAGTTTCTTCCCTGCTTGCTCAGACAGAACTATTACCTGCCACTGGCATACAGAAGTATTACTCTTGCTGATTTCATTGCGTGTGTTTATACTGTGAGCTTTATTAGAAAGGAAACCTGGAGGGCATCAATATACGGACAGCAAACTCAAAGCAAGAAATCACTTGCTTTGGTATGTCAGGTGAAGTGGGGAGAGAATTTCTTCCTGCCTGCCTTTTCCCCAAGTTATGGATGCTGCCCTTCAATGGATGACCAGAAAAATAGACTGTATTAACCTGTATCCCCATATGTGGTATAGGTTCTGTGATGTCTGCTATTGCAAGAAAAGCGCAGTGTCTTGAGGACCTGAAATCTGGCCCAAATTAGGCTTTTTTGCTCACCTTCTACATGTGACTGTGTTCTTCTTTAACACTGTTACATCTGAAATTCTCCCAAGGTCTCTGGATCCCTACCCTTCAGGAGAAGTTACTAGTGATAGCTGTTTCTGTGTTGGGAATATCCTTTCCCAAAGGGAAGATGAAAATCCCTGAAAACACCTTTCCTAGAACAAATGAACCTCATGAATTTCTAAGTAAATACCTGGATTTGTTTTATTATTTGATCCCTGATGAATTCCTTGAGCCCCCTACAGATCTGTTTCTATGCACAAGTGGGCTTGGAGATCACTGTTACTGGCTCAGTGAAATGTTTCTCACTTTAAATAATTTTTCCTCCTAGTTTCTAACCACAGTTCTGATGCAGCTCTTCGCCATGATAGTGGCTCATGCTTTAACTTGTGTGGTAAATTCTTAGAACACTTGAATTGTGTCCTAAAGGTGAGTGCAAAGTGTGTGATCTCTGTTTTGTTCTGCATACCATTCTGAAATCTTCTTCACTGCTGGCCCATAATGCACTCTGACAAATCACTGCTGCAGCCTGAAGTCCAGCCTGGGCTGAACTGAGCTGCCAAACAATTAAATCTTTTCAAAGCTTATGTTTTAGCCCTCTAGAATGCCTGACCTTAGCTTATACTCCTGTAAATTGTCATTGGGAAAGTCCTTTTCCCCAAGCCACCCCAAACAAGTAACTGCACAAAGGAGGTTGAAGATCAAGTGTAATTAAATGCTTGGTTTGGAATTTTATTTTCTTTATAGTGTTTTTTTACAAAAACAGATACTGCCCGTAGATAAGAACCCCAACTAAAACTATTACTTGTCCTAAAGTCTCTCTCCTTCCCCCATACCTGACCACTTTACTACCATGGTAATTGTGTCAATTACAACTTAACTCTTGCAAGTTACATATACAGCCCTCCCCAAATCACTTATACTACCAGAACTAAGGATGTGAATGACTAGTTGACTATCCTATAAGCAAATGCTTATCAGATAGTCGACACGTTGCTCCCCCCTGCCCTCTGCTGCCTCTATCAGAAAGAGGTAGCAAGGTGTTTGGGGGGAGAATAGGGGCCCGACCCCGAGCTGCATGCGACATTCCAAAGCGGGAGACCCCAGGTGCCACGCAGTGCTGCTACTTTGAAACACTGTGCAGCCTGGGCCACCTGACCCATGCTACATGTGGCGTTTCAAAGTGGCAGTGCCATGTGGAGCCCAGAGTCTGTTGCTTTGGAACACTGGTGCAGCCTGGGTTAGACGGGTAACTCCTTTGCTGACTCCAGGCTCCATGTGGCACTGCTGCTTTGAAATGCCATGGGGAGCACAGGGCTAGCAGGGGACTGCTTGAATCCCCCCACTGGCCCAATGCTCCCCGTAGCACTTTCGCCTTTGAAGTGTAGCAACAGCCTTGGGGGAGGCAAAGGTGCCCTTATTGACTAATCGAATAGTCAATATAAATTGCGTCGATTATTCAATCAGCCAGTTAATCTAAATTTAACATCCCTAACCAGAACTGCTGCTAACACACCATCCTGCTTGAACAGGTTACATTTTTAAGAGAGCCAGTCAACAAAACAGAAAACAAAGTTGGAATCAGTTTAAACTTCCCAAGTTCATGGTCTGTTGTACCACAAAGGGGAGGGAATCCCGAAGGTGGAGATTCTGCTTCTGCCCCAGAGAGTTAACCCAGTGACCCACAGCAGGAATTTCTCAACCGTCATGTGAAAGATTGGTTGAAGTGTGTGTCCCTGCTCATTGAGGATAGCAAATGACTAGCATCTTGAAATATACCTGTAACTGTCTAGGAAGCTAATGCAGAGCTCTGAACTCTGATATTTTGTGCTCACTTGTCACTGCACAAAGCTTTAGGATTACCTTCAAGAAATAGCTCTTGGTAGAATGCTTGATGGTCTTTCCTGGAAGTGATCTAGAAATGGATGGTCAATAAAAAGTTTGTACCAGAGAGGAGCAGTTGCAGCTTCTTGGCCAGGTCTGAGTCAGAATGCTACGGGCCATTGATACCCAAATATTTAGGAACTTTGATAGATTTAATAAGCTATTCCTGGAGCTGAAACACTTATGGTGATTTGATACATTGTATACTTTGCATAAACAATACAAGACAAGTAAGAAAACAGAAGTAAACAATGGCCAGAGCATAAAATCTCAAGTGCCCTTGTAAATAACATAGTTAGTAGATTTAGAAAAAGTAAGGAGTAGTGTGATAAGCCTGCAGCTTTGCTTACTAGCATACTTTGCCTCTTATAGACAGTTCATAATCTGTACCAGGATTGGTTACGATTTATGATTGGTTTAATAATTTTTGTATCAGTCATAAAGTATGTGATATGCTTAATACTATTGATTTGTGGTTATGTACATTCGATATTTGGTATACAATGGGTATGCCAGTAAAAAATCTCTGAGTCTGGAGTTGAACTGATTTCTTGGATTCCCGAGAAGTATATGAAGTTTTTTTTTTCCTAAGGACTGGACAAGATGTTCTGGATAAACTAAATGGAAAATGGCATGGAGGCTTTCCCAATATATGCCAGATTAGCCAAGCAGTCTGATATCCTGCCTTTATCAGTGGGCAGAATCAGCTGTTTCAGAGGTATGTGCAAGAAACTCTGCAGTAGGAAGTGATAGAATAATCCAATTCAACACCACAAAGAAAGTTTCTTCCTAAACTTTCTTCATTTAGAAGCTGGCTTATTTCCTGAAACAATCTTTTCAGTCTTGCTGTTTTTACTTTGGACGTTATTGCCAACGTCCTGTTACTTTTTATTCCCACTGTTCCTTTTTAGCAATGTGTTCTGTGGGAATGAATTCCACAAATGGAACCATTGTATCAAAAGACAGGGGAACTCACTCAGTAGTTGGCATAGATGCTACTCTAGCTCATTTCTCTAAATGTGGCCCCTTGTCAGCAAGCACAATTTGCATCCAGTTAGGTTTGTGTTACAGCCAATTTACTTTCTTACAGTTCTTGGTCTTTCTCAAACACTAGGAAAGTAGTGGAGGCTGTAGCGTCTGGGTTAGATGAAAAGCAGATGAATGCTCCCAAGAGAAATAGCATCATTGGCAAAGCTGTGAGTGCAGGGAAAGCAATCAGTAGCAGAAGGAAATTGATGTGATCCTTATCAGTTTCATTGCCTCCAACAAGGTTCTGGATAGCTGTTGTGAAAACTGACAACTAGTCAGTTTTCATATCCCTAGGTTGAGAAAGTTCTGAGCTGTGAGGTGTTGGAGCAGTCTGCAGTCTTAGCAAGACAGTACTGCTTCAGTCCTCTCTTGGAAATCTTTATGTATGACTAAAAGGGACAAGTACTTAATGTCTTGTAATAAAGACCTAAGATCTGCACTTAGTGGTGGTGGTTTTGGTTTCTTCTCCACTTCCTTCCTACCCCATCGCACCACAGAAAAAAGTGGCCAGGAGAAAATCCCTACTTGCCAGTAGAATTTTCTGAGCCATGGTGGAATGGATCTTTAGCAAAGGAATCTTAAAGAGATGGATGACTGAATCATCCAGTGGATGTCTGGGTTGGAAGGGGAAAGAGAGAATAGAATTTATTGTAAGTTGTGAAGAGTAAAAGTATTCGGTGCACAAGGGTGGAATCTTGGTGAGAGCTGCTTGAGGTCCAAATTCAATACAGGGCACTAGAAATGCACATAACTGGAAAAGACTTTCTAATACAGAGATGACTCCATCACTCAGTAATTTAGTCCCTTGTGCACAGTTAGGCTATGTTAACATACAGCAGTTTAAATGATTAACCAATAAGTCTAGGCCTATTGGTTAATCCAGACTACACATAACCCCTTTCTCCCTCCTCCCCCTCACTGCCTCTGATACTGTATCAGAGGCAGCAAGGGGGGAGGTGGGAGCCAGTTTTAAGCCAGCTCCCCATGAACACCAGATCCTGCGCAGCCACCTCCCTCCTGCCCTGTTGCTTCTGATAGAGAAGCAGCAGCATGGAGGGTGAGGGGGACAGGCAGAAGCTAGTAGCTGTAGGAGGCAGCTTTCAAGCCAGCTCCCCACGCTTATTGGCAGCTTTTAAGCCAGCTGCCCCTCCCTGCGCTGCTGCCCGTCTATTAGAGGCAGCAGGGCAGGGGGCAGGGAAGGAGGAGAGGAAAGCCCAGAGCCGATACGCATGGGGAACCAACTTTTAAGTCAGCTCTCTGTATGTGCTCGCTCCGCAGAGCTGCCCCCCTTAAAAGCTGGCCCCCCAAGAACTCTGGCTCCACCGAGCTGCCAACTGTCCCTCTCCCCCCACTGCTGCCTCTGTATCAGCTAAGGCACCAGTGCGGGGGCGGGGGGCAGGTGGGCTGCCAGAGCAGCCTCTGCCCATGCGGAGCTCAGCCCCTCCATGGACAGGGCCTGCTGCCACTCTGCACCATTGCTTATGTATCAGAGGCAGCAGCGTGAGATGGCAGGCAGAAGCCGGTCTGCACATGGAGCTAATTTATAAACCAGCTGCCCTTGCAGACCTTGCAGACCAGTTACAGGGGCAGCAGCATGGAGTCACAAGGGGTTCCCCAGGAATGGGGCTGTGGTGTGCTGGCTGCTGACCCCACCCTCAGGGATTATTTTAGTAACTGTGTAACTGCTAAAAATTGTTACGGTTACACGATTACTAAAATACATAATGGATAACTTTTCTATTGCACAACCGATTCTGAGGAAATGAACAGTGCTGGTCAATTTTTGTTTGTATTTAACAGCATGATTTGGCTCTGTCATGTAGTCCATAGCAGATTCTAATTCCTCCTTGTTGTCTGCTGTGGTCTGTTACAAGTCCCAATGCTGGAGGTTTGCTGTCACTGGCTTGTTCTTCTGTCTTCACGTTAGTAAGATTGCAGCTGCAGCAGCTTTTAAATAAAATGTGTCCACAGTTCACTCAAAATGGCTGAAACTCAGACTAAAGAAAATGCTTCCTTGTGCAGAACTACTCAGGAGACTTCTGGGATAGCTTTACCTAAGCTTTGCCTGCTGCTACAGCAGACCATCCCAGCACATCTGCAGCCACCTCAGGCAAGCTGTGAAGCAAAAGGAGGCTCCAATTAAAAAGACTGAACACTGACAGCACAGAGTAAGTTTGGTGCATAGCCTCAGGCAGACCCAGAGCTTTCATCTCTGACCTCATGAAAGCCTTTCATAGAGCTTTCTCAGGGTGGGCTCTTTCCAGCTGCTCTCATTTCCAGACAAACTCATCAACTCATGTGTCCACAGTTCTCCATCCAATGGCCTCAGCTTTCCGAACTGGCTCCTGCATTCAGTACTTCATGCACCTGCCTTCACGGTCTGTCCTCCCTCCAGCTCCCCCAGCCCCTTCCTTTTCTGTTACTCATAAAACTGCCTTAGTTTCCTTTATTCCACATTTTGCTTCTAGTGCCTTTGACTTCAAGTCATACGTCTTCCCTGCCTATTATTTCTCTATCCAGGCTTAAGAACATAACACAACACACAATAAACCCGTGGAATTCTTTGCCAGAGGATGTTGTGAAGGCCAAGATTACAACAGGTTCAAAAAAAAAAATCTAGATATATTCATGGAGGATAGGTCCATCGATAGGATGCACAGGGGTGATTTCCTTAGCCTTCCTTTTCTAGTAACAAGGAATGGGTGACAGGGGATTGATCACTTGATGATTTTCTATTCCCTCCTTCTGGGGTACCTGGCATTGGTGGCTGTCAGTAAATAAGATACTGGGCTAGACGGATCTTTGTTGTGACCCAGTATGGCCGTTCATATCCCGTTGCTTGAGAGAAGGCTATAGGCCTTCTCAGGAATTCTCAGAAAAATGTAAAGTAGGAAGCCAGTCTATAGTACTAAATGAAAAGGCCCAAGACATTTCCCTCTTTACCTAGAAAATACCCCATTGTGTTAAGAATATATAGTATAGAGAAATGATGCAGTGTTTGTGTTGTGGTTGTGTAATGTAGGGATATAAGTAGCCAGCTAATCACTTCCCCCATCCCCACTGCTTCTGTATCAGAGGCAGCAAGGCGGGGGAAGCAGGAGCGGCTGCCGCAAAGCAGCCTCTGCCCGCAGTGGGCCCAGCCCCTGTGGACAGAGGATCCCATCCCTTGGAGCAACCCCCGGTCCGTGGAGGGTCCCAGGTGGGACCCACCCGGGGAAAGGGGCTGCTGGACCTGGCACAAGCCGGGACTGAGCAAGCTCGGCTCATGCCAGGTCTGGGTGGCTCTTACTACATTTAAAATGCAGAGGTGCACTGGTCCGGGACCCTGCATGAGCTAGGACTGCTCCAGGCTACTCCTGCTGCAGCTCTGCAGTTTCTGCTCCAGGCTACTCCTGCTGCAGCTCTGCAGTTTAAATGTATTAGGAGCCAGGTGCACAGGCTCCTGGACCTGGCATGAGCTGGGACAGAGTGCCTTCCCTTATCGACTGATACTCTAGTTACAAATTGGGACTCTACCCTGTTGCACTAGTCACAGCACAAATGTATAGACTGCTTACACTACCAAGTATTGTTGATTAAAATGAAAGCTCACAGAGCTACTCGTGATGCTACTCCCAGCAGCTGAGAAGAGAATCCCAGGATGTGCGGGGATCAGTTCTGCCTTCACACAACACTGCACGGAGGCATACATACCCACAGTGCATTGCTCACATTGTCGATGATGGTGTCTCAAGGGTGAACGTGATGCGTCGACAGAGGAAGCAACTGTGAAACTCCCCACCCCCCCACCCCCAGGTCAATTTTTTGTTCTGTCATTTTTTGGGGGTGTCAACCTAGGTTTTATTGATACAACTTGGTAATGTATACATAGCCATAATGACAAGATAATACCTGCCTCTGAAACTTCCAATTGAAATAAAAAAAACAGAGAAGGATGTTCCTGGTCTATTTAGCTCTGAATTTGCTCATTTAATCCTTTTGGAGGCTCTTTTATGTAAATGTGCTCTGAAAAGGAATTACTTGGGGATCCTGTTCTTTGGTGCTTGGCTAAAGTTAGCCTTTGGCCTGAGAGAGAAATTGGCTCTTGCAGAACTGTGGATAAGGGGATGGAGCAACTTTAAACAGACCCCACCCAACCTTTGACCATGACTATCATAATTGAGTCTTACTGCACACAACCTGTCCACATGAGAACGGGTCAAACATTCCACATCAACTGCTAGCCATGGCAGGCTGATTCCTGGTTTCAGTGTTTTGGCATCTATCTTTGAATTTCTGTGGTCTTTCATGAGGCAACACAATAGCTCTTGAGGGCATCCACTGACTGCCCTTTGCCCTACATTTCAGATGTCTGATGGTTCAGCTAAATAAATGCAAGCTGCTTGCACTACCTTTCCAGGGAAAGGGAAGGTGAGGAAAGAATTAGTTGAGTGCCTGTCTGAGACACCTTTAAGGAGTGTCAGAGTTGCTTGCTTTGGTATGTGTAGAATATTTCAGAGATGAACACATGGCAAGTACTTGTCTGAAATTCCTGTTTCATGTAAACCAGTCTGCTTTTGTTTGCTCTTTCCAGCTCTGTACTTTCAAGGAAGAATGATTTTTTTCATTGGAAAACAGAGGATGGTGAGTGTGTCAATACTGCCCAAAACAAAAGTGCAGTATATAGCAGTGAAGACATGGCTTCTTGGTGTCGGGGACTCGAACCCGGACGGCCTCCGTTCGTTGTCTGACCGCAAAGAGACAGGCAACACCAGCAAGATCCAATCACAAGCTCTTTATTGAATAGTGCGCACTACAATAGAGAGCAGCCCGTCTCCAAAGTGAACCAGCCCCGATTTCATTTACAGGTAGGCTTATATAGACAGTTCCGTCGTGTCATAGACTATTCGCCCAAGCAACCAACCCCCCTTTATCAGTTAGAAACCTCTAATACCCATGCATACCTGGCCAACTATACATCATGGCCTTAAGCAATTCATAATGCATCAGCAATTTCTTATCAGCCCAAAAGACAGGTACTGGGCAATAAGGAGACAGTTTATGGCCAAAGGAGAACATAAACAGGGAGATTGGAACAAACGGGGAGAGCAGAAACAGGGAGTCTTCTTATTAGTTCTCAAAACAAACTGTTCCTCATCACAGCAGGTACAAAAATGCAGCTTCTTGCTTATCTCATTTTGCCAACTTGAGCAAGTGTGTAGGGTGCGTCCCTGCTTGAACCTATCTCCAGTTCTGCCCAGGGACTACCCAGAAACCTTTGTTACATTTGCTTTAGCATAACCGCACTAGGCCTATTTTTCTAGGGCCTAACATTGGGTTAACTGCTCAAGTTGAAGCCTAAAGAGGAGCCTGGGGTTGAACTCAAAACAGAGTTGCTTGTTTCTTCTCTGCTTTTTATCTTAACGGGTTAAGAACACACTTGTGTGTGTGTTTTTTGTTTTGTTTGTTTGCACTGTTGACATACCATGAGCCATCTGCTAAAGTGGAAGTGGGATGAAGAACTCCTGTTTCCTTGAGCATAGGAGCTTTCTGGGCATAGGAGCTTTCCAGCCATTCATTTCATAGCTCTTTTAAAGGGGGGCATGTTTCATAGTTGGGGGAGGACTGAGGCTGTAATTTGTGCAGTGAATTGAGAGCTGAGCTGGAATAGTGTAAAATCCAGTCTATAGGTTGTCTCTTAAAAGTAGTTCCTCCTGCCACAGGCTTTTAGAGGTGTGAAGAATGGTTATAGTGAATTACAAGAACCAACAAATGTGTATCCCTGCACTGCCAGATCTCCCGTCTCTGTCCAGTGCTGTAACAAAGAGAACTAATTTGTGCTGGCATGGCCATACCTTCTTCAAAAATAAACCCAGAGCAAGGTCCAACATTTTCTGCCTTTGCTGAGAGTGACTTGGAAAAATGATTAGTTGTTTAAAGCAGTACATTGTAGTATCTCTTATGTCTTAAAACAGTGGCTTTTCCTTGATCTCTTAGCAAAGGGATTCTTTCTCAAGATGATCATGATTACCGTGAATGTCCATTGGACTCAGTACCTTCCAGTCCTGAGGAATGTGGAATTCCATGAGGCTCTTGCAGATCTTGCTTATGTAACCCACACACTTAGGCTTCGTCTAGACTGGCATGATTTTCCGCAATTGCTTTTAACGGAAAAGTTTTCCCTTAAAAGCATTTTCAGAAAAGAGCGTCTAGATTGGCACGGACGCTTTTCCGCAAAAGCACTTTTTGCGGAAAAGCGTCCGTGCCAATCTAGATGCGTTTTTGCGCAAAAAAGCCCCGATCGTCATTTTCGTGATTGGGGCTTTTTTGCACAAAACAAACCTGAGCTGTCTACACTGGCCCTTTTGCATACGTGCTATGTAAACTGGGGTAGCCTTTCCTAACTGCATGATTATGAAGTCACAGTTTAGTACTCTGAGGGTAGCAACATCTTGGCACAACCATGAAATAGACCAATAAAGGGTGTGGGTAATTGTTGTTTTGGGGTTTTTTTTTTAAACAAAACTACCCCCCCCCATGCTTAAGCTGTGCTTTACTTTAGCTTCCCTTTCTAAAGAGGCTGTATTTTGGGGGTATTTAACAAGTGTTTTGGTCTATGATTAGTTATTCTGATGTATCATTAACTGGTTTAATAAAAAAATTTCTGTGTTGCTGTGGAATTGCATCATCTAAGTTAAACATCTCTGTGTGGCTTGTAACTGCAGACAGGGTTGTGTACTTCTGTGGTTATCTCACAGCCGTCCCAGGGTGCTCTTCACAGATGTCTGTCACCAGTTGGGCTCAGTGAATGCTGCCCAAGTTGTTGTGGCATTGTGTGATAAAATGCACTGAATGTACGCAAGCTCTGAATTTTGCACACTCTTTTCTTGACTGTTATCTTCTGAAACCTCATTCCAAATATGTTGTAAAACAGCTAATGTGAATATTATTTTGAATACTTCTCATGTCCTTCCCTCCCATTCCCCTGCCCATATCTCAGTTATCTTCGGCAAGGGTTGGAGAGAGAAGAGCCACTAAAGCTATGTGTACACTTGCAGAGTTTTTGTGCTGATAGTTTCACTGAGGAGGTGATAGTGAATCAGTAAAAGAAAAGCAAGTTTGTGTACTTACTTGCTTACACAAGTGTTTCTGTGTGTTTACATTTGCAGCACTTCAGTTTTCCATGAGAGCAGTGCCCTGAGGGCAGCTATCCCACAGTGCAACTCTCCCCATTTTGACAATAGGTCTTGTGGGAAGGTGGGGTCTGATCAGTCCCTGCACAGTTCCTGCTCTACAATCACTGATCAGCATCAGTAGCTCAGCATTGCTCCAAGCAGGGGAGCGTTGGCTCCCTGGAACAGCCATTATTACCTGACTAGATAAGTGATAGCTTTCCAAGAAAATAGGAAGGGAAGCTTGAGTGCCCTGGGACTTCTTGTGGAGGGGGCAGACACCTGTTTATCTGGTGTCCGAGCAGGTGAGCTGCTGGCCAGAGTGGTCACCTAGGCACTTTAGGATAACCTCCGGAGGCTAAAAACAGTGGAAACAGGAAGTGTCTTCACTTGCACATCAGAGCAAAAGCATCACTGGTTAGAGCTGTACATCTCTTGTGGAGGTGGGGTTTTGGGTTATTTTTCCAGTGAAACTCAGAAGTTTCACTGCAAAAAGTCATTGACAAGTGTAGATGCTCCTACAGTTTTTGCAAAAAAAGTCGGCCCGTAGGTGGCTGAATCGGGAAGTTCCTCCCGCTTTTGCAGAGTTAAGATCCAGTGAGAGCTGGAACTTGTCTCAGTCCCATCTTTCAAGCAGGAGGAAAACTGCAGTGTGGGAGGAACGCAGTTGGCTGCTCATGGGGATGTTTGGCAATGACCAGCCCTAGTGGGAATGAATTTTACTTGCTGGTGACAGAAAAATGTTAGGAGTAATTTGCCTTGTACAGAGAATGGCAAGAAAATAATGCACATTGTAGAGCAAGTATGCTCCCTATGTCAAGGAAATAGTCTGCAGCACCTTCCAGAATATCTTATAACACCTTCTGAAATACCTGAATATTTCCACAATTCTCTCATGGGATGGGAGATATTGTTTGAGTTACTTGCACAATATTGCCCAAGAAATCAATGGCAAAACTAGGTCCCCTGACTTTCCTCTTGTGGTTTGGTTGCAAGTCCACTGAACATGCTTTCAGGTTGCATACAGAAGGTGCTAAAGAAGAGACTGAACAGATAGACATCTGTTGACCTACACATTCCACTTGGAAACTGGCAAGGTGGTGATAAAGGAGAATGACCAGATCCCTCATTTACATTAAGGTAGAATGGCGAAGTTATAGGTAAAGTTGCTCTTATACGAATAATGTTAACAAGGAAAAAGAATAAACAGAGATGCTAAATGTTGTGCTCCTGAAATACATACCAGTGCCACCCACGCTTGTATCTATAAGCTCATCCTGATTGCTTTCTGCCTCTAGACATTCCTGTCTTCTAACATAACTTTCAGAGCCTGTGAAAGTCCTTGCATGTCAAATACCATGATGTTCGGAGGGAGGAATTTCTCCCAGGAGACAGATTTAATCTGCTGTATCTAAACTGTTGCCATTGGACAAATGCTTGATAATGACTGGCCTTGAGGAGGAAGGGGTTCTGCTGAGCTATTTTTCTATTTATAACTTCGGGGATGCAATTGTGAATATTCTTTGAGGTCTTATTGCTGCACCGTCTATCAGATAACAAGCTCTAGCTCATTAAATTATGTAAATGAAGCCATTGTCTTCTGTCACCATTCAAAAAGAGAAAATGAAGCCCAAAGAAGGTTATGGATGCTTGTACCAGCCCATCCACTTAAGCGTGGGAAGGGAGGTGAAAGGGCAGTGAATATAAGTCTTCCAAATTGTGCTTTTCTTAATCAACTTATCTGCAATCCACATGCTTCACCATGGTGATAGTGATCTCTGCCTTGAGACTGGTGTTTGCAAATTTACCTTTTGGGCTGAAATGTCTTTTCAGACATGAATAGTTCGGCTTTTGCACTTACTGGCAATTCCTTCAGGAAAACAGTTAAGGCTTCAGACGAAGCCTCAACGTCCTGGTTAGTTTTCAGGCACGACAGACAATTAAAATCAAGAGTGGGTCCCTTCTGGACTAGGTGCTGTACAAACTAGGGATGTAATAGTATAGTCGATTAACCAATAAGTTCCTTATAACCAATAAGCTTATAGGTTAATGCTATAGACTACATGCATTTCCCCGGTGCAGGAGAGGCTCAGGACTGGGGCCAAGTTTCAGAATGCAGGCTCCATCTGAGCACTGCTTACCTGTGTTGGCTTCTGGGTGGTGATGCAGGGAACTAAGGCAGGCTTATCCCTACTCTGGCCTTGCACCACTCCCAAAAGCAGCCAGCAAACTCTCTCCATCCCTGCCCCCCAACTCTGTGGAGATAGGGTACAGGAGAGGAGGGGCACCCTAGCATGTGTACCCCCCCTTCTTCCTGTGCCCTGCACAGCAAGCAAGAGGCTCCTGGGGTGAGGGGCAGCTCCAAAGCAGAGGACAGGAGTAGCACGGCAGTGCTGAGAGGGGCAGATGAAGAGCCAGCACTTGACAACCTCCTGGCTAAACCTGTCAGGATCATCTGTCAAAGGTTCCAAGATCTACAAATAGATCCTGATCTACTGGTTGGTGACCAGTGCTGTAAGCCGAGTGCTTTGGCGGCCACTCAGGAGAGATTCAACAGCTGTCCAGCTGTATAGCAGAGTGCCCAAAGTGCCCACACCTGGCACCATGTGTTTCTGTTGGTGGTGCACATCCACATAGGCCTTGGTGCACAATATTTATTCCACACAGATGGAAAAAATTAGAGGGAACATTGAGTGGAAGGAGTCTAAAATACAACCTACCTCAATTGCAGTGGATGCTCCTGCTATTTTAGAGATGAAGGGAAGGGAGGAAAAATGTTTCACCTGAAGATTTAAGCCTTTTCCATGTAGCAGGACAGATGCATATGGTGGCCAGATGATGTTAAGGAATGGAATGGAGGCCCGTGCTAATGAGCAGGAAAGCAAAGTCCATGAGTGAAGCTGCAATGAATCCCTGAAAGATTTGAAAAACCAAAGGCTACTCTTGGATCCTAGCACAGACTAGTGAGCTAGTGGGGTTAGAAATGGGGATGCTGCAGTAATACTGTTTTCTGCATGTGAGCAGCATTCTGCATGTGCTGAAGTCTGCTTTGCTCATCAGGAACCTTACCTTTAAAAGTGAACTGCAGGCCTAAAAATGAACCACAGATTTCCTGGTTAGAAGGAAAAGCCAGAACAAAATAAATATTAACATAAGAACGGCCATACTGGGTCAGATCAAAAATCCATCTAGCCCAGTATCCTGCCTTCCAATGGTGGCCAATGCCAGGTGCCCCAGAAAGAATGAACAGAACAGATAATCGAGTGATCTCTCTCCCCTGTCACTCATTCTCCGCTTCTGACAAACAGAAGCTAGGGACACCATTCCTACCCATCCTGGCTAATAGCCACTGATGGATCTATTCTCCATGAATTTATCTAGTTCTTTTTTGAACAGTGCTGCCCCAGCCTCAGTGAAATCTTTTGGAAAAATAAGACTAGATGTAGCATCAGTAATCCAGAGCATGGTGTGTAAAGATGGCCATTTGCAGCCCTCAATGTCATTTTCTGACCATCAGGGTGCTGCTCAGTCACCCAGCCAAATGTACTGATTTGTATTTCAGAAATCGCCTGAGGCTTGCAGTCAGGATCAGGAACCCATTGTGCTATAGAAACAAAGCATGACAGTCCCTGCCTGGATGAACTCAGAATCTAGTTTTGTACTAAGATTTCTGTGCTTCAGACTGTTCACCTAGTGTTCTGCTTCAGCTGGTCACAAGGTTAAATGATGAACATCAATCCATATTTGCAGTTTTGTAATAACTTCATTTTTATTTAGGTAGGTAGTGGTCACACATGAAACCTATTAGAAACCCTGAAAGACTAAGCTGCCACTACAAAACTCTTAGAGTTTACCAATAATAGAAATTGGACATGGGGAAGGGAGAGTAGAGGAGAAGATCTAGGAGGACGAAATGGCCAACATCAGAGGAAGGATATTCCAATGGCTTGTGTGCTTGTTTGGGACTTGGGAAGCCAAACTTCAGGTCATTGATCAGCTGCAGATGTTGTGTGACCTTGAGTAAAGTCATTTTAGTCTTTGTTGAACAGGGATAATACAACACTGTCCCTGCTAAGGATAAATACAGCAAACATTATGACATGGTCAGGTGCTATGGTAAGGGAGATCATATAATTGTCTAGGAGATAAGGATTTCACCCTACTGCCCAGAATCCTCAGATGGCTTTGTTGCTTTTGTTCTGTACTTTAGATCCTCAAAACTGATTATCATGATCACATGGTATCTTTACAAACGTCTGGTCAGATTAAACTGATTTACAGAACAAATGCAAACTAATCTCCTTTCATTGATGGCCACCATTTATTTCCATTGGCCCAAGTTGTTGGAAGATGCAGCCCAACAATTCTTGATGCCTTCTAGTCAGTTACCCAATTTCCCATGCTGCTGCTAATCCTGCTTTCCTGCCTTTTCTGCAAGCATGCCCTTTCTTTTCTTTAAAGGTACAGTGCTGTATATTCACTTAGCAAGTAGTTCTTGAGACAGACTGTCAAATATTGGAGGCATCGCAGTCCATTTTTTTAGGGACTTAAAGGTGAGAACTTCCAAGAGCTGGAAGGAACAAACAGAAAGCTTTAACATAAGCAAATCTGATGAAATCTGTGGGTGTGCTGTGAAGGGAAGCCATACTATTTTAGGATTTCTGCAGTATTTACTGTTTTTAATTGTACAGAATTCAGACTGATTTAATCTTCAGCACTTGTTGCACAGCCTTCCCTATGAGTCAAATACCAGAATAATGGGCACATTACTCATACACGAATTCAATTTTGTCTACCTAGTTAACCCCTTAGACTACCAGAAAAGTACTATTGCTGTTTCTGGTGACAGAGGTTTTGTTTACTCATTTTCCATTCACATTTAATGTTGATATCAAAAGTGAACTGGGGCTGCTTAAATTAGATACAAATCTGAATCGAACACCCTGAACCAGACACAGTTGAGCTTTAGGTGAGTTCAGATTTGGATTTCCTCTAACTGGAATGCAGTCATCGGGTATAACAATCTAAGTAAGATGTTACCTCACTTGGGAGCAGAACTACGCTGTTTGCTCACTCATTTTTGCAACTTCACCTCCATTTTTTATTCCCTACTTACCATGAGGAGTGTCTCCTTTTAGCCACTCATTTTCCAGAACTAGATTTTCCTGTTTTACCAACTGAGGCAGATTGAAATTCTTCTTACCTTGTCACCTTTGGTATTGTGACCATATTTTCCGAATCAAAATTAGGGACACATTAACCATGCTCCTGGAGGTAGTACTCCTGGGGGCAAGATGGACACATGACCAGAAGTAATGGGTGTCATGTGACCCCTCTTCCCACTGTCCTCCTACCTATAGGGATGAGTTTGGCTCTCAAAGGACACCTTCCCCCCATGCAACTATCCTGCAATTGCATTAACCCAATTTGCATTGCATTAACTCGGGGAGAGAGGCTGAGGAAAGTGTTCCCTCTAAGATTGTCCTCCCATGAGCAGAGTGAATTTTTGTCTTGTGTACCAGCACTGAGTTCATGTGCGCTTGTTCACATGTGTGCCACTGTGGCACCCAGTTATTAATAAATACCTTATAAACCTCCCTTTTCCCTCTGCTACCATGTCTCCTCCTCTCTCTTCCCCTCGCCCTATATGCTTCCTTGGTGTCTGATGCCCCCCACCCTCCTCTGCTGTCCTGATTCCTGCCCTTCTCACTTCCCTCAGCTCTCCTGGTACCAGCCCTTCTCATCCCCCTTCTCAGGCCACTCCTCCTCTAGCCCCACTCTGATTGTCTGTAGCTACCCCTCCCCATCCTCTCTTAACACTTCCCTCTACCCACCTGCCCTGCCTCTCTCCTCTGTTACCCATCCCTTCCTTCCACAGGTCTGCTGTGCTGCTTCACCCCCAGAATCCCCTGGCCACTTGCACCTTCCCTTACCCCTGCACCTTCGTGGTGCGCCCCCCCTTCCCTTACTGCCCTTGCCCTCTTTTTCCCTGGTGCCCACCCCCTCACCACCCTTTGCCCCAGTTCTCCTCATGCCCCTCTGTGCCCTCACACATGACTTGCTCCATCCCCTGCCTTCCTCATGCCCACCCTTCCTTTCAACACCTCTTCTCTGGGCACCCACTCTTCTCTTCCTTCCTCTTTCCCCCATTGTACCTCCCCTTTCCTCTCCCAGCATCACCCGGACCCCTCCCTTCTCTCACCCCCACTGACACCTCCCCTTCTCTCTCCCACCCTTTTCCTCATTGTCTCCTCTTGGCCCCCTGGTATTTGTTTCTCTTCCACCTGTGGTGACTTCCCCTTTCTTCTCCTGCCGTGCCCCCCTCACCTCAGCACAAGCCCCTTCCTCTCCCAGCCCCCCTTCCCTTTAGTTCTCCCTCTCCCCCTTTCTTTACCTTCTGCCTGCCTGTTTGTGTGGCTGGAGCCTGTGGTTGGACCCCAGAAGTCCCCGCAGCCCCAGCTTCTCCTGGGGCAGGACTGCTTGCCAGGACTGGAGTCAAGAAGCCTCCACGCAAGGCCCGTTGTGGTGAGTTTGTCCCAGCTGGAACACTCCTTGTGCGGCTGCCGCTTGATTCCTGCTAGAGCTGGGGCTGCCGGGGGGGACCCGCACTGTGGCACTAAAAATAGCACTGCGGGTGGCCCCGGCTTCAGCTGGAGTCAAGTGGTAGCTGCGTTCCAGCAGGGGCAGCCTCATGGGGATGAGCCTCACGCGGCTTCTGCTTGACTCCAGCTGGAGCCAGGGCTGCCTGCTGGGGACCCCAACTGCGGCACTAAAAATAGCTCCACAGGTGGCTCCCACTCCAATCCTGGCACCTGCCAAACAAAGTGCACCGTCCCCGCAGGATACTAGCACCATTCTTCTGTACTAGAGTGATGTGAGGATAACACATGAAAGATTGAGAGAGCCTTGGATATGATGATATTGAGGGCAATGTAAGTACTATAGTTAGACCCAGTTTTTAAACATAGCTGCAAAAGTGAACTTTTATAATGTCAAATTCTAAGATGAAAAATAAAATGTCAAATGATTTTGCTAAAAATAATCCAGGCTACGTTTAGCCTTTTCCTTTATAAGTATGTTGGAAGGAAAAATGCACAGATTCGGCTAACAAACTTGTTTGAGATATCCTGTGTCTAAGACTGGAAATGGATTCCAAATTCCTGCATAAAAGGGGGATGTTCCAATATTGTCTTCCCCTTCCACTTCCACAGCTTCTTCTGATGCCCAGAAGCAAAACCCATAATCTGGGCACTGTTTGAAATCATTCGTTGGATTAATTATATCTTGCCTTCCCCATTTATGTATAGGAGAACAAATAGTGTGACTGAGGAAGATAAGACTTAACTTTTCCATCAGAGAGGAAAGAACTTTAAATTGTACTACACATCTGTTTAACAGTGAGAGTATAGCCTGCTTTTCCAAGCTTGTCCTGAGTCTGTAAGTCACAGCTCTTACTTCAGAATTGTAATGCTAAGACCTGAGGGATTCAGTTGGAACTTCCATCTCTGTATGTAAAAAAAAAAAAAAAAAAGCATATTTGCAATTCTTTTCTGTCTGTCTCAGCAAAAGCTTTTGAAGTTTCCCATGGGCCATCTGCATTTCAAAGATCAGGTAATGCCATTTAGACTAGCTTTCCTCCCAAGATTGCTCACCAAATCAAGGTTCATGCTTTCAGCAGAATTTATGGATCCCCACTAAAATGCTTCATGAGGCTTCCTTCTTGTGCAATCTGAATGAAGCATCAGTTGGATTTTGCAGGTGATCGGGTTTCCCTAATCCATGTGGAAGGTTGGAGGGAGGGAAGTGGTAGGAAGAAGTTCCCAGTGTTTCTATTCTAGGCTCTGTTAGGTTATCAGAATTGTTCTGAATGGAAGTAGGTTTTGCTAGATTCCTTTCTTCCCTTTATCATATCAGAGAAAGGAATTCCTATCAAATGTGAAGGCTTGTGGCATTACTAGGTTCAGTGCTGTGTTGATAGCATTAAACTACAGACAGTCCCCGAGTTACGCGGATCTGACTTACGTCGGATCCGCAGTTACGAACGGGGTTTGCTCCCCGTCTCCCTGGTCTGCTGGAGACCAGCAGACCAGGGAGACGGGGAGCAAAGCCTCTAAGGACGCCGACAGCGGGACAGCCGCGGTGCGTCTGGGCTGTCCGCTGCCCGCATGCTCCGCGGCTTTGCTCCCCATCTGGAGACCAGCAGACCAGGGAGACGGGGAGGAAAGCCACGGAGCACGCGGGCAGCGGACAGCCCAGACGCGCCACGGCTGTCCCGCTGCCGGCGTCCTCAGAGGCTTTGCTCCCCATCTCCCTGGTCTGCTGGAGACCAGCAGACCAGGGAGACGCGGAGCAAAGCCGCGGAGGACCCGGGCGGCGGGAGCGCGGTGCGTCTCGTTCCGCCGCCCGGGTCTCCCTGGTCTGCTGGGGGAGGGAGGGGGGGCGCAGCTAGTATGCCCCCCCCCCCCAGCAGACCAGGCTTTTCTCCGGACGCCTGTGGTAGAGCAGCTGGGGTGCTGCTGGTTGGTCCCGCAGTGCCGCTCTGGGCGCTACTGGACCAACCCGGCAGCACCCCAGCTGCTCTGCCCCAGGCGTCCTGATTCAGCCACTGCTGGTCAGTTTCAGCAGCGGCTGAATGGACACCTGGGGCAGAGCAGCTGGGGTGCTGCTGGGTTGGTCCAGTAGCGCTCGAGGAGCGGCGCTACTGGAGCAATCCAGCAGCACCCCAGCTGCTCTGCCCCAGGCGTCCCCAAGTCAGCCGCTGCTGAAACTGACCAGCGCTGACTACAGGAAGCCTGAGGCAGAGTTGCTCTGTCCCGGGCTTCCTGGAATCAGAGGCTGATCAGTTTCAGCAGCAGCTGACTTGGGGACGCCTGGGGTTCTTAAGTTGAATCTGCAAGTAAGTTGGAACTGGTGTCCAGATTCAGCCTGTTGAAACTGATCAGAGGCTGATTCCAGGAAGCCTGGGGCAGAGCAACTCTGCCTTGGGCTTCCTGTAGTCAGCCGCTGGTCAGTTTCAGCAGCGGCTGAATCTGGACGCCAGTTCCGACTTACATACAGATTCAACTTAAGAACAAACCTACAGTCCCTATCTTGTACATAACCCGGGGACTGCCTGTAGTCTAGAAATTGGACCTATTAGTTGCCTTCCGAGGACCAATGCTGTAGCTTTGTCTATGCTGGGTTTTTTTTCCCCCCTGACACATGCACTAGTGCAGCTCCAGTGCCTGTTTTTTTTGCTAGGATTTTCTGGACCTGCTCTGAACAAGTTCAGGTAATACAGTGGTTAAAATCACTCATGGCTGGTTAAGTGAATGAATTAGTGCTGTGATAAATATCTGATATTAGCTGCATTTGAGAGCATTCTGGTTTGCAATGATATCTGGTGACTATCATGTGTATTGTGGAAGGGCATGAACTATCCAGAAAAGCTCTGGACTATTGTATTCACTCAATATGAATCAGCTAGACAACTTCTGCCTCTGGATAATTTCTGAGATGAGAACTCCATTCTGCCATGGTAGACAGGCTGAATGACTTTGTCTGAAATGTGAGCATTTAGCACCTTTGTTAAAGTTTGATGCAACTTCAAATGTCTATACCATCCCAAAATATCTATGCTCTGGGAATCTCCTCCTTGCAGTGCACCTTTTTTTTTAATATATATATTACCCCAATGTTGACTGCTTTTCTGGATTGTTGGTGATTAAGCAGGACAGCTGGTACGCCACCATACTCCTGTCAGATGGACATGACTTACAATCACTATTGAAAATTGGATGGATTAGAGCTGACAACAGGTTGAGGGAAATCACAGTATTCCATCACCATTTCTGAGAGCCATGCAGAATTTCACATTTTGTCTAGCCTGTGGATGAACTTGCCAGGAAGTGGAAGGAAGACCAGACTGGAAAAAGCTATGTTCTAGAGTGGGTAGTCATTAGACAGACTGAAGGCCAAATCCAGACCTCCAGATGCTTTTGAACAGACCCCTGGAATATTTTATTTTGTAGGCTTGATCTTACTTGATGAAGGAATTTGAACCTTGACTGCCCTCCCCACCCCTCCCCAAAAAAAGACTGTCTGATCTACTGCTTGGATTATTAGAGAAGCAGAGAGTCTAATATATATTACAAGGGTAAAACCTTACTAACCTAGAGTTAAGGTCAGTGCTCCCTCTAATCTTTTCCATTAATGTATGGATGGATTTTTTTCCATCCACGTGAGGAATGAGTTTTTTGTGCACCGAGGTATGTGCACCACCAGCAGAAACAAAAACACAAGGTGCGAGTGCTTTGTTAATCAGGTGTGTGGCATTTGAATCTCTCCTGAGTGGCCACACAAGCACTTAGCTTACAAGGAACATTAGTTAAGCTTGCACAGTGATAGCGCAAGCCCTTCCAGAGTGTTGAATTCAGCAAAATTCAGACTTCTGAAAACCATGAAATAAAGTTACAGGAAATGAGCATGCAGTTTTAGCTGCATCTCTGAAGAGGGTACTAGAACTGGAAATTATCTGCATGTACTCCAGATGCATTTTCAGGTGCAGCTGATGAGTTAGAGCAGCTGTGATTGTAATGTGAGGAAATCTGGGTCTGAGTGCCCCCTTCTTGAAGTTCCTCTGAATAATTTCAACGCAGAATTGTGTAGGTTGTCAGTAGCAGGCTACTGGGGTCGTCTTGGCATTGGTGCTGTCACTGGTGAGGGGTGATGTGAGCAGTGTCTGGACTTAAAGTTGTCTTAGCAGGAAGGGCTTCCCGACCTTAGCTGGAGTTGAGCTGATTGTATGTTATAATGTAGTATGAAATTAGAGAGAAAATGGAAGAGAAGAGAAACTCTACACATCCATCATCAGCGCAATAAGCTCAGAGCTGTGAAGTGGCACATTGATCACAATGAGATGTTCTCTGGTGAAAGTATATGATATCACTTGCAGATTAATAGAATTTGAAACAATGAATTAATTACTCCGTTCATCTCGGGGCATGTTCCCTTCCCCCATGCTGGAGAGTTTAATGTTTGGCAAGCATACCCCTTTTCAGCTCCTTACCCCATTTTCAGCATTCTGGTCTTGGTGCATGTCCTGAGCATACCTGTTGTAAGCTTCAGAGGTGCAGTAAGCTTCAGAGGGGCAGTGCTTCCCCAGATTCTCACTCATTGGAGGGGACTGGGATGATGGGCAGGGGCACCCACATCATGGGACATAGACAGAGCAGGGCTAAGACATTGCAGAGGCAGTGACTTCAGCTCACATGGTGGCAATAGGAAGAGGCTCTCACTCCCCCACCCTGATAGATAAGTCCCCCTCAGAACCTGGGTCATGGGGCGGAAGGAAAGCAAGGAGTCATCCCCATGTAGATAGACAGAGGTGCCCCAGGTTGTGACCCATATATGGGGTGGGGCTAACAGGTTCCCCTGCCCCATTCTTCCTGCTGCTCACTCCCATGTCCCACTTCCCTCTCCATAACCTTCCATTCCTTGTAAGTATTTACTTGTGTAGTATATTATCTTTTCACCAAAGTAATCTCATTGCCTTCATAATATTGTGCTGTACTCATATCTGCAGTAATACCAGCAGGCATATTGTCCCAATCTGTGTGTATTAATGTGAGATTTTTATTTTGGGAAAGGCAATTTTACTGCCCTGGGCTAGATATGGACTTGTTGTCTGGTGTGCTCAGTTTGAATGAGTGTAATATGCCAACAGAGCCACCAAGTACTTTACACAGTGCCTTTTCTGGATAGTAACGATCTCTCTGCACCTGCTGGTATGATCCATTAGTACAGGGGTTCTGAACCGGGGGCCCATGGACCCCCAAGAGGTACGTGAAGTCTTGTTAGGCTAAATACGTGATGTATTTAGCTGAGACCAGGGGGTACGTAGACTGAAAAAGGTTCAGAACCACTGCATTAGTAGATCATTGTTGCTTATCCCACAGCTCCAGTCCAGGTACTGTTTGCAGGGAGAAAGAGAGATGGGGAGGGGTGGGGGGGGAGAGGGGGAAGACCTCTCCCCACCATAGCCCCAGGTCAGCCTGCATCCCAAACTCTTCATCCCTGGTCCCAACTAGGGATGTGAAGGACTAGTCAACTGTCCAATAAGCAAATGCTTATCAGATAGCCGACAAGCTAGTCGACTAGGTGCCCCTCCCCCTCCCTGCTGCCTCTATCAGAAAGAGGCAACGAGGTGGGGAGAAGAGGGGGTACATCAAAGCGGCAGTGACTCTTGGAACCCAGGGCCAGACCCTGGGCTCCATGCAGTGCTGCCACTTTGAAACACCATGTTCAGCCCAGGGCCAGCTGGGGTGTCCCCAGGATGTACGCAGTGTTTCAGAGCAGCAGCGCTGCATGGAGCCCGATTCCTCAGCTGACCCCTAGGGCTGTTGCTACACTTCAAAGGTGGAGACACCCTACTGACTATTCAATAAATCAATTACTCGATATTTCACATTCCTAGTCCCAGCCCAGAGCCCACACCCTCAGTTGCAGTTCTTGCTCCTCAATCTTCTGCCCCATCCCTGTATACCTCATCTCCACCCCACTCCAAAGCTCACGCCTTCTAGCCATAGCTTTCACACCCTGCAACTCAACCCTCTGCCCTGATTACTCCTCCCACACTTCAAAGCCCTCAGGCTCATCCCCACCATAGGAATTTTGTTATGCATACAAATATGGAGATGATGGTTCACTTAACAAAATTCATTCTGCGTGTGTGTGGGTGGGGGGGGGGGAGTTAGAGGAACACTTCTGGGTGCTGGGCACTTCGCTGCGGAAATGATTGAGCTTTTGAGACATTAGGTTCAGTGATGGGAGTCCTGGCTTGCTATTATTTATACGCACAAAACAAAACAAAGAAACAAAAACCCATTGCCAGAATGTGCCAACTTTAAGAAAAGCATTTTTTTCCCAGGGCGTAGTCACTTTGGAACATGTTGGTCTGATGCCCCTAAATTTAGATCACTGATCATATCTCCATAGGGTGCACTAAATTTCAAGGCAATCTGGTTAACTCAATAGATTTTAGAGCAGTTAGTCACGCTTTAGACAGAAAGCTGGTCTGAATGATAAATTTGAGTGGTTGTTTGTAGAAAGAGATGGCACTCTTTTTTTGTTAATGATGTGAACAATCAGCACTCTGATTCTAATTTTCATCTTTGTCTGAAAGGCATAATATGGCTAGTAGGGATACAGAATTAGAATCTTTTGTTTTCCTAATGTGGGAATCCAGGAAATTGACATTGAATCAAGCTGTTGTGAGGTGGTTGTTTTTTGACACTACAGCACTGAGGAAGCAACAGGCATTCATAAAAATTGTCAGCTGATCCAGGATTGCTGTACTGCATTCATGGATTGAAGGAGAGGGAAAAAAAGGAGGTTTTTTTTATTGTATCTGAAATGATTTAGCATTTTTTTGGTGTGGGGTGTGTGCACATGTAGGTTGGTAATATATAATTACCAGTATAGTATCCACCTAATATGGCCATGCCTGTTAAGCTCCCTACCCAAGATCCTGATTAAGAGAAATTGACTGTTTTACTTTAGCAAGTTTGGAAAGCTAGAGTACATTCTATTAAGTAATGAACTTGCATTGCAACTAGGGAAGTGAAAGTGTAAACGTGTACATGGTTAACTAATGAGCTTGGGCTCATTGATTAACCTTCACAGTTATATGTGCACGACCCTCCCCCCCCCCCCCCGTGCTGCTGCCTCTGTCAGGCAGCAGCGTGAGAGTGGGAGAGGTGGGAGCCGGTGCACGTGGGGACCACCTGCCTTCCACATGGCTCCCACTTGTCAGGAACTTTTCTTTGTGTGATGCCAATAAAAAATTGAGCAAAGAAATGGGTCTCAAGAACCTGTGTGGTAGATTCACTCTGAACCTTCATATGTTCTTAGGTTGCAAGTTCTCTGGGGTAGAGAATAATGGTGTGTAACAGAACGAGGGATATCAATGTGTAGACGACTACACGATTAACTGATAAGCCTGGGCTTATCGGTTAATCCTGTCGACTACATGTATTTCCCCCAATCCTGCTGCCTCTCTATCAGAGGCAGCAAGGGTGGGAGGCGGGAGCTTGTGACCATGGGGAGCCAGCTTTTAGAGGCAGCGGGGGAAGGGAGGGGTTGCTGTGAAGCAACCTCTGTCCCTGGCAGGTTCGGGCTTGCTGTGGACAGAGGCTTCTCCAGCATCCCACGGAGTGGCCCCTGTCTGTAGGTGGTCTGAGCTTGTTTCAAACAGCTTCTGTCTGCAGGGAGCTCAGGGTCCCCCATGGAGAGGGGCTGCTGCTGCCCCACCTGTGTGGGCTGGCAGGGCAAGAGCTGGTCTGTGTGGGGAGATGGGTTTTTTAAACCAGCTCCCCTTGCGGACTGGCTACTGTCTGCCACCCTGTGCTGCTGCCGCCTCTGCCTCTGCTACAGAGGCTGCAGTGTGAAGTGGCAGGGTGTCCCTGAGAGTGGGGCCAGGAGCATGTCAGAGACTATCAAATAGTCATGTAACTGCATCACATTTTGAAGTGTCTTCTGGGAGTTCACTTCTTTGCTACTCTGAAGCTGCCAGTTAGGAAGGTAACTTTTGGACATCTGTCAGCTAGGTAATAGAAATGTAGCCATGTTAGTCTAGTCTAGCTGAAACAAAAAACAGGACTAACAAGATGGTTTATTAGGTGATGAGCTTTCGTGGGCCAGACCCACTTCCTCAGATCAAATTGTGGAAGAAAATTGGCATGACCATATATACCAAAGGGATACAATCAAAAAAAGTTAACACGCACGAAAAGGACAAATCAAATTTCAGAACTGGGGTGGGGGAGGGAGGTAAATGTCTGTGAGCTAATGATATTAGAGGTGATAATTGGGGAAGCTATCTTTGTAATGGGTAAGATAACTAGCATCTTTGTTGAGACCTCAGCGTAAAGTGTCAAATTTAAGCATGAATGATAGTTCAGAGGATTCTCTTTCAAGTCTGGTGTTAAAATGTTTTTGAAGCAGGATGCAGGTAATCAAGTCATTGAGACAAGGCCCTTTCTGGTTGAAATGGCAAGAAACTGTTTTTTCTTTGTGATCCTGTGAATATACATAGTATACTGAGTGCAGGTTGAAGCTCTCTAGTCCAGCATGCTCTATACTTGACCAGTGCAGAATAATTGGAAGTCAGTGTTGTCCAGCAGCATTACCAACACTTCCACTGCTTGCTGGACTCTTAGAAGACATTTAGGAATAAATTAGAGCTAAATAACAGCACAGAACACAGAGAGCCAGGACTGGTGGATGTGGACAAACTTTAAAGGACTGTGGAAGACTTGGCCACACCCATGGTAAGTGGACATCTGGCTAACTAAAACCATGCCAGACAATGGATGTTGCTGGATCAGAGAATGCTTGACTAAAGAGATTTAACCTGATACTACATTTCAAAGGAATCAGTTGCGCGCTGTAAGTCTCTGATTACTGTTGTATTAAACTTCAAAGTAACATAACAAATCACACCTACCTTGGTACAGGTTGTACCTCCAAAAACCAGCATTCTCTGATCCGGCAACATCAGTTGACTGTCAGGACCACAAATGATCCTGGACCAGAGAGCCTGGGAACCTAAGGGCAGGAGGACCAGCTGGGGCCGACGCAACAAGTTCAGCAGCCCATCTGGGGATAGCGCAAGATTGGACTGGAACTCTATGGCAGCCTCCAACAGCCCCAGGAGCTTGTTCAGAAACTCCTGCAACATCCTCTCCCATCTCTTGTGCATGGGGCCGGGACCCTGTGGCTGCTCCCTGGAGTGTGGGGCCAGAGACAGAGCCCTTCAGCTACTCCCTGGAACACTGTAGTAGGTGGAACACTGTGGTAGGTGCCGGAACCTGTGATACCTAGGGAGCCAGCAGCAGCTGGTCAAGTAGCCCAGCCAGATTGGTGGTGGGGAAAGGCGAGGCAGCAGATGACTGACTTATGAGTGGGTGGCAGGAGACCTTTGCTGGTCTGTCAAATTCTCTCGTTCAAGGACCAGGCAGGTCCTTACTGTGCCAGACAAGGGAGGTCCAACCTGTACAAAGAATAGGCAATAAGGAGCTCAAATGCTCTTCATGTTACAGTGAAAACCTCATTACATTCTGTAACAGTCTAACAAAAAAGAAAAGGATGATAATCTGAGAATCCAGAAAGAACCCCAGTTAGCAGTCAAACGTGATGACTGCAGGTGATTGAACAACAGGCAGTAGCAGTGAAGCATCTGTCCATCTAGTGTGCATGTGTTTAGACTACCTCTGTTCATGCCTTTAATCCCAGGGGAAACTAAATGCCAAGGAGAAATTTTTAAGGTTTTTGAAAATGTTATGCGCATTTTTGCCCTAGAATAGAATGAATTTTCTCTGTTATCTTATACCATGACTTGGGTGTAGAATTTAGTATGGAAGAGGGCAAAGATAAAGAAATGACTGTATTTTAAAGTCTCAAGCAAAGGAAATAGAAATATTCCAGGAGATGTTACTGTGACCCACTTACCTTCCTCGTTTAGTCTTTTCCGTGCTGGATTATGCAAATAGAAAATAAAACCGAACAAACAAAAAGCTTGTACTTTGCTCCTTCACTTCACTTCCATGACTGTCTGGTTAGTGTTTAGAGTGTGAATCTCAGTTTGCTGTTAGTGGGGTGCAACTCCTATAACAACTGTCATGTGTTGTTTTGGGGATAACTCAGACCAGTAAGAGGTTCTGTCACTGCTTACCCAGTAATATTGAGAAGCCTTTGAGCTGTGCTACTATGGTTCAATCTCTGACCCTAGTAGCCTGCTCACAAACAAAATGCTTTTGTTTTCTGTAGCCTTAAATATATAGGGCGTAGTTGTGAATTTGCATAGGTGTCTCATAGTGACCATGAAGTTCAGAACATTCCAAGCTTTCATAAAAGATCATATTTGATGTCTTTTTATAGTGCCATAGCAGTATGCAATCAGTTGGTGTAACTCAGTGATACTCAGTTATGTGACTTCAGAGCCACATTTGCAACCACCATTAACCAAGAGCCACATGACTACTGCATGCTCTGTACACCGCTCCATGAAACACACACATCCAATAATATCTAACTTGAAAATTGTAGAGTATTTGGCTACTTACTGCATGGGGGTTAAGAATCTCCAGGTTGGAATGTGGGAGGGGGTGAGGACTCCAACTGAGGATATGGGCTCAGGGTTGGGGATGAAGGGCTTGGGGTACAGGAGAGGAGACTCCAATTTGGGACCAAGGGGTTTGGAATGCAGAAGAGGTCTCAGGACAGGAGGTTGGGGTGGAAGGAGGCTCAGGGACAGAGGGTTTGGATGTAAGGCTATTATTTCAGGCAACTCCTGTTTGGTAGTGCAGCAGGGCTGAGGAAGGTTCCCTGCCTGGCTCCCTACCAATGTTCTCTCTAAGCTGTGGGGCAGCTTTGGGGCATCACAGCTTCACAGGTGATTAATCAGCCCTGCCCAGTCAGAGGCTCAGGGCTCCCTGCAGGGAGCTGACTGACTGGGGCTGATGAATCTCTTGTGAAGCTGTGCTACCTCAGACCTTAGAGCAGTGTTTCCCAAATGGTGTTCTGGGGAACTCTGGGGTTCCGCGAAGTGAAAATAAGGGTTCCGCGAGAAAATTCCATTACAATACCATGTTGTTGTTCAAATAATAATAATAATAAATATTAAGCATTTATGAATTTTATTGAAACCAGTTTTCATTTGTGTTGATCTCATGACCTTGTTTAGCATTTGTTTATTATTATCCTTACTTATTTGCGGTCTACACTGCTCCTCACCACTCCTTGAATTAGGCAACACGTGCCTGCAGGCACCCACCCCTGCAGCTCCCATTGGCCACAATTCTCCCTCATCACCACACAGCTCCAGTCCATTGGGGAAGTGGTGGCACAGCAACATGTGGAGCCACCTCCCCCATCTCTCAAGATGGATTAACACAGGGGCTTTAGTGGCTGCAGTCTTGGGCGAAGGGGAGCCCCACAAAAATATTTGGACTTCTGGCAGCTTGGGGATCTTTTTGTGGGCTTCTCCTTCACGCATGGCTCTGGCTTGTAGCCCCGAAAGTCCCCTTGTTAATGCATTGCTGCTCCCTTCAGGAGCACCACGAATCAGCTGTTCATTGAGTTCTGGGAAGGAACCTGGAAGAGCCGCAAAGTTACACTTTAAAGAGCCATACTTGGCTCATGAGCTGTGGACTGAGTATCACTGGTTTAATTGCTTATTGGGGGGGGATTTGAACCTTCTTTTCTCCCCTAGAAGTATCTGGACCATTGTTGTAATCACCAGAACACAGTACTACTGGAAGGAGGTTTGTGCTTTTTATAGTGATAGAAATGTAGCCGTGTTAGTCTGGTGTAGCTGAAGCAAAATACAGGACTATGTAGCACTTTAAAGACTAACAAGATGGTGTATTAGATGATGAGCTTTTGTGGGCCAGACCCACTTCCTCAGATAAAATAGTGGAAGAAAATAGTCACAACCATATATACCAAAGGATACAATACAAAGGATACCTAGAAACCATCTACTTCAAGACAGACCCAAGAAAACCAACAATAGAACACCACTTGTCATCACCTACAACCCCCAACTTAAACCTGTCCAATACATTATCAATAAACTACAGCCTATACTGGAACAGGATACCAAACTCCAAGAGGCTCTGGGAGACAGACCCATAGTCTCCTATAGACAACCACCTAACCTCAAGATGATTCTTACCAACTACCACAGGACATACCACACTACCACCAACCCTGGTACCTTCCCTTGCAACAAACCCCGTTGCCAGCTTTGTCCACATATTCACTCTGCTGATACCATTATTGGACCTAACCAAGTGAGTTATAAGATCAAGAACACATATTCCTGCGCATCCAGAAATATAATTTATGCTATTATGTGCCGAAAGTGTCCGTCTGCTATGTACATTGGACAAACGTCTCAGACACTTCACCAAAGGATCAATGCCCACAAAACAGATATTAGACAGGATCACAAAGAAAAAACAGTTTCTTGCCATTTCAACCAGAAAGGATATTGTCTCAATGACTTAATTACCTGCATCCTGCTTCAAAAGCCTTTTAAAACTGCACTTGAAAGGGAATCCTCTGAACTGTTGTTCATGCTAAAATTCGACACTTTGCGCGGTGGTCTTAACTAGAGTCTGTTATCTTACCCATTACAAAGATAGCTTCCCCAATTATCACCTCTAATATCATTAGCTCACAGACATTTACCTCCCCTCCCTCCCCCTGCATCCCCCTTCTGTTCTGAAATTTGATTTGTCCTTTTCATATGTTCTTTTTTTAAATTGTATCCTTTGGTATATATGGTTGTGACTATTTTCTTCCACTATTTGATCTGAGGAAGTGGGTCTGGCCCGCGAAAGCTCATCATCTAATAAACCATCTTGTTAGTCTTTAAAGTGCTACATTGTCCTGCATTTTGTTTGTGCTTTTTATGTATTACATGTTGTTGTCCTGAACCCTTTACTTGAGGAGGCAAGAGAAATGCAGACAGCTTCACAATAATCACTTTTTAGTGCATTCCAGCTTAATGCAGCTTTCCATCTGGCCTTGTGATTGAAGTGGGATAGCACTTGAGTGAAACAGCCCTAGCCTCCCATATCAAGCTAAAAGGATAACAAGTAAGCATTATTGTTGACCTCATTACAGATTGTCCATGAGTAGCTAGCCATGATTGTCAACAGGCAGTGCCACACAGTACTGTGCAAGAGCATGCACAGCTGTGGGGAAACTGATCATAAGATGGAAAACAAATAAGGGTAGATAGAGGAAACCAGAAAGTCATATTATCAATAGAAATGATATGTCTTCAGTAGGCTTGCCAGATGCTTTCACCAAAAATCCCGAACATGGCGTGCGCAAAAAAAAAAACCCCAAACAAACCACACACACATACACGCGAGCAAAACAAAAAACAAGGAGACAAAAGTTGTTGGGGAGTGGTGGGAAAGGGCACTGCGCCTTTAAGAATCCCCGTTCTCCTCACTTCCCCATGCCGGATGCATCAGGGAAAGATTGTCCCTGCCGGCCTTCCATCCAAGAGAAACAGAAAATACCGGACATTTTACATGTCCAGTATTTTCTGGGTTTTTTTTGTTTTTTTTTTAAAACCGGATGGGCCAGAAAAAATGGCCTGTCCGGGCAAAAACCGGACACCTGGTAACCCTAATCTTCAGTTAAAATTTTGGCATGCTTGAGATCCCAGTGAGCTTCTCATTTATATTAAACTGTTTACATCTCTGTGACATTAGGCAGTGAGCATTGAAAGGAATTATGCAGTGATATTCAAGATCACTATACAATTTTGGTTCTGCAGGACAACAGAGTCTAAGTTTGTTTGAAGTTAATTCATTTTAGGCTTGGGATTCAAGACCTGAATTCTTTTTTACTTTCTCACACTTGGCCACCTTTTTGGCCTAGTAAGAGGAAAAAAGCATCCAGCGTGGGTATGATTCCACTATGGGAAGGCATATTTTCATATGCATTCATGACTTGGAAATTCAGCATGCACTGTAGCTCTACACACACCTTCTCAGCTGGATGTTAAATTTTATGTAGTAGGAGCTCTTAGTTCATTTCTCTTCTGTAAGTGGCATCCACTGTACAGAAAAGAATATAGCATTTGTGCAGGAGCAGGGGTGGGCAAAATATGGCCCTCCAAGCCACTAGATCAGGCCCATGGGTGCAGCAGGAGCCTCAGCCAGGCTCCCTGCCTGCCCCGTCCCCTCATGCTGCTCAGAGCAGCTGCTGCAGGGGCCATGTGTGTATCTGAGTGCTGCAAGCCCAGGGTGAGATGCTTTGTGCACTTTTCCTGCCCCCAGCACAATCTCCCAGCTCTCTATGGCCAGAAACCAGCCAGTGGGAGTGGTGTGTTTGCAAAACAGGGAGGTCATGAAGTATTCCTTCCATCCTCCCCTCAGACTCAGTGTTCAGAGCAGCACACGACACCTGCAGTTTTTTCTGAGCAAGGTGCAGGGGTATAGCAGGCAGGAAGCCTGTCTGAGAAACCTGGTGGGCTGTTGGCCATGAGTTGCTCAGATAAGGTCTTCTAGCCAGAGCCTGCCTCTGGCACCTCTGCACCTTTCCCCCAATCTCCTGTCCCTTCATTCCTGCACCCCTACCCCCTTGTAACCCAAACCCTCTGCTACTGCACCCATACTCCTCTCAGACCCTGCACTCCAATCCCCAGGTCACAGCCCAAACCCCTGCACCCCCTCTTGCACCTCCGTCACCTGCCCCAGGTCACAACCCTCCCTTCATCCAAACTCCCTTCTCAGATTCCACAACCCTTCCTGCATTCCAGTCCCTTACTCCAAACTCCTTTCTGCATCCAACCTCCATCTCAGACCCTGCATCTCCTCCGTTAATATCAAGGAAGTGTGCAGCATTTGGCCACTTCTCAATTCTTCCAGTGTCTTTTCCTTCCCTCGCACCAACAATTTCCAACCACTGATGTGGAGCTACTTACTTCAGTATTTTTAATAGTAAGGCTTAATTACTCTCAATTTGTTTATGTATTTAATGTACTTATGTACTGCTTTACAACTTCAAAGCACTCTCCAAACAATCAATTTACACTTCAAAAATAATACAAAACACTAAGATGTAAAACTTGGATGTTAATGTGAATGTTTAATTGTTCTTCAAGGACCACTTGTGGATGTAACAGTAATTTCAGTGAATTTGCTTAATAAATTTATGAGAGTGCTATCGGAACAGACTTGACCCCAAATGTTTTCCCAAAATAAAGATTTTTGTGAAAAGTTTTGCAACATCTGCAAAGTCAGCAAATACTTCATTTATTTTTTCATTTTTAATTTTGAGAGCTTTTAAGCAAACCTTCCCTGTAGTGTTTTCAGTTGAAATGTAGTAAGTTGTTAATTTCAATTCTGTCATGTATTAACTAGAAACTAAACCAAAATATAAGAGCTGGTTCTATTTTTGTTTGTGCTGTTCCAAGCATATTAGGACATCTGTGTGCTAATGTAAAAAGTATAAATAACTTGCGTGTGTTTTAATAAAAATGCAAAGAGTAGAGGTTGGGATTGGAAACTTGAAATAAAATTTCAGTAAACATTATAAACAAATGGAGTCAGTCTCTCTGAGTATGAGCATGAAGTAAAATGCATGACCTGTTTTGAACCTTTGGATTTCTGGTTGCTACCAAGCACAATTTAAATGTCTGTCTTGACATCCCTTAGGACACTTAAATGACAATGCAAAGGCGGGTTTCCAGTTTCAACAATTTTGGGGATTTTGGGCCAAATTACGCACACAGAGCTTGTATTAACTCAGATTCACAGTTTCATTGGAAATGTGAAATCCACTTTTAAACTTTCCCTAATAAAATTGCTTAGAAGCTTTTTCCACTGTGCCAAGGTGTCTATGGTAATGAAATGCAAGCCTTTCCTTACTGAATAAATCCTACATTTAATTTCCAGTCAGGTTACTTAAACCAACATATTGCTGCTCTTCAAGGAAGGGCAGATTTTTTTTTCATTAGCACTTTTTTCAGAGAACCTGACTGATAAAGAGAGGAATATTTCTAGGTAAGATATCCTGTCGCTTGGTTCCAGAAAAGTTCCTGTTACAATCTGTGGCTCATTGTCTAGTATGAGTTCTATTTTGCCATATAGATTAGTAATTTAATATTCTGAGTTATAAAAACCTATCTGGAAATGAGACAGAGATGATAATTATTATTAAGGCTTCTCGAAAGCAAGGGTGAAGGCTGTCCGCAAAGTTAATAAGGTTTTGTGAGTGGATTGCTGTACCTTTTTTTTTTTTTTTTTTTAATAGCCTATTACCATGATGTGAGTGTCTGTCTCCAGGTTCAGCTACCTCTATATGCTGTACCTAAGGTGAACCTCCATGAAGAACCTCCAGATGGTACAGGATGCAAATACCAATCTTCTTACATCCATAGAAAGGGAAACTTGATCCTCTGGTGCTGAACAAACTACATGGGCTCTTGATCTAGTACTGAATTCAGGGAAGGATTGGAACTTAACTTCATTTACAAGTTTAATTCTTATGCAAATGGTATGAACAGGGAAATGGGCTGGCTTGCACACTACCTTCCACATCCTAATGACTTAACCAACCAATCAAACAATGGTGGTGCTAATTGTTCTTATCAGTCTTTTGTAATTATTTGAACCATCTACTCACTGTCTCTTTTTTTCTTTCCCCCTCCTTTTTTCTCCTTTTCCCCTCCTCCCCCTCCCCCCCTTCCCTTATTAATTCTTGGATCTGGACTTGTAATACTCCACTAATCTGAAGAAGTGGGTTCTGCCCATGAAAGCTCATAATACCATCTACATGTTTTGTTAGTCTTTAAGGTGCTAATAGCTTTCAAACTACCTGGGCATTCATTAACAGATCTTGAAGTGGCTGTTTTTGTTACAGACCAATCCCGCAAGCCAAATACACAGGGAAGGACTGGAACTACAATTCATTCACAAAAGTTTGGTACTCATGCTAATGGATTAAATAAAGATACCGGGATGGTTGGGACATTATCAACCTACCAAACAATGAAAGTGCCAATGACTCTTTGTGTGATATCTGGTGTTAGTACTCTTCTTCTCTATTGCCTACTTATAGTTCTTATCTGCCTCTTTTGACTATCCAGACTTTAGGTACTTATGACTATTTGTTTTTTAAAGTGCTACCAGGCTATTTGTTGTTTAAGTTTTAAGTTGTTACAACTAACTCAGATACCCCTATGAAGCTTTTGAATACATTTTAACATCCTGATGTTGATCTTAAAGATGTTTAATAAGCAAGGCCTCACGTATTTTACACCTACTCTTTCCATGGCATTGATCTATTATGGCAACTGCACTTTTCAGGTATTTTGACCAGTGGAGATTTGAAACTCTCCACTACAAATGACTTGACTAGAGATCCTTTATCACTCACAACCGGCTCCCCCCATCTCTTTAAACTAGCTTTCACAAGAGAACCTTCCTGAAAAATGAGGATTGTGCCATGCTTGCTTTGTTAAAATGTCTTGAGGCAAGGGTAGAATAACAGATCTTTCCATGGTTTGCTCTCTGTTGTTTTGGTCATGCTTACATGCTGCTGTGGGAGGTCCATTGGTTTGGCATCCAATGCTCTGGCACTCCTGATGGTCTGGCACCATCAGGAACCCGGAAGTGCTCTGGCTGCTGAACAATTGGAGCTGCTCTGCGCCCGGCTTCCCCGATTCAGCCGCTGCTGAAACTGACCAGCAGCTGAATCGGGGAAGATGGGGGCAGAGCAGCTGGGGTGCTGCCGGTTTGGTCCTGTAGAGCCGCCCCTCAGCACTGCGGGACCAACCCGGCAGCACCCCAGCTGCTCTGCCCCAGGCGTCCCACATTCAGCCACTGCTGAAACTGACCAGCAGCGGCTGAATCGGGGACGCCTGGGGCAGAGCCGGACTATCGGAAGTGGGGGCTATGAGGGGTCTAGGGTGGCATCCCACCCCACCTCACACCCCTCATAGTCCCCCCTCCCTTCCGATAGTCCGTCATATCTGATAATCCGGCATCTTTAGGACCCAGGGGTGCCGGATTATCGGAAGTTTACTGTATTTAGAACCGATCAACAGACACTCTGAATTCAAAATGCCTTAAAACTTTCTCCACTGTTTCTATCAGAGTTTAACTGTACTCAGCAATAGATTTTTGAAGTGGCCAAAGGTAATGAAGTGATGCGTATGTTTCTTGCCTTTTTGAAGGTCGCTCTTCCTGGTGCTTGGAACCCATTATGACTAAACCATATGTTATAAAGGACATGAAATGTATAAAATGAATGAGATTGAGACAATTGCGATAAAATTGCACCACCACAAAATGTTACATATTTTCATACTTCAGTGCTTTGACTCTGATCCTCTTAACCAGCATTGTGGCAGATTTTCAACCCCCTCATTTCCGTTACTTGGAGAAACACAATATAGAAATGATTCCATTTTGCTGAGATTTGGAAATGCACAGCTGATTTTTTTTTTTTTTTTTTTTTTTTTTTTTTTTGGTGGTTAAACTTCTCAACTGACTGTGATGATTGGTGGTGTAATCTACGATCTGGACAATGGAACAATGCCACTGGTGCATATAGGTTCACTTTCTTTTCTAGACATACGTGACTGCTTAAATGAATCTGGTGGTGGTTTTGGTTTAATTCAGAATATTTGACTATGAGAATTTTTGTTAAACACCATTAAAACCAGTATGATTAAAATAATCCAAATAGAAGTTGAAATACCCTTTTTGTGTTTGATTTCTTAGCACAGTACTAAGTAAGCTCTTTAACATGCTTTCAAATGTTCCATATTTCAAATAAAAATGCTGCTCATTACTGATAGTTTAATCAAATCTTGTTTTCTATTTATCACAATATATATTTTATTGAGAGGCACAAGGACTGTTGTATCCCAAGGGAGACTTAGCCATGCATTAGTAATTAGAACCGCGGTGTTTTGTTTGCATTAACTGTGGCAGTATGTATTGTGATATAAATCATAGCGAAGAATGCAGACTCAAAAGCATGTGCTTAGATGTTGAAGTACAATCTATTTTTTTGATGTCTGGCTTAACGTAGAAGACACAGACACACAGATATTATCCAGCCTTAATGTGTAGCTTTTGATTTTTATATCTCATAAGCCATACTGAAAAATGGATAACTTTCACTTACACTGTTTTGGGTTTTTTACAGCCACTATGTTACCTGGATCACCTGGATTGATTGATCTTCAGCTATCGTTAAGACTGTGCCAATCACAACACGTCCACCTTTCTTCTCTCACTCTTGCCTTTCTTCTCCATGTTCATCCAAAACGTTTAACAATGTTATCTTCCCATCTTCTTGGAGGCCGACTGGGTGGTCTTTTCTGTTCTCGTGGGTACCACTCAGCAGTAATTGCGGTCCACCTATTGTCCGTGAGCCATGCTGTGTGGCCTGCCCATCACATTTTGTTATGTCTGCTTTCCAAGATAATATCTTTCATGCCACTGCGTTCTCTGATCATTTCATTTGGAATATGATCCAGAAAGGAAATTCCCAACATATCTCACTCCATTGCCCTTTCAGCTACCAATAGTCACTGCTCTTCTCTCTTCGTCAGTGCCCACATTTTGCGGCCATACAACATAGCTGGCAACACTGTTGAATTGAAGATATTTGTATGTGTGGTCTTATCGATTTTTTTTTTTTTCTTTCCTTTGAGGACGTACTTGATGGAATTGAATTCACACCATCCTGCCTGAATCCTTCGTGAGAGTTCCCCGTTCGGGTCTTAGCGTATATTAACTTCTTGGCCCAAATATATGTACTGTTCCGCTTCTTCGATTTCTTCTCCTGTTATTGTTGTTCGGGCTTTTCGTAAGACTTCTGATTGCATGTATTTCGTTTTGCAGCAGTTCATTTTCAGACCAACCTGACTGCTTTTCTTGTCAAGTCTTCGTAGCATGCTCTGCAATTGGTTGTGCTTTTGGCAATTATACAATGTCGTCCGCAAATCTGAGATGAGATAATGGTTCTCTGTTTATGTTGATGCGACTCCTCCAGTTGATCTTGTTCATAACCATTTTGAGGGCATGCAGTGAATAGTTTCGGTGAAATCGTATCTCCTTACTTCACGTCTTTCTTGACTGGGATACAGAGGGGAGTTTTGAGGAAAGTAATGTCTGTTATACATCCAGTATTCGCTTCCTTCAACACATTGACGTATTGCGTGTTAATGCCCTGCTCTGCGAGCGCCTTTAATATTGCATGAACTCGACACTGTCAAAGGCCTTTTCATAGTCAGCAAAAGCAATGCACAGCGGAAGTTTGTATTCCCTCGCTCTTTCTAGGAGCTGACTGTGGGTAAATATACGGTTGATCGTGCTGAAATTTCTTCGAAACTCTGCCTGTTCTCTCGGCTATTGTTCATCCAGGCTCTGCAAAAGTCGGTTTGTTACCACCTTTGTAAAGAGCGTGTAAATATGAGAGAGTAGGCATATAGGGCAGTAATTCTTAAGATTTTCTCGATCGCCCTTCTTGTGCAGCAAGATGGTATTCGAATCCTTCCAGCTTGATGGTATTTTTCCTTCTTCAAGATATCGATTGAATCTTAAAGCGAGGGCCTTCCAAAGTTTTTCGCCTCCTGCAGAAATCATTTCTGACGTTATTCCATCTTTGCCTGGAGCTTTTCCCTTCTTCATCTGGTGAAGTGCGTTTCGGATTTTACTGACAATTATTGGGGGGACGCGTTCTTCTGACTCCTGGAGTGTTGGGAGAGGGACGTTGATTCCTGATTTGAATAGTTCTGTATAGAAGTCCTTACAGACCTCCTCCATTCTTGTTCTTCATTGCTGTTATGCTCAGTCTATACTGCGTCAATTCCCGCTTGCATGTCCTGAAGCTCTTGCATGATTCAGCTGTTTTGAGGAGTTTTTCTTTCTGGAAGTTCTCAAAGTCGTCCTTCAGCCACTAGATAGGAGTTGCAAATTTTTGAAACAGTATTAGGTGTTCATGAAATAGATCTGGTAACGAGAGGTTGCTGTGCTTATACCTAAAGGATGGAATATAGTGGCTTACCTTTTTGGCTTTCTAGTGATTGATGTTGTCATGATCACACTTCCTAACCTTGCCAGTCACTAAAAGCTGGTTCCCTGTCAGCTCCTGCCTCATGGGGAGACAGTGGGGTGGGGGTGTGTGTTTGTGTAGTGTGCCAGTGTGGGCGTTCCAGTGTTGAAGCGGGGGAACCTGAGCCTTGGGGGAGTCTGATCCAGGCAAGCTGGGGGCTGCATCTGGCCCCCGGGCCTGAGGTTTCCCACCCCAGCATAAAAGGCTGCTAGGGAATTCCTTGAAATTCTGAAGTAGAAAATTTTTTCAACTCATCAGAGGGCTCTCCATTAACAATCACAATAGCTAGCCTGGATCTATTCCCAGTGTGGACATAGAATATTGAACTGACATTGTCTCCAGAGACACCGCCATGCTAGTGGTCATGGAATAACTTCTGTGTTATAACCTAGCATTTCAGAAAGGATGTGTTTCATTGTAAATCTCAGCCCCTAGCTGGGATTTTTGGCTGCTTGCATTACCAGAGCTGTGGCCTTATGTGTTAAACATGTAGTACAGGTGAACTGATCAGTACTGTTGTTGACTTCAAGTACTTTATAAAGTGCAAAATAAACATGTTTTGAATATCTTTGTGTAAACTATGCAGTTTACTGAATCAAATACAAAACAAAGGTAAGGTCTTAAAAGCTGCACAGGTGGCAAACGGTTGTGTCTGGAAGAGATCTTAATAGAAATTATCTTTTCCTACCTTTCGGCTATTGATTAATTTGAATTACAAGCACTAATTTTTTCTCTCTCCCTGCCAGTCTTGAAATGCTTAGAAACAGTATTAAAAATGCACTTAAATGACATTGAGCTCGACTGTACCACAGATCTAAGACTTTTATTCAGTCATCCTTCAATACGAAGCTGTCATCTATAGAAATATTTTATTTTTAATAATGTGGCATTTGACTCTTAGTAGGCTGATTAGATAAAGGGGATCCTTGAGAGGAATTGAATTACTATGCTTGGAAAGCTGAAGCAAAATGCAGGACAATGTAGCACTCTAAAGACTAACAAGATGGTTTATTAGATGATGAGCTTTCGTGGGCCAGACCCACTTCCTCAGATCAAATAGTGGAGGGAGGAAGGAAGGTAAGTGTCTGTGAATTGATGATATTAGAGGTGGGGAGAGTGGGATGTTTGTGAGTTAATGGTATTAGAGGTGATAATTGGGGAAGCTATCTTGGTAATGGGTAAGATAGCCTGAGTGTTTGTTCATTCCAAAGGTAACTTTTATGTCTATTTGGTGCCATCTAAAAAATTGTGGTTGGAGTTTAGCGCTTTGGGTCACTGAGCTTTTCTAAATGCCCTATGAGCAAGTAACCAAGTGTTGCCTATAAAGTGGTCCTGCGGATTGGCAGTGTTTTGAAAGCAGAGACTTGCTGTTGCGAAATTCCTCATTGTGCTCTTGATCAAAGTGCTTAGTGAAGTGGCTATGCAGGATGCTCTAGCAGGTGTTGTGCAAAGGTGCAATGGTGCCAGTAAGTCTGGCGCTTGCTGTTTGGAAGAGCTGATCAGGTCCTCCTTTGAGCTCTAGGGAAAACATAGGGTTTTTTTGTTCGTTTGTTTTTTAGTTTTCATACCCTAAAAAGCGTGTCTGGACTTCCCATGAGATCAGAGCTGTTCTGTCTCTGGTGTCCTGGGATTTCTGAGAGATTTTGTTATCCCTGCCTGTTAGTTTCCAGTGTGTATTCCTGTGAATGAGTATTTTGTAGGTCCAAATGCTGCCGCCACCTTCTGGCAGCCAATGAAAGCACAGCATTTTCACAACTTTAGCTGTCTTCTGGGATGTTTCTCCCAATGCATGTTCTGTCTCAGACGATGTGGCCATTTTCATAAGCAGCTTTTTACAGATAGGCCTCTACCTACTAGGTGCACAATATGCAACCTTGCCCTCTTACACCCATAACTGGATCTTTCTGTCTTGTTGCACAAAAATGGAGTTCATTGGAAAGCCTGGTGTCTGTGCTATGCTGGTTCACCCAAGCAGGGATGACACAGACCTCATTTCTTCCCTCCTCACAAACATTTCAGTTGTTATTAATGGTCTCCACAACAGTATCTTGAAGATCACAGAAGCTAGTTCAGGTCACTAAACAGGCTATGAAAATTCTATCATTTCTTCCCAAGGATGGTATGGAAATACGACATTTCTAAAGCATGTGGAGAGGCTTTCCTTGTTATGTACCAAAATAAGCACCTGACAGGCAGTTCACTAGATGGACTCTGGACTGAAAGAAACTTTTACTGAAACACTACTCCAAAGTAGCTGGGAGTTCTCATGTTTCTGTTGTCGATCTTCCCAGGGCATGTTGATAACCTACACAAATTGGTTCTCTGCCCAACTTTCTTGTTGTCCTAGTTGTGAGCAGAATTGCTTCCTTCAGGAAAATCTGGGTTCAAATTACTGTTCTAGAATTGACCCTTGGACATTGTTCTCAATACCAGTTTCTAATTAGGGATGTAATAATTTAACCATTTAATTGGTTAACCAATAAGGATCAGCTTATCTGTTCTGGTTGCGGTTAAACTCATCTGCCGGCATGCACCAGCCCCGCTTCTGGGGAGCCAGCTGTTGCCCCGCACTGTGAGCTCTGCGGTATAAAATGAATACTGTAGAGCCCGCAGTACGGGGAGCTGGCTGCGCTACAGGCTCTGCCTTCTACTACAGAGCCTACTGCATGTATAACCACCAGGATTTTTAAAGATTACATGGTTACTTTCTTAAAATGTTTCTTTGCATCCTTAATTCTAATATCTTGAGATAGAGATGGATCTTTACTCTGGCATGAGAAAAATAAACCAAAGTAGGTAGAGAAGATCCAAGAACATGGAAATAATCAACACAAGTTGGAAGATGGGAAATTATAAAGAGGGTTTTTTGTTGCACCTGGCAAGATTAGTCTGGGGAACATGTTTTTTCCTAACTATCATTGGGCCAAGATATTAATAATTAATGTGATTCAGATGTAAATATTTAATTCTATGTATGTGCAGAATATTCAGATTTTTTTTTAATATTGAAGTGGCAAGGCATATAACCCTCAAGTTCTGGGACATAAGCCATCTTTAAATATTGGGTGTTAAGAGGAAACTTTTCTCTTCCCAAGGGCAACTTATCTTGTTGCTGCCAGGATCAGCATCAGGATAAGCTCTGCATCAGCTTATCTGACCATCAAGAGATGCAATATGGGACAGGTGGGTCTGATCAGCATGGCAATGCCTGTGTTTATAATACTGAAGTTTATAAATAAAAAGATGCAAGAAGCAACAGACTGATCCAGGAATTAACTGTGTGGATGAAGAAGCTATCAAATCACCTTCAGCATATTCTTAGACATCTCAGAGCAGACTGAACTTGAAAAGTTATTCCTATCAATGATGTTTTTTTCTCTTACTCATGCCCTGCTAACTCCTTGTACTAAAATCTTCCAGATTTCTTCCTGAAGAAACTTGTACTTCAGTTACCATGGCACCTTTACAACCTATCTCCTAGCTTCACTCACTTTTTTCTCCAGTTCCTTCAAGTCAGGGTCCAATATACCTTGCATGTCAGAACATTAACATCAACTCTCTCTAGGTGGCTATGATCAGGAAATGGGAGTCCCTTATTCCTTCTCTTCAACAGCTAAACTAAAAGGGCAGATATATCAGCAGGGGTGAAATTTAATTCTCAGACATTTCCATAGCTAGGTCAACATAAGTTGCCTTCCATTGACCACCTGTGAGATGGTAGTTATGTCAGTGGGAGAAGCCCAATCTAAGCTGGCTGGTGGGGGAGGGGTAAGGCTAGTGTAAGTGTGTCACTCATGGGTGAGGAAAATCACACCCCTGAACAATGTAGTTATACTGACATAAGTTGGTAACATAGACCAAGCCATAGGCATGGTCTACACCAGTGTTTCTCAACCAGTGGTATGAGTACTCTTAGGGGTACTCAGGAGAAGTCTGGGGGCGAGGTATGTGTGCGCGTCAGCACAACTGAAATTTGGAGAAAATTGAATTTTTGTTTGAAGTTTTACAGCACTTTATTATTTTTGTACTTTTTACACCCAAAAATTTAATCGCCCACTCGGCTGCGATTAAGTTGTTTAAACAAATGTGTTGCAATGATAGAAAAAAAATTGTCTGAAAACTGTAGGTACTGCGGGTACTTAATTGTTTTTAGAATTAGTCAGCATAAGGCAGCATACATTGATTTACATTAGAACACACTAGTTACTAGTATCTACGCTAAAATGTAGCTTCCACCGATGTAACACTCCTCTGACGCCAACCTAATTTTACCTCTGCAAGAGGTATGGAACTCATACCAGTGTAGTTAGATTGAGATTGTGTCAGCGTAGATGCTTATATCTGCTGTTGCTGCCTTTCAGAACTCGCGCTGCCGCAGCCTGGCAGTTAAATCCGGGCAAGCGCTGCTGGTGGTGCACACCACTGATCCATGAAGCGTCATGTAAAACTGATTCAGTTACTGGAGTGACTGTATGTCGATGAACTTAGGCTGACTTCATTTCGTGGTATAGACTTGCCCATAGATTCAAGACTACATTTTCAAGCTTAACTGAGCTGGTGTCATGGCAGTCTTACGCTGACATGCAAGAAGGATTTATCTCAGAACTTGAGAGATCCCTGTATAGTCACTCTTTTATAAACCACTAGACTTGATTCAAGGCATATCAGATGTGGCCTTTTGCCAGACCTTGGAGACTTATGCTAGTCAGCACATCTTTTTAAACGTCCGTTCTTCCTTGCCTTGACTAATGTTTTTGTCCCAAACAGGATCTGATACCTTCCATCTAGAAAACAGCAATACAAAGGTTCTTTTTTCTGTGATTTGGCTCTGCTAGTGTAGACATCTAGTTGGAAACAAGAATTGATCCCTCTCCTGTCATCCATTTCCAGCCCCTGATACACAGAAGCTAAGGATACCATTCCTACACATTCTGCCTAATAAGTATTGATGGACCTAACTGCCATGAATTTATCTAGTTCTTTTTTGAACCCTGTTAAAGTCCAGGTTTTCACAACATTCTCTAGCAAGGAGTTCCACAGGTTGACTGTGCACTATGTGAAGAAAAACTTCCTTTTGTTTATTTTAAATCTGCTAACTTAATTTCATTTGGTGACTGACCCCTAGTTCTTATGTTATGGGAAGAAATAAATAACTTTTCCTTATTCACTTTCTCCATACCTATCATTATTTTAAAGACCTCTATCATATCCGCTCTTGGTCTCCTCTTTTCTAAGCTGAAAAGTCCAAGTCTTTTTAATATCTCTTCATATGGGGCCCGTTCCAAACTCCTAATAACTCTTGTTGTCCTTTTCTTGACCTTTTCCAATGCCAACATATCTTTTTTGAGATGAGGCAACCACATCTGTATGCATTATTTAAGATGTGGGTGTACCATGAATTTATACAGAGGTAATAAGATATTCTCTGACTTACTCTATCCCTTTTTAGATGATGCCTAACATTTTGTTTGCTTTTTTGACTGCCACTGCAAACTGAGCGGATGTTTTTAGAGAACTATCCACAATGACGTCAAGATATCGCTCGAGTGGTTATAGCTAAATTAGTCGTCATCATATCATATATATATAGTTGGGATTATTTTTTCCTACATTCATTATTTTACATTTATCAACATTTAACATTCATTTGCCATTTTGTTTCCTAATCACCTAGCTTTTTGAGATCTTTTGAAGCTCTTCAGTCTTCTTTGGTCTTAACTATCTTGAGCAATTTAGTATCATCTGCAAATATTGCTACCTCACTATTTACCCTCTTCTCTAGATCGTTTATAAATAGGTTAAATAGGATTGGTTCCAGTACAGCCCCATGGGGGACAACACTATTTACGTCTCTCCATTCTGAAAAACAACCATTTATTCCTACCCTTTGTTTCCTATCTTTTAACCAGTTATCAGTCTGAGAGGACCTTCCCTCTTATACCCTGACAACTAACTTCACTTAAGAGCGTTTAGTGAGGGACTTTGTCAAAGGCTTTCTGGAAATTGAAGTACACTATATCTACTGGCTCCTCTTGTCCACATGCTTGTTGACCTCCTCAAAGAACTCTCTTAAGGCATGATTTCCCTTTTCAAAATCCATTTTGACTTTTCCCCCAACAAATTATGTTCATCTATGTGTCTGACAATTTTATTCTTTCCTATAGTTTCAACTAATTTGCCCGGTACTGATGTTAGACTTACTGGCCTGAAATTGCCAAGATCACCTCTGGAGCCCTATTGGTGTCACATTAGCTATCTTCCGGTCATTAGGTACAGAAGCTGATTTAAAGGATAGGTTACAAACCACAGTTAATAGTGCCTCAATTTCACATTTGAGTTCTTGCAGAACTCTTGGGTGGGTGCCATCTGGTCCAGGTGACTTGTTACTGTCAAGTTTATCAATTTGTTCCAAAATGTTCCAAAATCTCCTGTAATGACACCTCAATCTGGGACAGTTCCTCAGATTTGTCACCTACAAAGAATGGCTCAGTTTTGGCATTCTCCCTGACATCCTCATTCTGAAGACCAAAGCAAAGAATTCATTTAGTTTCTCCACAGTTATGTTGTTTTTGAGTGCTCCTTTAGCATCTTGATCCTCCAGGCTCAGGACCTACAATCCTTTAGCTCAGACAGTCTTGGGGGAGGAACACTGAGGAGTCCCTGTTGTTACTCCGTCGATGGTATGATAGTCAGTTCATGGGTAGACACACAAGATGGTTTTCCAGCTCCGGAGTAGAGGGCATTCACCACAATCGGAGTTAGGCGGCATATCCAATTCATCAAGACAGGTAGCTGGAGTCAACTTGCACTGGGCTTTTACCACAGTGGGTGACCTAGCCGATGGTTGCTAGCCGATGGTTGCTGGTCTGTTATCAGGATAGGCCCCAGCCTTCACCACGGTCCTGGAGACAGCAAGCTAGACAAACGACGAACCCATGAAGCAGCAAAACAAAGCAAGGAACCCAGAAAGAAGAACCCGAGCTCTTTTGGGGTCTGAGCTTATAAACGTCTCTGAGCGGGAAAGCAGCTGGAGTGCCGAATGCAGAGAATGGTGCTGGGTGCAGACAAACAGGTGCGGTGTGCATAGCCACGTGCCGTGTGCAGAGGATGGTTTTGGCGGCAAAAGTCCTCTGTCAGGTTCCATTTTAAAATCCCATCATGCACCACAATTCCATCTTGGATTGTCCCTTCAAGCACGGTCTCCATTTTTATTTTAGTGCATCTCTCATTATATTATTCTCCTGCTAACAGACCCCACTGATTGTTTAGCAGGCTTACTGCTTCTGATGTACTTAAACATTTTGCTATTACTTTTTGAGTTTTTCGCTAGCTGTTCTTCAAACTTCTGTTTGGCTTTTCCTATTATATTTTTACACTTAATTTGACAGTATGTTCCTTTTTTTTCCTCACTAGGATTTAACTTCCACTTCTTAAACAATGCCCCCTCCCCCCCTCTCGCTGCTACTTTTACGTGGTTAAGCCACAGTGGCACTTTTTTTGATGTCTTTGTTTTTTTTAGTTTGGGGTATACATTTAAGTTGGGCCTCTATTAAGGTGTCTTTGAAGTCTCCATGCAGTTTGCAAGGATTTTATTTTTGGCATTGTACCTTTTACATTTCTGTTTAAATAACCTCATTTTTGTGTAGTTCTCCTTTCTGAAATTAAATGCTACAGTGTTGGGTGCTAAGGTGTTTTTTTCCCCCTCTACCGGGATGATACATTTTATTATATTATGGTCACTCTTTCAAAGCGGTTCAGCTACATTTACCTCTTGGACCAAATCCTGTGCTCTGCTTAAGACTAAATCAAGAATTGCCTCTCCTCTCTTGTGGGTTCCAGAACCAGCTGCTCCAAGAAGCCATCATTTAAGTTTTCTTTTTCCTAGGAGGTACTGAAGTGTTAATCACTTGATTACTGGTTAATGGAGATAGGGAAGTAACTGGTCCCTTTCTGTAAATTATGGTAATGCTTAACAAGAAAAGGCAGTCAGCCAACAAATAGGCATGAAAATGTTTGTTTACATTGGTTATTGCCAGACTGACTGGAACAGAATCTTCAGTCTGCACCCCGATAGGAAAATGAAGTGTTTATTTCCTGTGGGCTTACTGGTGCCTATAGCATACTTGGTGGCTAGCTCTAAAATGTATGTTATTTTCTTGCATATGTTGATAAACACAGATCTGTATAAATTTACAGTACAAATTATTAAACATCAGCCTTTGTAAACAGTTTTTCAGGTTGGGGGAAAATTCTTGTAAACCATGTAGCGACTGACACATGGCTTTGAAATGGTACCCACCTTACTTTTTTTTAAAAGGCATTTAGCCGCATACCATGCATTTGAATAGTCTTAATTTTCGCTAACTTCTTACATCCACAATAGAAACAAATGCCATACATTTTTCCATTGTACCAGTTGTGTGTCTGATTTAAGGTCCTTTTGAGGAATTTTGATTCTCAAGTGCATCTGTATCTCCTGGAGATAGAGAGAGAGACACTAAACATGTTGTCAGAAAAATAAATGTTAAAGACAGGCCCTTAATTACTCTAGCTGATACAGTTTAAATCTTCACTCAAAATGGAATCATTATTTAAATTCTTGGTTTCCTTTCTATACTTTCCATATTAGTACAGTTCTTTAGGGAAAGCTACAGTTGATCATATTAACCATTGACAAAGTAAATTGCTTTCTTTTTTTAGGAGTGCATTCGTTTGCTAGGTGAATGTCATCCCTCATTATTTCATGCCATTTCATTCCACTCTGTTGTTTCCTCTCCTGCTTGTTCTGCACCAGACAGTCATAAATATTCATGCAGACTTTCTACAATCCATTTAGTTTTGTATACATAGCTGATAGTTCCTTTAAAAAAACCAAACCACTCAGGCTTTGTCTCAGCATATGAGTACTGAAGGCTGGCTAGTGCTGGTGAGCTAATAGGTTACTGCTTCAACCTCTGGTTTTGTTGAGTTGCTAGGAAGCATGGGGAGTCTCTTGAGGGCTAGGATATTGCTTTTTGTTGAAGGATCTTTTCAACATTTCTTAAGAATTCTTCCCGCTTTGGGGGTACTTTATTTGTACTTGTTAAAATCCAAGTTGATTAATACAGAGAATTTCAAATATTCTAGTTTTTTTTACTGTATTTGTATCCAGATTCAATAATGAGTAAGTCTAGTCATCTGTTTTAGTAATTGACTCTGGATTAGATGGTTGCTCATTTTTCTCACCTTTAATGTAGCTGTTCTGACTTGTCAAGCAAAGTCCACTTTGGGTTGAACATTCTTAAAGATCTGAGATGCAGTTACAGTGTCGAGAAACTGGTCTACACTAAAGCTGTAAGTTGACCTGCGTTACACAGCATAATAACTTAGATTGTTTTTCCTGCAGTGTCTTCACAGTGCTGTGTCAATGGGCGGCATTATTGTGCTGACTTACTCCTCTCGGAGTGATTTCTATTAGCAAAACAGAAGATATACTTGGTAAAGCATACTTGATTGCTAGGCATTACAGAGCAGCTAAGTAAAGCAAATTAAAATACAGAGAATATCTCTGGGAACAACTCTTACATAGTGAATGGAGGAGGGAGCACAGGCAGCAGTGTTGCCCACTTTTATTTGGCCACGGAACCCTTTTAAACTTGAAAGAATTTTGTGAAACCCCTTAATAACAGTCTAACATATGGAGCTGAAAATGTAGACCACAAATAAGTAAGGATAATAATAAACAAATATTAAACAAGGTCATGAGATCTATATTTAGTTTAGTAGCATATATTTAAATACAAAAATCACAAAATTATTATTTTATTTAATCCTAAAATGTTACTGTAATGGAATTTTCTCATGGAACCCTTATTTTCACTTTGCGGAACCCTGGGGTTCTGCGGAACACCATCTGGGAAACACTGGCATACAGCAAAATGCAGGACAATGTAGCACTTTAAAGACTAACAAGATGGTTTATTAGATGATGAGCTTTCGTGGGCCAGACCCACTTGGATAAGTTCACACTGAGAAGTTCAAACCAAACAACAAAAATAAAGAAAAATAACCTGATCGTGACTAGATACACTTTTCTCTCTATTCATGATCTGTTCTGGTCCGTGCATCTGCATGCTCCAGCCCTTAACTTAGAATCCACAGAAAGCAATAGCAGACCAGGTATCCATATCCAATTCAGATTTCAGCACTGTATCCCCATTGGTTCTTCTGGCCCCCTTGCCAACACTCTTGCTAGCTATCTGAGGTTTATTCCCTGAGTGCTGGTCAGCCCTCCTATCTATCACAGAACTCAAGGGTAACTTCCCCCTCAACCTCCAGTGCATTGCAAAGCAAAAAGGCTGTCTTCACATTTTTTATTCCCCCATCCAAGTGTCCCACCATGGACTCCTTTCTATTCCTGCTGTGTTCCCTAAACAACAATGCATGATTTCTAAACAGTCTTTTGCTTGTATTGCAGTGTGGGGCAGGGGATTATAGACAAACACACAAATGCAGGAACACCTCGTTGAGAGGAACATGCATGACTCTCAAAGCTCGCCCTTCATAAAACTTCCTTTAAATCCTCTCTGATTTGCACTGCTCTGCATTGTGCTCTCCTTATTGCACTGGTGCCTGTCTGCTCAAGATCTCTGGCTAGGCACTCTGCCTTAGCCCCCCCCCCCCCCACCAAATAATTCTCCCCCCCCCCTGCTCTCACAAATATGAGCTGGCTGCCACCACAAAAGATATGTTGCACTTTGAGGTCTAACTTAGTAGACTCCTAAACCTTCCCTTTTAATGTCCAAAAGGACATTCCGCCATCATTCTACACTTGCTCAGCCTGTAGTTGAACTGCTCCTTCCTGTGGTGCAGGCTGCCTGTGTACAGCTTCATAAGTTACAGGAGCAAGAGGTAGGCTGGGTTGCCAAGGATCACTATTGGCATTTTCACCTCTCAGATTCTGATTTTCCAGTCTGGGAAAAAGTTCCAGCTTGCAGCTTTCCAAAGAGGTAGGATTCCTAAAGATGTGCATGTCATGTATCTTTCCGGACTATCCCATGTTGATGTTGGTGAAATGGCCCTGTGATTCACTAGCACCTTGCAGCACCATTGAGAAGTACCCCTTGCAGTTTACGTACTCCTTGGCGAGGTGATTGGGTGCCAAGATGGGGTTTGTTCTTTCCATCTATTATCCCACTGCAGTTAGGGAACCCTATCATGGCAAAACCATCCACTATGGTATCCATGTTTCCCAGAGTCACTACCCTCCATAGCAGAATGGTATTGATTGTCTTGATTATTTGTATAACAGTCCCTACTGTAGATTTCCCCACTCCAAATTGATTCCCAACTGAGTGGTAGCTGCTGATGCAAGCTTTCACAGGGCAATTGCCACACTCTTCTCCGCTGTCAGAGCAGGTCTCATTTGGGTGTTCCTGTGCTTCAGGGTGGGAGAGAGCCATTCACAAAGTTCCATGAAAGTGGCCTTCTATGTTCTGAAGTTTTGCAGCCAATGCGCTCCCATACTTGCATAAGCACAGTCTGTGCTTGTCTGACAGCACCAGAACTGGCATTCTGCTATGTCTAGAGTGTCAGATGCTGGCGGTGTTTGCAAGTTGCTCAACACAAGGACTTGCCTGAAAAGTGTGTCCCTGGGATCTTGAGATTTGTCCCCTTCCTGGAGTGCCATGCATACGCTCTCAACATACTCCAGGATTAGACACACCAAGGTGAATACCACAGTATCTGTGTGGGAATCGAGGCCAAAAAGGGCACAAAAAGACTTTCCCTTTGATCTCAAGCAGGAGGTGGGGGAGGAGGGAATAAATAAGCACATTATGGGCTGCTGATGACATGAGCCCAAAACTACCTAAAGCACAGTTTTGTTGCCAAAATGCATAAGAAACATAACCCAGAATGCAAAGTGACACAGGCACTGTGGGATAGCTATCCACAGTGCATCACTCTCAAAACTGACAGTCTCCCTATTGGGGGACGTGCTACTTCTGATTACATTGAATTAGTGAGCGCAGTGGGAATATGGATCTCCAACTTTACAAAATTGGGTGATAAGTAATTGATCTTTATAAATTCGACCGTTATATCTGTAAAGGGTTCTGCCCTTCTTGTGAGCGCCCCTATGTGGCTGAGGGCAGTCTTATGGTCTCTCTCCCCACACACACCATTTTGAAGTCTGCCCGAGATGCTCCCTCCACCCCAGCCAGCCTGAGCTGTGCGTGTTCCAGTGGATACCTGAGCCAGGAAAAACAGAAAATACCAGACATTTCACATGATATTTTCTGACTTTTTTTACTGGACAGACTGGGCTCTTACTTGGGGATGTGTGGAGAGTGGCTACATCACCTCACGCCCCCCCCCCCTGGAATTTCTTCATGCCTCCCCAGTTTGGGAACCTATGCTCTACCCAGTTGTCTGCTGGAGAGGAAGTGCCTGGTATATAGTCTGGGACCAGGCTTTTTCTTATACCCTGTTGGGGCTGCTGGGGCTTGGGAGGAGGGGGGGACCCAGGCCCACCCACTCCTCTGGCCCAAGGATTCTATAAGTAGCAGTTACCTACTGAGTCTCAGAGATTGGTTGCAGTCATGTTCCCTGGGCCACTTCCCCAGGAAGGTGCTCGGTCCAGCCCTTTCTTTTGGGCCTTGTGGGCAAGTCCTCCCTATCCAGGGGTCTGCAAGGGTTGTCCGTTGGCTTACCGGCTAGTCTTCAGATGGTGGACCTGATTCTGACCAGGTCTGAAGTCCAGCTCCCCCTTGGAGCTGTCCGTAGTGCTATCCTGAAGTGTGCCTGGGCTGAGCTTCAGGAAGGAATTGCTAGGCCCTAGCCCAGTAGCTTCTTTTATACCGGTCTGCTGGGTCCTGATTGGCTGTCTCTGCAGCAGCTACTCTATAAAGGAGACAATCTCCTGATCAGAGAGAACAATTTGACAGTGGAACAGCTGTTGAGTTTCATCTATGAAAAATGTTTAAAGATGAAAATTTCTGTAGGCAAAGCCTATGCTAAAAAGAGAGGCCTGGACTGCATGAGCTGAAAGTTCCCTTTCACTCCTGCTTCTCCTCATGGACTTGCTCTATCCTCTTCATTCTTGACATTCCATAGTGTTACTTTCATCTTAAGTAAACTTAGGCTATGTCTACATTGGGAAAGTTTGGTGACAAAAGTTCTGTCAACATGCAAAAGTCACCAAAAATGAAAACTGGTCAAACCGTTTTATCTGCCTTCCATTGTCAACATTTCATGGCCATATTGCTAGTACCCTGTCGACAGATAGAGTAAAGCACTGTGGGCAAGCATCCCAAAGTGCAGTGTTGTGAAAAGGCAGAGCTGATCCCTGTGCTGCTTGGGATTTCCTCGTAGTTCTGTGAGCTCTCCGTGCTGAGAAATGTCAAAGCAGCCCAGCAGTCTCTCCAGCCCTACCCCAGAAGCAGCAGTCTGCCTGCCACTGTGTTCCTCCTAGAGCAGAACAGAAGCATTCCAATGATTTGTTCTTTGTTCTCCAAATGGAGCAGCTCACTCAACTGTCAGATACTTCCTAGAGCTTTGAAAAGGGGGAGAGACATGCCTGCAGGGCAGCAGAGATTGCAAAACACTGAGCAGAGCCATCAGGGCAGGCATTGTGGAAACCTGGCAGAAGTCTGCTGTCTTATGGATAGAGCTCAGTCCACACTGACTCATTGTTGACAATAAAGGGAGGTGAAAAGACAAGTCTCTCCCAGAGATGGAAGTTTTTTGTCACCAAAACTGGGTGTTTTCCCTGACAAAAGTCACATTGCAGTGTAAATGCTCTCACTATTTTGTCAACAAAAGGCAGTTTTTGGCAACAAAACATGCCAGTGTAGCCAACCCCTTAGAAGCAATAATAAACTTACTGTAATAATTAGTAAATAATGAATATTGGTTGCTGCTGGCTCTGTCACATCCACAAGAGAATCAGCAAACTCTGCTTACTGCTTTGGGGAATGGGCAAAATTTCCATTGCTTGACAGAGGAGAATACAGAGGACAGTATGATTTTTTTTTTAAACATACTGCTTTAATCACTCTCGTACTCTCGTCCTATAGCGGGAGAGTGGGCTGGAATATCTAAAAATAAATTTCCTCAATGACCGGCTCACATGGATCATTTTAAGTCAAGTATGAACATGTCCACCTTTGGGGTTTCTTTTTAAATGAGTTTAAAAAAGACTTTCATGCATCATCCTTCAATATGCTGTATCTTTCCACTAAGCTACACTTCTTCCCTTTCTGTGGCTTTTATTTCTAGCTCTGCTGTAGCCTATCCCTCATGTTTCTAGACTCTCATCTTCTGATCTCTGAGATCCCATGAATGTCTTCTATATTGAGGACTCAATATTGGTTTGAAACCAACAGTTAGAAAAGCTCTAGGACTTAACAGTTCACCATAGTGCTGCTTTGTCCGTGGTAGCTATAGTGCAGTGTAAGGTCATTTGACCCTGCCACAAGTGTGTGTGGGGACGGGGGGACCTAGAACACAGTTAAATGACAATAAAATGCCTGAGCCTTGCCCTGCAGCAGTCATTAGTGAGGTGCATTATTGCAAATGACTAGCCTTAGTGTAGACAAAAGCCAGCAGGAATAGCTTTAGAAACCCACATTGTCAGGACTGCTGATGGGGCAGTTGTCCCAGGGCCCAATGATTTAAAAGCACTTGGGGCTCCTGAAGGGGGTGCAGCACCAAGGTCCAAGCCATACTAAGGTCATACTGTCTTCAGTTCTGTTCCTCCACCCAAGGTCCTGTTGCTTCCAGGAGTGTGGCGGCGTCAACTCCCCCCCCCCCCCCCAAGTTGCCTAGGGGCCTGCTGAGGCTGTGGGCTCCCCTGCACATTATGTATTCTGCATTGAGCTTCCTTAGGTAGGTTGGGTACCTTATAACTTCCCAAGTATCCACATCATCAACTGTCTCCCCTTAAAGGAGACCTGTGAAGTATGTGTGCGGTTGGGGTGCTGAAGGGCGCTAAGAAACTTGGGTTTATGGTGGTAGTTGGTTTGGTTGGTTGGCTTTTGCTTCCTTACAAAGAACACGTAAAAGGTTTTTAAAGCTTCTGCTTAGTTTTTTACATTTTAGAAATAACAAGACTTTCAAGCCTTAGTTTTGCTAGGGCAATTCTTGGAGGACTCCCCTGAGAAATGGATTGGAAGCTTTCTCATCCTCTTATTGAAGAGGGCAGTGGCTATTGGAGTCTTTCAACATATGGGATTTTTTTATTGGTCTCCCAGTTTTTCTTTGGGGGTTGATATGAGAGCAAGAAATAGGAGGATTATCAATGTTTTAAGAAATCTAAATAAAAATCCCTTCCACTCTGTCAGATTTCACTGCTCTCTCTCTATGTGAGATCTTAACATTTGCCATTCCTTTTTTTCTTGGAAGGCTTTGTGTAGAAAGCCTGAATTTCTAATGTAAAACAAGTAAACCTGTAAAAAGGAGTCTTCATACATCATAAAGAAGCAAAAGTGGCCCAATTGCAGTTTCTTTTTTGTTTGTGGGTCACTCAGCCTAAACTCCTTAGCAAACTGCCTGGAAACAGATGACCTTGTAATTCTGCCTTGGCAAGAAGACGATTTGCATGATCTAATGGGTCTTTTCCATCTTACTTCTGTGAGTCTCCCTAGTGACTCATTATAGCATAAAACACAGAGCAATTTTGTTGCAGTGCCAGTAGTGGCCAATAGCATATACTGTTAGTGCTGGCACACAGGAATAGTAGAGACCTGCTATTATTAATCAGTTTTTATTAGTGGATGGTTGATGTGGGGTTTCTGCATCTCTAATATTCAGTTTGATGGAAGCAGTACAATGCAACATCTTTCAGGAAGCAGATAAACTTTAAATCTGCCTGGTAATTTGTCTAAATGGTCCCAAGTTACTCCCATCTTAGCCCTCTGGCCTGTGTGAAGTGAGTTGGAGGTCTCACTGAACAAGTGTCATGGTACACTTGTGGTCAGCCTTAGCAGAGATCAAACACTGAGTGTGACATAGAGATGTCTCCCACATAGCTGGTCTCTTGAGGTTATAGTCAGCGCACGCTGATGGTCCAATGAGAGGGGAGCTTGCTTAGCTGCTGTCCATAGTGTATTTGTGAAAGATCCATCTCCAGCACATTTTCATTAGCAGTATATTGCCTTAATCCTTTCCTATACACAACAAAGCATGCTTTCCAGCTTTATTGATTGTAACATGCAACATTCAGGTTGCACAGAGCCCTGTGAGATTGGGCCTCTGAACTCACTGTATTGGAGTTGAGGGCATCCAGTGGTTCATGTGATCCTCTTCTTTGACTGGTATGACACCTGCAGAATGGTCACACCCTAGCACTGTTTTTAAGAAGACACGAACAACAGTTTCCCTTGCAAGGAATGTAATTTAACATGCTGAGGAGAGCTGTGTGTGTATGAGCAAGGAGGAGGAGTTGTCTAAGTCTTGCCTTCTTGAGAGGGAAGATACTATAGCATTGTTGCAGGCAGAACAGACTAGATCTGCCTTAGAGTGATGAGCATCTGCTTTTAAAATCTTCCTGGGAGCTGCATTCTTCTCGTTGGTAAAGGCTGTATGACCCTGCTGCTCTTTCCCACCAGTAGTATGCTTTCCTTGGGGAGAGCCAGTGAGTTGTTGCTAATGGAATCTGCTCCGGGGGATGGGAAAACTTCATCCTGTTTCCTTTAAATAACTGCTGTGGGGAGCAGGGGGAATGTCTTAATCTCTTTAGTTCTGGTATCTGCCTTTAATGCAGTTGGCTTAGGTAATTTTTTTTGATGTTTTAAAAAACATAAATTTAGTGCTCTTCAGAGGTGCCAGTCTGAATATGAAGCCTAGAAGATCTAGCATGAGCAGTGGTTCTGAAAGCTGCCAGTGATCCCTCATTCCTGAGCATTTTTAGTCTCCTTGCCCAAATGATTCTTGGCTTCTGCAGAAACAATCTGCAGTGGTTCCAAGCGGCCGAGTAAAAAAACACGGACACTTAACATATGCGCAATGTATCTCAAGTGGCATGTGACCAGGATTCATCATTGAATTTGGTCTGCTAGTTGGATAATTATCTTCCCTGTTTTAGAATGGGTACTGTTGGGGAATGCAACACAGGCAGTCATCCAGGCCTACTGACAATTTCACTAGGAACTAAATTTAGGTCATCAGCTCATCTCACATATCACCAGATTTGATTGGCCATTAGTGACCTGGCATCAGTATCTCCTACTCCCCCCAGTAACAGAGGGGGTGTAGGGTGTGGGGAGGAGGGGATCAGATATCTGCCAGGATTTATGTGTTTCAGACTGAACCCTGCTGCATTCCACCAGAACCTTTAAAGTCTCTGCCCAGTAATATTTTTCATAGTCATAGGTGATTAGGGTTGGAAGAGACCTCAGGAGATCATCTAGTCCACAACCCCCTGCTCAAGTAGGACCAACCCCAACTAAATCATGTTAGCCGGGTTTTTGTCAAGCCTGGTCTTAAAAACCTCTAAGGATAGAGATTCCACCACTTCCCTAGATAACTCATTCCAGTGCTTCACCACCTTCCTAGTGAAATAGTTTTTCTAATATCCAACTTAGACCTCCCCCACTGCATCTCACCATTGCTTCTTGTTCTGTCATCTGCCACCACTGAGAATACCTGGCTTCATCATCTGTGAAGCTGTTGATTATTCCCCATTGAGCCTTTTAGAAGCTTCAGGGGGTAGCCGAGTTAGTCTGTACAGGATAAACTTAAAAAAACCCCAACAAACAGTCTGGTAGCACTTTGTAACAAAACATGTAGATGGACTCATGAGCTTTCGTGGGCACATCTGAAGACGTGGGCTGTGCCCAGGAAAGCTCATACCACCATCTACAATAGTGATAGAAATGTAGCCGTGTTAGTCTGGGGTAGTTGAAGCAAAATGCAGGACAATGTAGCACTTTTGATCTGAGGAAGTGGGTCTGGCCCACGAAAGCTCATCATCTAATAAACCATCTTGTTAGTCTTTAAAGTGCTACATTGTCCTGCATTTTGCTTCAACCACCATCTACGTGTTTTGTTAGTTTATAAAGTTCTACCAGACTGTTTGTTGTTTTTTTAAGTTTATCGACCTTTTAGTTAGTCCACCCAAACCATACTACTTTTAACTTATAGAAGTGATAATTTACTATCAGATTGCTTCCACTTGTGAATTTTGATAACTCTTTAGAGTAGCTTTTTTCCCCAAAAACCAGGGCACCTATTGCTACACTGCTCTAGTTTAATAGAAAGGAATGTGGATTGTAGTGACTGCCTTAAATGCCCTACAGACTATGCAGCTTCTCACTGCTGGTGAAAGGGTTTGTCTGTAAAGGGGGAGAGTTGTTTTTCAGCTCTGAAGTGGAGGCAATTGACTATCACATTGTGTACTCCTTCAGGCAGAGGAGTTTGAGCTACAGTTATATCAATAGAAATTGGTTAATTTTTTTTTTTTTTTTTTTGCATTCTCCAAATCAGGATTCACTTTGTGACCATCACGCAGAGGCAGAAAAAACTCCTGACACTGATTTTTACATAAGAACGTAAGAATGTCCATACTGGGTCAGACCAAAGGTCCATCTAGCCCAGTATCCTGTCTGCCAACAGTGGCCAGTGCCAGGTGCCCCAGAGAGGGTGAACTGAAGACAGTGATCAAGTGATTTGTCTCGTGCCATCCATAACTAGCCTTTGACAAACAGATGCCAGGAGCATCTTTCCTTATCCTGTGGCCTTTTATGTACCTAACCTCCATGAACGTCCTAGCTCCTCTTTAAACTCTGTTATAGTCCTAGCCTTCACAGCCCCCACTGGCAAGGAGTTCCACAGGTTGACTATGCACTGTGTGAAGAACTTTCTTTCATTAGTTTTAAACCTGCTACCCTTTAATTTCATTTGGTGTCCTTTAATTCTTATATTATGGGAACAAATACATAACTTTTCTTTATTCATCCTCTCCACACCACTCTTGAATTTATATACCTCTATCATATCCTCCCCTCAGTCTCCTCTTTTCTATACTGAAAAGTCCCAATCTCTTTAGCCTCTCCTCATATGGGACCCGTTCCAAACCCCCTAGTCATTTTAGTTGCCCTTTTCTGAATCTTTTCTATTGCCAAAATACCTTTTTTGAGGTGAGGAGACCACATCTGTACGCAGTATATATAGTTTTATATAGGGGCAGTAAGATATTTGTCTTATTTTCTATCCCTTTTTTATTAATTCCTAGCATCCTATTTGCTTTTTTGACTGCCGCTGCACACTGCATGGACGTTTTCAGAGAACTATCCATGATAACTCCAAGATCTCTTTCCTGATCAATTGTAGCTAAATTACCTCCCATCATATTGCATGTATAGTTGGGGTTATTTTTTCCAATGTGCATTACTTTACACTTAGCCACATTAAATTTCATTTGCCATTTTGTTGCCCAATCACTCAGTTTGGTGAGATCTTTTTGAGGTTCTTCACAGTCTGCTTTGGCCTTGACTATCTTGAACATTTTAGTATTGTCCGCAAACTTTGCCACCTCACTGCTTAGCCCTTTCTCTAGGTCATTTATGAATAAGTTTAATAGGATTCGTCCTAGGACTAGCCCTTGGGGAATACCACTAGGTACACCTCTGCATTCTGAAAATTTACCAGTTATTCTTATCCTTTGTTTCCTGTCTTAACCAGTTCTCAATCCATGACAACCTTAGCTTCCTTAATATTTTTCTGTCTTGCGCAGGTCAAATGAGTTCCCAGAATTGGGGTCTACTGCTTGGTATGAAAACAAATCTTCATTTTCTTTTTCTTTTATCCATTTTTATTTAGTAGCCTTTCATTATTTCCAAAAATTCCCTGCTGTGATATCTCTTACCTCATTATACAGTTCAGCATTTGAATGCTGAATCTGTTGGATTTTCATATTTCAGAAAGTTGCTAGAAAATGAACCTAAAATCAGCTATTTTGGATTTCAAATATGCTGCTGATAATTCAAGATGTTTTTCCCCTAACTGCTCTAACTGTACCATAGCTGTGTAGGCACTGCAGTGCTGGCAGGAGTGAAAAAGCAGCAAAACAGTCAGCTGATTGGATTCTGAATACATGCAGTGAATATATTAACAGGGTGCCATTTTATTTAGTCCCTTTTCTGATCAGACCCTCTTTCTTTATAATTGGATATTTGTTTTATGGGTATGTTTTGACAAGGAAAAAAGATGAGTGAGCTCTTGAGTCCATAGAATTTAAGGCAAAAGGAACCAATATGTCATCTAATCTGGCATGCCAGTTAAAACTGCATTCATTAATCCCTATATTGAGCCCAATAATTTAAATCAGATTAAAGCCTATAGTCCAAAAAGGTGTCCAGTCCAGAACTGAAGACATCAAGAGATAGAGAATCTAATACTTCCCTTGCTAGTTTGTTCCAGTGGTTAACCGCCCATACTGTTAAAAACGTATGCCTTGTTTGTAATTGGAATCTGGCATCAGCTTCCAGCCAGTGGTTATTTTTCTGTTTTTTCTCTGCTAGATGAAAAAGCCCTTTTCTCCTCGTGAATGTACTTATAGTGTATTAACAAGTCACAGCTCACTCATTTTGACAAGCTTAACCAATTTGAGCTCTATAAATTTCTGTGTAAGGTATTTTTTCCAGCCCTCAATCTCTTTTCTCCATTCTCTCCAATTTTTCAATATCCCTTTTAAAAATTGGACATCAGAACTTTATTTTTGGCAGAGATGACTTCCAAGAGATCCAGAAGTACTGGGAAGGAATTCTGGAAGCTAATGCTGGCAGCCTGCTGGCATGTTTTCTCATATCTGCAGTACATGCTTCACTGGCCATTGATTGCTAGTTCTGCTGATCCTTTCAGTGTCCTGTCATTTGAGGGTGGATTCATTCTTGGTAGTGCAGGAAGACGCTGGTCGACCCCACTGCGCCTCAGGAATCCTGCCAGAACCAGCTCAGTGGGTCTGTTGCCTGCCTACTCTCAGGATTTCCATTGGTGGCTTCATAGATAGCCCATGGGGTGCAGTGAGGATTTGCTGAATCGGTTCCTGTCCTGAGTGTTTTGGCGAGATCCACTGCTACTCACTCTTTGACCTTTGCAGTTGCCCTGATGGAGAAAAGCTGCTACTCTGTACCTTCACATCCTCCTGATACACCTTCAGCTAGTGGCCCTGCTCCAGGATCTGTAAGCCTGTGACTGATCTCTGCTTTGTGTGCTCTGCACCGATCTCCCTGTTCGACACACATTTGTGTTCTGTTGTGTGGGGTAAATCTGAGTAAGTTTGGGGCCATCTCTACCGTGTCTCAGATGCGTGCTTCCTAAAGCTATGCCTTAAAGGGAATATGTTACATTTTTACAAAGGCAGCCTATGAGCTTCATGTGAAATTGGATTACACTTCCAGGGTAGGAAATCACATTGGGACTCAAGGGTTCTGTCTCAGAGGCTGCTTGTTGGAAGCTGCAGGTTTAATTTCTTAAAGCAGAGCTGGATTCAAAAGGTAGCAATAATGAAAGTCAGTGATGCTGGAAATGAATTCAAATGCTCTGTTTGGGTTGCCTTAGAAATCCCTTGCTTGTAGAGGATTGGATGTTGTCAAAAGGCTGAGTCAGGGTCCTTTTTAGCTTCTCCCTATCTCTGCCTTCCCCCTCCTCCCCATCATGTGCGTAGGCAGCCTAGAGGTAATGCAGCTCTCCCCTCTCTTGTGTTCTGCAACAGCCTCTGCCCCCTGGATGTCGCTCTACTGGTGCTTGTGGAAGTCAGCGTGACAGTGCAGACTCCAACGGCAAAGCAGTGGCTTAGGACTAGAAATACAGTGCAAGGATTTTAAAACACTAGATTGTGATGTGGCACAGGAAGGGAATTAGTTTCACCATCATCACGCTCCAGAGTCCAGCTCCTTTATTTTCTCACTGGCTTCTTCTAGCCTAAACTGGAACAGGAATAAGAGCAAGTGGTGGACTAGATAGGAAAGGAATTTGAGAGTCAGGAGACTTGTGTTCTCATCCCAGCTCAGCCGCTGATTAAGGATGTTAATTATTGAGTAATTTAGTACTTGAGTAGTCAGTGGAATTTCCATCGACTACTCGACTAGTCATTAGGCACTTCGGCATTTCTCCTTTGAAATGTACAAGAGCCCTTTCAAAGGAGGAATGCGGAACTCCACGTGCAGCCCCAGCCCGGGGCCAGCAGGAAGTCCCATTGACTCCAGTTTGTACACAGGGGCCAGCTTTGAAATGTACAAGAGTCCCCAGTGGAGGCTCTTGGGCATTTCAAAGCGGAAGCGCCCTCGTGGACCCCGTGCTCCATGCTGTGTGGCTACTTTGAAATGCCACATGGAGCCCGGGTCAGCTGGGGACTCCCCAGCTGACCCTGAGCTTTGTGCAGCATTTCCCCAGAACCTGGAATCAGCTGGGGACTTCCCAGCTGACCCTGTGCTCTGTGCAATGGGGAGTCCCCAGCTGACCCTGGGATCCATGCAAATGTCACAGTGGCATTTCAAAGGTCAGCGCTGCACAGCTGATCCCAGGTTCAGCTGTGGAGCACTGCTCCTTTGAAATGCCGCGTCAGTGTTTGAAAGCGGCAGCGCCTCACCGAGCCCAGGTACAGACTCCCCGGCTGCTTTGACGTACCCCTTCTTCCCCCCCACTTTGCTGCCTCTATCTGACACTAGCTGTCAGAGACTAGCTGCCTTATAATGATCCTGATTTACAGTGAGAGTGTTGTTAGTACTTACCTGCCTCTCAGGGAGACATGAAACTTAGAGAGAGTGCTTTGAAATCTCTGGTAAACACTATTGAAGCACCCAATACTGCTAAACGTAGTGGTAGAGAGCCATTAACAATGGCATGATACAGGATCCAAGGAATTAGGTAATCTGCCTTCCTTCATTCCTGACATGCAGCCACCACTTGGTGGAATGTGAGGAGCTGCTTCACACTGCATGTACCTGCATATGGTGCAAGGGGGAATACATGTGTTGTCTGCAAGTGTAGTTCTAAGCTTATATGATAGTAAGGAACATAAACTAGATCCTCTCCAGGTGTTTTGTGGGTGTGGGACCTGCTAACTTCACCAGTGCATTTCCATTCTGTCTTGAGGTACCAAATATACTAATAACTTTCTCCTGCACAGTGACTGCTAGTTATGCTGTGTGTGTGTATTGTGAGTTAAATGAGATCAGAGGGAAAAAATGTCTAAGGCTAGACCCAGATCCACAAAGATGTTTAGGGTCCTAACTCCCAATGAAATCTAGGTAGGAAGCTAAATACCTTACTTTTTAGAATGGTGCCCAATTGGCTAAGTTTTAAAATCAAGCACAACAATTTGAAGTTGAAGCTGTAGTTGAACCTGGTATGTTTGCTTGCATTTTTGTGCATTTAACTTAATTTCTTAATTAAGTCCACTTAATATCTAAGTGGCTTTCAGAAAATGGTAGTGACTGTTAGCAGCTATTACATCAAAACTGAGTTCTGTTTTACCCATGGCCAGTTATTGCACAGTATTGATTGTTGGAACACCAATTAAACCTGGAATGTAGTGGTTGGTCACTTGTTCTAATATCACACTAAAAGCTGTTCTTTGAACCTGTTTTTCTCTTTTCCAGTGGGGAAGACCTCCTTGATCACCAGGTTCATGTATGACAGCTTTGACAACACCTATCAGGTAATACAATCAACCGTAGCATCTTGCCAAACTGTTGTTGCTGGGCCCTCTTCCTCCCTCTGCTCTTCTCAGCTGCAGACAAGAGCTGCTCCTTGTCAAGGGAGCATGTTTGCTCTGGCAACCATAAACTATGAAACCAACTGCCACTGAGCCCCTTCTCAAAACAAATTCACTTTACATTACTTATTTATAGTCCCACCTCGCCTGTCATGTGCTAGGCACTTTCCAAACAGTCCCTGTCCTGAAAGCCATGTCATCTTTATGTATTTTTTTAAAAACACTACTGTGGTAGTCCTCCACTTAAACTTGGATGATATTATTTATACCCTTATTAATGATTTCTAGCCTGTCTCTCCAGAACTCCCATCACTGCTGGTAGGCAAATTGGACAGACCTAAATTCAAGATTACATTAGAACAACAGTGTTAGCAAAGCTTCTATGGAGTAGGACAAGTAGAGTACACATTAGTCTCTCCTGGGAGCAAACATCCGTACAGATTCTGCCCACTGTAATTACACGGATATGTTAAAGCAATTCTTTTATTTAATCATCTCTCTTTCCCACAGTACTTTTCTCTTTCAGTTCTTGTCTTTTCTCTGTGGAGTTTGTGTCCTAGTTTTAATGGGAGAGCTTTGACCCTCAATGCTTTGTTATAATGCAGCTGTCTCCATGGCAAGATGGTCTGATGTAATAAACTGAGTGATTGGAAAATGAATGAGTGAGACTTAAAGAAGTCTTGGGGGCTTATCAAATAATTAGCTTCAATTTAGCTGTCATTGATGTGTGCCTAACTTAAATCTTAATATACTTTGTACTTGTATGGCCCCATTCACCTGGGGATCTGTAGTTTTACAAACACGACCATGACTCATAGGTAGGAAAATACAATTCCCAATTTTACATAACAGGAAGGGGGAATAAAGTTCAAAGGATTTAAGTAACTTGCTCAGGATTACACAGCTAAGCTAGTCAATGGCAGAATCCAAACACAGCTTTCCTGCAGCTGGGTACCAAGTTCTGAGGAGTGGAGCCCTGTCAAAAGTCCAGTACTGTATCTTGAACTGTTTGAGGGTAGAATTCAAGCTATAGGTGTGGTGTTAGATAATCTGGACCCTTCTGACAAATTTGAGTGCACTATTTATTTCTGAAAGTGCGTCAACCAATCACTAGAGCCATATTTGGCAGGTTCAGTTATAAATAGGAAGCTTGTATTTGATAAAGTATTCCTTGTTTTATGTGGGGGTTTTATTCCCAAATTGCAAAGCTGTTGCCTATAACTACTACCGTATTTTCCGGCATATAAGACGACTTTTTATGCTAAAAAAACATCCCCCAAAAATCGGGGGTCGTCTTATACGCCGGGGCTTTTCTCGCCCCGGAGGACACAAACTGCGGGACCTCGCGGTCCCGCCGCCCGTGTACTCCGGGGCGAGAAAAGCTGCTCTGCGTCTCCCTGGTCTGCAGACCAGGAAGACGCGGAGCAAAGCTGCTGCCGGCTTCCCCCGAGGCTTTGCAAAGCCGCAGAGGGGCTTTGCGAAGCCGCGGGGGAAGCCGGCAGCGGGGCAGCCCAGGCACGCCGCGGCTGTCCCGCTGCCGGCGTCCTCAGAGGCTTTGCTCCCGGTGTCCCTGGTCTGCTGGAGACGGTCCCCAGCAGACCAGAGGCACCGGGAGCAAAGCCGAAGCGGCGGCGGGGTGCTGCGCTTCTGAGGCTTTGCTCTGGCAAAGCCTCAGAGGCACGGGACCCCGCCGCTGCTGCTGCTTTGCTCCCGGTGCCTCTGGTCTGCTGGGGACCGTCCCCAGCAGACCAGGGACACCGGGAGCAAAGCCACAGCCGTGGCGGGATCCCGCGCCTCTGAGGCTTTGCCAGAGCAAAGCCTCAGAGGCGCGGGACCCCTCCACCTCCCCGGCTTTGCTCCTGGTGTCCCTGGTCTGCTGGAGACAGTCCCCAGCAGACCAGGGGCACCGGGAGCAAAGCCGGGGAGGCGGAGGGGCGCTGGGGCGCTGCCGGTTGGCCTCTTAAGGGGGGGTAGTCTTATACGGCGAGTATAAGACGAAAACCTATCTTTTAACTAGAAAATTAGGGGGTCGTCTTATACGCCCAGTCGCCTTATACGCCGGAAAATACGGTACTTAATAATCTGGTTTTGGGAAAGCAGCACTTGTGCTGACTCACAAATCATCAGTGGTTTCCCTGCTGTGCTTTGGGGTATGTGTGTAACAAACAAATAAAATGGCACATTTCCCAAAGTTTCTTCATAACCAGTGTGATGGGTTCAGTCACAGAGATTGCCTTGAGACTCTCTTGCTGGGCTTATCCTACTACTGAGCTCACCCTCTGAGGCACCCCACCTCCCTGTCCTGCTGAGCCAGAACCTCTGATCACTCCCAGCAGTGGCACAGAGTCGGGGTCATAGTCCAAAGCAGAGCCACGCAGACACTGAGAGCAGCTCAACTCTGTGAAGGCTCAGTCACAGGGCCTTGACAGAGCACCCAGGTGCACAGCTCCAGTGGGGCCAGAACCCGGATAAATCCATCTTACGCTGCATAAAAGTTTTACACAGAGCAAGCTCCTAAGTTGTTCCTTTCCTTGACTTAATGAAAGAGAAGATGTACAGCTGTTGCCCTCACCCTGTAGGTAACAAGTATTTGCACTGGGTTTAATAGTAAACAGAACGATTTTATTAAATATAACTAGGGGGCAGTGCCCCCTGCTCGCTATGCTTTCCAACCCCCATCTCCAGGGATAGGCAGCCCTGGTTCTTCCCCGGCTCCCAGGGAAGGCCAGGTCGAATCATAGCAGCCCTGGCCTGTAATGGTTCTCCCCCCTCTGGCCACTGGGGGGGGGGGGGGGGAGAGAAGGGGAGTTGGGCCATATTGAGGCTGCAGCTGGCCCAGCTCTCTTCCTCTGGCCACTGGAGGTTGAAGGGGTTGGGCCAGACTGAGACTGGTCCGGCTCACTCCCCTCCAGATGCCAGTGGGTAGTGCTGTGCTGAGGCTGACCCAGCTATCTCCCTCCAGTTGGGAGGGGGTGCAGGAAAAGGCGTGGCAGCCAGCCATCTCCCTCTGGCCACTAGGGGGAGAGGCCATGTGGCTCTGGCCCTCCACCAGCGAGTGGGGAGGCCACGTGGTTCCGGTGTGCTCATGACCGTAGCAACACCTCACGTGTCCTGCGCCCCTCTTTTCCCCCGGCTCCCCCACCAAGCCCCTGTGGCTCCTAAACCTGACCTGAGCCCCCGCAAGGCTGTGGGGCTCCCTCCCCCAAACTCCTGAGAAGTGTCATCGCTCCCATGAACCTGAGCCCCCTTGAGGCTCCCACATGCCTCTGTTCCCCCACACGAGCCCTGGAGGCTCCCACATGCCTCTGTTCCCCCACCTGAGCTCCTGCGTGCCCTCCCTCCCCCTCACCCCCCAGCTCCTGCTCACCTCTCTTCGTTTGCCCTAGACAGCAGAGGAGCCACACGTTTCGATTTGAATTCTGGTAGGTGCCTGCCCACATGGTGGATGCTTGGGCTGGTGGCATGTAGAAGAGGAATTAACCACCAGCCCTGACACCCCCAAAACTAGAGCCCCCTCTTAGAATCCAAACCTCTCATCCTCAGCCACACTGAGCACCCACGCTTTAGTCAAATTATGTTGGGTCCTGAGGAAAAAAGTTTGAAAACCAGTACTTGACTGCGTGGAAGCTCTGGGGCTGAACTCGGCTGAGCTCTCCTGCTAAGACCAAGTCAGGGAGGTCCTTCTTGGCAACAGGAAGCCCTCAGTGAAAGCCACATAACTTGCCAAGTGGAAGAAGTTTACCATCTGGTCAGTTGTTCAGTATGTTTCACCAACTCTGGTGCCCATATCATTCATATTGGACTATCTGTTCAGTCTTAAGCAGAAAGGTCTATCAGTGTCCTCTGTTAAGGTGCATTTAGGGGTGATATTGGCGTTTCATCTGGGGGCACACAGCTGTTCAATATTCACCAACCTACTAGTTAGCCACTTTCTCAATGGCCTGAACTAACTCTACACCCTGTACAATCACGCAGCAGTCTAGAGATGATGCAGCCTTTGGGCAGACAGTGCTCCAGTCAGTGAAGAACTCCAGCCACACCTCCTAGATGGGCTTGTGAGTCACCTGATTGGAATACACGTGATACCCACCCCCCTCCTCCATCAGAGTAGCTGGCAAGAAGAAACTGAAGGGATGGGTTGGCAGGGCTCTCTATTGGGTGCTATTTTGGCACCATTCCATGGATTGCCTGGGCCAACCCTACAGTTAGCTGCTAGTGAAAGAATCTTTCAGTTACTGTATGTGCGCACACGCCTTACTGGAATGGACATGAGACAGGACTATGCAGCCTTTTAAAGACTAACAAGATGGTTTATTAGGTGATGAGCTTTCGTGGGCCAGACCCACTTCCTCAGATCAGTCTTTAAAGTGCTGCATAGTCCTGTCTTTTTTTGTTTCGGCTAGACCAGACTAACACAGCTACATCTGTATTACTATTGGAATGGACATGAACAACACATCTCAAAGAACAATAGTTATGAGATGGTACTTAACTGTTTTCTTCTGTTGGTTTCACACATTAACATCTCTCTGTGTAAAGAAATGGTATCCAAACATCCCTAATTCGTACTCTACTTTAGCATAATTTCATGTCCACTTATTCTTGTCAAGCAATAAACTCTTGTAGTCTTAAACCTCCTTCAAGTCTGCTAATCCACTGCTGGTTTTCCCCTCCCTGTGCAGATGAGGACAGAACCAGAGTTGGTTTGCAGTTCCTGTCTTCCTTTTGTTAGGAGCTTGAACAGAGGCCTAGCTTCTGTGTCCTTTCTTTGATATGTTTTATTGTGTTTAAAAGTTTAGACTCTTGGACCTTGTCTGTGCTTGCAGCAGGGTGTAGCAGATACATAACTATATGCCACAAGGAAAGGCAGACTGCATCCAGACTCTGAGGGGTATAGCTACGTGTGCCAGAGAAAAGCTCCCTCAAGGGGAGGCACTAGGGAAAGGCTGACAACTCTCCCTGCCAGAGCCTTTCCCTTATGCCAGAATCTTTCACTGAGATGGGGACACTCTCGCAGAGGGGAGACAGCAAGATACTGCACTGCTAAAAATAGGCTCTGTTTTGGCATATAGAATATATACCCACAAGGTTCAGATGTGTCTTTAGCTGTCTAAGCAACGCCTCACTATCTACCCTGCAGTTGAGACTCATGATAGCTGAGTTTTGCTACTCTACGTGCCACTGCAAGTTTAGACCTAACCCTAGACTGCCTGTATTTTTGCTTGTCCTCAACAGTCACTTCACTTATTATAATATGGCTAGAACTGTGAAGCTGGCCAAATTTCGCTCATCGCACTCTACTCAGTGTCAATATCAGATTTTACACATGTATTATGAATAGATATTTGTATTGGTAGGTTAACTCTTGGCAGGTGATGCTTACCGGTTATGGTTAACCAGCAGTTCGGCCGTGCTAGAGCAGCCCCTGCCTGCAGCAAGCCTGGTCCAGCCAGAGCAACCGGCTGCGCTGTGGGTGGTGGGCACTCTAGCCTGGTTAGAGCAGCCCCCACTCACGGCAGGCTTGGACTGGTCGGGGCATCTCCCACCCTGCTTCTGTTTAAGCAGGTAACTGGTTAAATATAACATTGAATAGATTAATTGATTAAACAGGATTTTACATCCCTAGCTCTGACATGTTGTAATGAAGATGGAAACTTTCATGCATAAAGGACATTTTGCTTAAAAATCTTACAAGCTGTATACCCAACCTTCAACCTGATATTACTTGCTTCGAGGAGGAATTTGGACACAAAGGAATCTCCATACTTGATGGGGAGATACGTTGGTTTACGCAGCACTGGATTTCTTACCACGGTTACAACTGAAGGCCTTCCCCATACTTCTTTTATGGGGCAAGTAAAGACTTCATTCCACACAACCATTGTTCCACCCTCTTCCCTAGAAGAATTGAAGTGAAAAAATAAGTAGAGAACCCTTTGGGACGTCGAGTCCATCCGTCAGCCAGGACCGCTGGTCCTCTCTTTGTTCAGTGTTTGGACTGGGGAAATTTCCCAGAAATTTGCAAGTCAGACTCTCTTGAGCTGTTGTTGTATGTGACTGGTGTTCTGTTTGAACTCAACCTCTTTTTTTTTAACAAAATCAGTTGTAAAAACTATGCTGGTCACCAGGATTTTGTCTTTACTGTGGCTCCAGCTGGATCAATTTGTGCACCAAACAGTCTGCAGAGGGAAACTGAGTTGGATCATGGAGTGCTAGTCAGTTTCTTTATGCAGCTGGTTTTGTATACTGTAGAACTGTACTGTGGTACAGGAGCATTTTGGGGATTGTGGGTTCCTGTGATTTTTAGGATCAAGCCTTCTTACACCAATTTGGGGAAGATTAGACCCTTCATGATTTTGTTTAATCTAATACCAGGTTGCTGGGACATTGCTCATCTTCTAGGCTTCACTGATATTGTTTAATGGCACTGCCACATCAAGGATCATTCTGTTAAAGCCATATCCAGTGTTAGTAGCCTGGGTCGCAGGTCAGTCAGACACCTGCAACACTGAGTTCCCCATCCTGCACAGAATATTCAACACAGCATCATCAAGAGAGTCAGGACTTGAAATCAGTGTTACAAGGGCTATTTTTAACACTGTTCTCTCTTCCCCCATTTTGGTTAAGCTTCTGTCAATTTCTATTGCTAAGCTCCACTAATGTCTAAAACAGTGTTTCTTAAACTTTTTAAGATTGAGGAACATCAAACAATTTTTTTATGAAGAACACCAAGGATTTTTTGTAGAGCCAAAAAAAAAAAAAGGTGGGGGAAAAGTTATTGAGCAAAAAAGAAAAATAGGCGTGGGGGGGGAAGGTTGCCTGGCCCCTTAAGGGTGGCCATTTTGAACTCTGTTCTCCACGGCACACCTCACTACAGAACACAGTTTAAGAAACACTGGTCTAAAGGCATAAAAAAAAAACACCTACTGCAGTATTTGTGTCTATGGCGTAAATTACCAAAGTTGTGCACAAACTGTGGTTTACTTAATTAAAATTGTGCCCTTTTTTATGCTGAAATCTTGCGCTACTAATGGTCATAATTTTGCCAATATTTCTTTCTCCTTATTTAGGTATCTACTTAAGAAGCTTGAGTCTTAAAGTGGAAAAAGCCTAATCTGTACCTTGTTTACAAATTCCTTCCATGACCATGGCCCTCAGTTCAGTTTGTGTTAGAGCTAGTCTGCCATGACTAATATTTACAATTGAGAGAAACAGATTACACCTGTTTGTTTATACTGAAATGTGATTTAAAATTTTTTTTACAGGCAACAATTGGCATTGACTTTTTATCAAAAACCATGTACCTGGAGGATCGAACAGTGAGTAAGATTTCACATGGTTTTCTGTAGTCACTTGGAAAGAATCTGCTATTCTTGGTATACGTCATAATGTGAGCATGCTACAGAGTTTGAAGTGCCGTAGAGGTTTAGGAATAACCCATCCTGGTACAGTATAGAAGATCCATGTCTGATTCAGGCTTGGTCCCTTGCTTGATTGTCCAGGCAACCAGGGATGTAGGGAAACAAGCGCTCTCCTCTCGATGTTTTTCACAAGTTTTGAAACAGGCCATATTCATTCATTCCTGATTTGAATGGTCAGTGTGATGCAGAATTTGGGGAGTAAAGGAGGAAAAATGTGCATGGCTGGGTGTAGGTTTTAAAGAGTCTATCAGGTGTGGGGTTAGAGAAGGGGCACCCCCAAAAATTCCTAATGTGTGGCTGGGGACTGCATATAAATTGGATTATGACTAAAGATGCCAGTTTGTACCCCAACTCATCAGGATTTAAAGGTGTAATTTTGCAATAGAATAAATATAAACACATAAATTTCTGCATGTTTATTTTGTTTAGCACAGTACCATCTCTGAAATTAAGCCAATGTTCCACAGAAATTATTGCCATGCTCCAGAATTAGCTCTCGTCCTTAATTAAGAATACTGCAATGGAGATATGTATTTGTAGAACACAAATTGTATTGCTCTGCACAAGCTGGTGGTATTGGGGAAACTCTCAATAAATGAGATTGCGTTTTAAATGATGTGACAAATTAGCATGCTTTTTCTAAAGCAGTTGAGGCCCTTAGATGTTTGTCTTTATATTATATGTCTACTGGTTTATAGAGTATCTTGTATTTTCTTTCAGAATCTAAGTGGTAAGAGAATTTCATCCTTATCAATGTTTCTCTGTTACTTTCCATTATGGCTAAACTGTACATGCAGCTGAATGACTAGCATTCATCCTTCTTGAAAAAGCATGTTAGTAGACTCTCCAGTGGCTTGGCAGCAGCCGAAGACTCACATTTAGAAGGGGTCTTAAATTTTGTTCTTCCAGATCCCTTGTCACACAGGCCCCTGTGGTAGTTATGCACTTGGGCCCCAAGAAGAATGGCAGAAGAGCACGCATGCCTTCTGTGGGTGGATCTGCAGTTTGGCACATGCCTCAGGTTTCCTGTCCACCTGGTCTGTCTGGAAAACTCAGCCTTCTTGTTGCCTACCCTCTAGAACAGTGGTCACCAACCAGTAGATTGGGATCTACTGGTAGATCTTGGAGCCTCTGACAGGGGATCGTCACTGGTTTGGCCAAGAGCTACAAAGCGCAGCACTTCAGCTGCCCCTCCCCACACTGCTGCGCATCTCCCTCCCTTTGCCTTGGAGCTCCCTGTTCCCCTGGGAGCCTCCTGCTTGCAGCACAGAGCAGGGAAGGGAGAGGAGGGGGCACTGATGTCAGGGTGCCCCCTCTTTTACCCTGTATTCTATCACCAGAGAACGGGGGGTGGGGGAGGTCCAACACAACAGGGCTTGGGATGCAGGGAGTTCGCTGGCAGCTTTTGAAAGGAGTGCAGGGCCAGGGCAGGGGTGAGCCTGCCTTAGTCCCACTGCACCACCACCCAAGAGCCACCTGAGGTAAGCAGTGTCCAGCTGGAGCCAGCTCTGAGCCCCTGCCCCAGTCATGAACCCCCTTCTGCACCCAAAGGCCCTGTCCTAGACTTGAGCCCCCTGGAACTAAACTCCTTTAGAGACCCTGAACCCCCCCACACCCACCCACACCAATTCTCTGCCCCAGGCTCAGCTCAGAGCCTCCGTAAACTCCAAATCCCTTAGCCCAAGACCAGAGCCTGTGCCCCAACCCTCTGCCCCTGCCTGGTGAAAGGGTGGGAGGAAGAGAGGACAGAGAGTGCAGGGGCAAGGCCTTGGAGAAGGGGCATGAAGGGGCAAGGGTATTCGGGTTTGAGGTAGATCTTACATTGCACTTAAATTCAAAAAGTGATCTAGAGCAGTGGTCTCCAACCTTTCTAAGTGCAAGAAGCAGAAGGGGGCTTTTGACATATAAAGAGGGTGGGCAGAGAAGGTAACATATAGATTCCTCTGGACTCCTGTCCACATCAGTTTAAGCAAAGAATACACTAGCTTAGCCTGTCTTACATGACCACCTATATTGATGCAACTTATGTTGCTCAGGGTGCGAATATGCCACCGCCGTCCCCCACTCCCATGACATAAGTTACATGAGTCTAGTGTGCACCGTGCCATATCACAGAGCAAATTTTCTCACTGATATAGCTTATGCTGTTTGTGGGAATTGTGGGGGAGGAAGGGAGCTGCTTTTATTCCAGTGACGGAGTCCTTTCCTGTCAGCATAGAGTGGGGGATGGTAAACTACAGCCTAGCACACCACTGAATCTAGTCCCCCACCATCCCGTGGCCTAGTGGGAGCCATGGGCAGGCTCTCTGCCTTCAGCATGCCACTCAAAGTGGCTGGCTGTGGGGACCATGTGCTCTTTGCACACCACGAGCTCCTACTGGGGGGGTGCTCTGTGTGTTGCCCTTTCCCCCAGCCCAGTTTTACAGCTCCTATTGGCCGAAATCAGCCAATGGGAGCTGCCTGGGTCATGCTAGGGGTGTAGGCAGTGCACAAATTCACCCCCCACCCCCCGGGGCAGCACATGGCATACAGTAGGAATGTGAAGAACTAGTCGAAAGGATAGTCGATTAGTAGCTTCCCCCGTCCTTGCTGCCTCTTTCAGAAAGAGGTAACAATAGTGGGGAAGAGGAGGGAACTCTTAAAAGGCAGCACCGCTGGAAGCCTGGGGCCAGACCCTGGGCTCCATGCGGTGCTGACGCTTTGAAATGCCACATGCAATCCGGGGCCAGCTGGGTGTCGCCAGGCTGCTGCATGTGGTGTTTCAACATCCTTGGCACACAGACCACATGGACCCTGTAGTCAGCTGCTTTGACTGGTGTTCAGTGGCATGGCACGCAGGGAATCTGCCTGAGGCTCCTGCTGGCCAGGAGCCCTCTAAGCACCTAGTAGCCAGATTCTGCACCTTTCAACCCTCTGCTCCCCCTCGTGTACCCTTGCCTCAGGTCACAGCCCAAACCCTCTGCACCCCCACTCCTGCACCCATACCCCCTCTCAGACCCTGCACCCCAATCCTCTGCCCTTCGTCACAACCCAGCCCACTGTATTCCTGTTCCTGGTCACACCCCCCTCAAATATCCTGCACCCCTTACAACAACCCTTCCCCATGTCAGAATCCTCTCCTGCACACTAAATCCCTGCCCCAGGTGACAGCCTTCTCCTTTACTCTAACTCCCTCCCAGACCCCACACCTCCTTTAGTAATATCCTGGAATAGTGCGACTCTTGATCACTTACCAAATTTTTTGAGTGACACCCCCCCCCCCCAAAAAAAATTACTGCCCACCCCTGGTATAGAGCACCTTCATGATGTGCTACAGTGGGGCAGCTGTACGTGTAGATATGGCCTCAGAGACATTGGGAATGGGGGGGGGGGGTTGCTAGAAGAAGAAGCAGTTTGCTACTGCTTCCAGTCCCAAACAGTCTCCTGCATGAGTTATATTTTTATTTAGCTTTTTTTAAAAAAGCGGTAAAATAAAATTATTTACTCTTTATTTTTAGTGGCAGTTTGGCTTTTTTTTTTTTAATTTTCTCCCATCCCACAGATCAGGTTGCAGCTGTGGGATACTGCGGGTCAGGAACGTTTCCGTAGCCTCATTCCCAGTTACATCCGTGACTCTGCTGCTGCTGTAGTAGTTTACGATATCACAAGTAGGTATATTGCACTGGGTTTGACCTTTTCTTATTTTTCTTGCTTGTTTGACTGATTTTGTTAGGTACGGTTGCAATTATGGGACACAGCAGGTCAAGAGCGGTTCAGGAGCTTGATTCCTAGCTACATTCGTGACTCCACTGTTGCAGTTGTTGTTTATGATATCACAAGTGAGTGGGGGGGAATTCTGCATTTCTAATACTATGTTCTGTCGTTCTTTACTCTAGCTCTGCATGTCATATCACAGTCATGTGCTTGTCTTTCATACTGGCATGAAAAGTGTTTCCTTTACTGTAGTCAAGTTTTAAAGCAGACACTTCTGATCACAGCTGTTTGTAGTAATGTATAAATGGATTTATGAATCTTCCTGGCTGAATAATATATTTGCGACCCTTTCCTATCACATGGTTTGTCCCAAAACCCCAAGCACCAGCTGGCCTTGTCTCATTTGCTCTTCTTTTGGGTATCATCTCCATTTCTGACTTGTTCTCAGATACCTGCATCACTTGCTTGCATATCTTTGAATTTTCAAATGAAAGCTTTCCCATTGAGGCCATTTGAGAACTGCAGCTTGCTTCACTCCATTATCCCCAAAATCTGAGTCTGGGTTGGGGAAGGGGCATACCACATTTTTTACCTTCACAGCCACTTTCATTTTCTGGTATTTAAAGCTCCATGACTAAGCATTTAGCCTTTTAATCATTTACTTTTAATTCTTAATAGGTTGTGTACACTTTTGAGGACTAAAATGTTAGTGCTTTCTCATCTCCACCCCAAAACTGATTTAAAAGGCCAGAGCAACCCTCATTTATTGGCTTTTTAAATTTATGAAGAACAATAATTTTGTTAAAGGAGAATTAAACCTTCAGAGGCTTTTTACACTATAAATAGTGACTGGATGAAATAGTCTGAATCCACCCAAATCCCCAAAAAGGTCTTATCCTTTTATTCACAAATACTAGGTTATAGCAAGAGTAACTGATTCTCTTGTAAACTTAATTGTTATAAACAAACCTTTTAAATTGAGCTTAAATTACAGGGTTAGCTGTAAAGTTTGGACTTCTCCACTGACCTAATGATTATTGCTAAGTATTAAAGAAAAGCTTCGTACCATTAAGCTGTTGACAAGTGATCAAATCTTAACTCTCTGGGTCCTAGACGTGACTAGTGTAGCTGAAGTCAACGTACTTAACCACCGTGTCTTCTTCATGTAAAGATCAGGGGGCAAGAAGGGGGCCTACTCTTCTCCTCCTGTTGGATTAGGGAAGTTGATGGGGGAGCACTTAGAGGTCAATTTATTGCAGCTAAACAGATGCAATAAATTGACCATTGGTGGATCAATCAATCACTGCAATGATGATCCACTGTGTAGTGAAGACAAGCCCTAAGCTGCACACTATTTCACTTTACTGTTACAAAGCCAACACTTGGCCAACTGAATTACCACAGAAATGTCCCTATTTAAGTGTGGACAAATACTTTGGCATCTCAGATATGCCTAGTTGATGGTAGCTGATATACATTAACTTCTAAATTGAATGGTACAACAATTGATATTATTGTTAGGAACTCAGCTTTGCAAACAAGGTGACTATATATTCATTAGTTAATGCCTATGTTACCCCCACTGGGTGAATTTGAACCTGGGACCTCTGAAGCTTAATATAGGAGCCTCTGCCCTCTACAGCCAGCTGACTCTCAGCCCATTCTGTAGAGGTCTCTTATTCTTATCTGTGGTCTAGGTGCCACTGCATTAACAATGAACCACACTAGGTATGTGGATTACATACTACCCCTAGGCGAGGGGGCGCATCCTGAGCTTCTGAGACCCAGTTGAAATCCCAGACAAGCCCACACTTGTAACAGCCACAGGGTAGATTTGAACCTGGGACGTCTGGAGCTTAATAGAGAAGCATTTACCCTCTGAGCTATAAAGCCTGCTAGCTCTTAGCCCATGCCGTAGAAGTCTCCTGTTATCTGTTGCTGTGGTCTAGGTGCCACTGCATGGGGACAGTGAACCACACTAGGTATGCGGGTTACACCTATTTCCTAGAATCTCGTTTTGCAGCTTAGATATTCATTTACTGTTCTACTAAAGCTGCTGGAATCTGGAGGAGGTTTTTAGTTAGAAAATACCAAAGGATCCTTTTATGTTTTATTGGTTATGTAAACAATTCTAAAATTATTTTGAGGTCAGTGATCAACCTAATACTAGTTGCTAGTAATTACATAAACCCAATATTCCTAGGAGAACAAACCTAAAACTAGGATCACAAAATTAAACGCTTTTTAAAAGCCTTGAAACAGTCGGGCCTCCTTACTGATACATATATTAAGTGTTTTTCAAGCCTTCAATAGTACAGATTAAATAGCAAAGCGATCCCATTCGGTATATAAAATACATTCAACTATAGCTTGGTCTACAGAGTTACGTTGACATAAGACAATTTATGTTGACCTAACTGTGTAAGTGTCTACACTACTATGGTGCACCTACTGATGTAAGCTGCTGAATAAATTGATTTAACTCCCAACTATGCGAGATATTATGGTGACACGCTGTCTGTGAAGACATTGCATTACTTACATCACCTGTTGTCTGCCAACCCCTTCTAAACTGTTAGCCCCAGCGTAACTCCAGCTGTCAGTGCCCTACTTCAGTCGGTGGAAGCTTCCGGTGAGGATGAACACTGCTGAAAAAAGGAGCATGGTGTGGATATGAATCTTCACTTTCATTTCTGCGGTGACTGTATGTCATCTTAACTTTGAAGTGAAGGGTAGACACGCCCTTAGTTCAATAAAGTAAAATAACAGTCCTTTAAAAGTAATGGCAAAAAACCTCTTCATAATTTGCAATCTGATATTAAAGTCCATTCATAATTGGATAGATTAAGTTCAATTGCAGGTACATTTAAAGCCAAAGGATAAAATCCAAGACCCAGTGAAATAAATACTAAAACTCCCATTGACTTCAGAGGGGTCAGGATTGCATCCATTGATTCTGCATTATCCTAATGTACCACTTACCAGAGAATGTGAGGCTTTTATTCAAGATTTATGGCTATATTGACAGTGATCTGTGAAGAACATTTTATAGCAACACTCATCTCTTTTTCCACTCTTCCTTACTAGATGTAAACTCATTCCAGCAAACCACAAAATGGATTGATGATGTCAGAACGGAAAGGGGCAGCGATGTCATTATTATGCTAGTGGGAAATAAAACAGATCTAGCAGATAAGAGGTATGGAGAAATAATTCTTCTTTGTACATTTCTCTTAATCTTATGGCCAATCAGCTGTTGATTTTGCTGGGAGCTCTGCTTAAAAAGATACTTTTATTTTTGGCCCCAAATCTAGTTTGTTTAAATTATGCTGAAGTTTAATGTGAAATAGAAATTTCTTCACATTTAAAAAAATTTGAAATGTTATTTAAGCATTTGCTGGCTTGACTGTGAGCCTCCAGGATGGCATTGTGTGTGACAACCAGAACCAGCACTGTCCTCGGGAATCAGGAAGTGAAATTGACCAGTCTAGCTTCAAAGACCAAACTGAGTGAAATATAAAAATTGAGAGCATCAATGAAGTAAACTAGATTTAAAACATTCGTGTTCAGTAATCTAGGTTTTAGGATAGCCAGCTAATTTAAATGGGCCACCTTGACTTTATTACCGAAAAGCTGAGGGTATTGTTGCAGACAGTCATAAAAATGTAAAGCAAGAAGGGATCTTGAGAGGTCATTTGGTTCATCCCTCACACGCTGAGGCAGAATGGAGTATACTTAGACCATTACTGCACTGTAGAAGCTGCCCTTACGATCATAGTGGCAGTCTCACCACACCTTGCATACCTGGTCATTATAACTACAGTGGGTATCCCTAATGTAAGTGTACTGTAACTGGAAAAACATGCACTTGCTGTCAGGATGTTTTCCCAATCTGTAATTGTCAGGATATTCCTCTCTTTTTGCTCTGATGACGTTCTCTTTCCCAGGCAAGTGTCTATTGAGGAGGGAGAAAGGAAAGCCAAAGAGCTGAATGTAATGTTCATCGAAACTAGTGCAAAAGCAGGATACAATGTAAAACAGGTAAGTGTCATGGGCCAGTGTGTTCTGTGCACTCCATTTGCTGTAATTGTTTTACATCCTGGGATGAGGCAGGATACAACATGCTCTATGGTAGTGAAGATAAGGAAACTAGCTAAGGTCCATAGAGGAACATCTATTCTTCTGTCTGCAGGCAGCATTGCTCGAGTTTTTTAGCTGTCATTTGATAGACCCGCATACAGAGAAATGCTTGGAATCCCATTTACCCAATTTGAAAGAATGTATGATCTCTTTGGGTTGGAACCAAAGGACTCTGGGTATTCAAAAACTGATTAGACTAGTTGGCATGGTTGAAAGCATCGGACATCTGGGATCTATCACCTTTGATTTGCTATGCAATTGTGGACAAGTGAGTCTGACCACATTTCACCCTGGGTAAAATGTGGAGAATAATTACGCTTCACATTTGGAAGCCATTATAAGTGTGAATGATCATTCTCTAACCATCAGCCCATCCTCTCCAGATACCAAGTGGTAGACTTCGTGTCGGGAAAGGTTTCTGAAGTGTGGCAACTGTGGCAGCATTCAGTTTTATGTTGCGAGATGAGCTGCTGCCTTTTTAAATGCTGAACTGCCAAATGAAGCTTTTTCTACCTGTTTTCCTGACGATTTATTTTCCATGTGGCAAATAGCTAATCAGCCTAAGCAGTAAAAGCTACAGCACTAACCTTGTGTGTTTGCATCTGATACGTTTTTTTTCTTGCCTGTGTAGGCAAATATCCATAATTGCAGAATATGAACAGAGGGCTACTGACACTCCTGATCACTGAGACAAGTGCAAGGATAGCGAAGGTGGCACAGTTGCTTTATTGACTTGACATTTCTCATATTGCCTGTTGTCTCTGAGATGCTTGACAAGCAGACCTGGACAGTGAGGTGTTCAAACATGTAGAACTCTCCCATTGAGATATCTAGGAATGCAACTGAAAAGTAGCTCATATATGAAGCACAGAATAATTCATGTTATAACAGTTGTATACCTCTATTGTATACTCTTACTGCACAATTATATACCCTGGTCTTACACTGTGTATCCAAATTAACATGTCAGATTCTAAATGCCCCCCTGCATACCAAGTGGTAACTTATTACAGCTTGCTACGTAATTTCAATTTTAAAACATAGTAAGAAATCAAGTTGTGTTACAGTTTGAACCTCTAAAATCCAGGACTCTCTGGTCTGGCAACATCCATGGTCCGGGAGGACCACAAATAATGTTAGACCAGAGAGCCCCAGCTGGCCAGGCTCAGAAGTACAGCCTGGGCTAGGCTGGCAGTGGGGAGCCCAGCCCCAGCAGGGCCAGCATGGTGGAGAGCACAGTCCTGGCCAGGGCTGGCGGCAGCGGGGGGATGCAGCCCCGGCCGGGGGGACGCAGCTCTGGCCGGGGGCACAGCCCCACTTGGCAGCAGAGCCAACAGCCAGACAGGGAGCCTTGACCTCCCCTTGTCCAGCAAACTCCATTGTTCGGCATGACTCTGGTCCCAAGTGTGCCGGACAAGAGAGGTTCAGCTTGTATTACAAATCTGGCTTCACATGATCTTGCCAAACACAAAATACTTAAATAGAATATAAGTAACCATCCAGGGGCCTGCAAACAGAGCTTGGCTTCCAACTAGAGGCTTGAAAGAAGACTGAACAGGAAGGCTTGAATGTTCTGAACTGGTTATTTAGGAGAATCCAGGTCTCACTTCTAATGAGGAATGGTGGTGACTACATATTTCTGTACACTTTAAGAGAAGAGCGAAAATCCTCTGAACTTAACCAAGTTATACTCTTCATGATCACTTCAACTTCCTGTCTGGGCTAGAAAGGCTACATATGTCTCCAAGAGCTAGGTAATGCTGCTTTTTATATTGGTTGGAACTGTACTGGACAGGGACATCTGGGTCCTCAATGTAGTTCTGATAATGTAGAGAAGCCTGTGGATAAACAAGTCTTTTAATTCTGGCCCTGGATCTCACATGAAGAAGGTGCAACTAAAATATGCATGTAGTGAGGTAAGCACAGTATATGTCATCTCAAGGGCTTGTGTAGACTACACTGAAGTTTCGAAAGAGGATATGCAAATTCTGTGGGAATTTGCATATCTTCCAATCTCACTTTTGAAAGCAGAGCTTTTGAAAGTGAAAGTAGTCTGGACACTGTTTTTTCGGCAAACCTCCCCTTTTTTTGAAAAGCCATGTAAACCTCATTTTTTGAGGAAGAGCTCTGCTTTCGAAAGTGAGATTGGAAGAAGACATGCAAATTCCTTGCATATCTTCTTTCTAGTCTAGACCTAGCCCAAGGTAGTGTCAGATCCCATTTAATTCATTATGTGAGGGCAAACTTTAGCTTTTTGGGTTGTTCAGGAACTTCACTGATGGGATTTTCAATGCAAAGAAGCTATTTCTATAGTTGTGGCCCCATCCCTGAAAGAAAATTTGAAGAAACTTATCAAATGTTCTGTTCAGTCAAATGCCTTTAATTTCTTATTGCAAAACACCATGTAAAGCTAATTTTTCGCTAGACCTAGAATACAATTTTTGTTCTGTTTTCTCGGTTTTCTGAAAAAGAAGATTCAAAGGATCATCAATGGGATGTTCTTCTTTAACTATTGAATAAACTAAAGATTTTTGGATGCAGCAGATTTAGCATTGTATTCAGCAGATCACAGGGATGGTTTTAAATCACTGGAGGCTATTACATGGCATTGGGTGCCATCATAATATAACTGATTAATAATTCATATACCTGTCAAATCTTCATGTGGAAATGGACAAAGGAAAGCTTAAGTGAGCTCTAGCTACGAGTAAGGTTTGTAGAAACAAGTGCACTCTGAGGGGCACTTGACGCAAATGTAGGAGGAATTGTTCTTTCTGTGGGTTTTGATCTTTGTAAAGCAGATAGGATTTAGATTTTTAGAATCCTCTAGACAATCAGAGTTGCTGGGCTGTGTCAACAAAGTAAGCCTAGAAACATTGCTTTAAGGTCTAATAAATAGCTTGCTGGAGCAAGTATCAAGAGGGCAGAGATGAGAAATGGCATTAGTCATTCGGTTTTCCATTTTCTTTGTTGCTGCTTTCAGTGAGTGATCTCGGATTTATCTTACTGATGTACCAAAGATATTCTTCCCCAGACAGAACAGGAAAGGTTATGAATAGCACTTTACAATGGGTGCAATCCCTATGACCTTTTGCATAAGTCACCATATTTATTAAGACTATATGAATGGAGCCAATCAAGGTTGACCTTCCCATGGCTGATAACTTCTGTTCATAATAATGTGATATGAGCTAGCTCTGAAGAATAATTACTGTGTAACTTCATCTTCATACAGAAAGCTGATTCAAGTGTTAAATTAACTGTAGTCCTGAAATGCATATTTTGGGGGAGGGGGGTGCATGAACTGCTTTTATGTAAAATTCTAAGTCAGTCAGTACTGATATCAAGGTTGAAGTAAAGAATTTCACAGATTGTTAGTAGTAGGTTTAGTGCAAGGTTTTGTACATAACATGGTGGCCAATTGCAGTGATTAGGGCATGTTAACTAATCTTTGTCGACTCATAGACTCTAAGGTCAGAAGGGACCATTATGATCATCTAGTCTGACCCCCTGCACAATTCAGGCCACAGAATCTCACCCACCCCCTCCTAGAATAATCCTCTCACCTATATCTCAGATATTGAAGCCTTCAGATAGTTTGAAGACCCCAAGATGCAGAGAATCCTCCAGCTGTGATCTGTGCCCCATGCAACAGAGGAAGGCAAAAAATCTCCAGGGCCTCTGCCAATCTACCCTGGAGGAAAATTCCTTCCCGACCCCAAATATGGTGATCAGCTAAACCCTGAGCATGTGGGCAAGGCTCACCAGCCAGACACCCAGGAAGTTCTCCAGAGTAATTCCTATCATCCCTCCATTGACCTATTTACCACTATAATGAATGGTCAATTAGTTACCAAGATCATGTTATCTCATCAAACCATCCCCTTCATAAACCCATCTAGTTTAATCTTGAAACCAGATAGATCTTTTGCCCCCACTACTTCCCTTGGAAGGCCGTTCCAAATCCTCACTCCTCTAATGGCTAGAAACCTTCGTCTAATCTCAAGTCTAAACTTCCTACTAGCCAGTTTATCCATTTGTTCTTGTGCCCACATTGGTATTAAGCTTAAATAATTCCTCTCCTTTCCTGGTATTTATCCCTCTAATATATTTAAAAAGAGCAATCATGTCCCTCCTCAGCCTTCTTTTGATTAAGGTAAACAAGCCAAGCTCCTTGAGTCTCCTTTCATAAGACAGGTTTTCCATTCCTCGGATCATCCTAATGGCCCTTCTTTGTACCTGTTCCAGTTTGAATTCATCCTTCTTAAACATGGGAGACCAGAACTGCACACAGTATTCCAAATGGGGTCTCACCAATGCCTTGTGTAATGGCACTAACACCTCCTTATCCCTACTGGAAATACCTCGCCTAATACATCCCAAGACTGTATTAGCCTTTTTCACGGCCATGTCACAGTGGCAGCTCATAGTCATCCTATAATCAACCAGGACTCCGACGTGGTAGGAGTGAATGGAATGGCAGGTTAGGTAGGTCATCTTGTTATTTTCAAATCCCTGAAATTTATTGTGGGCACTTGCTTTTATTCATTACGGTCTTACATGTAGCACTCCACAGACTGAGTACTTTTATCCCTTCTCTCCAGGATATACCTCACAGTGAGACGCCATGAATTCCAGTGTCGCTATTTTATATAATATATATGGATAGATTGATTGATTGATTGATTACTGGTGGAGCAAGTGACTAGAAGGGACAGGTGGCCCAAACATAATGTATTTTAGAATAGGTGTGAGAAGAAAATATTTTGGAAGCTCTCCTAAACTTATTGGTCATAATCATTAGCCTCTGGTTGTCAAGAGTAGGGTATCACATCAGTCATACTGAATTTTAATGCTGTCTAACTTGTGTGTTCTCAGTACATGGATAGGGTGATAGATGTCTTACAAACCTCTACAGGGGGTTCATAAGTTGTATTTGCCCTTATGTTTTGAAACAGTTCTTGAAATATAGCATTCAGGAAACTTAATCTCTTATTCTTCCAGGGTAAATGGTAGGATAATGACATCAGGCAGGAGACAGCAGCCCCAGCACTTGACTCTTCCATTGCTCCTGTGCTAGCCCTTGCCCTCGTGTAATCTCCTTTGTTTTTTGGCCTCTTGTTCATTATTCTGTGTTGCTGGCAAGCAGAGAAGAGATGGAAAAAGGGCAGAGCCTGGGCTTATTTCACCCATCGTGCAGCTAAGAGGATTGCTTGCTCTCAAGCAGGCCTGGACAAAAAACAACACATGGGCTGAATCTGGCCCACCAAGCCACCGGATTTGGCACACCGAGGCAGCGGGGAGCCCCAAACAGACTCCCCTGCTTGCCCTGAAGCCCCACGTGCCATGCAGAAACAGGACTGCAGGGCTCCATTTCTGTTTTAAAACTGGAGCGGGAAGGTTCAGGAGCTGCCCTGCCCCCAGCACAATCCCATTGGCCGGTTTTTGGCCAGAAACTGGTCAGCGGGAGCTGCTTGTTGGAATAACAGGCGGCCACAAAGAACCACACCTCCTCTCCTTGACTAAGTTATTCAATGAATCACATGGCCAGGCATGCAGGTTGGCTGGCTGGCTGGGAAATGTTTTAAGTTAGGCAGGCATGCTAGTTTGGCAGCTGGCAGGTAAGTCTCTTGGCTACAGCCTGCTTCTGGCATCCCAGCCCTTTCCTGCCCCAACCCTCTGTCTTCTCTCCCCCCTCCCCCCAACATACCCAAACCCTCTCCCCCTCTTACAGCCATTCCCCCTCCCAGATCTGGCATTCCAATTTCCTGCCCCAGATGACAATACCCTCCTACCCTAGGTCACATCCCAAACCCCTGCACTTCAGTCCCCTGCCCTAGGTCACAACTGCCTCCTTCACCCAAACTCCCTCCCAGACTCCAGTCTCCCTCCTGCACCCCAGTCCCTTACCCCAAGCTCCCTTTTGCACCCGACCTCCATCCTAGACCCCGCATCTCCTTCATTAATACCATGAAAGAGTGCGGCCCTCAACCACTTTCCAAAACCTTGGGAGTGATCCACTGTCAAAAATTATTGCCCGCTCCTGCTCTAGAGTGTGCCACTGGCATGCTGTGCAGCTCCCACATCTCCTGGCTGTTCTCTGGCACTGAGCTCCCTTCCTTGTTGGCCAGAGGAGATGAAGAAGACTGGGTTCTCTGGACCTGAGCATGGCCTCTGGCTCAACAGCACTTAGTCAAGTTCAAAACAAGGACTCACTTGACCACCTGGTTTCACCTTGTAGTCAAATAGGTGGAAAAGGTTTGCATCAGCAGATAAATTAGCTTGGAAACCTGAGCATGTGAGGCATTTTTAGTTGCCTTAGTGGTTCCACCTGGCATTTGCATTTACCCATCTTCTCCCTAGGAATGTCTTGAATAAAGAAACAAAGGAAACCAGGCTTGTCCATTCTTTTAGCCACAGAGTCCACCAAGATGGGTACATGTCAGTGTTTCTCGCAGGCTTCTATTCTGCTCCCAGATCTGTTGGTTCAGGGCCCTCTCCAAATATGCAGCTGCAGATTTGTAAAGGCATGTAGGCATCTAACACCTGTTAATATCAATGGAATCCAGGCTATTAAATTATTTTTAAAAATCTGAGCTGTACGCCTTATGCATGTGGTGCTCCTGGCTTGAAAAAGAAGAATACTTGAAGTTAAATTGGAGATGCTGTGAGCAGCTTTTCAGACACACTTCTGTTACGAGGCATGGTCTCATCCAGTAGTATATTAGAAAGTTGGTAGGGTTGCTTCCTACGGTTAAGGTAGTTACATCCGAGCAAAGTTGTACCTTCTGCTGACCTAGAATTTCTCTAAGTAAGTTTTAGCAAAGTCCCTCAAGTTTCTTGTAGGTTCAAGGGGTCACTTCAGGATTAAGGGAAAGCTGGATTGCTTTTAGATTTACTTTACAGTTCTGCCTTTCTGCAAAAATTCTCTTTATTGTATTTATTGGCCAAAACAGGGCTATGAAAGGCTTTGAGATTCATGCTATGCAGGGTGTGTCTCAGAATCTTACAAATCAATAAGCCAACTGAGCCCTTAGTGTATTAGGGTTCACTCTGTTGGGTCGTGAGAAGGGGGGGGTCTTAGAAGAACTCTTATAGCAGCTATCTGGTATGTTTTACATGTGGTGTTAAAGAACAGCAGGCTGAATGTGGCATCACTTGATGTGGCACATGACAGGATGGATTTCTCATAGCAGTAGTCCAAGAACCACAGTCCCATGAAGTAACACTGTTCTGTAGATAGAAGGACCAAGTCTTAAGAGTTTGACATGTTCTCTCCTCCATTTGTTTTTTGTCTGCAGCTAATGGGGAAGAATTGCTATCTGTCTCCAATTACTGTCCCTGTAGAACAGGGGTGGGCAAATGAGCCTCCATGGGCTGGCTGCCCTGCCTCTCCCACACCCCCAGGCCAATTGAGATCTGGGGATGGGGGAGCGCACAAACTCTCCCTTCGCTGCAAGGGGCGTGCAGCATCAGAGGGAACCACCAGCTGTTTTAAAACAGCTGGCTGTTCTTTCTAGCTGCCATGCATCCCTGGCAGGGTGGGGGCAGGGAGCAAGAGACTTCACTGCTCCCCTCACTCCCAGGTCCTGATTGGCCTGGGGTCAGGGGGAGTACATGAAGTCTCCTCCCACTATGGTGCCTACAGGGAACTGCCAACTGTTTTAAAAACAGCTGGCAATTCTCTAGACATGTGATGGGGAGAAGACTTCACACACTCTCCGAACCCCATACCAATCAGGTCTGTGGACAGGGGAGCATAAGAAGTCTCCTGACTCCACTCCTTCCACCTGAGATCCCACCCTTTTCAGGACCACTTCAGAAATTTGTGAAGTAGCCCCCTTGAAAAATTATTGTCCACCTCTGCTGTAGAATGAGACTTCTTCCTAATCACTATTCCCTAGGGGCAGACTCCTTTCTCTCAGCTCTTGTGCATGGGTTCTCTCCTAGGATGGTGACCATCCTATCTCTCCTTCCCTGTTCATTCAGCAACCAGGGAGAGAAGGGTTGGATATGGAAAGGGGTGTGAGTCCCTGGTTAGAAGAGAAGTAGAGAAGTCCATTTTAATCTGATTTCCTTATGATATTCTAAGGTGTTAGATCTCCAGCTGGGTTGAATCGATTAGCTGGCACAGAAGTGGTGGGGTATCTTGACTCTCCTGAACTGGCTGTTCTCCTGCCTAATGTAATTGGAGGAGGAGTGACCCATCAGTCTGTTGTAGCAGAATGAGATGTAAAAACTTCCTGGTGAGAGATTCTCCTTGTGCCTATTGCTTTTTCGTACTCCTGTGTTTCACCCCCTGCCTTCGAAAGGTGTCAAGTGTATGCAGCTGCCTGTGAAATTCCTAAGTCAGTGAGATAAAATACACTGGCTGCTGGTGTGGGTACTTGAAGCTACTGTGAAGGAATAAGGTCTCCGGGTACAAAGCTGCTTTCTAGCCATCATACTTTCCCTAATTGGATTTATTCACACATGCTCTGGCTGATAAGCACATGGCTCATAAAAGAGAGTGGATTTTCTTAGCTGCCAATTCCCTTTTTTAGTCCAGTAATGTTTGTTGAAAATCCAGGGAAAGGCATAATTTTTGTGCCTTGCCAGACTATAAAGAAGGGATTGCTGTATTACACTTATCCTTCCTGTCAACAGCTGGCTTTAAATGCCATAATCTAATCAGTTCCTATCAACAGATTTTCTTTTTAAAAATGTTAATTTTTGACTGAGTTTGTGACCTTGACTGTAGGTGCTGGTGAATATCGCTAGAAGAGACGGTGTGGAGTAGGGATGTGAGCAGCTAATTGACTAGTAGATTAGTCGCTCCCCATGTCTTGCTACCTCTATCAGGAGGAGGAGGGGATGCTTGGGGGGTGAGGATCAGCTTAAAATCTTGCTCCCCCCAGCTCTGTGGGAGGGGGCAGGGGCACAGCGGCAGTGTTCCGCCTTTGAAATGTACAGGTGTCCCAGCAAGGGATCTTGTACATTTCAAAGCGGAAGCGCCGCATGGAGCCTGGGGCCAGTGGGAGCCCAGGCTCCATGCAGCATTTCAGTGTCTTAAATGTATAAGAGCCCCTGTTGGGACTCTGGTACATTTCAAAGGTGGAATGCCAGCCGCATGGCACTTCTGCCTTTGAAATGTAGCAACAGCCGGGCAGGCTCTTAGTACATTTCACAGCGGAAGTGCCTTTATTGACTAATTGAATAGTCGATGGAAATTCCATCGGCTATTTGATTAGTTGACTAATCTAATTTTAACATTCCTAGCGTGGAGAAGAGGACTCACGTTCCGTACTTCTGTAACCGTTTTCCCAGGGATCCCAAAGCACTTTATGCAGATCAACAGAAGACATAGTGAGAAAGGGATCCTTCTAAAAACTGTGGCACAGAAAGTTTCTGTGATTTTCCCAGTAACATACAAGAAGTCTGATAGCGCTGAGACACTAGCAGCTGTTTCGGTGTCCTTTCTAGAGTGTTTTGTGTTCGGGCCAGATTTTCTAAAGAGACCCACAACCACAGTTGGGTCAGACTTTCAGACACTCAGCTCATCTTTAGGGTTTGGAAGAAGTGGCTAGATTGTCAAGATTACAGCATGTTGGATGCTGAGCTAGCCTGGGTCCTCAGCTCCTTCCTTCATCCTTCCATCTTGTTTGCCTCAGAAATAGCAGGTGAGCTTATACCTGGTTCCATATCTCTCAATGCCTAGCAAAACCAAATTTTGTTCTAGCATACCGTAGTGTATAAATGTCTTTTGAATAGAATTAAATGATCCTTGGGCTTACATTGCCCTGCAGCTCAGTTTTATTATTATTTGTACATTCACCATAAATGTTCATGGTGCTTTAAAGACAATTTCCGTGCCCTGATGATCTTTCTATCTGCTCAGTTTTTCTTATGCAAAATTTTTAGATATGACTCTTTCAGCTTCTAAAACCCACATTTGCTGCGTTTGAGACAGACCTGCAGGATTTCTTTCAGCAGAGATCTGGCCCTGCAGAGGCCACAAGACTGGAGAGGGATGCTTCAAAAGATTCTTTCACAGGAGTGGGAAGGTTGCCACCTCTCCAAGGAATGGGACATGCCTGATGAGAGACTTTTGCAAGAGTTGCCGGATATGAGCTCCATGTCCATTGGTGTTGCAATGTGATGATGAAAGAATCCTGCCCTGGACAAAGCTAGATTATTTTATAGGAAAGATTGCTCCATCCAGAGGTCAGACATGAAGCATTCCTGGCTGGAGGAGAGCATTCATTAATAGGACCCAACTGAAAAAGCACATTGTGCCTTAAATGTAAAATCTGAATAACTTGGGTAGTGAATGCTACCTACATGCAATGGTAGGAAGGACAGGCTAAGCTGATAGAGGGAATTCAGATACGGCCAGTAACATGTGACCACGTGTTTTGGCTTATCCTAAAGTCGCTACCAAAAGAGAATAAGGCATTTCAGCTCTGGAAGAGCAATGGGCACAAATATACCACTAGACTCTTAAGATTTCTAGTGGATTTAGAGATGGAATCTTAAGCAACTGCTTGGATCACTGACTATAAAGATCTTGCCCTTTCAAGAGGATGATCAATTTTATATTGAGAGCGCCATCCAAATCCTTCTTTAAATATAAGTAAAAGGAAAGGGGTTGGCAGGAATGCCTGTACGTGATTTTATCATAATGGCCATGAAAGTCCTGCTGACCAATTGGGAAAGAGGGAAACTTTTTCTCCCCGACTTCTTCCTTTGACCTAGGCAAAGTGCCAATATCTTTCTAGTTTAAAAAATGCTGTATTGAAAAATACATTGGAGGCAGTGCTGCTTTTTCTAACAATTATGCATGAAGTATGCTGACAAGATTGTATTTTGGGAAGCAAAGTTGGGATAACAGATGTGAGGTAGAAGTGAGAAATTGACCAACTTATACAATGTCTTGATACCAGAACTCAGGCTGGCCAGATACTTAAGTCTAGTTCTCCTCTGTACATTGTCATGCTAAATTGGTTTAATTATTCCCTGGTCAGCAAATCCTTCCATTCACACTTGGGAAGAACAGGCATTTATCCTATAGACTTTTTTGTCTGTCCCCCATTCACCACTGATGCACAGTATGTTTAAGCATCTGAGAAGCTGATGTGTTTTGTCAGTATTTCTTGTCAGTGGCTGCTTTTTATTGCAGCTGGTGTACAAGAAGTCAGTTAAATATTTCAAAGAGGTTGTTCTGACTGGATGGCTCTGGGGAATTGCAGGAAGACAGGGAGACCAGCACCACGATACAAAGTTTTGTACTTCTAGGTCATTAATTCACATCCAGCCCAGATTGGTACTTGAGCCATTGCAGGCAAGGCCTGTATGAAATATGTGTGTTCTGTTCTCAGGTCATGTCTTGTGTGGCAAAGCTCCGACCATGCCCTGTGGGTCCCGCACTTCTGACAGACAGTGTTTGTTTCAGAGACTCGCTGTGACCCTCCACACAGCCTTCTTTTTTCTCCAGGCAAGGGCCACAGCCTGCTGAGCCATACTCAACACAGGCTAGTCCACAGTTGGGGTGAAAACCCAATTGGTCTCCCTTCTCGGGGTAGACTCTGTGATGAGTGGGGAGAGTTGGGAGAACCCAGGTAGCAGCAAGAGATAGGATTACTTTCACTCATCTGGCAGCTTTTTCCCTGGCCACTTCCCCAAATGATCCCTCCTAATGCCTTTCCTCTGGTACCTGAGCAAGTCTCTCGCTCTCTTACCCCTACCTTCAGCAACATGCTTCCTCCTTTTAGTCCTTTACTCTTTTCCTTCCCTCTTCCTTACCAGGGAAAATCTTTTAAAGCAGCTCCACAGGCCTTAATGGGCTGCAGGTGTCTGAAAAACATTGCCCATATAGGGGCTTTCTTGGCTAAAAACTGATCAGACATAAAGAAGGAAAATGATTGGGAATTTTTGCGATGGTTCCTTCTTCTTAGTTGATGCACAATGTGGCACATAACCAGGATTCATCAGCAAATTTGATCATTAGCTCCCTCAGCACAGACCGAGTACTGATGGGGCATGTGATATGAGCACTGATCCCTCAAGAAGAGGGATGAGATGTTGATAGTTGTGCGGGAAACCTGCTTTGCTGATGCCTCTGTTGTACCTCTTGTTAGTTTTGACCTTACACCTTGAAACAGCTACCGAATTAGTAATGACTAGTAATGACAAATGAACATAGGTCAGATTCCAAACTGTATGTAGGTCTGCCCAGGGAAGACCAACCCCTCAACTCTGTTACATGTAGGCATGGTCTCTTTTAATTTCAGCAACATCTGCATCGTTGATCATGCCAACAATGTCTTAGTGAATTTCATTTTAGCATTGATTCCAGGCGGTAAATTAATTGTATGAACAGGTTCACCCCAGATGTCTGAAAGTAGCTTTTGAAGTTCTTCAGTGTCCTAGATAAGCTGGGTTATTGGGGAGCTTGGGGTTATCCAAGAAGATCAATGAAAGAATAGCGGGCACAGCTGACGCGGTGACCATAGGGTTTGGACGCTTGCTGTCTGTTTCTGTAGCAAGGTTATAGCTTGTTGCATCTCTGCAGCAGCTGCATGTATGTGCTCAGCCAACTGACTGCAAAACTCCCAAAGCACCTGGAATCTCCCAGTCCAGTGTTCATGGTGCCTCTCAGCACATAGGCATATCGTACATGGTAAGCTCAGTATGAATCTTGTGAAAGTTTAACTCAGGTGTGTGTGACAGCTTCGTTCCTATACCTACTACTGGGCATGTATTGTGTACAGTAGCACAGCACCGATCCTCTGCTGTTGAAAGAGTTTTTCAGGGACTACAGAAAAGAGGGAAGAACAGATACTTTCTTGCATCCCCTCTTCTAACACTCGGAGGATCGTACTCAAGTCTGTACATAATTCCCAGAGGCATTGGCAAATGCGGAATGGTGCTGTGGAAGACTATGAAGTTGCATCTACTTGATGTGGCTGGTTCTCTGTAGGTGTTAAAATTAGATTAATCAAATAGTCGATGGAATTCCAACAACTATTCGATTAATCGATAAGGACACTTCTGCTTTGAAATGTAGCAAGAGCCTGCTGGGCTGTTGCTACATTTCAAAGGTGGAAGTGCCGTGCAGCATGGAGCAGACTGAAACGCGGCATGGAGCCTGGGGCCAGTGGGGGACTTACAATCCCCTGTTGGCCCCAGGCTCAATATAGTGCTTCCACTTCGACATGTACAAGAGCCCCAGCAAGGACTCTTGTACGTTTCAAAAGTGGAACTCCGCCCCTGCCCCCTCCTGTGCAGCTGGAGCTGTGGGGAACTGGTTTTTAAGCTGGCTCCCCCCGTATCCCCTCCTCTCTATTCCCCACCTACTCCCCCCTCTCCTCCCCGCCTCTTTCTGAAAGAGGCAACAAGGTGGGGGGAAGTGACAAGTCAACCAGTGTCTTTGCTTATCAGATAGTCGACAAGTTGATTAGTCGCTTACCTCCCTGGTTCTCTGAGAGAACACTGTTCAGCAAAGCCACAATCCTTCGCTGCATGATTCTCCTGTGGAAAAATATCAGAATGCCACAGTGTGAGGAAAATATTTCCTATGTCACACATGAACTCCTTGGGAAATAAGCTTATTGACAGCAAAATTGTGAATGGGATTGGTGGCATAGACTTATGGTGGTAAAAGGCTGCAGGTTTTTGTCCAGAGGGTTGAAGAAATGCTATCTGGCAGACACTGCGCAAAGCCGAGTTCCACATTATAGGAAAGATACTAATTGTAGAATGCACAGAAGAGGGAAAAGGTAGGTTTGACATAGTGCCTCATTTTAAAACACCATGTAGCTGAACATACCAATGACAATGTGTTTGGGCAGGTATGAATTAGAGGCTGAATTCTGCATAAATGGAAAAGACAAACAAGTATCTCTCAAAGCATGGCCAGAGCCAGATTCACTGTACATTCGAGGCCTACATCCTCATTCTAGAACTTAGCATTTGTCTAGTGAGGATCTGAATCCTCAGGTTACACCCGGGGAACCTCATCCCGCAAATAAGTGCTCAGTGCTACAACAAAGATTGGAACTCTGGAGTGCCTGTCTCTCTCAATAAGTTCTTCGTTTCCAAAGACACTAATGGATTGTTTAACTGTGTCCAATTAATTCAACCTCCAATGTTAACAAGAACGTGTCCTCTCTGGTGTCCGAGATTCAAAGGTTACTCTGGGTGTTGTACTCTAACCAGTACAGATCTTGAGCTAGTACACAAACACGTATGAAGTCATTCCGTTGTGTCCTGCAGAATTGGAACCTTGTCACAAATGTCATTACTCGTGTAATGAGTTTTTTCTTTTACCTTTCTCTTTTGCAGCTTTTCCGACGTGTGGCAGCTGCCTTGCCTGGAATGGAGAGCACACAGGACAAAAGCAGAGAAGATAGTATCCTTTACTTGTTCGAGCCATAATTCTGTGGCTGTACAGCTAGGTGCTTTCCCCAATGGGGACTTGCAATCCCTGAGTACATACAGGATGGGGGAGGGAGAGGTATAAATATAAAATTGGACCCTGCCTAGTTGTTTTTACTGGGCTGATTGCTTATGAGCATCACCAAAGTGTGTGCTGAGGAAAGATACGATCCTTACAGACTAGTTCAGTGCAGATGTTCCATGCTGTAGGAGCAGCATGGAAGAAATTGCAAGGCCACTTGTGGAACAAGCTGTAAAGAGAACAAGGGAGGTATTGAGCCTGGGATCAGCAGAGGTGGGAGGGTTATGCAGGGACACGAGTGAAAAAACAGGGATGATCAGAGTTGGAAATGAGGACAAGAGGCTTGAATTTAATGTGTCAGGAAAGAGGATTCAAAGGAGGGTGACACAGATCAACAGGCCAGAGAATTCTTAGTCCAGCATCTTGAACAGGTTAGATGTCAAGGAGGAGTTTGCAATAGTCAAGGTAGGGCCCTGAAGCATTTGTGATCTGGATCCAAGACTTGTTTTATAGAGGATGAAGCTGCAAGACTTGGGTGCCAAACTGACTGAAGGATATAGGCCTATATAGTACGTAAAGAATGCAGAGGGCTTAGGAGGAAAGACCTACCGAACATGGCCAAAAATCATACTGCTTCAGCTGAGATGGTCGCTGAATGGAGGCATGTTATGTGTGTTTCCAAGTAGCATGCAATAAAAATCACTCAGCATAGAGAGGAAAGGCTGGGAATACTGTTACAGGAGTCCCTTGGAGAAGGGGCATAAAGGGATTTCCACAAGAGGTGCTTTGCTCAGATGTAGGAGTTCCCGCTGATAGTCACAGAAGTCAAGACAGGATGAGGCTTTGAGAAGCTGGGTACAATTAGCAAACTCTACACCATCTATAACCCCTCAGGTACAAACACCAAGGTCTGTCCTCTTCCTGACCACATCTGGGGACCTCTGCTTCTGCTCCCCCATTATCTCTGCTTCTCTTGACACTGCAAGGAACAAGGGAGATGGTGCAGTAATTGGAGAAAGGGCTAATGGTGGGCTCCTGAGTATGGGGGACATGAGCATGCATTTTTCAAGGGGATGAAGCCAAAGGAGTGGGCAGGGTTGAGAAAGAGGGCATTCAAGTGGGAGTGGGTGGGTTATTGTGGGTGGTGCTAGGGGATGAGAGGAGGTGAGGATCAATGTGGATGACAAGGACGCAGGAGTGGAGAAGGTGAAGAGATGACAGCAGAGCTAGATCTTGTTGGAAAGAGGGTGGAAGATAAAGGGGAGGTTATTTAGGGGATAATCTGTTTCAAATAACCAGCTGGCAGCGTGAGGGGGAAGTTCTACAGCACTGTTTGGAAAGGAATGCTAGAACTGGAAGAAAGCATACCTGGAATGCAGAAAGTTAGCCTGTCGGGTGTAGAGTAACGATCCTGTAAAGCCATGATTTTAGCAGCTGAGAGTTGCATCTATTAAATCCTGGGCTTTCTGTGTGTAGCACGCACTTGATTACTCAAGGACCTTTTCTCAGCGGCACACAGCTGACAGGCTAATCAGTGCCTATTTTATTATTGAGAAGGACAGTGTCAGAACTCAGTCCTTGCCTGTAGTAGCTCCTATTGATTCCTGCTGCCTCCATCAGGGAGTTGTATCCTGTCTCCAAATGTGAGAGCTATAAAGCCACTTTCCATTGGGCTTTCTGCAGAGTGCAGATAGCAGAGCAACTTGCCGCTGTGTGTCTCCTCTGCTGTTGAGGGGGTCAAGACCAGCAATGAGATTTTTTCCATTTCCTATTACTTACAGAACCATGTGGGGTTCAAGGAACTTGGGCTAATCATCAGGCTTTCTTGCTCCAGAACTGATCTGCATAGTGTTGGCAGAGCTGTAGCTTTAAGCCTCTTTATTAAACAACTTTCTCTTAACTGTGCGAGGATTTAGAGAATCAAAACAAGACAGATCTGTAACAATGGGTTCTTCAGTTCTTTGTTTCTTGCTGACTTTTACTTTACCCCATTTATCTCCTTCCCAAGAACTTCCTCCGCAAGTATAGATCATTGGGGCAACCAGCTGCATGAACTGTATGCCACCTTGAATTACCTGAGCCGAATCCTCTGAGACGTGTGCTGAGCTGCCATGAATCTGCATGTTTAGGGATTTGTGTTCTACATTGTGCTTGTCATCTGTGGGTGCGCTGTAATGATGGAGCCAGAGCCTTAGGGTGTGTCAACACTGCACCCTTACCTCGAACTAAGCAAATTGCGTGGCTTATTTCGAGGTAATTTCAAAATAGCTTATTTTGAAATTTAGCACAGTCTATGCAGCCCCAAACTTCAAAATAAATCGCTATTCTACATGTATTCTACCCCTTCAAAGAACACTAGTAGATTAGTAAGGCATGATTTCCCTTTACAGAAACCATGTTGACTTTTCCTCAACAATTATGTTCATGTATTTGTCTGACAATTTTATTCTTTACTATAGTTTCAACTAATTTGCCTGGTACTTATGTTAGATTTACCAGTCTGTAATTGCCAGGATCACTTCTAGAGCCCTTTTTAAATATTGGCATCACATTAGCTATCTTCCAGTCATTAGGTACAGAAGCTGATTTAAAGGACAGGTTACAAACCATAGTTAATAGTTCCACAGTTTTACTTCTGAGTTCTTTCAGAACTCTTGGGTGAATGCCATCTGGTTCCGGTGACGTGTTACTGTTTATCTGCTTGTTCCAAAACCTCCTCTAATGACACCTCATTCTGGGACAAATCCTCAGATTTGTCACCTAAAAAGAATGACTCAGGTTTGGGAATCTCCCCATTATCCTCAGCCATGAAGACCAAAGCAAATAATTAATTTAGTTTCAGGGTGGCAGGATAAATGCCTAAAATCCCATGATGGGTATGGGAATTAGACCAAACTCCTCTAGGAAATCATGAATTGACTGAAGACTCATTACTGCGTTTAGTGCATGTAGGGTTCGTGGTGACGAAGTGGATGCTGCGAGTATAATTAACTGCATGTACTTGTCTGTGAATTTGGAAATTGCCTTTTTCTCATCAAGGACAAAACCAATGGTAAAGGTTTTGTGACAGTGCCTCTAGGGCCCTCCTGAACCTGCAGATTGAGAGTCTGAACCTTAAAATCCTCATTTTGATACTCCTCTTTCCCTCATTGCAGTTCTGATAGTCGCCTGTTTCTGGGCAAGCATTTGTGAGGGACTGGACATTCTGTGGCAAAAGCCAAGTTACCATCTCTCCCACTGTGAGCCTGCGGTTACTTTCACTAGCTTTTTGGGCACTTATCACTCTTCTCGCCTGCCACATCCCTTTGCCCCACACAGCCCCCTGGGTACAGTGCTGTGGGTGCAGTGATAATTGAGGGAACCTTTTTCTTTGAGGCTGGGGAGTGCTCGGAGCAGCAGAAAGTAGTGAGGGTTGCCAAGAAGCATCTGCTCTCCTTACCCTATTGCCTTCGGGCTCTGCAGTGGCAGTGAGAGGCTGTGGAAAACTTTCTTTAAAATAGGGTTACCAACTTTCTACTCCCACACAACCAGGCACTCCTGCCCCACCGAGGCCATACCCCATTCATACCATCACTTTCACTGAGCTGCCTCGGGGGTAGGGGTATGAGATCTGGGGTGAGACCAGAAACGAATTCAGGGTGTGGGGGGGGGGGCGCGGCAGCTCTGGACCAAGGCAGTGGGTTGGGACATGACAGGTGTGAGGGCTCCGGCTGGGTCTGTGGCTATGGGTTGGGGCTAGGGCTGAGGGGGTTGGGGTGCAGAAGGGGGCTCTGGGCTCAGACCAAGGAATTTGGCAGGCAGGAAGGAGGATTGAAGTTGGTGTGGTTGAGGGAGGCATACGGGGGGGCTGGCTCCCAGTGGCACTTATCTCAAGCAGCTCCCAGAAGCTGCACCATGTTAGGCTTGATGTGTTGTGTTCCTCTGAAAATGCCAGCCGAAAGCCCCACCTAGATGCAGTGCAGAGAAATGTGGCAGAACGAGGGTGACTGCCAACCATCGTTGCTGGCTCCTGTTTTCAGCAGGAGGCTAGCTTTGGACTGAGCAATGCCAAAAGGGGAGTGTGCCAATGTGTTTGCCTTAACTTACTTCTTCCAGTGATTGACATAAAACTGGAAAAGCCTCAAGAGCAGCCCGTCAGTGAAGGAGGTTGTTCCTGCTAATACCATGTTGCTTCTCTCACCTTTCTCCAGAACATCACTGCTTCCCCTCCCTTTACTCTTCATTGACTGCGGTGTGAATATTGGCTTGAACCGTCCCCTCAGTAATAACGTATTGCAATTCATCGTTGCTGGCTGTCTCGTGGAGATGATCTATTAGCTTCACAAGCGCGCACGCGCGCGCACACACACACACACACACACGCACACACAAAAGAAAATGTCAGTGTCTTCACTATTTATAAGGAAAAAAAATAAAGCCAAAATATTCCAGTATATTCCAGTTATAACTTTAACAAGATAGGTACCGTTTCTAAATATTTGTTCCTTTTTTAATATGTTATGATATTGCACTTTGAAATGATGGAAATCAAGTAAGTTTTGAATGGAGTTAGTCAAGAAGTATATGCAGAATAACACATACACTGTACACACTTGATTTCTCTATCAAACTGGAAATGGTGAGACCACAAAAGAGAGGCAGAGTTGGCATATCCTTAAGAGTTAGATGCTACCTTTTCCATATAAAACAAATGAACAAAAGCTATAATAATCTACGCTGAAATGCTTAAACATTTTGGAAACCTGACATTTTAGCAGGGTTGGGATGCTGAAAAAGGCTACTGAGACTTTTAGTCTTTGCAGAGTCAAATTTCCAAGAAAGCATTCCCAGCAATACTAAAGTGTCTTTCTGATATTGATAAATGGCGCTTTGGGGGAGGACCCCATGTACTAAAGAAACACTTTTGCAGGAGAAAAGTAAACCGATGTCTTGGATTTGCAGTTTTAAAAGCATTTTTTATGAAGAACTCCAGTCAAGGAAATTACTACTTGAGAGATTGGAATGTGATGTTTTGGCTATTGTGTCAGAGAGAAAAGCAATTTTAAAAAAGGAATTTTGAAACACAGTGTAGCATTAGCCCTAAAACCAAATTTGTATCTGTTAATTGACATGTCCAGTTTTGGCAGAAAGACAAAACAGCATTTGATGGAACAAGTAGCAACATTACAATAATTTATAGTTAATATGGGGTGTATTGATTCAAGAACAGCACACGGTTTTCCTTATCATGGTCCTAACTAAACTGAGGAAGGGGGCGGGAGGTGTTTACTTTTGAGCCTACATAATTAGAATTGAAAGATCCTACGCAACAAAGAAGGGAATTCTAATAAGTTGGAAGAAACTTACGATTATGCAGACACATGCCTTTAATTTTTAGCATTTTTTTATGTTGGGTCTTCCAAGTTGTGTTAGTTTTTTCATTAGATCTGTATAGTTTGGTTAAATAGCTAATAATTTAGTTTTATATTTAACTAAGCTACAATTAACCATTTTTCTTTTATATTTATTTCTTGGCTTAATTTTTTTTACTATTTTCAGTATTTTTTGTTTTTTTGAGGAATAGCTGTAGAGCTTTGCCAGTGTTGCAAGATGTAGCCACCCAAGAAACACAGAGAAACCAATACACTAGAAGCGTACCCTCGTAATCTTTACTAGTCCTTGTGTGAAATTTGCTGTGTCAGTTAATAAACACAATTGTAAATACATTGTTTGCAGGAAGTGTTGGTGAGTTACAGTGCAGGAAAAAATTCCTGAGTCTACTTATGAGTGTCACTTAATCAACAAAGTCCTTCCTTTCTCCCACTGAAAATAACCAAATGGGGGGAGGAAAGGGGATAATGCCCCCTTCCCCACTGCTGTTATCTGGCAATATTCAGAGAAGGTGTGAAATTCTGCATTCTGGAGTAAAATGTCAAATCGTGACCTGCCCTGGATTTATAACAACTCTGCATACCAATAACTTAACATTAAAGGCAGAAATGAGATGTAAAGTGCTTTTATAATGCAATATTAAAGGCGATTTTTTTGACGTGGCATGTGTTGAAATAAACATCAGTGAAATATGATGAAGGATCATATTCTTTATTTCAAAGAAGCTGATGCGGAGAGGAAAACCTGGCTACTTTTCCTGTATTTAGTCGCCTTTATTGTGCAAAAAACAAAAACCCCGTCTAGCTGCTTTTAATATTCAGTTTTCTTTGGCTTGGGTTCTTATAGCAATTCTGTTCAATAGTTTGGATTCCTGTAAACCAGCGCAGCATTTTTGCCTCCATAAAATACTGTACAAGGAAAACACCAGAACAGGAGGTTTTAAAGCAGCTTGTTGCTCTGCACTTTTAACCTTGAAGCGTTTGACAAGCTAGTCTTAGGCAGGCAAGTCAGATGACGACTCAAGCAAGTAGTCCTTTCTCAGCTGAGTTGCTGTGCTTATTTTAATGGGGCTACTTGTGCACACTATAGACTGCTCATCTGAATAAGGGCTTGCAAGATCAGCCCGTTAGAACTTGTCTTTGCCTGAACATGAGTAGTAGAACCTGACCTCAAGGAGTCTTGAACATTGTAAATACTTTGTGGTGGTATAAACCAGGACAACTCATGTTTTTAACATTTTCAGCTGCTGTTGGTGTATTCCTACTGAGCCCAGGACATACCCCTGACTAGCCAATGTGTGTAATGCAATTTGTCCCTGCATCCACTGACTGCAGTCATTGTTTCCATAATTCCCAATGCATGTTCCAATACTACCCCCTTTTTTTAGTGAAAGGAAGTCTCTGATAATGTACATGGAAGCAGAATGTTTAGGGAATGTACAATGCTTCCTCATTCCAAGCTGCTTAGATTTTCTTTGCTCCATCCACGCTTCCAGTTGACCTATGATAACAGGCTCGTTTGTAAATAGGGTTTTAAAATGGTAAAAATTTCCACTTTGTTTCTTGTCCCCTTTCCACTCTGGCTTGATGTACAGTACTTTCTGCAACTATCCATTATTCACTATTTTTGTCTTGATGGAAAGTAGCTAAAGAAATTGTAAAAGGGCGGGGGAAAGGTTCTTTCTCGTCATGTTGGAATGTCACTGGTACCTCAACTCTGTTTGATAATATAAACCAAACTCCTTAGCGCTTGAACTAAATAAATACCTGTCTCATTGGAATGCTTTGATGGCTCTTTTCTGTAAGGACGTCAGTAAATATACGTGGTGGGGCGGGGGTAGGAAGGGTCTCAATGATCTCTATATGTAGTAGGAAGCTTTGATCTCTTCTCTTGGAACAAGAAAATATCTCAAGCTATCTCCTCCCCCCAAAGTAAGCTTAATGTGTCCATGAGATCCTCTCCAATCTAAGCTTTAAGTCCACAAAGAGCATCACTTTCACGTCACGTAGGACAAACAAGAGCAGCCTTTGCAATGTTGGCTCTTGGCTATAGCAGTCATTCTTTCTCTCTCCTTCCCCTGCAGCTGGTGGCCGCTGGTACCTTGGCAAGCCGTAATCTCCCCTTTTCTGTTTTAAAACCCTTGTAAAGGAAAATAGCAATCCCTCAGGCAGGTAAGTTGGTGGCCAGTGTCTGTGTTAAACCAGAGACTGTTGCTATGTCTGGCCTCCCATTGGTCAGACCCTGACATCCCAGAAGTAGCTGCTAGATGGGGTATTGTGAAGGGGTGTGCAAAAAGGAGAGGAAGCTGTGACTGCTTGTGTAGATCCTGCTCGTAGGCCCCACTCTAATCAAGAATAAAGAGGGTAGTCCTATTGGGATCCAGGAAATGCCTGCCCATGGCTAAAGGAGGATCCACTGAGCCCAGGAAGCCAAATAGTTATGGGCACCAAATTAAAAGAAACCAAAATGGGTAGGCAGGGAGGTCAAAAGGCTAAAACAAGGGAACCAGAAGGGGACACTGAGCAGAGAGCCCAAAAGCATGGAGGGAGCCAGTGGACACTACCCAGAGGAACTCTGCCTGAATGCATAAATGGATGCAGGAACAGAAATAGGCACCTCCTTCAGCCGACCTCTGCTCCCCGTAGAGATGGTGGTGGTGAGACTGCATGGTGAGGCAGCAGCAGTAAAATGCTGAAGCGCTGTTACATTTAGGGTTGACAACCACTAGCCAAGACCACGGAGGGAGAAATGTGTTAGAATTTCATAAGCAGTTAGGGCAGGGGTGAGCAATTGCCTGGCACGCTTGTCGTTGCCTGCCTGTGCCTGACACATCCACTCATTGGCTCAGTGTCCCCAAAGCACACAATGAAATGTTGTCTAGCCACCGATTCTCCAAGAACAGCGCTCCCGTTTCCTGGTAGCTTTCACAAGGCAGTGGAGCGAGTCTTGGTGGGTGCCCTCGGGCAATGAGCCATTTGGGTATCTTGGCAAGGAAGGAGGAAACGCTGAGTGCAGTTGTAGAGGGGCTGAGAGCTCTAGACCTGGTCTGGCTGGAGGGGTAGCCAAACTCCGATGCTGTCCTATTTCTAATGCAGGATTGTAGCCCGTGGATTGATATTTCAATAAGCTGTGGCCAACTGTGTAACTATTGCCTTCTGGGACCTGCTATGTTTCCTGTTGGCTTTCCCAGTGGTGGCAGAGGGAGGAGTCCTTGGCTGGGGCATCTAAAACTTTCTGACTCTCCCTTGCTCTTGCATCCTAGTTCCTTGAGCTCAGCCTGCCTGCCTTTAGCGCAGGAATTCCTAATACAGGAGGAATTCCTCCTCCTAGTTGCCAGGGCTTCTGTGATCTGGTGTGCGGCAGCTCTGCGGGACGGCCAGTAACAAGTCCTGAATCTGAGTATCTGATGAGCTGCGGCCCTCTTGTCTAAATGCCAAGATAGTCTGTGGCATCCTTGCATAGTGGACTGAGGGCTGGCAAACGGTGCTGTGATAGAGGGAGGCTGAAAGATAAAGCTTTCCCCTATTGAACATGTGACTGGGAGTTTTGTGCTGCCACAAAACCTTTGGTGTTACCTGTTAGGTGCCCTACCCACACCACTAACTACCCTTTCTGGTGGGCAGGGCTTCTGTCACTTCCCCAAGTTTGTAGGCAAATCCAATCCCCTGTGGCCCGTTTCACCAGCGTTAAACTCGGCAAGAAAACAACCCCTGCAGCAGGAAGATACACTGAGTCTGTGTATTTGATCCTAGGCCTGTGCCACAGTGCGTGCTCTGTGCTAATGGTCTAAACCCACGTCCAAGGGGAAGGAATTTGAGGACCTGTGCAAGCGCCCTGCTGCCAACAGTCTCCCCTTTTATGACCAGACTTTGGGTTACATGCCACACCGCAACACTTTGAACAGCTGTTTTGGGAGGCCTTTTTCATGGTGCCATCTGCTGGTTGCTGGCTGGCATTGCATCAGAAGGAGCAAATACAAGTACAGGCAGTCCCAGAGTTACGCGGATCCGACTTATGTAGGATCCGTACTTACGAACGGGGCTTTTCTCACCCCAGAGGACGCGGGCGGTGGGACCGCCCAGACGCGCCGCGGTCCCGCTGCCTGGGTCCTCCACGGCATTGCTCCGTGTCTCCCTGGTCTGCTGCCCCCCCCCCCCCCCCCCAGCAGAACAGGGAGACACGGAGCAAAGCCGCGGAGGACCAGGGCAGCGTGACCAGGCGCGTCTCGGTCCCACTGCCCGCGTCTCCCTGGTCTGCTGGGGGGGGCACACCAGCTGTGCCCCCCCCCCAGCAGACCAGGCTTTCCTCACGGATGCCTGTGGTAGAGCAGCTGGGGCGCTGCCGGTTGGTTCTGCAGCGCTGCTCCTCGGCGCTACTGGACCAACCCGGCAGCACCCCAGCTGCTCTGCCCCAGGCGTCCTGATTCAGCCACTGCTGGTCAGTTTCAGCAGCGGCTGAATCAGGACGCCTGGGGCAGAGCAGCTGGGGTGCTGCTGGGTTGGTCCAGTAGCGTCGAGGAGTGCTTGCTCCGCCCCAGGCGTCCCCAAGTCAGCCACTGCCGAAACTGACCAGCGGCTGACTACAGGAATCAGACCCGGGCTTCCTGGAATCAGCGGCTGATCAGTTTCAGCAGCAGCTGACTTGGGGACACCTGGGGTAGAGCAGCTGGGGTGCTGCCTGGTTGGTCCCCGCAGCGCCCCAGCTGCTCTGTCCCAGGCGTCCAGATTCAGCTGCTGTTGAAACTGATCAGCGGCTGATTCCAGGAAGCCCGGGGCAGAGCAACTCTGCCTCGGGCTTCCTGTAGTCAGCCGCTGGTCAGTTTCAGCAGCGGCTGAATCTGGACGCCAGTTCTGACTTAAGTTTAAGAACAAACCTACAGTCCCTATCTTGTACGTAACCCGGGGACTGCCTGTATGTACTGACTGGATACCCACAGGAGACTGGCAGGTCAAAGCATAGATTTATAAAGAAGAGTTCAGTGTTAGGAAAACCGGATATGCCTGGCCCAGATGCTCACTCAGTTCCCTCCTGTGACATTGTTAGACTATAGCTTCTAGCTCTGCTATTCCACAGTGAAGAAAAATCTTAAATGAGAAAGGAACTTTTTTTCTCCTCTACCCCCAACAGGGTACATGTAGTGTGTATATGGGGACTTCATTCCAAGGGGAGCTTATGCAAGTCAGCTATTGTAGCTGGATTTTAAAAGGAGGCTGGATAATTTTGTGATCAAGGGAAACACGTAACAGTGTATCAGCTTACTCAAACCCGGGGCTTTGGTCTGTCGATTAGAGTCCTGGGAGGGTCCAGAAATAAAATTTCAGCAAATGACAATCAAAATATTGCAGTGAATCATTTCAATTTACTTCAACACTTCAAACGGGATTGTGAATGTGGACCCAATAGTGTGGGTGGATCCAATATCGTGACTCCTGTGTCACCAGTATAACAATGCAATGTTGATTCTGACTTTGCTCAAGCTGAGAACCTCTTTCCGCTCATCATTACAAGGGCTAAGTATTTTTGGAGTTCCTGGATGCCATTTAAGATTCCCAACTAGGTTCTTCCAGCACTACCACCTGTTTTCCAGGCTTTGCATTTAAATGAAAGCAGTTGAAAGGGTCTTATTGTCAGCCACTGGGAGAGATGGGGTGGAACAGCAGCAGCTGCTTGCTTGTGTCAATTGCTTGATTAAAGTTGCTGCTAATTAAAGCACTTAAATCACTCTATTTTCCTTGTGCATCATGTCATGTCAATCTGGGCCAACATGGCTGGGATGTCTCTGTCTCCAGAATATTCAGGTGATAACATGGCCTCGCTGGAGGTGATAAACATAGGACGCAGACAGTCTGACCTTGCCATCGCTTATCCCAGCCAGTGAAGGGCGATTGAAATAACGAAGATTTGATCTTAGCCCAGGAGGTATTATCTTTTACTAACCCAGCTTCTGTTGTTGAAAGAGACAGGTTTTCACAACAGCAAGTTCTTTGGTGTGAGCTCAAAAGCTTGTGTGTCTCACCCGCGTTACCCCACCAGGCTCATCTCTTTAATATCCTGGGGCCACCGTGTCTGCTGCAACACAGCATCAATTTGATCTTGGCATTTGATAAGGGGATGTTGCTGCTTTACATTCAGAGCAGTAATTTCTTTGGAAGGGTGCGTAAAGAAAGCTGCAGCTGAGCTGAATCTTTAGTCCTAGAACGTCACAGCTATTTCATTTTGGAGGCTGTCTTTGCTGAGATGCTAATTAGCCACCGGTGATGCCTTGTCCCTGTTGGATTAATCCTCATCCTGACTTTATTTGTATTCTTGTCCCATTGTGCCCACGCAATTAGCCAATGTTTTGCACTATGTTTCGGGCAGGAGGAGAAATTGATGGCATAAGTCAAGTTGGTCTTTGGGTTGGTTTACAAAGTCCCGTTTCCCTAAACTCAGGAGATCAAGTACATCAGGCGTTTTCCTTGCTCACACTGCTGCAGCCTGCCTGGTCCAGGAGTGCTGTGTGTTAAGAAGTTCTCGCTGCTCCTACACAGGGCTACGTCCCACTGCTGCACTGGCAAGCTGCCCCGACATGCAGCAGCAACCAATCGACGTCCCAGCTGCTGGATTTATGCTTGGTCCATGTGGCTTAGCTTCTGTTTAAGCCTCGTTCTGCTGGCCAGTGCCTTAGGTGAAATAGCAGAAGCCACTCTCTTATCAGGAAAAAAGAGGTATTCAGTTGCCCCCCTCATTTAGCCTGCTTACTACACTCATTGCTGTTTAACCAGATTAATGACCACTGTGTACACTGGGCAGCACAAAAGAAGTAAGTGCTGAAAGGCCTCCACTGAGTTCAAGCCATGTCTGCACTAACACAGTCCCCCTTGGTCCCTAAGAATTCAATCTAAATAGACAAGATAAAGGATGGGAGAGGAAAGGAGCCTGGAGAGGAGGCTTCTGGAGAGCTGGGTTCATTTCCTGCTCTGCCACAGTCCCCTGTGTGTGACCTTGGGCAAGTCATTTAGCCTCCATGGGCCTCTCTACAGTGAGGATAACAGAATTGCCCACCTGGAGGGGTGCAGGTAGAAGGTGTGTTAGCAACTGGGAAGTATTTGGCTACTGCTGTGACAGGGACTGCAAGTGCTGGAGTTGTGAGGAGGTGCCTTCCTGATATCTCGGGGCAGTGCTGGGAAGAGAACCCAGGTCTCCTGAGCCCCAGCAAGCTCCCGAGCCTGGTGCAATCTTGCTATTGAATGACATGCAAAAAGCCAAAGGGGCAGCAGCAGGATGCCCTTGGACTTGTGGGGCAACTCCCTGCCCCAGAAAGATACTATGCTCCAGCAAACCAGGCACAGACAAGGCCTGGCAACACGCCACAGATAATCTTCCCCCCTCACTGGGCGCACTCACCTGGCAGCAATTCGCTTACAGAGTTGAGCCAGCATGTACTACAGTCAGTGTTCCCTGTAAGCTGTGCACTTGTGCGAACACTCAGGAGAGATTCAAATGCTGCCTGGCTGATTGACAGAGCTTTGTGTTTCTGTAGGTGGTGCACATTTGCACATCCCTCTGTGCACATAAAATTATTCCACACATGGATGGAAAAAAATCCATACATTGATGGAAAAGAGTAGAGGGAACACTGGCCACTGCTATGAACACGCGAACAATCCATGGCTCTTCTTTGCTCTTGCCCCTTCTGAGCTGAGCAGTTAGCTAGCACTCAATGCTTCACAGATTGCTTCCATGACGTGATAGAAGCTGGGTTTTCTTTGGTGTGATCTTGTTTATTTATGCAATTGGAAGGATTCGATAGTATCAGTAAATGTTGATTTCACTGTACAGATGCACAAACCCACACAAAATATTTCCCTTGATTTAATAATAGACTTTTACAGCCAGGCAAAGTAAGAAAAATGCTGCTTGAGTCATTATTAGTTTGATTTAAGGCTTGTTACTTTGAATATTTGTCAACAATTTGGATTTTAACACTTTAACTGTTTGACTCTCAGCATCTATGGTCATTCAATAATTATGACCTGCCACCCCCACCCCCCCATTTCCTGTCCTTGTGAAAATTACATTGACAAAAATCTTTAAAGATGCTTAAAAACAAACAGCAATATTGGTTGAAATGATCAAAAAATAGCAAAAGGCTTGGCAGCATTCCAATCTAGGCACAAAGACTGTAGCCAAAGTCCTGTCTCCCTAAATACAGTAGAAACAAATAGGCAGAAATCTACGTCTGCCCTTCCAGTGAGCGCTGTGCCCAAGAAGTCCTGCCCTTCGCCTTTCCTTCCAGACTCCCAGCTACTCCTGGCGCTCTGCAGCCAACCTACCCTCTATAACCCGATAGCCTGACCCTGGCATCTGCAGCCGGGGAACTCCCCCTCTCCAGGCTGGTTAGCACTGACCTGCTGTGGGCGAGAGCCCCCAGCGCAATGTTTTTCTACATAAAGAGTCTTGATTGCACCTGTTGTGTCTACACTGCACTCTAAGCCCAGGCTCTGATGCAGTGTAGAGCCCAAGCCTCACTTCTGTCCACACCACCTCAGTCTGACTCTGGCCCACCAGCACACAGGACCCCGGTAGTCGGACTACGCTGTGGGGAAGGCAGAACTGGCCTCCCCCTGTGGCTTCTGTCCATGCCCTGTCATCCTGTAGTGTGGATGCAGGTCAAGCTACAGTCCTAAGTTCGCAGGCCCTGGGTCGTGCAGCAGGGAGCTGTTAGCTTGACTGCAAGACCAGGTCCAACAATCGCAAACCCAGTTTACGGTGCATGTGGATGCTCGAACATGGGGCCCGCTGAACTGGGCTTAAGGTCCTGGGAAGCTATCGGAGCTCGTGAAGTCTGTGATTTGTAGCCCGAGCATCGACCCCTAGGAAATACCGGGCCAGCATCCGATCGGTGCCAAACCAGGACAAACACCTTCAGTGGGGTCAGTGTGGGTTTCTAGGGGCATCCCCAAGCAGAGAAACTGCACAAAAGAAATGCGCTCAGGTCTCCCAAACACAGGGCAAAGGAGAAGGTAAAGGCTTTCTCTAGGTACGGAGTAGCCCTTTGCTTTCACACAAGCTGGCTTTTATTAGAGCCAGAAAAATGACCACAAGGAAGAGGGAAAGGCCTGGCCCTAGGCAAGAGCATGTGAGGGAGCCTGGGCTAAGCTGGTGGATGTAGCTACAGCACTTGGGAGGGGAGTGAAAAATGCAGTCAATCCCCTCCCCCCCAGAGTAATGCTGCCCTAACCCCTGGTGTAGACACAACTAGGTCAATATTAGAATCAAAGAGGAGGGGTTCTCACCCCCAGGCTCAGACCCTTTCAGTCAGTGTAGGCTGCAACTGCTCACAGGGGTTACGGGTTCTGCCCGCAGAGCGAGGGCACCATCACCAGGACAGGCCCTAGAGCAGGGGTGGGGAACCTCTGGCCTGAGCATCCTGTGCCCCAGCTTGCCTGGATCTGCCCCTGAGGCTCAGGACCCCCCACCCTGCATTGGGGAGCCATTGGTGGCGCTCCAGACCCCTCCTGCTCCACCACAGGGCTGGGGCACACAAAATCTACTACACGGGACCCTCTTAAACCCCGGCGTGCAAGGGGAACATGGCGATTGTGTCTGTCTCCTCCTCAGTCAGGTGCCATGTCAGCGAGGGTTTGGTTTTTTTTTTTTGTTTGTTTCTCTCTTGTGTGAGGCCCCTGACTGATTTTTCTGTGGGTCAGCGGCCCCTGACCGAAAAAAGGTTCCCCACCCCTCCCCTACAGCATAGACCAGGCCTGCGTCTCCTAGCAGCTGCAGCGACTCAGAACAAGGGTGGCTGAGTCTGCACCAAGGGAGGGGTCTCAGACATTTAAAGGAGCAGTAATACTGAAAACAAAAGCCCGGTTTCCTAGCTACCTCTGTCTGGAGACCATGTCAGCCACTGCGTGTGACCTCTGTTCATTCTGGAGGTGCCACACGAAGCACGCAGAGTAACCCCCACAGGCAACCTCAAGCTTTGGTGCATGCAAAGGGCTAGAGGACATTGGGCAGAAGACAGACTGTATGGGAAGGGAGCAGACTGCTCGTTTCATGTGGATATGGCTTCCGGGATGAGGCAATCAGCGTGGGCCTTATGCTTTGGCCCTATTCCCTGCATAGTGGAGGACTGGTGAGGAGCACAGATCTAGCACTGGGCCACATAAGGTTGCCAGGTGTCTGGTATTTGCGCCTTCTGTCCGGTAAAGAAATCAAGAAAATAAAGATGTCCAGTATTTTCTGCTTTTCCCGGCTCGGCGCCTGATGGACACAGCAAACCAAAATTTTCCTGGCCCCCCCCCCTTTTTTTTTAACTCAGCAAAAATTAATTTTCCTGGTGCTTTTTATGGTGGGGTCTGGTATTTTAGGTGAAACCATCCGGCAACCCTACGGCCACACCCAACGCTTTTTTGGTTTTAATGTCAGGATGATACTTCACTGCTGCCCGCTGGAGTGGTGGGTATAATAGGCGGGGGAAGGCAATGCCTTCCCAGCCAGGCATGGCTCCGCCCAGGGCTGGATTAACGGGGTGGGGGGCTAGCTGGGTAGCTGCCTGGGGCTCCAAACTATGGGGAGCGCCTGATGGCAGCTGTAAGGGGTGCCTGGGGCCGCGCGGGCGATTGCAGCGGTAAAGTGCGCAGCGCAGCGCACCGGGGGGCAGGGCCGTGCATGCGCCGTGCGCCTGATCGCAGCTGTAAGGTGCGCAGCATGCTGGCGGGCGGGGCTGTGCATGCGCCATGCATCCGGGGGCGGAGCCGCGCATGCGTCGCGTGCCCACTGCCCGGGGCGCAGGAATGGCTCGAGACAGCCCTGGCCCCACCCATACTCCACCCCCAGAACGCCAGGAGCCATGCTGAGGCTCCCAACCTTTTCCAGATGGGGACCCATTTTGGCAATTCAGGAAGACTTGGTGACCCAAGGCAATTCAAAAATTTTGAAATGTAATGGTGACCCATATTTGGGAAACCCTAGGCCTTCTAGGGGTGGAGTGTTGCTGCCGGCCCTCCCCATGGTGCTGGGGGGGGGGGCTTGGCTCCCGTGGGAGGCTGGGCTTTGGGCAGAAAGGATGGGGCTAGAGAGCATTGCCTCCCCCAACCCTGCGTTAACCCTGGGGGGTGGCTGGGCAAGATCTTTCCCTGGTGCCGAGGGGTTTGCGGCGCATGGAGTCCCATAGGGAGGAGGGCAGGCAACAGGCAATTTGTCTGTCCGTGGCTCCTGCCTGCTGCAGAACCTTCACGTCTCTGAGCTGCCTGTGCCACTGCGGCAGCGGGTGGGGAGCCATCCGCGATGAAACTGACAAACCAAATGAAAAATAGTCTGGGCCGCTGCCGTGAATCGGGACGAATGCCAAGAGCCCTCGCGCTGGCGAGCCCATTGCGTTCAGTAGGGAGAAAATCCAGATCAAGGTATTGATTTGAAAGAAAGGCTCTGGCGGGGGAGAGAAATGGCTAGTCAGCCAGTCTGGTCTCGCTCAACAGCTCCACTGCCTGAGCCCTGCTTCTAATTGTATTGTCTTTGACTGATGTCCAGCGCCAGCGTGCTTTTTTATTCCAGTCCTCTTCCACGCCAGCAAGGCAGAAATAATTGCAGGTGTCCAGGGAGGAGCTTCATGAGAGAGAGAGAGCGAGAGTGATGCAGCTAAGCAGAGAAGCACAGAAAAGAATACAAAGTGGGTGAATCAGATTCTGGACTTAGGATGGGAAACAACAGAGAGCTGCAAAATAGAAAATGAGATTTCAGAGAGACACCTGTCAGGGGCAGAAGCGCACGGTCCTATTCCTGACCCCCTCCCCCACCCAGGGAAACTGTGTTTTATCGGTAGTGTGGAGGGCGTAGCCGAGAGCGGCTGTGGCGTTTGTGGAGATGTGGATAGAATTACAAGCGCTGAGGGGAGCGCTCCTCTGAGGAATGGCTAAGTGAGTCGAGTGGCGTTAATGATTCCTGCTACATAAATTCAGCCTGGCAACGTTGCCAAGTTGCCTGATTCTCAGTGTGAGTTGCACCGTTCTCACAGCCCCTGCTCCTGGAAACAAGTGATTACATAAGAACCGCAGGTTTGGGTTTTTTTTCCTAGCCTTCACAGTTGTAAAGAAAAACATGAAAATGTGCAGTGAGTGTGACTTCAAGGCTCAGAAACCAGAGTTTAAAAAGGATAGAGAGATGGGGAGGAAGGGGGACCTAACACCTACTTTTCTTTAAGCCAATCATGATTGCGGGGAGGGAGGGACAGACACATGAATTTTGAATGCTCAGAGTTGGCAATACCATGATTGATACAAGTGTTGTATCTCTACAAACTCTCATCTGTTTCTTTGCTCAGACATGTCGGCTGTGTCTACACTGGCATGAATTTCCGGAAATGCTTAAAACGGAATACTATTCCGTTTTCAGTTTTTCCGGAAAAGGAGCGTCTACATTGGCAGGCTGCTTTTCCGGAAAAGCCCTTTTCCCGGAAAAGCGTCTGTGGCCAAGGTAGACGTGCTTTTCCGGAAAAGAGCCCCGATCGCCATTTTTGCGATCGGGGCTTTTTTCCGGAAAAGACTACTGGGCTGTCTACACTGGTCCTTTTCCGGAACAGTGTTCCGGAATAAGGACTTATGCCTGAGCGGGAGCAGAATAGTTTTTCCGGAATAGCGGCTGATTTTGTACAGTAGAGAATTGTTGCTTTTCCGGAAATTCAAGGGCCAGTGTAGACAGCTCGCAACTTATTCCGGAAAAGCGGCTGATTTTCCGGAATAAGTGGCCCAGTGTAGACACAGCCATCCTGAATGGAGACAGTTAATATTTCATCACAGGAAAATTCTGGGTCAGATCTGCAAAGTAAAAGTGTCTTGTGATAGGTTTCCAGTCATCCAATAGCAGCTGCTGTTATTTAAGGTCTGGTCTACACTGGGAGTTTAGGTCAAACTTAGCTGCATTAGGTTGATTTTCTAAACAATGAGTTCACTCCATTAAGCCCGTTCCGTTGACTTTAAGAGCCATGCAAGTTGATTTCGGTACTCCTGCTTTCATGAGGAGTAACTGCTACATTTGCCCTTGCATAGTCTACTTTGCAGTAGTGCAGATGCAGCACTATGAAATTCAACATTCTTGGCCTCCAGGAGGTACCCCACAGTGAGCCCTCTGGCCATGACTTTCAACTCCACTGCTCTTCATTCATGATTCAAAAGCATTCAGAATTCATGTGTCTGTCCCCCTCCCCCATGATTGGCTTAAAGAAAATTAGGCGAACAGGGAAAGCCCCAGGAAAGTTTGAATTTTATTTCCTGTGTGACCAGCCTGGAGAACAGACCTCAGAGCAGGCAGCACACCTGACGGTGAGTTCCATCCATGAGCTCTGTGAGTTCCCAGAGTCACAGACGAGCACTAGCACAGAGCATGTCGGAGATCCTGGACCTCATTGCTGTGTGGGGAGAAGAATCTGTTCTCACAGAACTATAAACCAACAAAAGAAACACTGATCTCTATGCCAAGATCGCAAAGGCCATGGAGGAGAAAGGACATGCCAGGGACGCCCAGCAGTGCCGTGTGAAAATAAAGGAGCTGAGGCAGTCGAACGAAAAGACAAAGCAGGCAAATGGATGATCTTGAGCATCATTGCAAACATGGTGCTTCTAGGAGCAGCTGCATTGCAATTTTGGGGGGTGGGAGGACTCAACCAGCTTCCTAGCCAGTCCATGGACTCCTCTCAAGACAGTCCTCAGGTAGCAGCAGGAAGGACAGTGTGGAGGCGGAAGAGGAGGAGAATGATCAGCAGGCGAGCAGGGCAAGCGATGTCACTGAGAGCCAAGAATTGTTTATAACCTTGGAGACAATCCCCTCCTTCCAGGATGTCTCAGTCAGGCTCTGATCCCGGGGAGGGTCTTGCTAAAAGTGGCTTAAGGAAAGTGGGTGTGATCGGTAGCGGCCCCTGTGCCTACACCGTGGGGGGTCTCCAGAAGAGCTCTGTCTGGAGACAGAGCGGGAATCCTCCCTGCACATCTCCACAAAGCTCTCAGAACTCTTGCATTCTTCTCACGAGGGTTCCGAGGAGTCGGCCTTAAACCGTCCTCCACGGTAGGACCCCTCCCCTCCCCACACCAAGCCAGCAGTGAGTGATCTGGCGTCACTGCAGCACAAGGGCCAGGTTTCTGGCCACGTTCAGTCAGCACCTGCTCCTTATCACTCAGTGTGATTCAGAGGAGACTAGTATCTTGCATAACAACCTGGATGAAGCAGGGGAAGCTATTAGCTGATGCCTCTGCAGAAAACCTCCATTTGCTCATCCCCACGGAAGCATGACACGAGCCCCCGCCCTGCCACCATGCCCGGACCTGCTCCCCTTTCCCAGCCACAGACCTGTGCCCCAGCCTGTTCCTTACGATGCCTGCCACCAAACCGAATCCAGCTGCTCCCCTAAGGTCTATCTCTGTGGTGCACCTGCTGCATAGTGGCTGCTTAAAAGCATAACTGTGGCCTTGTACTTCCTATTGTCTCAGACAGACCTTCCTTTTATTTTAACAGATTAGGTTTTGCACTCTATAATGTATCCCCTTTAAAGTATCCCTTCTCTTTTCGTTACAGCAGGAACAGCAGTGAGCCTGCTGCACACTCTACCGGTTCTGCCTGGCACAAATCCACAGGTGAAAATGGACTAAGGAAGAGATGTTCAAGGAGGAAATGCAATCCGCCAATTTGGCCAGGAAGTGGTTAAGCAAGTAGAGGAATATGCTGCTGGAGGAGCCCATGAGGAGTAAGGGATAGCAATTTATTTCCGAATAAGTGCTGTGTACGCCAGCACCAAATTTCAAAATAAGCTATTTTGAAATTAATTCAAAAACTACACAATGTGTGTAGCTCAAGTTGCGTAACTTATTTTGAGCTCTGGGTGTGGTGTAGACGCACCCTTTATTGCCCTGGTGTCTGGCTGCGCAAAATCCCTGACTAAGTGATCTCACACCCCCCCCCCCCCTCAGATGCCTTCTCCCCTTATTCTCAAAAGTCTTACAGGGTGCACAGCAGGGCTGGCACCACAATGGAACGCTGCATTCGCTGAGGTCTAACCTAGTTGATAGCTGGTGGAACCTTCCCTGGAAGTGACTGTGGCCCAGGCTGCCTGTGCATGGCATCGTGAGTCATGGCAGCTGGGAGGGGGAGTTAGTGCTGGAAAGGGCAGCTCCCGCCAGGGCGTCCGTGGGTGAGGAGGCCTCACGCCCTTCAGGCTGGGTTAGGGGCAGCACGGGGAGGTGGGCGGGACGGGGTGCAGCAGGAGGGGGCAAAGCCATGCCATAGTGCACGGCGTGGCCCATGTGGGAGGTCAGTGCAGCGATGCTGTCGCAAATGTGGTCGCACCACTGCAGGAACAGGCCCCACGCCTGTTGGTGCCACTTCCGGTCGTCCTGCAGCTTGCTGGTGACCGCCTGCGCCAGCCTTTTGACGGCTTAGATGTGACACTGGAGGAGCTGGTCACGCTGCCTGCCCCGCCAGACTGGTCCCTGGGTGGTTGGTGCTGCCGCTGGAGGGTCCCTCGCTCCCGGCTGGCCCCACTGCAGAGAACAGAAAACGGTGAGGTTGTCAGTCAGCCCTGTCCACAGTGTCCCTGAGCCCCGGGCCCTCCTCCCTGAGCCTCACGTGACACCGCCCACTGTGCCGTGGGCCCAATCAGTCCCCTGCTGAGTGTGTTCACATAAAAGGACTAGCTCCAAATCCTGGGAGAGAAGTGATCCTCCGTGGATTGTAACCCTTGGGAGACATCACTGTGAATGCAGACCCCTTGTCTGTGTCCTAGCCACTTGGCATGTGGTGTCTGCGTAGCGCTGTGCACACGCCCTCCCTCGGGCAGGATGTGTGTGAGCAGCAGGGTCCCAGGCATGCCATGGAGCTGCCTGCTGCGTCCACGTGGCACACAGTCAGGCTGCGCGAGGTTGCACGGGCTGCGTACTGCTGCACGGTGTGCAGCTCGAACTGCCTGACTGATGCTCTCCCCCCGCCCCACCCACGGGCACCTGCCTCCCCGGCCTTTGCAAGGGAGAAATGCTACGCTCACCGGGGGATCTGTCGCTGGCCTCAGACGAGGCCCAGGAGGGCGTCCCAGCTGCTGGGCACTGACCCGGTGGTCAGGCGGCCTCACCACCTGGGTGCGCAGGCCAGTGTCCACCGCCCGTGAGGGCCCTTGCACCACTGTCTTCCCCAGGTGCTCGTAATGGGAGCAGATGTTGGCTCCTCGCCCTCAGTGGCTCTGACGTAACCCAGGCACAGCTCCTTGGCCCCGACCTGTTCAAGGGTCCAGGCCAGATGTCCCTGGTCCATGAGCGCCTGGACCATGCGACCGAAGATGTTGGCGTTGCAGCGCCGGGACCAGGGGTCGTGGAGGGCTTCCTCCTGTGCCCAAAGGTCCAGGAGGACCCCCACCTCAGCCCCAGACTAGCATGGGGCTCGCTGCTTGCTGCCCCTCTGGGCCTGCTGGGAGCCCTGGGGTGGCTGCTAGGAGGAGGGTGCAGGCTCTCGGGGTGCCTCTGGAGTGGACATCTGGGCTCCTGGGTGCAGCAGAGCAGAGCCGTGTGGTAGAGCTGCTGTTGCCGCATGGTGTCTGCAGGCTGCGTGTGCCTTTAAGGGGGGGTCTGGCAAGCAGGAAGAAGCGAGCTAGAGTGCGGGTACAGAGCGTCCAAGCGGCCACCTGCGCTTTTTCTTGGGGGGCCAGTTCTTGCACAAAAACTCCTGTCCACACTGTCCTCTTGCGCCAGAAGCCTTCTTCCTCATACAGAGCATCAGGTCTCTTGCGCAAGAAACCCTCTGTTCCGACACTGTACTGTAAATTTACTTGCACAAGAATGCTTTTTCCACACGAGTCATGATTTTATAGACTTCTATCATATCCCGTTAGTCTTCTCTTTTCTAAAATGAAAAGTCCAAGTCTTTCTAATCTCTTTTCATATGGGACCCGTTCCAAACCCCTAATTATTTTTTTGCCCTTTTCTGAACCTTTTCCAATGCCAATGTATCTTTTTTCAGATGAGGGGACCACAGCTGTACACAGTATTCAAGATGTGGGCGTATTATGGTTTTATATAGCGGTAATAAGATATTCTCTGTCTTATTCTCTATCCCTTTTTTAACGATTCCTAACATTCTATTTGCTTTTTTGACTGCCCCTGCACACTGAGTGGATGTTTTCAGAGAACTATCCACTATGGCACCAAGATCTCTCTCTTGAGTAGTTGTAGCTAAATTAGTCCCCATCATATTGTTGGGATTATGTTTTCAATTATACATTACATTTATCAACATTAAATTTCATTTGCCATTTTGTTGCCCAATCACTTAGTTTGGTGAGATCTTTTTGAAGCTCTTCACAGTCTGCTTTGGCCTTAACTATCTTGAGCAGTTTGGTATCATCTTCAAATTTTACCACCTTTTTTTTTTTTTACCCTTTCTCTAGATCATTTATAAATAAGGTGAATAGGATTGGTCCCAGGACAGACTGTTGGGGGCCACTCCACATGCAGAGGGAGCAGCGAAGACTCCAGAGTTGTTCTAGGTCTGGAGCTAGCTGCCTAGGTTCATTGTCTAGTTGCAGCCTGTTACGACTCCCTGACCCAAAATCCCTGCTCCAGGCCTGGCACAAAGATCTGTGTGTCGCCTTCAGGGCCAGCCCGTGGGGAAGTGCCTTGCAAGACATCAGACACTCGACTGCTGACGGCTGGTTCAGCAGAAAGCTACCTGTTGTTCACGCTAGTGTCCATCGGTTACCAGGCCTGGGCCTGGAGACGTGGGCATCCCGGAGCCCTATTGGCCCCCAGGTTTGGGGACTGGCCCAGGATACAATCCTTTCGGCTAGAAGCAGGCAGGAGAATGAGTACAATAATGGATATTGCCTTAAAACCCACTTCACAGAACGGTGCTTCACACTGTATCCCATCACCGTGGAAACGCTGCAGCTCCTGGGAAGCTTAATTCTCCTGAGCAGCCCTTGTAGCCAAACACCTCAGGCCACAGCTGGGAAAGCAGGCGAGGCAGCTTCTAGGGATAGAGGCTGAGCCCAGCGACTCAGCACAGAAAGAGCAGGGGATGGGTCAGAGCAGGGGGACTTCAGACAAAACTGAAAAGAGTTAGCCTGGCTTTTTAAGAAAGCTTTAATTCCTAGCAGATGGAAAATGAGCTGTGCCTCTCCTCCCCGCTCCCTGCTTCCCTTCCTATTCCTTCCGTCCCTTCCCATTTCTTTACTTCTTCGTTCCTCCCTTCTTCTGGAGCAGGAAATCAATACCATCTGACTCTGGGACCTTGCACAAGTCCCTCGGGCCAGCACTTCCACAGGGGGCTACTGACCTTTGGGCACCTCCTGTGCAATTTGAGACATTCGGGCCTAAGTTTCAGAGATGCCAACCACCCCCAGTTCCAACTGAAAGTTGTGGGTGCTCCGTGCCACTGGAGCCAGGCCCCAGGTGTCCAGGTTGGGCACCCCACAAATGAAAGAATCTATAATGGATGGCTGATGTGGAAATCAGGGACTCCCCCACCTCGTGCCTCAGTTTCCCCAGCTGGAAACAGTGCTAATCACACCGCTCACCTCCTAGGGTGGCTGTGAGATTTACTTAATTCACGTTTGAAAGTGTAAGGAGAGGGTCAGATGAACGCGCTAGAAAAAGGACGACGATAAATTCAGACAGCTCAAAAATCTGAGCTGAGACTCTGTGTGTTTTGCTGGAGCAGTCAGATGCAGGGGCCAACTTCTGTTTTGTGATGCTGGTGTAAATCTGAAGGAATTTCACCAAACTCAGTGGAGATGTTGGTGTCACCTGGAGCAGGATGTGGTCATAAATCCGCGGGGGCACATTCTTCCCTCGCACCCCAGTTACGCCCGAGAGCAAAGCAAGGCCCATCATTTCATCAGGTTCACCCACTACCACGCTGCTTAGCTCACTCACGTTGGCTCAGCTGCACCTTGCCGCAGAGCCGAGGGGCTGGTGGAGACGGACTGGCACCGGTTGGCCCAGGGGAGATCACCAACTGCTTCGAATCGCAATTAACACTTCACAGCGGCGGCGAGGAATTGAAAGGACTTTCCGCCTGGCTGCTTGCAGCAGGCGGGGAGCTGGAGCAGAATGAATCACAAGGAAGCCAGATGTGGAGGAAACTGGGTCATTTGCTCATATTCAGGGGCAGGTTTCCTACCACTGAGAACCAAGGACAACGGGCCCAGGGTGTTGGTGTGAACGGGGGGGCCTGACTTTGGCACCCTACACAAGAGGTGTTCCAGGCTGGGGAGAAGCCATCGCTCAGGCTGTGTGGTCTCCTTGGGATGCCCACTCGCAGCCCCTCAGTGGGGGGAAGCTGGGTGTGGATTAGACCCAGGCTGGCCAGTAACTCCTGGTGCATTTCCAACGAGGAGTAAAGTGGGGGAGTTACTAGCTACTTCTATGTAAATCCAGAAATCAGTGGGGTGACCATGGGTGGTAGGTGAAAGTAAGGCTGGGAGGGGCAAGCCCCCAACCCCACCCCTTCTGCCCAGGCCTCAACCCCCCTCCCCTCTCCAGGAGCCAAGCCACTGCCCCCCTCCCACACTGCATCACAGGGAGGGGAAGCAACACACATCCCCATCCTCTCCAGCCCCAGAGCACAAGGAGGGTGGGTGCTTGGGGGCAGCAACACTCCGCCCCCTACTATGCCTACTGTAAGCATTGTGTGGGCAGGGCCAAGCAGTGCCTTCCCCAGCCTACCTGAGCCCCTTGGGGTTACTCTGGATTTACATCACCGTTCTGAGAGCAGGGATTGCCCCTTCACTTTCTGAGGGGGTCGGTTTGGAAACCCAAGGAGCCCAAACCACTTGCATATTTCCAGGGGATGGAGTTAATGGGGGGCAACCTGCCAGTCTAATTAGCACCGAGCTTGCTGCCCTCTCCCACTACATGAACGGGGTGGGGGAGGTGAGCCCACCCCCAGGAGGCTGCAAACCACATGTCTGGGGTTTCTCCTTTTTCCTCAGCTCCTCTCACGTCCAGTCGAGGAGCAGCCGGGTTTCCTGAGCATCAGCCTTGGCTCCAATTCCAGCTCCAGGTTGGGAGCCTGCTCTCTGCATTCCCAGCTCGAGGCGCCTGGCGCAGGGACACAGACCCTGAGCTTTTGAGCAGCTGTCGCCTTGCAAAGTGACTCAGTGAAAATGGAATGGAGAGGAGCTGGCCTCTCCAAGACTGCTCGTCCAGGAGGTACGGGAAGGACGGAGGGGCAGGCGAGGTGAGGCCTTCCAACCCTGCGGGGCAATCAGCACTGCAGGGAAGTGCATGGCACTTACAGTAAGGGAAAGTGAGTTGCTCCCATGCCCCTTAGACACCCCCCCACGGCTGCCGGGGGTTTGCGCATCTGCCCAGCCGCAGCCCTATATTGCGAGTCTTGGAAAGACACAAAGAGCTTGTGCTTCAGAACCAGAACGTGTCTGGCACCCTGCCCCATTCCCCAGGACCCCTCGTTCACTGAGGCACCTCCCGCCCCACGTGGCTGGGGCAGGGTGAAATGCTGCTGTATGTGCCAAGCGCTGGTGTGAGATCAGGGACTGGCCTGCTGGGGGGGGGGGGGCACACTGGCATGGGAGGCCACGCCCTGTGCTCAGAGCGAGAGCTGGACCCGATCGGCTGATGGGTCTTTTCCATCCCCAGTGTCTGGGCTCCGAGCAGTTGACAGCGCTTAGGATTTACTCATTAGTGTGATGCCACCTAGTGGTATGTGACCTTCCCTACGGCCCCTACAGATGGGTGAGACAGAGAACACCCAGGTAACAGGGCCCTGGCTCAAGCAGAGCCCACAGGGAAGGGAGAGGTGTAGTTATGTGCCCAGCTACCGCCCTCCTGCACCTCTTGGATCTGTAGGAGAGGCCATCACCAGAGGCCCTGTCCTTGGGCCTCTCTCTCCCAGGAAGCTGGAGGTGGCTTTGCTCCAGCTAGGGCTTCTCTGGCACTAAGGAGGGGGTTGCGGGCTCTGGGCTCCATCCATCGGGGGGGCTTGAGGTTATGGTGGATGGGGGCACGAGGCCTTGGGTCAACTGAGGATTCCCTACAATCAAGTGGAGAGATGGTTCAGACTCAGCATATGGTGCAGATTTGATGATCAGAGGCACAAACGGAAGCTTTGGTGAACTAAATCTAAGCTTTGGGACCTCTCAATCTTTTCTTACTGTGTTTGTGTGGACTGAACTGTTCAATTTTTACTTTTCGTTTTCTCTTTACTTATGTTTACTATAACTATGGGCATTCTCTGTGGGTTATAACATAGCTGTGTTCGATTATTTGTTTCTTCATGAGATTTTATAAAGTTATTTAAGTAAATTCATTTCTTTAGTTTCTTTTGGAGGCTGACCCTGGGCAATCCTTGCTGACATTTCTTACAGACTGAACTCTAGGTCTCCAGTACTGTATGGCTGTGGGAGTGTGTGTGTGTGTGTGGGAGGGGGGGGTTAGGCACTGGAGAAGGGCAGTGAAGTCTAGCCCACCCAAGGCTACGTGTGTGTGTGTGTGTGTGTGTGTGTGTGTGTGTGTGTATGTATAAAACAGGTTTTCTTTTGCAAAACCAGTTCATTTTTTAAAAGACAATACGTTCACTGAAAAAAAACCATCAACGCCTTTTTGTCCAAAAAATAAACAACCAGTTCTGATGATCGCAGTGAACACTATAACAACTTCCCTTCTCCAGAAAAATTTCCCTTCATGATTTCCTGATCCCTATTAATTCCCCCTATAACATCTGTGCCTTCTTATAAGAACTTTTTTTCCAGCATGACTTTCTAGGGGTTGGTCTTTAAAGTGGGCCAGTGCAAACAGCTGCAGCACTAAGGTAGTCCTTTAACAGCTTCTGGTAATGTAATAGAGCTCTGTTTTCCTGATAGTGAGTGCTTGTTGTTTCCTCCTAGTTTCTTACTTACAAGGTTGCCTCAGAATTTGGACAACGGGCAAAGTTAAGGTTATTTGGTTACCGAGGGCATTATAATTTCCATTATGTGTATTTGAAATGTATTTATTTGTTCCATGATTTCTACCTTCCTGTAGAAATGGACTCTCCTGTTTCTCCCTTGGTTTTTTCCCCCAAAATGGGTTTGCCTTTTATTCCTGGTTCCAACTTCATCTCCGGCACTGTGACTTATATGAATTCAGAGCTTGCAGTATGGCTATTTTTACGGGAAGGAATTTATTTGCCTCTCTTGCATGGTGTCCGCCACAGTTGTGATCAGTGAAGGTGCTGATGTTAAATCTCCCTTGACATGGTGAATAGAGGGCAGCTGGCGAGGAATTCTCTGTAAGGATCCTTCAGGCTGTCAAACATCCTCCTGCCCTGGTCAGAAGTAGCACAGCATTGCTGATTCTCTCGCAAGGTTCATTTCGTGTTGGCTGGTGAGGAGGGAAAGCTTGGGAGGTCTGGGGAATTGCTCTTAGGTAGAACTGCACTTTTGGTAGTAGACCTAAAGAATCTGTAAGTCACTCGGTGCCAGCCTCGGGGGGCGGTGGTGTTAAATCAGAACAAAGGAGAAGGTTCTATCCACCTCGAGATTTCCTGTCTTTCTTGTCTTAAAGCAAAGGTGTTTAGGGCAGGGGAAAATAGATGGGAGCCCAGTTGGAAATGGCAGGACTTGAAAATTGCTTGGTCACTCAGTCTAATGTACCTTGACTGGGAAATCAATGTAGTTTTTATTTTTTATTATTTTCCTATTGAAAGTAAAAACAATGTGCGCATGGAATTAACCAGGCATGCGCCCCTCACCAGGCTGGGCACTTTGTTCCTGTGTCTTTTGCATTTCCCCACTCGCTGTTTAGAGTGTAGGCTCCCGACGAATCAGCCCGCCTCTCTGTACAGCCCCTAGCGCTGGGCGGGCATTCCCTGCACTGGACTGCAATCGTAAAGAATCGTGATGATCTTAGGTCCTGATGAAGATGAGAAATGGCCTAGATCCACCCCTCTGCTCAGCTGCAGTGCAAATCTCCGTGGCAGAAGGCACAGCCCCCATTTACACTGAGGCGGATTGACCCGGTTTGCAGGCGGGAAGAGCCGTTAGTGTGACAGCTAAGCTGTCAGTGCCAGGGATTAGCATGGATACAGCAGCTCTGATGGATGACAGCCTAGACAGTGTCCTAGGGACCTCGTTTCTATTAACGGCCCTTGAACACAGCACGGCTCTGTGCCTCAGTTTCCCCATCTGTAAAACGGGGACAATGATGCTGACCTTCCTCTGTACCCTGCTCTGAGCCCTACAGAGCTTGCGAATTACTAAACTGAGCTTGCCCTGATCTCTCTCACACCTGGATTGCATAAGCTGGCCCCCTCTGATCAAAGTCTGCCACCCTGTTGCAGCCGGGGTGCTTAGCACCGTTCCGGCTCTTGGCTGCAATTTCTCATCCAAGGCCGGGCCCCTGGGTTCTGCTTGCCTTCCATTCCGAGCGTGGCAGCTTGCTCGCACTTCCAGAGCTCACACGTTAGTGGTGTGGTGAAGCAGCAGGATCCACTCCACCACGAGGCACGGGGCGGAGTGGCAAGAAAATGCTCCTTCTTCCCTTCCCCGCTGGGCTCTGCTGAGAAAGGGGCTAGTCACATTATGCACAGGTGGTGGCTTCTGACTGTGCCGAGGTTTGGCAGCTGCCGGCTTCGGTTGGCCGAATCCTTAAACCCTGAAAGCAGCTGCACCCGCCCGTCTCGGAGCCTTTGATTCGCGCGCAATTTGCCAACCAACTCTTCATCCCCCCTCCCCAGGGAGCCGCTTTGCCTTTTCTTAGACTGCTTTCGGCAAGGACGAGAGAACCAGTCTGTCAGTCTCCTGAGCGCCCGCCGAAGGGGTGGGGCAGATCGATGCTGGGCAGCCAGTGGAACGGCTGGCACCAAGCCTTTCGCCTGTCCAAGTCTGTGTGAAGATGGGCGTGGGGGTGAGAGCAGAGAGACGCGGCTGGGTTGATACGTAGGTGTAACCTAGAGCTGCAGGGGCATCCTTTGGATTTATGGGGCCCTGCCCAGTACTAACCTGGGGCCCATATTCCCAATGGGGAGGGTGGATTTTATAATCTTCAGCAATGCACTCACTTGCTTTCTGCATTTGGGGCTGAAGGCAGTAAGATCAACCATCCCAGACTGACTGCCCACCCCCACCCCCATCCAGCGATAGGGGAGGGGCAGGGGGCAATGACCCCCAACATCAGTTCACAGCCTCCAGGTTGAGCGCCCCTTGCTCAGAAGCCCTTATCTCTTCAGAGGACTCACCCATCTCAACGCAATGGGGCAGCCAGCTCTTCGGCTGACCGATCCCACCACTCTGCTGCCACAAGTGACTGGAGTTTTACTGACGCAGGGTTCGTTAATTCTACCTGCATTTTGTGGACGAGGGAGGGCTCTCTGGAGAGTGGGAACCAGGCCTGGGAGGGAGCCTACGCTGAGGTTCACCGGTCTCAAGTTACCAATGAAACTGATTCCCGGGCAGGGGGTGAGTGTGGATGCTCTTTTGGGGACTGTGTGCGCTGTTGAGGATGGGGTGGGGCTTTGGCCCATTCATACCAAGTATTATAAATGTCTCTCCTCTCTCCAAGGCAGATTAGCAGACAGCAGCGGTTTCCTCCTGAAGGAGCTCTGCAAACTGCTTCAATCCCTTCCACTCCTCAGTGGGGTTTATACTTTCCCAATTCATCCTGGGCTTGATTTTACCAGATTCCCTCACCCTGCTCCTTGCAGGGTTTCTGATGTCCTGTAATAGTTTTGATTTGCTTACATGAGCATAACCTGTAGGCAGAAACTCAGCTAAGAAATTACTCCAGCCTGAGAGATTTAAGCTTGATCGACCCTTTACACAGCTAGGAATTGCACCCCAGCTAGCAATCAGCATTCCTACAAGATCTGGCCACCTACACACTCACACAGAAATGATAAGACTTTCTGTAAGGATACCAGCTAATAACACATAATCATAGAATACTAGGACTGGAAGGGACCTCGAGAGGTCATCGAGTCCAGTCCCCTGCCCTCATGGCAGGACTCAGTACTGTCTAGACCATCCCTGACAGACATTTATCTAACCTACTCTGAAATATCTCCAGAGACAGGGATTCCACAACATCATGCTACATCCCTTAGACCAGGGCGGGGGAACCTTTCTTGGATCGGGGCCAATGACCCACAGAAAAAAATCAGATGGGGGGCTGCACACAAGTGAAAAGCAAAACAAACCAACCAACCCTCACTGACGTGGCCCATGATTGAGGAGGAGAAAGACTCTCACACACCAGAGCATGGGGGGGGCCTGGGCTGGTAGATTTTGTGTGCTCTAGCTCCATGGTGGGGCAGCCAGGGGGCTGGAATGCCAGTGCGGGTTCCCCAATGCTGGGGGGGAGGAGCCCTGAGCCTCAGGGGCTGGATCCAAGCAAGGTGGGGCCCGCATTCGGCCCCTGGTCCTGGGGTTCCCCACGCCTGCCTTAGACACTAAATATGGGAAAGAAAGCAGATTATACACAGAGTATGAAGAGCCAACTTCGTTAGATTTAAATAGCCTTTATTTTTCAAACATATGTTAGTGGACTTACAGCAATAGTGATACAACAAAACTTTGCTCCTCGGCACACAAAAGAAGAAAGCAGAAGAGGCAAGGAAACCTTGACATACTGGCATTAACAACACTAAGGACAGCTACTGTACCAGTGTGAACCGTACCAGGTTAGAATACAGCTGCAGAGGAAGGCTGGCGGCTACCTCTAGCAACAGCCTACAGAAATAAACTCCCCTCTTGTGTTTTCAATCCACCCCCGTGCCTATTGTTCCTACCTGCTTACAGAAGCAAATGCGCTCAAAAAGGGGTTGCTATCGACTCCTTTTAGGGACAACCCATGTCCTTGTTCCTCTGGAGTACTGAGTAGGCAGCCCTAGTAGCAGATACTCTGGGGACTACTCCTGCTTTCCGCTATGGAGCTGCATCTGCTCCATGATCCAGCTGGCTATACCCCCTTGAGGCTGGGGAGCAATACTAGCTGCATGGACCATTCCCCACCTTCATGGACTCCAGGGGTGCCACCGGCCACACGCTGCCTGCATCCTGCAATGAGGAGAGTGGGAAACCAGTGCCCTGCATCCCCGCCCCCACTGCGCAGGTCAAGCTAGAATTTAAGCCTTCGTTCGGCTCGCAGATGGCTTGTTACAAAACCGAACGAGCAGGTTTTTAACATGTGACAGAACTGGGTTTTCCCTACCTATGGAAACCGCCCCCTGCCTTTGCAACTCCAGCACAGCAGCGTTGTGCTCCCGCAAGGCAACCCAAAAGGGAAAGTGACCAGAGACAGGAAGTGAGACTGACCAGGCCAGCTTCACTGCTCCAGTCGAACAAGCGCTCTCCCACTTTGCGTGGCGTCTCAGAGCCCAGGACCCAGCTGGAGTCTGAATGACCACGCTGCAATCTGACACCCCTGCAAACCTGAGTCAGCTCGGGGGGCCAGCTGTGGCTGCGCCAGAGGTCTCTTATCGCAATGTCGATGTTTCCATGTTAAAAGCATGGCCGGTGAAAGCAGGGGTGGGTCTTAACATCCTTGCAGTTTAAATATTCTAAGCCCGTGGCTTTCAACCTTGCCCGGTTCCCATGGCCGTGTCAGGAGTACGATTCGTCGTGCATACCCCAAGTCACGCCTCCCTTGAAAACTACTTGCTGACAAAACCCGCCAGAAATGTCAAAGCACATTAGTCCTGGAAAACTGCCAACTTTCGCATTTTGCCCGAATGCAATTTTACTTTGCACTGACTTCGCTAGAGCTTTTTGTGTAGCGTGTTGTAAACTTAGGCAAGTATCTAGATGACCTGCAGTACCCCTTCTCCGGCAGACCTCTGAGTGCCCCTGATCTAAGCTCTTCATAACCGAGGCAAGGGCTGTCCTTAAGTACATGGTGGATGTGTCCCGTGTCCCTTTAACAGCACCGTATACACCTCGCAGTCTCTGAAATGGACCCACCATGGCTAAGGTTGTCCTGCTTGTTACCCTAACCCTGTCTATGGGTGCCTTCTTACCTAATGCACGTAAGACCAGTGCTTTTTTGATTTAAAAAAAAAAAAAGGTGCCAGTACTCCAGGGGGAAAGTTGTTGAGTAGAGCCAAAAAAACCCAAAACCAAAACAAAACACCACACCAGAACAGTGGGGCCGGCATTACCCAGCCAGCTGTCAGCCATTTTCATTACAGAGGCGCTGGTCCGCTCCATTCTTTCCAGGTAAGCTCTGACTAGAGGTGCCGGTTCTGCATACTGGGCAGTACCATCACAAAAAAACCACCGCGTAAGATCATTGTTTGCTCAACCATCAACAATTCTGTCAGTCGTCCCCGAGGAAACGGGCCAACAGCGGCTGAACGTGAAAATGGCTGGCAGCTCCTTGCTCCACTGCAAGAGATAAGGGCACGTTAAGCGCTAGCTTTCAGTAGGGTAACCTAGATCACGCCTCTGAAGTCAGCGGAACTGCTGCTGTCTGCCAATGGGATAAACAAGGTCAGAATCTGGCCCGTGGGCTGTCTCCACTGTTATCCCCAATAGCCGCATGGGGCGCTCTAAAGTAGACTCTCCTGGGAATTCAGCCCCACACTCATCAACACAATCATCCCTCTGGGAGCGAGGCCGTTGGCCAGATGCAGCAGCACAGCTGAAGCCACAGACCACAGGCGCAAATGTTACTAGCGTCCCATTTCACTTCTGCAGCGTTTCAGACGTACAATGGCCTCCCAGAATGCCTCACCCAGCCTGCCCCGGGGTTTTTTGGGCAGGGCAGCATGGGTTATAGTATATCACCATCCAGCGCGCCAGAAACGGCCAGGGTAACAGTCTGCTGTGGTATTGCTCCTGGTTACTAGGAGGCAACACGGCCTCTTGCTACCCACAGATCGGGTAGGAGAGATGGGAAGCTACAGCCTGTTTTCCTTCATCTGCCTCTGGCAATACAGAGTACCAATGGGCACAGAATGGGCATCCTGCCCTCCACCCTTCAGTGCAACCCTCCATCCTGCCAATAGGTGCAAAATGGGCATGCTGCCTCCCACCCTGCATGCACCCCATTCTGGAACTGGGCACAGAACAGGCATACGCCCTCCCGCCTTGTCTATACCCACTCTGGAGGGCGGGCACAGAACGGCCATTCCGACAGCCACTCTGGCACGTCCACCACTGCACCTGGCATCAAATAGGGACAATTTCTGCTGACCATTCATCCCAGCCTGTGCCAGTGCGGTCTGCAATCTCTTTCCCTCGCTGTGCACTGGGGCCAAACCAGGGGCTTTGCTCCGATCCGACGGTCAAACCAGGGGCTCAAGCAGCGAAGTGCGGAATCTGTGCAGGCACCACCACTGCGGGCTGTAGGGAAAAACGGAACCACCTAGACATGGCCAGGAGGCCACTCACGAGAAGGGCATGGCCTGCACCTGCAAAGTCTTACTCATGTGCGGTCCCCATCCCTCCCTTTGCCCACAGTGAGCAGCACAGGGCCCTGGCATGACTGGAACATTGGCCGGCAGCCTGGAAAGGGGCCACACTTCATACCTCTCACCAGTCCCCCTGCTGACAATGACTGTGTGGAAACGGTCCCCTTCACGGCCTAGCGCTTTGGGGGGGGTCCACTTCAGGGCAGCCACATAGACCGCCCTTCTCCCACTTCCTGGGGGTGGCGTCTCAACCCTGGCAGCTCAGGGGAGGAGTGGGGCTGAGGGATAAGACTGGGCACTAAGCCACAGGCCAGCCCTAAAAGGAAGCGCTGTGGGGGAAGGACAGACGGTGTCATACATGAAATTAGTGAGTCACCTCTTTTTAATAGCTGAGTGGAGTGTAAGAGCGGTTGGGTAAGTGCCAACATGCACTGGTGTAAATAGGACGCACGGAAAGATTTGCATAGCTCACGTCCAAACACGTTTTACATGAGACGTGACGTACGCTGTAGGCGTTGTCTATTACACTTGGACCAGACAGAATCACATGTCTAAAATGCAATACCCGCCCCCGTAGGATGAGATATGTGTTTCATTTACACAGCTAGCCAGTCACGTGTTCTATATATGGTACACACGAGGGCGTGAGGAGGGGCTGCTACATACGAAAGAGGCTGTTTCCTGTTACTTCCCATGTAAGTCGAAGTAGGATTTCTTTGAAATGCAGCATATGGAACATCTGCTACATGTACAGCACTGGCCGATAAGCGACAGGGATCTGAAACCCGTGGGCCAATCGAGCCGAGATTCTCAGCTGGAGTAAGCTGGCATCACCCCCCAGCCTCAGTGGAACTTGATCAGCATACACCATCTGAGGCTCTGGCTCTGTGCTCGGCTCCTCCTTCCTCCTCGTTGGAGTAGGGCCAGGAGCTGGAGCTGACAGTTCACTGCGGAGAGGCTGCGAGGTAGTGGAGGTCACTATTCACCCTCCAGAACAGCAGCACTTTCTGCTTGACCCTCGTTGAGGTCTGGGTGGGAAGGCGCCACCTAGGTCAGGGGCATCTGGAGTGTGTTGAGTGATGAGAAAATTAAATGACTTCTGGGTTAGGAGGCAGGGGAAAATTTATGCCACCAATGCGCCTAGTTGGGAATGCCAAGCAAAGTGCAGACTCGTGGGGGGATGGGAGGGGAACCTTATAACGGTCTATTTTCTAGGACATCGCCTCGCCGGCCGCCTGGAGAAAACCCAAACTTCTCGGGCAAGTGCTTGGTCCAGAGGCGTCTTGCAAGCGAGGACGTTCTTAGAACCAGCACGGCATCCACATGAAGGATCCCAGGGCAGCCCCGGTGGCAGCACCGGCCAGCAAGCCCAAAGCCATCTGGTCTCCCGACACACGGTAGGGGTCCTCCCGGACAATCACGTGAGTCACGCCGGGCGCTGGGAGGCAAAGACAAAAAGAGACACAGGGTGAACATGGAGGAAGACGCCCAGGGATGCCATTCACTCCTTCAGGCCTTGTGGGAGAGCAGTGAAACTGCAGCCAGGCAAGGCCTACACCAGGGGGTTGGCAATAATTTTCATGGGGGGGGGAAACTCCCTTAATTTTGGTATGTCGTCACTGGCCAGCTCCGTCCCACCCTCAGCAAGGCAACAGAGAGAAAGAGAGAGTGTGTGTGAGTGAAAGAAAGACACTCTGGCTACGTCTAAACCGGCATGATTTTGCACAAGAACTCTTTTGCGGAAGAGTTCTTGTGCAAAAACTCTTCCAGAAGAGAGCGTCTACACTGGAATGTGCCTTTGAGCAAGAAATGTGCTTTTGTGCAAGAGCATCCATGCCAGTGTAGAAGCTCTCTTGCGCAAGAAAGCTCTGATGGCCATTTTAACCATAGGGCTTTCTTGCGCAAGAAATTCATGCTGCCTGTCTACACTGGCCTCTTGTGCAAGAATAGTTGCACAAGAGGGCTTATTCCTGAGAGGGAGCATCATAGTTCTTGCACAAGAAGCCCTGATTTCTTACATTAGAACATCAGTGTTCTTGCGCAAGAACTCACGGCCAGTGTAGACAGGCAGCAAGTTTTTGCACAAAAGCGAGTGATTTTGCGCAAGATCGCACCAATGTAAACACAGCCTCTGTGTGTGAGAAACAGACTTTGTGACACAGTGTGTGTGGTACAGACAGGTGTGTGTGTGTGTGTGTGTGTGACAGTAGCACAGAGTGTGTGCGCTGGCTGCTTGGGTAAGTTTCTGAGAGAAGCCACACTCTGTCTCTTTAAGACAGGGAAAGCTGCCCTGCTCTGATGTCTCCCCCCACTCTGCAGAGTTGGAGTATGGGGGGGAAGTGTGTGTGTGTGTGTGTGTGTGTGTGTGTATGAGACAGACAGACAGCATGAGCACTGACATCTCAGGAACAGGGCACTGCCTCTGAGTCACTTACCATCCGTGTTTCAGACTGGAGCAGGTCCGCTGTGTCACCTTCTCCCCAACCCTTGCTCTGCAGAGATGGGGCAGGGGGACACCCTGACTTCAGCGCGCCCCTTAACTCCCCAGCCCTCCCCTCCGCACAGCTCGCGGGAGAATCCTGGGAGCAGCTCGGCTGCAGGACGGAGCAAGGTGGGGGAGGGGCAGCTGAACACAGGCTGTGGCTGTAAGTCTGCACCTCTGCTAACCAGCTGGGCGGGCCGGAGAGAAATGCTTGGCGGGCTGGATCTGGCCCCCAGGCCTGATTTTGCCCATCCCTGGCCTACCCAGTGACTCCAGCGGGATTCTCTTTCTGTCCCCATAAACAAATGCTGCTCAAGGTTGCATTGAACACCAATGCACTGTGTGACCAGGGCTGGACATCAGGAGGGCAGCGTTCTGCTTTGGAGCATTTGGTGGGAGCCTGGGCAGAGTTTATGGTGCATTGTTTGCTTAGCTAGATAAATGGTCGGGGTGCATCTTTGTTTGAGCTGACAGAGAATCTCCTGCAGCACTCATCAATATAGGGCTTATGACACACAACACTGCATTTGTTTCCACCCAGCAGAGGACGGTAGCACAGACACAAGCCATGCTGATTGTGAACCTTTAGCAAAACTAAGGCAATGGCTCTTTTCTACTTCTGAATAACCCAATGAAGTGAACCAACTGCTCCACATATCAGGAAAATGGTGCTGGGAAATCACAGAAGCTACTCGCTTTCTTTTCTTAGAGCCAGTCAATGCTGAAAACTTTTGCTGCTTTAACTAAACTGGCACAGTTCAAGTAGCATCATAGTGTGTAGGCTCTGTCTGTATTTCAGAGCTTTGCTCATGAAACTTTGCTGGTACAGTTCTATTGACAAAACCCCCCAGTATAGAAGCAAAATGGCGCCTTTACTGGTTCAGTGTGAAAAATCCGCTCTCCTGCCGTAATGACTTTCATGGTGTCATTTTTCAACTCCTAGGCCAATGCGCCGTCCCCTGCCCCATGCTGCCTGCCCCACTTCACCTCCTGGCCTCTCCAAGGGACACCAGAGCTGTGCTAGGCTCATTCAGAGTTGCAGTGAGCACAAGCCAAGGTGCTGCAGGATCATTTACCAGGATGCTAACAGGAGGGGAAGGAGACACAAGGGGATGCAGGGCGCTGTCTCATGTGGCAGGGCCTTTGTGCCAGGGCAGGCTAGTCACGGCAAAGCTGGGCCCTCCTTCCAAAGCGGCTCCACCACACCCGCTAGCAAAGACAAACCCAGCTGCTGAGACCAGCCCCAACTGTCTGAAATCCTGCGCACACTTTCTGCAGGAACCAGCTCCCTGGAGACGTGAGCAGGGCGCTTTCTCCTGTGAGCTCACGCAGGCCTGGCTCATGCACCTCCCCAGGGCCGGGCCTGCGGCTCAGGCACGGCCCGCTGTGAGTCTGGGCTCTCCCAGCTGGGAAAGCCTGGGGCCAGATCCCCCTGTTTCAGGCCTCTCTGCATCCACTCGGCAACAGCTCAGCTCTGAAGTCGCTGCACAGTCCAGGCAGTTCCAGGCTGCTGCCACCAGATGTCACCCTATCCTTAGGGATGGGAACAGATGGGCTGGGGAGCAGCAGGGCACCCAAGGATCTGGCTCCTGTAAATGTCTGACAAGCTCAGGCTCGAAGGGGGAGTCTCACCCCCCTAGGCCGTGTGTCCCAGCCACAGCCTCCCTGTGCTTGCAGGCTAGCTCATGGGCTCCAGTCCTGTGGCACTGGGCCTGGGGGAGAGATGGCAGCAGCTGTCCATGGCTTGGCAGAGGGTTAGTTCTGCAACAGTGGCCCATGGAACATCCCTGCTTCTTGAGTTTTGCTAGTCAGTGACACCTCCCTGGTCTGATCACCAGCACCCATAACCCCCCCCCCCCCCCAGCTAACCCCCCCTCTGCCAGCACCCGTGTAACCCCCGAGCCAACCTCCCTCTGCAGCCCCCATAACACCCCTAGCCAGCATCCATAGCCCCCAGCCAACCTCCCTCTGCAGCCCCCATAACACCCCTAGCCAGCATCCATAGCCCCCAGCCAACCTCCCTCTGCAGCCCCCATAACACCCCTAGCCAGCATCCATAGCCCCCAGCCAACCTCCCTCTGCAGCCCCCATAACACCCCTAGCCAGCATCCATAGCCCCCAGCCAACCTCCCTCTGCCAGCACCTGTAACCCCCCAGCCAACTCCCCTCTGCCAGAACCTGTAACCCCCAACCAACCCACCAACCAACCTCCCTCTGCCACACCTGTAACCCCCCCAGCCAACTCCCCTCTGCTAGCACCTGTAAACCCCAGCCAACCTCCCTCTGCCACACCTGTAACCCCCCCAGCCAACTCCCCTCTGCTAGCACCTGTAAACCCCAGCCAACCTCCCTCTGCAGCACCATAACCCCAAGCCAACTCCCCTCTGTCAGCACCTGTAACCCCCCCAGCCAACCCGCCTCTGTAGCACCCATAACGCCCCCAGCCAAGCCCCCTTTGCCACCCTTAGCTCTCCCAGCCAGCCTCCCTGCCAGAACCAGCCCCTAAATCCAAACTGCCACCACAGATCCTCCCATCCAGCACCTGTAAGTCTCAGGCTGCCCCCACTTCCCATGCCAGTAATACTCCAGCATCACCCTCCACCCAGAGCCCCCACCCAAGGCCAGCACACCCCAACCAGAGGCTTTCCCAGTAAGCTGTGCACTGGTACAGCCACTCAGCAGGGATTCCAATGCTGCCCAGCTGGTTAACAGAGCACCCACGGCGAGGTTTGTTTCTAATGGTGGTGCACATTCACACATGCCTTGATGCACATAAAATTTATTCCACACATGGATGGAAAAGATGAGAGGGAACATTGCGAGCCAGCCCCTCTCCCTGGACCTATATGCCTGTGTTCCTAGCACTGGTCCCCAGCCAGTACCACCCAACCTCACCAGGCTTACATCCCCACCATGGCAGCCAGCACCCACCCACCCACCCATTGAAGAACACCCTTGCTCACTCTGTGGCTCCTGTGCACTGAATTGGCTGGGTCTCAGCCCTGCCCCTCTGTCACATAGATCAGCATCACAGCTGGCACAACCTGGTGTCCCTATTGGCAGCCAAAAAGAGACCAAGGGGTACCTGGACTATGCAAAATGAGCTCTTCTCCTTTCCTACAAGATGGTCGCTGCTGGGGCAGGATGGGGCAGCAGCTGCTACCCATTAGGGGATGACCAGAGAGTGAGTATTGGTCCCCAGGTCTATCTACGTTTTCAGGGAAGATTTCCAAGGCAGTTAGGTTCAATATTCCAACTGAGGCCTAACCAGCACAGAGTAGAGTCATTCTTCTGCTCTACTCTGCACTGGTTAGGCCTCAGTTGGACTATTGTGTCCAGTTCTGGGCACCGCATTTCAAGAAAGACATGGAGAGCTCGTCTACATTGGCCCCTTTTCCGGAAGGGGCATGTTAATTTCAGCGATCGTAATAGGGAAATCCGCGGGGGATTTAAATATCCCCCGCGGCATTTAAATAAAAATGTCCGCCGCTTTTTTCCGGCTTTTAGAAAAGCCGGAAAAGAGCGTCTACACTGGCCCCGATCCTCCGGAAAAAGCGCCCTTTTCCGGAGGATCTTATTCCTTTGAAGTAGGAATAAGATCCTCCGGAAAAGGGCGCTTTTTCCGGAGGATCGGGGCCAGTGTAGACGCTCTTTTCCGGCTTTTCTAAAAGCCGGAAAAAAGCGGCGGACATTTTTATTTAAATGCCGCGGGGGATATTTAAATCCCCCGCGGATTTCCCTATTACGATCGCTGAAATTAACATGCCCCTTCCGGAAAAGGGGCCAATGTAGACGTAGCCGAAGAAATTGGAGAGGGTCCAGAGAAGAGCAACGAGAATGATTAAAGGTCTAGAGAACATGACCTATGAAGGAAGGCTGAAAGAATTGGGTTTGTTTAGTTTAGAAAAGAGAAGATTGAGGGGCACGTGATAGCCGTTTTCAGATATCTAAAAGGGTGTCATAAGGAGGAGGGAGAAAACTTGTTCATCTTGGCCTCTGAGGATAGAACAAGAAGCAATGGGCTTAAACTGCAGCAAGGGAGGTTTAGGTTGGACATTAGGAAAAAGTTCCTAACTGTCAGGGTGGTCAAACACTGGAATAAATTGCCCAGGGAGGTTGTGGAATCCCCATCTGTGGAGATATTTAAGAGTAGGTTAGATAAATGTCTATCAGGGATGGTCTAGACAGTATTTGGTCCTGCCGTGAGGGCAGGGTCTGGACTCGACGACCTCTCGAGGTCCCTTCCAGTCCTAGTATTCTATGACTCTATGATTCTAAAGATGCAGAGAGGTGCATCGTGGGCTGTTCAAAAGACCTCAGGCACCTACCTGAACCTCTAGGGGCCTAAATCCCTTTACAAATCTAGGGCCAGAAGGGACTGTAATGAGGTTCTTATGCTGGTGTCCAACACCATAGTATCTGAGCACCTTTCAAAGCTGGGAGTGTCGATCCGGCACTCTTTGCAAGCAGCAATGCATTTATGTTACTTTAAATATGAGGGGGAATATAACGTTTTGCAAATGACTCCAGGAATGGCCCGGAAGCCTGCAGCAGCACAGTGCAGTTGGGACCAGCGCTAGAATGCTGGAGGAATTTACTTTTTAAATTCAAAAAAGGGTTTCTTTATAAATGGTCCCCTTGTAGCTCTAAGAGATGATACCAAGTAACTAACGGGCCCTTTGTCCCTTCCTGGTGAGGCTAGGCACAGGACTGAATTCTAGTTACAAAATCTTACTTCCTGAATGAAGTGGTTAAGTGGTTCTCTTTTGCTTTACTAACAAAAATAAGCAAAACACTCAGTAAACTACTAATATGACACTATGGCTTGACTGGCTGGCATGTAAATGGGACCTGCCTTCCAGAGGCTGGAATCTGAACACCTCCCATGTCAATAACAGATGTCTAAATCTGCTTGGTTTCCTGCATGTTAGCTGCAGCGCTCTGGGTCCAGGCTGGCTGCTAACCTCCCACCTCACTGGAGGCACCCACAGGTCAATGCAGGCTAGGTGGAGGCCATGATGGGGACACATACCTCCATACTGGGTGCCGTAGTATCCCGAGCTGACGTACATGGCCTGGTGGGAATCCAAGGGCACTGTCTGGTAATAGTCATCATACGGGTCGTACATATGGACCTACAAGGGGGGAGAGCAACACAGATGTTAGGGCCAACAGCGATCTCTTTCCGCCTGCTCCCGACTCTGCCTCAGCCTCTAGGTCAAGAGCATGTGCAGCACAGCGGGGCACTGACGTATTTCTGAACTTGCTCCTCTCACAAGTCAGTGTAGGCCCCTCTCGCCCCCTGTATCCAGACCCCTGGGAATTAGCTTTGGCTGAACACTGTGCTGCTTCTGTAGGCCAAGCTCATTGCTCACATCAGAGCTCCCCTTTCCTGCTCAGGCTCCTTCCCATCCCCCCTCCTCCTTCATGCCAGGGGCTGTGACCTCCCATTCCTCTCTCCTCCATACAAGGGTCTCCCCTTCCCCCATCCCAGTGCGGGGGGCCCCCATTCCCCCTCCTCCTCATTCTTATTCATTTTCTTTCTGTTTAGCAGATAAGTCATACAGGGTATCAACATTTTAAACCCTGTATATGAAACACACTACAGTAAAACTCCGATGGTCCAGCATCTGATGGTCCAGCACCATCAGGAACCCGGAAGTGCTCCGGGCAGCCGGACCATTGGAGCTGCTCTGCCCCAGGCTTCCCCGATTCAGACGCTGCTGAAACTGACCAGCGGCTGAATCGGGGAAGCCAGGGGCAGAGCAGCTGGGGTGCTGCCGGTAGGTCCCGTAGCACTGCCCCTCGGCGCTTCGGGACCAACCCGGCAGCACCCCAGCTGTCCCCGATTCAGCCGCTGCTGAAACTGACCAGCGGCTGACTCCGGGAAGCCAGAGGCAGAGCTGCTCTGCCCCGGGCTTCCCGGAGTCAGCCGCTGGTCAGTTTCAGTGGAGGCTGACTTGAGGACACCTGGGGCAGAGCAGCTGGGGTGCTGTCGGGTTGGTCCGGTAGCGCTGCTCCTTGGCGCTGTGGGACCAACCCGGCAGCACCCCAGCTGCTCTGCCACAGGCGTCCCGATTCAGCTGCTGCTGAAACTGACCAGCAGCAGCTGAATCGGGGACGTCTGGGGCAGAGCCGGACTATCGTAAGGGGGAGCTATGAGGGGTCTGGGGTGGCATCCCCCCCCACACCACCCTAGACCCCTCATAGCTCCCCCTTACGATAGCCCGTCATATCTGATAATCCGGCACCTCCTGGGTCCTAAAGGTGCCGGATTATCGGAAGTTTACTGTATATGGAAATCCTCCTGGGAGGACAGGCAGAGCTGAGCTGGGGAGTGTGTGAAAATATCAACAGTGTGATCATCTGGTTCTTTGCTTTCTAGGCAATCACACACCTGATGGGACCTGCAAGTTCTTCTACCAGATGCCAGGGGCTCTATGGCTAGGTCTACATTGCATGATTATTTCGGAATAAGCTATTCTGGAAGAAATAGTCTGAAATAGCATATTTCAAAATTGTGTGTTTACACTATAGGGAAGCCTGGAAATTAGTCCGAGGCAAGCTCCCCTAATCTGGATGCGCTACCTCGATTTAGCTCCAGGAGGCACTGGGGAGTAATTATTCTGAGTGGCCTGGGGGAGGAGCTATTTCGAAATAGCAGCAGTGGAGCGTCCACACGACCACTATTCCGAAATAGCTATTTCGGAAGAGGCGTTATGCCTCGTGGAATGAGGTTTACAAATGCCAAAATAAGCTGCCTGTTATTTCAAAATTATTTCAAAATAACAGGCTAGCTATGTAGACGCTCGCATAGTTATTTCAGAATAACAGGCGTTATTCCAAAATAACGCTGCCGTGTAGACATAGCCTATGTGTCCCCCATTTCTTTCATTCAGTTTTTTCCATCAAATTCAACAGGGTTGCTCACTGAGGCCTAGCCCTTTCCCTGAAATGTTATAACTAACTCGGTGCAGCGTTCAAAAGCTATTGTGGTACATCCAAACAGACCCTCTTGCAGCTGAATGTAGGATTTTGCTTCACTTGACCAATTATGGTAAGGCCTAGAGGTCCCAGCTGAGAGTAAGGTCCCATTATCCCAGGCACTGGAGGAACATGTAGTAAGAGACAGTCCTTGCCACAAAGTGCTTAGTCTAAATAAACAAAGGTCAGGAAGGGAAACTGAGGCACAGGACCAAGAAGTGACTCAGCCATGATCACTGAGCAGGCTACTGCCAGAACTGGACCTAGAACCCAGCTCTCTGGGGGAACACACATGCACTAGTGGGAAGAAAGAATTCATGGGGTGACATAACCTAGTTTACACGGGTGCGTCTCTCACTCTCTCTCACACGTGCATGCCCCATCAGCTACGTCTACACTGGCACCCTTTTCCGGAAATGCTTAAAACGGAACAGTTTTTCCATTATAAGTATTTCCGGAAAAGCGTGTCTATATTGGCAGAATGCTTTTCCGGAATAGCCCTTTTTCCGGAAAAGCATCTGTGGCCAATGTAGACGCGCTTTTCCGGAAAAGAACCCCGAGCGTCATTTTCGCGATCGGGGCTTTTTTTCTGGAAAAGACTACTGGGCTGTCTACACTGGCCCTTTTCCAGAACAGTGTTCCGGAATAAGGACTTATGCCTGAGCGGGAGCAGCGTAGCTTTTCCGGAACAGCGGCTGATTTTGTACAGTAGAGCGTCGTTGCTTTTCCGGAAATTCAAGGGCCAGTGTAGACAGCTCGCAGCTTATTCTGGAAAAGCGGCTGATTTTCCGGAATAAGTGGCCCAGTGTAGACACAGCCTTTGTGTTTCAAAAGCGCATAGCATCTAATCATCAGCCTCAGAGGCAGCGTGCACTTAAAATATGCCTCTCCCAGCAATCAGGTATGCAGTAAGAGCCAGGGAACGCGGCTGCTGAAGCCCGCACTTCCAGCTGGTGTCCCTGTGCACAGCCTGTCCACAGATCCCATCCCCCCAGTCTGTCCTGGGAATTTGATTTGATTTTTATTGAATTGCTCATTTCTGTAGATGGAGCCCCTGGAGAGGAATTAATGCAGATTAGCAGCTCTCTGCTCCGTGCTTCCTATTAAAATGTATTTATTTGTACCTCGTAAGTCAGCACAGGGAGGCTGTTAATGATTTGAGAGCTTAAACTGTTTTTAAATGGATTCCACTCTCCTTCAGACTGATTTACAGACGTCCCTCCGAAAGGTCCAGAGACCTGAGGGTGTCTATGCTGCGAGCCTGAGGCGAGATGTACCCAGGGTGCCTGTGAAGCTGTTCACGCTGCCAAAGCTTCCCTGCTATTGATCTGACTTGATTACAACTAGCTCAGAGACCTCTACACATCATACCTCAAGCTGCAGTGCAGTTACATCCTCAGGCTGAAGCCAATGGTTCAACTCCCCTTAACATGGACAAGATCAGACCCTAAAACAGACAACTGATGAACAAGCCACTCTAGGAAGACTGCAGTCTGAAGGGGCACCCCCCCATACTAACAGATCAGGCATGCAAGTGTAGCGCCAACAAGTAGAATTGAACGTAGGATCTCTGGAGCTTAGTGCATGATCCTCTGCAGCTTGAGCTAAAAGCCTCTCTCTCTCTCTCTCTCTCTCTCTCTGTAAGTGGCCTAAGTGCCACTACGTGGGACAGTGAACCACACCCAGTAGGTGGGTGCGTTACACAAGGAATGGTCATGCCCCATGTTACTGACACTGCAGCAAAGTCTACAGCACAAGCTACCATGCCAGTGTTCAGTGAGTTGTGTGTGGGCCAGTGGACTGAGGATAGGACAGGACAGCAGGAGCCCTGGTTTTATTCCTGGCTAACTGTGTGAGGTGGTGCCGGCTGCCAGCACCATGTGCCAAGGGCCCATGTGGGAAAAAACCTGCTGCTTGAGCAGGGCACGTGTTTGGCCTTAGGGCTGAAGCTGCAAGTGAGTGAGATGGTAGCGAAGGGTTAAGAGAGAGAGCTATAACATCAAGGGACCCGTCTCCATTCCACTGCGCCAGGGCAGCTGGCTACAACCTGGCACTCTCCAGCAAGGATTGAAGCAGAGCCCAACAGATGAACTCCCACCTGTGTCCTTGGACTGTCTGAAGTCAGGGATGTTGTAAGGTCCCTACTGCAATCAGTGCTCTGGCCCAGCTGGACATGTGGCTTAGCCAGGCCTCTAGGGAGTTAGATTTTGTGGCTGACACCGACAGCGGCTCACCCCAAGGGCTCAAAGCCTGAACACAACCAGGCCAGCAGTTTGTGCTGATTTCTCTTATGCAGAGAGCAGCTGGATTTGTTCCATGATCATCACAGATAGCGTCACCAGCCTCAGTAACGTACTGAGTGTTCCAAGCTATCAGAGCAGGGAGCAGAAAGCCTAATCCCTTTGTCCAAACGCCAGGCCGAATGTGGATGTGCGCATGCCGGAGCGGAGACCCGCCGGCTGCAAACTGCACAGGGAGCCCTTGCTTCCAGGCAGCACTTGCATGTGGGGTACAGCTCGCTTTTCTCTTCTAGCCAGTGCAACAAGCATGCGTGCTAGTTCTGGAGGAAGGGGTTGATTGACGCCCCCCCTGAAGACAGCGTTCTCCAATTATCCATACTGGAAGCCAGGGATGCCTGTCCAGCCTGCCTGCTCCAGCAGAGTCATGGCCCAAGCCCGAGAGCAGCCATGATGCAGAAAAAGCACCACCTGGACAGTGTGCTTCTGTTCCCAGCTCCACCCAGCTGCAAGACTTCAGTAAAGTCAGTAAGGCCCAATTGTACTGAACTAGCCCTGGGTCTGGGTACCCAACTGGAGCCATCCCAGACCTGCCTTCAGGAAGAGGAAAGGATGTTCAGCCACTCTGACAAACAGCCTCTGGGTTCAATTGCTTGCTCTGCCACTGAATCCATCTGTAACCTTAGGCAAGTCACTTAACCTACCCAATGGCTCACAGACCCAGCTGTAAAATGGGGAAGATAATCCCTCCTCCTCCACCTGTTACCTGGCTGGGCGGTGTAGGCAGTAAGCTCCTCAGGGCAGTGGCTACTCCTTACTCTGAGCTTGTTCAGTGCCTGGTGCAAACGAGCCTCTCGGTGTAACTGTAATACCTACAATAAAGAGTTCTGCATTCCCTGGCGCAATTGCGGTCTGGGGGACTGCAACAATAAAACACAAGGAAGTATGAAGGGTTGGATTTTAAGTCTCTCTCTCTCCCTTCTCCACAATCCTGCAGCATGCATTGGGGGGCCACCAACATCCTTGAGAACAAGGAAGATGCCAAGGGGCGTAAAAGCAATGGAGCTGGAGAGAAAGGGGTTTGTGAGCGCTAAGCCAGCCTGCACTCAGCTCCATATCAATATTATCAATGCATAGATACGGGAGCTGCAGCTGGTGCGTGGCTGGGCTACAGGCACAGACTTATCCTTGAAATGTCACGGCACCCACGAGGAAAGGATTTTCCTCCCATCTCAAGATAACATTGTGAATTCAGCCTCTTCCTGCCCTAAGAAAAGCATCAAGGGGAGATTCCATCTGCAATGCAACTCCCAGCCTTCGCAGCTAGGGGTGCCATTCAAAGCAGAGAGCCGAGTCACTGCACTTCAGCAGGGTCCCACCAAACTTTCTAAATGAACAAGCATGTGGCTAAGGCTGCCCAAACTCATTGCACTTATGGAACTCTTCTCGGCTGATCAGCTGCAGGCTCAGGCCTCATTGGTTAGCAGTGATGTTTGGGTCAGGAGCCCCTGAACTAGGCTACGTGGGGTACACACGAACATACTTTTAGGCTCCAATTTGGGGTTCTGCGGTAGCCTTAACGGAGTTAAGAGACTACTCACCTGGTGGGGGAGGGGAGGCAGGAAGGGCAGGTGGCACAGAGCAGTTGAAATACACCCGCCTCTTGGTTTATGGTGATACAGAAGGAGGGGATGTGACCAAAGCAGTCTCAGCGCCAGCTCTTATGGGCCTACAGAGGCCTGTTCAAAGCCTACACAAGTTCAAGTAGCCCCAGAAGCTGCTCTAATTTATGCCGGGGGATGGGCAGGCCCATGCCTAAGGCCTGTACTCGGGAAGCACAAAAATTGGCATTTTTGGGCACCGCTCCCCCAGTCTGTCTCTCTCAGAATCGGGGCTTAGAGCTCAGCAGAGCCACCGCAAAGCTTAGGACCACGGCTCAAAGTGTTCCCAGTGCTGTAAGACGGCGGCTATTTTAATTACAGCAGGGAGCTCACGCCTGGTCTCAGAACTGCCCAATCTGGTAGCTGGGGCAGTGGAGACAAGGCCTAGCCTGGAAATCTTTAAAAAGCCCCCCCACAATAAATCAAGTTTTGGAGGCTTCCGTGCCGCTGCCCCATTTGGCCAGACGCTCAGCCATTTGTTTGCCTCCCAGTCCGTTCGGACTCCAGGGGAAACCACCTTCGGGGCCCTGAATGCGTCACTGATAGCGATCAATGCCCAGCCGCCTCCTTCGAGCTCCCCCAGTCATCCTCTCTCCGGGGAGCAGAACAGTCTCTTTCTCCTCAGGTGCCACGGCAACGGGTCTCACTCCCAACCATCAACTGCACATACAGGGTTGGATGCACCCAGGCCTTGACCCTCCCTCTTGTTTATGAGCCTGCCTGGCTGGAGTGAGCCCAGTCACTTCACACAGCCCAGCAGGGCAGGGCCTAATTAGCAGCTCCTCACGCTGAAGGGGCAGCTTCAAAGCGGGCCTTCGCTCCGTCCTGATGCAAAGAGGTCAGGCAGGGGAGAGAGGCCAGAGGATGGCAAGGCAATTAAAATCTCTTGTGTGTCTCTCCTCTGTGCACGCTGGGAAAGCCAGGGCCTCAGGCCTACTGGCGCCAGGCAGGGTTCTGACCAAAACCCAGGTGCGCATTTGAAACGGCGAGTGTGGACGCAGGCTTTTGATCTTCACAAGCTGTGTGTGAAAGAGCGAGCCCATCGCAACCCCTCCTTCTGGTCTTTAGTCCTGTGTATGATGGGAAACAGCAGTGAAGACATCACACTTCAGGAAAGCCAGAGAGCAGCAGGAACAGATGTCCTTGCGCAGAGACAGGTCATTTAATCCAAGAACAAACCAAGGGAATGACAGTCCTACCTCCCCCCCCCTCTCTTCCCACCTCTGCAGCATGCCCCTGGACACCTGACCCTGAGAGAGCCAGGGGTGGGAAGGGACAACTCCCCCCTGCCCTCAAGCTCCAAGACGCTTGCACAGCATAAATCAAAACACGGATCAGCCTCCTGCAGCCCTCGCCGGCTTTTGTCTGCCAGTCACCTGTGTTTTAATCTCCGTCTCCCATTCCTCTCGCTCAATATGCAATTAGATCTACTGTGCCGGGTGTTCAGGATGGGAACTCGGAGCACAATGGGGTGGAGGGAGGGGGAGGAGGTAAGACAACCTAAGGTTATCTGCCTCATGCTTTTAACATTGATGCACATTCTCCTTCAATTCATCACTGTCAGCCTGGGTTTGACTCCTGCTCTCTGGGTCTCCCCTGCAAGCACCCCAGCAGCAGATCATCTCCTTGTGGTACAAGACGACGACTAGAAGGGAAGGACGGGCTGGTGGTTCAGGGACTTGTCTAGGAGACCAGGATTCATTTCCTTGATCAGCCATAGGGGATCCTGGGCAAGACATTTATTCATCACCTATTCATAGTGCAGGTAGCAAGGACAGGCAGAAGACAGACCGACCCCTGGGTGTCCCCCCCAGCACTGCCACTGACTTGCTGTGTGGCCTTGAGCAAGTCACTTAACCCTCCCTGTGCCTCTCCTAAAAGATGGGGGTGATACCGACATCGTGTTCTGTCCGGCTAGATCCACCTGGTAGCAGGGAGGTGTTGTGGGCTTGTAAATCAGAGCTGCCCTCCATTCGAGCAGAAAGCTCTACCTTCTCCTAGGCACAGCACTTGGCTGCTTCCTCCCTGCGTTGCCTTGACTTGCTCTGTGTGATGGAACACAGTAAAATTCATGATCTGCTCCCACAATTGCTTCAGGCCTCTCTCCAAAAGAGCCCTGCTACTGTCAGCCATTGATCCTAGCATATGCCGGCTCAGCAGCAAGGGTGGCTTTCTTCCTGGCCCAGCAACCAGAGCCTTCTGCTTCTTCACTGCTGGATTCCCCACATTAAAGATACTAACAGCCCCTTCCTCTTCAGTGCTGGCTCATTTTGTTCCAGAGTGAACTGGAGACAATGGGACTGAGACCAGCCTCTTCTAACAGCTCTCGAATTTTCTGTGACCTACTGTGCTAATCTGCCACCACCAGGCAGAGATGGAGGGGACTGCAAGAGGGCGAGTCACAGCCATGGGGAAACACAGCTCTTCTCCTCTTCAGAACACCCCCAAAGTCCAGTGAATTAGTGATACAAGACAGAACAAGCAGTGAGCAGGTCCACGGCAGTTACTATTATTCCTGTGTTGCTCATTGCATTTCCTAACGAAGGCAAAAGTATTCTCCATTATACCAAGGAGGAAATCACGGCATGGATGGGTTACACTGTTGGCAGAGCCAGGACTTGAGACTCCTGAGCCATGTGCTCTTTCGTGATATGACGAACACATGCCCCTCTGCCATGTATACTGGACAAACCAGACAGTCTCTGCGCCAAAGAACAGAAGGACACAAATCCAACATCAGAAACGATAACTCACATAAACCTGCAGGGGAACATTTTAACCTTTCCGGGCATTCAATAATGGATTTAAAAAGTAGCCATTCTTCTACAAAGGAATTTAACCACTCAGTTACAGAAGGAGACAGCTGAACTGGAGTTCATTTACAAGTTCAACACTATCAACTTAGGCTTGAATAAAGATCTTAACTGGTGAACACACTACAAAGGCAAATTGTGTTCGCATCTCCACATCAGATGATATGAGTGAGACATATTGAACCTGACTTAATTAGCATCATTAACACTGGTCCTACAATTGACAGGTAACTTCTTTTGTTGTTATATATACTTTGGATTCTGTAATTTCCACTCCAACTCGTGATGAAGGAGGTTTTGCCCACAAAACCTCATGCCCATACATTTGTTAGTCTCTACGGTGCAAGAGGTCTGCTCACTGTTTTTAAAAACACAGATCAATGTGGCTACCCTCAGAGACACTTACGAGACTGTAACTCTGTTCCTACTGTCTCATACCCTGCTCTAACCACTAGCCCTGGGGAGGGAGATTGCCAGTGTGCTGGCTAGATGTGGTTCATCAGGGTTAGCTGCTGGTGAGCTGTTTCATGCTTTGTTTAACTGAGTTTCCACAGGCACAGCTGCTCGCAGCTTCCAGTGGCTATGGCTCCCTGTGAATGGGAACTGCGGGCAGCAAAGTGGGCTGGGCTACCACAGCTCCCATTAGGCAGGAAGGGCGAATCGCAGCTACTGGGAGTTGCGAGCAGGTGTGTCTGTGGACACTCAGGTAAATCAACCGCTCTGCGGCTAATCCTGATGAACCATGTGCAGCCCATCAGCTGGGGTTCCTCACCCCTGCACCACACCATCGCACCTGCCAATCTCTTGCTTTACCCAAGGGTCACCTCCGGAGGAGAGAACTCAGCCCTCCCCAGTCTCACTCTTCTACTTTAGTCACATGGCCACCTGCTACGTCCATTGAGAAAGCTCCGCTTTGACGGGGACAAGTCTCACGTTGATGTCATACTTCGAGGACTCGGCAAACAGAGCAGGGTGAACCTGCATGTGTGAAGTGAGACCCCCTGCAAGAACTGCAAACTCGGCTACGTGTGGGACAGACGAGACGATGCATTGCCTCCAGGTGCTCAAACTACATGTCCCTTAGGGAGCTCTGCAAAGCTAGGCACTGCAGGAAGTACCACCCAGTGCGGCCTGAGTGGCGGCCCCCTCCAGCCTACTGATTGGCCCATGCCAGTCTATAAACCAGGAAGCCATTACAGGGAGCTGTCTGAGCACCAACGCAGATTGCCTGCTTGTTTCCACTCCAGATTTTGCTTTACTGTGAACCTCAGACTCCAGCACCCGACCCTGGATCATCTGCTATCTGCCTCCTGTTTGCAACGTAGTGCCTGACCCTGACTTCCTGCTGTCCTAACCCCGCTCATCACAGCTCTGCTCCACATCTCCTGACTACAACTAAGTCGCTGATCGGCACATGCTGGCCACCAATGGCAGAGCTTTGACATGTGCTTGTATGAGCCATCACAAGAATAGATGCTTTGCTTTAGCTGACTATAAAGATATGGCCTTGGGTAGACTGGTGTGGGATGTATCAATGAGATGCCCAGGCTAACAGAGCTGAGCTTTAAGGAGCATGCTTTGAATGCAGGTCATGCAATGGCAATTAAGGATTTTGATACTGGGAATACTGTCCCACTATTTGGCCCTGTAAACACACTGAAGATGGTGTATATGGAAATGACAAGTTTTCTAATGTGGCCGCCATATGTTGTCCATGTTTCCCAACCATACAGAAGCATTGTAAGTGTTACTGCTCAACAGACACTTAGCTTAATGCTCATTTTGTCATCCCTATTGTTCCATAGGTAGTATTAGAATCACAGTATCCTAGAGTTGGAAGAGAGCTCAGGAACTCATCTAGTCCAATCCTCTGCTAAAAGCAGGACCAACCCCAACTAAATCACCCCAGCCAGGGCTTTGTCAAGCCAAGACTTAAAAACCTTTAAAGATGGAGATTCTACCACCTCCCTAGGGAACTCATTCCAGTGCTTCATCACCCTCCTAGTGAAATAGTTTTTCCTAATATCCAACCTAAACCTCCCTCACTGCAACTTGAGACCATCGCTCCTTGTTCTGTCATCAGTCACCGCTGAGGCCTTGTCTACACTGAAAGGAAGTTCACTGTTGTCGCAATCGATCTTCTGGAGTTTGATTTAGTGAGTCTAATTAAGACTAAACTGAACTCAGAGGGCACCCCTGCCAGCATCTGGTACTCCTCCTTTTGTGAGGAGTATGGGAAGCCGATGGGAGCATTTGCTCCTGTTGGCCTCCCTCTGTGGGGATGCTGCCAAGCTCAGCTTACGGTGAGCCAACTCCAGATATGTATTCTGTGTAGCTGGAGTTACATACCTTAAGCCGAGCTGCCGGGTCTAGTGTAGACCTGGCCCAAGAACAGCCTTTCTCCATCCTCTCTGGAACCCCCCTTCAGGTAATTGAAGGCTGCTATCAAATCCCCCTTCACTCTTCTCTTCTGTAGACTAAATCCCTCAGTCTTTCTTCATAAGTCATGTGTTCCAGCCACCGAATCATTTTTGTTGCCCTCCGCTGGACTCCCTCACAAATGCAGCGCTGGCCCTGGCTTTATGACGGGCGACGTCCTCATCAGCTGTAATAATCTGGAACAGCATATGCCCTAAGTAACCAAACTTCTCCATGGATTTGGGATTGGTTTTAAACAGGGTAGAGGTGTATCTAGGGAACATGCTGGTGCTGCCCTTCGGTTCTCTTTAGGCTGATTATTTAAGCTCTGTTTTACCGCTAATTGGGGATGGAAACTATCGCTATGGATCTGTCTGTGTCAGAAAGCAACTGTCACAGATAACAATTCCAGACGTCTCCAGGATCCCCCTCTACACTGCAGCCTCCCACTAACACTAGTCACCACATACACAGCGTAGCATCTGACACCTTTAAAATGCTTCACAGGCACTAATTAATCCTCAGAGGGAGCTGTCATCACCCTCATTTTACAGGGGGAGAAGCTGAACTATAAAGAGGAGAAAGGACTTGCCCAAGGCCAGAGAGCAAGTGAGTAGCAGAGGCAGGATTAGCTCTTGAGAGTTCCTTCTTCAGTCTGGGCAGACTGGGTGAAATCCTAGCCCTCCTGCCACCAAAGCCTGGGCTTCACCCACGCTGCCAAAGGCTCATTTTGTTTTCATTCAGTCAAATTTCCCATTGAAAGAACCTGTGATTTGGCCCACGATATGTATCAATTTACTTAATATCCAATTTTGTTATTTTCCTGGAGATAGAAGATAGTTTAATTACCAGGGCCAGGCTAGGTTCCTCTTGGAAGATCAGTACCTACAGTTATTTTAGCCACTTCCCTGCGGCGTTCAAAAACCAAAATAAACCCACTAGTAGCTTGATAAATGTTAGCCAGTTGCCTTGATGCTGCCTTTCCTCCAGACTCACTCATTCGTACACAGTCACATTTCCCCAGGATTCCAGGGGCTATTGATCTTTTTCAGAATGAATTTGTACAACAGGAGAAAGCAAGAACAACCCCTGAGAAGCTTGTGGGCTCCCAAGAAAAGTATCCTCTGGAGCAGCCACAGCAGGCAGGTCTCTCAGGCTCCAGCCATTGTGTTCTGAAGGACAGCTCCAATTTATCCTCCAGCACAATGAAGAGGATCCTTCAGGCCCTCCCATTTCCCTTCTTGGTGATAAATCTGGTCAGCAAGTTCATTTGAAGAGGTCAATTCAAAAAGCTGCTGCTAATTCCATCCCCAATTAGCAGCCTAGGAGGATCTTGGCTTTATGAATGGCTGTCAGACCAGAGTGTGAAAGCATTTATGTTCTACCGGTGCTCTGAACAGCACTCCCTCTCTCCCAGCTGCGCTGGGCAGTGTTGTTTTCCCGTGGCACTTGACTCCCTGGGATGCAAACAATACAAACAGGAGACGACTGGAGCCACCAGGCTTTAAAAAAAAACCCTTCTTTTCATAGGCCTCCCCAAGACTTGTCAGCCAAATAGAGATGCCTCTTTTGCCTTCCAATTACTTCTTTTCTCTCTCTTTCCAGGGGGGCCTCTATCGGCCTTCTCACACCGCACCCTTATTCAGGGACTTGCCCTCCCCAAGGTAGGCTGCACTGGGGAGTTATTTCAAAATAAATTATTTTGAATAATAACTCCTGAAATAACACTTTCGAAATAAGCGTTATTCCTCTTCGCAAGCAGGAGTTATTATTTCGAAATAACAAGCCCTTTATTTCAAAATAACGGGCTTGGTTAGTATGGATGCTCGCCTTGTTATTTCAAAATAACTCACCGGTGTAGACATGCACCCAATGTCCTAATATGTTTTGCTGGCCATCTCCAGAAACTCTTTGCCAGAACAGTAACATCTGTGAAGGATTTTTTTGGGAGATGGGGGATGGGGGGTAGTTCTTTTGGAGACATTTCTATGGGAACCATAAAGCCCAAATGTAGATACAGTTATATTAGCATGAATGGTTTTTTGAGGGGGAGATAGGGGGTTTCTTTTGAAGATATTTCTATGCCAACCAAAGAGTCCAAGTATAGAAGCAGTTGTATCAGCATGAATGCTTGGGGAGGGCATAGCTTATTTTGCTCAGGGAACTGGTATGAGCCATGCTGGCAACAGCCCCTTTGTTCTGTATGTGTGCCAGTGAAAACTGTGTCTATGCTAGGAAGATTTCCCAGTACAACTGTATCATCTACACTTTAAGTGTAGGTAAGACCTTAGACTTTTGTTGGAGTAGCATCTGCTACGTGATGGACTATTCTCTTCAGTGGTAGAGTCCTCATGAAACTGGAGTGCAATTAGGGTGTCTTTTACTATCAGTTTCACTGCTCAATGGAAAATCCTACCACTCTGAGCATGAAATAAGCCAGTCTTCCTTTTCTTTGTTCCATGCAAAAAGAATAAACATTTTGTGTGATGTCATGGTGACAAACTAAACAGTAAAACCTTAGTCATAATAATATCTGGTTCTTCTATAGTATTTTTCATCATAGAACTCAAAGCATTTTACAAAATAGGTCAGCATCATCTCCATTTTACAGACTGGGAAACTGAGGCACAGGGTGGTGGAGTGACATGCCCAGGTAGTGTTACCCAGCAGACCAGTAACAGAACTGGGAATAGAATCAAGATTTCCAGAGCCCAAGATCAGTGCTCTGCCCCCACTGCTTTTCTTTATGGTTAGACACTTCACCTTAACTCTTCCCAATTACACGTTTTTAAAATAAGGTCTCTATGGACATAATTTTCTTTTATAAATCAATAATATAACACACAAACACATTTCTTATACAGCTTTACATCAAGCCCAATTCTCTCACACCAGTTTTATTTCATCGGCATCAGTGGATCAGTTCCTGTATACCACTGGCGTGAGATCAGTCAGGTCCACAGTCCACAAGTTTTACACATCGCATGGAGTAATATCGATTCTACCATCTAACTTGTCTCCTGACCACTGCGCAGAGCAGAAATATTGTGGCTGGACTTTGTAGGATTTCTGCCTTGGCTTTTATACTATACTCCAAACAAGGACATTAGCAAGGCACATGCAGTTGCATAGAGAGGATCCCAGCATGGAGGGCAAGGGGGAAGTGTCTGATCAATCCAGAGGGAGATGGGCTGAGGCAAGGAGCAGTGGGCACAAGATAAGATGTGTGACACTACAGCCACAATCCGCCCCAAACCCTTACTGCAAACAGATGGCTATAGGTAAGGCTGCAAGCAGGTCCTTGAATGCCACCCTGCAGCTCCTCAGGAAACCAGCTGTAGGAGAAACTCGGACGCAGAGCCTCTCGTGCCTGCTCCCATGCCCCTAGGACCCAGCTCCCAGCCCCATGTAAGCAACCAATAGACTCCTGCAGGCATGATGAGCAAGCCGCCCCCCAATGAAGGGGTGGACCAGGATTCCAGATGAGAAACAAGCACAGGAGCATCAATGCCACCACTATACAGAGACAGTGCAGGCAAAGCAAATGGTACGAAGGCGACACCTGCGTCTGGCCATGCCCCAAGGAGACAGTGCCAGTCTGTCACAAAGTGGCTCCAATAAAAAGGCTGGCAGCCACTGGATTAAACCCCGTTAGCCAATCCCCTTTTCCCTGAACTACTCCCCTCCTCCCCCAACATCCCCACCCCACAATCCTAAATCCTGTCCCTGAACAGACATCATACACCTCACAGGGCCCTTGGTTTATCCGATGCCCTTTTAATCCACGTTACCCCCCGTCCCACTCGGATGAAGGGGGCTCCTGCTCTAGCTTTACTCAGCCAGGAGTAAAGCCGTCCGAGGCGAGGCCTTGGCTGAGCCACGCTCTGCCCCTGGACAGAACAATTCTCTCATTATCTTTAGGATCCCGGCAGCAACATGCATTCCGGCAAGCGAGAACAGACTCCTCTTTGTGGGGTGGCCGGCTGCTGCCAGCATAGGCCTGGCACAGTCGCTCTGTCGTGGGCAGAACCAAAAGTATCTTAGACATTCAAGATGGAAGAAGCCTCTTGGGTTCGCGAGGCCACCCCTCCTTGGGCCAGGGCTGCTCCCTACAGTACATTTCCTCATGCTTTTGTCCACTTTACTACTATTTATACTCCAACCCTCTTGTTATAAAACTGTACATTACACTAAATCACCACTTGCATTTGCAAGGCCGCCAGACCATGGTTGCTAGGAGGAATTGAACTTACGATCTTAGGGGCTAAAGCAAGGATGGGGAAACTCAAGCCCAGGGGCCAGATGTGGTCTCTAGCTTGCCTGGATCTGGCCCCCAAGGCTCACCCTCCCTTGCACTGGGGAGCCTGTGCTGGCAGTCTAGCTCCCCCTACTGTCCCACCACCGAGATGGAGCACACACAATATACTAGACCAAAAAACAGGACTATGTAGCACTTTAAAGACTAACAAGATGGTTTATTAGGTGATGAGCTTTCATGGGCCAGACCCACTTCCTCAGATTAAATAGTGGAAGAAAATTGTCACAACCATATATACCAAAGGATACAATTAAAAAAAAGTGAACACGTATGAAAAGGACAAATCAAATTTCAGAACAGAAGGGGATGGGGTGGGAAGGTAAATGTCTGTGAGCTAATGATATTAGAGGTGATAATTGGGGAAGCTATCTTTGTAATGGGTAAGATAATTAATGTCTTTGTTTAAACCTAAGTGTAAAGTGTCAAATTTAAGCATGAATGAAGTGTCAAATTTAAGCATGAATGAACTGTCATTCATGCTTAAATTTGACACTTTACACTTAGGTTTAAACAAAGACATTAATTATCTTACCCATTACAAAGATAGCTTCCTCAATTATCACCTCTAATATCATTAGCTCTCAGACATTTACCTTCCCACCCCATCCCCTTCTGTTCTGAAATTTGATTTGTCCTTTTCATACGTGTTCACTTTTTTAAAATCGTATCCTTTGGTATATATGGTTGTGACAATTTTCTTCCACTATTTGATCTGAGGAAGTGGGTCTGGCCCACGAAAGCTCATCACCTAATAAACCATCTTGCTAGTCTTTAAAGTGCTACATAGTCCTGTTTTTTGTTCCAGCTACACCAGACTAACATGGCTACATTTCTATCACTATTCTACACACGATATACTAGGCTGGGCACCCCTAGGTTCTGGTGTGTGAGGGGAATGTGGGGAGTGTCGTTCTCCTTCTCAGACAGAGGACGAGTCAGTGAGGTTTTTTTTTTGTGTGTGGCCCTTGACTGATTTTTCTGGGGGTCAGTGACCCCCAACCCAAAAAAGGTTCCCCACCCCTGAGCTAAAACCATGAGCATCTGCTGCATGAGCTAAAAACCAGCTGGCCCTCAGTTAAGGATCGCTTCATGCTCTCTTGTCAGTGGTCTCAGTGCCTCTGGGTTACACATCCATGAGACTCATCTTGTTAGGCAGCTGCAGCCTGGTGTATCTTTTTAGTCATGCCCAGCCAAGCCAAGTTCAAGAGGTAGCACAGTCTAGTGGACAGAGCCCCCTAGACTGGGGTTCTAGTCCTACTACAGCCAATGACTTTCTGCAAATTACTTTCCACCCCCCATACCCATTGTCTACCTTGTATATTTATGTAATACATTCTTTGGAGCAGGGATTCCTCATACTCTTTGTCCCCACGGCACCTTACAAATAACTGGTAATGAGAGTGAGCAAAATTATTAAGAAGGTCCTGACTGAAGGCCTTTTCATTGCCTTGGATCAGACCTTAATTACTGTTCATAAATCAATTCCTCTCAGCCACTCTTCTCTGGTCACTGTCCAGTTTGTCCATCTCTCTTTAGCAAAGTGCCCAGAACAGCATGCAGTTTTCCAGGTACAGTCATGTCTCTTCCTGCATCTCTGGGAGGGGATGCCTTTGTGCACACAGCCCCCCATCACACTGCTCCATGGACTCTCTTTGGGGACAGGGGAGAAGGGTGTAGGGCAGAGGGAAGAGGAGATGAAAGGAGGCAGCTCATTAGTTGCAGCCTGTAACAAAAGCCCTATGAAATGGAAGTAGGAAAGACTCACCGGGGTGTTTTTCGCCTCCAGCAGTGCCATCTTCCAGGCGCTGTAAACAAAACAGGACAACATGTGAGCAAAAACGTGCCTGGAGCAATTTTAAAACTGCATCACGGCAAAGATCCGCTTTGGTTCATCTGTCAACGCTGCTCTGCACTCAGCACAGTGGCTATACCCTTCCTTTCCCAAAGGGGCCAGAGACTTTCCTGTACCCCAGAAATAAACCAGGGCCTGGGAGGAGAACCTGTGCCCCTGGGAATCTCCTTAGGTCGAGGCTGTTCTCCTTAGCTGTCAAGCTGGCTATTGGGATTGCAGGTTTCAATTTGGCCCCACTTCTCCTTTAAAGTGACACTGTGCAATTTCCATGTTTATTATCCATTGGTGACTGCTGACCTAAATGGCAGCTGTTTCCAAACCAGGCCTTTTCCTCTGACAGTCTCCCAAACCTCGTTCAGACCTGGAAACTCAGCTGGGTTCTTTATGCCCCAAATGTCATCGCCTGCAATTAACATTCTGCAGCGGGACCCAGGCGGACCCAAGAGAGGCAAAACAGAACAAAAAGGAGCAAAGACTGGTGTATGCCAAAGAGACCAGCAGAGAAAAGTCAAAGGCAGACAAGCAGCTGAGCTGTGGAATAAGGAGCCACTTTTACTTAGCCTCCTCTCTGACCCCATGTTCTCACTTTAAGAATAGAGTCTATTTTCAGCGGTGTATCACGTATGATGGGGCGTCTCAGTAAATATGCAGACATGCTACTATGTAGTGGAATTAGATGCAGTACTGGCCCCTAGACTGCATGTAGAAATAACTACAGGGAAGCTCAGTATTCCACCATCTGAATCTTAGGACTCCTAAGGCAGACCTCACTGGGGTCTGCCTTGGGAGCTCGATCAATCAAATTCCTTACAGCTAGTTACATTAATTAATATAGTTAACAGCCACCTCTATTCATGATACTTCTCTGGTACTCTTTACTGTACAGGCTGAAACTCTCTAGTCCGCCACCCATGGGACCTGACCGATGCCAAAACAGAGAACCTGCTAAACCATGGGAGGTCAATATTGTCTAGCACCATTACCAACACTTCCACTGCTTACGGGGCTCATAGGAGACATTTAGGGGGTAAATTAGAGCTAACTAACATCACAGAACACAGAGAGCCAGGACTGGTGGCTGTAACCAAACTTTATGGGACTGTGGGAAACTTGGCCATATCCATGATATGTGGACATTCAGCTAATTAAAATCATGCTGGACCACCGATGATGCGAGATCAGAGACAAAGGTGCCATTTTGGGAGAGCAGGGGAGAGAAGGGGGGACAGCAGCCAGCAGTGAGAGGCATGCACAGAATCCAAGTACAGTACTTTCCCCTTGCTCCCTGATAGTTAGGGCAACAGGAAGAAAAGCAAGCTGTGTCCTGGTACGCATGGCTGTTGCTCACTTGCTCTCCCAACATGGCACTCTTAATCAGAGAGTGCCCGACTAGAGAGGTTCAACCTGTAATATTTGAGACCCTGACAACTTTTAGGCTGTGTCTACACTGGGCCACTTATTCCGGAAAATCAGCCACTTTTCCGGAATAAGCTGCGAGCTATCTACACTGGCCCTTGAATTTCCGGAAAAGCAACGATGCTCTACTGTACAAAATCAGCCGCTATTCCGGAAAAGCTACGCTGCTCCCGCTCGGGCATAAGTCCTTATTCCGGAACACTGTTCCGGAAAAGGGCCAGTGTAGACAGCCCAGTAGTCTTTTCTGGAAAAAAGCCCCGATCATGAAAAAGGGCTTTTCCGGAAAAGCAGCCTGCCAATGTAGACGCTCCTTTTCCGGAAAAACTGAAAACGGAATAGTATTCCGTTTTAAGCAGTTCCGGAAATTCATGCCAGTGTAGACACAGCCTTACTGTATATATCAAGCCTTACTGTATATAGTCTCAAGGCTTGTGGAGGGGTAACAGCAAGATTCCTTTGATGGGTTCACAGTCGGGAAGTCCCCCGGGCTTACTGGAAGTTGTCACAGTACATGACCCCAGCTTAGCTGGGCATGTTTGTGTCCCTGTGACCTTAATGCTGTTTGACAGCCCCACTAATCTTTAATTCCCTGTTAGCTCATCCCCCTGGGGCAGCACAGTAGCCAGTGGTGCAGCTGGGCCATGTGATCACAGCTTGTCTCTCATCTGGCGTCTAGCCTCCGATTATGCTTTAACACTATGCAAATCACTTCCCTTTTCACCTGGGACAAGGAGGGGGAAAATGGACACACAACAGGCCAAACACACACCTGGAGTAAATCACTTGAGGTTAATTGAGGTGCTCACACCAATGAATTTGGCCCCAGGATGTTGTATGTAGCTCACCAGTGATGGGAGCAGCAGTCTGGTACTATGGTGAGAGGCATCATTATATAGAACCCAGCTAGCCTGATGGTAGATTTGGCCCCAGAATGAAGCCAATGATCAAGGCTAGAACGATTTGCAGTTATGTCACACTGCATTCTCTGTATCTTTTTTTTTCCTTCTGCAGCATCTGAGGAAGTGAGGTGTAGCTCATGAAAGCTTATACCCTAATACATTCATTAGTTTTTAAAGTGCCACAGGACTTCTTGTTGTTGTTTTTTAATTATTATTGTAAAAGGTGCTGGATTGAGGCCTCTAGTCCCTAGGGTTGTCAGTTACCCAGAATTGCTCATTGCGGTACTACAAGCCTCTTTCGAAAGAGAGCGTCTAGACTACAAGCAGATTTTTCGAAAAGAGAGCTGCTTTCTCGAAAGAGAGGCTAAACGCTCTCTTTCGAAAAGCACAGTTTGCATTCAATAGCACCTTTTTTCGAAAGAGTACTTTCGAAAAAAGGCGTTATTCCTCGTAAAATGAGGTTTTCCGCGATCGAAAAAACTGCCGCGTTCTTTCGCTTTACTTAAAGAAGAACGCGGCTGCAGTCTAGATGCAGGTGAAGTTTTTTCAAAAAAAGGCTACTTTTTTCAAAAAAAACCCTGTAGTCTAGACACACCCTAGGATAACATGGCCCTAAGGCAGGGGTGTCCAAACTTTTTTCAAAGAGGGCCAGATTTGAAGAAGTGAACATGCGTGAGGGCCGTCCCCGCACTCTCAGCCCCAAGGCGGAGGGCCCGCAGGGTCGGAGGCGGGCAGAGAGCGCAGGGCACGCCGGCCTCACAGCGGCCCGGGGGCAGGGCGAACCTGCAGCCGAGCGGGGAAGCGGGGCTGTGGACGTGCCCTACAGGGCAGGCTCTAGGACCGCGGAGGCCATGGGCGGCGGCGGCGCAGCCGGAAGCGGCACGCTGGGCGCGCCAGTTCAAAAGAGCACCGGGGAGCCAGGAGAGGTGGAGGAAGCGGGGGCCGTATTAAATCGGAACACGGGCCGCAATTGGCCCGCGGGCCGGACTTTGGACATACCTGCCCTAAGGCAAGAGTCCTATGAAGAGAGCCATGCAGATAGCTATGACTGTGCAGCTCCGGGTGCGGGTTACGCATGGGAATTGCTGGGGACGGGACAGGCGTACAGGAGGCTGGCTGGACGCATTCTCCCCTCCCCAATTAATTCCACTTTTCCTCTAAGTCCAGCAAGATTCTGTCTGAGGCTGGAGTAGACCTGCCAACCAGTGGGGCAGGCAGCCACCACGAGTACCATGGCAAAATGTTATAGACGTGGCTCCGTGACCCAGAAAAGGCGGGGCCTCAGCCAGAAGGGGAAGGACCGGGGCCAGCTCTCAGCACCACCCAAACTACCTTCCCCCCCACAACCCTCAGAGCTGCATGGAGCAACACTCCAGTGGCAATTAAAAGGGACCCAAGGCTCCGGCTATCACCATAGCTGCAGGAGCAACAGTGGTGGCCAGAAGCCCTGGGCCCCTTTGAATTGCCAGGCCCCAGGACAACTGCCCCCTTTGCCGTACCCCACTGCAACTAGGGTTGCCAGATAGACCCTGCCAAAAAAACAGACACACTTGAACGTGGGCGGGGGGGCGGGAAGCAGAGCTGGCGGGGGGGGGAGGTGTCCGGGGGCTGCAGGACTGGCCAGGAGGAAGGAGGGGGAGGGAAGCAGAGCTGGGGGGGTGTCGGGAGCCGCGAGGCTGGACGGGAGGAGAGGGGGGCCCAGAGGAAGGGAGGTGGGAAGTAGACCTGGCGGGGGGGAGCGGGTGCAGCCACTGGCCACAGCCGGAGTTCTTCGGGCTGCGCCCCCAGCAGGCACTCCCTTTAGTTGCGAGCAGAAGCCGAGCGGGGGCGGGGGTGGGGCTGGGAGTCACTCCCCCCGCCCGGCTTCTGCACGCAGCCAGAGGCTCCCAGTTAGGAGGCGGGGCCGCGATTGGCGCTGGGAGCCGGGCGGGGAGAGTGGCTGGGAGTCCCGGCCCCCGCCCCGCCCCACCCAGCTTTTGCACGCGACCACAGGGCTCCTAGTGCCAATCCCAGTCACTCCCCCGCCCCTGCCTGGCTTCTGTCCAGCAGCCAGCCAGGAATTCAGAAAATACCCGACATTGCACATGTCTGGTATTTTCTGAATTTTTCTACCGGACAGAGGGTGCAAATACTGGATTGTCTGGTAGAAAACCGGACACCTGGCAACCCTAACTGCAACTGTCCCTTAGTACAAGGGACCGCCCTTCTTTTTTCCATCTCTGTCCAAGATCAGGAGTTGCTAAGTGCTGCAAAAATCAGTAAAAGTACCCCTGGCGAATGTAGACGAGTACTGCTTAGTATTATTGCTGGTAACGACAACAATAATAATTCATATCAGTGTAAGCGGGGTCAGGGTAAACTCTATCCTGACATCTGGTGGTGAACTGTGGAAGTGGTGCAAAGAGACCTCAGGGGCTGAGCCCAATTTGCATAGACACACCCACCCTGTCTAGTATGTGCTCACAGCAGCCCAAATGGTCACTTTGGCCATTGTGGGATCCCCAGTCTCTCTGTTATTGAGGCAGGGGGGATAAAAGTGTTGTTACGCTGATTATGCGAATCAAGGACAATGGAACGGTGGAACTGTTTATGACAGAGGGATTCGCCATAACCTAAGTAGCACTCGCTAGACAAGGGGCATCGGTTCCAAACCCAGTCAAATTGAGAAAAGCTGGGCATAGGTCTTTGTACTTGGTGGCAGGGCCCTGAACAATACCAATTGCACCCCCTTGTCTCTCCACTGTGGAATATCAGAGTTAATTTGGATTCCATTAGGAGTTAAGCTGTGGAGTTAACTTCACTGTGGGCCAATGGAGCACTAGTGCTAAGTTATGAGCTGAAATCACCGTGCTGTGGACGAGAGCTGAAATCACTGTGTACTGTGGGGAGCCTGGCGCTGGGCTACTAGCTTGCAAGGGACACCCAGCAAGCGCAGGTGGACAGCAGAGCAGTTTGCTGGGACGACTGGTGAGTGCAGGCGCACAGCAGATGCAGCTGGCGGGGGCGACCTGCAAGTGCAGGCAGATAGCAGAGGGGCTGGCACACAGCAGATGCAGCTGGCGGGGGCGACCTGCAAGTGCGGGCAGATAGCAAAGCGGCTGGCACACAACAGATGCACCTGGCGGGGGCGACCTTCAAGTGCGGGCAGATAGCAGAGCGGCTGGCGGGGGCGACCTGTGGCTAGCAGGAGCGGCAGGAGCGACCAGGGCGACCTGTGGCTGGTAGGATCGGCAGGAGCGACCAGCTGGCAGCCAGGAGCGTGGACTGAGACGGTTGGCGGAGCCAGACAGTGAAGGCGGCTCACTGGACGACAGGCGGAACCATCGGCGGAGCCACCACCGGACCACGTAAGGTGCATCGATCCCCACCCCTCCAGGTTGGGATGGTGAAACTCTGCCAGGTGAACTTTTGAACCCTGGGGCGGCACTGACCCAGGGCAGACACTTTTGAGGTGTTGGACTTTTGGGACTTTGGGGGGGGGAGGGATTTGTGGCTGGGGGGAGGGCCTTTGCTCATGTTTGGTCTGTAAATCTGAGTTGCGGTGTTTCCCCGATTTAATGCAGATGTCGGTTACCTCACCTCATGTTATTAAAGGTTTGCTACTATACTGAGGCTCTGTGCTTGCGAGAAGGGAAGAATTGCCTCTTTTGAGCCACCCAGAGGTGTATGTAAGATTTCCCAGGTCACTGGGTAGGGGCTCGTGCTGGTGTTGTATTACCTTGTTGGGAGGAGACCTCTAGATACTGAACCTGGCCCTTGCTGCTATTTACTTGGCCTGGCAGAAGGGTTACATCAGGAGAAGGGGTGGGGCAGGGGTGCTAAGAAAACAGTCCCTGTCCATGTTGTCAGCCCTATGTGGGAACATGCTCCTCTCACCATGTTTGTGTTGTGCAGGAGCAGGCTCCATTAACTCTGCCTGATTCCTGTCCCCTGGGGCTCATATGCAAACACACCAGCTATGTCTACACTGGCATCCCTTCCGGAAAAGGGATGCTAATGCAGCACTTCGGAATAGCAAAATCCGCGGGGGATTTAAATATCCCCCGCGGTATTTGCATTAACATGGCTGCCGCTTTTTTCCGGCTTGGAGATAAGCCGGAGAAAAGCGCCAGTCTAGACGTGATTCTCCGGAAAATAAGCCCTTTTCCGGAGGATCTCTTATTCCTACTTCGAAGTAGGAATAAGAGATCCTCCGGAAAAGGGCTTATTTTCCGGAGAATCACGTCTAGACTGGCGCTTTTCTCCGGCTTATCTCCAAGCCGGAAAAAAGCGGCAGCCATGTTAATGCAAATACCGCGGGGGATATTTAAATCCCCCGCGGATTTTGCTATTCCGATGTGCTGCATTAGCATCCCTTTTCCGGAAGGGATGCCAGTGTAGACACAGCCACCATGTCTCCCAGGAGGGGGGTGTCTCTTGCAACAGAACAGTGAGGTACATGCATCTAGCAGGTTTCTGAGCCCTGGCCATGAATAAGAGTTAAAGCACACAAGAGAAAGGCCTGGTATAAAATGGGGGCACTCTGGCCATTCTTCTGCTGGCAGTGCAAACTCCCCTCCCCCCAAATACTTACACCGCGTCGTCCTCACTTTCTGCACACAGGGTCACTTTGGAGCCATCTCGCAGCACAATTGTCATCAAGCAATCTCGGCTCCTCCCTTCTGGAGGCTGCACATCTGGAAGCCAAAGCACCAGCGCGTTGGAGTGAGTGCAAGGCTGCAGCGAGCCGCCTGACATGTGCGAGAGCACACTCGCACACACACCCATGTGCACACACCCACACAGCACCTCCTCCCCCTCAGAAGCCAGGCCCTCCGAGTCCATGGCCACAGCCCCGTAAGAGCCTTCCCCAGCTACACCCCACATTGTGGCCACACACCCACGACATGGCTGAGGTCCTCTGCACTATAACTTTACTGACCCTGGGGTGCCACATGAGAGCCATGTGTTCCAGGGGTTCATTGACACTCCACTGTGGGTAAAATGGGCCTCACCCCGCTCTGTATTCCAACGGGTATGGGTCTGTCTTGGAGAAGGGATTCTGTAACTTTACCAGACCTCTGGTGTTAGCAGTAGGATCTGGAGCCAAGGCTGGGTGCCTACACCCTATGGCTTCGAGCCGCTGCTGGGTGCCCTTGCCCCATATCGCTGTGGAGGTCTGCAGCCAGGGCTGTCCCCTATGATGATAGAGGTGGGGCTGTCAGTTTCCCCCATGGGGATCTAGGTATCATTCCTCCCTCACCCAGCTTTGATATAGCTTGCATTTTTCCTAGAGTATAGGTAAGTAAAGAGAGAGTGAGGAGGTTATTAAAGCATTTCAATTTTTAAATAAAAAGAAGAGCTGGATTACAATAGTTTGTCTTCAAATGGAGCCAGTTCAAGAGTTTAAGGAGACTAAACTCTGGAAATTGGAAGGGTAATGGCAAAACATTGTGAGGAGATGAGAAACTATAAAGAGAAAAAAAGGTTAAAAAATACCCACTTTTTTGGTGAACTGTTATTCAACCCTCGTTTGACAGATTTTCTTCAAACTTGACAGAAACCTTCTCAAACTAAATCTGAAATTTTCAGGCCAAACTGGTTTTCTGAGCCAAAAAGTGATACGAGTGCAACAACAGGGCTTTCTACTGGAATCTACCAACAACCTGATGCAGGGAAAGGAGAGAAAAACTGTTGCCTCTCCATAATCAAAAGAGCTGCAGTGTTGTTGTTGCAATTAGAAGCCCAAGAAAGGAGCTTTGTACCACAGGAATTTCCTTTGTCTCAACTGCCTGAGGGATCCTACGACTTGCTGACTCAATACAGTTCCACTATTGAGTCATTAGAACAACAACAAAATGCCAACCAAAGAACACAGAGAGAATTACCCTCTTCCCCCAAAGAAAAAAGGGCTCGTATCCTATGCAGAGTGTGTTCCACTGCCAGGGCTTGTATACTCATCCTGTAGCACTCGTTCATATATTCAGACACATTCTCTGATTCAAGTAGCGTCTATTATAATCAAGAGCTAAGTTCCAAATAAGTTCACATCCTCGACAGAAGGAATTGGTCATTCACAAGCTCAACACCTCACTTCAAGCAATAAGCAGCCTCTAAGTTAGTCACCAAGGTAACAAGCATGCCATCCATCTCTCCAACTACCTAATCATTGTTATTCTCGCAATTCCCTAATAGAATGGTCATGTGTAAATGGGCGTTTTGGAGACAGGCAGCTGCTTTCTCTGGGGCTTGTGGGAACAAGACCACGGTGAATTTGAGGAAAAACAAGATTCAGAACTTGGGCTTGGCGTTGCTCTCTCTGAAATGGCAGTTTGACATTTAAGGGGCTTTTGATGTTACATCTGCATAGGACTGCAAAGTTGCAGCTTTTGTCCATTAGTAGGGGGCTTTTCCCCCCTTTCCCAAGAAAGGGCCTAATCAGCCCAGTCTTACCCACCACCTCGTGGACTGGGCAGCATATGGGAAAGCCCATTCGTGGTTAACTGCGAAGAAGGCAGAGGTTCCAGAGATGGGAGGCATGTTTGGGAATGGAGGCAGCTCACAGCTGTTCTGGTTGGAACACTTGGTTGAGAAGCACCCAGTGAGCCCTGCTCCTGTGGAGGTGCCGGGCAGAAGTCATTCGCTAAACAAATCTGCAAAGCCTCACTAAGGGATCTCCTTGCAGCCGGAGCGCACAGCACAGCTGTGGAGGTCACAACTAGGACAGGAGCCTGGTGAGCAGACAGAGCATGGAGGGAACCCGAGAACCGACACGTGAAACAGGACAAGACCACAACACTGAGCGTGAACATGAGAGATTGCGTAGTCCAGTGGGCAGAACCTGAAAAGTAATAGGTGTAATGGCATTGCATAAGAGGGTTTTTCTTGCGCAAGAAGGGGCAGTGTAGACGCTCCTTCTTGTGCAAGAGCCTCTTCTGAAAAAAATGGTGGCTCATTAGGTATGCAAATGAGGCTTGGCGATATTCCATGCTTAGCCTCATTTGCATATTACTCGCGCAAAAAGCCGCGAGTGTAGATATAGCCCAGGAGTGCTTCCACACGACAGACAGACAGCACAAACCAAACACTGGGAAACCCAGAGGCATGGGCGATGGGTGAAGATAGCGCTGGAGGAGGCAAGCCCCCAGCCTTGCCCCAGCCCTGCCCCTTCTGCCCAGGCCCCACCCCCACCATCATGGGGAGGTGGGGCAGCATGCAGCCCCAGTAGGCATTCTGGGGATGGAGTATGGGTGGGTGCAGGCTGACGGCTTGGGAAGGCAATGCCTTCCCCCACCTAGCTCACCCATCACTCATGCCCTGAGGACAGTTTTTCCAACATCTTAGCCTCTGCAGAAGTAAGGGCGTAGAAAGCACAAGGTGCAATCGGACCCCCTGAAGGATTTGCTCACCTCTGCATTCACGGCCAGTCTTTATATCCCGGCAGTTGAATTTAATGTGGATCCTGCCCTCCAGGTCACGCTGGGTCTCATCCTGGTAATATACAAGGCCACCGTCAAGCCATAGAACAAACCAGTTCCGTTTCCAACGTCGCAAAATGGAACCTGCAACAGCAAGGGGAAAAGGTGTCCAGGCAAAATCCAGACAGGGGTCTGCCAGCCAGATAACAGCACAGTCCTCTTGCAGGGATGCTGATGGGGCAGAGCATCTAACCTCTAGCTCTCATCCAAACACTGCCCTGTGAACGTCAAGGAGAGCTTTGCTGCCTTCACCTTGCAGCTACTGGATCCCACTCTGCCTTTAGTTGCTACATTAAAAAGCCCTTTTAGTTTTGGATCTCTTCTCCCCCATGTAGGTTCTGATGGACCAAAGGCTTGTCTGGCTGGAGACACAAACCAGACACCCAGCTTGAGTTGCCGAGTGGGGAGCACAGGTCTTACTTTACACCACAAAATAACAGCCCACAAGCAAAGGCCAATCTGATAAGGAGAAGCATACAGAGAGCTGTGTGGTGTGCTGCACGGCTAAAGCATGCTTGGGATCTTAGCTTCTGTCTCCCACTTGGTCCTTCTGGACGATCCCAAGAGGCAACGTCGCAGTAGCAGAATAGGGACTGTGCTGCAGAGGGTATGTCTACACTGGAGCACAAGGAATCATTTCTGTCTTGAGGAGACACACCTGTGCTAGATCTGATGAGGCTAGCATGCTACAAATAGCAGCAGAGCTAAGGCAGCACAAGCAGTCGTGGTGGCGATGGGGGTGGGTGGGCTAGCTGTCCTAAGCATGTAAGAGTAGTCTCAGACAAGATCACCATTGCACAGCGCATAATGAAGACCAGCAGGACCCTACCCATGGGCCCCTGCCTGAAGCAGCCCTGCTGCAGGACCCCAGCTGCTCTGCACCAGCCCTCGGTTAAACAATTAAATTATATCCTTTAACCAGTTACATTTTTAATGGGTATTTACATCCCTAGTAGTAATTCACTAATGTTTGATATTTAAATATGATGCACTTAAGGCAGTGGGGCTCCCCAAACCTTGTGCTGCCAAAGAGGAGCAGTGGTCAATTTTGAGCCTCCTAAAAAATCTCCCCCCGGCATGGCTCTGGGCCTGGAGGGGTTGCAGGGGAGGGGGGGGGGGGGAACAGAGCTTTTCTGCTTTGAGGGCTACAGCAGGGGCGGGGAGAAGAGAGCGCGAGGCTTTAAGGAGGAAGAGGATGGAATTGGGGCCAGGCCACAGGGGAAGGGGTAGAATAGGGTAGGGCCTGGACAATGGGCAGAAGGGGTGGAACAAGGGAAGGGTTTCAGGCTCAGCCTTTCCTCTAGGGCAGAGAGATCTGCTGTAGTCCCAGCCAGGGCAAGCTCTCAGCCTCAGCTCCTCTGCCTCCCCAACAGGGGTAACAGGGTGGGTGAGAGCAGCAAAAAGGGACGGGGCTGGAAAAACCATCTCCAGCTGGAAGAGTAGACTTACTCGCAGCATCAGGTTCTGTCCCGGCTTTGCTACACAGTCCTCTAGATGGTACAACTCACTGACCTCTGTTCTGGCTCAGCTCTGCTGGCATGGCATCACAGGAGCGGAGGGAGCCAAAGCCCCATCCACTTCCTGCCCACCTGAGGAAGAAGGTAGTAGCCATGTTTCTCTGGCCCAGTGGTTCTCAAACTATTTACCACTGTATACAGCTCACAATGGGTTATGTGGGCCATATCCAATACTGCCTGCATGGCCCTGAGGATTCCACATGGGCCACAGCTGTGTGCTGATTGGGCCACAAGTAGCCCACAGGCTGCAGGTTGAGAACAACCCATAGCCCCTGTGTAGGGCTCAGTGCTGTAGACAGTTGCACAGGGAGTAAGCAGGCTCCTTATACCTTCTGTAAATAGTCAGGTTCACTAATGAGCCCTTTGGTCTTCCTCATGTCTGCTTTTACTGTAAGCTCTTTGGGGCACAGTCCTGTTCATCTTTGCTTCTGTATTTAAAGACCCCAGGGCACTTGGGGGCACTCAGAGTCTGATTCTCCGCTGCTTTTCCCCTTTACAGCTGGGAAAAAATGAATGGAAGGTGCTGCCAGATCAGAAAGGCTGTTTCACACCTAGTGGTATGTGATTGCACAAAGCACAGCAGAGGTGAATCCGGCACAATATAGTTCAAATAGGGAAAGCCAAAAAGTTTTAATCTGGGCCCCTAGTGGGAGCTTTAAAAATAAAACCTGCCCCAAATCAGCAATCACAGCAAATTTGTCACATACTCAGCTATCACAGAGCAGGCTGCTAGGAGGGACAGCAAAACCTACTCTGAGGCCTGCCTGTTAACCCTTGATTCACCTGAAATGATGAATTACTTGCCCAAGGAGTCTCATTGACTAGGGTGAAGAATTCAATCACCAAATGCAAATAAGGGGACAAAATCGAGCCCAGAGATTCTTACCATGAAGTAATGTCAACAAAGCCATTAATTAGCTTGTGCTTGTGGCAGCCTTGTGCTGTTGCAGTAATTTCCAGGCCCAGAGCAATCAGAATTGGTGTGACAGGTGCAGAAGGGCACCCCAGGCATAGCCTTCATGTCACTGCTGTTCAGGAAGCATAATGCAGTCTGGGAAGTCACATGTCCAAACAGAAAGACGAGCCCAGATTTGTAAGGCCAGATGGGGCCATCTAGCTTGACTCTTGCATAACACAGACCAATTACTCTCAATAATTCATACACTGAGCCCAGTAACTTGTGATTGGACTAGAACATATATTTTAGGAGATCTCTATCAACAGAGACAGGATTGTCTGCTATCAGGTTCTTATGTACTTAGGGAAACGCTAAGATCCCAGTCCTGCACTATCCTGTGGCCAGTGAGTTACCGGGCAATGTTTAAGCGCTCAGGATCCAGGCTGTGCACATGATAAGCATATCAACCAGCAGGGCCAGCCTTAGGGCTGGGCAAACTGAGCCCATACCCAGGGCACCATAGCCAGAGGGTGAGGGACAACTGGGCATGTGTGTTGCTAGGTAAAAGGGGTTGAGGGTACTAGGCAGGGGGACAGTGTGATGAGGCATGCTGGAAGTGCAGGGCCTGGGTTAAGGGTATGGGTGGGAGACAAGTGCAGGGGTTGGGATGAAGGAGGTACTGTGGAGGTTAGGGGGTAATGGAGGCACAATGAAGTTAGTGATTAAGAGAGCACGGGAGGGAGGCGCCATGTTGGGGAGCCACTGGGTGCCAGGGGAACTGGGTGGTGCTATGTCCACAGGGGTTAGGAGCATCAAAACACCAGTTCACGTAGGGCACCATCTTCCCTAAGGCTGGCCCTGTCAGCCTGCGACCCAAAGTGTGTGAAGAAAAAAGCTGTCCCCAAATCCCTCCAACAAAGAGAACACAGCCAGGAAAAGCCAGTCCAATGCAACCCTTCCCACTTGTAGAGAGACCTTTTTTTTGGCATGACATTACTAAATTACATTCTGAACTTACTTTGTCTCCAAAGCCAGCCGCTCTTCATCAGCGCCATTATTTTAAAACGCCTTACCAAACCTATCAAGGCAAGGACATCAAAAGCAGGGAGTCAAAATTAACAACCACATCAGATTCTTGTCATCCCCATTCCAATAAGCATTTTTCCCTGAAGCTGCTCATTTTAATTACGGCGTTTCCCACACACGGGTTTCTCCTATCAACTTTATTTTCAAAGTCTTTTTGGTCCTAATTTAAGCGCTAATCTGGATCAGAGAGCGGCAGTATTTAATTATCTGTGTCATACGAATTGAGGAGGGGAAAAATTTCAGCTACCTTTTTTTGCACCATTAATTGTATTGGGATTTAGGGATTAGCAGCTCTCCTGTGTATGTAAATGGAGAAATCCAGAACATACCTGCAAACACAGGCAATAACTCCCAAAGGCATTGGTTATTTTCCATAGTGATTGGAGACAAGCAAACAACTGATGCAGAACAGTGAAAATTAGTTTTGACTAGAGCTTAATAAGGCATTAATGCATAAAACCCATAGAATCATAGAAGTGTAGCATTGGAAAGGACCTGGAGAGGTAATCTAATCCAGTCCCTTGCACTCATGGCAGGACTATGTAATAACTAGAGCATTCCTGACAAGTGTTTGTGTAACCTGTTCTTATAAACCTCCAGTGACAGATTCCATAACCTCTGTTGGCAGTTTGTTCTGGAGCTTAACCACCCTGCTGGCTGCAACAGGCAAACAGTGGGGGTAACAGATAGGAATATACCCGCTTCTTTGAAGCACACCACATTTTCAGTCCTTTTGGAGGGGTAAATAAGAGATTTTACTAACCACCAGTTTTCTCCACTCAAGCACATCTGAAGAAGTGGGTTTTGCCCATGAAAGCACACGATATATACGAAGAGAATATGTTATATGTTAGTCTTTAAGGTGCCAAAGGACTATTTGTTTTTAAAAGTTACAGACTCACACGGCTACCCCTCTGAGACTTTTTTTCCATCAGTATTTAGGTATGAACATTCTCTACAGTCTGGGAGCCAAAGGAACACCCGAAGTAGTGTCACATATTTCAGTGTTTATGTACAAATACACACAGTTCATAAATCCCCCACCACAGCTATACACACACCTGTGCATGAGGGCTTCCTCGTACAGCCTTACAAAACAGCCACACGCATCTCTAAATCATACCCCGCCCTGGCCAGCGCTTGGTGTTGCCTGCCTCCCTCCCTCGAGACACATCACCTGTTGACTGTCCTGGGGTGGAAACATCCCTCTGATGTGCAAATTTCACTGGACACACGTGCTGACACCGGGCACGGGAAACTCCTGTGCACAACCCACCTGCTAACCCTCCGCCCCCACCTGCTGGTGCCAAACAAATCCCATGCCATCCGGGCACACTTACAGCCAGCATAGCAGTATGGTGCGCGCACCCTACCCCCACAGCACCCAGCTCGGCGCATCCTTTACCTGGAGATAAGCAGGACCCTGTCGCGCGCCGCCGCTAGAACCCCTGCCTCTGTGACGCGGGGGCCAGCCGGGTGACCCCCCCGAGACAGGAACGCGCACCCCGCCCCCCTCCCGGCTGGAGCTCGGCTCGCACAGCACGCTGGGAGTTGTAGTTTGCAGCCGGCGGGCTGCCTAGGCAGGGTAATCCACGCCGGAACTACAGCCCCCAGGATGCAAAGGAGGGGCAGCTCTGGTTCATTCCGACAGGCTGGTTGTTTTGCAGGCGCCGGGAGCGGGTCAGGCTGGTAGCCCTGTTCCCACAGCGGGGCTTGCTTCCCTGGCCCCCCCTCTGCGAGCGCTGCCTGGGGGGCTTGCAGCGGGACAGGCCCGGGCAGGGCTGTCTAGGAGCCGTGGGGGGCATGGCCCGCAGAAGCAGCTGGAACCAGGCTCCGCCGGGACCTTCCCAGGCAGCCTGGTCTATTTTTAGTGGCGCTTCAGCTCATTAGCAGAGGCTGCGCTGGTGGCCTCGTGCGGCTCGGGAAAGACACGCGCTTGCACGCCCGCCTGCCCAGGGCTTTGGGGAGGGGAGAGCAGCCCTCAGCCCAGGGGGGGCGCTGAGCAGACAGGCGCTGCCCCAGGCAGCAGCCCATCGGGGAGAGAGCTCAGTGTGTGGGGATAATAGAATAGTGATAGAAATGTAGCCCTGTTAGTCTGGTGCAGCTGAAACAAAATACAGGACAATGTAGCACTTTAAAGACTAACAAGATGGTTTATTAGGTGATGAGCTATCCTGGGCCAGACCCACTTCCTCAGATCAAATAGTGGAAGAAAATTGTCACAACCATATATACCAAAGGGTACAATTAACAAAAATGAACACATATGAAAAGGACAAATCAAATTTCAGAACAGAAGGGGGATGGGGGGGAAGAGGGGGAGGTAAATGTCTGTGAGCTAATGATATTAGAGGTGATAATTGGGGAAGCTATCTTTGTAATGGGTAAGATAATTAGCGTCTTTATTCAAATGTGCATGTAAAGTGTCGAATTTAAGCATGAATGACAGTTCAGAGGATTCTCTTTGAAGTGGGGATAATAGGTCAGTGACAGCCACTAGCGGCCAGGCCCCCATGCCACTAGGATGGACAGGAGACAGACAGGCACAGCATGCTCAGGCCTGGGCAGGCTTGTTTCCCACAATACTGTATATCTCCTGGTGCTTTGTCCAATTTGGCTTTGAAAGTCCTGAGATATGGGGTGTCCACCGCTTCCCTGAGACGATATCATGCCGCCAAGTAGAATTGTAAAAAAACAAACAAACAAAAATTAAAACAGTAAGGCTGTGTGTACACTGCAGGCTTTTTGCGCAAGAACACCTGTTCTTGCGTCAAAACTGGCAGAGCGTCTACACTGCACACACATTCTTGTGCAAGTAAATTTACAGTACAGCATCGGAACAGAGGGCTTCTTGCACCAGAGTTATTCCTTACCCCACGAGGAATAAGCCCTCTTGCGCAAGAAGGCAGTGTGGACGGGCAGCAGGGCTTTCTTGCACAAGAAACCCCTGTGGCTAAAACGGCCAACAGAGCTTTCTTGCGCAAGAGAGCATCCACACTGCCATGGACGCTCTTGTGCAAAAGCACATCTCTTGCGCAAAAGCACATGGCAGTGTGGACGTGCTCTTGTGCAAGACCTTTTGCACAAGTGCTCTTGTGCAAGACCTTTTGCACAAGAACTCTTGTGCAAAACCGTTCTTGCGCAAAAAGCGTGCAGTGTAGATGTAGCCTTACCATGTAATCGACTGAAATTCAATCAGTTACATGGTTAAACGCTTCTGTGAGCTTAACCCTCTGGGCTCCCAGAGGCCGCTGGCACTGCTGGCCCTGCATGTGGTGCCTCTAGACCCGCAGGCTCCCCAGGGTGGCCAGGAGTTTAACTAGTGGCTCATTGGTTAACCAGTTAAACTCTTATCATCAAGCAGAACAGGTTGAGGGAACTTGGGAGGAAATCCCTAGCTGGCAGTGGTGATGTGGGGCAAGCTTAAGGATAAGAACTGTCATGTGGGATCAGGCCAGTCCACACTGGGTCCATCTAGCCTAGTAGTTTTGACTTTTGACAATGGCCAATGCCAGGTGTCCCAGAGGGAATGAACAGAAAAGGGAATCATCAAGTGATTCATCCACTGTCACCTGTTCCCAGCTTCAGGCAGACAGAGGCTAATAGACTGACCTCCCCTCCATGAATTTATCTAGATCTTTTTTAAACCATGTTGTGCTCTTGGCCATCACAACACTGTTCTCAGCATGCACTGTGCTGAGTTATGGCCGCCTACTGAGTCTGTATGGTATGTGCACTGTGTGCACATATTGCATCCTGTGACTGGGGGGCTTAGAAAGAGCCTGTCCTTCAGGTTAAGAAGCAACCTGTCTGCTAATAAAGGCTGAGCCCTACCCTAGGATCTCAAGTTACTGCTCTCTCCGATAGCTTTGAGCTCTAAAGTGCAAATACAATATCTAGCAACCAAGTGCAGCGCTGCAATGAGCATTTCTGTAGCCCCTCCCATGAACATCACAGACTTTGACTTCTTCAGCCTCATCATATCCCTACCGGATCAGGGAAGTGTGAGTGACATGCCCCATCCTATGCAAGAAGTCAGTGTCAGAGCTGGGAACAGAACTTAGGTCTTCTGATGCCTAGTTTTCTGGTCTGCAACATCCCATTTCCTTCCATTAAGCAGCCTTCTGAACGGATGCTGTTTTATTTACTCTGCCTTTGGGCTGTGTTGCTAAGAAGAAGGAACTGTCCTTCTGTTTGGGAGAAACCTGGGGAAAGCCTCTTCGTAATGTTGAGCCAACAGCTCATGATGCGGGCACCCTTGTGGATCCCACGAAGAAGCATACAGTGTTGCCAGACTCCTGTGGTCAGGAACAGCTGCTGGGATTGCTGAGTCACGGCAGCCAGACTGAAGAAAGACCAGGAAAACAAAGATGTGCAAGCACTGGAGCTAAAAGGAAAATACAGGTTGAACCTCTGTGGTCCAGGACTCTCTGGTCTCCTGAAGGACCATGGATGTTGCAGGACTAGAGAGCCCCAGCAGCAGAGGTTGCTGGTGGCTAAGAGCAGAGCCTGCGTCAGCAGATCCCCTGGGACACCAGAGCTTGCAGCTGGCGGGGCAGGGAAGCGGGGAGGGACGGAAGGGAGTGGGAGGAACTCACGGAGCAGTATATGTAAACAAGCTCTGGCGGGGTCACTGCGGCCTCCAGTGGGGAGTTGGGGGCCCCCATGAGTTCTAGCAGGGCTGCCGCGAGCTCCAGCAGGGCGGTGGGGCTGCTGCGAGTTCTGGTGGGTTGGCAGGGCTGCTGCAGTTCACGGGACAGGGAGGTAGGGGAGAGGAGCCCAGCAGGGAGGCTAGCACCCTCCTCTCCCAGACCTCCCTTGGCCCGGCAAACTCCCTTGTCCGGGACTGGTCAGGTCCTAAGGATGCTGGACCAGGGAGGTCCAACTTGTACTGCATTATTACAAAGAGGGGCCTGTTTTGAAGCTACCTACCAGGCATGACCCCTTGCCCAACTAAGTGCGGAGGGCACCCCTTTGAGGGACAAGAGTATGGGGAAAGAGTTGGGGAGCCAGTGAAAGGCCATTCCAGGCAGCAGGAGCAACTGAGGGAGGAAATGCACAAAGCAAGTCTAGATCAGGTGAAGGGATCAGTGGAGAGGCCAGCTGTAGGCGAATAGAGAGCAAGAAGGTGGTTTAAAAACTACATAAGGTATTAATAACAAGGAGAGTAGACCATAAGCTCTTTGGAGCAGGGACACTCTCATATATTCATAAGGTTCCTAGGACAATGGGCCCCTACTTGGAACCTCTAACCTGCTGTACTATTAATAATAAAAAAAAATCGGCTACGTCTACACTGCAGGCTTTTTGCGCAAGAACATGTGTTCTTGCGCAAAAACTTGCAGAGCATCTATACTGCACACGCGTTCTTGTGCAAGTACATTTACAGTAAAGCGTTGTAAAACAGGGCTTCTTGAGCAAGAGTTATTCCTCTCCCCATGAGGAATAAGCCCTCTTGTGCAAGAGCTCTTCCACAAGAAGGCAGTGTAGACAGGCAACAAGGGTTTCTTGCGCAAGAAAGCCCTATGGCTATAATGGCCATCAGAGCTTTCTTGCGCAAGAGAGCATCCACAATGCCATGGTGTCAGCCGATGGTCAGGGCAGTGTGTGCGTGTGTGTTATACCCAAGACTTCAACTGCTAAGACTGACACGTCGCAGTGGGCAGCCTAGGAGGCTGGAGGGTGCCCCGAAAAGAAAAGTTTAACGTCTGTGACTTTACTGCTAGGACCGGGGTCCCATCGCAGAGGGCAGCCAACAGGCTTTCAGATACCCCGAATTTATAGGAAGAGCTTATTACACCTCAGATTTTTACTGCTAGGATACATGATCCCTTCGCAGCGGGCAATCTAGGGAAGACTGAGAGATGCCCCAACGGATCTGTCACCTGGGAGTGACACGATCCAAAACGCCCAAGCTCTTCCTATACCTGTCCCTTATGACCGGCTGGAGTTCTTTTTAAAATTGTGCTTGGTTCTGTTACAGCAACTGAAGGAGTCAGGTTAAAGCTTAAACAGTTACTATTTTATTGTTACAGGGTAAACTTAGCTGTTAAATGCTACTACTGTGTTACAGATAACACAGCCACTACAAAGGACAGGACAGAAATTACACTAATAAGTTACTTACAGGTACCATGAAACCCTTTTGGTTCTCTGAGCTCTTATTAAATGCATGCAAAATAGACACCTAGCAGGTATATATTCTCAACCCTGCGTTCCAGACTTGGCGTGGCCAGCGTCTTTCTCTCAATCCCTCGGGAAGAAGTAGGGCGAGGTTGGGCGTCCCACAGACCTCAGAAGACAATCAATACCTGCCAGCAGGTGTAGATTGGAGCTCAATGGGGTGGGCTACTAAACCCCTCTATATACCCCTTGGGTCATGTAGGCTTCTTCCTGGTCTCAAGTGGCCAATTAGGAAAAATGGCTTTGAATGCCAAGTTTCCCACGAAGGGTGCAAAGCATAATTCACACTTGGGAAAATGCAGACAATGGGCACCTCTGGTATGTGATGGGCGAAGATTCCTCTCCTGGGACAGTGCAGACGTGTCAATTACTGGTACTAGCCATCAGGACAGCAGGAGGCCCCGGGTCGTCAGCTAGCCCATTTACTGTCTGGTTTCTGTTTATGGTAGAGTCAGGGACAGGCAGCACACCTGCGTTCCCAGGGCATCAAATGCTGACTGTCTTTCTCTTGCTCTCTGGGGGGGGGGGGCAGAAACCAAGATGGGGTTCATGTCAGGCTACACATGGACACTCTTGCGCAAAAGCACATGGCAGAGTGGATGCTCTCTTGTGGAAAATCTTTTGCACAAGAACTCTTGCACAAACCAGTTCTTGCGCAAGAAGCCTGCAGTGTAGACGTAGCCTTCATGTTTATTACAGCAGCACCTAGAGCCATAGTGTCCAACCAGTTCTGAAGCAGTAATGAACTAATCACATTCAACCAGCTAAATAGCCACATGTGGCTAGTGGCTAGCATATTGGACACCACAAGCCCAGAGTCACTAACAAAAATTAGGGTCAAAATTGGGGCTCCATTGTATAGGAGTTGTTTGCAGACAGTGAGAGACAGCCATGACCCTGAAGAGCTTACAGTCTAAATAGAGCAGCAAGACAAAGGACAGGAGGAAAAACAGAGGTACAGCGAATGGCCCAAGGTCACCCAGCAGGACAGTGGCAGAACTGGTAATAGCACCGCTCAAACACACTGCCTTGATTTTTGAACTGGTTACTGAAATGAATGGGGAACCAGTGGAAAAGCAGGATTCTGTTTATTTCTGATGTGCATAAAAGGGGCCATTTTCCTCTGGCGATTCGGTCTGTTTCCAAACTGTCCTCTCATCTCAGATCAGCTCAAGGAGGTTAAGATGTGTCCTCTGGCAGAGATGCACCCATATCCAAGGATTTGTCAAAAAGGCTCATGCTGCACGGTCCCATTCATTCTCACATTCCACATCACATAAAGCCGCCTGTGCAATAAGCAAGACTAGCAGTGGGACAGTACTGTGGAGAGAGGCAAATAAAGGCCTGACTTGTGCTCATGTGTGTAACAAGCAATCCTAGATCACCACTCATGATACAGGGCCAAGTTTCACCACCTGACAGATTCCTCTGATCTGGTTCATCACCCACAGCTGGACAAGTCTTGATCAATCAGATGTCTCCTGCTGTTACCTGCTGGGTGACTATCTCTGAGGTCTGATCAAGCAATTCTTGTTCCTGTGACTAGTGCCTTTGATATCACAGGGAATGAGCCCAGGAGTAAGGAGTATCCACGAGAGGAAGAACTGGTGCGGCTTGGGTTTTATAAAAGGTGAAGTGAAATGTTCATTTTTCATCTTAAGTAGAAAAAAAAAGAAATGAATTTAACAGGTGCTCAGAAGGACACTCCATAAGTCCTAGTTACTTTCACATCACAGGTCTCAAGGAGTAGCACAAAGTGTGTGATGTTTGGTCAGGGGAAAGTTTTAATACGAATCATACTTTCTTTTAATTGGATTGGAATATGACACAGTCACACACACACACACACACACACAAGATGCAGGATAAATCTTGTTTGGGCTGGTACATGCCTAGATGGAATTTGGGTGGGGGGGGACTTCCATTGTGAAGGGCTAGCAAAACTCTACTGCAGGGATGGGAAAAGAGCCTCCGCAGGTGGGATTTGGCGTGCCAAGCGGGTTGATCTGGCCCATAGAGGTCCTGCCGCTCTCCCGCCCCCAGGCCAATCAGGATCTAAAGATTGGAGAGCACGTGGTGCTTAGAGTCAACCCTGGTAGTTGACTCTCCGCTCTGTGCGCTGGGGGGCAGGGAATGAGAGACTTCATGTCCCCCCTCCCCCCGCCCCAGACCAATCAGAGCCTGGGGGAGGGGGGGAGGGGGGGCACACAAAGTCTCCTCCCCCACTGCAAGGGGCTTGGCACTTAGCGTCAACCACCAGCTGCTGCTCAGCTAGCAGGTGACTCTAAGTACGGTGCTCCCTTGCAGGGTGGGGGCAAACTTCATGTGCTCCCCACTCCCCAGGCCCTGATGGACCTGGGGGCAGCAGGGGGGAGCACATGAAGTCTCCTCCCACCACCAGGGTCCAGGTACCTAGAGGGAACTGCCAGCTATTCAGAACAGCTCTCGGTTCTCTCTGGGGTGAAGGGGCAAAGACTTCACAGCTCCTACCACCCCCAGGCCAATCAGGGTCTGTGGGCAGAGAAGTACTGAAGTGTCCTGACCCTGTCCCTTCTGGGGTGGCTCCAGGGCCACTTCAAAATTTCTAAATTGGTCCCCAGTCAAAAATTATTGCCCACCCCTGCTCTACTGAGCATGTGCAAACTGATTTTTTCTATTGTCTTCTTTTTCAGGCATACAAGTTGGTCAGATTTGAGTGTTTTTTCACAGGAATGACACTGTATCCCTTGCGCAAAGGCTGTCCCTTGCCAGCTTTCAAACCCTGGCTCCAAAGCATGCGTGTAGTAGAATTTCTCAAAGAAAAAAACCATCAGAATTATTTAATCTGGGCAAAACATCACATAACTTAGTTCTGAGAAATAACTACCCAATGGGGAACTGAAATTTCCTCCCAAAAATTCAGCCTGAGGCAGACACCTGTCATGTAAAGTTTTAGCCCAAGGCAGACACCTGTCATGTAAAATTTCAGCCCAAACAGTTGAACTTTGGCAAGACAACCTGAATGATAAGTGCTGCCACCAATCCCACCCTGTAAATAGATATGGGATTATATTTGCATCATACCTTTTGATTTGTGTATAAGATCGAAAATGGGAAAATGATTAGAAACATATCTCTGTCTCTAAAATTATTTTATTTTTTTCCTTTGGGGAAAAATAACAAGTATTTCAGTTCACTTTCATGAATCTCAAGGACCCTGCTTTAGTCCAAATAGGGAAACATTTTAGTGGATTTTATAATAGACTTGCTGCTTTACCTGGTGTTGCCCAGTTTCTGCCCACATTTCTGTTTTCTCTCTTTTCTGTAACATTTATTGAGAAGCAATCCTATGCCAGGTTCATGCTATTTTTCTGGTTCATCTTGGTTCAGTCTCTTTCAACAATCACTCAGTTATGTTAATTTTGAGGACTGTATTTGCTTTGGTAGTCTGTCTCTTTTCTGATTGGTTTTGTGAGAAGCAATCCCATTCCAGGCACATCCCATTTTCCTGTCATAACCATATGCTTACGTTGATTTAAGTTATGTTCAGAGGAAGCTGTATACCAAATTTGGTGGTCCTAGCTCTTACTATTTAGGAGTTCTTGATCAAACAGATGGACATACAGACAAACTCTCTAAAATATGTAATAGATTAATTAATGCATTTTTAAAGCCAGGGACCACGATTCTGATAATCTAGTCTGACCTCCTGCTGTGTAATTTCACCTTGTGATTCCTACAATGAACCTGTAATTTGAGATTGAGTTAGAGCATCTCTTTTAGAAAGACATTCAGGTTGTGTATAAACTTCCATATTATTTCTTTTGGTTTATCTCCTGATCTGGGGGGAGGGATAGCTCAGTGGTTTGAGCATTGGCCTACTAAACCCAGGGTTGTGAGTTCAATCCTTGCAGAGGGCATTTGGGGCAAAAATTCATCAGGGATGGTACTTGGTCCTGCTGTAAAAGGTAGGGGATTGGACTCAATGACCTTTCAAGGTCCCTTCCAGTTCTAGGAGCTAGGCAATCTCCATTAATTTTAAAATTTAATTTTTTCTCCCCAGTCACTTAAGTTTGTGATGATCTCTATAGCTCGCTTATTGCTGTATGTCTTATTAAGGCAGTCAAATCCAATTCATGCCAGTCACATCTTAATACCACCCCACATCGTGTTGTGTTCTCTTTCTGCATTTGTGCATGCCTATATGTCTCTTCTAATGACCAAGAAACATAGATTTCACATCAAACTCCATTGATTCCAAGGGCACTTAAGTAAATGCTTAAAGCTCAGTTCAGGAAGGCATTTAAGCATGTGCCTAATTTTAAGCATGTGAATAGTCTTATTGACTTCAGTAGGACAATTGAAGGGCTTTAAGTTAGGCATGTGCTTGAGTACCTTACTGGTTGTGATCAGGTGGACAAGGTCCAGGGGTCCCATGCTGGAGGCTTCAGTGTCCTGTCACACTCATCCCAAAAAGGAGCAGTAAAGAGGTCCTCCAAGTGGGCTAGAGTGGCTTCAGCAGAAGCAGCCAATGAGAAAGGCTGCAGGAAGCAGCCAAACAGGGCCCAGCAGGCTCCTATAAAAGGCACTTCAGGGCAGTTGTATGAGTTTAGCCTGCTTGTAGGGAGTGGAGGAGTAAGCGGTGTGCCTATCTGCCTGCAAGGGCTAAGGTAGATAGCTGTTGAGTTAGGGACTAAGGAAGCAAGGGAATAGTTTTTGGCTGGCTGCCGGGACTCAGTTAAGATGGGCTACAGGGAAGTGGCCTGGGGAAATGCATTTAGTTAAAGGATGTGGCATGAGACTGCTAGTGAGAGGATCACTGGGCTGGGACCCCGAGTAGTGTGTGGCTCTGGTTCTGCACAGCCATTGGGGAAGTGGCTGTGTCCTGAGAGAGGACCAGAAAAGGGCCTGTACCTGGGCCTGTTACCCTCCTGGAAGGGGGCTGAACTGAGACCTATGCAGCTGGAGAACTGGGGTCAGAGGACTAAAGAGTAGGCAAAACCTAGGAGGAAATATCCTACAGGGTGCTGCTCTGCCCTAGGAACCTTGCACGTTAGCTGGCTGGGTTGGGTGTTGAGAGATGCCCTTTTGATCAGACTGAGACTGGAGCTGGGCAAAACTACAGAGATGTTGCCATTGGAGGGGTACCATGATGGGCTCTGTTGGGCTGCGAAGGGACTGAGCCCAGGGAGAGCTACAGGACACACTCCTAATTGAACAGTGTATCCCAGAAGGGGGTTGTTTGCACACTGATTGCAGGTGGCTTGGCCGGAGGATGGAGTCACCAAAGACCTGCCTGGCAAGCACCATGCTCGATGGGGCTCTGAGAGGTGAGACACTGAGAGAACTTCAGGCATGTGCAAATTCGATCCAGGAGCGCTTGTGAGTGGCGGTGCCACCCTATTACACTGGCCCTGAGTGAATTGCTCACAGACTTGATGTCCAGTATGTGCTTCAGGATCTGCTCCTGCTGCTCCCACTAGGGTCAGCGGCAAAGCTCTCGGTGACTTGAATGAAGCAAATCCTGGGTGCTTTGCTGACTCATGCTGAATAACCCAACTCCCTCGGAAGTTTACTGATTCAGCTCCTGAACTTTTGTATCTCTCCTGGTGTTTGGGAAAAGCTTCTGCTGTGACAAGCTCTTATAGCTTTGCCTTATCAGAGCCCTTCTCACTCCATGAGCTAGCAGGGATTGCATGTCCTCACCAGCCTGCAAAACATTCATGGTTCTGCCTCCCAAGATATCCAGAAACAGACAGGCCGTGCACCCCATACTCCAGGGCTGCATCTAGTGACGTGAATTGTCCAGCCTTCCCAAACTGGGAAACATTCCACTAGAACAACATTTCTACAGAGTGGATGCACATCTCCACGTTGCAAATAGATACACTTCCCCCCACCCATCCCCTGCTGAAGCAGATCATTAGATGCTCAAAGAAAGAGAGAAAATGGGAGAGATCTATTATAGAGTGGCAATGGGATTTTTTTTTAAATTCCTTATGTAGAAAAATCAGTTGCACACCCTTACCTCAGAAAGGGTGTGAGCCTCAGGCAGATGGGTAGAGGTTGAGAGAAAAGGTAGGGTCCAAGTCTCTACTATGTTCTACCTTGAGGCCATTATTTACACCTATGCCAAGTGGGCATGAGATGTCACCAACTCAGAATGCTCTCCTCAGCTGTGCAAAGTTCTAGGCCAGTTTCCACACACACCAGTGCAACTCCCTTAACTTTAGTGTAGTTCCTCCTGATTTACACCAGTGTAAGTGTCACGACAACAAAGCCTACAAAGTTTAGATCATACGCCTGAAAAACAAAAGAATGGTTTCCTGTAAATAAAATCTTAGGGCACAGTTGTAGTTTCCTGTTGAAGGTTCCTGAGGAGCCCAGTGGACTGTGAATTTCTGAGACTGCTTGAATAACGGCCAATCCAGGGTGTGGATTTTTTCACATTGTTGAGCAACATAGTTATATCAAAGTAAATTTACAGTATAGACCTGGCTCATGTGCAGAGTTGGGCAGCTCGCAGTATGAGCTGTATGAATTCTACTATGCATTAGCATGCTGTGTGGTAACTCCCATGTGGAGACACCACAGATACATACTAAAAGGTAGCTAGTTCACATTAACTTAGTCCTGTGTAGGGATCATAGAATACTAAGACTGGAAGGGACCTCGAGAGGTCATCAAGTCCAGTCCCCTGCTCTCATGGAAGGACCAAATACTGTCTAGAGTAGATCATCCCTGACAAACATTTATCTAACCTACTCTTAAATATCTCCAGAGATGGAGATTCCACAACCTCCCTGGGCAATTCATTCCAGTGTTTGACCACCCTGACAGTTAAGAACTTTTTCCTAATGTCCAACCTAAACTTCCCCCGCTGCAGTCTAAGCCCATTGCTTCTTGTTCTATCCTCAGAGGGTAAGATGAACAAGTTTTCTCCCTCTTCCTTATGACACCCTTTTAGATACCTGAAAACTGCTATCATGTCCCCTCTCAATCTTCTCTTTTCTAAACTAAACAAACCCAATTCTTTCAGCCTTCCTTCATAGGTCATGTTCCCTAGACCTTTAATCATTCTTGTTGCTCTTCTCTGGACCCTCTCCAATTTCTCCATATCTTTCTTGAAATGCGGTGCCCAGAACTGGACACAATACTCCAACTGAGGCCTAACTAGCACAGAGTAGAGCGGAAGAATGACTTCTCATGTCTTGCTCACAACACACCTGTTAATGCATCCCAGAATCATGTTTGCTTTTTTTGCAAACATGTGAATGGTTAATTGCTTAATCGGTGAGCATCACCTTTACCGAGTGATGCTTACCGGTTATGGTTAACTGGTGGGGGCTAGAGTAGCCTTGCCCATCGGTGCAGTTAATCCTCCTCCTGGTGGAGGGGCCGTTCCAGCCCAGCTGCAGCGGGCAGGAGGCTGCTCTGATTAACTAATTTAAATGGATTTTACATCCTTAGTCCTGTATAAAGAGGACAATGTTAATGCAAACTTAGGACCTTTTTAGTTCACACCCACACACTGAAGTTACAGCACAGCATGCTTGTGTGCTCTGCAATTTAAACCCCTGGCCCTTGGGGACTGTGTAGCAAAGCCCCTCTGTTTGCCCAGCTGTGAAATGTGGGTTGATTTTACAACTGACCCCCCCTGACTAGCGTAGTTATACCAGACTGTCCTCCTTCCCATGTAGACAGTGTTGTGTTGATAGGAGGGCTTTTTCTGTCAACCCAGTCTACCTCTGTTTGGAGAAGAGGATTAACTACACCGATGGGCAAGGCTCTTCCATTGGTGATGTAGTGTTTTCACAGAGGCTACGTCTACACTGGCCCCTTTTCCGGAAGGGGCATGTAAATTTCACCAGTCGTCGTAGGGAAATCCGCGGGGGATATTTAAATCCCCCGCGGCATTTAAATAAAAATGTCCGCCGCTTTTTTCCGGCTTTTAAAAAAGCCGGAAAAGAGCGTCTACACTGGCCCCGATCCTCCGGAAAAAGTGCCCCCTACTTCAAAGTAGGAATAAGACCCTCCGGAAAAGGGCACTTTTTCCGGAGGATCGGGGCCAGTGTAGACGCTCTTTTCCGGCTTTTTTAAAAGCCGGAAAAAAGCGGCGGACATTTTTATTTAAATGCCGCGGGGGATATTTAAATCCCCCGCGGATTTCCCTACGACGACTGGTGAAATTTACATGCCCCTTCTGGAAAAGGGGCCAGTGTAGACGTAGCCAGAATGTTTTCACACTGAACAGTTTAAAGGGCAGCAGAGGCACCAGGGCAGTAAATTGGAAGTGTGGCCATGGCATGCGCAGTGGGAGAGAGCTGTCCCAGTGCTGTGTGTGAGCCACCTTTCCAAGAGGAGTGGCTAAGAGCATGACTCCCAGTGCTGGAGCCTGGTTCACACTGGTGCTTTCCAGCGCTGTAAACTTGCTGCGTTTCACGCTGCTGAGCCACAAAGTTCCAGCGCTATAAAGTGCCAATGTAGACTTGGCCCAAGACAATGGGCTGCTTGGCAAGGCTTGAGTTGCAACTAACCCAAGTTGACTAGGGCTCTTTTGGGGACTAATTTCAGATGCAGGGACCAGGGGATCAATTGGTTGGAGTGGTGGGTGTCTGTGTATGAGAAAAGCGGTCATGAGTCTGCCCTGAGAGGAGTAGTGACAATGCACCTTGGGACATAGGGCTGCCCAGAAAGGCAGGCTTGGAAACTGGGAGCTAGGAAACTACTTGCTGTTTGTTCCTACTGTGTTCAGGGAAACAGGACTTTGTACATGCTTTGTAAATAAAGGGTATTGCACCAAAGACTGTATCGCCCTCTATCATCAATTTCTTCTGCTAAGAGAAACAGTCAGACCAAGGACCAAATATGTCAAACTATTTGAATCCAAGAGGGGGGAAGCATATCTGCTCCCCCAGTATTGAACATGCCCATGTGCATGCAAATTGTCTCATGCACAGACAATTTTAGAGACAATACAAAGCTTTTCGGAGCGGTCTTTTCATTGCACCAGAGGCCAGAATGCTTTTTTCACATTGTGCACTTCCTATACGGGAAATAATCTAGCCCAAGACAATTTAGCAAGGGAAATCCCCAGAGGCTGGCTGGTTTTACGGGGCTTAAAATATAAGTCTGGTTATTTATAGTCAAAGGCTGTGTTGATGATAATAATAAAGATGTTTAATAAGCATTTGTCAGCCCTAAATCCAAAAGTCCTATATTCTAGGCAGGTTTTTTTCAATATAAAGCTCTTCCTCCCCTCCCTTTCCTCTAGCGCTGGGTTTACAGAGTTGAACATCAGAAGGAATTATGTTAATCTGGCTGCTTGCAGGTTGATTACAAAGGGGCTAAATTGTGATTCTGCATCAGGTCTTTGCTCAGCATTCTCTCCCGGCCACACACACATGCACGCAGTGATAATCAGACATCAAAACAATCAAGTTATGCTAAGCCTTTTAGAAAGATGTGTGTTTGGAAATCAGGCCTCAGGGTTGGGCCAGATGCTTTGTTCTCCAATGAATTAATAACGAGATTCCCTTTGGAAGGGAAATAATTTGGCTGAAGTTTTGATTTTGCTCCAGGCTATCTACTAGTATGAGTTTGAACCTCAGTAGGTAGATGTATTCCACAGTTTGGGATAATAGTTCCCAAAGTATTTTTTTCTCCCTCATATTGTGAGCTCTGCCGAAGGACTGGAATAATTTGTCTCCTTGACAGCGAAAGGACATGCTGCTGAATGAAATAAATAGATGCTCTATTTAAAATGGCAGCAGATTTTCATGGTGCTGAAAATCTGTAGCATTGCACTAATGCGTTCTGGTTGGCTGCTGTCCCCAGTTGGCAGGGAGATAGGACATAGAGTTTATTCCGAAGAGTGGCGGCAGGGAAGGGGGGGAGGGGAAACAGCAGGAAGAACAGAAATCTAACCCAGGGGGGAACAAAAACCAATGTACTCTGTGTTTGTTCTAGGTTGGAGCAAATGTAGGACACAGTGTATTTAAAACTCCAAGTGATCAGACGAGAAAGGCCATTAAATATTGCTGTATTGTCCTGTTTTCATGTAATAAAAAATGAACGAAGCTGGCCCAATATTTTAAGGGCCTAAGTTTTAACTGCTTTTAATTGTGGAGGTACAAATGGTAGATTTTAGATGCTGGCTGTCTGATTCTAACATCTGCATTGTGGTATCGTCAGAACTCACCCTCCTGTTTACTATATTCTTAGAAACAGGCTTGGGGGTGGGGCAGGAGGTGACTGGTGTAAGGAAGTCCCCAGGAGGAGTCTGAGGCTAAAAGCTCATTGTGCTTTGATAGGTGAGTAAATAGGGGGGCGAGAGGTCAGGGGCTTCACTCATGAATGACAGTGAGGCCCTTTAAGGTGCTCTGAGAGAAGATGCCAAATATTCATGCGTATTATTCCCACTGTGCACAAGCTGTGTGGCAGACTGCACTGAAAACACAGGAGGGTACCATGCTGAAAACACAGCAGCACGGTAGAATCTTGTTGCCCTGCTGTTTGCCTAGAGAGGACAAGCCCACCCATGGTCATCCCACCCAAAGAAAACCCTAAGAGAAGCAGTAGTAGAGCCAAGCCCCAGACACCTGTGAGGTGTATTTTCATGCTCTCTAAGGAGTCAGGCTGGTGTTCCTTTGTGATGGGCAAAAACTAGCGAGGCCAGAATAAAGGTGGGAGGAGCTAATGGAGGATGCCGCATGAAATTAGCATCAGTCCTTTGTGCGAGAGGTCAAAGAGGATTAGAAAGAACAATGCTCCCTGCAGATGACTGCTAATGAAGACCCCTGCACTCTTCATCATCATTGTCGTAAGCTGAACAACATCATGTTTCGTAGGTTGGGTTTTCACCCCACGAGGGTCTTGAGACAGAGTCTGTGTAGCCCAATCAATGGAGTCCTGGAGTAGGGTTTCAAAGGCCTGGATTCTGTGCCCAGCTGTCAGTGATTTGCCATGTGACCTTGGACCTCCTAAACCTGCATTTAGTTTGTAAGCTCTTTGGGGTGTGGACTTTTTCCAGCGTGTTCCTGATCTGGGTTTTGCAGAAAAGGACCTGGGGATTACAGTGGATGAGAAGTAGGCTATGAGTCAGCAGAGTGCCCTTGTAGCCAAGAAGGCTAACAGCATATTGGGGAGCATTACTAGGAGCACTGCCAGAAAATCTAGAGAAGTGATTATTTCCCTTCATTCGGCACTGGTGAGACCACATCTCATAGAATCCTAGGGCTGGAGGAGACCTCAGGAGGTCATTGAGTCCAGCCCCCTGCCCAAAGCAGGACCAATCCCAACTAAATCATCCCAGCCAGGGCTTTGTCAAGCCAAGACTTAAAACCCTCTAGGGATGGAGATTTCACCACCTTCCTAAGTAACCCATTTCAGTACTTTACCACTCTCCTAGTTTTTCCTAATATCCAACCTAGACCTCCCCCACTGTAACTTGAGACCATTGCTCCTTGTTCTGCCGTCCATCACTACTGAGAACAGCCTCTCTCCATCCTCTTTGGAACCCCCCTTCAGGAAGTTGAAGGCTGCTATCAAATCCCCCCTCACTCTTCGCTTCTGCAGACTAAATAAGCCCAAATCCTTCAGCTTCTCCTCATAGATCATGTGCTCCAGCCCCCTAATCATTTTGGTTGCCCTCCACTGGACCCTCTCCAATGCGTTCACATCCTTTCTATAGTGGGGGACCCAGAAGTGGACGCAATACTCCAGATGTGACCTCACCAGAGCCAAATAAAGGGGAATAATCACTTCTCTAGACCTGCTGGCAATGCTCCTCCTAATGCAATCTAATATTCCATTCACCTTCTTGGGCTACAAGGACACACTGTTGACTCATATCCAGCTTCTCGTCCACTGTAATCCCCAGGTCCTTTTCTGCCGAACTGCTACTTAGCCATTCGGTCTCCAGCCTGTAACAATGCTTGGGATTCTTCCATTCCAAGTGTAGGACTCTACACTTGTCCTTGTTGAACCTAATCTGATTTCTTTTGACCCAATCCTCTAATCTGTCTAGGTCACTCTGGAATATTGTGCCATTACATCAAGGATGTGGATGGTTTGGGGAAAGTCCAGTGGAGGGCAACAAAAATGATTAGGGGATTGGAGCACACGACTTATAAGAAGAGGCCAAGGGATTTGGATTTATGTATTCTACGGAAGAGAAGAGTGAGGGGGGATTTGATAGCAGCCTTCAACTATCTGAAGAGGGGTTCCAAAGAGGATACAGAGACACTGTTCCCCGTCTCTTCCCCTTCCCCAGCTGCTGGGGAGGGTCAAAGATCGCTCCAGCCCCGGATCTCGGCCCCCCCCCCCCAGCTGCTGGGGGGAGGCAGGCTGTGTTGGTGCCAGGCCCCTCCCGGTGACCAGGGGGAGAGCTGGGCGTGGCCTCGGCCCAGCCCCTGCCAAGCCCATTCCAGCAGCTTTGGGGAGAGCCAGACCTGGTGTGGCCTCAGTCTGGCCCCCCTCCTGGTGGTCAGGGGAAGAGCGGGGCCTGACTCAGACTCAGCCAACCCCCCCCCAGCAGATGGAGGGAGCAAAAGGCCAGGGGGGTCTCAAGAGCCAGGGCTGGGGTGGCCTCTGACCATACCCAGCAGCTGAGGGAGGGGAAGAGCTGGGCTGGAGCTGCCCCAGGCCTTCCCCAGTAGCTGGGGGGAGACGAGCCAGAGCTATGACAGCCTTGCCCCCAGGCTCTCCTCAGCCAAGAGGGGGGTTGGCAAGTGTAGTGAGCAGGGGGTGCAGCCCCCTAGTGTATAAATAGAGAGAGAGTTGGTTAGTCTCTAAGCTCTGGTCTCCACTAGGGAGTTAATTCAAAATAAGGGGGGGGGAGGTTATTGTTTTGAAATAAGAAGTGGAGCATCCACACTACTATGCCTGTTATTTCGAAATAACAGGCTGGTTTGAAATCTGTATTCCTACTTTCCTGGGGGAATAAGCTTACTTCGAATGGTTATTTCAGGAGTTATTATTTCAAATTTAGTTATTTCAAAATAATTTCCTAGTGTAGACACGCCCTAAGGTGCTACCTTTTTACAGTTACAGACTAACATGGCTAAAGGAGTAGCCAGCCCTCTGAGACTTTCACTCTGCCTTGTCAGTGGTCTCCGTGTCTCTGGGTTACATTTGCAATAGGTGAAGATAAGCACAAACCCTCAGCTGCAGTTTGCTGGGGAAGACTTGACAAATGTTCGAAGGGAAAAAAAAACCCTCTCCCACTTGTGGAGCAGCTGTGTCTGTGGCTTTAGCCATGACGCTTCAGTCTGTAACAGTCATAATTCAAAATGATCTGGACAAACCAGAGAAATGGTCTGAGGTAAACAGGATGAAGTTCAATAAGGACAAATGCAAAGTGCTCCACTTAGGAAGAAACAATCAGTTTCACACATACAGAATGGGAAGCTACTGTCTAGGAAGGAATACGGCAGAAAGGGATCGAGGGGTCAGAGTGGACCACAAGCTAAATATGAGTCAACACTGTTGCCAAAAAAGCAAACATGATTCTGGGATGCATTAACTGGAGTGTTGTGAGCAAGACACGAGGAGTCATTCTTGGGCTCTACTCTGCGCTAATAAAGCCTCAGTTGGAGTATTGTGTCCAGTTCTGGGCACCACATTTCAAGAAAGATGTGGAAAAATTGGAGAGGGTCCAGAGAAGAGCAACAAGAATGATTAAAGGTCTAGAGCAGTGTTTCTCAACCTTTTTTTTTATAAAGTACCCCTTTAAAAAAATGATAAGTACCCCCAGTACCTACAGTTTTTAGACACACCAAATTTGTTTCTATCATTGCAACACATTTGTTTAAACAACTTAATCATAGCCAGGTGGGTGATAAAATTTTGGGCTGTGTCTAGACTGGCAAGTTTTTCCGCAAAAGCAAGAGCTTTTGCGGAAAAACTTGCCAGCTATCTACACTGGCCGCTTGAATTTCTGCAAGAACACTGACGATCTCATGTAAGAAATCAGTGCTTCTTGCAGAAATACTATGCTGCTCCCGTTCGGGCAAAAGTCCTTTTGCGCAAAAGCTTTTGCGCAAGAGGGCCAGTGTAGACAGCTCAGATTTGTTTTGCGCAAAAAAGCCCCGATCGTGAAAATGGCGATCGGGGCTTTTTTGCGCAAAAGCGCGTCTAGATTGGCACGGACGCTTTTCCGCAAAAAGTGCTTTTGCGGAAAAGCATCCGTGCCAATCTAGATGCTCTTTTCCACAAATGTTTTTAACGGAAAACTTTTCCATTAAAAGCATTTGCGGAAAATCATGCCAGTCTAGACGTAGCCTTTGTGTTCCCTGGCTGGGGGTCAGGGAGTTACTCAGTTCCACTTGCACAGGCACTGACTCCACGGGGCCTCTGGGACTGGAGCACCCATGGGGGAAAATGGCCCCACCCGTCAGCTCCTCCTCCTCCCTCCCAAGGCCTCCCCCTTCCTTGCTTCAGATCAGCAGGAGGCCCTGGGGGAAGGGAGCAGAGTGAGGGCAGGTTGTGCTCAAGGGGAAGAGGTGATGCAGAGTAGGGCTGAGAAGAGTCAGGGTGGGGGTAGGCCTTGGAGGAAGAGGTGGAGGGGGGGCAGAGCCTGGAGCAGAGAGGGGGTTGAGCACCATTGGGCAAACGAGGAAGTGGGTGCCTGTGAGCACCTGAGTTCAGCCAGGACTCAGGTTGCTAACTGCCCCTTGCTCTGTCGCCTCTTCTCACTTATGCCTGTAAGACGCTTTATGGTCCGTTAGCCCTTCCCATGGACAGAGGAAGCCACCTCCAAGCTTGTCCCCTCCACCCCCATTGCATCATTAATTACATCAGCCTTCTTGTTCCAGTCTGCTCAGAACGGGTAAGAGCCAGAGAGGGACAAAACAATATATGGACACACTTGTATGGAAGGAGAGGGTGGGGATCTCACACAATCCATAGTAAGCTCCACTGGTGTAAATGGGTGTCTCTCAGCGGACTTCACTGGAGGAAGATCTGGGTAACAGTGACTAACTCCTAGGGTATGTCTACACTACAAAGTTTATTCGAACTAACGGACATTAGTTCGAATTAACTTTGATAGGCGCTACACTCGCGCTCCGCTAGTTCAAACTTAATTCGAACTAGCGGAGCGCTTAGTTCGAACTAGGTAAACCTTATTCTACGAGGACTAAGCCTAGTTCGAACTTACTAGTTCGAATTAAGAGGTGTGTAGCCCCTTAATTCGAACTAGTGGGAGGCTAGCCCTCCCCAGCTTTCCCTGGTGGCCACTCTGGCCAACACCAGATAAACTCTATTGCCCCCCTCCCGGCCCTGGACCCCTTAAAGGGGCACGGACTGGCTACGGTGCCCATGCCAGTGCAAGCCTGCCAGCACCCAGCTAGCAGACCCTGCACCTGGCACGGCTCGAGCCAGCCACCCGATGCCCCCCAGCCCTCCCCCTCTTCCCGGGACCAGGCTGGTGGCTCCCGGGAGCTTGCCCGGGACCACAAGAGGCGGGCACCCACCTGGTCTAGTGCGGACATCATGGACCTCGTCCATGACCTCCACACTAGGCACAGGAAAGTGGCCGTCTAGGGCAGGAGAGCTGCCAGCCTGGCCACCCAGGAGCAAGTGTGCATGAATATCAAGGTGGTCCACTGACACCCCTGAGCCCTGAGCTTACAATGGCCGTACTGGGTCAGACCAAAGGTCCATCTAGCCTAGTAGCCTGTCTGCTGACAGTGGCCAACCCTAGGGACCCTGGAGGGGATGGACCGAAGACAGTGACCAAGCCATTTGTCTCGTGCCATCCCTCTCCAGCCTTCCACAAACTTTGGGCAGGGACACCACTCCTACCCCCTGGCTAATACCACTTCATGGACCCAATCTCCATCACTTTATCTCACTTCTCTTTAAACTCTGTCCTAGTTCTAGCCTTCACAGCCTCCTGCAGCAAGGAGTTCCACAGGTTGACTCTTTGCTTTGTGAAGAACAGCTTTCTGTTACTAGTTTGAAGCCTTCTATCCATTCCTTTCCTTTGGTGTCCTCTAGTCCTTCTATTATGGGAACTAATGAAGAACTTTTCTTGATGCACCCTCTCCACACCACTCATGCTTTTATAGACCTCTATCCTATCCCCCCTCAGTCTCCTCTTCTCTAAGCTGAAAAGTCCCAGTCTCTTTAGCCTCTCTTCATATGGGACCTCTTCCAAACCTCTGATCATTTTAGTTGCCCTCCCCTCTCCCACCCTCTCTCTTCCCCTCTCCCACCTCCTTTTCCCAGTCTCCCCGAGTTTTGTTCAATAAAGAGAGATTCTATTTTTGACCACACGTTTTCTTTATTTTGTACATCAGGAAGGTGGGCTAGGGAAGGGTAAGTGGAAGGAGGTGAGGGAGGAATGGGGTACGAGCCCCCGATGGGGAGGACTGGGCTGGCTCTGCGGGCTTCCGGGGGTGGAAGCTCTCCTGCAACCCCCCGATTGTCCCCTCTCCCCAGATGGCAGCCTGCGGCAAGTGCAGCCGGTCTGATGTCCGAGTGCTGTGATGTGCCCAGTGTGGGCACTCAGGGTACTCCAAGCCAGGACTGCTTTGCAAGCGGGGCACCCATGAGAACTGTCTGTCCGGGTTGGGGGTCGAGTCCCTTTAAGCACAGCCCTTGGCTAGCCTGAGGCAGCAGCTCCATGCTCTAAGTCCTCATCTGATGCCCTGCCGGCACTGCTTCCGGCCATCTTTAACCCCGGTTCAGGGTCCACTTAATGTGGACATGCTAGTTCGAATTAGCAAAACGCTAATTCGAACTAGTTTTTTAGTCTGGATCCGTTAGTTCGAATTAGCTTAGTTCGAATTAGCTTAGTTCGAATTAGCGCTGTAGTGTAGACATACCCCTAGTGGGCAGATGGGGGATGGTGGAGAAGCTAATGAGGAAGAGAGGCTAGGAGAGCCAGGGAAATGGAACAGATGATTGGGAAGGATGGACATACTGTTTAAAAAGGAAGAAGGAGTTGTGGGGAGTAGCTAGGTATTTAAAAACAATGTCCAGTCAAGAATAATTTGGCAGCAGAGCTCTGATTAGCTTTCAGCAGTTCCTGTTCTTTCTGCTCCCCTGCCACTAACGGGACATCAGGTGGCTCCAAAGAGCTGCAGCTAGGGGCAGGAGTTGCAGGACACAATTAGGGAGCTGGATTTTTTTTTGTGAGAGAGAGGAAGCCCCAGACAGGTGCCTGGTGCAGATCTGTTGCAGAACTTGGTTGTACAAAAATGCACAGTTCTAAATAATGGGACAAGTCTCAACTGGCGTAATGCAACATAGCTCCACTGCAGAGCAGTCCTGATTGATGCCAGCTGAGACACTGACCTTGTGAGAATTTTGTATTTCTATAGTTCACATCTACTTGTGAGGGAAACGTCCAAACACGCATCATATTTAGCGATTAGTTTTCTTAATGGGGAACAGTAAATGCTAAGATAAAACATTTGTTCTTTTCACAGTGTGGCTATGTGCAATGTGAATGCTTAATTTGGGGATATTTTGTTAATGAATGTCATTAAGAGACTTGGAGAAGGCAGTTCATTCCAGGATAACGTTAGCAAACTTGCTTGGCCTGTTCATGTGCGCAAATAGAAGTCATGCATTTGAAATAGTTCAAACAGACTCTGGAGATAATTAACACAGGAAATAAATCAGGGTCAAATATTGCATCACTGTTGTAACCTGCAAGGTGGAAAAGCTTGGAGGCAGCTAAAGAAAGCTGAGTAAGGGGAGAGGACAGGAGGAAATACGTGGATATGCCGAATTAAGGAACTTTTTGTGATGGGGTGGAGGGGATTCACACTGGTCAGGAGGATGGTCTGAAACACTTATGGTCTGAGACGTAGGGAAAATGAGGGGAATAGTTAGATCAAAGGACCGGGTGTTAGAACTCCTACATCTGTCACCGACTTGCTAGTGAAGTGAATTCACCTCTCTGGGCCTTATTAAATTCTCCCTCCCTCTTGTTCATACTTTGCCAATAGTCGTAATAATACATTGTACTTGTCCTGGCTCTAAGCACTCTGCAGAGGTGTAAGTATAATTCCTGACCAAAACCTGGGATTAAGTGACTTTCCGAGGGAGTTGCTGGCAGAGAACACAGGTCCCTTGACTCATCATTCAAGAATGCTGCCTTCCTGCTTTAAATGGCATGGGCCAGTCAATCCATTCCTGAGGTGGGGAAGAGACCCATGAGACATGGCCCTTGGGGGCTGGGGGCTGATGGTGAGATGCTCCTCCTCCTCAGGTTTGGAGGCAGCTTGGCAAAGTCTGTGCCCACACAGATAGCAGCCTTTTCTGTATCAGACAGAGGTGGGTTATCCAGCTGATTTCTGACTCTGCTCAGGGAGCTAGAAGCTTGGATGGGACTGGAGAGTGGAGATTATTACTGATTCATGGGTGGAAGGTGAACCTGAGGTTGGGGAGACTAGCCCCCAGTCCCTCCTCTTCTGCCTCAGGCCCCACGCCTCTCCCTCCCCATCTGCCCTTCATGCCCCAGCCCTGGACTGCCTGAGCACCCCCAGCCTCGGAGCTCTGGGCAGCACACCCCAGCCACAGGACAGTGGCTCCTCCTCTAGCCTGCTGTCCCAGGTTCCTCCTTGCTGAGCCAGTGAGGGGATAGACCATGGGCAGGGCTGTGCCAGGCTGTTTGGGGAGGCTCAGCCTCTCCTGCCCTAGGATACCTGCCACTCATGTATGTCATGGGCCAATCGTTACTTCCTTCAGTTTGGGGTCAGGGCACTCCACCACCATCAAGGGCAGGGGCCTGTTTCAGAGATCTGGGGCTGGTGGAGCCAGTGTGTTTCCAGACAGCCATGTGGAGATAGCTGGCCTTCCAACCACCATGGCCTGGTGGGACCTCAGTGACATTTTTTTTTCCTGTTCTAAAGGCCCCTCTTTCCGCTAATTACAGGTGTCCATTGGATTTAAAACATGAAGGGAGCAGGGGAAACAACTTCAGCAATAGCAGTGGGAGAGGAAAGAGGCCACTGCAGGGTGGCTGCTGGGAGCTGCTGCAGCCCGCAATCCGGGAGCCAAGCGCGTGGCACCCCCCATAGTTTGGCATCCCAGGCAGCTGCCTGGCTAGCCCATGCCTTAATCCGGCCTTGCCTGGGACATAAGACAGCCTCTAGGACAGTGTTTCTCAAAGTGGTCCATGGATCCACTTTGAGAAACCTGCTAACTAGCATCTCCAATTTGTTTATTTGCCAGCCCCACAACCACAGAACCTCATGTCTCCCATTAGCTCCAGTTCACCATGTGCAGCCGTGGGAAGCGGTGTGGGCTGGGCCGTTGCTTCCCACGGCTCTCATTGGCTGCAAAGGACAAACCGCAGCCAATGGGAGCCATGAGGCTCTGTAGCTGTGGAAGCAATAAGTAAACAAAGTGGAGTGGCCCTGTAACACTTTTCTCACAGTGGGTCCACAGGCTGCTTTGAGAAACATTGCTCTGGGAAGAGGATAGGACAGAAAAAGCCCCAGAGGAAACCTCTATGGAAGGTAGTCGCTGTAGCATCAGCAGAGATACAGATTGTGTTCTTGTTTCTGAGTTACCAACATTCATTTGCATGAGAATTGCACATTGAGTGGATGTTTTCAGAGAACTATCCACAATGACTCCAAGATCTCTTTCTTGAGAAATTGTAGCTAAATGAGTCTCCATCATATTCTATGAATAGTTGGGATTATTTTTCCCAGTGTGCATTACTTTACATTTATCAACATTAAATTTAATTTGCCATTTTGTTGCCTAATCATTTACTTTGGTGAGATCTTTTTGAAGCTCTTCACAGTCTGCTTTGGTGAAGCTCATGAAGCTGCCTGATGCTTCTTAGGAACAAATTTACACCAACACCCCCCTCAATTCCCAACCAGGAGCTTTCTATCTGCTACCCAAGATACACAAACCTGGAAATCCCGGATTACCCATCATCTCAAGCATTGGCACACTTACAACAGGATTATCTGGCTTTATTGACTCCCTCCTCAGACCCTATGCTACCAGCACTCCTAGCTACCCCCGTGATATCACTGACTTCCTGAGGAAACTTCAAAACATCAGTAATCTACCTGAAAATACCATCCTAGTCACTATGGACATAGAAGCCCTTTACACCAACATTCCACATGAAAACGGATGACAGGCCATCAGGAACACCATCCTTGATAACAGCACTGCACAACTGATTACAGAGCTCTCCAACTTTGTCCTCACCCACAACAACTTCTGCTTCTGAGATAATTTGTATCTTCAAGTCAGCGGCACACCCATGGGCACCCACATGGCACTAAAATATGCCTATGTCTTTATGGCTGACCTTGAACAACGTTTCCTCAGCTCCCGCCCCCTGACAGCCTTACTTTACTTACGCTACATCGATGACATCTTCATCATATGGACCCACGGAAAAGAGACTCTTGAAGAATTTCACAAGGATTTCAACAACTTCCACGCCACCATCAACTTCAGTCTGGACCAGTCCAATCCACTTCCTGGACACTATAGTACAATTAAATAATGGGAAAAATTTCCACCACTTGATACCGAAAACCCACCGATCGCTACACTTACCTTCATGCCTCCAGCTTCCATCCCAGACACATTTCTCAATCTATTGTATACAGCCAAGCCCTAAGATACAACTGGATTTGCTCCGATCCCACAGACAGAGATAAACACCTACAGGAACTATATAGAGCATTACTAAAACTGAAATACCCACCTGGAGAAGTGAAAAAACAGATTGACGGAGCCAAAAAAGTATCCAGACATGAACTACTTCAAGACAGACCCAAAAAAGAAAATAACAGAATTCTATTTGTCATAACCTACAGTCCACAACTTAAACCCCTCCAAAGCATTATCCACAATCTACAACCTATCTTGGAAAATGATTTCTCACTCTCAGGGGCCTTGGGGGAAAGGCCTATTCTTGCTTACAGACAACCCCCAACCTGAAACAGATTATCTCTGGTAACCATGCTGCACAGCTACATCATAACCATCCAGGAACCCAGCCCTGCAATCAGCTAATGGTTCCACATATCTATACAAGCCAATTCGTTACTGGGGCCAACCACATAAGCCAAATCAGAGGTTCATTTAACTGCACATCCAGGAATGTAATCTATGCCATCAAATGCCAGCAATGACCCACTGCAATATATATTGGACAAACTTGGACAGTCCCTGCAGGAAAGAATTAATGGACACAAATCAGATATCTGTAAAGGGAACATACAAACACCTTTTGGGGAATACTTCAATCTGCCTGAAGAATGGTGATAGAGATGCAGTCGTATTAGTCTGGTCTAGCTGAAACAAAAGACAGGACTATGCAGCACTTTAAAGACTAACAGGATGGTTTATTAGGTGATGAGCTTTCGTGGGCCAGACCCACTTCCTCATATTAATTTGTGGAAGAAAATTGGCACGACCATATATACCAAAGTGATACAATCAAAAAAAGTGAACACATATAAAATTGACAAATCAAATTTTAGAACAGAGTGGGGGTGAGGGGGGAAGGTTAGTGTCTGTGAGGTAATGACATTAGGGTTGATAATTGGGGAAGCTATCTTTGTAATGGGTGAGATAATTAGCATCTTTGTTGAGACCCGTACGTAAAGTGTCAAATTTAAGGATGAATCTGCCTGGGCATTCATTAAGAGATCTTCAAGCGGCTGTTTTGTTACAGACCAATTCCACACGCCAAATACACAGAGAAGGACTGGAACTACAATTCATTCACAAGCTTGATACTCATGCTAATGGTTTAAATAAAGATACTGGATGGCTCGGACATTATCAACCTACCAAACAACAAAGGTGCGAATGGTTCTTTGTATAGTATCTGGTGTTAGTACTTTTCCTCTCTAATTGCCTCCTAATGGTTCTGATCTGCCTATTTTGACTATCCAGTCTTTAGGTGCTTATAGACTATTACTTTTTCCTGTTACATTCCAGCTCGGCTTTCCCCTTGATATTTTTATACCCTCTGCTTCTTCTTGTCCCCCTCCCCCCATTATTATCCTTCTCCCCGCCCCCCTCTCCCATATTTATTTTAGTTCTGGACATCCAACAACTCTGGTCATCTGAACAAGTGGGCTGTGCCCATGAAAGCTCACAATACTATCTACATGTTGGCTACGTCTACACTGGCCCCTTTTCCGGAAGGGGCATGTAAATTTCACTAGTCGTCGTAGGGAAATCCGCGGGGGATTTAAATATCCCCCGCGGCATTTAAATAAAAATGTCCGCCGCTTTTTTCCGGCTTTTAAAAAAGCCGGAAAAGAGCGTCTAGACTGGCCCCGATCCTCCGGAAAAAGTGCCCTTTTCCGGGGGGTCTTATTCCTACTTCAAAGTAGGAATAAGACCCTCCAGAAAAGGGCACTTTTTCCGGAGGATCGGGGCCAGTCTAGACGCTCTTTTCCGGCTTTTTTAAAAGCCGGAAAAAAGCGGCGGACATTTTTATTTAAATGCCGCGGGGGATATTTAAATCCCCCGCGGATTTCCCTACGACGACTAGTGAAATTTACATGCCCCTTCCGGAAAAGGGGCCAGTGTAGACGTAGCCGTTGTGTTAGTCTTTAAAGTGCTACCAGACTATTTGTTGTTTTTTAAGTTTATTCTGTACAGACAAACTATCTTGAGTAGTTTAATATCAACTGCAAATGTTGCCACCTCACTGTTTTCCCCTTTCTCCAGATCATTTATAAATAGGTTATAACCTATAACCCTTCAGGGGACACCACTAGTTACCTCTCCCCACTCTGAAAACTTACAATTTATTCCTTTGTTTCCTGTCTTTTAACTAGTTATTAATCCATGAAAGGACTTTCCCTCTTATCCCATGACAACTTACTTTATTTAAGAGCCTTTGGTGAGGGACCTTATCAAAGGCTTTTTGGAAATCTAAAGTACACTATATCCACTGGATCCCCCTTGTCCACATGTTTGTTGACCCCCCCTCAAAGAACTCTAGTAGATTAGTAAGGCATGATTTCCCTTTACAGAAACCATGTTGACTTTTCCCCAACAAATTATGTTCATGTATGTGTCTGACAATTTTATTCTTTACTATAGTTTCAACTAATTTGCTCAGTACTGACATTAGACTTACTGGTCTGTAATTGCCAGGATCACCTCTAGAGCCTTTTTAAAATATTGGCGTCACATTAGCTATCTTTCTGTCATTAGGTACAGAAGCTGATTTAAAGGATAGGTTACAAACCACAGTTAATAGTTTGGCAATTTCACATTTGAGTTCTTTCAGAACCCTTGTGTGAATGCCATCTGGTTCCGGTGACTTGTTACTGTTTATCAGCTTGTTCTAAAACCTCCTCTAATGACACCTCAATCTGGGACAATTCCTCAGATTTGTCACCTAAAAAAATGACTCAGATTTGGGAATCTCCCTAACATCCTCAACCATGAAGACTGAAGCAAAGAATTCATTTACTTTCTCTGCAATGATTGTATTGTCTATGAGTGCTTCTTTGGCATCTCGATTATCCAGTGGCCTCATTGGTTGTTTAGCAGACTTCCTACTTCTGATGTACTTAAAAAATATTTTCTATTACTTTTTGAGTTTTTGGCTAAATGTTCTTCAAATTCCTTTTTGGCTTTTCTTATTATATTTTTACATGTAATTTGAGAGTTTATGCTCCTTTCTATTTTCCTCACTAGGATTTAACTTCCACTTTTTAAACAATGCCTTTTTATTTCTCACTGCTTCTTTTACTTGGTTGTTAAGCCATGGTAGCCTTTTTTGGTTCTCATACTATGTTTTTTAATTTGGGGTATACATTTAAGTTGGGCCTCTATTATGGTGTTTTTGAAAAGCCTCCATGCAGCTTGTAGGGATTTTATTTTTGTCTCTGTATCTTTAAAGTGCTACCAGACTATTTTTTGTTTTTCAAGTTTTTCCTGTTACTGACTAACTCGGCTGCCCCTCTGAAGCTTTTAATTTCTGTTTAACTAACCTCATTTTTGTGTAGTTCCCTTTTCTGAAATTAAATGCCACAGTGTTGGGCTTCTGAGGCATTTTTTCCACCACAGAGATGTTACATTTTATTACATTATGGTCACTATTTCCAAGCAGTCCAGTTATATTTACCTCTTGGATCAGATCCTGCACTCCACATAGGACAAATCAAGAATTACCTCTCCCTTTGTGGGTTCCAGAACCAGCTGCTCCAAGAAGCAGACATTTAAGGTAGCAAGAAATTTTATCTCTGCATTCTCTCCTGAGGTGACGTGTACCCAGTCAATATGGGGATAGTTGAAATCCCTCACTATTATTGAGTTTTTTATTTTGATAGCCCCTTTAATCTCCCTTGGCATTTCATAGTCACTACCACTGTCCTGGACAGGGGGTCAATAATATAGCCCTACTGCTATACCCTTACTAAATTAGAGCATGGAATTACTATCCATAGAGATTCTCTGGAACATTTTGATTCATTTAAGATTTTTACTTCATTTGATTCTACATTTCCTTTCGCGTATAGTGCCACTCCCCCACCAGCACGACCTGTTCTGTCTTTCCGATATATTTTGTACCCTGATATGACTGTGTCCCATTGATTGTTCTCATTCCACCAAGTTTCTGTGATGCCTATTATATCAATATCCTCCTTTAATATGAGGCACTCTACTTCACCCATCTTATTATTTAGACTTCCATCATTTGTGTATAAACACCTTAAAAATGCGTCACTATTTATCTGTCTGCCATTTCTTGATGTGTTAGACTCTTTCTCATTTGATTGCTTCTCATCTGATCTAACCCATACTTGATCATCTTCCATCCCCTCCTCGTTACTGGAACATAGAGAATCTCATTAATAGATCCTCCCCAAAGAGATGTCTCTGTCTTATCCATGTGCTTCTCCGCACCGTTGGAATTCCCCCAGCCCTTAGTTTAAAAACTGCTGTATGACCTTTTTAATGTTAAGTGCCAGCAATCTGGTTCCATTTTGGTTTAGGTGGAGCCCATCCTTCCTGTATAGGCTCCTCTAGGTAGATGTCTATTCCATGCTCATCTCTGTAGTTTGGAAGTGCCTACCAATAGTGTGGCTCCATATTTGTCATCTGAAGAAGTGGGTTGTGCCCACAAAAGCTCATGATACTATTTATATATTTTTGTTAGTCTCTAGGGTGCTACGGAACCATTGTTGTTTTTTAAGTATTTTTTTTTTTGTTAGACTAACACAGCTACTCCTCTGAGACAACCAATAGTGTGGTAAATAACATGACTAACATCCGTGACATGTTCTTCTGCCATCCTGTTCCCTGGGGGAGGAGTGTCTTGCTTGGTAATTGTTTCTATTCTATATATTCACCTGCTGTGATATGTTTGTTAGAGAAAACACATTCCAAAATATGCTTTGCAACTCAGCGGGTTGGTGGTGGAGGCTATGATGAAGCCAGACTTCCAGGGAGTTCATTGGGCAGTCAGGAACAATTCCCTGAGAAAGCTCTATCTCAGTGGTTTTCAACCTCCTTATGCCCAAGATTTCTTTTTGAATGGAAGGGCAACCCAAGATCTACCCTGCTCCTTCCCTGAAGCCCTGCCCTGCTCTCTCCATCCCCCCCTCTCCCTCACTCACTTTCACTGGGCTGGGGCAGGAGTGCAGAAGGGGGTGTGGGTGCTGGTTCTGAGAAGCGGTTCAGAGCGGGAGCAGGGGGCTGGGGTGCAGGTGGTGCAGGATGCAGAAGAGGGTATGGAGCGCTGGGAAATGGGTCATAGCTGGGGTTTGGGGTACAGGAGAGGGTGTGGGGTGCTGGCTCTAGGAAATGGACCATAGCTGGGGTTTGGGGTACAGGAGAGGGTGTGGGGTGCTGGTGCTGGGAAATGGGCCATAGCTGGGGTTTGGGGTACAGGAGAGGGTGTGGGGTGCTGGCTCTGGGAAATGGGCCATAGCTGGGGTTTGGGGTACAGGAGAGGATGTGGGGTGCTGGTGCTGGGAAATGGGCCATAGCTGGGGTTTGGGGTACAGGAGAGGGTGTGGGGTGCTGGCGCTGGGAAATGGGCCATAGCTGGGGTTTGGGGTACAGGAGAGGGTGTGGGGTGCTGGCTCTGGGAAATGGGCCATAGCTGGGGTTTGGGGTACAGGAGAGGGTGTGGGGTGCTGGCTCTGGGAAATGGGCCATAGCTGGGGTTTGGGGTACAGGAGAGGGTGTGGGGTGCTGGCTGTGGGAAATGGGCCATAGCTGGGGCTTGTGGTACAGGAGGAGAGCTAGGGTGCTGGGTTCAGGAGGGGGCTCAGGGCTGGGGACTGCAGGAGGGAGCATGGGATGTTAGGGGTTGGAGTGTAGCCTCCTGCTGGACTGCACTTACTGTGACAGGAGCACCAACAGGGGTGGGGTTAGGAGGCAAAGGAAGCAACTGCTCCAGGCACCTCTAAGGACTTGGGTCCGGGGGTGGGGGAGCAGCGCAGCACGCTATGGGGGGTGCTGAGGGCTGGCCACCTGAGACCCTGTCCCTTCTTGGAGCAAGGAGCTGGGCCCTCCCACCTTCCCCAGGGGCCCGGTGTCACTGTCAGCTCCCCTGAACAGTGGCGGCTCCCAGTCAGCAGCACAGCAAGGCTGAGCTGGGCTTCCTGCCTTCCCCCGCCCCACACTGCTCCTGGAAGGGGCTGACCCACGTGCCCGTAGCCCCAGGGCTGGGTGGGGCATGCGGCTCTGTGCACTGCCTCTCTCTGCCGGCTCCCAGGGACACAGTTCCTTGTTCCAGGCCAATGGGATTGTGGGGAGAACCGAGGTCACAGACAGGAGCAGGGTGGTGAGATTCCTCCCCCCCCCCACATACAGAGCTGCACTGGCTGCTTTCAGGAATGGGTTGGTGGCATGGAGCTGGAGCAAGCAGGCAGCCTGCCAATCATGATTGACTGGGAGACACCCTAAGAAGAGGTGTTCCGGGGCGGGGGGGGGACGACTCCTGGGACAACCTGCTCTGCTCCCCCGCGCCACCCCTGTCCTGCCCCGACTCCACTCTTTTTCCCAAGTCCTGCTCATGGTCTGTCCCCTCCTATCTCCATTGCACCCCCTGCCTGAAGCCCCCTCCCATGAGCAATGCAAGCTGGGAGATTACCAGGGGGGTCCTGGCATGGGGCAGCAGCAGGGGTCACTCCCTCCCCTGCACTCATCATGATGGTGAAAGCCAGAGCAGCCCAGCAGCCTGCTCTGCGACCTCTCTCCCAGCCTGCTGCATTCCACTTCACCACAGTGGTGGTAAAACTCCTGGGCTGCCCTGAGTCCCATGGGGCTTGTCCATATGACAGTTGAGGTGGCTGCCATAGGGCCTCCCAAAGCACGCGATCTGAGGTGGCCACCCTGAACCATCCTGTCGACGGGACGGATCTGTCCCCAGGGTCGACCCATCGAACGCGACTGGCCGGTTGATGACCATTGCTCTATCTCCTGATGGTAGAGTGTTCCTCTGCGCCTGAGGAGCAAAGCTGTTGACCATGGACTTCATCTCAGAGCTTCATGTAATCTGAATAACTAATATTAGCAATGTAGTATTTTTTATTAATGCAATGACTAAGGCTCCAACTATGATTGGAGCCCTGCTGTGCACACTCATTAGAAGACTGTCCAAGCCACAAGTAGCTGACATATTCTTCACCTCCCAACAGAGCCACTCCCACTGATTTTCCAAAAAGCTCCCCCTCCCCCCAGTCTGAAAATTAAACACTCCTTCCTGATAATGGAGCGCACACAAACAATGGAAATATTTCCAGCAGCAACAGTTTTAGAAGATTCATAAAGGTGTTTGGAAAAACATGTTATGATTATGAGATGGTTTTTGTTTCTGTCTCCACTCTCCCATGGCTGAAGGGATCCAAATAACAGATGCTCATGTTTGAATTGCCCTCCGCTCACCCTGGTTTTGTTTAGTGAGCAACGGCTCCTAAAAGGTTTTATGTAAATTTTTTATGTCTCTTGCTCTATAAAAAATTAACAGAACATTCGCGTTTGTGGAAAATGCACTTCATAACTCCATGCACAGACAGCAAAAACTGTGGCCGTATTCAGCATTGTAAGTCATGTTCTCTTCAGAACAGCCCTTCCCAGTGTATTGTTTATAATTCTCCAATTGCTTCCTTAAGAACAATTAAGAAACAAATTTTTGGTGCTACTTCCATAGTCACTGGAGACAGAATTTACTGTAAGATAATCCCAATATGTATGCAGCCATGTTTATCATCTAACCAAAATATGTAAGTACAGTATGTATCTCTATCTGGGTAGACATACACTGAAATAAAGGGAGATTATACATATTGCATTGATATGAATATCTGACTGCACATATGAGTTTGTTAGAATAAGTGCACCTTTGTCAGCAATCAGTACTAACCTGTATTGCGTGCCGATTAAAAGTATCCCTTATATGGTGCTTTTGTCAGCTCGCAAGGGTGGGCCTGATTTAAAGTAACCCCCTGCTTTTTTTTATCCGTAGGGTTACTAATTGCACTGTATGGCATCTGACACGAGATGTCCCTTCTCTGCTGGTTTTGATTCCTCTCTTGGAGAGATTGACCTTTAACAAACAATATGGAGCTGCATGCCAGTCACCTTAGATCCGTGGTCACCAACAGGTTGATTGCGAGGCCTCGACCAGTCACTCGCGAGGCGTCCTGTCTGCCCTGCCCCCATTTCCCTCCCACCCCTGAGAAGCCCCACTACTTACCTCAAATGAAAATGGAGGTAGTGTCGACTTCCCGGGGATGGACAGAAGTCCCGCAGCTTAGCGCCACTTCCGGCGATTCCAGAAGTGCGCTAGCTGCTCTGCCGGGTGAACTGCGGGAGGGAGCATTGGCTCCCTGCTCCGCACAGGAGGGGTGAGTGAGGCGCACGGGAGGTGCGCAGGGCTTTCCCGGCGCTCGCAGGGGGGGGGGATTGGCCCCGGGGCAGGCGCGTGTGGGGCTTCCCTGCGCCGCGTGGAGTCGGCCCCGGGGCAGACACACGCTGGTTTCCCTGGGAGGGGGGAGAGGAGAATCCTGGGAGGAGGGAGATGCAGGGGACTCTCTGCCTTCACTGGCTGTCCCCACTCCTCTGTCCCCAGCTACAGAATGCTGTCCCCACTCCCGTCCCCACTCCCCTGGCCCCAGCCACAGAACTCTGTCCCCATTCCTGTCCCCACTCCCCAAACTCTGTCCGCACTCCCCTGTCCCCAGCTACCGAACTCTGTCCCTATTCCCGTCCCCACTCCCCAAACTCTGTCCCCACTAGCACCCTGTCTCCAGCTGCAGAAACCTGTCCCCACTGGCACTCTGTCCCCTGCTGCAGAACCCTGTCCTCTGCCCTCCCAGCACCCTGTTTCCTCTCCCCTGCCCCCAGCCACAGAACTCTGTCTTCACAAAATGTATAATTATAAATGCTTCATTTTAGATTTAAATATCATGAATAAAAAACAGACCATTTATTTCATAACTATAAACACGTGATTTTAATTTTATATATCACATAATTTAAAAATAAACTGTTTATCAGAGTGTGTAAGTAAGGGCTGGGGATAGCAAGTGATGGACAGGAGGAGAATAGAGAGGGTGGGGCTTCAAGAAAGGGGCGGGCGGTAGATCTTCGCCTGTAGTGAGTTTTAAAAAGTGAACTTGGGTGTAAAAAGGTTGGAGACCACTGCCTTAGATAAAAGACCTACTTTCCAGGGGACAAGTTAAAGGCATAGCCATCTCTGTATCTTCTTATGGCTGCCAAAGGTTCTTGCAGTCATGATGCATGCCTTGTGATGATTCCCCAAGGCACGAGAGCTAAGGGCACTCAGAATAACAGAATATTTTTGGACAATGCCTATCAATGTCCTGCATTTTCCTCCCTAGTATAATGTTAGTAATATTGAGGGTAGGGCCTGTTGCGGGAATTAATGCTTTAGCAGGCCCATATGCAGGGTGGCTGCGAAGGGTGCGAACGCACCTCGCCATATTCCCCCGAGTAAGCATGAGGAGGTTGTTAGGGCAGTGGGTCCACTGGTGAAGCTCAGCCCCCGTCCTTCCACCTGCAGTGGGGAGCCCATGCTGGCGCTCCAGCCTCGCCCTCCCTTCTTCCCCAACCCAGTGGTCCACAGAAAGGTTTCTATTGAGCCAGGTGGGCCACAGGCCAAAAAGTTGGAGACCACTGTGTTAGGGGGATGGGAGAGAGCCATGTTGTGGGGGGATGGGTGGGTAGGGCTGGTAGGAGCACAGCAGGGCCAGGAGAATGACTCCCCCCACCTGCAAAGAGTGGCCTGGGCCTGGCCCTGTTGGCCAGAAGCCCCGCCCACACTCACCCATGGCTGGCCTCCCCAAGCAGGTAGAGCAGCAACAGGTAGAGGCGGCTGAGGGAGTGAGGGGCCATGGTGGCTGCGCTGCCCACCATGATCCCAGAAGGTAATATCTATAAAACCTTGATTACTGTATACATGTTTAGTATGTTATAACAAAATCATTTCACCAGTCACTGTTTCCACTCAGATTTTTCATTAATCTTTCTTATGCACACTCATTGCATGACTATTTTGAACTCCTTTCTATTTAAAAAAAAATGGTGGTGCACATTTACCAAAAAAAGCAGCACCTCCCTCCCCCGAATTCCTGCGTATGGGCTCATTTAGGCAGTCTTGGGCAAATCACTTCATCTTGCTGTGTCTTGGTTTGCCACTTCTGAAAGGGGATTATTCACCCTTTCTCTCCCCTTGCATGTCTTTCTTGTTTAGATTGTAAACTCACTGGAACAGGGATTGTGTCTCACTGTAAGTTTGTAGTGATAGAAATGTAGCCTGTTAGTCTGGGGTAGCTGAAGCAAAATGCAGGACAATGTAGCACTTTAAAGACTAACAAGATGGTTTATTAGATGATGAGCTTTCGTGGGCCAGACCCACTTCCTCAGATCAAATAGTGGAAGAAAATAGTCACAACCATATATACCAAAGGATACATTTAAAAAAAATGAACACATATGAAAAGGACAAATCACATTTCAGAACAGGAGGGGGATGCGGGGGGGGGGGGGGGAGGGAAGGAAGGAAGGTAAGTGTCTGTGAATTGATGATATTAGAGGTGGGGAGAGTGGGATGTTTGTGAGTTAATGGTATTAGAGGTGATAATTGGGGAAGCTATCTTGGTAATGGGTAAGATAGCCTGAGTGTTTGTTCATTCCTTTTTGGAGAGTGTCGAATTTTAACATGAATGACAGTTCAGAGGATTCCCTTTCAAGTACAGATGTAAAAGGTCTTTGTAGCAGAATGCAGGTGGTTAAGTCATTGAGAGAGTGTCCTTTCTGGTTAAAATGGCAAGAAACTGTTTTTTCTTTGTGATCTTGTCTGATATCTGTTTTGTGGGCATTAATCCTTTGGCGAAGTGTAAGTTTGTACAACACCTAATACAACCGAGCCTGAATCTCCAGTGGGGCCTTTACATGCTACTTCTCTCTCATCTATAATGCCCTCAGTTTTACCTGATCATAAAAGGCCCTGATCCGCAAAATGGAGCTGTACAGGCAATTCTGTACTTCCATGCCAAGGCCCATTAAAGTAAAAAGAATTCCACACAAACACATGGGCCCTCCCATGCAGTGCCAATTGCAGGATCAGGGCCCCAGGTTGGTCTTACAAACTTGGTTCAAATGATTGTTTTTTTGCCTTTCTCCCGTTTGGTTCTAAAACTAGCTGCTCCAAGACACAGTCATTTAAGGTTTCAAGAAACTTTATCTCTAAGTGTAATATATCCCTACTGCTGTATTCTTATTATTAGAGCATGGAGTTACTATCCATTGAGTTTGGCTCATTTAAGATTTTTACTTCATTTGAGTCTATGCTTTCTTTCACATCTAGTGCCACTCACCCCACCAGCATGACCTGTTCTGTCCTTCCGATATATTTTGTACTCTGGTATGACTGAGTCCCATTGATGATCCTGATTCCACCAAGTTTCTGTGATGCCTATTGTAACAATATCCTCCTTTAATACAAAGCACTCTAGTTCACCCATCTTATTTAGACTTCTAATATTAGTATATAAGCACTTTAAAGACTTGTCCCTTTTTAGCTGCCTGCCATTACATTATGTGATTGTTGGGTCTCTTTTTCCATTTGATTGTTTCAGATCATCTCCTGCCTGTATTGTATCATTTTCCATCCTTTCTTCCTTATTAGGACATAAAGACTCCACGTGAATAGATACTCGCCTTAGGGATATTTCTGTCTGAATCTTCTGCACCAGTCAGCTTCCCCCTAGTTCATAGTTTATAAACTGCTCTACAACCTTTTTAATGTTAAGTGCCAGCAGTCTGGTTCCTTTTTGGCTTAGGTAGAGCCCATCTTTCCAGTATAGGCTCCCCCTTTCCCAAAAGTTTCTTCAGTTCCTAATTAATCTGAACTCCTCCCCCTACATCATCATCTCATTGGGACCCTGCAGTTCTGCCTGTCGAATTAACTCTGTGCATGGAACTGGAAGCATTTCAGAGACCATTACCATGGAGATCCTGGACTTCAATCACCTAGTAGCCTACATTTGGCCTCCAAGACCTCTCTCCTAGCCTTCCTCATGTCACTGATACTTACATGTGCCACAGCCACCAGCTTCTCCCCAACACTACGCATAAGTCTATCAGATGTCTTGAGAGATCCACAACCTTCACCACAGGCAGGCAAGTTACCATGCAGTTCTCCTGGTCATTGCGAACCCAGCTATTTATGTTTCTAATGATCCAATCCCCCATTCATAATATCTGTTTCTGTCTAATAACTGGAATTCCCTCTCCCCAGAGAGGTATCCTCAGTGCGAAAGGATACCATGACATCATCGGGAAGGAGGGTTCCCGCTGTGGGAAAGTTTCCTTCTGCTTTAGCTGAATGTTCTCCTTCCCTGCAACGTTCACCTCCTCAACAGCACAGATCAAGAACTACTGTGAAGGGTGTGTTAAGGGGCTACCCCCATTTAGATCCATGGCAAAAAGGGCTTAAAAAAGAACTGGACCATGCCTAACAGTGCCGAAGGTAGCTCCTCTTCATATTCTGTTCAATGCTGGTATTTACAGAAAAGTGAGTATGAAGAAGTTGGACATCACACAGCTTTAAATAGCACACATAAATGAGGCTGGAATAAATAGTTAATACCCAGTTTGGGAATCTTAGTTCAATAGACAGTCCAAACATGGGGAAGGGAGACACATTCTGTATCATGCCACAGCTCAGCAGCTGTACTATATGACTTTTGGAAGTCCCTGCCAGCCCTACACAGGTATGTTTCTGCCCTGACTTACACCAATGCACACAATGGTCTTATTATAGAGAGGCTCAGAAGTGGCTTTCTGAAGACGAATCAATTGAGCCATCATTCTTATCTGGACTTATTTTGATAGTGGTTCTGCCACATATTTCCTCTGTGCCTGACCTTGGGAAAGTCACAAATAAGGTGGGATTTTCCAACATGCTCAGCACAGATTTAATTTACTCCCCTAGAAGTTGCTGGTCTAATTCCTGTTGACTCCATCAATAACTGACCTGGGCCAACTAGCTATATTAAATACTTGCTTGGCCCCTATTACTAGCATTTCCCAATCTCTAATGTTATCCTCACACAGAACACCCGGGGGAAGTAAAGAAGTGTTAGCTGAATATAGCAATAAGTAAACTGAGAGCAGATTTTGGCTAACATAATTCATTTCTCCTCCCGCCCCCCACGACACACAGTTTCTCCTATCCTTGCTCTGCTCTTTCTCCTCAGGGATGTGTGGAATGCAGAAGAATGCAGTGCTTGTCTTTTAGTGAAGTTGTTGCATTGAAACAGCTATCTTTTTTCTGGCAATGGTCAGAAATCCATCCTATTTGGTCACTGAAGAAATCTGAAAATGCAGAGTTAACTTCATTATTTTAGACTTCAGCCTAGAGACAATGCTTTTCTAAAATCCACGGAGGAAAAGGACCCATTACTTCCCTGTCAGATTTTTCAGAGATGCTCTTGCTCACATCCAGGTGAGCGGGCAGCCCTGTGAGAGCCCCAGGCAAGGTGTGGGGGGACAGCTCTGTGCTCCTAGAATGGACGGGGCCTTGGGCAGAAGGGGCGGGGTCAGGGACAGCCAGCCCTCTGCACCCGCAGAGCACTGCACGCCTTCCCCAGTCCTCAGAGCTGCATGGCGCACGTGGCACAGCATTCCAGCAGCCATTTAAAAGGCCTGGGGCTCTGGCTGCCATTGCTGCTATCACCAAGCACTGTGGCAACTGCCCTCTTTGCCCCCTCATCGGCCAGGCCTGCTCGCACCTGGCAGAATGGTCCATTACTTGAATCAAAAAACGGTTACAAAGGGAGACAGCTGAACTGGAGTTCATTTACAAATTCAACACTGTTAATTTAGGATTGAATAATAGGGTTGCCAGCAGGGCTGGACTGAGCCATACTTGCGCCCTGGGCAGTGAGCGCACGGCGCATGCGCAGCCCTGCCCCCAGGCGCACGGCGCCTGATTGACATGGTAAGGGGTGCCGCGCCCCTGGGCAAGTGGCACATGCGCGGCTGTGCCCCCGGGTGCCAACCTATTGGGGACACCTGATTGAAGTGGTAAGGGGTGCTGCGCGCCCAGGTGTGTGGCGTATGCATGGCCCCACCCCCAGGCACATGGCGCCCCTTACCACTTCAATCAGGCGCCCCCCTTAGGTTGGCACCCCGGGCAGCTGCTCGGTAGCCTTGTCCTTAATCCGGCCCTGGTTGTCAGGTGTCTGGTTTTGAACAGGACAGTCCAGTATTTGAGCTTTCTGTTTGGGAAACAAGCTGTGGAACTCCTTGCCAGAGGAGGCTGTGAAGGATTATAACAGAGTTTAAAAGAGAGCTAGATAAATTCATGCCGGGGGTAAGGAATGGTTTCCCTGGCCTCTGTTTGTCAAAGGCTAGAGAAGGATGGCAGGAGACAAATTGCTTGATCATTGTCTTCGGTCCACCCCCTCTGGGGCACCTGGCACTGGTCACTGTTGCTAGACAGGATACTGGGCTAGATGGACCTTTGGTCTGACCCAGTATGGCCGTTCTTATGTGCCATTAACACAAGCAACTTCTTCCTTATATGCATTCCTTCTTCTGTAACTTTCACTCCATCCATAGGGTGAAGTGGGTTTAACCCACCAAAGCTGATGCCCTAATAAATCTGCTAGTCTCTAAGGTGCCGCTTGTTTTTCCAAGACAGACCGTTTGACTTGTATTCCTGGGGGGTGGAGGGTTGCTCTAGGCAGGCAAAGGGAGCCAGGAGGGGAGGGGGACAAATCCCCGGCCTGTGGGCCCTCTCCCTGCACAAACGAGGTTCACAGCTGGGGTCTAACAGTCCCCCAGGGTGGGTGTTCTGGCATCTTGTCTAGTGACTACAAGTCCCAGCATGCCACGCTCCATGACTACAGGTCCCAGCATGCTGTGCTTCGGCCGCCTCCCGCAGCCGGCCTCTCTGGGACTACAGATCCCAGCATGCCGTGCACCACCCTTGTGCCCTGCTCCAGCGGGATCCCTGTCCGCGCTGCTCTTCGCCTCCCCGGCCCTGGAGCGTTGGCTGCGTGCCCCAGCAGGCCGTGCTCCTGTGTCGCGTGGGCCGCAGTCTGTCCCGGTCATCGGAAGACTACAACTCCCAGCACCGTCGACCGTAGTGCCCCCCCCAAACTACAATTCCCGGCATGCAACACTTCCGCGTGCAGTGTGGCGAGCGCTGCCACCGAGCTAATGCTCGGATACTACAAATCCCAGCATGCATTGCCGCCCCTTGCCTCCCGGGGAAGAGGCCACGTGAGAGAGGAAGACTTCAGCTCCCAGCATGCCTCGCTAGCGCCAGCGCCTAGCGGCCTTGGCGTGCCGGAGCGTGGCCTGTAGGGAGTTGTAGTTCGCGGCTGGTCTCTAACGGTCCCGCTGGTGGTACTCTCCCCCCTCCCCTCGGCCCGTCCCCTCCCCCACTCGTTGGCTGCTGCGGGAAGAGACAGGAGGCGGAGGAGGGGAAGCCGCGCAGCCACCGCCACGGACACCGGGAGCGGGGACGCCGCCGCCACCTCGTTCTCCCGCAGGTGAGCGGTGAGGAGCCCCCCCCCCCGGGGGCCAGGAGCCACCGCATCCCAGGCCGGGATGGGGGGCTGGTACAGGGGTGGGGGGACGTGTGGGGGCTGGTACGGGATTGGGGGGCAGGGGTGGGGGCTAATTCGGTGGCAAGGGGGGCAGGTAGGGGGAGGCCGGTACGGGAGCGGGGGGAGATGTGGGGACTGGTATGGGCCGGGGGGGCAGGTATGGGGGCTGGTACAGGAGCAGGGGGCAGATGGGAGGGGCTGGTACAGGAGCAGGGGGCAGATGGGAGGGGCTGGTACGGGGGCGGGGGCAGATGGGAGGGGCTGGTACAGGAGCAGGGGGCAGATGGGAGGGGCTGGTACGGGGGCGGGGGCAGATGGGAGGGGGCTGGTACAGGAGCAGGGGGCAGATGGGAGGGGTTGGTATGGAGCTGGGGGAGTTTTTACGGGAGCGGGGGGGCAGTTGTGCGTGGGGGGGGGGGAGCTCTCAGCTGGGAAATAGGTGGAGATGATATGGGGGGGGAGGGAGAGTTGTGAGGAGGCCTGGCAGGGTGTGTGGGGGGTGTTGGTATGGGGCAGGATGTGTCTAGGGAGAGCTGGTCCAGGGTCAGGGTCTGTGAAAGGAGCTGGCAAAAGGGCACCCCGTGTATGTGACGCTGGTAAAGTGCATCTGTGCAGAGCTGATATGGGGCACAGGGAGCTGATTTTGGGCTAGAAGGACCCTGCACAGAGGTGGGGGGAAGAGAGGAGCTGGTCTGAGGGTCATTTGGCATGGAAGAACCTGTTGGGGGCGGTGCTAATGTAGAGGCATGCAGCTGGTATGGACATAGGTGACTGCCATGGGGTAGCATGTTGGTACAGGGCTGCCATGGAGACATAAGGGGGAATTGGTTTGTGGAAAGAACTGGCACAGGGAGCTGCTTTGGGGGCAGCTGCCATGTGAGTCTGGGGAAGAATGAGGGAAGCTGGTATGTGTGGATGGTATGCGTGGATGGTAACAAGGGGTTTGACATTGGTGCTTGGAAAGAGGGTTGGTTTTGGGGGTTTGAAGGAAATAGGAAGGTATTACAGCAGGAAGGATCTGCTAGGCATGGCGCACATGTGAAGAGCTGGAATGTGAGAGCATTTGGGGATATAAAGAAGGTGAGGCCTGTGGGAGATGGTAGCAGGAGAGAGATTGGATGATGGTGGTGGAAGTGCTAGAAAGAAAGGTAACAGAGAGCTGAAGATGGTATGTGGGAAGCTGGAATAATGGGTACTAGTGTATGTGCCCTGAGCTCTTGTGATAGGCTGCACTTTATATATATAAACAATAAATGCAGGAGTTTGGCAGCAAGACAAGTTGTATGTGGAAAGCTGGCATAGGTGGTATGGGCATAAGGGCAGCTGCTAAGGGAAGAGCTGGCAGGGGTGAGAGGAATTGGCAGGGTTATGGTAGAGCTGGCAGGCGATAGGAAGGAGTCATAGGGACTTGGCAATCATACAGGGAACTGGCATGAGGGAAACAGGATCTGGCAAGAACATGAAGTTGGGGGAGGTAAGAAAGTGGGTTCCATTTCAACCTTCGCCTTTCCTTTCAGGGAATTAAAAAACGGAAATTAAATCATTGGGGTCTTGGTTAAGGTTGTTTATTATTTCTCATCCATATAAAGGCTGTATTTTAAACCTAAGTTTTTGTAGACTATTGGAAATCCATGCAGGTTGATGCAGAAGGACTATTTAAAAATGAATGGATGCTTCTGGTTTGCAGCATACAGTACAGGAATGTGTAGTTAATGTAAAGGAGCTTGTGGGGTAAAGTGTGGAGGATAAAAATGGATTGTTGTGTAACTTTGTGGTGGGGAAGAAATGAATTATGTGGTCTCCCTAGTCCATTTTGTGTCATATTGGAATGCAGGGTTTAAAATGACACAGATTTGATGAGATTGAGGATGTCAGCACATATCTGTAGCCTGAAAACATGAGGTTGAGAGAGAGAATGCTGCTTTAATTTTCCTCCTATATACTATTTTACCATTGTAAAAAAAAGGGGGGGTGAGGTGGGGATTTTCTTCTAAAAAATTGATTGATGTCATGGTTTTCAGGGCAATTAAGTCCATCATTATATTGTGGGCTAATAATACCAGAAAGGAGTCTTGGCTACAGTCCTCTATGTAAACAGAGGAGCAGTGAAATATGGAAATGCAATAAATATTCATTGGCAAGAATGTTTTGTACTGGTTATTTTTTCTTCACTGCTTGATAATAAGCTTTCAGGTTTTAGCTTGTATTTTCATAGATTGAATTTCATCCAAAAGGAATTCAGTTGGTGCTGAATACTGTCAAATGTAGAAAAATGAGCAGGTTAAGTGAATTTTTCCCCAGACAAAGGCACATTGTGTTAACCAAAAATAAACTCTATTTATGTTTTAATCAAAATATGATTTAAGATTAAGTAGTATGTTTATTCTCAGTGAAAAATTATGATGGAGGAAAGTAGAACATTTTTAAGGAATGTGGATGATGGAAACATGTTTAGGGAAATATTTTGCTGAACCTGATTGCATCCACTGCATTATTTCACGAAGTGTTAACTGTGAAGTGGTTGTTGATTAGAACACAAACTGAGTTGGTGAGTGATATAAAGGAAAAATGGAAATTAGTACTATGAGATCAAAATGATTTTTTTCTTTCTTACTGAACTGCACCTCTTTTGAATTTTAACTAGTTTTCTCTTGACCTTTACAGTTTAGTACATTAAATAAAACTGATATGTTTAATGCTTGTCCTTATTAAATATGTACAATTATTGAAAGGATTTAAATGAGTTAATTTTATTTTAAGCTAACGTGACAATGAGAGCTGATACTTATTGTCTCAAATGAAAGTCAGGTAATCAAGTTCCGTAGGAGTTTTTTCTTAACTTTTTTTCTAAGGTAAATTAAAATATTTAAATTCTCAGTTATATTCTGATTGGTTGATTTAATTGATTGCTTAAAATTCTAACTTTGGATTTTTCATCATAACAAAATGATATGGAATGTTCATGTATAATAATTTTAAATTTCAAATGTCTTATGTTTATTATTTTATATACTGGCATAAAGACAAGTCCTTTTTCTGTCTGTAAAATGTTGGATCCTTTTTGGTTGATTAAAATACTTGGTTATGCTTATAGAAAGGTTATGCTTATAGAAAGATTATGCTAAGTGGTAAATGAGACATTTTGAATATATTTTTCACCCTTTTCTGTTAAAGAACAAGCAGATTAGAAGCTAAACAGTTTAATGGGTTAGTTGTGAATTTGTTTGTAATGGATTGTTTACAGTGAAACATAAATGATACATGTGTGGAGCACAAAAATTATGATGTAAAATATCTATACATTGTTCTTCCCTAATGAAGCTGAATCTAATGCAACTGTTAATTTTTGTATGCAGCTGATGCTAAACTACCTGTCAAATTCAGTGATAATTGAACGTTTCAGTGGATGAACTACTCTTAATGAGGATTTTAAAGAAATAATTGAGTTTAAAGTTTAAACAATGTAATTCATATTCAAATAATGATTTCGTACAAATACCTGATATAGTATCATTTAATGAGTCAGGTGGTTTTTATGCAGTTTTCTGTTGTTTTGAAGAAAAATGTAAATCATCCATTAAGATATATTACCTCTCCCATCTTGTTTCTCGTATAGTATTTCTTGTTCATTTCCTTTGTTCTTTGACAATCTTATATTGCAGGTTGGACCTTTCTAGTCAGGCACACTGGTTCAGCAACCTCTGTGGTCTGGCATGATTCTAGTTAGCTGGATGTCCACTTATGGGTGTGGCCAAGGTTTTTTTGTAGTCCCATAAAGTTTGTTCCCAGCCACCAGTCTAGCTCTCAGTGTTCTGTGCTGTTCAGCTGTAATTTACTCATAAATGTCTTCTAAGAGCACAATAACCAGTGGAAGTGTTGGTAATGCTGCTAGACAATCCTGACCGCCAGTGATTTGGAAAATTCTCTGGTTCGTCACTGGTCAGATCTCGAGGGTGTTGGACTGGAGAAGTTCAACCCGTAGTAGAACTTCTCTCAAGCTGTTCTTGTACCCACATGAAAATTGTTTCAGGTCATGTAATGAAGGCTAAATTAAAACCTGTGATTCAAACAGACATTGTTCTCAATAGGTCTCTAAATATTGTTGTGAGTTTCAGAATCTCTGCACCTGTATTTTTTTCCCTGTTGGACCACCAAGGGCACCCATTTAAAGACTCCTAGTCATTGCCTCACTCCCTGATTGGGGTTTTTCCAGGCTGCAGAATTCTCTGACTACACTGTAATATCTCCAGTAAGCCAGACTGCTTGAACAGACCAGTTTCTGCATGTTGTTCTCTCTCTGCTGTCTGTGACTTTTATAGTTGCCTGCAGTTGCAAATTACCCTGCAGCTCTCTCAAAGCAAGCACACTTATTCTTCAGATGGGAGCATTATAGCAAAAACATATTACAAACAATAAAAAAAAACTATCTTCATCTTTGTTTTTTTCAGGGAATAATAAATATTTTATTAATCCTGCCCTGAGATTAACAGATTTGCTTAATTTGTGAACTCTTTGAGACTCTGTAAATCATTGAGGCACTTTTTGGCACTCTTGTAAGATATCATAATTAGTCGTGTTTTTGTGACTGTAACTGTTGAATGAGAATCTTCTAAATGCCCTCCACTGTCATGTTATCCATGCATGTTACTAGGGATGTTAAATATCAGTTAATTGAATAATCGATTAACCTAAGAACATAAGAATTGCCATACTGAGTCAGACCAAAGATCTATCTAGCCCAATATCTTGTCTGCCTACAGTGGCCAATACCAGATGTCCCAGAGGGAGGGAACGTAACAGGTAATCCTTACGTGATCCCTCTCCTGTCACCCATTTACAGACAAACAGAGGCTACGGATACCATTCCTACCTATCCTGCTTAATAGCCATTGGTGGACCTAACCTTCATGAATTGATCTAGCTTTTTATTGAACCCTGTTAAAGTCCTAGTTTCCACCACCTCCTCTGGCAAGGAGTTCCACAGGTTGACTGTGTGCTGAGTGAAGAAAAACTTCCTTTTGTTTGTTTTAAACTGGCTGCCTATTAATTTCATTTGAATTCTTATGAATTCTTACCAGTTTCTCGATTATTCTGTAGTTCCTAGTGGTGGGGCTAGCAGCCAGAGTGCTCCGGCCCCCCTCCTGAGGAGCCTCTTGGCACTGCTGCCTCTTTGTTAGAGGCAGCAGTGCGGGGTGTCAGTTGGGAGCTGGTTCATGAGGGGAGCCAGTTTAAAAATGAGCTCCCATTGCGGACCGGTTGCCTGTCGCACCACGCTGCTGCCTCTGATACAGCAGCCCCTATGTAGGGGGGCAGGTCTAACCTCCTGGACCCGGTGTGAGCCGGAACTGAGCCAGGCTGCCTGTGCGCGTGGCTCCAAATACACTTTAAATGCAGAACCGCAGCGGGATTAGGTCCCAGACTTGGCGCAAGCTAGGACTGAGCCGTACTGCCTGCCTGACCAGGTTCTAATACAGTTTAAATGCAGAACCATAGCAGGGAACATTTCATCTCGGGAGGAATGCTATCTGCCAGGGGCCCATATCTGAGATGTTAGAGAGGCATTGTCGAGGATTATCCTGCCCTCTGACTACTACCCCATGCTACTCATCCATGTGGGCACAAATGATACTGCGCGGTGTGACACTGAGCGGATCAAGAGTGACTACAGGGCTCTGGGAGTATGGGTGAAGGAGTTTGGAGCAGGTGGTATTCTCCTCGATCCTTCCTGTCGAAGGTAGGGGCCCAGGCAGAGACATGTGCATCCTGGAGGTGAATGCCTGGCTGCGAAGATGGTGTTGCCAGGAGGGCTTTGGCTTCCTCAACCATGGGATGCTATTCCAGGAAGGACTGCTAGGAAGAGATGGTGTTCACCTTTCAAGGAGGGGGAAGACCCTTTTTGGACACAGACTGGCTAACCTAGTGAGGAGGGCTTTAAACTAGGTTCGACGGGGACAGGTGAGCAAAGCCCACAGTAAGTGGAGAACATGGAAACCTGGGAGATGGGTTGGAAATTGGAGGGAACATGGGCTATAATGGCAGAGAGAAAGGAGGGTCAGGGCAAAACTGGGAGGCAAGATCAAATCAGTATCTTAGATGCCTAGAAACAAATGCGAGAAGTATGGGTAATAAGCAGGAAGAATTGGAAGTGCTAATAAATAAGTACAATTATGACATTGTTGGCATCACAGAAACTTGGTGGGATAATACATGATAGGAATGTTTGTATGGAAGGGTACAGCTTGCTCAGGAAGGATAGACAGGGAAAAAAGAGAGAAGGTGTTGCCTTATATATTAAAAATGAACACACTTGGAGTGAGGTGGAGATGGGCATAGGTGACGGAAGTGTTGAAAGTCTCTGAGTTAGGCTAAAAGGGGTTAAAAACAAGGGTGATGTCATGCTAGGAGTCTACTACAGGCCACCTTGCCAGATGAAAGAAGTGGATGACGCTTTTTTTAAACAACTAACAATATCATCCAAAGCCCAAGATTTGGTGGTGATGGGGGACTTCAGCTATACAGATATATGTTGGGAAAATAACACAGCGGGGCACAGACTATCCAATAAGTTCTTGGACTTCACTGAAGACAACTTTTTATTTCAGAAGGTTGAAAAAGCTACCGGGGGGAAGCTGTTCTAGATTTGATCCTAACAAATAGGGAGGAACTGGTTGAGAATTTGAAAGTGGAAGGCAGCTTGGGTGAAAGTGATCATGAAATCACAGAGTTCACAATTCTAAGGAAGGGTAGAAGGGAGAACAGCAAAATAGAGACAACGGATTTCAGGAAGTTAGATGCTTGCAAGTCACCAGGGCCTGATGAAATGCATCCTAGAATACTCAAGGAGCTGATAGAGAAGGTATCTGAGCCTCTAGCTATCATCTTTGGAAAATCATGGGAGACAGGAGAGATCCCAGAAGACTGGAAAAGGGCAAATATAGTGCCCATTTATAAAAAGGGAAATAAGAACAACCCAGGAAATTACAGACCAGTTAGTTTAACTTCTGTACCAGAGAAGATAATGGAGCAAGTAATTAAGGAAATCATCTGTAAACACTTGGAAAGTGGCAAGGTGATAGGGAACAGCCAGCATGAATTTGTAAAGAACAATTCATGTCAAACCAATCTGATAGCTTTCTTTCATAGGATAATGAGTCTTGTGGATAAGGGAGAAGCAGTGGATGTGGTATACCTAGACTATATTAAGGCGTTTGATACGGTCTCGCATGATATTCTTATCAATAAACTAGGCAGATACAACTTAGATGGGGCTACTATAAGGTGGGTGTATAACTGGCTGGAAAACCATACTCAGAGAGTAGTTATTAATGGTTCACAATCCTACTGGAAAGGCATATCAAGTGGGGTTCCACAGAGGTCTGTTTTGGGACTGGTTCTGTTTGATATTTTCATCAACGATTTACATATTGGCATAGAAAGAACGCTTATTAAGTTTGCGGATGATACCAAGCTGGGAGGGGTTGCGACTGCTCTGGAGGATAGGGTCATAATTCAAAATGATCAGGACAAATTGGAGAAATGGTCTGAGGTAAACAGGATGAAGTTTAATAAAGACAAATGCAAAGTGCTCCACTTAGGAGGAACAATCAGTTTCACACATACAGAATGGGAAGCAACTGTCTAGGAAGGAATACGGCAGAAAGAGATCTAGGGGTTATAGTGGACCACAAGCTGAATATGAGTCAGCAGTGTGATGCTGTTGCAAAAAAAGCAAACATGATTCTGGGATGCATTAACAGGTGTGTTGTGAGCAAGACACAAGGAGTCATTCTTCTGCTCTACTCTGCGCTGGTTAGGCTTCAGTTGGAGTACTGTGTCCAGTTCTGGGCACCACATTTCAAGAAAGATGTGGAGAAATTGGAGAGGGTCCAGAGAAGAGCAACGAGAATGATTAAAGGTCTAGAGTACATGACCTATGAAGGAAGGCTGAAAGAATTGGGTTTATTTAGTTTAGAAAAGAGAAGATTGAGGGGGGACATGATAGCAGTTTTCAAGTATCTAAAAAGAGTGTCATAAGGAGGAGGGAGAAAACTTGTTCATCTTGGCCTCTGAGGATAGAACAAGAAGCAATGGACTTAAACTGCAGCAAGGGAGGTTTTAGGTTGGACATTAGGAAAAAGTTCCTAACTGTCAGGGTAGTCAAACACTGGAATAAATTGCTCAGGGAGGTTGTTGAGATATTTAAGAGTAGGTTAGATAAATGTCTATCAGGGATGGTCTAGACAGTATTTGGTCCTGCCATGAGGGCAGGGGACTGGACTCAATGACCTCTCGAGGTTCTTTCCAGTCCTAGTATTCTATGATTCTATGATAGGTCCCGGACCCAGTGGAAGCCAGGACTGAACCAGGCTGCTGGCCAACCTTCCAAAAAAATTTACTGGCAAAGGTGGTGGTGGGAGGGGGGGGGAATGCGTGTAGTCTATTTAAGGATGTTAAAGTGTGGTTATTTGGCTTATCGTAGAATCAATACAATTGGTATCAACTATACCATTAGTTGATTAGTGCTGCTGTGCAGAGTGCAGCAGAGGTAGCTCCAGGAGCCACCTACACTGCTGCTGTACTACATTTAAAATGCAGCGGTGCAATGATCAGCGTGAGTCCAGCAGTTCTTGTTTGCGGAGGACAGGTCTGTCTGCCACAAATAGGGATTGGTGCCAGCTCCTGTTCCCCACCCTTGCTGCCTCTGATAGAGGTCGGGGGGGGGGGAGGGGGCGGGTGGGAGAGGCACAGAGAGCATGGGGTGAGCAGGGACTGCTTGAGTTTCCACTCACCCCGTATACCCTGTGGCACTTCTGTTTTTGAAATGTGCAAGAGCCCCAAAGGGTTACTAGCATTTCACCCTAATGAAATGTGGTGGGGTACTCCTCCCTACCTTGCTGCCTCTCTGATAAAAGCAACAAGAGGACGGGGAAGTGACTAGTCGAGTGGCTACTCAACTATTCAATAAGCATTTACTTATGAGATAGTTGGCTACTCACTAACATCCCTAAGTCTATAGCATTAACTGATAAGCTCTTACTTATTGGTTAATCGACTACACTATTACATCCCTACGTGTTACTATAGTATTAAGGTGATGGATGACTAATCAAATGTAAAGGAAATAGGGTGAAATGCCAGTGATAAAAGCTCTGTTCTGTTTGACTGAATTCAACATGAAGAAATTTTAAATCTAAAGAGGTAACACCATGAGCTATTTTATTTTTCTCCAGTACAACATCCAAATTCCTGGGTAGAGGAACTCTAGTATGTGTTGGACAGTCTGGTGAATCAGGGCTGTTTTAATTTGGAAGCAGAGTGAAAGGTTTCTTGCTGGTATTTTTCATGAATGAGATTGATTGATTAGATTCTGGTTTGGCTGCCTTTGTGATAGCAGTTTTATATTGTGGGCAGGATAGACGGATGGGAACAAATGTGGTGTCTTGTCGTGGTGAGTTTCAGCCCATTCTTTCTCACTGACTTTCTAGAAGATGCTGGGCTAACTTCAAGTTATATGAGCAATTGTTAGACCATTCTCAAGGAACTATGTATTTTATAAAGATAGACTAGCCTTTGTGAAGCAAAGTTAATAAAATGGTTGTGTCAAGGCAGCACTGGTATTATCTGGAGTGCTTGGCTCGTAAACAGTACCTCCTGCCTTCAGAGGCACAGCAGTGTGGGCATCGGAAAATTCAGTTACTAAATTCAGAAATGGAGCTTTTTATTCAAACCTGTTTAATTTTAATGAAAAATCTTATTTAATCAATTAACTGATTAAACATGATGTTTAACTGGTTAACTTCTTAAATGGGAGCAGTGGGGTGCTGCTCCAGCCTGCCTCAGCCTGTTGTGCAATGCCGCAGGCAGGTAGGGAGCTGCTCCAGCCAGGCCTGCTGCATTGCAGGCAGGTACTGGAGCTGCTGCTCCTGGACTGGGCCCACTGCACCGCAGATGGGTGGGTGGCTGCTCTGACTGGGCCCACTGCTCCAGCCTTGCCAAGCCACTAAATAACCAGTTACCGGTTAGCATCACCTGATGAGGGTGATACTTAACCAATTAACCACTGACATTCCTATTAAATAGGAAAATGAATAACAGTTTTTTTATCCTATGTATTATTTATTTAGCTATTTTAGTGTCACTTCAGTTTTAGCTTCAGATTCTTGTACTAACATGTTGAAATGTAGAAATTGGGAAGGCTGAGGGAGAACTTGAGGTTTTGACAGCTGATTATAAAACAATTTTCAGAATGGAGAGTGGTAAATAGTAGCGCCCCAAGGGAGACCAGTCTTATTCAACATACATAAATGATCTTGAAAAGGGGGTAAACAGTGAGGTGGCAAAATTAGCATATGATACAAAACTACTCAAGAAAATTAAGTCCCAGGCAGACTATGAAGAGATACTAAAGTATCTTATATAACTAGGTGACTGTGCAACAAAATGGCAGATGAAATTCAATGTTGATCAATATACATACAATTATTGAGTCTAAATTAGCTGTTACCACTCGAGAGAGATCTTGGAGTCATTGTGAGAGTTCTTAGAAAACATCTACTCAAATGTGCTGCCAAAACCCCCCCCAAAAAACCCTGAATGTTGGGAATCATGAAAAGAGGGATGGATAATAAGACAGAGAATATCCATGATACACCCACATCTTGAATACTGCATGCAGATGTGGATTGCCTAATATAAAAAAGGGTGTGTTGGAATTGGAAAAGGATCAGGAAAGCACAACAGATAGGGTTGAAGAATATGGAATGGCTACCATATGAGAAGAAATTAAAAAGACTGGGACTTTCAGCTTGGAAAAGAGATGACTATGGGAGAATATGATAAAAGTCTATGGTGTAAAAAAAGGAGATAAGGAAGTGTTGTTTACTCATAAACAAAAATTAGGGTTCACCAAATGAAATTAATATGTTGCAGGTTTAAAACAAAAGGAAGTATTTCTTCACATAATTCACATTCAACCTGTTATGAAGGCCAAGACTATAACAGGATTCAAAAAAGAACTAGTAAAGTTCATGGAGGACAGGTCCATCAATACCTATTAGCTAGGGTGGCAGTCCAAACGCTGAGAATGGGCAATGTGGGATGGATTATTTGATGATTTATCTGCTCTGTTCATTCCCTTTGGGGCACTTGACATTAGCCACTGTTGGCAGACAGGCTACTGGTCCAGATGGACCTTTGGTCTGACCCAACATGGCTGTTCTTATGTTCTTAGTTTGATCATTTAGGAAGACAAGGTAATTGAGGTATGTTTGAAAGCCTATCTCTGTCAACAGAAGTTGGTTCAATGAAAGATATTACTTCACCTATCTTGTTTCTCTAATATCCTGGAACTGATATGCCTACAACAACATAACAGGTTTGGACTTTTGACATTTGGAAAGACATGTGGAGTTCATGCTGGAGCAATTGTTGATCACACAGCAATGCAAATAACATCAGTTATCTGTCCTAGTGATGTCCAGCCCTACATTTAATGCTGCGTGCAACAGATAGTTTGGCTAAAATGGTTGGTTGCGAAATATCTATTGGTGTTAACATACTTTAGGTGGATGTATTTGTTCATACTTCTCTTACAGTTGTTTAAGTTTGTTTATAGAGTTCAAGACAGCTGCAACTGAATCAAACAGCCCAGTTATTTTAAAATATGCTTATATTCTGCCTCCCCTTACATTATGTTTAAACATGTAGTTCAACCCCGATATTACTTGGCTCCCCAACTCTGCTTTGGGTGCAGTGACTGCATTACATCAGTTATTTGACTTACATTTGGAAGGTTTTCTTTGCAGTTGTACTGGTTAGAACATAACTAAAAATACTGCCACACAATTCTGTGATGGATTTTGTACAAGTGTGGAATATGTATTCACTGATCTTTTGGGTCCACGCTGATTCTTAATCTATTAGCTCTTTGATGCCATTCACCATCAGGAGGTGGTGGTGTACCTACAGATGTTTGCAAAGGTAGATGGGAATTGCACAGAAGGTGGTTGCATATAAGAAGGGATTGAAAGGTTATCGCAGTGGTAAAGAAATATCCTGGGTACTTGGGTATTTCTATTTTCCGTGGCTTTTATTTGTCAGGGATTTATAAATGTACCTTGCAGTTGTGGTTCCTACTCTGTGGGCTTATGTCTAGCTCCATGCTGTAGGTGTTGTGACCTGTCCAGTGAGATTGCAGCACTGTTCAGGTTTGGCCTGGCTGCCACTTCATAATTTTTTAACGCTGAGGATAATTACCCATTGGAGCAATTTATGAAGGGTTGTGGTGGATTCTCCATCTGGCAATGTTTCAATCATTATGAGATGTTTTTCTTAAAGATATTTTGGGGAAGTTGTATGGCCTGTATTATACTGAAGGTCAGATTTAAAGATCACAATGATTTCTTTCTGCGTTTGAGCACCACATGCTCAAATTTGGCCTGTCCAGCTCCTCATAATAGAGGGGAGCTGGGTCAAATCTGAGCAGTGCTGCAGTTCTGCATCAGGTTGCAATGCCTGGAATGGGGAGCTGGGCCCAGTCTTGCGGGATGGGAGTTGTCATTGGTGGTGGAGTGTGGTCTGTGCATGCTGTCTAGGCGTCACTCTCCATGAGTGGTAGGACCTGACGCCCTCAGAGTGTCTCGTACTTTAAACAGCACTCCCATTATTTTCACACTATTTCCTCCATACCCGTGTCTTTTACTAACTTTATGGTGAATGCTCTGTGATTTTTTTTAATTAAAAATATGGCAATTTGTGGCCCTATATATTAAGGCAGTTACTCTGAGAGTTAGCGAGGTGGTGTAAGTTTCAATGCCTTTAATGTTTTGAATGTCTCCTTCAATTTTGTCCCCTTTCATTAGATTTATATACGGTAGTGTGGGCTCTTTGCCTTCCTAATACTTGGCCACAGTTAGGAGATGAAGGAAAGCTAGATTTTTGAAACTCATTCAAGATAAGTCTGATGTGCTGCTGGTTGGATAAGGAAAAAGGCGGAGTGAGATACTGTAGATATCATCCTTATTTGAGAGTATGTTTGCTAATGAGGCTCAGAACCTTAGGAGTTGTCAATTATTGATGGATTCCCAGATAGCAGCTGTATCTAATGCTGCTTTGTTTGTTTGTTTTTTTATGTTTGTGAAGGGCTACATTAACTTTGCTGACAGTATCTTATGACTTCAAATATTACTACAACTTTGCTAGCACCTTCCATCCAAAGTTCTCAGAGAGTATCTCAGTGATCAAAAAATATCCTGGGTGCTTTGATATTTGAATATTAATGAGTAAGCTTATACATGTGAGAAGGTGGTGGTATCTCAAATTTATAGATGGAGAAACTGAAGCACAGAAAGTTGAAAAGTGGCTTTCAGAAGTTACATAGGAAATTTGGGTTCAGGCCAGAAAAGACCATTAGATTTTGTCTGATCTCATTAATATTCTAGTATTAAATTTCACCCAGGTAACCCTCTATTGAGCCCAGTAACATTGGTTGAGGCATATCTTCCAGAAAAACATCCATTTGAAGACACCAAGAGATAGAAAATCCACTGATTCTGTTGGCAGCTTGTTCTAATGCCTAATTGCCCTTGCTGTTTTTTAAGTGCCTTATTTATTGTTTGAATTTGTCTGACTTCAGCTTCCAGCCATTGATTTTTATTATATCTTGCCCTGCTAGATTAAAGAGCCTTTTATTACCTGGTATTTTCTGCTTGGGAAGATATTAATACACTATGATCAAGTCACCTTTTACTCTTTGATGAGCTAAACAGACTAAGGTCTTAAATTTCTCACTATAAGGCATTTTTGTCCAGCCCTCAAAATAGTCCCTCATTCTGTAGGTCTGTCTTACATTCCTTGTTTCTGGATATATAACTTTGCATTTGGCTCTATTAAAACACATTTAGTTTGAATGGGCCAGTTTACCAAGGGATCTAGATAGTTCTATATGACTACTTTGCTGTCATTATTTAATACAGCAGTGACATTATACAGTATTTGGTTTCAAACCATTGAAGAAAATTTTGAAACGTCAGGCCTTGTACTCATCCCCTTAAAAACTATCGCTTTCAGTGATGATTCCCCGTTGATAACTACTTTTTAAAATCTGTTAGTTAACCAATTCTCAATCGATGCAGTGTGGCTCTATTGATATTTTATAGTGCTGGGTTTTAATCATAATGTTGTGAGGTAGGTACTAAGTCAAATGCCTTATAAAAATCTGGTACCTTTATCAATAAAACATGTGATTTCATCAAAGAATAAATCACGTTTGTTTGGCAAGAGCTATTGTCCATAAAACCAAACTGATTGGTATTGGTATTCTTTGTTAATTGAAACCTGTATCAGCTTTTCCATTATTTTGCCCAGGATGGGTGTCAGGGATAAACAGCTTATAGTTACTGTGTCATCCCAATTGCCCTTTTTGAATATTGGCACAACATTAGCACTCTTCCAATCTTCTGGTATTTCCCCAGTATTCCACAATTATTAAAAATGAATGTCAGTGGGCTAGAGATCTCCTCAGACAGCTCCTCTAGGACTCTTGAGTGGAAGTTATCTGGGCCTATTGATTTACAAATGCTTATGACTATAAATGTTGTTTCCCGATTTTCATTTTGTTTATATATTTCCTCCCAATCAATTTTGTTCATGCTTCTCATCCATTTTGGGATGTTAATTGCTCTTTTGAATGACCAAGTGTGTATGTGCATATGCATATTAATCTATATGGCTTGTTGGGGTTGTCCTCTATTTGCCCACATAGAATGTAGTTAAACCATAATCACTGGCCCCAAACAAACTGGCCCCAGAATTGATGATTAAAATAAAAATAATATTTTTATTTAAATAGTTTTTAATTTAAATTAATTTTTTCTTTTTAAAAATAAACCTGATTAAGTTGCATTTAAAATTATGGCAACCTGTCTTAAGGGTTAAGTTTTCAATAATCTATTAAATATTAAGTAAATTTGTGCTGCATCAATAAGTCCTCAAATTTTAAGGAATTGAAGGTGGCTACTTTTTAAAATATATAGAAAATCAAGGGGAAATTTTTTTAGTTTATGTCAATTCAACCTTTATAATTGTCACAGTGCAATGTGCCATGTTAAGTAAGTATATTATTTTCTGTGTATGGAATGGAATGAATGTTGGGATTTACTTTTTTTGAAACGTGCAAATTTTTAGTTGTTGTGTAGAGGAACATTTGCCTAATTATATTTGGTTTCAGTTTATTAGCAGGGTCAGAGAATATTTTCACAATTTGGAATAGTTCTTTCAAAGTTGCAAAACTATCTAGGAGATGGAAAGCTCATTTCCTCTTCCAATATAGGAATAACAATGAGAGGCTGAGATCTACTAACTCTAAAAATCGTGAAGGACACCAGATTTTCAAAAGTAATTAGACATCTAAAGATAAAAGCCCAGTGGGACTTTAAAAACAACTAAGATGGTTAGGTATCTAATTCCTATTGATTGAGGCACTTCTCCAAATCCCGCTGGGATTAGAAAACTAAATACCTTCCAAAAGTTGGCCAATGATGACCAGAAATAATTATTAAATTATCTGACTACTGTTAACAGATTTATTCAATAAAGAACTATTATTTTAAAAGCAAAACATGTTTTGACAAGCTGACTTTGCTCATGTGTATCCAACACTTTTAAGGTAGTTTCATTTAACTAATAAAAGCAATTTTTATGTGGTTTTTTACATTTTAATTGAATTCCAATGTTGTTCCAAATAGGGCCATCCCTACCGAAGTGAGGGCTGTGGGGCAAATCACTTGTATGGGGCTCTGAACCGCCTTCATCAACCACAGACTTACTCATCCCCTATAATTAGGACCCAGCAATGGTCCTCTTTCCCAGTGCAGTTAATTCCTGACCCCTTAACTTCCATAATTCTCCATCCCCACACTTCCACTTCATACATCCTCCTACCAATGTATGCTGCCCAATACTGCTCCCTATCCAGGAGGTATTAACCCTGATTTGCCCCTTCCCCCACAAAGACTGATTACCTTCTTATCAAAGGTACCTGCCATTACCCAGGACACTCAAACTGTAGTACCCTCTAGCTGTTCCAAAACTCTTTTTTATCTAATGGTGTTATGATGTGATTGACTTATCCTGGCTGTGCATGTCCCAGGTGATGGCTCCTATTGTTTTAGTTTAATAATCTGAAAGAATCATATATGTTTCTTAGATTTATCCTGAATGAAAGACAGCTTTTATATTTGCTACTTTCAAAAAGGTTTTACCAAATCCCTATCACAAAATCAGTCCTGGAAGGGAGACTTCCAAGATGTTTCAGAATCTCATCCAGCTTTGCAAGTATGTCTCATGTTTTCTAAAGGGAGACAGCACCCTATCCTGTTTGGAGAATCCATATCTTAAAGCCACTTCAGTCCTTAGGACATTAGCTTGAGATCTGGGAGCTGGGTTAAATTCCTAGCACAGACTTCCTGTATGGAAGTCTCTCTTTACACTAAAAAGTTAGCTCAACCGAGCTATATTGTTTAGGGGTGTGATGGGATGTACCAACCCTGCACCGGACCAGTGAGGGTTAACCAGGACTTCCTGGCTGAGAGAGCCCTGCCTTCACAGCTCTGCTGGGCATGCTCCACCTGGAGGACTGATATAAAGGCAGGTGGAGCAGCTCAATCTGGCCTGACAGCTGCTGGGGAAGGAGCTGCTGCCAGAGCTCTGAAAGAACAGCTACAGATTGACCAAACCACAGAGGCCAGTCAGCAGGGAATGGCTGGAGAAGCTTCCAGTTTGGAGGAAACTGGCAAAGTCTCTCTTGGTGAGTCTGATAGGAAGTAGTCCAGGGTGAGGAGTTAACCTCCCGAGAGCTCAGCGTTTATTGGGCTGATTCCTCATTGAGCTAGTGGAGGGACACACCCACCAGTGACAGGGCCCTGAGCTGGAATCTGGTGGAATGTGTGGGCCTGGGTCTCCCTATCCCATTCCCATTAACCCCACAAGGGGGGAGCGCTACAAGTCTTGCTACTGTCTCTGGCTGCTAGGCCTCACTACCCTGAGAGTAGGCAATGTTATTATTGACTCTGGTTGCTGGGCCTCACTACCCTGAGGGAAGAGAGAGAGAAGGAACTCTGGCCGGAAAGTCTCACTGTCCTGAGGAAGGGAAGTGGGAACTGACTCTAGCCACTAGGCCTCACTGCCCTGAGGACACTAGGTGCACCCACCCTGTGATAAGAGGTATGAAAAATCCATAAATGTTATGATGTGCTAGTCCCTAGTGTAGACAGCTTTCTTCCATTGAGCTAGTTATGGCCTCTTGGGGAGGTGGATTAATTAGAGAAAGAGGAGAATTCCGACCCCACTCCTGTCATGGTAGTGAGTGTTTTTGCTGACATGCAAATGCAGGTATAGTGCTTCTAGTGAAGACTTAGCTGTAGTTTCTTTTTGTCTCAGTTCCCCATCTGTGCAATGGCATTATTAGCGTTTTCTTCCCTGCGGAATATTCTGAGGGTAAATACATTAAAGACTGTGAAGCATTCAGGTACTAAGATGGAGACCATAGAAATACTTAAGATAGAACAAGATCCTTGTTCTTCCATTTGTGACCTTTGGATTGGATTACTGCAATGTGCTGTCAGATACTCTTCAAATTCACACCGAATTTTCAGCCAATGCCAAAATGTATGATGCCCACCCAGTTAGAAAGCTCTCTTGTATGAAACGTGTAGCAACTACTTTGGCTTTCTATTTGTTCCTGTGGACAATTCAAGATGTTTGATCTATAGAACTCCTGTTTTCAATTCTGTCTGCTTAGAAGAGTTCCTCTTTCCCCATGCTTCATGCTGACAGATGAGATTAGCTAGGATTTGCTTACGGACAGTCTATTTGGGAGGGCTTAGAAAGGATGTTCTCTCTTGGGGCATTTGACTCTGGAATTTTCTTTCCCCATTGATCAGACAGACCCAGAATTCACTGGCATTCTAAGCAAGCCTCAAGGCCTACCTGGTTACTTAGGCTTTTGCCTGAGGTGATGGCTTGAGGCGAGTTTAAGTATCTTTAATGGCTCCGGGTGTTTTCTTTGATTTTTTCTATAAGATTACATTTTTCTTATTTAGTTATTTTAATTTGTGTTGGTTTTTAATTCTCTGCCCTAGAGACTGAAATGGTTGTTGTGAAAATAACGTTTTCCAAGGCTTTTGGAACATACTTGTCTTTTGGCAGTGACAGAATGTAAAGAAATACAGGCTGTCTAAATCAGATGGACTCTCCCAACTTGTTCACTGTAGTTTTGCACTCTAGAAACTGAAAGGGGACCTTTTTGACCACAAAGCTCATAACTTGTTTCTATAAACGATTCTATGTTTTCTACTTGGTTTATTTTATTTTACCTTGATGTAGCTACAGATAGTTTCTGTATCTTAGAAAATTTCAAAATCCCCTCACTTTCGAATTAAAAAGGAACATTAACTTTTGCATGTGTGAGGTTCTCTGAATTGTTACATTTACTGGGCTTGTTCCACAAGAAAACTATTAGAAGTCTTTGTCAAGCCCATTACTGTTACAGTGCTGTAAAGTATTCAAATGTAACAAATCAAATTTAAGAAGCATAAATATTTGCCGTCAATCACAAGACACCTGTCATTAACACCCTTACATACAACAAATGATAAATACCTGCCCAGCTTCTGCTACTAATGTGATGCACTGCAGCTTAAAATGTGGGAGCCAGTTCCAAAGCAGAGTGCAGTCCACTGAGAATATCTTACCACTTACTCCCAAATTCAATGTGATGTGAATCCTCACTGGATTTCTTAATGACAAAGCCCCAGAAGGCCTTGGTGCACTCAGCCTAGAACAGGGCTACTCAACTTTGGAAGCCCTGGAGCCACAATGATACTCGCAGAACATGCTGAGGGCCACAACTTAACTGTGGCTGCATATACATGCAAATATATATGCAAATAGCTTTTCACACTGACAAGCATGAATACAAAGATTAAGGCAAGACTACACAACACGCAGGCCCCATTAAAGTCCGTTCTGCTCATATTAATAAAATACAGTATTTACCCGATTTCCACCCATATGACAGCAGTTTTAATGGGCAATGACAGTCCAGGAATTTAACTACTAAAACTCATCTCAATAGAAGACAATTATATTGACTACTTTTTTGGTTTGGCTCCCACCTGTGGACCGTGTGTTGAGCACCACGTAAACCCAAACTGCACCGCGGGCCCCAAACAAATGGGCTGCGTGTTGAGTAGCCCTGGCCTAGTAATTTTGACCTTATTGAGTGTGGGTTTTTTGCAATCATTTTAGCTTATTTCCTTGTTGCAGTAGATTTTTATTTTGAACATAGTATCTGCACAAATTAGTTATACACAAATTTGATTGCACGTATTAGTGTATAACTAACATCTTTGGATAGCTGAGTATAAAAAAATTATATTTCTATGAAATTGGCATTTTAAATATGCACTTGAAATATAGATCAAGTGCTATCATGCCCTCACTGATTAGTATCTGAGTGCCTTGTAATTTTTAATGTGTTTATTATTACAGTGCTCTCAGGAGGTATGACAATGCTATTATCCCCTCTTTACAAATGGGGGCCTGAAGCAAAGTGATTTTTCTCAGGGTCACATGCAAAGTCTGTGGCAAAGTGAGGAATTGAGTTCAGGCTATAGAACCTGAAACACTGGACTGTTTTTCCTTTCATTACAAAAGGTATAACCCTCCCACCCTAAAGACACCCTCTGTTCTAGAATTTCTGTATTTAACAGTTTCTTCCTCAGGCATCATGCCATTGACTGTTTGTAGGGGAGTGGGCTGTGGGAAAGACAACTAGAGATTACATATAAAGGTTAATTCCCAGAATGAAATATTTGTACTTCTTGTTAGGGACCAATCGTCTTTACAAGTCCTTTTTTGTTTTGTTTTATTTTGTTTTAAAAAGGAAAAGTGGGTAATAGGAGTATCCAAGTACTACTTAATGTCATTTGGGAGTATCCAGGCCCTAATCCCACTTTCTAAAAAGAGTCTCTTTAAATCAGAGCAATTTTTTAAAACAATGCTTCCTTCTAGAACAAGAAATGACCAATAATCTCCCAGAAATCTTGAACATTTTATATTTTAATTCAAATGGACTAAAGCAAAATTAAAAACAAAAATAGAGAGCAGCCATAGAGACAATGACCAATACCCCAATCTCCAAATCTCTATTGTTGGAATTCTGGTGAATAGAACTTCTAGAATCATATTTGTCCCCCTGTATTTAATCTATTTAAAATCACGCTTCTGTTTCATTACAAATAATACTTGAGCTTACTATTATGAGATTACAGAGAAAATACAGGTTGAATCTCTCTAGTCCAGCACCCTTTGGACACAACCAGTGCCGAACCAAAAATTTGCCAAAACACGGGAGGTCAATACAGTGCGCATAGGTCTCTTATTCTTTTTATCTCACTGAGGCGAATAAACGGAACAATGCTTGCAAAGTCACCTTGCCAAGTCTTGCCAGTTCTCTTCCTAACAAAGTGTTAGTGATATTGCAAAATGTTACTGTATTGATACAAGGAAATAAATAGATAAAGCATAAAAAACAAAATAAAGTACAAAAAGAAATAGTAATACAGGTAACTCTGTAATTGACTCATCTAAAATGATGCCTGAATTCTAATTCCAAAGTGATGAGACAATAACTGCGAACTCAAATGTAATTTGAGTTGCATCTGGGGTCTCTGCTGTAGGTATATCCAGGGTAGATGAAATGGAGGCAATAGGATTTCTGACTGTTAAGTGCTGTTCACCGCTCCTCTTTGTTGGCTTGTCTCATGTAGTTTGGTTTTGCTTTAATGAGTTTTTCTTGTGTCATGCAGAGAGACATGATCTTTTGTTCAGAAATGAAATGTCTTTGTTCCATTCCTTTTAAATTTGTTGCCAACTGAATGCATTTATCGATAGAAATTTTTTCCTCAACATCCTCTTCATCTTCATCGCAATCACTGAATTCTTTCTTATCTTTGTTTTTCCCCTGCTGTACCCTTTGCACAATGTCTTCATCTTTCATTTGATTATCAATTGGTGCATCTTTGTCAACCTCCAGCCAGTCTAGTAAATTTTCCTCTCCCAAATCCTTGGCTAGCTCAAGCATTCTAGTATGGGATATGCTGCTGGCATACTCCATTAACTCCCTAACAATTTTTTGGTTTTCAGACACTTCAAATCCAGTGAACTTGGGCTTGTCATTGATATCAGGACTGTCCTCAGACGTTAGGAATGGCCATCCATTCTTCAGAGTAGGTGGAGTTATTCTTTTCTAGGCTCTCGCTAGTGTCCAATCATTTTTGAGATTTAATTTTTTCCTAAATGTAGTCAAACTCTTCCCATCATTAAGCAATACTAGCAATTGATGCCTAAATTGGACCGATACATACACCTCAGGTATCATAAGAGAAAGGTACCCTGATCACAAGGCTGTGAGATACAGTTTTAGGGTGGATAAAGTTCCATTACATTATCTTTGACAAGCAGCTCTGCTTTAGGGTGGACAGAGCAATTGTTGAGAATCGGCACAATTTTGCATTTCAGATCCAGACTTACCAAAGTGCAATGGGCTCATTCCTCTGATACAAAATATTTCTCAGACCAATCAATACATAGATTAGTCATTATCCATTGCTTTTTTATTGCCACAGTATATCACTGGGAATATTTTCACCCTTTTCAGTGCCTTTGGGTTCACACTTTTCCCAATAACCATGAGCTTGCATGTGTGCGTACCTGCTGCATTGCTACAACCAAGGACAGTTACCTTGTCCTTCAACTCCTTGGCTACATCTACACTGGCCCCTAAAAACGGAAAAGGGATGCAAATCAGGTAAGTCAGCATAGGGAAATCCGCGGGGGATTTAAATATCCCCCGCGGATTTAAATAAACATGTCCGCCGCTTTTTTCCGGCTTGGGGAAAAGCTGGAAAAAAGCGTCTAGACTGGCCTGATCCTCCGGAATAAAGCCCTTTTCTGGAGGATCTTATTCCTACTTGAAAGTAGGAATAAGAGATCCTCCGGAAAAGGGCTTTATTCCGGAGGATCGGGCCAGTCTAGACGCTTTTTTCCGGCTTTTCCCCAAGCTGGAAAAAAAGCGGCGGACATGTTTATTTAAATCCGCGGGGGATATTTAAATCCCCCGCGGATTTCCCTATGCTGACTTACCTGATTTGCATCCCTTTTCCGTTTTTAGGGGCCAGTGTAGACGTAGCCCTTCAGACCAGATGGTGGCTCCTCTGCATTTGTTGCTAACTTATTTTAGGCATACAGCACCAATAGAGAGCAGTTCCATCAGCATTGTGTACCTGCTCTGGAGATAACCTCTCACTTGCAACTAACTGTGCAAATTCATTAACGTACTTAGTGACAGCTTCTATATCTGCACTTCTTTTTTCACTGCACATGTGATGTAGACGATTGCCATGCCTGTTTTTAAATTTCTCAAGTCATTCTTGTGAATAGTCACATGCATGCTGCAGGTTAAGTTCTTTGTGGAGTATTTGTGCTTGTGCCATTATCTTCTTGCCTGAAATGCTAACACCTTTGTTCCTTTGAAGCTTGAACCAATGCATCAGTGCACTAACTAAATTGCTGCCCCTATCAGTGTCTTATGAACACTCATACTTTTTTACTGTCTCTTTTGACAAAAATATAAGGATTTGATTCTTTTCTTTTCCTTCTACAAATCATATCTGTATATGATGCTACATTGTAAAACTCACACAGGTAGAGTTCCACCTTTTGCTGTATTGTATTGACACATGCTTATGCTTAGCAGCATTACCGATCATAGCTTGCTGGTTGCTTAGAAAACATATTTAGGGATAAATTAGAACTCAGTAACAGCACCAAATGCTGAGAGCCAGGACTGGGGAAACTTTGCCAGACCACTTGCCCCCACCTACAATGGAAAAGTGGATGTCCAGCTGACTAAAATCATTCTGGACCATTGATATTACTGGACCAGTAAGTGCTTGTTTAGAGAGGTTCAACCTGTATTTCCCTTTTTTGCAGTTTTACTTTGTATAGGCAGTTTTGCTGTTTACTCGGATGAGTTTCCGAGATTATATGGATTTTTCACAAAGCAGCAAGAAAAATAAAGTAGTTTTAAAAAAAGCAAAGTGTGATTATTTAACCACAAACATTGGAAAGGGAAACTCTGGAACAGTGTACTAAGAATATAATAGTATAGTGGATTAACCGTTAAATAATAATAGCTTATAGGTTAATGCTATAGACTACATTCATTCTCCTTGCCTCCACCCCCAGTACATTTTTTAGCAGGCTGGCCAGCAGCCCAGCTCAGTTTTGGCTTGCACTGGGTCCAGGACCTACCTCCACAGTGGCTCTGCATTTAAAGTGTATTAGGAGGCAGGCAGGCAGGCAGCCCAGCTCAGTTCCGTCTTGTGCTGGGTCTGGGAGCTCAGACTGCTCCCACCCCTGGACAGGAGCTGCTGCCACACCTTGCTGCTGCCTCTGTATCAGAGGCAGCAGTGTGGAGAGGCAGGCAGTTGATCCATGAGGGGAGCTGGTTTTTAAACTTGCTCCCCTCATGGACTAGCTCCCTCCTTGGCACCCTGTGCTGCTGCCTCTGATGGAGAGAGAGGCGGTAGCAGGGGGCTCCCCAGGAGTGGGGCTGGAGTGCACAGAATAGTCAACTAACCAATAAGAATTCATGAGGTTAATCAATTATTTAATTAACCAATATTTAACAGCCCTACAATGTACCTCAAACTCTTTCAAGTAATTTTTCTTAAACTGACCAAATTTCAAGTTGACTGTATTCCTTTAACTTGGCAAGAATTCGTGCTGAACTCAGTGTCCTGAAAGAAGTATTGTTTTCCAAAATCTCTGGTCCGACATTTAGCCAGTTGATGTATTGTAGCTTCAACCTTTGTGTCTTAAAAAAGCTTTCCTAATAGGTACCATTTATTGCTTTTTGGCCATGTATATCTAATAGAAATTAACACTTTATAGAATTTTTAATAGAATACCTCTCTTGATTTTTCTAATCGTTTCTAAAATGGGGGAAAGAAAAAGAACTCTTAAAAATCAGTTTTGCATAATCTAGGAATACAAACTCTAAAAGACCTTAATTCTAATCAGATGGTTATTGCCATGGTTTCTGTGCAGGCAGTGGCGACTGCTAAGAAGGGACACAAGGGGGCACCAGTCATGTGACTGTCCCTCTCATGACTCTTTCCGATGCCATCCCTACCTCTTCCTGCCCCACTCCCATGCTATCCCTTCCCCCAATCTCTATTTTGCCCCCTCCCTGCTTTTTCCCTACCCCTGCACCACCTCTGTTCTGCCCCATTCCACCTCTTCCCCTTGAATGATGCAGCCTGAGACACTACTGGGGTTGCTCTCCCCCCCCACCCCCCACTCACTGGCACTGGCAGGAAGTGGAGCAACTCGGCCTTTGCTCTTTATGCTCCCCTGGCTCCCATCTGCATCACTGCATTTCCTGTTACTGGTAAATGTGGAAGGCAGTTCCATTTCTTCCCCTGACACCCATTCTCCAAGTGATGCGGCTAGGAGCTGGGGAAGCAAAGTGACTTGGGCTGGGTTGCTTAACTTCCCATCATGAGTGAGTGCGCCGGAAGACGAGGGGGACGTCCCGATCCCTGCAGACTGAGCCAGGCCACTGCTAGTTCTGTGGCCTGCATTGTTGGGGTAGGGCGTTGGGGAAAGGGGTGGAACCACCTGCTGTACTCACTGGCAGTGGGAAGCAGAGCAGCATGGCTGAGACCTGAATTGATCCACTTCCCACTGTGGCCAGTGAGTGTGGGGGAGGACCATCCCTACTGCCAGTGCCAGGCCCCTGCTAATCCTCAGGGCCCTCCGTTATCTGGTAAATGATAGTGGCAGTTGGACAGCTGCGGACCCCTTGCTCCTTCCTCCCATGACATTTTGGGGGGCATATCATCTTTCATCCCTTGTCCCCAGTCATTGCCTCTGTATGAAACAAAGTTGTTTGGGCACCTTTAATTTTGCATTTCCATACCTTAACATATTTGGATTTCTTTTGCGTTTAGCCTTAACTCTGAATTCCTTGCATTTATTATGCTTATTTTTGGAATAATTGCACCATTCCTATAATGAGTTTTATTATAAATTGATGATTATGTACTTTCAACCGTAACAGCATCTTAATGTTTTTGTCTTGGAATATATACTGAGGGTCGTGAATAATACCCAGTGCAATGTGTTGATATTTGATGAAATCCCTGGGTATTTGAGTTGACATGTGTAGAATTAATTGCCAAGAGAAGTGAGATAACAGAGACGCATACACTTTTGGATTGGAGAAATTGAGCTTTAACCGTGAATAACCTGACATTTTTGAAGGCTCTAATTCAGCTTGGTTCCTGTTAAGCTAACAACATTTTGTATGTAATGTATTTCTGCTTGTGACATCGTGGACTAGGCTCGATGTCCCCTACTGGAATCTGGAGGCCTTGCTGCACACTGCCCCAGGGAAAAGAGTAGAAAATAGGTCTTCCAAACAGACCAGAGTGGCTGTTTTTGTGGCAGCCAATCAGGGCCCAGCAGGCTGATATAAAAGGGCCTGGCAGTTCCTCACTGGAACTTGACCCAGTCAGATCTGGGGACTGACTGGGAGGACAGCAGCACCTTGGACAGCTCCGAGTGTGAGCTGAACTTCCGATCTGGTTGAGACCCGGGTCCAGTGACTGAGGACTAACCATAACCGACTTCAACACTTTACAGAACCCTGGACAGGGTATGATGAGAACTTGACCTCAAAGTCCTGAAAGAGAAGGCTGGATGGAGCAGTGCCTTGGGGAAATGGCCTAGGAAGCAGAGACAGTTAGCAGGCAACTGCTACTAACAGGGTCCCTGGACTGGGACCCAGATGAGTGGGTGGACCTGGATCACCCCCAACCTCCAGCAGCTCCAGCAAGGAGGTAAGAAGCAGCCTGGTCCCAGGCAACCAACCAGAAAGCCATCTGGGAGACCTCCATTCCCAGAGACAGCCGGGTGGAGAAGTTGCAGACATGCCCTTGGCCACAAAGGGGTGCTCAGGAGCAGGAGAGTCTCTTCATACTGCTATATTTAAAGTGATAAATATAGGAAAAATAAACCTTGTGTTGAAGACTATTATGACACAAATAATTAGTATACATATGTTGTGGTGACTCTGCTTTTTTCCCCCCTGGACTCCTTTAGCATAACACAAAAGGAGTAATAAGATGGAGGTCTGTGCTACATTTTCCTACAAATTGCTGCCTCTGGTAAATGATAATGCAGTTTGAACCTCTTTGCAGCAGCGGATGAAACACTAGATACAATAAAGCTATTTATCTGATAAGAGTAGTGTAAATGGGATGTTTGTTTTAATAATGGTATAATTTGCAGGATTTAAACATTGTGATTTTATTCTCATGGAAATAACTGTATGTATGTGGGCTTGCAATTCTCCTGTTGTTAATTTCTGTAATATGCTGGTTGATATGTTTTTATCCTGGACAGCTCTGGACTAGCATGATCAATATGCTCGGATAATTTGCCTGATGTACAAACCATTTTCCTTAGGTTTGGCCTGGTAGGTGGTTACTAAGTAACTAGTTAGATTGTGCATGAAAAATGCACAAAATTGAGACTAACCCCGTGATTAAGACTTAATAGCTCATTTTTGTGTGGATTGCAACTTTGAAATCATTGCCACTCAAAAAAATGTTTTCTTTTTTAAAAGCGATTGTTTCAGGAAATTCTGAATGTTGTTTTGTTTCAGCTTATCTACCACGGGCTTCATGTTCATTCTCTTTCTGTGTGTCTCATATATGTTACTTTGCTGTTAGCAGCCCTTTTAAAAATGTCTTAATGCACAAATGATGGCAGTAAACCATATCTGAAATGATGAAAGATTGTGACTAGAGATTCCTGGTGGTCTGAGCAGTGGCAGGGGATATGCAGTTCAGGAAAGAGTGGGCTGAAAAGGAAGGTTTCTGAGACGTGGGAGAGACTTCTGCTCTGCTCTTGCTAACTCCATGGTATTTCCTACACTGTTTCTTATATCTTGGGTCCCATTCCAACAGTTAGCACAGCCCATCTTCCCAGGCAATGCTAAACAATTTGGGAAACTAAAGATGAAGGAGTGCTTCTGATGCAGTGAAAGGACTGTGCAGCTAGTGCATTCCATGACTGGTGCAAATCTTTTCAAAGAGCCAGAGCCTGTAAAGGAAGAGAATTGGGCTGTGGTATATAGGTATGCTGAAATATGGTTAAAAATAAAAAACCTTTAAGGAGGTTGAAACTCAGGGCTGGTGATGCCTCATGCCTACCCTTAATACTGAGTTTTGCTGTCATTACACTTTTGAAAACCAGAAAATAGAATAAAGGTTCATTCCACCCTGGCAACTCAACCTTAGTCCTGCTCACTGGAGCTGGCAATGGCTCAGCAAGAGGGGATGCCATAAGTAGATATAAGGCAGTTCTAAGAGAATTTGCCATTATTATATTGTGTTCCAAAGATTTGAATTTTTTTATGCACATCAAGTATCTTCATGGTGTTTGGTGTTAGTTTTGTTGAGTGATAAACTGGATTAGATTGGCTAACTGTTACTGTGATATGAGAGCTGCAAGTTTATTTCAGGTCATGTATGCCTCATTTCAGTATTTAATTCTGTAGGATTTGCTAGTAGTGGCTCAGAGGTCATCTTGTCATGCGGATTGTCAGAATGAGGTAATGTATATGGCAGTGGTCTGTGGGGCTTAATGAGGGGTAAGTGAAGGCAGTGCCTTCACTGAAGGAACCTTCAGATAAAGGGTGAAAATATGGTAACTTTAGCAAGTCTGTATGATTCTTTGTGTAGAGTAGGGTCAGGTTTTGAGTATAGGCCACATATAGGTACCTCCTAATTTCTATGTCTGACATAAACATGAATTTTACCTTAGCAAAAATAAAGCGTTAGATTTTGACTTACAATGGTCATGTGTTATATTCCCAGCATGTTCTGTAGCATTTGTGTCGGTTAGGGATGTTAAGAAGCATGTAATTCGTTAATCATGTTTCAACAACACATTTTTTGTTGACTATAGGGTTAATCGATAAGGGTTAACACTGCAAACACTGAGACCCAGCTTGTGCTGGGTCCCAGCAACTACCCGTGCTGCAGCTCTGCACTAAGAGTATTTTAGGAGCCAGTGGGAAGGCAACTTGGCTCAGTCCTGGCTTGTGCCGGGTCCCAGGAGCTACACTTGCTGCGGCTCTGCAGGGAAAGTATTTTAGGAACTGATGGGCAGGCAGCCTGGTTCAGTCCCGGCTCACGCTGGGTCCCGGCAGTTATCCCTGCTGCATCTTTGCACGAGCCAGGACTGAGCCAAGCTGCTTGCCTGCTAGTTCCTAAAATATTTTCCTTGCAGAGCTGCAGCGGGGGTAGCTGCTGGGACCTGGTGCAAACATGGACTGAGCCAGGCTCCTGGCCAGCCTTCCAAAAAAATGTACTGGCAGAGCCGTAGAGTAGGGGTTGGTGACTGCGTGTAGATGGTAGAATTAATCGATAAGCATTTGCTTATTGGTTAATCATTTAACCGGCTACACTATTACATCCCTAGTGTAGGTAGAGTTCTCAGGTTTGGGTGTTGGTGAAAGAAGCCAGAATTAAAAGTTGTGTTTCAGGGATGGGAGGTGCTTTAACTTAGTATTTACTCATTTTCAGAACTTGTTTCCATTACCTTAAATTTTTATTTCCTGGTTATCATAGGTTTGGATATAGCTGAACTTGATGTTCTGGAAAGTCATGAGATACTGCTGGGCAACTTTAATTTTGCACTAGTGGAGTTTTGGGCCATCTTAGGGTTTTCTACACTGCCCATCTGTGTAGAATTTAAGAAGAATTAAGTCCCTCATAGACATCACTAGTCTTCCCCATTTCTTTCTTCATTAGATGTATGGAGCTCCGTTTGGATTTATTGTGTGTATGCATGTGTACATGCATATATAAAAAAATTAACTGTGGAATAATTAAGGTTGCCATACAGTTGACACAGAAACAAGGAAATGAAAAGTCAAGCCACCTAAGAGAGCACACCCTCAATTTCTTCACCCATCGACACACACCTTATTGTTAACATACAATATGGTCTTCTCCCAAACTACTCTCTCCAAACACATCTGATTACTTCAAACATACCAAACTTAATAGAGTGTAAAAGGGGGATATATAGGAGGAAGGGAGGGGATCACTTTCTCTTGGTTTCACTAACTAAGAAAAGGGACAGATCCAGTACTCCAGTATGGCTAAAATATTGATCAGGGGCACCATGTTGTTCAGCATGTCCTGAGTCCACCAGGATAACCCACCTTGCAATAGACTGGTTAAACAAACATTGGGATGGTTCTTGAAGGCCAACAGATTGTCTCTGTTGGATCAAGGAAGGATAGACTTCCAAAGCTGAAGATCCTCTACTGGGTACTTCTTGCCACCAGCATCCTGCTGGACAAATTTAAGGTGGTTGGTTTGAGAACATCCTAGTTGCTACTTGAGATTAAAAGTGAAATCTTAAATCATCTAGCCGATCTGGGCTTTCATAGATCAAAAGCAACACTTTTTATTGAATCTGAGAAGTGCTCTAAGTAAGCACTCATCCTTGTTCTTTGTTATCCATAGTTTGGCCTTCAGGTGTCACAACTAGGGTTGTGTTGTGGTGAGAAGTTCATTCTCCTGTGCTATCCTTGCTTCCCATGAGATCACTCAGGAAAAGGCGGAGAGCCTGATTAGAATGGAGGGGGAAAGAGATGCGCAATTCGACCTGGGATAGGAACAGAGAAAGAAGAATATATAACCTCTGGATAAAGTTCTTTCCAGAATCTAGAACAGAGCCCAGGATTTCTAAATTTCATCATTCCTATCTAGCTAGCTAGCTATCAAATAGCAGTGAAATTTGGCATCCATTTGTCCTTTAATAGCTAGTTGACACAGAGGATAACAGCTTATTATTGCTCTTAGTTACTGCTCTCCATTTGTTCAATTTAGAGATCTGTACTTGGGATCTGAAGATTCAAATTCTGATGATAACCCAGAAGTGAGTAGTCCAGTGTCAGTATGGATTCACATAACAGAATTTTGGTTTTCTCATTAAAAAACCCAGAGATTTGGAGCAATCACATTTTTTAATTGCTCAGCTCCAGCTCCGCTCCAGCACCAATAGTGACTGCTACAGGTCTGCTCCGACTCTGCTTTGACTCATATTAATTTCTAACTAAATAAAAAAGTGCATACTGTAATTTTGAGAGAACATTATTTTTATTCAGTTTTAAAACAATTTAAATGTCATCAACAATGATACAAACTAGAATCATTCATAATTCAATCTATAAAAAATTATTGCAGCAATCAAGTCGTCTTTCATAGCCTGCTACTGATCATTTAAAATTAACTTTAAAGCTGAAAACAGTCACTGTGCACTAGCTTGAGTTATTGGCATGCTTGAAGCAATTCTACAGACAGCCTGAATGCGGTGTGGGTAGCTATGAATGGCCTCAAAAACAGATTTAACTTTTAGCCTACTAATAGACTCCATCGCCTCACAATCTTTCCGAAAGTTTCTCTTGAATGATGCTTCATTACAATTATGAATTGCAGAAACTCGCCGGTGTCTGTTTTGTTTATCCAATTCTTTTTTGAAGTCGTCATCTTCTGAAGAATTGGTGCCTCAATTATCTCCATTTCCCTGTGATGGTTGAAGACGTCTCAGGGATGGACGCTTGAACAAGTTCAGAGTGGAGATGGAAGTTTAAGAACAGCCTGCTATTTCCGAAACCGCAAATTCGATTGTTGATGACTCCTTTTGTTGTGTTTCGTTTTCTTCAACCTCTTTTGCCGAGTTCAAATGTAGCACTAGATTTTGTTTTTCGAGGAGTTGAGCAATATCAAGGAACCCTTCCTTTGCTTTTGGTATTTCCTTTGAGGTAAGAAGAATCCAATACCATGGGTAAACATAAACTCCAGCAAGGAAATGAATATTGTCAAAAAGCTTCTCTTTGCGTTTCTGCATGGAGGATAGAATTCCTTCTGCAATTTGTCCACCATTTTCTTGCAAGAATTTTGACAGTTTTTGCCATTCCTTCATTAAAACTCCCAGGGTTACATCGACAGCTTGAAGATTCACAGTTGTTTGGTTTGGCTTTGCCAAGAGGTCTCACAGGTTCTTCACTTCGTCCCATTCAGCTTTTGTTAACTTGAGTTCTCTTGTTCCAGCAGCAGCCACTTGTTCATAGTAAGATTGAAAAATGAGAAGCTGATCAATCATCGCAAATGTTGAACCCCTGCGAGTCACAGTATCCAATGATTGAGTTACCCCATGTAGATCAAGCAGAACACTTCGAATACTTGGGGTTCGTAGTTTGACAATGACTTGTCGAATTTTTGCCAGAAATTTCTTCGCATGTTCTTTGTTCAGTCCATCCCAGATTGCCAACTTGAGGTGTGGTATTCATACTCTTATCGGTTGGACTTTTGAGTTGTCCTCATGAAGCCATGTTGGAAGTGTGAGGCTAGGGTCATTCACGCATTGCGCAGCAGCATCCATGTTGAGTTCGATTTCATCTATTCCTTTAGTTCCTTCATCAGGCAAAACAGCTTCAGTTCTGTCCACATCCCTGTTCTCAGAGGTACAAATGGTTTCATTGTCCTTGCTGAAACTTTTGATGGCACACGTCATGTTTGTTGCATTGTCAACACAGATGCTCAGTACTTGCATTTCACTGATCCAAAATTTTTCTAAAATAGCTTTTACTTGACTTTTCACATAGGAAGAATTGTGACGCCTTTCAATGTCGATTATGTTCAAGGTTTTTACCACGGCTTTATCTTTTCCTTCTTCGTTGTACTGAGCATTGATTGCAAGGAAATTTCTGTTTCCATGGGTTGTTGCATCCATTTTCAGGTAGCACAATTTTTGCTTCAACGCTTTCTTGAGCTCTTCGCGACCAGACTCAGCTGTACTGACAACTAAATGATGAACCACATCATGCCCTGTCGAAACGTCAAGCTGCCGACCCATTTCACCTGCAATTTTTTGGAATCCTTTGTTCTTTAGCCTGAAGGTAGTGAGCGGTGTTGAACTCAAGTGAACCATTTCCATTAACCCTTCACGGAAAGTATTGGCATCCATGGTGACTGTAACCTTTGAGGACTTCAAATATGAGTCAAGTTTTGTTTGGTCAATTTTGGGTTTCTTTTCAGATGAAGCTCCGCAAAAAATCTTTTCTCCAGGAGTTTTCAAAAAGCCAGATGAACGTCATTTAGCCGCGTCAGCTTTCTGTTTTGCCTCATCTTCGTGGTCCTTTTTTGTAACCAGAACTGCATAGTTTTCAGGATGGTTATGTTTTACATGCCGCCAAAGGTTGAAACCTTTCACAGCACTTGCTTCACTTGTCTTGAAGCTACATGGTTTGAGCTCGCCATTCACTTCCTTTTCCACCTTGCATGTTTCCGATTTCTTCTTTGCTTTTCCCAAAAGCCCAAATTTAGGCTTTTCAAATTCAAAAATAAAGACGTTATTGAGATCCTTTTCCGTAAATTGGCTATCAATCATGAGGGGCAAATTTGATTGTTGTTGTTGTTGAAGCCATGGCCAAATCTTCTCGTGCTGCTACTTTATCTAAATGTTTCTTGTTATGATCTTCGAAAAGCAATGAACAAAAGCATTACATTTTTTAATAATGTACCTGCTTATGATAACTCAACCACTTAAGGTACTTCGAATTTATTTTGGATTTTCTGGACAAAAATGATCGCATTTTCTTTTTACACAAAGTTATTATTAAAGTATATTTTAATATTTTTAAATGTTTCTTGTAGTTTTAATGAAGAAAAGTATTTTTAATATACATAATTAATATAATTTTTTATTTATATATTGCCAGTTAGTTTTTCTTATGAAATTTTGCAGTAAAAATATTTGAAATATTTTCCAAGTTTTAAATTAGTATCTCAAAAATGCTTTAATATAGATATAACAATGAAATTTGGTATGTGCCGTAGCATTAGTACCTGCTATCGCTGTTCTACAACATTAATTGTTGGGAAATAACGAGGCTACATGTTACAAGGTTGAAAATAAACATATGCTAATCTAACTATCTAACTAATCTACGCGAGTACATACTCGCCTAACCTTGGCACAAGGGTGGGAGCAGTCTGCAGAGTTGCCGGATGTCTGATAATTATCTGATTATTTAATAAAACACATCTCCAAAAAACTTTGTAATTTTGTATCTGTACATGAAATCTTGATTTTGGCCAAAGTGAGAATAAATGTGACATATTACGTACAGTGGTAAAGTAGATGTTAATATCAATTGTTATAAAATCCTAAACTTTTTGGTACCTTTAGGACTTTCTTGCTAAAATATCATTCATTTTGGATTGAAAATGGAAAAAAAAAAAATCTGGAGCAGTGGAGCTGTCATGATTTTCTGTGTTCCGGCTCCGCTCCAGCTCTGGGCAAAAACCTGCAGCTCCGTTGCTCTGTGCTCCAGCTCCAGGCTCTGCTCTGAAGCCCTGAAAAAAACACTCAGGCAATTGTATGCAAAAAGTAGGTTTTACAGAGGGGTTTCCTGGTTTATCAAAGGTGTATCTACTTACAGTAAGATTGAGATAGTAGGAGGCAGACCTGTTGAAACTCTCTAGGGTAAATATAAATGGGGTAAAAAATAAGCGTGATGTCATAGTAGGAGTTAACTGTAGACCACTTACCCAGGAAGAAGAGGTGGGTGAAGCTTTTTTTAAACATCTAACAAAATCACCAAAGCACAGCCCTTTGTGGTGACGGAGATGTTAACTGCCCAAACATCTGTTGGGAAAATGCCACAAGACACAGATTATTGAAGACAACTTTTTATTACAGAAGTGGAGAAAATGATAATGGGAGAAGCTATTCTCTATTTGATTCTGTGAAATAGGGAGGAATTCAGAAATTGAAGGTGGAATACAGCTTGAGTGAAATTGATAATGCAGTGATGGGATTCATGATTCTGTGGGATGGTAAGAGGGAAAACAGTAGAATAAAGACAATGTATTTGAAAGCCAATTTAGCAGATTCAAAGAATTAATAGGTAGAGGCCTGCAAATCTCAATTATCCACTTCATATCTGTGGACCATTTTTGTGGATTGTAGATCAGATGTAGATACAAAATCTGTATCCATGCAGGGCTCTATTAGTAGATAAGAGAGAGTAAGAGACCACACTGGCTTAACCAATGACCTGAAACTCAAAAAAGTCATACAAAAAGTGGGAAATAGGTCAGATTACAAAGGATGTATATTTAAAAAAACCCCGACATGAAGGGACAAAATTAGAAAGGTCAAGCACAAAATGAGATTGAATTAGCTAAGGACATAAAGGATCATAAAAAAAACATTTTACAAAGACATGAGAAGCAAGGGTAAGACCAAGGACAGCGTAGGCTCATTACTGAATGAGAGAGAGACAATATAAGAAAATGCAGTAATGCCTGAAGTGTTAAATGCCTTGTTTATTGCAATTTTCATGAAAAAGGTTAGCAGTGATCAGATGACTAACATGTGAATATCAGTGTAAAAATGGTAGATTTTAGGCTAAAATAGGGAAAGAACAAAGCTTTCAAGTCATCAGAGTCCAACATAATGCATCCTAAAATTCTTAAGGAACTGGAGAGATTTATGAGCCATTAGCAATTATTTTTGAGAACTTGTGGAGGACAGGAGAGATCCTGAAGGACTGGAAATGGGCAAATATAGTATCTATCTGTAAAAAGGGAAATAAGAACAATGCAGGCAACTGAAAGCCAGTCAGTATAAATTTGTTTGGTACTTGGAAAGATAATGGAGCAAATAATCAGTCTGTCTATAAGCGCGCTAGAAGATAATACAATCAGTAACAATCAATAGGGATTTTTCAAGAACAAATCATGTCAAGCCAATGTAATATCTTTATATTTTATATCTTGGCTTCTGATATCCTCCATGTGATCTTCTCAAACTACAGAAATATAGCATAGGCAAGTCTAGTATAACTTAACTAGTTGGAGAACCGTACTCAGAGAGGTTCTATCAGTGGTTCATGATCAAGCTGCAAGGGCATATCAAGTGGGGTCCCACAAGGATCTCTCCTGGATTTATTTTTATTCATATTATCAAAATAGTTGGATAATGGTATAGAGAGTACACTTATAAAGTTTGCAGCTAGGAGGGTTGCAGTTGCTTTAGGGGACAGGATTAGAATTCAAAACTCTCTTGACAAACTGGAAAAATTATATGAAAAATATGATGAATTCAAAAAGGACAAATACTGCACTTAAGAAAAACAATCTTTTGCACAAATACAAAATAGGAAATGACTACCCAGGAAGGGGTGTTTCAGGAGACCATCTGGGATTTATACGGGATCATTATGAGTGAACGAAGTAATACTGGTGCCAAAAAAAAAAAAGAAGAGAATAATTGTTCTTCTTAACCACTGAGGATAGGACAAGAGGTGATGGGCTTAAATTGCAGCAAGGGCAGTTTAGGTTGGACATTAGGAAAAACTCCCTAACTGGCAGGGTGGTTAAGCAGTGAAATAAACTGCCCCGGGTGGTTTTGGGAATCTCCATTGTAAGAAGTGTCTAAGAACAGATTAGACAAACACCTGTCAGGAATGGTATACATAATATTTAGTCTTGCCTCAGTGGAGGGAACAGGACTAGATGATCTATTAAGATCCCTTCCAATCCTAAACATTTCTATGATTCTGTTTACTTATATCTCCATTCAGTATGTGGCCCAGGCCTTATTTACTACATACCAAACCCTGAAAAGAATACAAAACCTTTAATCTCCTCTTCAGCATTTCTGTGGCGCTGTCAAAATGGTATCTGACTGCTTCAGCAGTGTAAATGAGTTTATCCTCACAGTAGACCTATTAACTGAGCTGTTAGTGGTATCCCTGTTTTATGGATTGAGAACTGAAGCCTAGAGGTACAAGTACAAAATTGTCTCAAATGTACCCACTAATTTTGGGTACTGAACATGAAACAGCCAAACCCTGAGTTTTCAGGGTATCTTCGCTACCAGATTTGCTTTAAATACATTTAAGATGGATATCTGTACCAAAAGGTGTACAAGTTCATTTTTTAGGTTTGGAGAATTTGGGACAGAAGTATTTCATACTCTTCTAATGGAATTGTCAATCCCAGTACTTAACTTACTCAGTTCTGCTGAATCATGTAAAGAATATCATCCGAGTGCCGTGGGTTGCTACTGTAGTTTTGCACTTCACCCTCTTTATGACTTTGTCCTTGACAGCCATGTCTATGTGCTACTGAGATGTTACGTGGTCAGTATCTATAATGGGCTTTCATTTAGCCTCAAGTCAAAATACTGTAGTTGAGTATAATACAACATTATGATGAGGGCATTTTTGCGTGTGGCTGTTCTGTATTAATTATCCATCTTTCTGAACTTGCCTGTGCATAGCCATGTGGAGCTCTTGGAGTAGTTATCACATGCTTGTTAGTGCTTAGTCTTGTGAAGTTATTTCTTGCATCTAAGAAAAAACTGTGATGGTTAGCTTGCTTCTTCTTCTAACTTGATTAGTAAACAGAATTTGTCCTTTATTTAACGTTTGTCTGGAAATAGAATGTCTGCTCTTGCTTGTTCTGAAAATTGGATGGGTCTATATATAGTGATGCTGGGTAAAGGTTCACAAAGAAATGTCCTTCTTATTGTGAAAACCTTCCTTTGGGTTGACCATATATAACAAATATCCAGGGTAGTTGCAAATATGACTTCATATGGCAAAACCCAGTAATGGATAGATTCTCTTGTAAATATTTCTTTTTTCTTCATAGTACGGGCGAAAACAATGCATCACTGATAAGAGAAACAAGAAAAAATTACAAACTCTGAAAGAAGCTAGGTTTAAGCTAGGAATGTTTAAATGCATTTATTTTGGTAAACGTGTAACTGCTGATACCGACTCCTGCAGAGATGCATGATCCCTGTGCTGCTGCCTCTGTATCAGAGGCAGCAGTGTGGTGTTTATGTGGGGGGACTACTTGTAACCTTGTACACTATTGTGTACCTACTTTAAGCGATATCCTGTTTCCTGCTAATTTTTGTTCATATGACCTCTTGCTATCAGAGCCTGTAAACCATATGGTATTACATCAGATACGATAGGTATGAAATATTGTCTCATTTTATTAGTGTTATTCTAGCTTATTAAAGTAATGATAATGTTCTGCAGCTGTTTTTAAAAACTAGATGAAGTGGACTAATCAAAATGTGTTTATTTAATGACAACAGACTGTAATTTAAAAAAATGTTCCTATCAAGTCCGAGTTTAAACTTGCGCTGTATGCAATTTTTAAAAAACTGGTAACACCCAAGTGAAAATTGTTGTCACTTTTTAACCATGCTATCTTACTCTGAGTGTTAGTTTTGTATTTTAATATTTTATAAGCCAGATAACTATTGAATACTACAAAGAAATATAAATCCCTTGAAAGAAGTTAAATTACAAAGAATCCTTCTACTGTTGAGTTAATTGCATACATGTTTGAGTTTTTCTAAAATAAATGATCTGTTCAACTGTTTCAGACACTGCTTGAGTCTTGCACACCTGTGTCTAGCTTGCAGAGGATTTTCCTCATTAATTAAAAAGCTCCTCTCTTGTGTTATTACTTAATTGGATGCCACAGACATTTGGTGAAACAATGAAACACTCTTAATTGCATACAAACCTCTTTAATGAATGATACTGTATGTGGTGGTGGCTCTGTAGCTGGTTAGTGTCTAATAGCTGTGTTGGTCAATGAGTAAATGCAAGCCTACTTAATTCAGTACACAGTTGATTCAGTATCTTTTTCTTAGAAGTCAATTTGTCCTATTTGTCAGCTTAATTTTTTTTTTTTTTTTTTTTTTACATATCCAAACTCAACAGGGTACAACTTAGAAAATGTAAGCAAGTTTAATGTTTGCTTAGTAGACATATTGCTTAAAAGGGATATACATTTTTCCATAATTCCAAACATATCATTCTAATTGTAAATTAGTGCATGGTATTTTCTCCCATATGTACAAGGTTTGAAATTTTTCCTGGATATTTACTAGCTAGAGGTTGACGAGAGATTGAAGAGAGGGTTGCCCATGAGCTTCAGAGGTGCTCTAGTGAGTAGATCAGTTTTTGTGGCTATATTTATGGCAGTCTATGGCTAGTTCTCTTGGTGCCGACTCCATGGGACTGAAGTACCCATGGAAAAAATTAGTGTGTGCTTAGCACCCATCAGCAGGCACACAAGAAGCTCTGAGGAAGGGGGAAGAGCGGGGATGGGACATGCTCGGGGAGGGGCAGAAAGAGGCAGGGCTGGGATGGGGTCTTGGGGATATAGGTGCCCTGGGTTAGGAAGAGGCGGGGCAGAGGTGGGGACTTGGGTGAATGTGTTGGGTGGGAGCAGGGCTGTGAACAGTCTCTGGGCCTGGAGGAAATTGGTGTTTATATCCTCTGTTTTCCTCTGACAGCTAGAAGGGAGAAGAAACTTCTTGACTTGTCAAGGTGCTTATGTCTCCACTACTCCTAGCAGCTTTTTGTTTTATGGTGGGGAAAGGTTCTCCCCATTTTTTCATTCCCATGGTGGTCTCTGCTTCCCATACTCTTTCCATTGTGCATAATTCATGTCAATGTCACTGCTTCCCACAGAGTTCTGCATAGCTCCAGTGGAACTGACAGCTGTGTTTATTTTGCTCAGTTACCTTGGTACACAGTAGCAGCAGCAGCAGAAACGATGAAACTGCCTGCAGGTTTGGAAAGACAGAGCGGCCTCTATTTTCACATTTGGAGGGTTTTATTCACAGCCTTAGCAGCTAGAAACATCTTTTCCCCTTCCCTCAAGTGAAAGCTTAAATTTTGCAGAAATTGCTACGTTAGACACCCTGCCCCTTATGTTTCTAGGACAGTGGTTCTCAAACTTTTGGCCCATGTTCCACACCGCTTAATGTAGACACTTCTGTGGACCATCAGCCAATCACCCTTCATGACAAAATGGGCGCAGGAGGGGATAGGAGTGCTAGATCTGACTAGAAGGTAGGGTGAAGGATCAGCTTAGAGGAGGTCTGGGTGGGTGTTAAGGTGCAAGAGCAGTCTGGAGATGGGAGGATTGGGAGGGGGGGCAGGGAATCGATGGGAGGGGTGTGTATAAGGGGGATGGAGGTGCAAGCTCTGGCCACCAGAGGGATAGGGGGTGCTTACCTCACTTCATGCCTTCCGCTGCTCCCAAGCACTTCCCCCACTGGTCGCATTGGCCAGTTCTGTTTCTGGCCAATGGGAGCACCAGGGAAAGCCTCCAGGCCAGAGGTTTCCTGTGCTGTCATTCCCCCAGCCAGGGGGAGGAGGAATGGCAGCATACAGAGCCACTTCCTTTCCCTGCAAGCTGGACCTGGCCACGGAAACTTGCCCTAACCCTCCCCTCCACAGTGGGAAGCCAGTGCTGGTGCTCCAAGCTCGTGGCAGGACGGCTGTAGGGGCAGCCCAAGCCCTGAGCCTGTAGCCCACCAGCAAGATGGTCGTGGACCATTAGTGGTCCGCAGACCACATTTTGAGAACCACTGTTCTAGGACAAACTGATTACTAGCTACAGGTTGAAACTCCCAAATCCAGGACTCTCTGGTCCAGCAACATTGGTGGTTTGGCAGGACCACGGATGATGTTTGACCAAAGAGCCCCAGAGGCCAGGAGCAGGAGTTAGCCAGAATCCCATAGCAGAGGAGGCAATGCCTGGGAATGGCGGGAAGCGCAGAGTCATGTATGCCACCAGGAGTGGGGCAGCAGGTAAGCACCCTACCCCTATCCTCCTCATGTCTAGAACCTGCAGCACCCTCACTGGCCCAGAAAAATCTTTAATCCTCACCATACCCTGTTTCCCAGTGTTGCCGGATTAGAGAGGTTCGAGTGTAATTGGTTCTTGCTTTGTTTACCCTGTTCTGCTGAAATTATTTCAGCAGAAGTCTATCCACAGCATTCAAAGTGGGAATTTAAACGAAGCCATTGGCTGATAACATAATATACCTTATGTAAAAGCCTCAACTTCACAGAGCAATTAAGTCTATTCACAAGGTAAATGATAGGGATGTAAAATTTTGATTAGTCGATAAGGGCGCCTCCGCTGTCCTAGGGTCACGGTGCTGCTGCTTTGAAGCACCCCCTCCTCTTTTCCCCTTCACTTGCTGCCTCTTTCTGAATGAAGCAGCAAGGGCAGGGAAGCGACTAGTCAACTAGTGTGTCGACTGTCCGATAAGCATTTGCTTGTCGAGTAGTCGACTAGTCATTCACATCCCTAGTAAATGATAGCCTCTGACTCTTCATAGTCATTTATGCCCTCCTGCAAAATGAGATCTGTTTTAAAGAAACTATTAAGCCAATACAAAGAATGCTAGTTCATTCTTTCTTTATATCTTTTGCATATAAATTCAATTTGGGGTAAAGGGTAGTCTGAGTATGGAATAATAGATAAGTGTTCTCCTGCAATGCACTTTATTTTCTTAAGTTACTACTATATATACTTTTATGTCTGCAGGTAGGAAATCACCTTGGTCTGAGCAAACACTTGTCATGTTTAGCATTTTGCCATTACAAAATTATCTGTTATGAGTTTTGCTATAGTCTTACATCTTATATCACAAAGGGTGATACTCATAGGAAAATCCTGCCAAGGATATTGCTTCTGGCTAAATTCAATATTAACAAAGAGGACAAGGACAAATACAGTCACCTGTTTAGCTCAGTTTTCATAACAATTATAAAAGCTAGAGATGGAAAAGCCAAATTAGATCATCTTGCACTCCTTCCACCTTGCCAGTTTAGGATTGTTCCACATAGCAGCCTTGCAGAATTCTGCTTGTCCAACCACTGTGAGGAAAAACGAGTCTGTTTTTTTTGTTTTGTTTTGTTTCAGTTCTTGTGGATAAAGACAGGTGACAGTCTAGATTGGCTGGTAAAATTTCTTGTCAAATTGCTTTATTTTGTTTCACTTTTTCTGTTTGGAATGTTTCCATTACTTTTCTTAGGAATGGTGATCTTACCATTAGGAATGTTTCTTACTGTTCACCAGCATTGTTAATTTTCATCCATCATGCCCATCTACATACAGACATCACCTACAGCAGGAGTTGAAGTGGGCTGTGCCCACAAAAACTCATGATACCATCTACATGTTTTATTAGTCTATAAAGTGCTACCAGACCAATTATTATTTTTTTTAGTTATTCAGACATTAAACGTGGGATATTCTGCCTTATACATTGGCAAATGTTTATGTGAATCTTAAGATTCAGATAACTTGAATCCCCTTTAAAGACAACTCGTGTCCTTGTCTCCTATCAGGAAGGCTACAAAAGGTATTGTACTTTGTAAAAATAACTAAAAAATGGAAAAGGAACCAGAATAATTGGAGATTGGTTCTTAAGCATGGTTACCTCAGGGTTTGAGAGAAAGAGAGAGCAGCATCGACATGCTGCTCTCTATCCCAGACCCCGAGGTAATGTTTAACTCAATACATTTATTTAAATACAATTCAAATCAAGATATTTTTCATGCCTATGCTGGTGATCATGAAGAAAGATGCTAAGATGAAACAGCACCCAGATCAGCCTTCTGATTAAGGAGAATGTTTCTGTAACCCACTCTTATAGCTGAAGGAGCAGTATGTAAAATCCTAAATGGGAGTATTAACTGGAATGAATTCATATATCACATGTATATCTACTGCTTATTAGAGATGTGAATGTGTATCCAGGTACACAGTTATCTAATGAGCCTAGATTCATAGGTTAACCCTCACAATTACATGTAGACTCCTCCCCCGCGTTACTGCCTCCCAGAGAAACAGCAGCATGGAGTGGGAGGGGAGAAGGCAGAGCTCCTGCTTGTAAATGTGTAACTACTGAAAACTTTGGCGGTTACATGTTCACAAAACTAAAGCATTTTAACATCTCTACTGCTTATCTTCCATTGATTAAAATGGCCAGTATTCCCAGATTCTTCTCATTTATTCACTGCAGTGTATGTTCTCTGATGGAGAATATCATCTTCATTTCCACACAAGTCTGGACTGTTGCTATGTAATTGCTTTTTGAAAAATTAATCAAAACTTTGCTCCATCTTTGGAAAACATGGAAGCTCCATTGATTATCACATGGAACTAGACTACTGCAACAGTAGAAAGTAAACTGTAATGAATGATTCTACACTTACAGGACAATGGGCTATGTGACTGCTAGATCTCAATTTCCTAAACTTGTATGATTCTGCCATTATAAGGTATTGTAAGGTGTTATGCATAACATTTTCAAAGGAGACCAAGGAGTTGGATATGGGCCACAGGGAAGCAGGGTAGGGGCAGTGGAGGTGCCTTGGGGAGATAGGGAGGGGAACCGGCCGGCGAAAGCAGGGCTGGCCAGGGGAGATTGCAGGGGTGGGAACCAGCTGGCGGGGGCAGTGAAGCTGGCTGGGGGTGGGGGTACAGTGGGGCTGGCCAGGGAAGATCACGTGGGTGGGGGGAGAACCGGCTGGCAGAAGCAGGGCTGGCTGGGGGGAAGGGGGGGCGGGGCAGGAGGGAGCAGTGGGGCTGGGCCAGGAGAGATTGCGGGGGGGGGGGGGGAACAGCTCACGGGGGCAGCAGGGCTTGCCAGGAGAGATTGGGAGAGAATTGGCTGGCGGGGACAGCTGGGCTGGGGGCAGGGAAGGGGGAGGGAGAATTGGTGAGCGGGACAGTTCAGGGCGAACACAGATCCTAAATAAAAATTTAAAAGCAGTGCCTTTTAAATATCCCCACTGCTGACAGTGAGGTTTAAAGGCACTACAGTGTGTCAGAATGGAGAGAACCTGGTGCATTCACCATCCGGAATGAGAATATGGATAAAAAATTGCAAAGATGGTGTCAGCTTTCTGAAAATAAATGAGCCCCTTTTCAATACATGATGTGGTGGAGCAGCGTTTTCTTGGATTACAGTCCATTTTTCCAATCCATATTCCCTTAACTTGTTGGTACTCAATGATTTGGCTTTCCACTAATGCTTATTCAAGCAGAGGGACTTTGCAATACTTTGTCCTGTTTGTTTTTCAGAAAGAAATATTGTAGTATGGCCTACTGCAATGTGCAGTTATTTTAATTTAAAAAAAATCTGATGAGAAAGAGGGTTGGCTTTAAAAATGTGGAGCAAATTACCTTTTTTCTCCAATTTATATATGAGATATGTGTATATAGGGGACTGCATGTTCAGGCCTGTAATAAATTAATTCCTTTAGCAAACACACTAAAGTTATCCTGTTCTTTTGCCAATCTGGCACAGGAAAACCACTCAAATCTCAAGAGGAATGCTCTGCCAATGAAAAGTCTCTCTGTACTTTTTAGATTCAGCATACCATTCTGACTGGGCATACCATTCATTTTTGAAAAAAAATGAACTGCTTTATTGCATTGACTTATTAACTTTATTGCATTTAGGTTTTTTGTATACAGGAGAAAAGCAAACTCTGCCGATGGAGAGCTGCTGGGTGTTTCTTCTACTCATGACTGAAGGGCTGAAGTAACCTGTAGGATCTCCAACTGCTTGCTACTCTCCAGTAGGAGAGTGTGTCTTGCTATCAGTACTTCGTTTCTTCTGTGTCCTGCTGCAGCTGTTCTAAATCTTTTGCCAAAGATGGTTATTAGGGGAAAAAATTGCAAGGGAACATGCTTAAAACATTGGGCCTAAATGTAGATGTTGACCAGTAGTCATTTTTCTGTCTTGCTCACAATTTGTTGTTCACTTTGGTTGGCCAGGGTAGCAGAATGTTTTGGAGAGGTGACAGTAATGGAGCCTGCTAGTGATGCAGCCCCCCCCCGCCCCCCAGTTGTATTGGAATAGCCACTTTGGGCCTTGTAAGTACATGAGCAGTCCCAAGACTGTAAGGTAAACACCTTTACAATTAAGTGATTGAGTGCATGTAAGGATCCTCAAACAGGACCCTTGGTGTAAATCAATGAACGTGAACTAGATGAAAAATCAGCAGGACTGGCTGGAGGCTTATGGGTTCTTTTTCCAGTCTTCCTTCTGCAGCCCCTTCACTCTTTGTTCTGTCCCTTACTTCTGCCTTCCTGATGGTAAATCTTTCCTTCTGAGATGTGGCTTTTGTGAGTATATACGCTCTCCTTCTGTTGATCAGGCAGGGAGCTTTCATCTTTCATTTCTTTCTAAGTTGTTTTCCTCCCTTCTTGCAGGAAAGCAGCAGGAACTATCTGGAAAGCACTAAAACTCTACAGAGTCAGAACCAAAAAGTTAAAAATTCAGAGAGTTGCTTGGACTCTGGAAGGTGTATGAAAGAGTTTCAGTAATACCATCATACTAACGTGAGTAACACACTTTTCTTCCAGAGCTCCCATAGTTGACTTTGCCTTGTTCTATAAGGTTTGTTATATCTGGAGCTCTGAGGAGGAAGTGAGGTGTCAGTAGAGGAAAGAAAATTGTGGTCTTACATTCTCCTGGCAAATGTTCTAGGTGAAACCTGTTTTTCCTTCTCATATGAGACACTACAGCATTGTTGAATTGTTGGTCTCTGCCAACAGTGCCAGCCTTCATTGTCCATTTGCCCAATATTTACACAAGGGCTGTTGCACTTTCTTCCCATTAATATTAGGGGTGTAAAATCCTGGTTAACCACTTAATCGGGAGCCGATGCGCAGGTGGGGAGCAACTACAGCCCAGAGCCTAGCCAAGCTGGAGTGGCTCCCTGCCTGCACTGCAGGCTGCTCTGGCCAGGCAGAGCCAGCCATAGGCAGGAGCTTCTCAGGTGGTGGGCATACCATCCTGTGCGGCAGGAGGGGAGGTGTTCTGACCAGGCTGGAGCGTCCCCTACCCATGCTGCAGCTTGGCAGGCCCAGCTAGGTTGCCAGTTGACCAGTTACTGGTAAGCATCACCTGGTAAGGTGATGCTAATCGGTTGCACCCCTAGTTAATATCAAGAAAGCCTCTATGGATCAAACAAGGAATTAGAATTGCTCACACATGAGCATAAATTCATCCATTTGGTATTATTGAATCAGATGAGATGTTTCACATGATTGGAACGTTACAATCAAAGGAGCGTGGCGCTGTATGTCAGCAATGGCATTATCTGGTTCAGAATCACTGGTAACTGGGAATAAAATGATCTTGAAAATGTATGGAGCAATGGCTTTACAGTTAAAGCACAAGATGGAGTATTGGTGTCTACTAGAGCAGTAGTTCCCAACCTTTTTTTATGCCACGGACCAGCAAACCCATTCACAAATTTTGGCAGACCAGTAACATTTCATTTGCATATGGGCATATTCATTCAGGGAAAAAAACATGATACAGTCTCATAGGGATGCTAAATTTCAATTAATCAGTTTAATCGAGTAATTGATGGAATTTCCATCAACTACTTGATTAATCAGTAAGGGGAATGGGGCACTCACTATCCCCAATGCACCTCTGACTTTTAAATGTAGTAAGAGCTACTCGCTGCTCTTACTACATTTTAAAGGCAGAGGCACAGCAGTTGGGACCTGGTGCGAGCGGGGACTGTTTCAATCTCCGCTCATACCATTTCCCCCGCTGCGTCTCTGCCTTCCCTGCCCTCTCCACAGAAAGTGCTGGGAGGGACTGGCTTTTAAGCCAGCTTCCCCCAGCTCCTGCTCCCTTGGCTTGCTACCTCTGATACAGAGGCAGCAAGGGATGGGGAAGCGACTAGTTGAGTAGTGACTCAACTACCTGATAAACCTAGGCTTATTGGGTAGTCAGCTAGTCCATTATATCCCTATAGCCTCATATGCTGATAACACTCTTTCCATTCCATCAGTATCTCAGGAGGATATTAAATAGTAGCTACTAAATATGTTGTATGGTGAGTAGTTGTGGCCGTGTTGGTCCCAAGGATGAGAGAGATAAGGCAGACTAACTTCTGTTTGTGGGAGAAACAAGCTTTTGTGCCACAGAGAAGAACTCTGTGGAGCTGAAAAGCTTGTCTCTCTTACTAACCGTTGATCTAATAAGGTGAGTAAGATAAAAGATATTATCTGTCTAGTGCAGTTTTTTCCTGTGGTCCCCTTCCTTATCAGTAATGGAATCTGCCTGTGCCCCTCCCCCCATTACTACATAGCAAAGTCTTCCTCAATAAAGGAGTTTTGGATGAAGGCAGAGCTGGGGGCTGAACTGGAGATGGGAGAGGAGCTGGAGCTAGAGCAAGAGCTGGCTTGGGGGCAGAGAGGGAATGAGGGCAGACATGGGTTGGGGTGGGACCAGAGAGTGAGTGGAGCTGAAGGGGCAGAATGGAGCTAATCTTGGGAGAGGGGAGGAAGCAGAGCTGGGCAGGGTCAGAGTGGAGCTGGCTGTACTGCCTCCATGCCCATCCATTGGGGCTGGCCCAGACCACCGTATACCCTGTTATTGTTCCTCAGTGTACCCCCCTCCCCCACTAAAATATGACATTTTTATATTAGCAGGTCTGGATAGCTTTCATCCAAGAGCTTTAAAAGAGCTGGCTAAGGAACTCACTGGACCCTTAATGTTGATTTTTCAATAAGTCTTGGAACACAGGTGGAAGCTCTAGAAGAGTGGAAGAAAGCTAATGTTGTGCCAGTATTTTAAAAGGGTAAATGGAATGATGATGATTATTGTAGGCCTGTCAGTCTGACATTGATACCAAGATAATGGACCATTTGATACAGGACTTGTGAAATCAAGAGTTAAAGGAGAGTAATATAATTTAATACAAGTCAACATGAGTTGATAGAAAATAGATCCTAAACTTGATGTCTTTTTTTTTTATGAGGTTTTGTTTGATAAAGGTAATAATGTTTACGTAATATACATTAACTTCTTTAGGGTGTTGAATTGGAAATGCGTGACATTTTGATTAAAAAAGTAGAAAGGTATAAATTAACATAACATACATTAAATGGATTGAAAGCTGGCTAACTGACAGATCTCAAAATACAATTTTAAATGGGGAAATGATCATGAGAAGAGTGTGTTTCCAGTGGGGTCCTGCATCTTATATTATTTAACGTTTTTATCAATAACCTGGAAGAAAACAAAATCATCATTGATAATGTTTACAGGTGACTGAGAAGTTGGGGAAGTGGTAAACAATAAAGATGACAGTCACTGATGTAAAGCAATCTGTATGTCTTGGTGAGATGGGTGGAAGCAAACAATGTGTTTTTAATATGGCTAAATGTAAATGTTTTATCTAAGAACAACGAATGTCAGCCATGTGTACAGAATGGGGGATTCTGCAAAGCAATGACTGAAAACAAATTTGGAGGTTGCAGTGGGTAATGTGAGCTCCCAATGTGATGCTAAAGGCTACTGAAGCTGTTAGGTGCATAAACAGGAGAATCTCAAGAAGAAGTAGAGAAGTTATTTTACATATTTATTTGGCACTGGTGCAATTACTTTTGGAATACTGTTTCCAGTTCTAATGCCCACAGTTTAAGGAGGTTGATAAATTGGAGAAGGTTCAGAGAAGAGCCACAAGAAGGATCCAGAGGATTAGAAAATGAGGTGTAGTAACAGACCCAAGAAGCTCAAACTATTTAGCTTATCAAAGAAAAGGTTAAGGAGTGATTTGATCACAGTATGTAAGTACCTACAGTGGGCACAAATATTTAGTAATGGTGTTGTCAGTCTGCCAGAGAAAGGTATAACATAGCTTCAACTTCCAACGTCTGGAAGTTGAAGCTACATAAATTCAGACTGGAAATCTGGCATAAATTTTAACAGTGAGGGTAATTAACCATTGGAACAGTTTACTAAATGTTGAGGTGGGTTCTCTATTTCTGGCAATTTAAAAATCAAGATAGGATGTTTTTCTTAAAAAAAAAAATCCTATAGAAATTATTCTGGGCAAGCTCTATGATTCTTTCCGACTCAGGCAAACTTTGCAACTCAGTATTAATCATGTTACTTATTATTTATAATTAACACCTTTCATGTAAAGATACAAAAATGCTTTATAAAGATGAGTATTATCCCTATTTTTCTCAAGGGTAAATCCAGGCAGCCAGAGATTAACCTGCCAAAACCCTCACAGCAAGTCGGTGAACCAAGTGAATATAGGGCCCAGATCTTCTGGTTGATACTCTTTTGCTCTATATTCTTACCTTCAGATTCCATAGACTGAGTGTAAACATCATTTAGAAACTATCTGAGGGTTTTGGCCCAGAAAAGTGAAGAAAATAGCTGCATAAATATTAGTATAGTTCTTTAAAATACGAATTTTTATAACTTGATTTTATAGCTCAGAGCTATAAAGGGCAAGTGAGGAAGCTAAACAAAGAAAAATGGTACAAAGACTTTATCTCAGAAAATGTCCCGAAGTAATGAGCCCCCATATGATGGTCTAGACCAGTGGTCCCCAACCTTTTTGTGGCCAATAGCACATTCATGTTTTCTGAAGAGTGTGGCGGGTGCCAACAATTTTTCAAGGCTTATTTTGTGTTTGTACATTAAATAATACAAAAAACATCATATTTAATATTACATAGTATATTAATCCATAAGATGAAAAAGGTAATTTTACATGTAAAAGGTATTAATTAAATTATTCAGCAATTATTTGCCCCCCCTTCCCTTTGGAGAAAAAATAGAAAAAAGGCGTCAAATGTGCAAATTGAAGGCTATTTTCATATTAAATGTGAATTGGGTAAATTTGATAGAAACTTAATTTAGTTGGATAATTTTTATTTTAATTATATTGTAATTCATTTTTAAACAAAATTCTACATTTAAAAAAGGGGGGAATGTGCAAATGTTGAGCGAAATAAGCACCCTCTCCCCCCCTCCAAAAAAAAATCATGGCACCTTTAAATCTCACACTCCCCAACCCCACCATGTCCCCACTGTCTGCTGTCATGTCTCCTCCCCTTGCTCCATCAGCTTGCCTGGTGCCTGCTGCCCCCCAACCTCTCACCTTCCTCTGCTGTCCTGACTCCTGCCCTTCTCACTGCCCTCAGCCCTCCTGAAATCTGCCCCCTCCACCAGCCCTTCTCTCCCCCTGTGCCCACTCCTCCAGGAGACCCACTCTGATCATGTGAGCTACCCCCTCTCCTAATACCTCCCTCCACATACCTGCCCTGTCTCTATCCTCTGGTGCTGGTCCCTCCCCTGCAGGTGTCTGCCCTTCTGCTTCACCCCCAGAATCCTCTGGCACCTGCACCTTCCCTTAGCCCTGCACCCTCCTGGTGCCTCCCTCTTTCCTCACTGCCCCTGCCCCCTGTGCCCTCTTTTTACCTGATGCTCTTCCCCTCTCCACCCTCTGCCCCCGTTCCCCTCATGCCCCTGTACCCTCACACATGATTTGCTCCATCCCCGCCTTCCTCATGCCCACCCCTTCTTTCAAGCCTTCTCCCAATACCTTCCTCTTCCCCCCCCCCCCGGCCCCCAATGCCCTTACCCTCTCTTCTTACAGCATCACCCTTTCCCCCCTCCCACTGACATCTCCCCTCCTGCCCCTTTCCTCATTGTCTCCATTTGGCCCCCTGGCATTTGTGTCTCCTCCATGCTGTCCCTTGGTGCCTTCCCCTTTCTTCTCCTGACCTGCCCCCCTTCCCTCTGCACAAGCCCCTTCCTCTCCCACCCCTTTCCCCTATTTTTTCCACACCCCCACCTTCTGCCTTCCAGTTTGAGTCTGTGATCGGGCCCGGCCCCAGCTGCTTCCATGACCCCAGACCACGTGCCGGGCCTGGAGCTGGGCCGTGCAGTTTTAAAATTTAAATTCCTGGGCTGTGACATCACGGCACGCCGGGCGTCTCCCATCTCAGCTGTTGTGCTGGAGTTTGAACACGCCGTGCATGTGCTCCCTCAGATGTCTTGTGAACCTGGCGTCTCCCCCCTCAGCTGTTGCGTGGAGAGGGTGCGCGAGACTATTGGAAGGAGTGCATGCCGCTGCACAACAGCTGAGAGGGGAGATGCTGGTTCGCAAGACGTCCGAGGGAGCGCAAGCGCAGCGAACACGCCATGCAACAACTGAGAAGGAAGACGCCCGGTTTGCAAGACATCCAAGGGAGCGCATGCGCAGCATGTTCGCCACATATGCGCTCCCTTGGATGTCTTGCGAACCAGCGTCTCCCTTCTCAGCTGTTGCGCAGTGGCATGCGCTCCCTCCGATAGTCGCGCGCACCCCACTTTGGACACCACTGTTTTAAAACACCGGCGCGGGCGCACATAAATGCCCTGGCGGGCGCCATGGCTCCTGCGGGCACCATGTTGGGGACCCCTGGCCTAGATGGTACTGGGTCCTGCCATGAGAGCAGGGGGCTGGACCCAATGATCTCTCAAGGTCCCTTCCAGTTCTAGTGTTCTATGATTCTATGTTTTGCTATCAACAGTGTTTTTTTCTGTTATATAATGAATGTCTCTTTTACTGCCGGTGAAAGTGTTGGACTGAGAAGCATGGTAAATCAAGTGTTCTATCTAGAGAGCACAGGTAGTTTCACTGTAACTTTAAACCACGCTGAGCTGGGTGGGGCGGCTTATAAAGGGGTTGAGAGGTTTACTTCAGTACTCATGCTGCACCTTTGGTCGTTTGTCCTTGTTTTCGGTTAACATCCATGATTCCCCATTGGTATTACTTGTAATAATACCTTTATGCTGGGGATGACTGTGTCTGACAACTCATTTCACATAATTTCTGGATAGCTCTTGGAATAAAACTATTTTGGTCACGGGTAACTGGGTCCAGATTTGAATTATGGACAAAAGGGCAATTTGTGTACCAAGTGTAGTTTCTTGAGAATACTCTGATTTTTACAGATTAATTTTTGTTAATGACCCATTAATTTGAATTTTGCTAATCAGGTTTATATTGATTTAAAACAAACCTGTTTTGTTTTTCCTATATAGGAAGAGTACACTATAACATGCCTTGATGCACTCACAAACCAGTGGTGGTTTTTTTCAGCAACAGATAAACTAATGGCAGCAAAAATATATAGTATTGATTTTTTTTTCCTTGTGGCTTGTGAGGGGTTGTTAATACAGCAGGTACACAAGAGCACTCATGTCTGTCTCTGCAGTAATCTCTAATAAATTGCCTTTAAAAAAACATTTTTGTCTGTAGTTGCAGTGACTTGATTTGTGGGGCAGATGATATCTCAAGGCATATAATTACTCGTTTTTAGGTTGTGCGAAAGGAGGTAGGATGAATTCTGATGAATTATCTGTAACAATAAACACCTCTCCTATTATTCATACAGGTTTCCTTGTATGTTTTCTTATTATTTGGTATAGCGATTTGAGGACCATTCTTTTATTATCAGGAAACAAAATTTATGGAACCAGATACTTGTCCTGGTCCTGCACATAAGATTGCTGTAAGGTATTGATTTATGTTCTGAAAGCTAACTATTCTTTTCCTTTAGGATTACTAAATTGTAAGAGAGCTTACTATCCAATAATGTGCTGCATCCTTTTTTTGTTTATGGTTGAGAGGAGATGGTCAAAATGCACAATAAGAAGATGGTTTTACTGATATAGTAAGCAGTTTTGGTAATACAGGTTGAACCTCTCTATTCTAGCACCCTCAGGACCTGACTGGTACCAGAGAATTTGCTGAACCACAGGAGGTCAGAATTGTCCAGCAGCTTTACCAACGCTTTTATTGCTTACTGTGCTCTTAGAAGACACTCAGGGGTAAATTAGAGCTAAATAACACAGAACACTGAGAGCCAGGACAGGTGGCTGTAAACAAACGTTATGGAACCACAAGAAACTTGGCCACACCCATGATGAGTGGACATTTGGCTAACTAAAATCATGCCAGGCTACAGAGGTTGCCAGATCAGAGCGTGCCAGACTAGAGAGGTTTAACCTGCATACAGGCAGTCCCCAGGTTACGTACAAGATAGGGATTGTAGGTTTGTTCTTAAGTTGAATCTGTATGTAAGTCGGAACTGGCGTCCAGATTCAGCTGCTGCTGAAATTGACCAGCGGCTGACTACAGGAAGCCCGAGGCAGAGTTGATCTGCCCCGGGCTTCCTGGAATCAGCCTCTGATCCGTTTCAACAGGCTGAATCTGGACGCCAGTTCCGACTTACATACAGATTCAACTTAAGAACCCCAGGCGTCCCCAAGTCAGCTGCTGCTGAAACTGATCAGCGGCTGATTCCAGGAAGCCCAGGGCAGAGCAACTGTGCCTCGGGCTTCCTGTAGTCAGCGCTGGTCAGTTTCAGCAGCAGCTGACTTGGGGACGCCTGGGGCAGAGCAGCTGGGGTGCTCCTCGGCGCTACTGGACCAACCCAGCAGCACCCCAGCTGCTCTACCCCAGGCGTCCTGATTCAGCCACTGCTGAAACTGACCAGCAGCGGCTGAATCAGGACGCCTGGGGCAGAGCAGCTGGGGTGCTGCCGGGTTGGTCCAGTAGTGCCCAGAGCGGCGCTGCGGGACCAACCGGCAGCGCCCCAGCTGCTCTACCACAGGCGTCCGGAGAAAAGCCTGGTCTGCTTGGGGGGGGGGGGGGGGGTACATACTAGCTGCGCCGGCCCCCCCCCCCAGCAGACCAGGGAGACGCGGGTGGCGGACCGAGACGCACCGCGGTCCCGCCGCCCGGGTCCTCCGCGGCTTTGCTCAGCGTCTCCCTGGTCTGCTGGAGACCAGCAGACCAGGGAGACGGGGAGCAAAGCCTCTGAGGACGCCAGCAGCGGGACAGCCGCGGCGCGTCTGGGCTGTCCGCTGCCCGCGTGCTCCGCGGCTTTGCTCCCCGTCTCCCTGGTTTTTTGCATCTCACTTGTGTGGCCCCTAACTGATTTTTCTGTGGGTCAGTGGCCCCAAACCCAAAAAAGGTTCCCCACCTCTCCCATAAATAAAGACAACGTTGAAAAGTTTTGTGTTGGACATATTTTATTTAAATATGAAGTCTGGCCAACAAGCTCCCAACTGGGGCCAACTTCCTATCTGGCCACAGCATCATAACACCCCTTCACTCCCTACACACCCCAACCCTGAGCCCATCATACACCTGAACCCCCTTCCCTGAGCCCCCCACATACCAAGTCTTATGCCACAACATTCCTGCACCACCCACACACTGCAGACACTGCCCTGCCCATCATACACCCAACCCCCTGCTTTGAGCCCCTACACCCCAACCCAAACTCCTGCACCCCGATATCCACAAGTCTGCGGCTTGCTCAGCACTCCAGCCGTCCACCTGATGCCAACACTCTCCAGCCTGGAGCTCCCTTCCCAAGCCAGCATCCCCTTCTCCATCTCCTGCACCCATATTCCCTCCCAGAGGTTGCACCTCTCATCCCTTCCCATACCCAAATCTTTCATTCCCACCCCAGAGCCCGCACCTCCTGTCTCAACTCAGTTAGGACTTGGGGACAGCAAGTGATGGAGAGGGGGAGAATGGAGAGAGCGGGGCTTCAAGGAAGGGGTGGGGTAGATCTTGGCTTGCCCTGACATTTAAAAAGTGATCTTGGGTGTAAAAAGGTTTGAGACCACTGTCCTAGATGAATAAGGCCTCTGGGGATAGAGAATAGATAGGTAAATGTTGACAATTACATTTTCATAAAAAGTACTTACTGTTTTGATTCTTTGTATGTTGTTTTCTCTGCACATCATCTCTTTGGTTTTGCAACTGGGACTTGTAATAGGTATCTTTGTGGTCATTCCCACATTTACTCCCACATTCAACATGTTAAGGGAGGTAGGTGTGTGTGTGTGTGTCTGTCTCTCTCTCTCTCTCTCTCTCTCTCTCTCTGAAAGTGTTTCTTATGGAAGTGTTACATTTTGTGTAGGATTTCCAGGTGCCAGAGGCAAAGGGTATCCATAGCAAGTATGGTTTGATAAGATGATTGACTGGATGTGATGTTATGCTTGCACAAACGCTGTGAAGGCAGCAACATGTGGAGGAAGTTTGCTGGGTAGTGACTCTGTGTACTATGTTTACTATGCACTGTGATTTGATTTCATGGTGCTTTACACTTTTGAAGAAGCTTTGTGTAGCAAAGCCATAAAGTAGGTGACATATAGTTACTAAAAGGAAAGAAAGAAAAGTGGTTTCTATTCCAAGTTCAGACTCTATTGGGATTCCAGGTTTTGAAGCCATAAGCATAAACCTTTTCCAATCTGTATGTTCCTCCACTGGCTGAGGGTCAAACAGTCTCTTCGCATCTGTACCATGCAAACAGCAATTAAGGTCTGCCAGTCCAGACCACATTCCTCTTCTTATGGGTGAGCTGGAAGGGCAAACTAAAACATTTCTGCAGTGTCTAGGTCATTGCAACATTTGCTCCTTGTTTATCATAATGAGTTTGTCCCAAACATAATGCTACATTCATAAAATCATAGAACCATAGAGCTGGAAGAGTCCTCAGAAGGTCATCAAGTCCAGCCTCCTGCTCTAGGCAGGACCAATCCCAACTAAATCAACCTGGCCAGGGCTTTGTCAAGCCGAGACTTAAACACCTCTAGGGATGGAGACTCCGCTACTTCCCTAGGTGACCCATTCCAGTGCTTCACTACCCTCCTAGTGAAATAGTTTTTCCTAATATCCAACCTGGACCTCTCCCACCATAACTTGAGACCATTGCTCCTTGTTCTGCCATCTGTCACTACTGAGAACAGCCTCTCTCCATCCTCTTAGGAACCTCCCTTCAGGAAGTTGAAGGCTGCTATCAAATCCCCCCTCGCTCTTCGCTTCTGCAGACTAAACAGACCCAACTCCCTCAGCCTCTCCTCATAGGTCATGTGCACCAGCGCCCTAATCATTTTGGCTGCCCTCCGCTGGACCCTCTCCAATGCGTCCACATCCTTTTTGTAGTGGGGGTCACAGAACAGGACACAATACAGCAGATGTGGCCTCACCAAAGCCGAATAAAGGGGAATAATGACATCTCTGGATCTGCTGGCAATGCTCCTCCTAATGCAACCTAATATGCCATTAGCCTTCTTGGCTACAAGGACACACTGTTGACTCATATTCAGCTTCTCATCCACTGTAACCCCCAGGTCCTTTTCTGCAGAACTACTACTTAACTGGTTGGTTCCCAGCTTGTAACTATGCTTGGGATTCTTCCGTCCCAAGTGCAGGACTCTGCACTTGTCCTTGTTGAACCTCATCACATTTCCTGTGGTCCAATCCTCCAATTTGTCTAAGTCACTCTGGACCCTATCTCTGCCCTCAAGTGCATCTACCTCTCCCCCTGGCTTAGTGCCATCCTCAAACTTGCTGAGGGTGCAATCCATCCCCTCATCCAGGTCATTAATAAAGATATTGAACAAAACCGGTCCTAGAACCGAACCTTGGGGCACTCCGCTAGAAACCGACCACCATCCTGACATCGAGCCGTTGATGATTACCCGCTAGGCCTGGCCTTTTAGCCATCTTTCTATCTATCTTACTGTCCATTTATCCAATCCACATTCCCTTAACTTGCTGGCAAGAATATTTCTCATGTCCACAGAGCCAGTTACCACATCTTAGAAGCTAATCAGATTGGTCAGGCACGACTTTCCCTTTTTGAATCCATGCTGACTATTCCTAATCACTTTCCTCTCTTCCAAGTGCCTCAAAATGGATTCCTTAGGGATCCCTTCCATGATTTTTCCAGGAACTGAGGTAAGACTGACCGGCCTATAGTTCCCTGGATCATCCTCCTTCTCTTTTTTGAAGATGGGCACTACATTTGCCTTTTTCCAATCATCCGGGATTTCTCGGGATTTCTACATTAGGCTATCTTCAGAAGCCTTTGATATCAGTATTATGGGTGCCCAAATCAGAATAAAGACTTCTTTTTTTTCAGGTTACTCAGGGCCCTCAAGATTTTGGGTGTTTATGATTAGCTCGCTATTTATCCTTCGCAAGTGGGATAATACAGATTCTGTGAGGAAAAGCTCCCTATTTTCATCCTGCATGGTTCCCTATGGGAACTCTTGTGTAAAATATTTAAATCCGAAGGAAGATCCAGTTAGTTTGTTATATACCTGACAAGTTACACAGACACTTTTTGGGTCACATTGCCAAATGGGAAAGGTACCAGCAATACTATGTATGACCAAGAGCTGTGTTTTTGTGTAGCTTGTTCTATTTGTTGTAGTCTAATATTGAGCTAAGAAGTAAGTTTAAATATACAAAACCAACAAGGAGTCCAGTGGCACCTTAAGGACTAACAAATCTATTAGAGCATAAGCTTTTGTTAGATACAGCCCACTTCCTCGGAAGCTTGAAGCAAAAAACCTGCCTTTCTTTCATTAAAATATCTGAGGAAGTGAGTTGTATCTCAAAAAAGCTTATAGGGGTGCGGAATCTTTTTTGGGTTGGGGGCTACTGACCTACAGAAAAATCAGTTGGGGGCCGCACACAAGTGAGAAGCAGGAAAAATAAACCCTCCCCAGCCTTCCCCTCCAAGGGTATGTCTACACTGTAAAGTTAATTCGAACTAACAGACATTAGTTCGTATTAACTTTGATAGGTGCTACACAGGCAAATCGCTAGTTCGAACTTAATTCGAACTAGCGGAGCGCTTAATTCGAAGTAGGTAAACCTCATTCTACAAGGACTAATGCCTAGTTCGAATTAAGAAGTTTGAATTAAGGGCTGTGTAGCCACTTAATTCGAACTAGTGGGAGGCTAGCCCTCCCCAGCTTTCCCTGGTGGCCACTCTGGGCACCACCAGGGAAACTCTTCTGCCCCCCCTCCTGGCCCCGGAGCCCTTAAAGGGGCACGGGCTGGCTACGGTGCCCGTGCCAGGTGTAAGCCTGCCAGCACCCAGCCAGCAGACCCTGCACCTGGCATGGCCCGGGCCAGCTACCCGCTGCCATCCAGCCCTCCGCCTCTTCCCAGGACTAGGCTGGCAGCTCCCGGGAGCCTGCCCAGATCCGCAAGAGGTGGGCACCCGCCTGGTCTAGTGCGGACATCGTGGACCTCATCCATGACCTCCGCACTAGGCACAAGAAAGTGGCCGTCTAGGGCAGGATAGCTTCCAGCCTGGCCACCCAGGAGCAGGTGTGCATGAAAATCAGGGTGGTCCAGTGAGACCTCCAACCCTGAGCCCTGAGCTTAGAATGGCCGTACTGGGTCAGACCAAAGGTCCATCTAGCCCAGTAGCCTGTCTGCCGACAGCGGCCAGCACTAGGTACCCTGTAGGGGATGGACCAAAGACAATGACCAAGCCATTTGTCTCGTGCCATCCATCACCAGCCTTCCTCAAACAGAGGCCATGGACACCATTTCTACCCCCTGGCTAATAGCACTCCATGGACCCAACCTCCCATGAATTGATCTAACGTCTCTTTAAACTCTGTTCTAGTTTTAGCCTTCACAGCCTCCTGCAGCAAGGAGTTCCACAGGTTGACTATTTGCTTTGTGAAGAAGAACTTACTGTTATTAGTTTGAAGCCTGCTACCCATTCATTTCATTTGGTGTCCTCTAGTCCTTCTGTTATGGGAACTAATGAAGAACTTTTCTGTATGCACCCTCTCCACACCACTCATGCTTTTATAGACCTCTATCATATCCCCCCTCCGTCTCCTCTTTTCTAAACTGAAAAGTCCCAGTCTCTTTAGCCTCTCTTCAGATGGGACCTGTTCCAAACCCCTGATCATTTTAGTTGCCCTCCCCTCTCCCACCCTCTCTCTTCCCCTCTCCCACCTCCTTTTCCCAGTCTCCCCGAGTTCTGTTGAATAAAGAGTTTCTATTTTTGAACACACGTTTTCTTTATTTTGTACATCAGGAAGGGGGGCTAGGGAAGGGTAAGTGGAAGGAGGTGAGGGAGGAATGGGGAACGAGCCCCCAGTGGGGAGTACTGGGGTGGCTCTGCGGGCTGCTCGGGATGGAAGCTCTCCTGCAGCCCCCCGATTGCCCTTCCGCCCCGGATGGCAGCCTGCGGCAAGTGCAGCCGGTCTCATGGCCGAGTGCTGTAATGTGCCCAGTGTGGGCACTCCAAGCCAGGACTGCTTTGCAAGCGGGGAACCCCTGAGAACTCTCTGTCCGGGGTGGAGGTCGGGTCCCTTTAAGCACAGCCCTTGGCTAGCCTGAGACAGCAGCTCCACACACTAAGTCCTAACCTGATGCCCTGCTGGTACTGCTTCCGGCCATCCTTAACCTCTATTCAGGGTCCACTCAGTGTGGACATGCACTGGGGCGCTAGGGTATCACTTACCCTCCATGCTTTAGACTGGAGCAGCTTCACTGTGTGTCTCCCTCTCCCCAACCACTGCTCTTCGGAGATGGGGTGCATGGGCAAGGGGGACACCCTGACTTCAGCACTTGCTCCCCCTCTCTCCCCCCACTGCACAGCTAGCAGGAGAATCCTGGGAGCCACTTGGCTGCAGGATGGAGTAGGAGCAGCAGCTCTTACTACATTTAAAATGCAGAATCACAGTGTGAGTGGTTCCAGAGGTGGTACGAGCCAGGACTGCTCATTCCTGGCTGGAGTTGGCTCCTGGAGCTACCCCCGCTGCAGCTCTGCACAGTGGCGCTTACCTACTAATTGTATAGTTGATACAATTTCTATCGACTATGCGATTAGCCAGATAATCACATTTTAACATTCTTAGGCAGTAGGCTCCCGTGTGTATTGATTCCAGCCTGCATCCCTTACCCTCCATGCTGCTTCCTCTCTATCTGAGGCAACAGTGCAGGGATGAGGGGACCAAGCAGATCCGGTGGTCATGGGGAGCCAGCTTTTAAGCCAGCTCCCCACGGGCACCAGCTCTCACTCCCCTCCCACTTGCTACCTCTGATACAGAGGCAGCAAGGTGGGGGAGAATGCGTGTAGTTGACAAGATTAACCGATAAGCCCAGGCTTATCAATTAATCGTATAGTTGTCTACATGATGAAATCCCTAAATCTTCACCCCATCCTCAGTGCTTAGTAGGGATGTTAAATATTGGTTAACTGAATAGTTGATTAACCTCATGAATTCTTATTGGTTAGTTGACTAGTCTATAGTCCCCAGGGGTGGGGCTGGCAGCCAGTGCGCTCCGGCCTTGTTCCGGTGGAGCCCTGGCCTTTCTGCACTGCTGCCTCTGTGCCAGCTCCCCTGTGCCAGCTGTGCCTCAGTGCCAGTTTTAAAAACCAGCTCCCCTCATAGACCGGCTGCCTGTTGCTCTAGGTTGCTGCCTTTGATACAGAGGCAGCAGTGAGGGGTGGCAGCAGCCCCTGTCTGGGGGTGGTAGAGCTGAGCTCCTATATCTGGTGCAAGCTGGAACTGAGCTGGGCTGCCTGCCCGTCTGGCTCCTAATACACTTTAAATGCAGAACCACAGCGGAGGGTAGATCCTTGACCTAGCACTGAGCCAGGCTGCTGGCCAGCCTGCTAAAAAGTTTGCTGGCAAGAGGAATGGGGGATATGTGTGGAGTCTATAGCATTAACCAATAAGCTTTTGCGTATCAGTTAATTGACTACACTATTACATCCGTAGTGTGTAAGAGGAAGAGAGAGAAACTTCCTGCTTTTAGGGAAACAGGTATTCAGGGTTCCCAAGCACATCTGTAACAAAATGTGTCTTATTTAACTGTGTGAGAAGAGAGAGACCTTTATCAGAGATTTTCCAGAAGAGAGAGAGAGAGGACACAGTTAACCTAATGAAACAGAACATACATTCCAGTTTTATACATTTTCTCCCACTTCCTTGATGCTAAGAGCTCTGTTTGACTAGTAGATACCATGCCAGGAGGAAAAATAGCCATAGCTAACACCTCTGCGCAATTGTGGATTAAGTATACTTAACTCTATATATGAAATTAGCTGATACTGGCAGAAACATTGTCATTATTGTTTTGCTTCTGCTGGCGCAGCTTTGAAAAACTGCAGCCTGAGGAGAAGGGGGAGCCTTATTTAAAAATAAGTGATAAAACAAAGCTACACAAAATGATTTCATAGCCTGTTTTAAGAGCCCTCCTGTGTGCATTGCCTTGACCTACTAAAAGCCTATCACAATAAAAAAGCTTGGCATGCAAACTTGTCAGTCCCTCCTGTGAAAGCCATTATCTTCTAAACAGCTGTGTAAAAATCAGCATTTCAGAAAACAATGAAAACCTGAAACTATCAGGAATGAAAAGGCCCTTATGCCACTCACCCTCCTGCCATGCCAAAGGCACAGCAATCTATAATTTCCCTTAATTCCGAAGGGAAAGAGTATGAGTCCTTACAAAGATAGTTTCTTTTGATTAATTATACCCCCTGCAGTTTTTTTAATTCTAGCACCCCAAGGTCATCTGCGGAAAGCTTTGTATTTAATTCAGAGGGATAAAAAAATGTGTTAGTACAGAGCTACTTCTGAAAAATTAAAGGGCAGAAAATCTATGTACAAAATTTGCTGATTCCATTATCCCAAAGAGAGAAGAATAAGACCATAGCCCCATCTGCTCACCCTGGTCTCTCAACAAAGCTTATCAACTTGACCCAAACACTTGAAGTGGGTTGTACCCATGAAAGCTCATGATATCATCTACATTTTTTGTTAGTCTCTAAGGTGTGGCAGGACTATTTGTTGGTTTTTAAGTTTTTCCTGTCTGAGGAGAGATGTGTAAAATCCAGATTAAATGCAGTGACACTTCTTCCCCTGCAGGTGTCACAGCATCCAACTGAACCACTACAGGGCACAGAGATACCCAACAATAGAAGAGGAGACCAGGCTTAGAGCAGTGGTTTCCAACTCTTTCTCTGCCATGACACATCTGGATACCTTTAATTATTTTGAGCCCCCTCACCATACTGTCTCCAAATAAACTCTCCTCCTTCTCACCTCGGCTTAAGCGGATTTCAGTCTGTAGAATAGTTATGTTTTAATCAGTTCACACCAAGACCCCCGTTCTGTCCCAGCCCAAACCAGTTCTGCCTCCATCCCTACCCACCTCCATCAGTTTATCCCCCAACACTCCAACCACCCCAGTTTCCCACCTTATACTTTGCACCCATCCACCTTTGCTTCTCCTGTGTTTCTTCCCATCTCCCAGTCCTGAGAGACTGTAGCAGAGTCCCTGCTCCCCTTCCAGGCTAGGGGGAAGCTCCATGGGCTCTTTCTGCTGTCCCCAGAGAGCAGCTGCAGGATTGGAGGATGAGAGGCAAAGAAGGAGAGAGAGCCTGAGCTCTGATTGATTGCTCTACTGCTGGAAGAGGCAGGGCAGTGAAGCAGACAGTCAATCGGAACAGAGCTCTCCCCCTTTCCTTCCTCCCTCCTTACCCATGCACAACTCCACAGGACTCATATTTGCCTCACTTTGGGGAACGGAATGTGATATACGCACTCTATTTGAAAGGGGCCTCACTGTGGGAGCAAAAGTACAGAATGCAGTCCGAATCAGACATCAATGAAAATACCAGGGAAGGGGTTTTTTGTTCCTATGTGTAGGGTTGTTGTTTTTTAAATTCCACAACACACCTGTTTGTGCCTGAAGACACACCAGTTGTGAAACACTGGGTTAGAATATATAAGTACAGATCGTTAGGAGGCTAATACAGGAAAAGATATGGGGCAGAGAAGAGCTGCATGGGTCGATAAAAGAGCAAAGACATCAACAGAAGAAGAGTCAAAAACTAGTGATTCAGCAGGAGAAGAGGAAAATGGAAGGAGTCGTTACAAATCTTGCCTCCTATCTAATGAGCGTTTGCTTACTTGCTAGTTTGATTTTTGTTTTTCAATTTGCAGATACTGGTAGAAGGCACCTTGCTGTGAGAAACTTAGAGCTTTTCATTACAGCAGAATTCTCATTAAGGGATGGGGCTTCCCTGATTATGAAGCCTATAAAAGCAATCAAGCATCACACGAGCAGTGGCACAAGAGCCAGCAAACATTTGAAACTAGGGAGCTGGGGAGAGGTGGAGTGTGTTTTTGTTTTATTTTCCCAACTGGAGCTTAGGACAGGTACAGGAGCAGTCATACCCCAAAGAATGGAAGATGCAATGAAGATGACCGGATGTGGAAGCTACAGGATGTGGTTATCCTGATGGAACATAATATCTGAGGAATGGAGATGCAGATAGAAACTCCGGTAGCATTCCGAAGGGGATTTGAGGAGAAGATGGAGGGCAGGCAAGAGGAAGCTAAAGGGAAACATCAGGACTCATAGATGCAAGCTGAATTGGAGACCTGTGAGGGCAAATTGCTGGGTGAGAAAAGTGGCCAGTGGAAACATGATTATGAGAACCGGGCAGAGGAAAAGACTTGCTAGTGAAGGAGAAACAGCGCTCAGGAACAGGTTTGCTGAACTGGAAAATAAAGAATGGGCGCAGCAGGCAGTATTACGTGGGAGGGTAAGGAAGATGAGAAGAGAAGTCCTACAAGAACACGGGAAGAGTCAATGGAGACAGCCAGAGTTTGGAGCTTCAAAAGGATAGAGGATGATGCACAGAAGATAACTAGGGAGAACAAAAGACAAAAGGACTTGCAGCCAGTTAAAACAGGAGCAAGGCTGGAGAATCGCTCTCTCTCTCTCTCTCTCTCTCTCTCTGCTGATCTGGAGAACAGAAGTGTTTCCTGCCTGTTAGGAACTAAGATATGGGATGTGGGCCTGAGGCTGAAGAGGATCCTTACTGGAGCAGGTAAAAATCCTCTGATTGTCCTTCACCTGGGAATAAATGGCACTATTAATTTCTGGTTGAAACACTTGACACTATGCCAGCCTGTAAAGAACTTAAAGAAATGGACGCTCAGGTGGGATTCTACTTGTTCCAAGAGGAGGAGAAAAAGCAGAACAAGATTATAATGATTGACATATGGCTCAGGCACTAGTAGTATAAGATGGCTTTGGGATATTCAACCACTAGAAGGCATTCATGGACACAGAACTCACAGATTCATGGGACTGACTCTACCTAAATAGGGAGGGAAACAGACTTCTGGGATGGACACTGTCAAAACCAATTAAAAGAGGTTTAAACTATGAATTTGGGGGAGATGACATGGAGATTCTCATGTAATACTAATATTTAGTAGGAGGAAAATCAAGAGAGAGGATACAGTAATTCATAAAAGAACAGCAGAGGGTAGGAGAAGGGTATCAAGAAAAAAGACAGCGCCAATACCAATGAAACAAATCATGACATAGCAGATACTGGCAGTAGAATGACTGTACCTAATCAGGTGAGGAATCTGGGTGAAACCAAGCTGTCACAACTCACAAGAAGTCTCGGTAACAATGATTCTGGAAGTCAAACCACATATTATAGGGATAGCAAATGTGTTAGAATACTAGTCATAACTAGAGCACAGGTATTGAAGAGTATGTGCTGTTTGGGAAAGACAGAAATAAAGGTAAAGGTGGTAGAGTATCACAATGACAAGGTAGAATATAAAGAAATTAGAAGCAACAGAATGAACCAAACCAAACCAATTTGATCAAAATAACTCTGGAAAAGAAAGCTACCAGGGGTTCCATGGAGATAGTGTTAAAGATGTCTATAGACTCCTTTCCCCCGATCTGATTTGGATATGGATAGAGACCTGTTTCATATTTTTAATGAAATAAATACTACTGGCAATTGTGTGATTATTGGAGAATTTAATTTCCCAGATATAAATTGGAGGACAAGGGCTACTAATAATCATAGAAACAGAAGGGACCTGAATAAATCATCACCTCCTGTCCCCTGCAATCAAGGCAGGACTTAAGTAATAATTAGACCATTCTTGACAGATATTTCTCTAACCTGTTCTTTAAAACCTACAGTAATGGAGATTGCAAAACCACCCAAAGTAACTTATTTCAATGCCCAACCACCTTCTTATCCTCTCAAATATTCAGGATAACAATTTCTCACCCTCCTTCTCATAACAACCTTTTATGTGCTTGAAGACTTACATTCCCTCCCCTTAATCTTCTCTTCTCCAGACTAAACAAACCTAATTTTTAAATCTTCCCTCATATAATGATTTCTAGACCTTTAATCACTTTTGTTCTCCTCTGAACTTTCTCCAACTTGTCCAAAACTTTGAGAACAGCACATTATACTCCAGCTGAGGCCTAATCAGCATGGAGTACAGCAGAATAACTTCATATCTTGCTTATAGCACTCCTGCTAATGCACCCCAGAATAATGGTTTGCTGCTCTTTTTTTTAACAGTGTCACTCTGTTGACTGTTGTTTAGCTTGTCTATCTATCATCCCTAGATCAAGATCCCTTTCCAAAGTACTTCTTCCTAGGTAGTCATTTCCCATTTTCTATTATTCTATGATTTCATAAGTATGCAACTGATTGTTCCTTCCTAAGCAGAGTACTTTGCATTTGTCCATATTGCATTTCATCCTATTTACTTCAGACCATTTTTCCAGATCATTTTGACTTGAATTATAATTCTATCCTCCAAAGCACTTGGCAATACCTCCCAGCCTGATGTCATCTGGAAACTGTACAGGTATACTCTCCATGCCATTATCTAAATCATTAATGAACATACACACACCAGTTCCCCAACATCTTTCTGGATGAAATAGTTGAAGTACCTGTGATCATCCTCCTCATATTTCCTCTTCCATTTGTATTTCTTAGAATTTACTTGGACTAATCAGTCTATTTGCAGTTGAATTTCTCTAGCTCAATCACTTATTTCTAGGCCTGTGTTCATGGTTTGCTAAATCAGGGGTGGACAACCTTTTCAAACCAAAGAGCCAAAGTACATCAAAATTCAGAACAAATGGTCAACAAAGAGCCATATAAGAATGCCCATTTGCATGACTGAAAATATACAAGTTAACATTATGGATAATTTACATGATGATTAATTATAGCATAAATGAAACATTGTACTCACAGCCTTTATATAATGGGACTTCTGCTGCTGCATCTTTTTGCATTTCTTTGAAGTTTACATCATAACTGGTTAAATCCAGCTTCATGCAGGCATTCAGGCTGTCTTCTGTTGATCTTATGGTAGGGGGCTAGGGATGTGCGGGTGCAGGAGTCTGGGTTGGGGTGTATGGGGGGGCTCAGGGAAGGGGGTTTGGGTATATGATGGACTCAAAGCACAGGGTTGGAGTATGTGGGGGTGTACCCCAGCCCCAAGAGGTGCTGTGAATAGCCAGCTTCAGCTCTGGTAGCCACCCACCACATGGTGACTGCTGGAGCTGAATCTGGCTGTGGTGCAGCAGCCATGGGGACCGGGGCCAGGATGTACCAGTCCTGGCCCCAAGAGCAATCACAAATAGCTGGCTTCAGCTCCAGCAGCCACACACCCAGGATATATCCCAGCCCCAGTCATGGAGCAGCTGCAGCGTAGCTGAGCTCCGGCAGCTGCCTATCACATGGCCCTGGTCCCTGCTGCCCTCCTCCTCCTCCAAGCTCACCAGCAGCAGCTTACTTTCAAGGTGCAAGGAAGGTGAGTGCTGCCGTTGAGGAGGTGGGTGGAAGTACAGTTTTTGCATGCCGCCAAGGCGCGCTATTGGTGAACTCCAAAAGAGCCATGTTTAGATCTCTCCCGAGCCATAGGTTGCCTACCCCTGTGCTAATTGAATGTTCTTTTGATCCAGGTTTGGTTTACATAGAACTCCTTGCTCCTTTAGTCACACCATGCTTCTCTTCTGATGTCCCCCTCGGTTATCTGTATCTACTTTAGATTGAACCTTCTTTCATAAGGCTGCATATGTGCCTGGTGTGTTCAATATATGACAACTTTGTTTCCTTCCAGCAAAAATTTAAAAAACTCATCTATTCTAAGAGGCAATAGGGGACTTACGCTTCTATTAGTTTTGTGTTACATGATATTCCGTCTGCTGTGTCTTTATATTGTAAGCAGCTTCACGTCTGTTAACCATTTATCATACTGCACCTGCAATATAGCACTGTATACGCTGAAGTGGTTTAATAAATCATAGACTTTTGGATGTGCCACCTTAGTCACCTTGTAGCGAGCAGGGGTGACCACTCACTGACCCTGAGGGGGAAGAACCCCTCTCTAAGCCTGGGTGGGCTGAGCCCATTCCTGCCCCTTTAACTCCCTGGGAGCACAGTGGTGGGGCAGGTAGGATAAAAGCCCAGCCCAGGAGCTCAGTAAGGCCCCAGCCACCGGAGGAAGCAGAGGCCTGCCCTGAGCCAGAGGCTGAGGACTGGCCTGGAACGCCAGGCCCTAGCTCCGAAGAAGAGACCTTCCTTACCCTGCCAGCGGGTGCAGACTACGATGACCCCGAGAACCAGCAGCCCGTATGGAGCCAGGTAGATGCTGAGGGGGGGTTAGGAAGTGGCCTGGGGAAGCTGACGAGTGTCAGGCTGATCATATAACACTTTAGAGTGTGTCAGTGTGTTGCCGGCTGGATCCTCACTGATGCCAGAGGCAGCCCTGGTCTGGGACGTGGTGGTAGAGTAGGAAGGGCCCACGTCCCCCCTGCCTTCCCACATCCCTCTCTTGCTGTCTCCCCCTCCCCTCTCTTGCTTGTGGGACTGCATTTGTGTTGCTGCCCACCCTGTACTCAGGGCCCTGGGGTTTAAAAGGGAGCCACTGGACATTTAGTTCCAGGCCTGACCACAGGTCAGGGACCCAGGACCCAAGTGGCCGGCTTATGCACCTTATATTGAAACAGCCTGTAAGAATTCCAAGATACCATCAAAATGATAGTTCCTAACGTGATATGTGATAGCACTTGGGAGGTGCACTGACCTCCCCATGCCAAAATTTTAACTGCTAAATTGGAAGCCCCCACATATCCCTTGTCCCTCTCAGTGTCCCTCCATGCACCTTTTTCTCCTGCAGGCACCAGTTGCCCATGGAAACCCCCTTTTTCCTATTATAAAAGCAAGGAACTATTAATACATTGCACATTATTGTGTGACTATTTGTTTTTCATAATCCATAGAACTGGACCTCCTTTTAGACTACACTGTACATAGTTTTTCATAGGCATGCAATACGTTCTCAGTTGTAGTGTTATAACCTGTTGAACACAGACCACACTTAAAACGCTTCAGGAGTTCTTTGTTATATATTTGTGCTGCAAAGCAAAATGTAAATAGACTTTTCTTGAGGGAGGTGGAAAAAAGACTAAGGTCTGTTGAGGAAATAAAAGTGCATTATAAGTTATGAACTGAAGTCTCCTAACAGTTTGTTGGCTTGAAGCATATGTCAGCGAACGTGTCTCAGCTGTGCAGACAATTTATGTGCTTACACAGTAGCAAACACTTAAAAACAAGCACATAAAATGTGCTGTAGGGAATTATCTTGCACTGACACAGTGGTCAGTTACATGACTTAATGGGTCTTTTTTCCATCACTATAATGAATCTATGATTTAAATGTTTTTGTGTGGCATAAAATCTGCTAAACTAAGGGTAAATCTTTTACTGGAATACATGAAGTGTGGTTATCTTATTATCCTAAACATATACAATCACATAGAGTTCTTCACACACTCCAAGCAACATATCAATCATGAACTGGAACTGCATTAGTTTAGTTGGAATAAAAACATCTTGGTAGCAAACAGTAGCAGGTTTTCCATGTAAACCCTATTCCTTGTAGCCTTTTTTAGGTACTGAGCTTTTAGAGTAACCATCATTACATAGATTTATCACACAGCAGTAGAAAGCATTTGAATGTGGTCTCTCTCTTCCCTTGAGATAATACTTGTGCATCCCAGCATGTGCAACAAAACTGGAAACGATAGAACTCAGACTTCCTGTGTGATCTTCAGCAGTCGTTAGTCTAGTCTCTTGATGCCTCAATTCCTTGTTTATTAAATGGGAATAATAGTACCTCCCTACTTTACAGTAATGTTGTGAAGGTAAATTTTCAGATTGTGAGACGCTTCTGGCATTGTGGTATTGGGGGCCACGTGTGTACTTAAGACGGATATAAAAGACTACTGGAATCCTACTCTTCAGGTATGTTGTAGAGTTGATTTCAATTAAATTTAGAGACTCTCTTCAGTCAAACTCATGGGACTATTTGAAGAGATGTCTCTATCTAGCCTGAGAGAAGGTGCATTGAGGGTTCTTTGTCTAGTACTGAGTATTACCTATGCTGTGGTGTTTAGGAATATTTCTCTTGCCAAATTCAGTTTTAAAAAAATCTGATATGTCATTACAGTGATAGAGATGCAGCCATGTTAGTCTGGTCTAGCTGAAACAAAAGTCCATCTTGTTAGTCTTTAAAGTGCTACATACTTCTGTCTTTTGATATGTCACTACAATCATACATAAGCGACGAGGAGTCCTGTGGCACCTTATAGACTAACTGAAGTGTAGGAGCATAGCTTTCGTGGGCAAAGACCCACTTCGTCAGATGCAATCATACATACACTTTGCACTGAATCAAACACAGTTTCTTACCCTGACAAACTTGCATTCTAAAGTGAAAGGAAGCAATATAACACTAGAGATCAGATCTGGTTAAGGAAATGGATTTTCAGGAGATATTTGGAGAAGAGGGAGGCTGCTTTTTGCTCAAGGAGAGAAGTGCAATTCAAAGGGCAGGGATCAGAATGAAAAAAGAGTGGGAGACACAGATAAAGGCAATATGAAGAATAGAGTATGAGGCAGGGTATGAGGAGGAGATGCAAACGTATATTGAGCAGAGCTGTTTATAGTACGGATATAAAATTCCATGTAATTGATTAAACACAGTGCTAACACTGAATTTAACCAAGTAAAGGGAGGTGGATGGGTGGGGGGAGGTACTCCAGCAGGGCTGGAGCAGCCCACACCGCAGGCCGGGGCTGCTCCAGGCTGGCTGCTCCCAGCCTTGTTCCAGATCTTCTGTCCCACCCCCTACCACCCCATGGGGGCTACCACAACTCTTGGTCCCTACAGGCTGGAGCAGTCCTGTGTGGGGTCCGGGGCGGGCTTGAGCAATCCACTGCCTGCGCTTGGGCCACAGGCGAGGGGCTGCTTCCAGGTATCGGTTAACCATTACCCAGTAAGCATCATCCATTAAGGGTAGGGATGTTAACTATCCGGTATTTGTGTCAATGTGTAACTGCTGGAAATTTTAGCAGTTACTTGTTTACAAGGGGGGTAGGAGGTGGCTCCCTATCATGTGGCAGATAGAGGCAGCAGCATGGGGGGCAGGTGACTCTGGGGAGCTGGCTTGAAAGCTCCTCACTGCCCCCACCCTCTGCACTGTTGCCTCTCTATCAGAGGCAGCATTCTGGGAGTGGGCGGGGGGGGGGGGGGCACAGCCAGCTTGACAGAGCAGGCACCCATAGAGAGCTGGCTTAAAAGCTGTGGGAGGCAGCAAGGGGGGTGGGACAGGCAGCTCCATAGAGCTGGCGCACATGAAGAGCCAGCTTAAATGCCGGCTCCTGCCTGCTTTCCTCTCCCCACTGCCTCTGATACAGAGTGTGTATAGCCAATAGGAATAATTGATAAGCCCAGGCTCATTGGTTAATCATATAATCGACTACACAATCACATCCCTAGTTAATGGTGATGCTTACTGGGTAACCGTTTAACTGAATACCTATTAACATCCCTATTTTAGAGCAAAGTGTAATCTTTTTGAATGCATAAAACTATATGTTGCAGTTAAATTTGACATGGAAATTGAAGGGCGCCACTGATATATTGGGGAAAAAATGAAATAGCAAGTATTACTTAAAATAGTGAAACCCATTAACATCTGGTGTAGAAGGAATATAATGTTTGGATGACATGTAGTGTGATGTAAATAGTTTGATTGTATAATTTCCTGTCCACTGACTGACATGCTGCTGATTAAGAGGATGGGATGGAGGTTTGAGCACCATGAGGAGTCTTTGTAGGGACTGGCCAATTGAGTAGAGGGAGCTATTTAAAAGGTCAAATGCTGGTTGCTGGGAAGGTTGAAGAAGACTCTATCTTCTCCATAGTAGTATTGAGGAATTTTTGTCCAGCTGAAATATTTTCGGTGACAAGATAGTGATTTTGAGATGCCATGGTATGCCTGAAAACAGATGAGCATTTCTCTGAATTTTGAGCAGTTTTCTCACTGAGATGCTAATGTAGGCTATTATCTGTGTAATTGGTCTATGCTTCTCATAGCTCAGGAAATCAAGTGAGATAAATTGACTCCACTGGTGGCAGAAGTTGTTAATGCCTTTTAAGTGAAAGGCAGAATTTTGGCTTCCCTTTTTTCACTTCCACAAATGTGTAGTTAGCTGGCTGTTGCTCTAGAAATGCAGTCCCACGAACTATTTTACAGTCTCTAACCTGTTTTGAGCTAGGTCATTGAAAAGGTGGTGGTGAGTTAACTCTGTCAATAGTTAGAGTCCTCAAATAGTTTTGATCCTCTTGTTTTAATTTGGACATAGTTATGGAAGAGACTACAATCTCTTTCTGACGATGACCAAAGTTGATGTGTCCACTCTGATGCCTTTGATTCATTCTTTCATATGGGAATCCTATGAGGCATGAACAGGACTGCTCTGAATAGTTCACCTCCTTCAGGGAGGTCATCCCAGAGGGTGGAGTTGGGAGTTAATTTCTTACAAAGACTTGCTTTTTTTGGTGGTTGGTTTGAACGTAGTAAATCTTGTTCAACATACTTAGAATCATAGAACACCAGAACTGGAAGGGACCTTGAGACGTTATTGAGTCCAGTCCACTGCCCTCATGGCAGGACCAAGCACCATTTAGATCATCCCTGAGAGATGTCTGTCTAACCTGCTCTTGAATATCTCCAGTGATGGAGAATCCATAGGCAGTTTATCTCAGTGTTTAACCACCCTGACAGGAAGTTTTTTCCTAATGTCCAACCTAAACCTCCCTTGCTGCAATTTAAGCCCATTGCTTCTTGTCCTATCCTCAGAGGCCAAGGAGAACAATTTTTCTCCCTCCTCCTTATAATAGAAAACCGCTATCATGTCTCCTCTCAGTTTTCTCTTTTCTAAACTAAACAAGCCCAGTTCCTTCAGCCTTTCCTCATAGGTCATGTTTTCTAGACCTTTAATCATTTTTGTTGCTCTTCTCTGGACCTTCTCCAATTTTTCCACATCTTTCTTGAAATGTGGTACCCAGAATTGGACACAGCTGAGGTCCAATTGAGGCCTAATCAGCACAGAGTAGAGTAGAAGAATGACTTCTTGTGTCTTGCTCACAATACTCCTATTGATACATCCCAGAATCATGTTTGCTTTTTTTGCCATAGTGTCACACTCTCCACTTATATTTAGCTTGTGGTCCATTATGACCCCTAAATCCCTTTCAGCAGTACTCCTTCCTAGACAATCACTTCCCATTCTGTATGTGAGGAAGGAACAATCAATTTCAAAGTGGAGCACTTTGCATTTGTCTTTATTAAACTTCATCTTATTTCTCAGACCATTTCTCTAGTTTGTCCAGATCATTTTGAATGTTGACCCTATGCTCCAAAGCACTTGCAGCCCCTCCCAGCTTGGTATAATCTGCAAACTTAATAATCATATTCTCTATGTCATCATCTAAATTGTTGATGAAGATATTGAACAGAACCGGACCCAAAAAAGGCCCTTGCAGAACCCCACTTGTTATGCCCTTACAGCATGACTGTGAACCGTTAATAACTACTCTGTGAGTGGTTATTCAGCCAGTTATGCACCCACCTTAAAGTAGCCCCATCTAGGTTGTGTTTCTCTAATTTATTGATAAGAAGGTCATGTGAGACAGTATCAAGTGCCTTACTGAAGTCTTAGGTATACCATGTCCACTGCTTCTCCCTTATCCACAAGACTTGTTATCCTATCAAAGAAAGCTGTCAGATTGGCTTGACATGATTTGTTCTTTACAAATCCATGCTGGCTGTTACCTATCACCTTATTATCCTCCAGTTGTTTGCAGATGAATTCCTTAATTACTTGCTTCATTATCTTTCCTGACACAGAAGTTAAACTGACTTTCTTAAATTTAAATTTCATTGCACTAACCTATTGTATCAATAAAGAATACAATGTTGTACCAAAATAATGCATTGACCATTTAATTTTAGTATTTCATGGTATTTCTTCAGTAATTTAAGACTCACAATAGCTCTGTGAAGTATGTCCATTTTAGCCCCATTTCACAGTGAGTAAAATGAGTCAAGAAAACTTGAAGTAATTGTTAGAATTTCAGGGTTGATTACATTTTTTTTTGTTTTCCTTTCCAGAGCACTCACTTAAGGTTTTTCTAGTCATCTTTCTTGGGTGGAGACCATGTGCCTCTCCCTTAGACCAGTGATAGAAATGTAGCCGTGTTAGTCTGGGGTAGTTGAAGCAAAATGCAGGACAATGTAGCACTTTAAAGACCCATTACCAAGACAGTTTCCCCAATTATCACCTGTAATACCATTAACTCACAAACATCCCACTCTCCCTACCTTTAATATCATCAATTCACAGACACTTACCTTCCTTCCTCTCCCCCCCCCCCCCCCCCCCCGCATCCCCCTTCTGTTCTGCAATGTGATTTGTCCTTTTCATATTTGTTCATTTTTTTAATTGTATCCTTTGGTATATATGGTTGTGACTACTTTCTTCCACTATTTGATCTGAGGAAGTGGGTCTGGCCCACGAAAGCTCATCATCTAATAAACCATCTTGTTAGTCTTTAAAGTGCTACATTGTCCTGCATTTTGCTTCCCTTAGACCAAGCATTTAGGCTTGTGGTCTCTATATAACTCACTGAGATTTTACCACTTATTGTCACAGCAGTCCCTTTATATATGGCCCATTTCAGTATAATCATATTTTGAAGTCCTAATGCTTACCACAATTACTTTCCCAAGTTCACAAAATAAGTTTGTGGCAGAGCTGGCAATAAAATCTGCAGCTCCTGACTCTCTTCCTCCTACATACCAAATACGTTTCCTTCTTTTTCATGTAAAATTATACATATCTTTAGTATATTTTCAGGACACCTCTGATATTGTGGAGGAATAATTGTTACTCAGACAACTAAATTAATAGTTGGAATTATACTAGTATTGATGGTTTGGAGAAATATTGCAGTGCATTCTATTGGCTAGGAGTTAGGAATATTAGCATCTGCTTATAGCTCAGCAAAGGACCCAGGGCTGGATTAAAGGGGGGGCTAGTTGGGAAGGTGCCCAGGGTGCCAACCTATGGGGGGGTGCCTGATAGCAGCTGTAAGGGGCACCGTGCGCCTGGCTGTGTGACGCCCCTTACAGCTGCTATCAGGCTCCACGCGCCGGGGGTTGGGGGCCGCCCGGCGCCTCTTAGAGCTTCAGTCAGGTGCACCGTGCGCCCAGGGACGGAGCCGTGCATGCGTCGCGTGCCCGGGGCACAGGAATGGCTCGAGTCGGCCCTGCAGGGACCTGCTGTGTGATCCTGAGCAAGTCACTTTAGGGCTATGGTTCACCTTCCATGTGGCCTGTGTATTTAAATTGAAAGCTTTTCCAGGCAGGGACTCTTGCTCTTACTCTGTGTTTGTACGCTGTCTTAAAAGCTGGCTCCTCATGTGGCACCGCATGCTGTCCCCCCAATGCTACCTCATGGGGAGCTGGCCACGCTCATTGGTTAACAGTTTAAATGTGTACACTATCTTATGCCTAGTTTGTACAGTGCCTAGCACAGTGAGGCCCCAGTATTGCTGGGGGTATCTGCATGCTACCATAATACAAATAATAAAGAACAGTGAAAGGGGAGTAAAAAGGAAAGTAATCAAACTAACCATTAACTAAAGTGAATTACATGCTAATCAGTAGCTCATTTGGATGGGAAATAGCATAATAACAATGTATAAATCCATGATATGCCCCTTCCTTGAGGATTTGGCTCACCCCATTTTAAAAAGATACATTAGAATTGGAAAAGGAATAGAGAAGGGTAAGAAGAAATATTAGGACTATAGACAAGCATCTGTATGAGGAGAATTTAAAAAGACTGGGCCTTTTAAAAAACATAGGAAAGAGAAGACTAAGGTGAAGTATGACAGCAGTCTATAAAATCATAAATGGTGTAGAGAAATTGAATAAGGAAGTGTTATTTACCCCTTTATGTAGCACAAGAGTCAGGGGGTCACCCTATGGAATTAGCCAGCATCACATTTAAAAGAAACCCAAGGAAGTACTTCTTCATAGAAAGCACAGTCAACCTGTAGAACTCATTGCCAGAGGATGTTGTGTGAGAATAACTTTGGTTAAAAAAAGAATTAGATACATTTATGGAGGATAGGCTACAACCACAGTTCATACATGGAGGAGAAGTCCATCAGTGGCTATTAGCCAAGATGTTCAGGGGTGCAGCCCCATGCTCTGGATTTCCCTAAACTTCTGACTGCCAGCTTCTGTGACTGGACAATAGAGGATGGATCACTCAATAATTGCCATGTTCGCTTCATTCCCTCTGAAGCTTCTGGCAAGGTCCATTGTCAGAAGACTGGAAATTGGTCCGGATAGAACGCAGGGATGTAAATATTGATCAAAACAGTAAACTGGCTAAGTGATTTAAATTGTCATTTAACTGGTTAACCATTGGTGGGCTGGTGATCCTGCTGGGTCTGTGGGGCAGGCCTGGCAGGTGCTTGTTCAGGTCAGCCTGTCACTGCATGCTCCGGCATGACTGAGTGGGTCCAACCTGCCCTCTCTGGCATAGCTGGGGCCACGCCTCCCTGCTCGATTTGCTCCAGTGCAGTGGGGGTCCCTCTAGGGAGCTCCAGTGTGGCCACAACTGGGATCCTACCTGCCTTTCCGGTGGCAACTCTTCAATGCAGCTGGAGCCTGACCAGTAGGGTGCTCTGGAGTGGCTGTGATTGGGGTCCTGCCTACCCACCATGTGGCCTTGCCTGCCGCCCTGATATGGTTGGGGTCCTGCTGACCATTCTAACCAGTTGGGGCTGCTATAGCATGGCTGGCAGTCTGGTTATCCAGTTATACAGTAAGCATTTGGCTTAGTAGGTAAGCAGTTAAACATCCCTAGGAGAATATTGGTCTGACCCAGTACGGCCATTCTTATGATAAGCCTGCAACATGTTTGGTGCCTGCCCCCTTGTGTCATAACTGCAGTGCCTCCTCCACTACCTCATTTTAGGAGCAAGAACGCTGGCAGAAGTAAAGAAATTTACATTTGTGGCTGACATTTGCATAACTATAGAAAAATTCTAAAAAACAGTTTCTTTTTGCTTCACTCGGCTCTAATCATGCAACTTGGGAAATGAGTAATGAGTTACTGGTTGCAGTATTCCAGGTACTCCAGCTCTGTGGAAACATCTATCTTTTATTTGTTTTCCTCTACTATTTTTCCAGAGATAGTAGTCAGACTTTTAGGAGATAAATACAAGGATCATTCTTTTCTTTTTTTGAAGATCATACTACAGTATTTTTCAGTATTGTGAAACTTTCCTCAGTTTGAGGTTTCCAGATTGTCAGTGGTACAGTAAATTTGTTTGCTAGTTTTTTTTAATTCTCTAGGATGAATATTTTCTGACTTGGTTAACTTATGCAAGTTAACATTTTCTAAATACTCCCTTACTAATTTTATCAGTTAGCATTTGTATAACATTTTAAACAAAGAATCCAAGAAATGTTTGGATTATTGTGTTTAAAAAACCAACATCCTTATTGTAACAGGGTGCACTCATCTCTTGTGAGCGCCCTTGGCAGAATGCGTGTGCCTGGACACACACTCTGTTTGTGGTTGCTTTTCAGTGGTTCAGTCCTCTGGGGAGAACTAAACCCAGACTCATCTGTTAACGATTTAAATGTTTACTCTATCGCATCCCAACTTTTGGTCATCTTAATTTAAATAAAACAAGCACTGAAACAGTTTCCTTATCTTGTCAATTACAGGCAGTCCCCGGGTTACGTACAAGATAGGGACTGTAGGTTTGTTCTTAAGTTGAATCTGTATGTAAGTCAGAACTAGCGTCAGCCGTTGCTGAAACTGATCAATTTCAACCGCAGCTGAATCTGGATGCCAGTTCTGACTTACATACAGATTCAACTTAAGAAACCCAGGCGTCCCCAAGTCAGCTGCTGCTGAAACTGATCAGTGGCTGATTCCACGAAGCCTGGGGCAGAGCAACTCTGCCTCGGGCTTCCTGTAGTCAGCCGCTGGTCAGTTTCAGCAGCGGCTGACTTGGGGACGCCTGGGGCAGAGCAGCTGGGGCTGCTCCTCGGCGCTACTGGAGCAACCCAGCAACACCCCAGCTGCTCTGCCCCAGGCGTCCTGATTCAGCCGCTGCTAAAACTGACCAGCAGCGGCTGAATCAGTACGCCTGGGGCAGAGCAGCTGGGGTGCTGCCGGGTTGGTCCGGAGCGGCGCTGCGGGACCAACCCGGCAGCCCCCAGCTGCTCTACCCCAGGGGTAGGCAAGAAAAGCCTGGTTTGCTGGGGGGGGGCACTAGCTGCAAAGCTGCTGGACCCCCCCAGCAGACCAGGGGGACAGGAGCAAAGCCCCCCCAGCAGACCAGGGAGACCGGAAGCTTTTCTCGCCCGGGGGACACGGGTGGCGACCCGCCGCCCGTGAGCTTCGGGGAGAGAAAAGCCCCGTTCGTAAGTGCGGATCCGACGTAAGTCGGGGACTGCCTGTATTTTTTTAAAACGTTCCCTATATTTTAGTAGTTTATGTTTAACACAGGCCTGTACTGTATTTGCTTTTGTTTTTTGGGGGAGGTGCTGAGGGTCTCTAGTGCTACTTGATTACATAATCTCAGTTCCAATTAGTTCCAATCAGTTGTGTGATTGACCTGTCAGTTTGTAACTCTAGTGTTTGAGTCTGAGCTTCTACTATTAGCTAGAGACGGAAGGAAGCAATTTGAAAGAAATATTGTTATCCCATTTAATAAATTATACTTAATAAAGATCACAGTACAAGAACATTGGGCTAACAGCTTTGTTTCTAGGATCGTCAAAAAACTTGTGTTATAAGGAAACTAGGCTTCCCCGCCCCGTTCACTATGCTCCCCAACCTCCCATCTGTCCACCACAGCTGGATCATGGCCTTCCCTCCTACCCCTGCTGCGGCAGGAGGGGGGCTGCTACCAGCCCTTCATGCATACAGATGGGAGCTGGATATTGGAGCCGGGGACAGAACGCTGGACCCTGATTGGGCAGGGTGTCTGGCGGGAGGAGGGGTCAGGAACAGGCTGGAGGCACCGTGTCTGGCCAGGGGTGAGGGGCAGGAGTGTGCTGGGAGTGTGGCAGGGGAAGGGTGCGGGAGGCGCTGGGGGTGCAGTGTTTGGGTATGAGGGGCTGGGGACGCGCTTGCTTCTTTTCATGCTGTGGCTGCTCCCAGGCACCGGAGGCTTTCCCTGCTGCTCCAATGGGGAATCCGCCGCCGCCTGCCTTGGGCCAGGTGCTCAGGCCATCACCTGCCTGGTGATCCAGCCTTGTCCCTCTCCCCTCCACAAGATGGAGGTGATGTGTGACACGAAGGTGATGTCACACAACAAGTTCATGTGGCAGGAGTTGGGCCAAAGGGTTCTGAATGTGGGATGGTGCTCAGGGCTGGAGTGCAGGAGTGTGAGGGCTCTGGTTGGGAGTGCAGTCTTTAGGATGGGGCTTGAGATGAGGTATTTGCAAGTGCAGGAGGGGGTATAGGCTTTGGATGGGGGTTTAGGAGGGGGATATAGTCTCTGGGCTAGGAGTGTGGGCTTTGGAATGGGTTTGGGGATGAGAGCTTGGGGGGTGTTCATTGCTGGGGGGTGATTCAAGGCGGGCCAGGGGGTTGGGGTTCAGGCTTACCTGGGTGGCTACCTGCTAGGGCTGCTGCTCCCCCATTTCTGTGTCAGCTGCGGCAGCTCTATACTTTGGAGAGAGAGAACTCTCCTTGCTGTAGCCCTGAGCCCCAGCATGAGGCTTAATAAGAAGCTGCATAGCCACCCATTTCCACTTAGGGGGAACTTAGATGCTAAGGGAGTTGACCCCTCTCTCACTGGAATAAGGGGAGACTTCAATCTGGGACATAATGCTGCCAGCCCTCTGTTAGCTTTCCTTGCTCGTGTTAATAGGGTAAATTGTCAAAAGGCTAGAGGATGTAATCTAATAATTAGGAAACAAAGAGTAAATGGGAAACACATGAAGAACTCTATTACACTGAAGTTAGTGAATATATATAGGAAGTTATTGAAGTAAGCAGTTAAAGCAGAGTGTAGTTTTGTGTCAGGAAAAGGAGGAAATTGACAGAGTGGAAAACTAGAAACTGTAATCAGAGCTGCAAAACAGAGATTGTAAACCGTTAGTTTTACAACGCCAGTAATTGGAAAAACATGGTGCATGTGCTGAATGGGGGAATGTGAGGGCTGGGGTGTGAAGGCAGAAGAAGGGGTAGGTCAATGTCTTTTGCTGTGACTAACTTCTTCAGGTTTTCATTCATTCGTTTGTTCATTCCATCAGGGTTGCTAATGCCTGTATGATCTATTAAAGCAGAAAAGCCCAACTTCATAGTTATTGCCTTCTTTTTTTGGTCTAAAGTCAGGCAGTGTAATTTTTCCAAGTATGGCTTTGTGTCACTTGAATCTTCCTGAAGTATGGTCAACCAACTTGTACTCTGCCGTTTTATTAGATATAATTTGATAACTATCTTTAAAAACAAAAAGCTAAGAAAGAATTCAATACTTGCTGAGCCTGAAAGCCTTCCAAAGTTGTAAATATACTTTCGTTTCTGTGTGTGTGTGTGTGTGTGTGTGTGTGTGTGTGTGTGTGTGTGTGTGTGTGTGTGTAAAAAATAATATAAAATATTAGTTTATCTCAAGCAAGCCTTGCTAATGCCTTATTATTATCCCTATAATCATGGTCTTAGAAGAAAATGTGAAATTGACTGTTTTAATGAGAACTGAAAAAAAAAATACAAAACTCAAACTTTCTTTGTGTCTGGCTTCCTGGTGGGAATGAGAGGTGAGAGACAGATGGTGTCTTTCTGAGAAGCAGTGAGCCTGCTCTGGAGGTCTTAGGTTAAGCAGGAGGAGTGAATGGAAATCAACTATATATTTGAGTGTCTGTCTGTTCAAGAGCTCTTCCTAAACAGTAAGAGCGAGGACCACCACAGTTAGTATACAGCTTGCTCTTATCATAACTTAAAGCAGGGGTGGAGGAGGGGGTTCTAGGCACAGGCTTTGGGAGGGTGTTTGGATGCAGGGATGGCTTGAGGCTAGGGCAGGGGCTTGGGGTACAGGAGAGGGTTCATGACTGAAGTAGGGTTTCGAGATGTGGGCTCCAGCTGGGCCCTGCTTACCGCAGGTGGCTCCTGGGTGGTGGTGCAGTGGGGTTAAGGCAGGCTCCCCCCTGCCCTGGCCCTGCACCACTCCCAGCAAACAGCAGCCAGCAAACCCCATCCCAAGTCCTGTCGTGTCCCCTGCCCTGCTCTGTGGAGATAGGATACAGAATGGGCGAGGGGGCACCTTGACATCAGCACCCCTTCTCCTCCCCTGCCTTGTACAGAAAGCAGGAGGCTCCTGAGGGGGCTGCTCCATGGCAAAGGGCAGGAGATGCGCAGCAATGGGGGGAGGGGCAGCTGAAGTGTGGGCATTTTATAGCCTTTTGGCCAAACCAATTAGGATCATCTGTCAGAGGATCCAAGATGACCCCTGGCATACGGGATATGCTTAATTACAACATATTTTAAACCAGCAAAATCAACATTTATTAGGGGAATAACTTAAGAAGTACAACTGCAAAACAAATTAAAATAGACAATTTAAATCAAGGTTTTCTGCTTGCTGATTAAAATTGTGATTAAAGTTGGTGATTTAAAAGACTAATTTAAATCAGCTCCCCCCTTCTGTAGAAAATATAGTGAAGCCATAGATTGTTAAGGCCTTAGGGGCTATTTTATTGTTTAATCTGACCTCTTTAAATAATATAGGCCATACTGAATGTAGTTCCTGCATCAAGCCCATAATTTCTTGGATGAACTAGAGTATACCATTTCGGAAAGCCATACAAACTTGATTTGTAAAGACTTCAAGTGATGGAGAATCCACTGCACCCTTTGATATCAAGACTTTAAAGTGAACAATAAACGGCAAAAACAACCAACCTCCTCATTTTTCAAGGGATAATATCTTGAGGTTGTTTTAATGTATAATAATAGTTCCCGAATGTCTGTCTGCCTAATAATAGGCTCAAAAAGGCTCCGTAACCATTTAAACCTTCAAAAACAACGTGGAGTCTTGTAGCACCTTAAAGACTAAACAGATTTATTTGGGTATACCTGCATCTTATGAAGTGGTTTTTACCCATGAAAGCTCATGTCCAAATAAATCTGTTAGTCTTTACGGTGCCAGAGGACTCCTAATTGTTTTTGCAGATACAGACTAACCTGGCTACATTTAAACCTTGTCAACTCTGTAACCCAGTCTGATTGTTGGCTAAAGTAGTGAGTGGTCCTACCTGATGTGTCTCCCCTCTCCTCCCTTACATGCAGTACTTTTAAAACTTCCCTGTTTTCCCCTTTGTTGCTGTGCAGATGGAGAACAATTGTGTGCTTGTTTTCTCACCCTTTTGTTGCAAACATTGGTGCTGTCTGTCTGACAGGAGAGCTCAGCTGTGAAATCTTACCATTCTCTTTTCTGTTTTGCTGTTTTAGAATTGTGGAATGCTGTGAAGACTCTAAGTGCCCTGCAGCCTTAGGCAGATTATTATCTGGATTATCTTCAGCACAAGGAAATTCATATACAAGAGGTATCAATGGCTTACCCTCACCTAGACTCTTCTCTTAGAGCCGTCTTCTTGCTTCCTCTTCAGTGTTGGAAATTTGGTAATATTTTAAGACCAGACCAGACACTCCAGTAGGAGTGCTAGAACATTCCCTATCCTGTTTCTTCCCCTCAAAGCTCCACCCCTTCCCCACTCTTCCCCCACACCTCTCTCCTCAACACGCTAGCTTCATCCATTCCTATTTCCCTCTTTCTCTGTCACTCGCTGATTTTTCTCTCCCAGCCACCTGGTTCAAGAGGGTCTTGCCTGCTTTGCAGAAGCTGGGAGCTGCAGTTAGCCCATATAGGTAGAAGTCAGCCCAGTCTGAGTAGGGGCTAGTGCAGGTAATGACCCAGATCCTCACCCACCTATAGTAACCAGAGTTTGGGTGTATGGTCACTGTCAGGTCTCCTTTTTGACCAGACTTTCTGGTCAAAAGCCAGCTACCACCTCACCCTATTCCTCCCCAACCTGAAAAACTAAAGTGATAGGCACTTAATCAATTTGTCCAGGAGCAGACTGTTTTTAAATTGCTAGCGTTTACTGCCCACCTGAACCTTAGTATAATAGAGTAGGGATGCTGGATAACATGTAATTGAATAGTCATGTAACCACATCAAATTTTAGCAGTTATATGACCATTAGATAGTCCCTGGGGGCGAGGCCAACAGCCGGTATGCTCTGGCCCCACTCCCAGGGAGCCCCCTGCCATCCCACTCTGCTGCCTCTCTATCAGGGGCAGCAGCACGGGGTGGCAGGTGGGAGCCAGTCCATAAGAGGAGCCGGCTGAAAAACTGGCTTCCCACACAGACCGGCTCCTGCCTGCCCCCCTGCCCTGCTGCCTCTCTCATACAGAGGCAACAGCAAGCTTGGACACCCCCCCCCCCCCCCCCCCCCCGGATAGAGCTTCTCTGTAGGATGCGCAGCAGCTTCTGTCCTTTGGGAGTTTGGATAGAGGCTGCTCTGTGGCAGCCTCCCCCGCCCTCCCCTCCATGCTGTCACCTCTGATAGAGGCAGCGACGCGAGGTGAGGGGCAGGCAGAATTGGTGCTCAAGGGGAGCCGGCTTTTATACCGGTTTCCTCTCAGTACCAATTCCCGCCTCCCCCCCTCCCACTCTCCACTGCTTCCTGTCTAGCAGAGGCAGCAGTGTGGGAGTGGGGAGGGCAGGTGGCTCCACAGGATCCGGTGCACATGCTTTTCACACGCACTGGTTCCCACCCCCCTCTTGATGCCTTTGATACATAGGCATCAAGGGAGGAGATTGCGTGTAGTCAACAGGATTAAACCATAAAGCTAGGCTTATTGGTTAATCATGTAGTTGTCTACATGCTGATATTCCTATTCTATAGAACTTTATTACATTTAATATTGAACAGTTATTCACAGAGTCAAGAAATGCAAAAAATGATGATCCAAGCACAGTGTTTCTTATATATATCCTATATAACTGATGGTGTGAGTTTGTCAGGGATGATCTGCACTTGAAGTGTCAGAGCGGGGAAGATAGGGGCTCCACAAGAAACCTTAAAACTTGCCTTCATGGAATCTGTGTATAAAAATTTCTCAGAGTCACAGGTGCACTGGCTCTGAGGAAAACAAAAGCTGCCACCATCAAGTGATTTATCATAAAAAAAAAAACCCAGGGAGGAACACTTGAATTCCTTCCCTGGGGTACCCCAAGCTCTTTTACCATAGGAGAGCTTGAAAAAAGAAAAGAGAAAACAAGCTGCAGTCTCTGGTATCTGACCGCTCAGTCTAGGCCAGGTATGTCCAAAGTCTGGCCCGCGGGCCAATAGCGGCCCGTGTTCCGATTTAATACGGCCCCCGCTTCCTCCCCCTCTCCTGGCTCCCCGGCACTCTTTTGAACTGGCGAGCCCAGTGCGCCGCTTCCGGCCGCGCCGCCGCCACCCATGGCCTCCGCGGTCCTAGAGCCTGCCCTGTAGGGCACGTCCGCAGCCCCGCTTCCCTGCTCGGCTGCAGGTTCGCCCTGCCCCCGGGCCACCGTGAGGCCGGCGTGCCCTGCGCTCTCTGCCTGCCTCCGACCCTGCGGGCCCTCCGCCTTGGGGCTGAGAGTGCGGGGACGGCCCTCACGCATGTTCACTTCTTCAAATCTGGCCCTCTTTGAAAAAAGTTTGGACACCCCTGGTCTAGGCTGACACACACACAGACCCCCTGTTACTTTCCAAGACACAAGAATCAAATGATCACTGTAAAGTGATTTTTATTAAGAAAACAAAAGAATACTTGATTGCTACGTGTTACAGAGCAACTAAGTAAAACAAATTAAAACACAGAGAAAATCCCTGGGAACAGTTCTTAGCTAGTGAATAGGGGAGGGAAGGCATGGATTCACATAGAGAAATTCAAACCAAACAATCAAAATAAAGAAAAATACCCTGATTACGATGAGATACACTTCCCCCCCCCTACTCACAATCCATTCTGATCTGTATTTCCAGGACCATAATACTCCCATGTCCACTATTTCTTATAGGCATGATAATTCTGGTCCCTGCATCTGCTCTCTTCAGCCCTAACTTAGAATTTGTTAAAGAGAAAACGGCTGCAGGTATATATTTACAATTTACATTTCACATTGTATCCCATTGGTTCTTCTGGCTCCTTGCCAACAATACCCATAGCTACCTGAGTTTAACCCTTTAGGAGGCCAGTGCTTCTCCTATCCATCACCGAGTTTTATGAAAAAATGGTGTAATATATTAAACTGTATTTTACTTTAAATCAGCAAATTGGAAATAAAACATGCTACTTGTGTTAACACAGTTGAGGCTAGCAGTGCTTTTAGGACCTTAATGTTTGCATTTCCTCATTTTATGGTTTTAATTGCAAAGCTTTAGTGTTGTACTAACATTGATTTTAAACTTTGTTTCTGTTTTTTAGAAAATTAGAATGGGGAAAAAAAATCTATCCTTGCTCATGCTTACAAGAGACAATGAGATTATTTCATTTAGACTTTGGGGTGAGTGGTTTAGGAATAGAGTTAATCCCCATTTCCATTCTGTCATGGTTTGCTGGCAAACCGTTTTTTGATGGCTTACATTATAACAGCTTTTTCTTTTCAATAGAAAAAGACAAATTTATTTTTAAACGAAAGCTTTGTGAATAACATAGAATGTAAACTGGTACAGGGACTGTTTTACTATTTGTTTGTAAAGTCCTTAGCAGGGTGGGGAGACCTGACCTGCTTAAGACTTCTAGACTAAGGATGTAAAATTCTGCTTAATTGGCTAATCGGTTAAACATTGCTTAACCAATTGAAGGTGGGTTTAACAGGGGAGTTGTCCTGCCTTCCGCTGGGCTGCAGTAGTCCCCCTGACAAAGGCAAGTGCTGCACTGGCCGGCTGGAGAAGCCCATATCCATTGTGGGGAGCAGTCCTCTGCCTGTGGCAGGAGGGGGAGCTGCTCCAGCCCCCTCCAGTTAACCTTAATCGGTAAGCCTCAAACCAGTTAAGGGTGAAGCTAACAGGTTAACTGATTAAACCTTCACATCCCTACTCTAGACACTACTAGATTATACAGCAGAACCAAAAGTGCCATTACTTGGAATCAGGTGAAAATTACAGGCTTTTTGGAAGAGGAAGATGGAGCATTTTGCTTGCGTGTGTCTCCTGCGTTTTTTGCTCTATTCTAACCTTTAATTAAAAAAAAAAAAAATCAGCCGCTGATATAGAGAGAGAACAACAGAAACAAGTGTTCTGTTCCCTACACTAACCAGCTTTGTCTAACTTGACCTTGGTTTTGGCAATAGCAATAGCAAAGGTGGCTACTCTGTACTCTTGCATTCCATTCACTTCACTTTCCACATACATTAAGCACAGGCTTTTTTTTTTTTTTTTAAAGGAATTTAAATGGAAAAAAAAGTGAATGCAATGTAAACATCACACAGTGATAAAATGTCAGGAAATGCAAAAGCAATGGGGTTTCTAGAGCCAAAGCATATATATTTTATGGTGTGCATGTAACAAAAGTGATAGTTATCTCCACATTTAACAAAAATCGCATCACCTTATCAAGGAACTAAAGTTATTCTCCCAGCCCTTCTTTCACACATCTCAATTTACTACATTTCTTCTTCTCTAGCTCTGATAAATCCCATGTTACCCCACTTATCTCTGTTTTAAAACGCTGCCATAAAGGTCATATTCTTGGCTCGTTGCTTCAACAATACTATCCCTTTTTGCTTCCTCTGATGGCACCCACTTCTCCATTCCATCATACACAGACGACTTGTTTTCACTCCCAAGACTTTTTGTCACCTATCCCTGCCATGTCTATCATCGGTCATATTGGATTAAGATGCTGACTCCCACCACTGTGCAGCGAGTATTCAACCCTTTCCTCCCCATTTGTGAATTTACAAATACCTTTTGACCTTCTATCCTTTTTCATGCATGGGGAGTAGCTCCACATAAACAACTGCAAAGCTATCTCATAGTTTTCCTCAAAGCTCTTGTTAAAAATGCTCCTCTGCTGCAGTATGTACAAAAAACTTGGAGAATTATTAGGCCATGGGTATTCACAGACCTCTGCTTTTCTTCCTAACCAGCATTATCTCATTGTTACCTTGTGCCTCCATCTGTTTTTAGTACCCACCTGTTGTGTCACATCCTATACTTCAGTTGTAAACTTTTCAGGGCGGGGGGGTCTATCTTTTTGTTATGCGTTTTTAAAGTACCTTGCATAACGTGGCCTGATCTAACTGAGACCGAGGCATTTCTGCAATACAAACAACTGCATATATATGCTGTGGAACAGAAATAACTTTGCACTGGGCATCTTCCTGTTTGCATTTCCAGTTTAACTGTGCAACGTTAATGTAGATATTCATTCTGTTTTAAATAATGGTTTGTGAAAAAATCTACAAGATGATGATGTGTTGAAATATGCTTACTAAAATTATTTGTCCTTTGTAGTCTTGGCTTTGAGCCATTTTGGATTGTTACCTCAGCCTGGTCCTGGCATATATTTCCTTGGTAAGCCCATTTTAATGAAGGATTTTAGTTCTTGGCCCTCTAAAATCTGAAGTAAATGATTGCTGGGAAATAAGGATACACTACCATGAGTTTACCACTCTGACATTTTCTTCCCAGTGCATAAGAATGACTGTTGCTTTACTCCTGAGTAGACTCAGCAGATGGCTAAGGATTATAGCCTTGCACAAGCTCTATTGCCTAGTGGGCTATTTGTAAGTTGTGTTACCCGAAGCCATTGTTTTGGATTTCAAAGAGTCTTGAAAAATTGTATATATTAGCAAAGTGAAAGCATGGTTTAAAAAAACTACCACTTTTAAGCTGGTTATAAGGATTGGTAGTTGCACTAGATGGGGAAAGGAACATAGCTCACTGCCTGATGGTTTGAACCTTTTCTTTAACAGTACTTTTGACCTGAATGAGATCAGAAAGTGTCTTCAAATATTTTTTACAACCATTAGCCTCAAAGTTAATTGTCTTTGTTTAGGGCTTTTTTTAATCAAAGCTACTGAGCAGGAAATAAACATACTGTAGAAGTTGTTCTTGTATATCACTTGTCACAAAAAAGTCCATGAATATTTAAAAATACGTCTTTTCTCTGTCAGTGATTTAATAAATGTTTATAGTAATTTTTACATTATACAGTAGTATTCTTATGCAATGTGTCTGCATGCCATTTGGCCAATGGTACCAGGACAAACTCTTTGGTCTCTACTTCAAAATGCACAGGAGATTTGTGAGCTTAATTCTCATGAACACTAGCAGTGATTCTCTGACAGTAAGTGAAATATAGTAATTTCATGGCATTGTGGTTCATGCTGCTTTGTTTTATTGGGTTTGGAATGCTTCAGAGCTGAAGTTGAGATGAACCATCTCATCAGCAGTTGGTGCATAACTGCTGGCTGTGGCATAATTACGAAACTTGGCTCCTATTCCCTGACTGTCAAGCAATTCTTCTCTGCAGCTCCAGTGTTCTTGAATTATTACCTTCCTTTGGAGGAAGTGTTTTCTTTGGGGAAGGGGAAGTGATATGGAGGATGATTTCCATAGGTGAGGGTTAGATAGGTCAAAGTCTTTTTAAAACTATTAATCTTGTTTAGAAACTAAGGAGAGATTCCTCAAAGTTGTTACTGGAGGAGTCTAGTTCTTTTGACCATAAGTAAGGCTATGTTTATCATGGAGGTCATGGGAGTCATGGAATCTGTGACTTCTGGAGACCACTGTGACATTTTTTGCTTCAGCCCCAGGGGCCAATGGAGCTGGGAGATAGCAGGGCCCAGGCAGGGTTCCTTTGAGCATTGACAGCCTCTTCATGGGGCCTCCGGATTTTGGTGACAGCCTTGGGGGAAAAGGGAGAGGGAGGTTTGGGTGAGTAGCTGGGGGTGCCCTGTTTTTTATTTGGGAAATATTATCGCCCTGCAGCTTCCACTTGCTGGGGCATAGATCTTGTCTTCCCATCCCCCACCCCCTGCCACCCGCAATAGCTTCAGGCTACTGCAGGTGGAGGAGGAACCCTGCAGCTCCCAGCCACCACAGTGGCAGGGGAAACACGGAGCTGCAGCAGCCATATGTCATGGGCTTCCAAGAATTTTTGTTTATTGCCCATGACCTGTCTGTGACTTTTACTAAAAATAACCATGACAAAAGCTTAGCCTTAACCATAAGAGACGGCTCAATATTTTTTTAGGCTGTATCTAGACTAAGAAAGTAGGTTATGTTATAGGAAAAGTAAGCTAATATTTTTTAAATGACCTTGTCTTGATGTAGCCTTAGAGCACAGTTACTGACTCCAGGAGAAATAGGGAGCTCTTACAGATGAAGATGTCTGTGAATGTTGAGGCTGTACTCATCCACAAGATTCTGAAGGATATTAGAGAAATGGGGCTTTTTACCTCTTTGTCTGTGACCATGCTGGATGTTTTAGTAGATGGAAATTCCCATGATACACCTAGATATGCAATACATACCAAACTTTTTTTGGGGGGTGTCTTTCTTCCTCACCGTAGCTAGTAATGAGTTGTACCTTGATGCGTGAAGACTGACCTGGTGTTTTATCTTAATTATTATCCTAGCAAATGCTATTCTTAGTTTCTTCTAATCCTTTAAAGGATGTTAAGCCAGTTGCCTTAATATCTTGTGACTGTGAGAGCCACAGGATAATTGTACAATCCATAAACTGTGATTGTGTGATCCTAAACTAGCCTTCATCACTTACCACGTCTTCCTTAGTTGACCAGATTAAACCTCAGGTGCCCTCTACTTGTCCATAATATATGATGATGCAGTGGTACAGGAACACAGCATGATCAAATATCGGGATGCAAGCATTGCTCTGGGCATCCCACAGTGATTATTTTATGGCATGCTGCAACTCAGTTTGTTGACAAAGGGGCTTTCCATTTCTTTGACTGAATACCATTGCCATATATTAGTTGTTAGACAAAGAAAAAAGAGCAAAATAGCTAGAGTTAGTAAGATGAGACTTCCCATGACAAGAATGAAGCACACCATATGTCAGAAACTGGCAAAAATAATATTGCTTTAACAAGATGACATATAAGCTGCAGAGGAGATCTTGGGCAGAGGAAGGTCCATATTACCAAAAGCTGCCACCTACTTGTGATCCTAAACACCATCCTCATGGCTTATTGGTGGGAAGAGGTTTCCATATTGCCGCCTTTGCTTATCTCTAACGGGCTGGTGAATCTAGTACTACCAGTTTGTTTGTTCTTTGGCTCCTGAGCTGCCATGTGTCTGTCTTGTGAGTAGTGCTCCAGTCATTCCCAGATCAGATTTAATGTCCACTAGGCATGCAGATTCCAAGAATCTAATGTAACTGTACCACCAGGAAATGAATGTAATTGTGTGTGGGCTCTGAGACACTGTTTTGAAGATGTACATTTTCTGAGGAAAAACCAAAATCCTAATGAGAACTGCACAGATTTTGCTTGAAAGCTCTAATGCAACATACTGTGAAAATACTGTAGTGGTTGATCCACTTGAATACTGATTTCCTGTTTTTCTAGAAAAGTACAGTAGTGGTCTCAATACTTGCAGCCTTAAAGTGGCTAGGATTAGAGTAGAGCAAAAGGTTCAGTAGGCCGTACATGCCTTTTGATGGTGCCTTCCTGTAGTGCACATCCTACATAGCTGCTCATACAAAAGCCTGGTTGGAAGTAGTGGCCTTTATGTCTGATGTGTAATTTACTGCCACTTCCTGGTGTGTTAGCTTTGTTTGTATTGATAAATGCATGTTCTCTGTGTGTAGCTATGCTGTTAATTCTGTAGGTTACATACAGTGCCGCTTAATATATCTATTTTTTATTAAGTTCGATTGAATTTGTCAGTTTGGCTAATAAGCTACACCTCTCACAAATTCTATTGTTAATCCATAAAGTCTGTATGTTCTGATTTATAGTGCCACAAGGGGTAAACTGATGTTAAAAGCATTAATTAGTCTTGGTTGACTGCAGAAAGAATAGAGTACAGTCAGAGAGCTTTTGATTTAGCCTTCATAGACTTTTGATTATTTTTTTCATAGACTTTAACTAAGCTTGTTAAAGGGCCTGTTCCTATGACTTTTTTATGCCTGATTGTGTAAATAGAGCTTAATAGAAAATGTAATGATTGGGCTGAAGGAGTAGGGCCTCAGACCTAAGACAAAATTTTTTTTTCAAATTTTCTGTTCTCCAGAAAATGATAAAACTTAATTTGGTGAAATTTTACACATACTTTAATGGAGAATTTTTGTCCTAAAATCTTGGTAATCTATTTTAGTTATTTTATATTTGTAGTAACTAGATAAGAAAGTCTGTTGTGAGTTTTGGGTGCCCTGGACACATTTTGAACATTACAATTGGTCATAAACAGTCTCTGGCATTTACTCAATGAGCGCTGCCTCCATAGCAACATGAATGTAATAGACCTAATGAGTCCCCCTGTTACGTTACTGGGCTTGGTCCATCATACCCCCAATTAAATTACTGCCCCCCTTCTTCCAGGTATTTGCAGGCCAGAAAGTAAAGATGGACCTTATTACTTTTCCTGAACGTTATGTTTGGAGTTTCTAAACCATTTGATTTGTGAACAGAAGCCTGCATAGCTTAGTTTCTGTAGCACTCAATACTATCTGTCTTGGTCCTGGACAAAATGTTAAGAAGAAATAATAAGAAAAACTGTAGTTTAGTTTTCCATACAAACCTCCATTAATTAAACTTGCTGACTGCAAAAAAAAAAAAAAAAAAAAAAAAAAGATTTGGAAATAGTTTTGATGGTACCTATATGAATATGATTTAAGATTTCCCTCCATTCCCTGCAATACTCAATTCTGGCAGAAATTATCACACCTGCTACAAAGAAAACTGTTGCTCCTTAATTGGATTGAGTTTGTATTCACATGTCTTATTGCTTGCCAGTAAAAAGTCACTATTTGCTCTCAGTTTGTCTCCACACTATTGAATTTTAGCTACTCGATTACTGCCTTTTTCTTAGTATGTGATATTGAGCAGTAGCTGTGGTTAAGGTTAGGTTGTTAGTGACAACCCAATACAGAAATGATTTTTAAAGATACAAAAACATGCTTAAGGAAACCCACAGTTATTTTGCATCAATAGGGATAGCAGATAGTTTCAGAGAGTCCTAAAAGGAGTGAGATGGTACAAAAATGCTAAAAGGTTTAGAAAACCTGACCTATGAGGATAAATTAACAAAACTGAGCATGTTCGTCTTGAGTAAAGACTGAGAAGTAACCTGGTATGTCTTCAAATGGCTGTTTAGAGGACTGTGATTAATTGTTCTCTATATCCCTGAAAATAGAACAAGAAGTAGTGGGCTTAGTCTGCCATAAGAGAGATTTAGGTTAGATGTTAGGAAAAACATCCTATCTGCAAGGGTATATAAATTCTGGAATAGGTTTCCAAGAAAGATTGTGGATCACTGGAGATCTTCCAAGACAAGCTGGACAAACACCTGCCAGGGATAGTCTAGGTTTACTTACCTCTGTCTCAGTACAGGGGGGGCTGGACTTGCCTGAGTAAAGAGCGTCCCATCTACACCTACATTTCTAAGATTCTGTGATCAGCTCTGTCATTAACCCCCACCCAAGTGTCTTGAACTAAATTTGAAGATTTGTTTAAAATAGGTTCACAGCCAAGCTGTTGTCCTCTTCCAATAATATTATTTTGAAAGGTTTTTGGCTCTTTTAATTGGTCTTGATCTTCTATAGTTAGTGTAATGAAGTAAATGTGTTGCTTTATTTATTGTTGTACATACATACTTCTTTTGCTCTTCTTGCTGCATTCCTGCCCAGCCACCAGAAAAAAATGCTTGGTATTCAGAAGAATTTATGCTTACTTTCTATTGTATTTATTTATCTAGATGGAAATAGAAATAGATTGGGTGGCTGATAGTTCTGACATTCCTTAATGAAGTCAAGCAAGACTGGGACTTAGAATTTCTCAACATTATCCCTGCTGCTCAGAGTTCTTGCTTGATGCCATTTATAAAGTTGTCCTGTCTTGTTGTCATGAAAAATGAAAATTCAGAGCCACTTCAAATTGTTACGATTAACATATCATTCAACTCAATCCAGTGAAAGCTTAGGGTCAAAGCAATAAACCTTTGTTATTTTGTAAAAGACAAATGATAATTGTCATTCAGTTTTCTTGGCAAGTTATAATTTAATTTTTTGACAGCTACATGGGTGAACAAATTGATATTAAACCAATGCAACCAAATGGCAATTTTTGGGTATCCCATTCTAAATGTTGGTGGAGCACAAAATGATCTGTGGAAATAATGAGATAACAAAGCAGGCAAGAGGATCTTCAGGAGGCTCTTCTGTATACTCAGTTCCCCTAAAGAAGGTGAAGGGAACCTTTTTTGGGTTGGGGGCACCTGACCCACAGAAAAATCAGTCAGGGGCCACACACACACAAAACCCTCACTGAAGGAGTAGGATACTCCTCACATTCCCCTCCTACACTAGAGCCTGGGGGTGGGGTGGGGGCTCAGACTAGTAGATTTTGTGTGCTCCAGCTTGATGATGCTGTGGGAAGGCTGGAGCACCACCGATGCAGGGGTGGGGGCGGAGAATTGGGGGTCAGATCCAGGCAAGCCAGGGCTCAGATGCAGCCCCCAGGCCTGAGGTTCCCCACTCCTGCCATAAAGTATGCTGATGTGTTGCACTTCTCAGTGAGGTTGACAAGGAGAATCAGTAGTAAATCTGCCAAATCTTGCCTTAAATACATGGAGGTTTTGGGCTTTGCAGTTGCACCCTGATTATTATCCTCTTGCTCATTAGCATAATTGTCCCCTGCTATTTGTATTTTCATTTTCAGTAAGTAAACAGCTTTTAATGGGATTTTCCCCTCTTTGAAATAATGGCCTTCGTACTGAAGGAGAAAAGTAGTAATAACTGAAGGCAAATTTCATGATGCAAAGGCTACATTTTTACAATAAAAACTTGCACCAAATGTATTTAGTTAAATATCATTATAATTTGTAATTTCTGAAATACTTGCTTTTCTGAAGTTTAGCATTGCTACCCCAAGGAGCTCAAAATTATAAATCAGGCTCCCCAAAATTTATATTAAACATTAATTGGGGTCTTATTTTAGCTTTGGTGTTTTTTTTAGCCTGTAGGATGTGTTTGGGTGATGTTTTCATTTCAAGCTTATCTCTGTGACAAAGGGGGGTTGAAGCTTTTTAAAGTGAATGCTGAAATATTAATGTAGTTTATGGAATCATAGTAATATAGGACTGAAAGAGTTATTGAGTGGTCATCAAGTCCAATCCCCTTTTCTAAGGCAGAATCTAGACTTATACCTTCACTGTCAGGTGTTTGCCCAACCCTTTTTCAAAAAAAACTTCCAATGATGGGTATTTCATAGCCTCCCTTGCAAGCCTATTCCAGAGCTAAAATTTTCCCTAATTTGTAACTAAATCTCCCTTGCTGCAGATTAAGCTAATTATTACCTGTCCTACTGTAAGTGGACACAGAGAACAATTGATCACCATCCTCTTACAACAGCCATTAACAGACTTGGGTCCCCTCCATCTTTTTTTTGTCCTTAAGACTAAACATTCCTGGGTTTTTTTCAAACTCTCTTCAGAGGTCAGGTTTTCTAACTCTCTTATGATTTTTTTTCTGCTCTCCTCTGGATTCTCTCCAGTTTGCCCACATGTTTTCTAATGCGTGGCTCCCAGAATTGGATACAGTGCTCCAGCTGAGGCCTCAACAGTGCTGGGTAAAGAGAGACAATTACTTCCCAAGTCATGTATACCATGTTCCTGTTATTACAACCAGAATTATATTTTTACATCTGCATTACCTTGTTGTCTTGTATTCAGTTTGTAATTCACTATAATCCCCACATTTTTTTTCAACAGCATTATCACCTAGCTATTTATTTCCCATTTTATAGTTACACATTTGATTTTTTTATTTCGACCAATTCTTAATTTGTCAAGATTATTTTGAATTCTAATTCTATCCTCCAAACTGCTTGCAGTCCCTTCCAGTGTGGCATCATCCATACTTTTTGTAAACCTATTCTCCACTCCAGTATCTTTGTCAATTATGAGAATCATGAATAGTATTGAACCCAGGACTCACCCCTTCAGGATCCGTTAGGTACATCCTGCCAATTTGACAGCAAATCATTGATAGTTACTCTCAGTATGGTCTTTTAGCCAGTTGTGCATCCACCTTATTATGATTTCATCTAGACGACATTTCCCGAGTTTGAGACTGTCATGTGTGACTGTGTCAAAACCCTTACTGAAATCAAGATGTATTTCATCTAGTGCTTCCTTCTCCCCATATATTAGACCAGCAGTCATGTCAAAGAAGAAAATTTGGTTGGTTTTGTATTATTTGTTTTTTGACATATCACTTCTGGCTGTTCCTTAGCATCTAGAACAGTAATTCTCAAACTTTTTTGCCCATGGCTCACCTAGCTCAATGCAAACCTTTCTGTGGACCACCAGTTGCTAATGGAAACTCACTGTTAATTACATAATAAGTTGTACTCCTCCATACTAATATTCCAGTCATGGTACTTCTCCAAGTCTTTGGGATGCCAATTAAGTAATAATTTAGCTAATGTACTAGTACTCTCAGTTCTTCCTGTTTTTTTTCCAGGCATTTGTGTAGAGATACCTAAGATGGTGAATAGATTCTAGAGATGTTCAGTGTTTCCCAATTTTATTTGGCCGAGGAACCCTTTTCAGCTTTTCAGAATTTCAAGGAACCCCTAGGTTTGTCAAGCAAAAAAAAAGGGGGGGGAGGGACCCACCAATTGATGAAAATCCCCACAAATGCATGAAAATCACATTCCTTCCCCAAGACCCCCACCTCCCTTCCTTGAGGCATCATCTGCTCTGTCCCCCTCCTCTGCATCACTTGCTATCCCCAGCCCTTATACACTCTCACTACGTTGAGACAGGAGGTGTGGGGTGGGAATGAGGGATTTGGGTGTGGGAAGGGATGAGAAGTACAAGCTCTGGGAGGGAATTTGGATGCAGGAGAAGGGGATGTTGGCTTGGGGAGGGGGCTCCAGGCTCGGGAGTGTTGGGCTCAAGTGGAAGGTTGGGGTGCTGAGCAAGCCATAGGCTTGTGGATGTGAGGGTGCAGGAGTTTGGGCTGGATACGTGAGGGACTCAGGGAAAAAAGGTTGTGAGTATGACGGGCTCAGGACACAGATTTGGGGTCAGGTGGTGCAGGAGTGTTATGATGCTGCAGTGATATGGGGGTTTGGCCCCAATTGGGGGCTTGTTGGCCAGGCTTCATTTTTAAATAAAATATGTCAAACTCAAAAAGTTTTAGCATTGTCTCTGTTTATGAGAGGGGTGAGGAACCTGTTTTGAGTCAAGGGTCACTGATCCACAGAAAAGTCTGTTGGGGCCACACAAATGAGATGCAAACAAAACCCAACAACCCTCCAAAGACCCCCAAGCCTCACTAATGTGGTCCCATGTGTACTGGTGGGAGCAGGGGACAGAGTTCTCATGTATGAAATCAGGGCTTCTTGCGCAAGAACTATGATGCTCCTACTCAGGAATAAGCCCTTTTGTACAACTGTTCTTGTGCAAGAGGCCAGTGTAGACAGGCAACATGAATTTCTTGCGCAAGAAAGCCCTATGGCTAAAATGGCCATCTGCACTTTCTCGGGCAAGAGAGCGTCCACACTGCCATAGATGCTCTTGTGCAAAAGCACAGCTCACACATGGCAGTGTGGACGTGTTCTTGCACAAGAAATCTTGCGCAAGATGTTCTTGCGCAAGAAACTGCCAGTGTAGACATAGCCTAAGAGTTTCCTCACATGAGCAAAATGAATTTTGTGTTGTGCACCAGTACTGAGTTCATGTGGCTTGTTTGGATGTGCCACCCAAGTTATTAATAAATATTTTTAAACCTTTACCTTTTCTCTCTGCTGCCATGTCTCCTCCCCTTGCTCCATCAGCTCCCCTGGTGCCTGCTGCCTCCCAACTCCTCACCCTTCTCTGCTGTCCTGATTCCTGCCCTTCTCACAGCCCTCAGCCCTCCTGCAACCTGCCCCCCCTCCACCAGCCCTTCGCTTCTCCCTGTGCCCACTCCTCCAGTAGCCCCACTCTGATCATGTGAGCTACCCCTCCTCATCCCCTCTCCTAACACCTCCCTCTACAAACCTGCTCTGCGTTTCTCCTCTAGTGGTGGTCCCTCCCCTGCAGGTGTCTGCCCTTCTGCTTCACCCCCAGAATCCCCTGGCATTTGCACCTTCTCTTACTCCTGCACCCTCCTGTTGCTTCCCCCTTCCCTCACTGCCCCTACCTCCTTTGCCCTCTTTTTCCCTGATGCCCACCCCCTCGCCACCCTCTGCCCCTGTTCCCCTCATGTCTCTGTGCTCTCACACATGACTTGCTCCATCCCGGCCTCCCTTATGCCCACCCCTTCTTTCAAGCCTTCTCCCATCACCTGCCCATCCCCTCTCTAGCCCGCAGTGCCTTTACCCTCTCCCCTTCCAGCGTCACCCTGTCCCCCTCCCACTGACACCTTCCCTCCTGCCTTTTTCCTCATTGTCTGCACTTGGCCCCCTGGCATTTGTCTCTCCTCTACCCTGTCCCTTTGGTGCCTTCCCCTCCCTTCCCCCTCCGCACAAGCCCCTTCCTCTCCCAGCCCTTCCCCTTCCCCTACCTTCTGCCTTCCACTTTGTGGGGCTGGAGTCTGCACTCCGTCCCCGGACTCCAAACCCGCAACTCAGCCATACAGCGCAATGCAACGCCCAGCAGTTTTAAAATCCTGGGCTGTGATGTAACATCATGCCCGGGCATCTCCCCGCCTACCGGTTTGAGCACGCCATGCAGGGCGGCAGCAGCCAGCAAGGGGAAGTTCAGTGAAGGTTGTGCACGGCGGGCACGGGCATGGGAAAAGGGGAGAGATGCTCTGGGACCTGGGTGGGAGGACACATGGAGGGGGGCCGAGGCACGCTCCAGTTCCAAATATTGGTGGAGCATGAGCACCACGAGCCCATACAACTCGCTGCCCGTGCCTCTGCTGGCTAGCCGGCTCTTTGTCTTTCAGAGGAGCCGGGGGAGTGCCAGCTCCTCGCGGAACCCCTAGTTTTGCTTCGCGGAACCCCAGGGTTCCCCGGAGCACCAATTGAGAAACACTGTGTTAGAGTGTAATCATTTAGACAGTGGCCTGGGTTTATTGGTTAATCCTAATGACTACACTCATCCCTCTGCCTTGCTGCCTCCGTATTAGAAGCAGCAAAGGGGGGAGGGAGGTAGGAGCCAGCAGTACACATGGGAAGCAGAGCCTAGGAGGGCCCACTCTAGTAGATTTTGTGTGCTCCGGCCTCATGATGGGGTGACGGAGGAGGGAGGACTGGAGCACCAATATGGGCTCCCCAATGTTGAGGGCAGTAAGCCCTGAGCCTCAGGGACCTTATCCAGGCAAGCAGGGGACCACGTCCAGCCCCTGGGCCTTAGTTTCCCCACGCCTGGCCTATGTGGATGCACTTGATTACAGAAACTGGGGCTTTAAGAAAAACACCAAATATTTCAAAACCTGTGATAAAATCACGAGAGAAGGCAACACTGTTTAAAGGGTTAACCTCTGTTCTAAATATATTTTTGAACAAACTCTCAAACTAATTATTTTTCTTTTGTTCCTTTTAAAAAACACATCTAGGCCTGAGTGCATGGCAAACTGTATGATACAATTAGCAAAGATAGGGAGAAACTTATCTCCAAGCCTTTTTTTCTGTTGAGTTAGTTTAAATAGACTGACGAAGGGATGAGAGAAGACTGCAAGGTATATGGGGAAGATGAACTTGGAGGTCTTAAATGATCTGTGGCTTTTGTTTTGTTTTTACTCTGCTTTAATATTTGATTAACACGGTTTCATAGCTTTTGTAATGCGTTTAGACCCCAGAATAGATATAGGGTACACATCTGAATGGATACATTACATAAAGTAGGATGTATCATGTAGGAGTGTGAGAGTGTAACCATGTAAACGGTTACATGCAGGCTCCCAGTGCACAAAAGCTCCCAGGGAACTGCCTGCTGCCCCGCGCTGCTGTCTCTAATGAGAGGTGAGAGCTGGTTTATATGGGGACCCAGCTTAAAAGCCGGCAACCAGTATGCACCGGCTTTGTGGGCAGCCGCCCCACGTGTAAGCCCTGAAAATTTCAGTGGTTACACGGGTACTTAATTGCACACATTTTAACATCCCTTTAGTATCAAGGTCTTCATAGAAAATCAGTTGCCCTCTGCATCAGTCTCCAATTCTTGTACAGCTGGGAATCAGAATGTTCATTTTTGGGGATATGGCTTCAGAAGGGCTTCATATAGATTGGAGCTGCATCTAATCTTCCAGAAAGTGACCCTTATATAATAAACTTAAAGGGGAACCGAAATTTCCTTTCAGATGTGCTCTTTTGAGATATTAATAGTAAATACGTATAAAGCTAAATTACAAACACATTTAAAAACAATTATATTAATTTTGTTCATCCTTCATTTATCTGCCAAACCTGAGCTAAGTTTAGGCTCCCAAAGTTCTCTGTCTCTTGCTACAGCAAAACACAGTGGGAATGTTTTACCTTTGTCAGTATCTCTGACTTGCAGTCGGTCATCTTCTCATTTGAAGAAAATGGTCTTGCCCAGTACTAACCCTTAAATTGATTGAGTTTTATTTTGAGGCTGTACACTAAATAAATCACTGATGTTCATGTTTCACTGGACCCACTTTTCTTCAGCACGCTTGTAGTCTGTCCCATGGGAATCAAGACGGAGGGGAAAAACAGCCGAGGAGAGTTGGCAGTTTTTCAAAGGGACATTATTCAGGGCCCAAAAGCCAGCTATTTCGCTGTGTCGGAAAGATAGAAAATATGGCAAAAGACTGCCTTGGCTTAACCACGAGATCTTGCATGAGCTAAAAATAAAAAAGGTGTCATATAAAAAAATGGAAAGTAGGACAAATTATAAAGGATGAATATAGGCAAACAACACAGGAATGCAGGGGCAAGATTAAAAAGACAAAGGCACAAAATGATCTGAAACTAGCTACGAGAATAATGGGAAACAAGAAGACTTTTTATAAATACATTAGAAGCAAGAGGAAGACCAAGGACAGAGGGTAGGCCCACTGGCCAGTGAGAAGGGAGAAACTGTAACAGGAAACTTGGAAATGTTAGAGATGCTTAATGACTTCTTTGTTTCGGTCTTCACCAAGAAGTCTGAAGGAATGCCTAACATAGTGAATGCTAGCGGGAAGGGGGTAGGTTTAGAAGATAAAATAAAAAAGAACATGTTAAAAATCACCTAGAGAAGTTAGATGCCTGCAAGTCACCAGGGCTTGATGAAAGTTTAATAAAGTTTAATAAAGACAAATGCAAAGTGCTCCACTTAGGAAGGAATAGTCAGTTTCACACATACAGAATGCGAAGCAACTGTCTAGAAAGGAGTACGGCAGAAAGGGATCTAGGGGTTATAGTGGACCACAAGCTGAATATGAGTCAGCAGTGTGATGCTGTTGCAAAAAAAGCAAACCTAATTCTGGGATGCATTAACAGGTGTGTTGTGAGTAAGAGACGAGGAGTCATTCTTCCGCTCTACTCTGCGCTAGTTAGGCCTCAGTTGGAGTATTGTGTCCAGTTCTGGGCACCGCATTTCAAGAAAGATATGGAGAAATTGGAGAGGGTCCAGAGAAGAGTAACAAGAATGATTAAAGGTCTAGAGACCATGACCTATGAAGGAAAGCTGAAAGAATTGGGTTTGTTTAGTTTAGAAAAGAGAAGATTGAGGGGGGAGATGATAGCCGTTTTCAGGTATCTAAAATGGTGTCATAAGGAGGAGGGAGAAAACTTGTTCATCTTGGCCTCTGAGGATAGAACAAGAAGCAATGGGCTTAAACTGCAGCAAGGGAGGTTTAGGTTGGACTTTAGGAAAAAGTTCCTAACTGTCAGGGTAGTCAAACACTGGAATAAATTGCCCAGGGAGGTTGTGGAATCTCCATCTCTGGAGATATTTAAGAGTAGGTTAGATAAATGTCTATCAGGGATGGTCTAGACTGTATTTGGTCCTGCCATGAGGGCAGGGACTGGACTCGATGACCTCTCGAGGTCCCTTCCAATCCTAGTATTCTATGATTCTATGTGACATGCACATTTTCTTAGTGGATTTGCATCAGTATTTTCTGTAATTCCAAATATGAGAAGCCTTTTTTTCAATTTCTAGGGTATTGCATACAGATACTACAGGAACTGGGGGGAGGTGGCTCGTATCTGAGCCTAGGCAGACAGGTTCAGATGATGGTGGAAGTGGTCTTGAGAGAGAAGACATGCCCTCTTGTTAGATAGGGTAACTTGTATAAACTCACTTCCTTTCTTCTAAAACCCGAGGGCAGAGTAGTTTCCTGTTTGAAGTTGAGAGATTTCATTGAATCATAGCAATGTAAGGATGGAGGACCCTTGAGAAGTCAAGTCTAGTGTGCTGGCTGAGGCAGGATCAATTAAACCTATATCAGGGGTTCCCATGACACATTTTTTGGTGGCCTGAGAATGTGGTTAGCAATGCTTGCAGGTGGCCGCTTTGAAAATTTTTCCTCCAATATCTTAGGAAAAACAAATACTTATACATGTCCGGACCATTGTAATTTATTTATGTAGGGTTTTTTTTGCAGACTGAATATTAAAAATGTCTCTTCTGAACTGAACCTAAACAGAATAGAAATACTAATACATTCTTGTCTGTTTTCTTGTTTCTTTCCTTAGTGTTTTTTTAAGACTCTCTAGCTACTAAGTCTGCTGTGAAAAGTGATATTAACAAACACATGAATATCAATTTTCATAGCAGACTAACTCAGACTTGCCAAGCCTGGGGACAAAGTAAGTCCTGTGTGGGTAAATAGGTATGGAAGCAATGGGGTACTAGCGGTGATGTGCAGCTGGGGAACGGAGCTTGAAGCCCCATGGCTGGAGCCTACTACTCATCACCTGAGGCTGACCTGACTTCATTGCCCCAGCGAACTCACTGGCTGCATACTTCTCCAGCTTTTCTGTTTCCAGAGGGGTTAGGATTTCTTTCTGGCCTCCCCATCACTGTCCAGGAGCTGTGGCTGGAAGAAAAGCCCTTGGTGGCTGCATGTAGCCATGGTGGCCACATTTGAGAAATAGTGACCTAGACTATCCTACAAAATGCTGTAGGTATGCTACACCTAATTTTCTTCTGCATTATTGCCACTTCTGCTACCTGAGACCTAACCCCAAGCAGTTAAAACATTTTTTTTGCTTTGCCTGTGCATGGGAATAAAGGCATTATTAGAATCTCTGAGATCAGATTCTCTAAGGATGTCTATAGTATTAAGCCTCACATTAGACAGGTTATCCCCTGTGGAGTCTTGACCTAGTACTGAAATTACTCTTTTCTGCCTTTTGAGCCTTTGGGTTCCTCTCTAATGTATTTTCCTCTTCATCAAGACCACTTGCTTAATTTCTGTAACTGCTAGACAGAAATCTTTCTTGCTCTTCTGTCTTACAAGATCTCCTCCTCTTCAGTTCCATCACAATAAAGTAGTTACTGGAATTGTGCCAAGTCTTTAGCCGAAAGTGTCTTCTAGCTTTCATATTAAACAAGGAATAGTACTGCCAGATTTCTGTCCTAATCCTTCTTTTGAGAGAGACAGAAATCAGCGCTGTCTAGACACCAGAGCACTAAAGATGTTTTTATTTGCTTTAGAATGCCGTAATTTAAGACTGCTAGTTCCCTGTTCCTCCTTTTCATCCTACATATAAAGGGCCTCAAAGTGTCTCAAAATCTACCAGTACTAGGTAGATTAAGTCTCGTGTAACAAAGGCAAATAACTTGGGAGTGGTTCCATGTCGCTCTCTTTTTTTTTTTTTAAAGAGTTCATTCTACAACCAGCTATGAAACAACATCTACTGAGATTTGCAGAGTAGATGCCTGATGGCTGTCCTAGTATATAGTCTAAGAATTTGGCATTTAGAGTCTTGTTTCATATCTAATTCTATATTGAGGAACAAGATATTAAACACAGTTGACAGCTGCTCTTTAGTTCTTATGCTTCATATGGCTTGCTCACTGCAACACAGAGGACTACTATAAAAAAAACTTTTTAAAAGAGTGGTCCTGTAGCACCTTAGAGACGAACCAAAAAAAAAAAAAAAGTATTATGAGCTTTTGTGGGCACAAGCCTATTACATTGAAGAGCTTGCTACATGGTTCCTTACATGTTAGATCTCGCTTTGAACAGAAGTGTCTGACACCCAGGTTTCTTCTTCGAGAGCTGTCCCTATGGGTGCTCCACTGATGGTGTCAGGCTTGTCCCAGCGCTGCAGATTGGAGTTTTTCTAGCAGAATCTGGTTGGACCGTGCATGCGCGGTAGGGGGTGCTTGCCCTTCGCGCCTTTGCAATTCGTGCACGTGGCCTGACTCCCCTGAGTTTCTTTACCATCCTCAGTTGCAGACAGAGCTCGATCCCTCTCCTTCTCTTTGGTTACCTACAGATGGATAAGAAATTGAGTTAGTTTAAAAATTGTTCTCCTGTTGTTCATACTCTGTTAGTAGTTAGTTTTAAAAAACAAGGTTGTTCTCTCTACATGTAAATAGTTAGTTTAAACGCACCATTGCCAGACAGGCGCGGGGAAGGCGCGAGTTCTTTCAATAGAAGCAGTTGAAAGGACTTGTGCATCTCGCGCTCCCAGGCAATGTGCTAGCAGTGCTAGAGCTGTGAGCCCTTTTAACTTTCTATTTAAAGGGCTCGTGCCTCCCGTTAGCGCGTTGTCTGGGAGACGGGAGCCCTTTCAACTGCTTCTATTTAAAAGGCTAGCACCATCCCCATGGCTGGCAGGCAACAGTCCCAGGGAAGGTGCGAGTCCTTCAAATAGAAGAAGTTGAAAGGGCTTGCGTGTCCCTGGCTCCCAGGCAACTTGCTAGCAGTGAGGCCGGGAGCCGGAAGCTCTTTAAATAGCAGGAATTGGAAGGTCTTGCAGCTCCTGTCTCTTGCTAACATGATGCCTGGGAGCTGCAGGGGAGGCACAAACCCTTTTAACTCCTGCTATTTAAAGGCTCCGCCCCTTCTGCCCAAAGCCCCACCCCTTCCAGGGCAGCCTGCGACTGCTTCAAAAATGTTTGAAGTGGCCACCACTCAAACATTTTTGCCCAACCCTGGGCTAGAGCCTGCATGGACAGGGAGCAAAGGCTACACATATTACTTTTCGACAAGGCTCTTGAGCCTCAGACAACAGGGACGAATGCAGTCAACTGGAGACTGCTAATAAGGAAAAGAAACAGTCAAGTTCCCCTTCACTTAAGCCACCCCTGAAAAGAAGGGTCTCCCCAGCCCGCTGCCTACCACCCAGAGTCAGCACGGGAGATAAACGGGGCACCTCTGGCATCGGGCGCCCTTGTGCCGCATCAGTGGCGGAACTGAAAATATGGGCTGCACAGACTGCACTGACGCCAAGGATGCAGAAGACAGCTGAGGTCAGGGAACCAGATAAATCTACAGCACTACCAGCGCTGAACAAGACGTTGGCACCAATAAAGGCGAGAATTAAATCCGCTAGGCCCTTGCTTTGCATGCCAAGCTTGGAACTGACACCCTCACCACCGGCACTGGTGCCCTCCTCCATCACCATGCTAGACAACATTGCAGGAAACTTCTTTGAGCTGCCACCGTTCTTTTGCACGCAGGGAAGACTACGATGTGCCAGTGCCAACTCTGGAGCCACAATCTAGATTGCCACACGATGCCTCTGTGAGACACCCTTCTGTCTCCTTTATCAACCCGGAGTTCTCCTTGTTCACCATAGTCACCAGTGTTGTCTCACTGTAGTGACTATGATGATGATCGCAGGAGTGTGTTCTCGTCTCAGTGCTTTTCTCCTGTCGGAGCACGCACATCGACCACGATACTTCCATTACTCTCCGTGTTATCCAGACTGATCGTACCATCTCAATATCCACCTCACTGGTCTTCATATCGTCAGTGGGCTCCCCCACAGCACCGTTCGGCGGCCCTGTCAACAACGGCCGATAGGTCATCCTTATAGTTCCTCTCTTCCAACTGAAGACCTAGAGACTGAAGAGGGACAGATTACCAAGGATGTTGATGCTGAACAACTGGACATTTCGCCAACTGTTAAATTGTCTTCCTCACCCGATGACGTGGTTATCACTGATGATCCATCACTGACAGATGAACTGAAACAATTTCAGGACTTATTCAAGAGGGTTGCCTTGAGTCAGGACGTAACTTTATCTGAGGTGCAAGAGAAACAGCATAGGCTGTTAAAGAACCTCCAACCATTGGCAAAATTGAAGATTGTGCTTCTGATTGATGAAGCAATCATGTAGGCAGTGGACGAGGTTTGGCAAACACCAGCCTCAGCCTCTCTGACCAACAAGAGGGCTGAAAGAAAATGTTTCGTCCCCTCAAAGGGTATGGACTTTTTATTCCTCCACCCACAACCGAATTCTTTAGTTGTGGACATGGCACAACATAGGTCAAGACCCCGCAGTATAAGTCCACCACCCATGATAAGGATCATAAGTGATTGGACTTGTTTGGTAGAAAAATGTATTCCTCCTTGACAGCTTCAGATAGCGAATTACACTACACTACTTGCCAACCAGGACTTTGATAATTACACCAAACTGACAGAATTAATGAAAAACCTTCTGGATGAGAAACAACCTATCCTGAAATCCATAGTACAGGAGGGTTACACCACATCATGCACAGCATTGCACATGTCTCTTGATTCTGCTGATACAGCTGCAAGAGCAATGGTGACATCTATAGTGATGAGACTGTCCTTGTGGTTACAAGTGGCAGATGTTCTGAAAGAACTGCAAACCAAGGTCAAGGACCTGCTGTGTGATAAGGACAAATTCTTTGCCACAAAGATGGATGAGGTCCTTCATTCCAGTAAAGACTCTCACACCACCCTATGCACCTTAAGGATGTAAACACCTCCTTACCTCAGGAGGTATTATAGCCACTATCAGAGACAGACAGATTTCTCTTACTCCAGACAAAAACAAAGACCCTTTGACCAGAATCGCTCCAGGGCAAGAAACCATTCGTCCACTCAGCAGTCCTCCAAACAGCAGGTTTGAGGTTTTGGTCGAGGGCCTGCATGACCTCTCCACTCCACCAGTGCCCTGCAAACACATGATTTTTCACCATCATTTGCACCCTTTTACAACCAGTGGGAAGCAATTACTATTGACTACTGGGTCCTAGAAATTGTGAAATGCAGATACTCCATTCCACTCATCCCCATTCTGCCAACCTTCTCACCCTCCTCATCCCTCTTCAGGGACCCCTCACAAAACACTTCTACACCAAGGAGTGGAGCACCTCCTATACATAGCAGCTATAAAGAGGGTGCACAATCAATATTGGGGCACGGGATTTTATTCAAACTACTTCCTTATAGAGAAAAGAAGGGGCAGTTGGAGACCCATCCTTGATCTCCGCCAGTTAAACAAATACCCCTGCAAGCAACGGTTCAAGTTGACTACACTCGTATCAATCATCGCGGTACTGGATGAGGAAGACTGATTTGCAGCCCTTGACCTTCAAGGTGCTTCTTTCCACGTGAGCATTCACCCATTGCACAGACATTTTCTCTGGTTTACGGTCGCCTCAGAGTGCTTCCAATACAGAGTCCTTTCTTTTGGACTTTCTTCAGCCCACAGAGTCTTCTGGAAGTCTCTGGCCATAGCCATGGCATACCTACGTCATGAAGGTGTTATGATTTTTCCATACATGGAAGATTGCCTCATATGAGGTCTTTCCTGATGACCCACAAAGGACATCTTTTTTTTTTTTTTTTTTTAACCGAGAAGCTTCTTGTTATCAGAAGTGGAGAAAATACGCTCACTACTAGTAAAGCATATCTTACTCCACAGAAGACAGCTCACCACTCTTAATACTTATCTCTATAAATGGAAACTTTTTATAGCCTGGTATGTGAGTAATGGGATCCATCTACAGCTTTTCTTTATACGATCCTCCACTACATCCTATATCTGAAGCAACAAGGTATGTCCATTTCCTCTCTCTGTACACTTAGCTGTGCTTGCAGCATTTCACCCCTCTGATTGACAGATTCCTTATTTGCACACCCTACTTCAAAGAAGGGTGTGCAAAGGGATGCATAACCTTAATCCTCCATGAAGACCTCTAGCCTCTACATGGGATTCGTTAGTACTCAACACGCTAATCAGACCACCATTTGAACCCCTGGCCAAATGCTCACTTCGCGATTAACGGCAAAGACTGTTTTTAATCACAATCACATTGGTAAGGCAAGTTAGCGAGATTTCCACTCTCATAGCATCACCACCCTACACTGTATTTCCTAAAGACAAGGTCATCCTCCGACCCCACCCCTCCTTTTTGCCTAAAGTCTACTCCGACTTCCACATTAATGAACCTATCGTCCTCCCTGCCTTTTATCCAAAACCTCATGCTTCACAAGAAGAGGCTATTCTATGCATCGTGGGGATCTGGAGGGCACTATCATTCTATATCAGCTGAACACAACCCTTTTACAAATCACAGATGTTATTTGCTTCAGTTGTTGAGTGCTCTCAGGGAATTCCACTTTCTTCACAATGTATTTCCAAGTTGATAATGTCTTGAATCATCAAATGCTACTCCCTTCAAAGTAGACCACTCCCTATGCCCCGCAAGGTGTGCTACACATGGGTATATCTACATCAATAGCCTTCCTGAAGGGAGTTCCACTTACGGACATCTGTTGCGCAGCCACTTGGTCGTCCAGCTACACGTTCATGAGACATTATGCAATCTCCACATGAATGGAGACAAGTTCATCTGTTACCAATGCAGTACTTTCATCTGCACAAGTGTTAATCCAAAGCCCACCTACCATGTATTGGGTACCACTATGTAGTCACCAACAGTGGAGCAACACGAGGACATCACTCGAAAAACAAAGGAAAATGGAAGGATAAACAATTGTCATAATCACAAAATAGTAGAAAATTCTAATACTCACCTTGTGTGGTAATGACGGTTCTTTGGGATGTATCCCTCCGTGGGTGCTGCACAACCCACCCTTCCTTCCCCCTTCCTCGGATTGACAGTCACGCAATAGGGTGTGCACAAAGAAACTGAGAGGACTCAGGCCACGTGCGCAAATTGCAAAGGCATGAATGGCATGTGTCCCCAACCAGATACTGATAGAAAAACTCTGATCTGTGGTGCAGGGACGAGTCCAACACCAACATTGATGCACCAACAGTGACACACATCTTGAAGAACCATCGTTACCGCACAAAGTGAGTAACTTCCTTTTCTCTGATATTTTAGAATTTTCTTCTGTTTTGTGATTGACAATTGTTTATCCTTCCATTCTCCTTTGTAACTTGGAAGAGTTTTTGTGGAAAGCTTAGCTGTTACTTAAATCTGCTTAAAGGCACGAATCAAGTCTTTGGATCTTCCCTGACACATCTGACTTCTTATCTCACATGATCTCCAGAACTTACCCTTTGAGAACTCTTCAGAAGATTTGTCTTTGTAGAGTAGCCTCTGAACTATTGCTTCTCAAATTGGTGTAATTCCAGTCTTGTCATGAGAAGGTGCAATTCTTTGTTGTATTTCACCCAATGCATTTGAGCTTGAACAGTTGAGATAAGATGGTTCATTAACAGCAGCTTTGAGATTCCAAGTATATACTGGCACCAGCCTCAGAGGAGACTACAAGTTCTTATTAGCTTGGGAATGAGCTTTTGTTTTCTTTGTAAGTGTCAGAGAGAATTACACCATAAGCAAAGATCTGGGGACATTCAGTGTCATTTGGATCAATATGTGATCAAGGAGAAGTCATATATGCAAAAGATACTTTTAGAAAAGAAAAGATTATAGTGGAGCAAACAAAAAGTTGTCTTAAAAGTTCTCTCACTAGTTTTCATGGTCAGGTGCCTCTCCCCAGTGCCTTTTGGGGAGTGGATTCTTTTGGTTTCTCTTTATTCCTTCTCCATGTACCTAAGAATGGGGTTAGAAATCTCCATTCTTGCCATACAACCTTCTGATTCTCCTCAGAATTCAAAATGGCCCCTCTAATATTGCTAGCTTCTTCCATTGCTTGGATACCACCTTTCTGGATATGGCAGATATTACATTAGGGGTCAGCAACTTTTTCAAACCAAAGAGCCAGACAACATCAAAATTCAGAACAAGTGGTCAACAAAAAGCCGTATAAAATGCCCATTTCCATGACTGAAAATACACAACTTAATATTATTGATAATTGACATAATGATTAATAATAGCATAAATGAAACGTGCTCACAGATTTTATTTAATGGGACTTCTTCTGCTGCATCTTTCTGCATTTCTTTGAAGTTTACACCATAACTGGTTAAATCCAACTTCATGCAGGGGAGGAGGGATTGGTGCTTTGTGTACTGCCTGTTTTTGAAACAGGCAGCTTCCACTGGCCATAAACTGGTCAATGGAATTGTGCTGGGGCGGGAGCATCCATGAGGCACCACTCCCCTCTCCCCTCTGGGCTCACAGTTTGTGAAAAACAAATAGCCCAGCAGCTACTTTTCTGAGTGATGTGCGGCAGTGGGGCAAGCAGAGGAGTCTGCCTGGAGGCTCCCTGCTTCATTCGTGAGCCGGATTGTTTTGCTCAAGCCTGCTGTAGCGGGAGCAAGGGGGGCTGGGCTTAAGCTTCAAAAGAGCCATATCTGGCTCCTTTGTAAGCCATAGGTTGCTGACCCCTATATTAGATCCTCATAGCTGCCTTTACTCTATTTGCCAGGCCTCTCCTGACCAAATCCTTCCTCAAAAGTCAAAGGTATTAGTTAAAGATATTAGTTAAAAATACAAAGAAATTAGTTAAAGATAAAGTAATTTCTAGTTAATAAAATAAAATACAATTTTTAGTTAATAATAAAAACTAACTTCCCAGCAAGCCTGTAATTTTAGAAAGGATAGCTGGAGTGCACACTGTTAGGTGCACTTTGATGTCAGTCTCAAAAAATATAATTTTTTAAATCTTTAGTTATGTTTCTATTCCATCTTCTCCATTTCTAAATACCTTTTAGGCAAAGGAGAGCACGTTCAGATGGGAGCCAGAACACCATGAGTTTTAGTCTTTTCTTCCAGTGAGGAATGCTAATAATTTTAGGCAGTAAGATGTCGCCTTATAAGAACATGAATGGAACAAAAATTGTCGTCATAAAAAAACTTGAATAAAAGTATAAATAGAATGGTCAATCTAGCAACCACGCATTAACTTTGAATTTTCCCTCTTCATTCAGTCAGAGGCAAGTTACCAAAGTGTGATCATAATTGCAGTCACCACCGTTTGGCTAGTCAAGATTCTTTCTCATACTTCCTCTTATCATGGTCATTTAACATTATTATATGTAAGGCAGTGGTTCCCAACCAATTTACCATTGTGGAGACACATGCAGTGTGTTATGTGGGTGTGACGGACCGGGCCGTGTCTGGGCACAGCTGAGGGCGCCCGCTCAGGGCGAATTGCTCAAATCCGGGGCTCCTTACAGCCCCCAGACTGGTGACCTCTCCAAACAGGCCACAAACCAGTCCCACAGAGCGCTTCAGCAGCCTGCCTGGAGCCTCCCGAGCAAAACCCCTCCGACACCCCAGCAATATCCGTGCCCCAGATGGCCCCGGGCCTATACACAGGTGGGGGGGTCCTAGCACCCAATCCCACCTACCCTGAACAAGTTCTGTCCGGTTCCAAGAAACCAGCCACAGATCCCTGGTCAATTTACCCTCTGGACCTTACCCACAAATCACGCTGGGCCAATCCTTTAGAATCTATATCTAAAGGTTTATTATTACAATAAAGAAAAGCATGAGAGTAAGGTTGTTAAAGAATAGTACGTTACATGCACCTAATCTCCCAGTCCTCGATGCAGGCTTTAGCAGAGATGTTACAGCTGCTGGTTTAAAAGTTCTTGTTGCACATCCTAGGGTCAGGATGGGTTCACAGGTCTTCCGGGCTCTTCGATCCCTGCAGTGCTGCCTCTGGGATGAAGTGCTGAGCTGAGAACAAAATGGCATCGACTACATGGCCTCTTTATACCTCCTTCCTGGCCTCTTCTTGTATGCAGCAGGTCACCTGGTCAGAGGCCAATCTCTGTTTCCTGCTGGCTGCTCTCAGGTGACAGCCCCCATTCTTTGGGTGTGTCCATAGCCCATTGAGAGCCATTGTTCCACAGGGCCTCGGTAATTAGCATGTCCACAGGCTCGGCCCTGCCTAATGCTTAACCACATGCAGGGAAATCTTCAGTGTCCATACAAGTACATGCTCATATTTGCACACACAGACATTATACAAACACAAGAACAGCATACATAGGATTATCAGATAATAAGTTTCTATTCCATACCTCACATGGCCCCCTCCTATACCATTTTTGGGGCCAACACCCCCACCTATGGGTGCATCAGTGATCTGGCTGCTCCCCTCAAGATCCAGCCACATGACAGTGGGCCACATCCTCTCTCTCTCTCAGTGAAATCACCTAATTCTTGTCAGTTTCACTGCTGCCCATGGGACATTGAATAGTAGCAGTGAAAACTGACAAGACTGTGTCTGTTTTCATTCTTCCACATCTTGGAAAAGTTCAGAGTACAAGCAGCAGCAGAAAAGACATTTTAACTGTTTGCAAACCTGGGGAGATGGCACTATATTGGCTATAGGGCCAGTCAGATTTGGAAGGTTTTCTTTAGCAAAAGCGACTGGCACTTGCTTGGAAATCTTCGTGCCAGTCACAGGTGAGGAGGGAAGTGGATTATAAATAGATTGCAAATATTCTCTCTTATATCATGCTTGAAGATTTATTTTTTTACCCTTTGCTGACAGTTATTTATTAAAGCAATCTTTGAGAATTAATATCTGGATGAGTGGCAGATCACATTTAATTTGTTCAGATATGCTGTTTTTTGGGGGGTTTCTAAATACTTTAATGTTTTAAGGGATGTGTTCCTGAGAATTCAAATCTGGACATCACTTTGCTTACCGTCTAAAATATTTCCTGTGACCTGTAAGCCATCTACTAAAAACCTAATTAATATAATGAAACTGAATAAAAGGAAGCTGTCAGGGTGCTACTTTTATAGCTTATTTACAGTCACTTGCTGCTTTAATGTGTCCCTCCATTTAGTGTCCTTGCCTTACATTTATAATTCTAACGCGTCACTGGAGTATCTATAGGGTCCCTTCCCCCATCCCTCAATGTGGAGGAATGGTGAGCTATTCTCATCAGCTGCATGCTCATTCTCTTCTGGCAAGTCTCAATGTAATTCAGTTATGAATCATTGCTTTATTTGTCATGTCAAGCTCCAGCAGGATGGTTTAAAGTGCTTTTAGTCTGCAATAATTTGAGGCACTCTGCCAAGCCATTCAGCTGTTCTCAGACCTGGCAGTGGCTGCAGCTGATATGATGATAAAACACATTCTGACTACAGATTATTTCAGTGGCTGTAGGAATGCTGTTCATTTTTACATGTGGCAGGCAATAAGAACTAATTAACAGGCATATGAATTTGTTGGGTTTCTCCCTGAGGATTACAAAGGGGGTGGGTGAGGTTGAATCAGTTAAAGGATTTTAGTATGTTCTGAATTTATAAATTAAAATTCATTTCCTTGAATGCTGTTTTATACTCCGAACTTTTTACTGAAAAATTCTCAGCAAAATGTGAGCAGTCCAATCAGAATACATTCTGCATGAAAGGAAAATGCAGGACAATGTAGCACTTTAAAGACTAACAAGATGGTTTATTAGATGATGAGCTTTCGTGGGCCAGACCCACTTCCTCAGATCAAATGGTTTTGATCTGAGGAAGTGGGTCTGGCCCACGAAAGCTCATCATCTAATAAACCATCTTGTTAGTCTTTAAAGTGCTACATTGTCTTGCATTTTGCTTCAGCTACCCCAGACTAACACGGCTACATTTCTATCACTATTCTGCATGAAAGGAGACATTTGTAATGTTTGATGCTCTAATCAGAGAGAGAGTCTGAGCTCCATCTACACATTGGTGGTTGCTAAATTTGGTTTAAATTATATCAGAGTTGCTCAGAAGAAGAAAGCAGTCATTTTTGTTAAACAGTGTACTTGTGTTCAGACTAGGAATGTTAAAATGGATTTCAATAATTGTGTAACCACTCAAAATTTCAGCAGTTACATACATGGGGCAGGCAGCTCCCTGGAGCCAGTGCATATGGGGAGCTGGCTTTTAAGCCATCTCCCCATGTTTACTGGGAACCTGCATGTAACTCTGAACATTAACCAATGAGCCCAGACTCAAGGCTTACCCATGTACACAGTTACACTTTTGCATCCCTAGTTTAGACAAACAGTTCTGGAAAACTGCCTTTAATGTTCCAAAACTTCTAGAACCTTTTGGGGAAGAGGATGTTAACTTTTGTATAAAGTCAATTTTAGTCTTAGTTTGTTCTCAAATTTGAAAGTAGGTACATACCTTATAAACTGGTTTTATATACGACAAGTAATCCTGTGGCACCTTAGAGACTAAAAAGTATATTGAAGCATGAGATTTTGTGGGTAAAGACCACTTCAAAAGCTCATGATCTAAAGTATTTGTTAGTCTCTAGGGGTACGTCTAGACGACAGGCTTTTGTTGACAGAAGTTTTGTCGACCGATAACTGTCGACAAAGCTTCTGTTGACAAAGAGCATCTAGACTACAGCCAGTTCTGTCAACAAAGCAAGCCGCTTTGTTGACATGACAGCGTAGACGCAAAGGACAGTGTAGATGCAATAACGCCTTCTGTCAACAGAACTGTGTCAACAAAAGGTGTTATTCCTCGCAGAATGAGGTTTACCGCTGTTGACAAAACTGCTGAGTTCTGTCGATGTTATGTCGACAGAACTCAGCGGCAGTGTAGACGCAGGTATAGTTTTGTCAACAAAAGTCCACTTTTGTCGACAAAACCCTGTAGTCTAGACACACCCTAAGGTGCCACAGGACTACTAATATTTTTAAAGATACAGACTAACACGTCTACCCCTCTGTGGTTTTTCATAGTGTAATACTAAAATATGAACCATCATATTTCTCCTTATCATATCTCTCTAAGATTTAATGTGTGTGAGTATAAGTACATATATACCTACATGCATTCCTCTCCTTACAATCATCTTTTTGTTCCAGAACTCACTACCAAGGTAACAAGAAAATTACAGGATTTCTTACAACACCGCAGTGGCATTCTAAACCTCTATTGTCCATATAGTTTTAAAACACTCCTTTGTGTCTACCTTTCTGTTTTCAAATTCAGACATGTGGTTGTTACGACTCTATTCTCATCACACTATCCTCATCCTCTTAAATCTATCTCTTTTTTCTGGTCTCACCTACTAAATAAGAGGCAGGTTAATAAAAAATTGCTAGGTTTATAATATGCTTCCATCATCTCACCACTTCTCTTTTCTGATAATAGCTTTCTGCCATGCTTAGAACCTGGTGGCTTACAAATAAATTAAAAAATCAGCTTTTATTTGGACTAGTCATAAATCTGCTTGTTTATTTTAGATCAACAGAGCAAACAGAAAACAGGGAAAACAAACTGTAAAAGTAACATGGTTGAGATGATATCTCATTCCCAGTAGAAGTGCTTCTACTCAGAGCTGAGTTATGGGCGATTATTTGGAAAGATATTTCTCCAAACCTCAGCATGTACAGTGAAAAATCATGGATCTCACAGTTCTCTTCCACATTGTGTTCCATGTGCTTAGGACATTGTGTGTTGCAGCAGAGCTACTCACGCAATTAATAGCAGAGAAGGAAGACTCATATGCGGATGACTCTGGTGACAGGGACAGCACCGAATTGGAGTTGCGTTACACTGTCACAGATGAGCTGTGCATAGTAGAGTGACACTTTTGGACTAGGGAAACCAGTACTGAATGGTAGGATTGCATTGTCATGCAGGTATGGGATAAAAACGAGTGGATACAGAAATTTCAGATGCATAAAGCCACCTTTCTGGAGCTGTGTGCTGAGCTGGTCCCTGAACTGTGGCACGAGGACACCCGAATGTGAGCTGCTTTCTTATTAGAGAAGTGAGTTACCAAGGCTTTGTGGAAGCTGGCGACTCCTGATTGCTACTTTTCTGTTGCAAATTTAGTTTGGAGAGGAGAAGTCCAGTGTTGGGGACTAATGCAGGTGTTCAGGGCAATAAATCACATTTTGCTGTGTAGGACTGTGACTCTGGGAAATGTGGATGACCTAGTGGCTGGTTTTGCTGATATGGTGGGCAATCAGTGGCACACACGTTCCCATTGTAGCACCCCACCTTGTGTCAGAGTACATCAGTCATAAGGGGTTACTTCTCTATGGTACTTCAGATGCTTATGGATCATGGTGGGCATTTCATAGTGTGGTCTGGAAGGATGCATGAAACATGTATCTGCAGGAACAGTAGTCTGTTCAGAAAACTGCATGCTGGGACTTTATTTCTAGACCAGAAAATTACAGTGGGAGATGTGGAAATGCCCATAGTGATCCTAGGTGACACAGCTTACCCCTTACTGCCCTGGTTCCTGAAGCCTTCCACTGGGCACCTGGACAGCAGTAAGGAGCAGTTCAACAACAATAGGCTAAGCCAATGCCACATAGTTACTGAATGTGCCTTTGCTAGATTGAAAGTGAGATGGAGGTGTTGCTATGGCAGGCTGGACCTTTTTGGAGGATCATATCCCCAAGGCAGTGGCCACATGCTGCTTACATAATTTGTGTGAGAGTAAGGATAAAGCATTTGACCATGGGTGGAACAGTGAGACACAGCACCTGGACACATAGTTTGAACAGACCTCGTGCTGTCAGATGAGCCCATAGGGTAGCCATCAATATCAGGAAAGCTCTGAGGAATGACTTTTGACAGTGAGGGGTGCTGACATTTCTGTGTGTTGGGGTTGCTTCTCTGCCTCATCCCACTGCTCATCCTGAGTGAGGCATCCCTGTGAAACCCATGGGATATTCAGTGGTAAGGAATGGTAAGGGTTATTGAAAATCCTCACATTGGCGCTAATGTCTAGCAGCTAAAGTCACAGCTTCTTTCACAACGAGTGGAGTGTGCTGGGGAAAGAAAACATTACTTAATTGAGTAATGAGTATATGGACTTAGAGGGAGTGTTGCTTGATAGAGAATTTTGAATGTGTGGCTGTGGAGGGATAATTGTTGTGGAAAAAGTTCTTCAATTGTTGAGGTCTCTGGTTATGTTGGCTTGGCATCTTGATAAGACACTTCAGCATCTCATTTTGGTCTTCTGTGAGTTTTAGCATGCGCTCAGTGGATTGCGTTCTCACTTCGATATCTGAAGCTCTCCTTTGCTCCCTTTTCTCTTTGGCAACAAAACTTGCAAATGTAGACAAGACCACATATTTGGAGTGGGTTGATACATGGTGGCTAGCAGGGGGCGGGTCTCATTCTGTACCCATAGTACTGCTGTCCTTGAGATTTAAACAAGTTAAGGGCTAAGGATGTTCCAGGCTCACACTAAGGATCTCTGACCCAAGAGTGGGACTCTTGTAAGATCATACCTATGAGGGACAAAGATTATAAGGGAAAAATATTCTCCATCTTGAGCAGGACTGAAGTTACTCATTTAAGTGAGGCTTGCCCTCTCAATAGGAGGCACTGACAGTCTCTACTAATGACAGCTCAAATGATCCTCATGAAGATTTTACTAAACAAGAGAGCACATGGTTTCATGTTGCAGGTTGCTCCTTCCTAGTGGCTCTTATAGAAACTTTTGTGTTCAAAATTGTGTGGAATTCACGCTGAGGTAGCATTGACTCTCCTCAGTGCACTTCTGCTGCTGTGGAAGCTGCAAGTCTGGCCTAGACCTGAGCTGTCTTATCTGCAAAGCAGCCTGAAAACTCACAGCAAGAAACTCAATTAGAAGGTAGCCGTTAGCTAAAATATATTGGACAAGGTAAAGAGCTAAAAACATAGTATATAAAGGGTGATGTAAATCCACGCTAATGAAAGTTTGAAACTGAAGTACTTTTACACAGGTTTTGGCCTCAGTCCTCAGGGCAAAGACATAGTACAGAAAAGTGATTTATTTTTGAAAAATAAAATACAGAATCCTGCTTGTTCAATGTAACATTATTAACACGCAAAGCTTTTTCATTGTTGACTGTTTGTTGTTGCAAAAACACAGGCAAGGGATCAGGAATAGTTTCATGAGTAAAATGATCCATATTTTGTTCAATCTGCACAAATTACCAATATTTTGCAAGGATCCATATTCTAAATATTGAAGAATTTCAGTGCTGCTCCTTCACAGACTTTGACAAATGACTTAGTTAATCAAAGGCAACTAAATGACCAGCCTGGATCACATGAGTGGTCCTACTAGTAGTACCATGTGACCAGAATTAGGTGCTTCAGTGGTATATGCAGAGAACTTGTAGTTGGCAAATATGGAATAAGCTGCCCCGAGGAGAAATTTCTTCCTAATGTCTTTGGTTGATGATTCAGAGTATAAACCAAACATCAGAATTTATAGCCCTTCATTTAAAAACATCTGTTCTGAAGTAATTGTAAATGTTCTCATTATCCATAGTAATCTCAAGTTCCTTTTTATAATCATTTCAAGCTCTTGGCCTACATTATATTATTGCTGAGCAATGAGTTTCACAGGCTAGTTATGTATTTCTGTAAAAATATTTTAATCAGGTTTTAATTTGTTGCCGATCATTATGTCCTTTGTTCTGGAATTATGAGAGTGCAAATAGTGGTACCTGATTTACTTTTTCTGTGCTATTTATTATTTTTATACCTCTTTTTGTGTCTTTGCTTTTTCTTTTCCTTGCCATACAGTTGCAAACCTTTCAGCCTTTCTTCATAGGGCAGTGTTTCCTAGCATATTATTCCTCCTTATCAGCCATTTTTAACCTCTTTTTTAAGATGGAGGATGGTTGGTATTGAATGTAGTATAACTGTTGAGAGTGACTCATTGATTTCTAGAAGGCAGGCATTATGATATCTTCAGAATTGTTTTCTATCCCATTACTTTATACCAATGTTTCTCAGTGTTTTCAGGTTGGCAACCTTTTATTCAAAGTGGGGAAAAAATGTGAGGCTACCTCCTTCTTTATTTTTATAATAAATACAAAGGTTAAAATGATTCAGTGATAAGTTATAACCCTATATAATTTTTCTGTTTCGAGAGACTGACAGAGAATATTTGTCTTTGAATGATGAGGGTGTGTGGATTTGATGCTGTCCGTCTAAGTGCCAGCTCATAGCAAGGCCGTTAGGCCTTATTGAACAGTGACAAGTGCATAGCTGGAAACCAGTCTGGCTCACCTAGCATTGTGAAAATAGATGTTAAGTTTATAAGAATGTGGTTAGTGTTTAGAGTCTGTGAAATGCTTGTAGGATGATGCATGTATTAATTTTATAATATCTGTATCAATGTTATAAGCTAGTATTTAATTGTGTGTTCCATAACTATACAAGTATTTGCTTTGAAACTGTAAACCCAGTCAGGAGAGAAGTATTACCAAGCGTGAAATATTAGTTTACCACAACAAGTGTCATTTCCTCTCCAACAAAAGAAAACCCATAGACATCAGACAAACCATTGTGCAACTTGAGTGGAAAAAATACCTTTTTGTTTTCTTCTCCCACTCCCATGAACAGGAGATATACACAAGCACTTGTTCCATCAGCTTGGATTCTGAGGAAAAGGGCATAAAATCATTGTGAAAAAGAAATTATCTCTATGCTGCTTGAACTCTGACAGGAAAAGATTTCTAAGCATAAACAAGGGATTCCCAGCTGTTTGGCCTGGGGTAACCCTGGAGGGTTTATAGATCTTGCATATTACAGAAGCTTCTATCACCTTTTGGAATCTAAGACTGTAACTTATCTATTTGTATGTTTACCTGCTTTAGTCTTGAAAATTACTTATTTATTTTTCTTAGTTGATAATCCTTTAATGAGTTTATTATATAATTGGCTACTATTGTTGTGTTTGGTTTGGGATTTAGAGTGTACTTGAGCTGGAGTAAGAGACTTTTTGTGACTGGGAATAACCTGAATATTGTTGTCGTTTTTGGTGTTCAAGGTCATCTGTCACAAAGGCAGGCTCATGAAAGTGGCAAGATAGATCAGTCCCCAAAGGCACTGTCTCTGATTTCATGTTAACATGGCTGTTGTAGTGCCTGCGTAGTTCACACTTGATACTTGGTTGGTGAAGTCTTAAGTTTGGGGATTGTGCCTTGGTTTCTAACAGCTGCCCTCAGGTTGACACTCACGTGTGTGAACCACTCCAGATAGCTTACCAGTGGGGATTGGAGGAAGATGATTTTCTTTGCTTTAGGTAGTAATAAATTTTTCACTGTTCACAACTTTTTTTTTAACACTCTGGAGGTTGCTACTGATGGACTGCAGAACATTGCTGTAAATAATCCAACGCTTGTTGGTCTCCATTGGTCATGGAGCAGAGGTTTTCACTGCACCATCCACAGTGATGATCAGTCTTCTTCCTGAGAAGCTACAGCTAATTTAGAACGCCAGCATTGTGTGTGAAAACTGTTAAAATTAGAAGGAATAATGTGTATTGTCTTGAATCTGCCAACAATGAATTTCTTTTTCTTTAGCTCTGTTAGGTCCTTCTGGAGCTGCTTAGTCTTCACTGATTTTGTCTAATCTAAACAATATGGGTATGTCTAAACTACATGGCTCCGTCAACGGAGCCATGTAGATTTGTTTGTTTGGCAAAGGGAAATGAAGCCGTGATTTAAATAATCGCAGCTTCATTTAAATTTAAATGGCTGCTGCGCTGAGCCGACAAACAGCTAATCAGCTGTTTGTCGGCTCAGCACGCTAGTCTGGACACTCCCCTGCCAACATCAAAGCCCTTTATCGACCTCCCCGGTAAACCTCATCCTATGAGGCATAACGGGGAGGTCGATAAAGGGCTTTCAGGTTGGCGCGGGAGCGTTCAGACTAGCGCGCTGAGCCGACAAACAGCTGATCAGCTGTTTGTCGTCTCAGTACGACAGCCATTTAAATTTAAATGAAGCTGCGATTATTTAAATCGCGGCTTCATTTCCCTTTGCCGATCAGCCTAATCTACATGGCTCCATCAATGGAGCCATGTAATTTAGACACACCCTATGTGCTGCTGGCATGCCAGATTTCAGATCTTGCCCATGTTGCAGGCATTAACTAAGAACTAACAAACTCATAGACCTGTTCACCAGTTAGCTTTGCTCAAAATAGATATTAGTTTTACCAGAATGAATTTAATGTATAGACTGTATGCGATACAGTAATTGTAAAATGCTGCATGTCCCCTATCTCACCCCTTCTCCGAGGCCCTAACTCCACTTACTCCACGCCTCCTTCGCTCACTCTCCCTCTCCCTCATTTTTTGGGTGTGGGGGGTGCATTTTGGGAGGCAGTTTGAATGTGGGAGGAGGAGAGGGGTTGGGCTCTGGGAGTTTGGGTGAGGAGGAAGTTGTGGAGTCCGGGCTCTGGCTAGGATTTTGGGTATGGGTTCTGGGCTGGGGCAGGGGCTGGGGTGTGGAGGAGGTGAAGCATGTGTGTTTATCTTGGGCATCTCCTGAAAGCAACCGACATATACCTCTAATAGGAAGGCGAGCCAGGGGGTCTCTGTGCCGCTGCCCACAGACACTGCCCCTGCAGGAGGGATGTAAGTGACTAGTCGACTACCCAATAAGCATAATCTTATCAAATAGTCCAGTAGTGACTTGGCTAGTCACCCCCCACTTCCTGTCTTTATTGGAGAGAGGCAGCAAAGGGGCGGGGAGCAGGAGCCAATGCTTAAAAGCCGGTTCCTCCCAGCACCATCTCCGCAGGACGGAACAGGGGAGGCAGAGACGTAGTGTGGGGACCGGCTCACGTCCAGTCCCAGATACTGTGACTCTGCTTTTTAAATGTGTTAAGAGCTGTGCAGCAGGGTTACCTCCTGGGGCTGGGAGCTAACCCCACTGTGGCTCTCCAGTTTCCCCTCTTATAGACTAATCGAGTGGTCAGTGGAAACTCCATCAATTACTCGATTAGCTGATTAAACACAATTTAACATCCCTACCCTGCAGTTCCCAGCCAATGGGAGTGGTAGAGTTTGCACTTTGTGCAGGAGCAAGGACAGTGACTCCTTCCCAGGGGCCATTGGAACAGTGCCAGCCACTTCCAGGAGCAGTGTGGAGCAAAGGCAAGTTAATGTCCAAATCTGTTAGTACCCCACATCTCCCTGTTTGACTGAAGTAGTCTCCAGAGATAGGGTCTGATTCTGGGAGACTCCCTGTGCAACCAGCAGGATTGGCAACCCTGCTTGTAAGGTTGGCATTCCATGCTTTAAGAAAATGTTGCTTTATAACTTTGAAAATGTTTGCCCTGAACTTGTAAACTGAAGCACCAGAATTGCCCCCCTCCCCTTTCCACACACACAAAAGAAATATCAAAATCAGATGGGTCATCAAAGTATGTTGTATGCAAGGAAGCTTGTCCTGTAGACTTGGAAGCTGACGGAAGGAAATAAAACAGTCACAGGATTTTTTTCCCTCTCTCTCAGCTGTTTGAACTCTGTCAGAGCTGGAGACTGAACTGAAATAGAAATCTCCAAGAGTCATCTCTGAGGCCATCCTGAAAAACTCTTTGAATTGACAGATCACTACAACTCTGTCATTCTTAGGACTTAGATAACTCATTTGATGTATATGTTTGCTTGCTTTACCTGTAAATAACGCTTATTTCTTTTTCCTAGTAGTTAATAAACCTTTAGATTATTACAGGATTTGCTATAGTTGTTGTCTTAGTGTTAGATCTAGTTAGGGTTGCCACCTCTGAAGGATTGTCCTGGAGTCTCCTGGAATTGAAGATTAATCTTTAATTAAAGAGTATGCCATGTAATGAAACATCCAGGAATACAGCCAACCAAAACTGGCACCCCTATATCTAGAGTACCAATTGATTTGGGGTAAGTGACTGCTCGCTTGGGACTGGAAGTAACCTGAACATAGTGTGATTTTTGGCGCAAGTAGCCATTTATTACTAAGTTCAGTTTGCCTGGGTGGCAAGATAGACTTAGAAGGGACCCTGAAGGGGTTTGTCTGTGACTCCATGGTAAAGACTGTTGTGAGCCAGGAATTCACATTTGTTACTGGCTTGGTGAAATCTAATTACAGAACACCCCTCAGTTTAGGGTGTCTACCCTGTTTTTGACAGTCTGCCTGAGGTTGCACTCACAGTCCTGAGTCTCTCCAGATAGTGTGATAATATGGTCTCTGCAAATGTTAGGTCAGTTTCACTACATTTTCCAGGCCAGTGATTTAATATATTCAACAGTTCTGGTCCTAGTAAGGAATCTTGGGGCAACTCACTGTTGACCCTTTGATGGGCTACAAATTGAACATTTAATCCTACTCTGTTTTCTCTCTGCTAGTTTCTAATCCATTACTGCTCCTCTCATCTATTGACGACTTAGTGTCTTTAATGCCTTTTTGCAAGGGACTTTATCAAGGCCTTTTGAAAGGAAGCTGTTTTCTCTTTAACCACTAATGTTTTTGACATTTCAGAGAACTCTATCTGATTTAGAGAAGCACATCTTTTTTACAGATACTTAATTATTGTTTTACCCAGTTTATCGATACCGAAGTAAGGCTTATGATCTGTAATTCCTTGGGTTGTCCAATGCGATTGCGTATTTTTGTAAGATCCACAGTTTCTTCATTTTTAAGTTCCTTCAGAACGCTCAGATTTTAGTTACCTAGTTTTACATACTTGTTGCCTATTAAGTTATAATGTTTTCCATCTACACCTCTTTTTTCATCTTAGTTTGATTCTGCTTCATCTTTCCTATTTGAAAAAAAGTAGGCATGGGTTACTTCTCCCACCATCTTCGCTTCTCCAGCCATCTTTTCTGAAGGACTGATGTAAATAAATCTCTTATCTCCCCTTTCTCCACCTTATTTTCATTAAATAATTTATTGATTGCTTTTGTGTCTTTGGCAGTTATGTCTTCAGTGTATCTCTCAGTGTAATCCTACTAATTTCCATCTTTCATTTTATATTCCTTTCTAATGGTCTTTGCTGGGACCCAGCTAGTCTAATTTTTTTATATACTCTTGCTTTCCTGCTTTCTTCTTTGTTTAGGGACTGCTGAAATTCTTTTACAGTATCCTTCAGTAGCCTCCATGCTTAGTCTAAGAATTTTAATTTTCTCTTTTGACGTTAGGGCTCTTCAGACTACTTTCCTCTCTTACCTATTATTTTCAAACCAAAATTTGTGTGATACTTAGGACTAAGTTGAGAGTAGCCTCTCTCCTTATGTACTACAGTGATGTTGTATTGCTCACATGGTTAAGAAATTGCTTCTCTAAGTCTTGTCCAGTTTGACAATCGACCTGTTCGACTATCTGCATATAAATTGTTCATATGTCACAACAAGTCAATGTTCAGAAAATTAGTTTCTTGACACCTTTAGTAATTGCTTCTTGGAATGGTTAGCTCCGCAGTATAGAAGAGGCTGTTATTTACTGGCAGCATAGAAGTGGTGAAGGAATATTAAAAAAAACACTGGGTTTTTACATTGTAAAAAGGTCATAGTACTGCATAACAGCTCAAATTAATATGATTTTAGCATGCTTTCAGATGTTAGATACGCTTTCTTTCCAAGACTGGATCAAATAAATGATCTGTAACCCTTTTGTGCTTTTAAGAACCATGCCTAATGTTGTGTAACTCTGTAGCAGTAAAATTAAGTGGTCAATGTTGTGTAACCTGTTTACTTGGCCCAAGTACATGGGTTCACATTGTGTAGTCCAGCCACCAGAACTTGAAATCAGGTTGACCTTGAAGAAACGGCAGATTGTATATACTAAGAATGCAGATTGCATACCTAGATATAAAAGATCTATTAATGTAACTTTTGCAAATTGTCTTTACTGACCCTGTTGATTGGCCAAGTTTTTGTAGGTTGTGCTTGGCCAGCTGAAAGCTTAACATGTCAGGAGTCAGTGTAGAAAACAGACAAGTAACTTGAAATTTAAATATGGTGGTTGTTTGCCGAGCACAGTTTGTATTTTTACATTTTACTTTAAAATGTGGTATCTGTCATACTATTTCACAACTTTTTTAAAAAAATACAGCTATTAAAGGTTACTGTAGAAATCAAGAGTTAGTACGCAGATCCTTCTGGCAACAAAGCAATAGACTTGATGGTATAGTTTTTTTTTTTTTTTTAAAACAAGCCATTCTAAATGAAATATCCTTGGAAATAGCCTCAAGTATAATTTCTTTGCTGTGAATATGATTTTATTAATGCTAGTAAAAATCTGCACTTAGTGCTCTTTGATAGTATGTTATTTATTAGGGATGCTGGCTTGATTCTGCATCGGAATCAAAATGAGACACTGTCCTTGCTTCCAAAAATGCATAATATGACAGACCCAGAGAAAACAGAATGCACCATCTTTGAAAATTTAGTTTGAAATTTTATTGTTCTTCCAGTGACAGATATGAGAAACTGTAAACAAAATGCTAGACTCCGGCTTATTGGTTGGAGTTGGGTATCTGTGCAGTTGTTAGCTACATAGAAGAGAGCTCTGAACCGGTTTGCCCAAGGATGAGTAATAGTGATTTGTCTTATGTGCTCTATTAAGGAAAGTCTCTTTATTGTTAATGAAAGAATGGACTGTAGTTGGCCCTATTTTGTACTGTAATTCTGATAGTGCTGGGTGTTTTTAAACAGAGTTGTTCAGGGAAAGAACCAATAATCACATTAGAAAAACAGCTTTATTGTTTAAAACTAATAAAAGAAAGTTCTTCTTCACACAGCGTGTAGTCAACCTATGGAACTCTTTGCCAGAGGAGGCTGTGGAGGGTAGGACTATAACAGAGTTTAAAGAGAAGCTAGATAATTTCATGGAGGTTAGGTTCATAAAAGGCTATTAGCCAGGGGATAAAATGGTGTTCCTGACCTCTGTTTGTCAGAGGCTGGAGAGGGATGGCAGGAGACAAATCGCTTGATCATTGTCTTCGGTCCACCCTCTCTGGGGCACCTGGTGCTGGCCACTGTTGGCAGACAGGCTACTGGGCTAGATGGACCTTTGGTCTGGCCCAGTATGGCCGTTCTTATGTTCTTCTGTAACAGCAAACCTCTTCTTCCAGGAAATATTTCTAGTAATATGCCTTTAATGCTCATCTATTGTACCTCAGAGTACATGAAAATGCAGCTTTTTTTTGTTTGGTTTTTTTGCTACATTCTTTCTTTGTGGTAGATACTATGTTTAAGGTTGAGAAGGATGTTCCATTCTGGCATAGGTTTGGTCTTTAATGAGCTGTAGCCACTTGATTTCAAATTCTAAGTGAAATAAAACTACAGAGCATATATATACTACAGGCAGTCCCCGACTTACGCGGATCCGACTTATGTCGGATCCGCACATACGAACGGGGATTTTCTTGCCCCGGAGCTCATGGGCGGCGGGTCGCCACCCGTGTCCTCCGGGGTGAGAAAAGCTTCTCCCGGTCTCCCTGGTCTTCTGGGGGCGGTCCAGCAAAGCCGCTGGACCCCCCCCCCCCCCCAGCAGACCAGGGACACCCAAGCAAAGCCGCCACCTGGGCGGCTTTGCTTCTTTGCCCGGGAGCAAAGCCGCCCAGGCAGCGGGACCCCCGCTGCCTGGGCGGCTTTGCTCCTGTCCCCCTGGTCTGCTGGGGGGGTCCAGCAAAGCCGCTGGACCCCCCCAGGTGGCGGCTTTGCTCGGGTGTCCCTGGTCTGCTGGGGGGGGTCCAGCGGCTTTGCTGGACCCCCCCCAGCAGACCAGGGGGACAGGAGCAAAGCCGCCCAGGCAGCGGGGGTCCCGCCACCTGGGCGGCTTTGCTCGGGTGTCCCTGGTCTGCTGGGGGGGAGGGGGCGCAGCTAGTGCGCCCCCCCCCCCCCAGCAGACCAGGCTTTTTGTTCCTGTGGGAACCTACCGGGCAGCGCCCCAGCTGTTCTGTCCCAGGCTCCAGATTCAGCTGCTGTTGAAACTGATCAGGCTGATTCCAGGAAGCTGGGGGCAGAGCAACTCTGCCTCCGGCTTCCTGTAGTCAGCCCCTGGTCAGTTTCAGTGGCAGCAGCTGAATCTGGAGCCAGTTCTGACTTACATACAAATTCAACTTAAGAACAAACCTATAGTCCCTATCTTGTACGTAACCCGGGGACTGCCTGTATATAACTTCCCATAAAATTAAGCTCTCAGTTCCTACCAAGTCTTACTCAGCAAGTAGTTTCATTGACTCTTTTGGATTACCTGGGACTATGGCCTACTTGTGCAAATAAAAGTTTGAAATTAGATGAAGGTTTTTGACCCTCAGAGGTGTGAAGGTCTGGAATAGGGATGTTAAATATTGGTTAATTGAATTGTTGCTTAACCTCATAAATTCTTATTAGTTACTTGACTATTCTACAGTCCCTGGGGGCAGGGCCAGCGGCCAGTGCACTCCGGCCTCACTCCTGAGGAGCCCCCTGCCACTTCGCACTGCTGCCTCTGAAACACAAGGGAACAGCATGGGGTGCCAGGTGGGAGCTGGTCTGTGAGGAGGGCCAGTTTAAAACCAAGCTCCCCTCGCGGACCAGCTGACTGTCAGAGTGCTGCTATCTCTGAGACAGCCCCTTTCCAGGGTTGGTCTGAGCTCGTGGATGTGGTGTGAGCTGAAACTGAGCCAGGCTGCCTGCCTGCCTGGCTCCTAATATAATTGAAATGAAGAGCCACAGCGGGGGTAGGTCCTGGACCCAGAGCAAGCCAGGACTGAGCCACGCTGCTGGCCAGACCTGCTAAAAAATGTACTAGCAAGGGGTAGGGGCGAAGGAGTATAGTCTATAGCATTAACCTATAAGGTTTTGCTTATCAGCTACCCTATTACATCCCTAGACTGGAACAGCCTTTCAAGAAGGGGGGGGGGGGGAAATCTAACCTCAATAGCATGGACCATGGGTCACCTGCTGGTTTGAACTAGGCTAAATGATGGATTCTCTGTAACTTGAAGTTGCTAAGTCAAGATTTGAGGACTTTAGCAATGCAGGCAAACATTATGGGTCTATTTGTCAGCCGACGGTCAGGGCAGTGTGTGTGTGTGTGTGTGTGTTTCCGAGAAAAGGTTTAACGTCCGTGTCTTTACTGCTAGGACCGGGGTCCCGTCGCAGAGGGTGGCCAGCAGGCCAACAGACGCCCCTTTATATAGGAAGAGCTTATTACACCTTAGATTTTAGCTGCTAGAACACAGGGTTCCTTCACAGCAGGCAGCCTGGGAAAGGCTGAAAAGGTGCCCCAACGGATCTGTCACCTGGGAGTGACACAGATCCAAAGCTCTTCCTATGCCTGTCCCTTTATGACCGGCTGAAGTTCTTTTAAATTGTGCTTGGTTCTATTACAGCAACTGAAGGAGTCAGGTTAAAGCTTAAACAGTTACAGGTTTATTAAAAGACTTATAAAAGCATATAGTTACAATGGCTATTGCTCTCTTTCTTAACTGTTAACAAATACAGATTTTAAAAAATGGTTACAAAGAAAATAAAGAGAGAAAACAGAAATAATGGTACCAAGTGACAGCTTAATCTTTAAAGAGCTCTAAGTCTATGTGTACACTTAGGACAAAGGACCACATCCAGGTACAATTTTTACCCCTTTCTGTGCCTCTCGACTCCAGTGTGTCAGGCCAGGGCCGGTCTCTCAATTCCTAGGAAAGACGAATACGAGGTGGGCGTCCCCTTGGAACCTCGGGAGATCAAACACTTAACCCGACCAGCAGATAGATGGTAGATTGACACTCAGAGTAAATGTACTGCTGGACTCATCTTTATACCCCTGGGGGCCCGTATCCTCTTTCTTATCTAAGAGGCCAAATTGTACTGGTCCATTTTGTGGCGCCAGTTCTTACAAGCAAGTTTCAAATTAATTTACACTTGCAAGAGAGAGAACTAAATTGTGAGTACTAGACATTTTTTACTGGGCGAGAGATTCCTCCCCCCGTGGACGGCTGTGTGTTCGTATCAATATGGGTTAAGTCAAGGACACTCCTTGGCAGCCTCTTGGTCAGCAATTGGCGTATCTCTGTTTACAGCCATTCACGGTCACACAGCCTGGGCCTTCTGCTCTGTGTGCCCTGCATGCTCCACGCAAGCAAAAATGGATGTTACAAGGGGGGTTCCTGTCTAGCTACACTATTACAGGAGTGTATGAAATTCTGTGGCCAGCGGTGTGCACGAGGTTGGGCTAGATCACTGGATGATCACGATGGCTTTCTGGCTTTAGTATGTGAGGATCAATTCCCAAGGCAAGGGCAGGTAAAATGTGGCCCATAAGCCTCTGGATCCACCACCCTGCTCCATGTGGTTCTCTGCTCTGGACACCAGTGGGAAGGAGAGGCTTTCCACCTTATACATTCTCAACAGAGTTGTTTACAAAATGCCAGTTGTTGGTCATCCCTCTGCAAAGCGACTGATGGCATTAACATCATACATTAGCCTTCAGAATCTTTATTTACTGCTGATGAATGTAAGAGAAGACAAGAATTCAGCTTGACTGTCATATCCTAGCAAAATCTCTCCGCTCCTGTTAGCTGGAAACCAGGACCCTATTGGGCTAGGTGCTGTAAAACAGAACAAAAAGTCAATCCCTGTCCCCAGAGAGTTTACACTATAAGTCTGACAAGAGGATAACAGAGGGATACAGACCAGTAGAGGAATCCAAGGAAACAGTCAGTTTTGGTCAGTGTGTGACAGTCAGTTGTCTCAATGCATCAGCTGTCTTGCTCTTGTCAAGCCTTTTGTAAACATCACCGTGATGCTTTCTCAGGGTGCCCAGGACTGAGGATCAGCTTGTTACCCCATCTTTTCCAGTATGAAGGAATCTTTCTTGGTGTAGATGGATGTCAGTCAAATTCCAATGTGGTTAACTGCATTCTACCACCCCAAATCCTCCCTGAAATTGTTTGACGCTGAAAAGTGAATCTATAAAATGACACTTTTATTCAACAGACCAGCACCATATGTCTCCAAGTTATTCTTGCTGATTCTAGTGACTAAAATAAGTTTGTTGCCCTTGTTTCTTGGAACTATCCTGATTATGGAAAAGAGAGTTGGAATTGGTTCTACCTTATACATTCTCAACAGAGTTGTTTACAAAATTCTAGTTGGTCATTGCTCTGCAAAGTGCTTGATGGCATTAGCATCATAAATTGGCCTTCAGAATCTTTATTTACTGCTAACGAATGTAAGAGAAGGCAAGAATCCAGCTTGATTGTCATATCCTAGTCTGAGTTTGTGGCTCTGACAGAAAATCTTTACCCATACATTTGATCATATTTAATGTGAAATTAAGGAGACTATAAACATGGAGTCCCCAATGCCATTTTTAAAGTCACCTTTCAGAATCAAACTATACATTAAATTTGCAACACAGTGGTTTTCTTCAGCAGTCAGCCTAAACTCCTGTGCAGTACTGCTGAGTTTCCACATTCTGCCTCCAAGGTGGCTACATTTCAGAGATGACTGGAAGTCTTGCTCTAATTCTGTAAAATACTTCAGCATGGTTGAATAAAAAGGGGGAGAAAAATAGGAAACCCTGCCCAGTGTAGTCTGAGTTAAGATATTTTCTGTTTGTCACAAGCCACATTTCTTCTGTGTTTTAAAATAAATTTAATTAAGGAGAAACTTTCAGTTTTTTCTGTCAAAGTTAAAATATAATGCTAGCTGAATCCATGCAATAAGCTTGGCTTTCCTGTATATTGCACATTGAGTACTTTAATTACTTTTAGAAGACCTTCAAGAAACAAAGTATTTGAATCTAGAATTTTTTAGTTATTTTATGACTGGCTAGCATCAAAATGACACTTTTGGAGAAGTTGCCAAATAGAGCCATCTGTTTTTTGTATTCCTACTGTTCATACAGTCCAAACAGCTGAGTAGCTCCAAGTAAACGAGATAGTAAAATTAGCAGGCAGGGCCAAGTGTTGATGGATGTTCTGAGGTTATCTTCATTGGAATTAAAGGACTCCTGGTCCAGAGTTCAAATATAGGACACAGAGCACTTCCCTTTATAACTCTGCACTTCTCTACTTACCAGATTACTTCCCTCTTCACATCCACTGTGCAAATGATGTTCTCACTTTGGGCAGGGGAATGGCAGTCAGTGGAGGAGGGCAGGGGGTGATAGAAATTTACTGTAGGTCTGTACCAGTAATCCACTGCTACTGAATTTATAGTAGCTCATCTAATCTGGCTAACTAGTAATGCAGTAGAGTTAAACATCTGCCAATTCACTGCCTATTTGCTTCAAAGTGAAAGTAAGCAAGCAATTCCTTACTGCTGTGTTTCTGGGCCTAAAATCCATATGGTCCATCTGGAGGCTTGTTACTGCTCTATCATAGACAGATCCGCAGACTAGTCTGAAGTCTGCTATGGCTTGTATGTTCTCATCTCCTTGGGGCAGACTTCATACCCTTTCTTTTGTATTGTGTGATGCCTAATGCACTTGGGGCATATTAGGAAATAGGGTTACCAGGTGGCTTCAGAAAAAGAATACCGGACACACTTGATCTCAGATGGAGGGAAGGGGGACCAGCTGGAAGGGGAGTGGGGCTGGCCAGAAGGGGGGAACTGGCCTATGGGAAGCAGGACTGGCACGCGGGGGGAGGGGAGGAGCGAGGCTGGTTGGGGGTGATCGGAGGAGGGGGGGACCGACCGGCAGGAAGCAGGGCTGGCCGGGAGTGGGTGGAGGAGAGAATCGGCCGGTGGGAAGCAGGGCTGGCCCAGGTGCACACAGATCCCGGGGTGCTGCCTGGCCTGCACACAGTCCTGGCGAAGCATGAGTGAGTCCGGCCCTGGGGATTCCCTCCCATGCCAGCCCTGCGCATCTCCCTCCCCCCCTCCGCCCCCCACATAGCTTCATACTGCCTGGCGGTAGACACGCTCACACTGCGTATGCCAGCCAGGCAGTACGCAGCTACGTACTGATACTCCTAATAATAATAAAACTTACCTAATTAGAAAATACTGGACATTTTGTTTCCTGGACAGAACCCTCAAATACCGGACTGTCCAGTTCAAAACCGAACATCTGGCAACCCTATAACAATAAAAATGATATTTTGCTGATTGACCACTGGATGAAGCTTCCGTTTCTCACATAGAGGCAAACACTGCAATCAACGTGTATCATTCCTTTGAATTTTAATTCAACAGACATTCTGGAGGCTTGCTGAGAAAACAGCTGCATGGGCTACAGCCCATTCGGAGCGACATAACTGATTCTCCTAGTGATAGGATTTTACAGAGAAACATCTGGTAATATAAACATTTGTGTTTGTGTACATATCTTAGAGTGGATTATTGTGGACAGGTATCATGGAAAGATGTCTGACTCGCTCTGTGGGGCGGTAGCAAGGGAAGAAAATACAAAAAGGCCACCCATCCTAAAAAGTTGTTCTTGTTTGCTGAGAGCTCAATAATAGGTAGGGAAAATATGGTTGAAATTACATGTGATGGGCCTAAAGAGTAATCTTAGAAGTCTGTTCTCTCTTTCCTCCTGCTCTGTCAAGGTTATTTCTACAGCTTCCATAGGTTTGTTAGTTCCTAAGATGCAATGCTGTCATTGGTCATATTCATTAAGACAACTTTCCCAATAGTGTATTTAACATCTCTAGGAAAAAAAAAGTTATTACATGACACAGCCTCTTTTTGGAAATGTGTTTCTTGGATTTGCATGTACCTATCCATGCCTTCTAGGCACAGCAGATACTCAGAGAAGTGCTGCACTGCTTGGCTGTGTCTAGACTACATACCTTTTCCGTAAAAGGGATGCAAATTAGACCCATCGCAATTGCAAATGAGGCAGGGATTTAAATCCCCCCGCTTCATTTGCATAAACATGGCTGCCGCTTTTTTCCGGCTCGGAGCTTTGCCGGAAAAAAGCACCAGTCTAGACGGGGATCTTTCGGAAAATAAAGCCTTTTCCGAAAGATCCCTTATTCCTTATTTTAAAAGGAATAAGGGATCTTTCGGAAAAGGCTTTATTTTCCGAAAGATCCCCGTCTAGACTGGCGCTTTTTTCCGGCAAAGCTCCGAGCCGGAAAAAAGCGGCAGCCATGTTTATGCAAATGAAGCGGGGGGGATTTAAATCCCCGCTTCATTTGCAATTGAGATGTGTCTAATTTGCATCCCTTTTACAGAAAAGGGATGCAGTCTAGAGACAGACCTTGTGTTTAAATGGTCTCCGTTGGAATTGGGATACCATTGTGATGGATAAGAACTGGAAAATCGAAGTGCACTTCCTGAATACTGATTAATGTATCTGTATCACTCTAAGGCAGGCCATGGCATAGTCAGTATGTCTGCCTCAGTTTCCCCTTCACTTGCTCATAAAATGGTTTATGGCTTTTGTGTCTACATGAAGTCCTGCCTCTGAGCATAATGTATTCATGTATACATGAATGACTCTGCAGTACCCTCGTGATAAAACCAGTCTTCCCAAAATGTAAGAGTACAACGCAATCAACAATTTTTCAAAGCCACTAAACCCCCTTTCCGCAAAAAGATGACGCCTTTTGATTTCAGCTGAGGAAAGTATTGAATATTTAATTGCTTGTTTTCTTATCATTTTTGTTTTCATTCTAAATAACTGCATCTCCCTCCTTAATTTTACAAAATAAAAGAATAAAGTTGGTGGCGTTACCTTCCATTGCAGGGAAAGGCTTCCTTAGACCTGCTCTCCACTTGGAATGTTAAAATGTGTTTGTGTAAACGTGTATCTGCTGATACACATTTACATGCGGTGGGGGGAAGCTTAAAAGCTGACTCCCTGTGAGTGCTGGCTTCCGTTCACTTCCCACACCTACCTCCTGCCTTTGTATCAGAGATGGGATGGAGTAGGCATTTGGCTTAGTAGGAGCTAGCATGCGCAGGGAGTCAGTTTCAAAGCCAGCTCTCTGGGTGTACCAGCTCCTTCCTGTCTCCCCTCCCCTGCACTGGTGCTTCTCTATGAGAGGCAGTGGTGGGGGGAGGGGCAGGAAGGCGGCTCCTGACAGGCACTGGGTCCCACCTCCACCCTCTTGCTGCCTCTGATACAGAGGCAGCAAGGCGGGGAGTGTGTGTAGTTATCTGGATTAACCAATAAGCCCAGTCTCATCAATTAATCATTTAAGGATGTTAGTGTATATTTATTTAATCTCTACCCCCTGTGAAGTTAAAGACTGACTTTTAAAGCTTTATTTATAGCTTCACTGCAAGCCAAAAGTCAAACAAAAGCGTATTCTGTACAAAGTCAGTACTTTCAGAAATTTAGCAAACTCCCCTCCAAACAAAAGTCACTGAAGGCTGTTTAGAAAATTACTGAAACTTGCCAAGTTATAATAGGATAATTATCTTAATCAGAAAGATTAAAAGGAACTCTTCAGCCTTCAAGGCTACATCTTTTTCCTTATGGCAAAATGTGTCACTTGAATTGGTGATAAAGTCTCTGTACTTGGCAAAGAACTACTGACCCAGCTAAATGGAAGCCAAATCAGATTGGATCTAAAAAATAGTAATATTCTGGATGTGAAGGCCCAAAGATCCTTTACAATTCATATTCAGCCCTTTTCCATCTGAAGGAGCTGATGTGGATGCGGCTACCTCCTGCTCTTTTTTGCAGATATGAATGTGTATGCGGATGTGGATACAAATTTTGTAACTAGAATCCTGCAAATTTGCAGATATCTGCTTTATATCCACAGCTGTCAATGTGGAGATCTGTGGCTCATTTTTGCAGGTGCGGATTCAAATTTTGTATCTGCGCAGGGTTCTAATTATTTGACCTCCCAGATGTACAGATTTTAAACATGAGGGACAATTAGAATAATCCAGTCTGACTTTCTACATAACCCAGGTGTTAAAGGACACCGTTTGGGATCTAGGTTTCTTTTAGCTTCCGTTGCTAATGTTGCTCCTCTCCAGCAACAGGAGCCCGAGCAGGGATGGCGGAGTAGGGTGACCCGGGCCCGCCCTCTCTCCCGGGTCCTGGCCCAGGGCCCTAAGGAAGGGATAGCTATCTCCCTTGCCTGACTGACGGGGGAGTCATCCCTAAACGAGTCAGTCTGCTGGCTACATGACCCCGCCCTGGGCCACTTCCTACCCGCCTCCTCTGCATACCTCCGTTCCCGCCTGGAGCTCCACCTGGTGCTCTCCCCCTTCTAAGGCGACGGGTGCCCTTTTTGAATGTCCCGCCTCACGTTGACGTCGCCCGCAGGCACAGCGGATACGTCACAGCCAATTCGCGGGAGCCCCACGGCGCACGTGATCACCCAGTGTCCATCTCTCCTGCTGGCCCCGAACCTCCCGCTCAGCCCCGATTGGCCTTCCGCGTGGGCCCTGAACAGTTTCTCCTGCCTCCTTCCCAGGGTGGTTCTCCTCGTTCAGCCCCGCTTTCCGCAGCTCACAGGGCCCCAGTCTAGTGCGGGGTTGCTTTACCCCATCACACTAGGGATGCTTGCATCAAGCCTATAACTTCTTTTTAAGCTGAATTATATGGAGGTTTTCAAATAACAGTTCATGTATCTTCAGTGGTGCGTGAGCTTGATGTTCCATTCGTTCACTTCACAACAGTTTTTAAGGTGGTATGTGAACCACTACAATTTGGGAGCTGCTCTGTTAGAGCATATATTTTAGAAAGACATCCAGTCTTCATTCAGAGCATCAGTTTCTACCAAAAAGGATTTGTAATGTGATTACATTTTGTCCTATTTCTGAACTGTGTGGTGAAGCTTTTGGATTAACGGGAGTCCTCTGCTAACTGTCCTCTGCATTGCCCAGGTGGAGCACCATCCGTGGCTCTCAAAGAACCTGTGAGGCTCCAGGCTGTGCCAGAGAAGCAGAAGTAATAGGGGAGGGATAGCTGCTGTTCTCCAGGAGTGGACTTTGGTCAGGGACAAGCAGACAGCTGTACCCACCAAGCCTCACTCGGCTGGACAAAAGAGGAGCCAAGCTAGCTCAGAGAACCAGGCAGATATCATGTAGCAATGGCTCAAGGCACCATTGATTGCCCAGTCTCTACTATGAGAACAAGCTAAAGCAGGGTTTCCCAACCTATGGGTTGGGACCTAAATATAGATTGCCATTACATTTCAAAAGTGTCACCAACTGTCCCCTCTCTTACCCTCATTTTTTAATTGTCTTGGGTCACCAAGTCTTCCTGAATTGTCAGAATGGGTCCCCATTTGGAAAAGGTTGGGAACCGCTGATCTAAAGTAGGATGGAGGACAGATAGCTCAGTGGTTTGAGCATTGGTTTGTCTAACCCAGGGTTGTGAGTTCAATCCTTGAGGGGACCATTTAGGGATCTGGGGCAAATCTGTCAGGGCTGGTATTTGGTCCTGCCTTGAGGGCAGGGGATTGGACAGACCTCTCAAGGTCCCTTCCGGTAAAATATAGAGAAATTGCTTGGGCTATGTGAAGTAGAAGGAGGCTTTCAATTTCAAATAAAAAGGGTGCTTGCTAGGAAGCATGATCCCAATGGGGGAAGGACTTTTTCAAGAGAATTTCATGTTTATGAAAGGTGTTATAATTAAAACATTGTCAACTGGAGTCCCAGTGAACAATAGTAGCTTTGGTAGTGCAAGTCTGTACCCGCCCTGCCCTGTCAATGTACTGTGCTGCTTTCTGATTCTGGAAATTACAGCTGATGGAGTGAGGGTATATGCCTGTTCAGTTTGTCAGCAAGGTTGCATGTTATGCTGACTTCAGAGCTGTGGATAACTGGCTTAGAGCAAAAACCACTAGCTCATTTCTAACAGGGTAACTGAGAATTGATCATAAACTTTCAGTACTACTGACACAAATTTAGAAAGTTAAGTGTCAGAACCTGTAGTAGGGGAACACTTCAATCTCCCTGGACACACAATTGCAGATCTAAAGGTAGCCATCCTGCAGCAAAAAAACTTCAGGACCAGACTTCAAAGAGAAACTGCTGAGCTACAGTTCATCTTCAAGTTTGACACAATCAACTCAGGATTACACAAAGACTGTGAATGGCTTGCTAACTACAAAAGCAGCTTCTGCTCTCTTGGAATTCACACCTCCAGATCAGCTACTAGAAGTGGGCCTCATCCTCCCTGATTGGATCCACCTTGTCATCTCCAGCCTGATTTTGGCCTGCATATTTATACCTGCCTCTGGAAATTTCCACTACATGCATCTGACAAAGTGGGTCTTTGCCCACGAAAGCTTATGCTCCAACACTTCAGTTAGTCTATAAGGTGCCACAGGACTCCTCGCCGCTTTTATTTAGAAAGTTGCACATTGTATTATGAATTTTCTGAACCACCTAGTCCAACAGACTTGAAAGAATTAATTTTGTATCTGATAGTTTTGGGTACATTTAAACACTTTCACAGTATTGTATAGTAATACTTGGAAGATCCGTGATTTCATCTGTGTGAATAGTCTTTCCACCAATGCAAATCGCAACTTTTCCAGGCTGTCCTGTTTTGCGCAGTTCTCATCCATCCATGAATCCTCCATACAGGATCCCAACATGCTGGAGGCCTTCCTCTTGTTCTTTTTATGTCTCGTGGATACCACGCTGTCCATCTGTTGTCTCTCAGTCTTGCTAATAGTCAGCCCATCTCCTTGTCCAATCGTACATAACTTGGATGATATTGTTGACACTGCTTCTTGCATGCAAACTGCTTTTTACATGCAGTAGCCTACTTACACCCACCATACACCCATCCATTGCTCTTTGGGTAGTTTGCAGCTTTAATTTTTCTGTAAGCATCGTGTTCAACGTTTCACAACCATACAGCATTACCGGAAGGATACTGGTATTAAATAGATGGAATTTCACGATGACGGAACGTTTGGGATCAACGAAAACACTGTGCAGACTCGCAATGGCAATCTAACCCGACCTCCTCCTCCTCAACTCTGGGCTCAACTCATTGTCCATCTGCAACACTTATCCAAGATATACATATTGATCCACTAACTCAACAGACTCTCCATCCAGCTGCATGACGTACTCTGAATAATATAAGTTTTTTGTTCCCCTTCGTTTTTCCAGTGTGGATGGTCAGGCCAGTTTCCTTCGCATTCTTACCAGTGTCATTGAGGAGGGTTTGCAATGTTTTGGGTTTTGACGCAATTAGCATGTTGGGTGGATCCTTTATGGAGGATTCATGGAAGGAAATGGATGAGAACTGCACAAAATAGGACAGCGTATGTCATCTGCGCATAGGACCATCCGAAGAACCTCACCGTCAGTTAGAAATGCATCTTTTACTTTGATCTTCCGCAGGACATCTTCCAGGATGCTGGCAAACAACTTCAGCAAACAAATGACCCCCTGCTTTACACCTTGTTTAACTTTGGTGATCAAGGGATCATCAAAAAGCTTGATTTCCATAGATTTGCATCCATCGTGGACTCTTTTATGATTCTAATATACACAGGAGAGATGCCCAGTGAAAGGAGAGCACTTAAAGCTGCATTTTGTCCCACCGAGTCAAAGGCTTTTTTAAAGTCAATGAACAACAAGTATAGTGGGATCTTGTACACTTTACACCTTTCGGTCGTCTGTGTGACCACAAAAATGTGGTCCACTGAGGAGAATCCCCTACAAAAGCCTGCCTGTTCCCATCTTATGTTTTCCTCAAGGACATCCTCAATATGGGCATAGATCATTCTCATAAAGACCTTAAAAAGATGAGAAAGCAGGCAGGGGGTCGATAGTTGCTAATGTCTTCTCGATCACCTTTTTTTTGGCAGAAGAATAGTTCGTAATCTCTTCCAATCTTTTGGAATTCTCCCCTTTTTAATGACTCTTGAGAATTTCTCACTAAGTGCTTTTAAGAGTATATCACCTCCCACACAAAGTTCTTCTATGTGTACTTGGTCTAAACCGGCTGCTCTTCCCAACTTCATCTTCTGAAGGGCCACTGCCACTTCTTCGTGGAGCACATCAGGTTTGGGAGTGATCAAGTCCAGGTACAATGATTCCACTGCTGTTGCTGACGAAAATAGTTCACTATGAAAGCACCAGCAAATTTGTTCCATTTCATGTCTGTTTGTCGTTCTACCATTTTCATTAACAAATGCACTTAGAAAATTTTGGCTTAGGTGGATTTCATGCCGAGCTCTTCACTAACTCGTTTTCTCTTCAACTGCTTTTTGCTGTTTTGTAAGGTGTTACTGCTCATAATCCTCTATCTCCTCAATGTTTTACAGTTAACCTTATATTCCAGGCTGGTATCGCCCTTGGTAGCCATGATATAGTAATAGTCATTTTTAATACAATTAGCAAAATTGAAGCTATATGGTCGATGATTGAGTCTGCCATGTTGACATGGAAGTAATGTATATGTCTGAGCATTTTTGTAATTTATTTTACTTGCATTTTTTTGTAATGCATATCATTCAAAGATTATATTTAATTTCATTATATTAACATCTACATAACTGAAACTGACTTTTTTAATATAAAACAAATCGGCAGCACAATATATTTACTATAATGAAACTGAGATATCTTGATAGACAATGTGGCAGTTAACTAGTATAAGACATTTCAATGCCTTCATTGCTATAAGTTCATGACAAACAGATATAGCCAACATACATAAATCTGCCCAGCTCACTGGGTGGCAATCTTAATTCAGTGTTGAATAAATGCTTGAATGGAAAGATGAACATTTTACTGTGTTCTGAATGTTGGTAAATTCAGGCTCTTGACTGATAATATGGGTGAGCAGGTTGTACAGCTGGAAAATTGCATGGGAATACCTCCTGCCTCTTCACTGAGTTCTTATCTTGGGATTCTCAGTAGGAGCAACTGCATTCAATGTTCATAATAGTGCAGAAAGAGAGATAGATGGTCCATTAGGTAGTCAGACCAAAAACCACTTAACAGGTTTACAGAAGATAAAATATTTATAGTAGTTGTGATCTGCAGATGGACAAACTTCTGAGACTTACACATTAGCAATATTGAAAGTTAGTAAAAGGAGTGAGCTATAATGACTAAACTATATTCTTGCCAGAAATTATGATATTGAGAACAAAGCTCCTTTTTGGAATGGAATCAGCTAATCAAGAACAGAAATTTGGATCACTGACAAGTGAAAAGAACAGTAGAGGTCTTCTGCCAGACTCTAGGCAGGCTAAATTTTTAAGAACAATGTGCTAGGGACTATCTGAATAGCTGTGAGCCCAATCCTACAAATCTTTCCTTACATGGGTAGTAAGTAAATATTATAGAACTGGGTTCTGCATTTTTATCTCCCTGCATTTTGATGAGACTCATCCGTGACTTTTTAAATGACTGATTGAACAGCCTGGCAAAAGTATATTATTTATTGATTTTTTTTTTGTAAGTGTCGTGAAATGCTTTTCTGAACAACAGATCTTCTCAATATAGCATAAGATTGAGGCATGCCCTAAAGCTTTATAATAGGATCCATGTATCAGTATTTTGAATAATAAAGTGATATTCACAAAGGGTTTTATCATTTCTACCACGGGGATCTGGATACAAATTCAGTACATTCTCAGTGCAGGATATTTTAGTGCATTTTAAAGAAAAGGAAAAATTACTTTTCTGTTTATTTTTAGGGGGACAGAGGAAGGGTTAATTTAGTGCTGGTGGAAGGTGCTAGAAGATGGACAACTTTGGTAACCCAAAGCCCACTCCTGAAGGAACACATGCTATCTGTGTGTTAGTGCTGTAGGTTCTCATCTCTGACATGGAAGGATCCATTCTTAACTTCAGAATCCATTCTTTAGTCAGTTTTCTCCCTCTTAGGCTGGCACCACAGGGATCCACTAAGATCCAGACTGAGATCATTGACTCATTTCATACAGGCTACAAGGCAGCCATCAGATCGGAAGAAGCAAGCTTTACTAAATGCAGACCTTTACCAAATGCAGGAAGGCAGACAAAGGAAACTGACCTCATTCAATCGCATCAGCTCAAATATGAAAGCATATGATTAGGCCTCAGTTGGAGTATTGTGTCCAGTTCTGAACACCACATTTCAGGAAAGAGGTGGAGAAATTGAAAAAGGTCCAGAGAAGAGCAACAAAAATGATTAAAGGTCTAGAAAACATGACCTATGAGGGAAGATTGAGGGAATTGGTTTCTTTCGTTTAGAAAAGAGAAGAGAGAGAGGACATGAGAGCAGTTTTCATGTATCTAAAAGGGTGTCACAAGGAAGAGGGAGAAAAATTGTTCTCCTTGACCGCTGATGACAAGAAGCAATGGGCTTAAACTGCAGCAAGGGAGGTTTAGGTTGGACATTAGGAAAAAGTTCCTAACTGTCAGGGTGGTTAAACACTGGAATAAGTTGCCTAAGGGGGTTGTGGAATCTCCGCCACTGAAGATATCTAAGAGCAGGTTCGACTGACACCTGTCAGGGATGATCTAGATTGAAGTGGACAAAAGCCTCTAAGCGGGCCAGATGTGGCCTGCCTAGGGCTTTGATTCGGTCTGCGAGGCAGTTCCAGGCCCCGCCCCCTAGCGCGTTGCCTGGGAGCCAGACACGCATGAGCCTTGTTAACTGCTTCTATTTAAAGGGTTCGTGTCTTCCCCTTGCCTGTTGGGCAATGTGTTTCCTGGCAGCCTGGGGAACACAAGAAACCTCTAAATAGAAACAGTTAAAAGGGCTCGCAGCTCCCAGCACCTCTAACACATGGCTAGGGAGCTGGAGACGCATGGTCCCTTTAAGCTGCTTCTGTTTACAGGGCTTACGCTTGCTGGGTGGCTGTGTTGCCTGACAGCCACCTGGCAAGCGCAAGCCCTTTAAACAGAAGCAATTGAAAGGGCTCGCAGCTCTCAGTCCCACTGGCCCGTTTCCTGTGAGGCGTGAGCCCTTTCAGTTGTTTCTATTCAAAGGGCTCGTGCCTGCCGGGCAGCTGCCAGGCAACAGGTAAGCAGCGGGGCCAGGAGCTGCGAGCCATGTTATGTGAATTCTAAGCCTCCACCCCAGACACCTCTGGGATGACACTAGCCCCCAGCATCCTCCCATCTGCTCCAGGTCCCTTCTACTAGCCAGAAGTCAGGGGAGGGACCGCAGGTCAAACAAAGCTCCCAGTAGGGTATCTCTCAACCCCACCCCTTCCACACAAGGCCCCGCCTCTTCTGGGTCAGCCCATGGCCACTTCCAAAATTTATGAAGTGCCCCCCCCTTCCAAAATTATTGCCCACCTCTGATCTAGAAGGTGTTTGTTCCTTCTTTGAGGGCAGGAGACTGGGCTTGATGACCTCTTGAGGTCCCTTCTAGTTCTAGTGTTCTATAATTCTATAAATATGGTGCAAGGGAAGACCATAGCTCAATGAATATTCTTGTATGTCTCTTCTTTTGCTCATAACTAGCAGCAGAAACATGGCAAAAAATGGTGAGACGGAACTGCTTTTTTCACCCTGTGTCTGCAAAAGATTTTCTAAATCAGATAGCAAGAGTCCGTTATAAACCAGGAGATTAGCATTTGTATCCAACACAATCCTACAGAAGAAGATTACAAGTTCTGGGTCAGCTGACAGGCAGAGTTAAAAAGCAGTAGGAAGAGTGCTGGTGAGCTAAGTGCAGTTAAGGGGAAAAGAGACAAGGCAGAGAAACACACAAAATGCTGATAAGTGGCCAACCTAGTGGTCTAGCATTATACCTCTGCCTTGCTATGTGGATGATGTTTTGATTCACAGTCCTGATTTTTGCACTGTCCTATAATATAATCAGGCTGTTTTAAATATGTGAACATTGATTCATTATTTCTTACTTACATTTTTCCTGTTCCTGGAAATAAAAGAGGAAGTAATTGTCCAGCTCTAATGTACAGTACTCAGTAGAATACTGTGTCCTGTTCTGAGTACCATATTTTAAGAAAGATACAGACAGCCAAATTGGAGAGAGTCCAGAGGAGAACGTAAACAGTGGTAAAAGGTTTAGAAAACCTGACCTATGAGGAGAGAGTGAAAAAAAAAAACTAAGCATATTCAGTCTCAAGAAAAGATGATGTGTGGGAGGGTGGGGGAGGGAGGGAGGAGAATCATACATCTTCAAATATGTTAAATGTGTTAAATTGTTCTCCATGTCCACTGAAGGTAGCACAAGAAGTAATGGGCTTAATTTTGTAGCAAGGGAGGTTTAGATTAGATACTAGGAAAAACATTCTAACTACAGGGGTTATGCACTGGAATAGACTGTCTCCAAGGTAGGTGGAATCCCCATCATTGGAGGTTTTTCAGAACAGATTAAAGACCTGTCAGTGATGGTCCTGCCTCAGCAAAGCATGTCTACAATTCTATAATAATTCTGCAATCTTAATTTGATATTTGTTTGTTCTAAAGATTAGTAATAAATGGATGACAACAACATAGTGTGGTAAACAAAATTAAGCTATTGGTTGATATTCTTAAATATTATTTTTTGTGATTAATGCATACTGTGCATTGGTTTCATATTTAAGATATAATGGTATTTTCTGGTATTTATAAATGTTGGCTTTTCTTAATATATAAAAATCAAATAAAATGCCTAAATTTAAGGCATATCTTTCTTTTTAAATACAGGCAGTCCCTGAGTTACGCGGATCCGACTTATGTCGGATCCGCACTTACGAACGGGGCTTTCTTGCCCCGGAGCTTGCAGGCAGCGGGACCGCCCAGAGCGCAGCGGTCCCACCACCTCGACATCTGGGGCGAGAAAAGCTGCTCCGGGTGCCCCTGGTCTGCTGGGGACCATCTCCAGCAGACCAGGGACACCTGGAGCAAAGCCGGGGAGGCAGAGGGGTCCCGCGCCTCTGAGGCTTTGCTCTGGCAAAGCCGGGGAGGTGCGGGACCCTGCCGCCGCTGCGGCTTTGCTCCCGGTGTCCCTGGTCTGCTGGAGACGGTCCCCAGCAGACCAGAGGCACCGGGAGCAAAGCCGCAGCGGCGGCGGGGTCCTGCGCCTCTGAGGCTTTGCCAGAGCAAAGCATCAGAGGCGCGGCACCCCGCCGCCACTGCCGCTTTGATCTCAGTGCCTCTGGTCTGCTGGAGACCGTCTCCAGCAGACCAGGGACACCCGGAGCAAAGCCGCAGCGGCGGCGGGGTTCCGCGCCTCTGAGGCTTTGCCACAGCAAAGCCTCAGAGGCGCGGGACCCCTCTACCTCCCCGGCTTTGCTCCCCGTGTCCCTGGTCTGCTGGGGGGGGGGTGCAGCTAGTGCGGCCCCCCCCCAGGCAGACCAGGCTTTTGTTGTGGACCCTGGGGTGCTGCCGGGTTGGTCCCTGCAGGGACCTACCTGGCAGCCCAGCTTTTCTGTCCCAGGCTCGAGATTCAGCCGCTGTTGAAACTGATCAGTGGCTGATTCCAGGAAGCTGGGGGCAGAGCAATTCTGCCTCCAGCTTCCTGTAGTCAGCCCCTGGTCAGTTTCAGCAGCAGCGGCTGAATCTGGAGCCAGTTCCAACTTACATACAAATTCAACTTAAGAACAAACCTATAGTCCCTATCTTGTACGTAACCCGGGGACTGCCTGTACTTGCTTTTTTTACTAGCATGAACAAAGAGCTCATATGAGATCAGTGAATTTCATTGGTAGCCTCATTCCAAGAGGTGAAAAGGACCTTACTCACTCATGCAGTTCTACAGATAGCACTTGCAGTTTTGTATGCAGCCAGCATAACCTCATGCTATATTGGGAAAACCTGCTGTTCCTCTAGAAGGTGGTTAAATGCCAAAGGTACATAGCCAGTTAATTGCTTGCCTGTGGCAAACAGATTGCCTTAGGGTGAAATTAAAGAGCCACTCTTAGAACGCTTTCTAATTACCTTTATATAGCCTCCAGGTCCAGCTGCATTAAAAGGAAAAGCTTGTATCTAGATTATTTGAAGTCTGAATATAAGCAATATTGTTTTATTGTAGCTCTGTGTACTGTATGACATATCACTGAGTGTTGTTTATCCTTAATGTGCATGCCACAGCATATTTACATACATTATCTATTGAAACCACTTCATTTACAATCTACTTGAAATAAATATCAGATTCTGTCTTAATGTACTTAAAGCAATCAGTATTTTATAGATAACAGTGGGAGGAGAATCTTTTGGTTGCGTTGCTTGTGACATTCTTTCTTCATCATGTGATGAATGATGTGAGTATTCTTACTACCAGCCATTTCAATTATGGATGACTATAATATATTATATATATAATATAATATATATAGTTTCACTTCTGTGCCATGGAAGATAATGGAGCAAGTAATTAAGGAATTCATCTGGAAGAAAATAAGGTGGTAGGTAACAGCCAGCATAGATTTGTAAAGAACAAATCATGTCAAATGAATCTGATAGCGTTCTTTGATAGGATAACAAGTCTTGTGGATAACGGAGAAGTGGTGGATGTGGTAAACCTAGACTTTAGTAAAGCATTTGATATGGTCTCTCATGACCTTCTTATCAACAAACTAGGGAATTACAACCTAGATGGAGCTACTATAAGGTGGATGCAAAACTGGCTGGATAACCGTTCTTGAAGAGTAGTTATTAACAGTTCACAATCATGCTGGAAGGGCATAACAAGTCTGTTTTGAAACCGGTTCTGTTCAACGATTTAGATGATGGCATAGCTAGTATGATTATTAAGTTTACAGATGATAACAAGCTGGGAGAGGTTGCAAGTGTTTTGGAGGATAGGGTCAAAATTATCTGGACAAACTAGAGAAATGGTCTGAGGTAAACAGGATGAAGTTTAATAAGGACAAATGCAAAGTACTCCACTCAGGAAGGAACAGTTTCACACACAGAGAATGGGAAGTGATTGTCTAGGAAGGAGTACCGCTGAAAGGGATTTTACGGTCATAGTGGACAACAAGTTAAACATGAATCAACAGTGTGACACCATTGCAAAAAAGCAAACATGATTCTGGGATGCACTAATAGGAGTGTTGTGAGCAAGACATGAGAAGTCATTCTTCCTCTCTACTCTGTGCTGATTAGAGTTGGAGTATTGTGTCCAGTTCTGGGCACCGCATTTCAAGAAAGATGGCAAATTGGAGAAGGTCCAGAGAAGAGCAAGAAAAATAATTAAAGGTCTAAAAAAATTGACCTATGAGGGAAGACTGAAAGAAATGGGCTTGTTTAGTTTAGAAAAGAGAAGGCTGATGGGGAACATGATAGCAGTTTTCAAGTATCTAAAAGGGTGTTACAAGGAGGGGGGGGGAGATTGTTCTCCTTAGCCTCTGAGGATAGGACAACAAGCAATGGGCTTAAATTGCAGCAAGGGAGACTTAGGTTGGTCATTAGGAAAAACTTCCTGTCTATCACGGTGGTTAAACACGGGAATAAATTGCTTAGAGTGGTTGTGGAATCTCCATCACTGGAGATATTTAAGAGCAGTTAGACAGACCCCGATCCGGGATAATCTAGACCCGTGGTCATCAACAGGTCGATTGCGAGGCTTCGACCAGTTGATCGCGAGGCATCCTGTCCGCCCTGCCCCCATTTCCCTCCCACCCCCGAGAAGTCCCACTACCTACCTCAAGTGAAAATGGAGGTAGTGTCGGCTTCCCGGGGATGGACAGAAGTCCCGCAGCTTAGCGCCACTTCCAGCGATTCCAGAAGTGCGCTAGCTGCTCTGCCGGGTGAACTGCGGGAGGGAACATCGGCTCCCTGCACTGCACAGGAGGGGTGAGTCAGTCCCAGGGCAGGCACGCATGGGGTTTCCCTGTGCCGGGGGGGGGGGTCGGCCCTGGGGCAAGCGCGCAGGGGGCTTCCCTGCGCTGGAGGGGAGGGGGACGGCCCCGGGACACGCGCGCGCAGGGGGCTTCCCTGCGTGGGGGCGGGAGGTCGGCCCCAGGGCAAGCGTGCGTGTGCACGCGGGGCTTCCCTGCATGGGTGGTGGGGGGTCGGCCCTGGGGTAAGCGTGTGCACGGGGCTTCCCTGCGCCGGGGGGGGTCGGCCCCGGGGCAGGCACATGCTGGTTTCCCTCTGGGGGGGGGGAATCCTGGGAGGAGGCAGATGCGGGAGACTCACTGGCTCCCCAGCCCCCCTCCCTAGAACACTGTTCCCCCTCCCTAGAACACTGTTCCCCCTCCCTAGAATGCTGTTCCCACTCCCCTGTCCCCAGCCACAGAACGCTGTTTCCACTCCCCACTACCTGTCCCCAGCCACAGAACGCTGTTTCCACTCCCCACTACCTGTCCCCAGCCACAGGATTCTGTTCCCACTCCCCTGTTCCCAGTTACAGAACTCTGTCCGTATTCCCGTCCCCACTCCCCGAACTCTGTCCCCACTGGCACCCTGTCCCCAGCTGCAGAACCCTGTCCTCTTCCCTGCCAGCACCTTGTTCCCTCTTCCCTGCCTCTAGCAGCAAAATGTATAATTATAAATGCTTCATTTTAGATTTAAATAGCATGAATAAAAACCAGACCATTTATTTCATAACTATAAACACGTGATTTTAATTTTATATATCGCATAATTTAAAAATAAACTGTTTATCAGAGTAAGGAAGGGCTGGGGATAGCAAGTGATGGACAGGAGGAGAATAGAGAGGGCGGGGCTTCAAGGAAGGGGCAGGGTGGTAGATCTTCGCCTGTTGTGAGATTTTAAAAATGATCTTGGGTATAAAAAGGTTGGAGACCACTGATCTAGACAGTGCTTGGTCCTCCCGTGAGGGCAGGAGACTGGACTTGACCTCCCAAGATTCCTTCGAGTTCTAGGATTCTCTGATTCTATATTACAGTTATTCTTCATAGGAATACCAAAACCCTCTTCTAAAAACTTGCGTTCAATATTCTTTGGGGATATTTGGCTTTAGAGTCTATTTCCTTCTATACAGAGAGTAAATGTGGTCCACTGGCTAAACCTCTCCGCTTCACTTGTGAAATGGACTTAATACTACTCTTTTACCTTACAGAGGTTTTAGGAATTGCCATGCTGGATTGTTGGCCTATCTAGTTCAATAGCCTGTCTGAGTCATTATAAGGACTTCCTCTTATTTAATTTTAAATTGTCCCCAGAAGAGAAAGAAATGGTTTAGTGATTCTAAATCACTGGCTCTGGAAATGTGTTATGTTCCCTTATTAGTTACGCAGCTACAGCCTGACCTGGGTAATCTGACCTGATTTGCTTGGTTTGAGAGCTTTCAGTCCACCCAGTTGCTTGGAAGAAGTCTACCCAACTGACCATAAAATTTCAAGTGGCAAAGAACAATCTAGTATTTAAAACATGACTGGCCCCTGTTCTCTTGACAATGTCTTATCATCAAAATGTCATATTTCTTTAGCAGTCACAGTGATTCCCAGTATATTTAGAGCTGTGCTCTCATCATATAAAAAGGATTTCATGTGCTTTTAAACTGAATCTCTAAACCAGGGGTGGGGAACCTCAGGCCTATGGGCCAGATGCAGCCCTCGGCTTGCCTGGATCCGGCCCCTAAGTCTCAAGACCCTTCCACCAATGGGTCAGCGGCTCCTGACCCAAAAAAGGTCCCCCGCCCCTGCTCTAAACCTTCAAAAGCTTTGGCCGGTCATATTCAGTCTCAGACTTACTGTATTGGGGAGGTGACAGCAACTTCTTTAATTAAAGTTTAGAAAGCACTTGAAACCTGTAAAGCAATGCATCTGTGTTAAATTGACAGGAGATTTTTTGTAAATGGTCCTCTGATTTATATTTTTGTAAACACAATCTATCACAGTTGCATGGAATTCATCACCCCATTTTAAACTGTGTACCAGTCAAGATTAAAATGAAATGGGGGCAGCGGTTATATATTACTTTCTTTTATTTGAACATAGTCTGAGGAGTTATAAACTTATATGTCATGTTAGTTTGGCTTTTTTTGTTTTTAAACTCAACAGTTTTGATGGAGAACTTGCAAAACCAAGATATCTAGACCAGGCAAGCCACGTGGCAAAATTCAGTTTGCTCTGGTAAATTTCATACTTTTTGAAATAGCTACTGCAACAACATTGTGTTAATATACAGGCAGTCCCTGGGTTATGTACAAGATAGGGACTGTAGGTTTGTTCTTAAGTTGAATCTGTGTGTAAGTCGGAACTGGCGTCCAGATTAAGCCGCTGCTGAAACTGAGCAGTTTCAACAGCGGCTGAATCTGGACGCCAGTTCTGACTTACATTCAGATTCAACTTAAGAACCCCAGGCATCCCCAAGTCAGCTGCTGCTGAAACTGATCAGCGGCTGATTCCAGGAAGCCCGGGGCAGGGGCTTCCTGTAGTCAGCCACTGGTCAGTTTCAGCAGCGGCTGACTTGCGGACGCCTGGGGCAGAGCAGCTGGGGTGCTGCTGGGTTGGTCCAGTAGAGCCGCCGCTCCTCGGCGCTACTGGACCAACCCAGCAGCACCCAAGCTGCTCTGCCCCAGGCGTCCGCAAGTCAGCCGCTGCTGAAACTGACAAGCAGTGGCTGAATCAGGACGCCTGGGGCAGAACAGCTGGGGTGCTGCCCGGTTGGTCCAGTAGCGCCCAGAGCGGCGCTACGGGACCAACTGGCAGCGCCCCAGCTGCTGTACCACAGGTGTCCGGAGCAAAGCCATGGAGCACGGGGGCAGCGGGACAGCCCAGACACGTCTGGGCTGTCCGCTGCCCGCGCGCTCCGCGGCTTGGCTCTGCTTTGCCCCCCCCCCCCCCCCCGGTCTGCAGACCAGGGGGAGGGGGGGGCAAAGCAGAGCCAAGCCGCGGAGCGCGCTGCCAGCTGCCAGCCCTGTCCGCTGCCCACGTGTTCCGCCGCTTTGCTTCCTCTCCCTGGTCTGCTGGAGACCAGGGAGAGGAACGGCCCCGTTCGTAAGTTGGATCCGTGTAACTCGGGGACTGCCTGTATCTATATACTCAGTTGGCAGTCAAAAAAAAGTAAACTCTCACTCTTGGGGGAAAAAAACGTTATTGCTAAGGCATGGCATTGAATTAGTTGATCCTACTGTTAGGTGGCCCCATCCTGCCAGGGGTCTAGGGGCCCGATAGGGAGCCCAGGGTACCACCCAAGAAAGGGTGGGGGGGAACCTGGAGCTATGGCCGCCACTTCTGACTCTGCTGAAGCTGGGGGTGGGGGTTGGGCGAGACAGAGTGATGTGATGATGTCACTGTTGTCCCGCAGGAAAAATTTGTTTATATATTTAGAGACATTACAATATCCTGACAGTGTGGTTTTTTAATCTTTAAGTTACTAATAATTTTTTTCTGAGAATATATGTGCACATGTTATTTAATAATGTACCTTTTAAGGTTGTTTAGGAATTCCCTGTAAGCTCTGCACTTGTGCAGCCACATAAGAGAGATTCAGATGCCACCCAACTGATTAGCAGAGCTCTCACAGCTGGTTTCTTTTTTGTTTCTGCTTCTGGTGCATATTCACACATGCCTTCGTGCACATAAAAAGCACATGGACAGAAAAGATTAGAGGGGATCATTGAATAGAAGTTCATCTAAAATCAAACTGAGATCACAATTCCATATTTTCAAATTATCACTGTTGTATGTAACATACTTGTGTGATGTGAGAGAGCAGAATCCATTTCAAACATTTAATTAAACTGACATGAAGAATTAAGACAAAAGAATTGTGATATATACAGAGAATTTCTGGCCAAATACAAGTACCCCTACTCCTTTTCAGGCTAAGGGCCAGGGTTTGAAAGTATGTATGTGCATGTGCAAATTAGGAATTGTAGTTGCCTAAAGTATACAGGGCCCTTTGAAGAATACATAAATACAAGTTATGACATTCTAAACCCCTGATTCTGTCAGTACTTTTCACGTGCTTATCTTTAAGCTCGTTACTTGTCCCACTGATAACAGTGAGACTTAAATTACGCAGTGTGAAGTGATTGCAGGATTGGTTTCTTAAATTGCCAAATAATAAGTGACAACATACAGTATATCGTTATACAACTTTTGGACTAATGCAAATGCAGTTGATTTGGTGTTTGCCTAAGTGCTGAAATGTAACAGGATGTATATATGATAGTCACAGGAGGTGTTGTAAATGGCCCCAAATTCAAAGTTTTTCATTTATATTTGTTTGTTTAAGGTACAGGCAGTCCCCGGGTTACGTACAAGATAGGGACTATAGGTTTGTTCTTAAGTTGAATTTGTATGTAAGTCGGAACTGGCTCCAGATTCAGCTGCTGCCACTGAAACTGACCAGGGGCTGACTACAGGAAGCCCGAGGCAGAGTTGCTCTGCCCCCAGCTTCCTGGAATCAGCCTGATCAGTTTCAACAGCTGCTGAATCTGGAGCCTGGGATAGAACAGCTGGGGCGCTGCCGGGTAGGTTCCCACAGGACCAACCCGGCAACACTCCAGCTGCTCTACCCGAGGCGTCCCGCAACAAAAGCCTGGTCTGCTGGGGGGGGGGAGGGGTGTGCACTAGCTGCGCCCCCTCTCCCCCCAGCAGACTAGGGAGACCCGAGCAAAGCCGCACAGGCGGAGGGACCCTGCTGCCTGTGCGGCTTTTCTCCTGTCTCCCTGGGGTGCTGGGGGAGTCCCCCCCAGCACCCCAGGGAGACCCAAGCAAAGCCGCACAGGCGGAGCGACCCCACCGCCCATGTGGCTTTGCTCCTTTGCCCCTGAGCAAAGCCGCCTGTACGGCTTTTCTCCTGTCTCCCTGGTCTGCTGGGTGGTCCAGCGGCTTTTCTGGACCCCCCCAGCAGACCAGGGGGACAGGAGCAAAGCCGCCCAGGCGGCGGGGATCTCGCCGCCTGGGCAGCTTTACTCCCTGGCAAACGAGCAAAGCCGCCCAGGCGGCGGCTTTGCTCGGGTGTCCCTGGTCTGCTGGCGGGGTCCAGCGGCTTTGCTGGACCCCCCCAGCAGACCAGGGGGACAGGAGCAAAGGCGCCCAGGCGGCAGGGGTCCCGCTGCCTGGGCGGCTTTCCTCCCGGGCAAACGAGCAAAGCCGCCCAGGCGCCGGCTTTGCTCTGGTGTCCCTGATCTGCTGGGGGGGGTCCAGCGGCTTTGCTGGACCCCCCCCCCCCACAGCAGATCAGGGAGACCGGGAGAAGCTTTTCTCGCCCCGGAGGACATGGGTGGTGACCCGCCGCCCGTGAGCTCCGGGACGAGAAAAGCCCCGTTCGTAAGTGCGGATCCGACATAAGTCGGATCCGCGTAAGTCGGGAACTGCCTGTACTTAGAATCATAGAACACTAGAACTGGAAGGGATCTCGAGAGGTCATTGAGTCCAGTCCCCTGCCTTCATGGCAGGACCCAGTACTGTCTAGATCATCCCTGATAGATGTCTATCCAACCTGCTCCAGAGATGGAGATTCCACAACCTCCCTAGGCAACTTATTCCAGTGTTTAACCACCCTGACAGTTAGGAAGTTTTTCCTAATGTCCAACCTAAACCTCGCTCGCTGTAGTTTAAGCCCATTCCTTCTTGTCCTATCCTCAGAGGCTAAGGAGAACAATTTTTCTCCCTCCTCCTCCTTATGACAACCTTTTGGATACCTGAAAACCGCTATCATGTCCCCCCTCAATCTTCTCCTTTCCAAACTAAACAAGCCCAATTCTTTCAGTCTTCCTTCATAGGTCATGTTCTCTAGACCTTTAATCATTCTTGTTGCTCTTCTCTGGACCTTCTCCAGTTTCTCCACATCTTTCCTGAAATGTGGTGCCCAGAACTGGACACAATACTCCAACTGAGGCCTAACGTTAAGATGTTATTTTGCAAAGTGTCATTAACTTTAAAGATTATGCACTTTGGTTTTAAGTAAATTTTTTCCCTTCCAGGGTATACTGGCACAGAAATATTAAATCAGAATGCTCATTCAAGGCATAATTTATTATATGTTTTAGAGACACAGGGTTTGAGCTCACGTGAAAGATTTTGAGTAAACTTGACTGTGGAGAATGTTTCAAAAAGCCCTCAGACTCATTTAAATTCTTTAATTTGGTTTCTGGTGATAGGGATTAATGTGAAATTAAGTCACAGTGTAATAAATTAAAGCTTTTATCATTTTTTAGCAATTTTGGAGTCATAACATCAGAGAGACTTTAGGAAGCAAATAAGGTAATCATCATTGCTAAATTGAAGCCATTGTAATACTGTCTGTAGGCTGTGGCATCATTCAAACCTAAGCAAAAGTGAGTGGCAGATTTGTGAATTTAACTAATACACTCTTCTTTTGGTGTCTTCTAGAATGTTAATGTCACTTGGTATCCTTTGACAAATGAACATTTTAATTTTTAAGTAAACATTGCTTTAAAGAAAAAGGTGTCTTGGATGTATTTATTTGAAAATAGTGTTCAACACAGAGGGTCAGCAGAATTTCATCTTCTACTGGTTGGGTTTATGAGGGTATTACATTGTCATTAGCATTTTAAACTCAAGAGCAGTGTAACTGTTTCTGTGTCATAAACCTGCAAACACGTATCCATATGCTTAGATTTACACTCCAGGGTAATCAGTTCATTGAAGTCAATAGGACTTCTCACGTGTAACGTTAAATACCTGCTTAAGTATTTTGTAATGGTACCCAGAGTGCTGATTTCCTTTCTAATGTAGTGGTTTTTGTAGCTTTCCAAGGCCTGGACCACCTATAAAAGAGACTTTAGCTCTATTTAATGGGATAAGTGTTCTTTCATTTTTGGGAAAAAAATTAGTCACACTGGCAGGTAACTTCTGTTCTTTTATTCTTCATCTCTCTGTTCTTCTGACTTCCGTTCTGTTCCTTCATTCATCTCACCACCTCTTCTCTCCCCTCTTTCTCTCAGCTGGAAATGAGAGGAGTCAGTACCATGTGATCTGGCTGTCCAGCTATTCATGCTCCATTAATGGTCCATAGCCCACAGTTCTGGGAACCACTGTGTTAGTGGGTTATCTTTAACCGCAGCGTCTCTGACTTGCTTAGAACTTTCATGTTCTCTTTCCACCTGTGGAGCGAAGAGGGGGGCAGGCAAGGTTTTCTAGTCCACTAAGAGGTTGGGGTTGCTGATAGTTGATAGCAACATGGAGTGGGGGAAGGAGAGTGGTGTTACGTAGTAATCTAAACAATAGTCTGGTTTATTAACTAAATAAAATGTGTTTTTTAAGACTAACTCACCTTCGGCTCTGTGTGAAATTGAAATTTTCCACATGGAAAGTTAACTTGATGTGGAACTTTGAGTGAAAAGATGTTGGTAATTCTGCCAAAGAAAGCTTAGGATGTCTGAAGCCATAACAACTGTCAAGAACAGTTAAGGGAAAGTTGCCACCTGTCATTGGGAGACAAAATGAAGACGGAGAGGAATGAAGTAGCCCTGCAGCTCATATGTATTGGGGCTGTATGAAAGCAAAGGAAATTGAAGTGTTAGTAGACTTAGCATTCTGTGCTTTAAATTTTGGGAAGAGAGCTCTACAGAGGAACGAATGGGAAAAACGAGCAAGGACTAGAAATCTTCTTTAGAAGAGAGAAACAGAAAGGATTTATCATCCAGATGCTCACAGCCTGAGAAATATTTTTGGTAAAACACAGTGACACAGAATAATTAAGACAAAAGAATTCAAGATAATCTCTGATTTCCAGAGGATGTGACTCAGCTGGAATACAAAATGGGGGAGCTGGGGTTCTGAGAGTCAAGCAATGTTACCCTTGCACTAGGATAAGACAGAAAAGAGTCTTGAAAATGAGCATTGAAATATGTGATGGAAGTAGTCTGAGAATTTTGGAGGTGTTAAATTGGCTTCAAAATTAATGTATAGCTTTTAACTTGTGGAATAATAAAATGAAGGCGCTAGCAACCATTGGGGATACACGTACTATAAGAATGTATTGAATCTAGTGAATTTAACACATATGAATCCACCCTTTTGATTTATTATTTTGCCACTGATCACAAATAATATTTAACAACACAAGAGCATTGGCAAGTGTATCAAATATTTATAATAAAATTGGTAACCGACTCATTGTCCACTGAAATACTTTCCTTCTCCCCAAACTGGGATATCATGATCTAGACATGTCAAAAATAGCTTTATTTTTTCAACCAGAGGGGAAACCCCTCATATCCTCTATATTTACGGGAAAGATTTTTTTTTACTTCACACTATTTACCCAAGCATAAGTTTTCTGTGTAAAATCCTTTAAGCCAAAAATAACCAATTGGATTGTGGAAGTACAATAAAAGTACTCCATGTTTATGGCAGACCCAAGTCATAGCCACTTAGCTACATTGCCTTTCAGGAAGACTGAATCAAATGTATGTGTTTTGCTGTGCTGTGCAACCAAAGACTACCCCTCTCTAGAGCCAAGTGCTGTCTTGGCAGTAGTTGTAGAACCATAGAGCTGGAAGAGACCTCAGAAGGTCATCAAGTCCAGCCCCCTGCTCTAGGCAGAACCAATCCCAACCAAATTAACCCAGCCAGGGCTTTGTCAAGCCGAGACTTAAACACCTCTAGGGATGGAGACTCCACTACTTCCCTAGGGAACCCATTCCAGTGCTTCACCACCCTCCTAGTAAAATAGTTTTTCCTAATATACAACCTAGACCTCTCCCACCTCAACTTGAGACCATTGCTCCTTGTTCTACCATCTGTCACTACTGAGAACAGCCTTTCTCCATCCTCTTTGGAACCTCCCTTCAGGAAGTTGAAGGCTGCTATCAAATCCCCCCACTCTTTGTTTCTGCAGACTAAACAGACCCAACTCCCTCAGTCTCTCCTTCATAGTTTGAGCTGCACAGCCTGGGTCTCCTGAACTTCCTCCCTTCCCCCACATCGCACAGAAAAGCCCCGGAACTAAGTTGCTGGGTGCCACAGCCCCAGCTATTCAGGCAGCACATGCTGGCTCCTTTGGGGAGGGGAAGTGCTTCCCTCCCCGCTGTGGGTCACGTGGGGTCACTTCTGTCCGGCATTCCTCTGGTGTGCCAGCCGGGAGCAACTGTTCTCTCTGCCCCAGCCTCCATATACCTCTGTTGGCTAGCCGTCTGTAAAGGGATGGCAGTCCTCTCCCCCTTTTCTGTCAGTTTACTCTGGCTTAAAGGGCCGCCAGGCCGTCCTTTTGTTAACCAGTTTACAATTGTTTCTGCCTCAATGGCAGTCCGTTTTGTAGTCTGATACCACAAGCATCTCCAACAGTTCTGCCCCGCTGCTGGCGGGTGGGGGTTGGGAGACGGATCCCAGCCCAGGGCTCTAAAGACAGGTGCAGGTAAGGACCTGTCTGGCTGGTGGGGCTCCTGCCACAACGCACCAGCCCGCAGGTCACCTGTAGGCAAGCCCCGCCTTTGGCTTCTTCCTACCTCCGAGGACCTCCGACTTCAGCCCCCTGTGCTCCCCTAGTTCCGAAACTCACCACCTCCGTGCCTTAACTCCTGGCGTTGGGATAATGCTGGTGTTTCCTCCCCCGCTCCAACTCTGTTCCCATTCCCCTGTCCCCCTTGCTGCCTTTTCCGCCCTGTCTCTTGAAGCCGCAGTCATTTTTAATTCCCTGCTCTGGCTCCCCCATGCTAACCCCTCACCTTGACATCACCCATCCTGCCCCCTCCCACCCTGGACACACGGCCTGGCGGGCAGCTGACATCTCCCAGCTCAGCGTTCCCTTGGTGGCAGTACAGCCCCACTGTGCTGCCGCACAAGAACAGGTGGCACAGACAGGCATCTGCCCCTTGAGCACCCCATGAAGTGCAGGGGTCGGCGAGTCCTCCCGCCCTGGGATGGGTCCCTGGGTCCCTCCTGTCACACCGGCGCTCTCCTTTCACGGAACCCCTACTTTTGCTCGCGGAACCCTAGGTTCCGCGGAGCACCAATTGGGAAACACTGCCTTAAGGATCCCTTCCATGATTTTTCCAGGAACCGAGGTAAGACTGACCGGCCTAGAGTTCCCTGGATCATCCTTCTTCCCTTTTTTAAAGATGGGCACTACATTTGCCTTTTTCCAATCATCTGGGATTTCTCCCGACCTCCACGACTTTTCAGAGATAATGGCCAGAGGCTCCTCAATGACATTTGCCAACTCCCTCAGTACCCTCGGATGCAGTAAGTCTGGACCCATGGATTTGTGAAAGCCCCAGGCAGAGGTGGGAGCCATTCCTCATAGTGACTAGTCTCTGTAAGGATAACAGGGTAGTACTGCTTCCAGTTAATCCTCTGGCTCAAAGGTTGGAGATCTGGGTGATGGTTTTAAAGGTCCTATTCCCAGGACTCTGTGGTTCCCCATGATGAATTTTTTTTTCCAGTTTGCCTTTAAAAAAAAATGTTGCAAATTACTGTCAAATTAGTCCCCCGCCTCCCTCATCCCTTTCCAAAACCAGAAAAATTCATGTTAAAAGAATGTTAAGGTTATGAAGTCAAGCACTGAAGTTAGGAAATATTGGAATTAAGGGCAACATTAATTCTGTTACTACCTAACTTACAAATGCTTGACTTGGCAATCTTAACATTCTCTTAATATTTTTTGTAGGTGATTTATATTGCAAGAAATATTTTTCAGTAATTAATAGCTAAGATATAGTCATAATTGAGCAGAAACTTTATTTTCAGCCCCAATTTTTAGTTGTATTAGCTTTTACTAATTTATGTTGAAAATCCAAATGCTTGTTTTTACTCCAGATATGATTTTTTGTGAGTGCAGAAATTGAGCAAATTTTTCTTTAACACTTTCTATAGGTGATTTAAAAAAACCCAACTCCTAGTGTAGTTAAAATACACATTCATTTGTGCTCTTATTAAACAAATGATGGCAATGAGAAATAGGTTTTTGTTCATTTTTAAGGCAATAAATGATTGAGAAATAGTTGTAAATGTATAAAAAATGGATGATTCTAGCCATTCTCCCTACTGATTTTAACTGGGCATACTGACGTGTGCATATTGAATAACAGGTAAAGTCACTTGTGCATTCATTTGAATAATTGATCACATGTGGCATATTTTGTTGCTCTGTTTCTTTATTGATGCATCCCAGTGTTGTAGTTGTTTCCCTAGCTGTGATGAAATATATTAATCTGATGGTTTTAAGTTTCTGTGCCTCTCACCCTTCAGGCTTCTTCAGGCATAATGCCTTCTGGTGTTTTTCATTTTTCAGCAGATCTATTACCTCTTTCTTATACACCAAAGTTACACTGTTCCCTATTTTTTTGTGTATCGTCAGTGCCAAGTTCTGTATTTTTAAAAAGGATGCTTATAGGTACTCAGTGTTGCTGAGATCCTATGAATCTCTTCTAGTCGCTCAGATTTCCAAATGGCATATTTCCTAATAAATAAATGTCATCCAGTCTGAAAGCAGGTTATATATAAATGTGTAAGGATTTTTTGTTGATATTTTCTGATTGGCTGACATAGACAAGTTTTGTTTTTTATTGCCCCTCCTAATTCACATATTCAGTAATAGCACAAGTAAGCAATTGTCACTTTTATCACCATGCAATTATATTTGTCATTGGGTGCAACAAAAATAGACATAGCAATAAGCAGCATTTGGGGATAATTTATTGTGTTTTAGATATTTATAATAAAATTGCAGCTGTTATATACAGTTTGTATTTACTATCTATTTTAGAGAGTTTGTCTGATCAAGAACACCTCCTAACCGTAAGAGCTAGAACCACCAAATTTAGTATTCATCTTCCTCTTATCATAACTTAAAGCAATGTATGGGTTTGGTTGTGGTAGGAAAAATGGGATGTGCCTGGAATGGGATTATTTCTCATAAAACCAAACAAAAAAGAGAGAGAATCATCAAAGCAAGTGCAATCCTCAAAATTGACATTACTGAGCAAATGTTGAAAGATGCTGAAACAAGATGAGCCAGAAAAATAGAATGAACCTGCAATAGGATTGCTTCTCAGTACACCTCACAGAAAAGAGATAAAAAGAAGAAATCTGGAGTAGTGCTCTATTTTGGCACAGCTCAATCAATGCTTAAGGTTTGAAAACTAGAAGACAAAGTTATTGGAAACCAAATTGATCATAACCTTTTTTGTTAAAACATAGTGAATAAAAGTTTATAGGGATGAAGAAAAAATACACTTAATGGAATTCCCATTTTGAAAAAATTACTAACATTCATAAAAATAGCAGTGTATTTTTGAAAAATAAAATTTCAATAAAGTATGTACATTTTCCTTTTATTAAAAAAAAATTGAGTTAAGGACCTGAGCAATGCCAAGTAAATTTGCTAGTAATACCCATATATTTGCTCACTCAAATATATATGTCACTGTCGTCTTAGGTTAGTTCAGAAAATCTTTCCAGATTTTGTGTGAATAAACAGTATCATTGAACCCCAAAGCTGGCTGTGTCCTCTACTGGACTATAAATGTTAAATGACAAGTAGGGGGCTGCTCCCTGTGCTTGCTGCATTCACCTACTCCCCTCTCTCTAGCTGCTTTCATTTCACTGCGAGAGTCTGTTGATGCTGATGTTGTTTTGCCACACAGCAGGAACATTTTGTCGTCCTGCGGGAAAAACTTTTATCTATATCTATATCTATATATAGAGAGAAAGATAATTGCAGAATCAAGGACCTCCATTTTGCCTCAGTGGTTATTTTTGAGCAGTTAATTTTAAAGTCAAGAGCTCCTTTTTGTTTATGAAAAAGCAATTAAATTCTTAATATAATCAGTATCACAAACACTTGTTCTCCTTATGAATTTCAGTTATATTTACACTGACCATGTGTCCTGGATCTTCTGGGAGAGTCCCAATTTTAAATACTCTGTTCCATTGTCTCCATAAAGTACTGAAATGTCCTGGAAATTCCAATATTTCAACAGGGGGAGGAGAAAGCCCCGAGACTCCCTGCCAGATCTGGCTTGCAGGGAAGAAGCGAGCCAGAAATGGCTCCGCACACTGCCGCTTCCTTTCCCCTGTCTGAGGGAATGGGAAGTGGCAGTGTGCAGAATCTGGCCAATGGGAGCAGCAGCAGGCTATGCATGCCTGAAAGTAGTGTGAAAGCAAGTAAGTGCCACCCCACCCCGTATGCCGAGACCCTACACCCTTAGTCTGCTCTCTCATTGCCCTGCCGAGACCCCGTACCTCCAGCCCTCTTACTCGCTGCCCTGTCAACACCCTGCATCCCAGCCTGCTCACTCACCACCCTGCTGACCACCCCTTCCTCCCCTCCCCCGCCCAGTTTTCCACACCTTCAGAGAATTCAAGAGGTTAACATCAGCAGGTCTAATACATATAGTTCTGTGAAAGCTCTGGTTGTAACTCTTTATAAACTCAGATAACATGTTGATATAACAAAAGGTATTCCGAGCTATAAAATACCTCTACATCCTAGATTTTAAAGTTCTGTTAAATCGCTCTACAACCCCCACTTTGACTTCATTATTAGTAACAAAATGGTAAATGCCGTGCCGCTTTAGCAATCTGCTTAACGGTTTGTTTAAAAGTTCTTTTCCCCAATCATTTTGTAATTTTTGAGGCATGTGACCTTTGCTGAAAATAGCTTTAAAGGCTGTGGCCACCTCACTACCCATCTTGTCTTTTAGGCCTAAGGCTCAAGCATATTTGGATAGAATGTCTATCACTGTTAAGAGGTACTTAAACCCGCTGTTGTGTTTGGAGAACTAGTGCATATCCATCAAATCTGCCTACCAGTGCGCATCCACATCTGAAATAGTGGTCTTGTTTCTTTTAAAACATATTCGAGTCAGTTTGTGTAAAGCATAAGCATCCTGGTCTGAAAGCTACCTGTCTTCTGTTCAAAGTCCTACTACACTTTTTGGCCTTTTGAAAACAGAGAGTTCACCTTGTCAAAGCTTCCATCTTCCCCAAGGGCATACTATATTTTCTTTAGCAGACCCGTCTGTGTAGACATGACTGTTAATGGTGTTAGTAAAAGACGTTACAGTTATGGAGGGGGCACATACACGCTGACGAAATCAAGTTTTATTAATCGCTTGGTTTAACACACCCTTTTACCTGTGGGTGAAATCGCTTGTGAAAATGGGCACCAGGACTTCCCACCATTAGGAAGTCTAAGCTGGTTCATTCTTCCATTTTGTCCTTTTCCAGATTTTCCTGTTGAGATCTGTGTGTCCAATATGAGCAAAAACAGCTGATGCAGGGAGATTTACTCCCACAGGACTACTGATGTGAAGATTCTCAAAGCACTTTATAAACGCATCGTTGAGCTGTCGAGAAATTGTCAGAAAGAAAGCAGAGTGAGAGCCACTGCTCATTTCTTAGATTTACACAATCCCGGTCAGTTCCTTACTCCCCATTACACCCCAGACTGGACTATTAGTTCTTAATCACACATTTGCCTGTGAGTCCTCTTTTCTGTTCACATTGTCTGCTGGTGACTCCTGTGAGCTGCAGTTGCCTTCCTCCATAGGGGTGAACAACAAAAGTCCGTCTCATGCATCGGGCTGCCTTGTGAGCAGCTGGGTTTGGATTCTGACGTATCCAATAGCAGCTGGGGCAAAGGGCCCCTCTTCATCTCTCCCTCCTTTTTGGAACTGTCACTGATGTAATGCTTTCTCCATATGTAGTTGAAGGCCCTCGGCACTAAAACAAAGTTCTGACGGGGTGGTAAAGTAGTCCCTGTTTCCTCTCAGCATTTCCATGATTTCTAAAACACACGTTTGTGGAACAAGGTGGTCTCTTTTGTGCAGCAGTGGGACTTCTGTGCAAGTTCTATGCTCTGATTGGTAGAGGACAATGGAGGTAGTTCTGAGAGGGGTCGTATGACCCACTTCCCGACCGATCATTCAACCCCAGCATTCTCCCTGATTGGTCAAATCCACTCGGGGGGGGGGGGAGGGTTCTGTGTGGCCCAAGCCCCTCCTGATTGGTAGAGGGTGGCTGGGGAAGTTCTTAGAGGGGTCATACAACCCACTCCCAGACTGATCACCCCACCCTGGAAACCCCCATGATTGGTCAGATTCACTCTCAGATGAAATATGCATGGTAGTGTACCATGTAGGAGACTGGGAATCAAAATTCCCTTATTCTGCTATGTGACAGTTGTGGGACCCTGATCTAGTCTATTTAGCCTAGAGGTTTGCCAGCTGTTGGACATACCCACTGTGAGGGGCATAGAGGAATGTTTGGGAGGGTGAGTGATTATGGCAGGGGTTCATCCAGCCCCACACAGTGGGGTCCAGGTGAATCCCGTGTGGAAGGAGTGTCACCTTCCACCCCTGCCTTTCCTCAGCAGGCCGCTCAGCCTGTGGGTCAGTGAACTGTGGCTGAATGGATTCCCCCGCCCCTGGCACCCTTTGTGCCTACTTGCTGGCTCCACCCCTAGACAGTGTCACACATGCTTCCCCCCACCCTGAAAACCAAAGGGAGGAGGGGCAGAGAGGTAGATATTGGCCTTTCTCTAGTAGTGCAGATTGGCTGCTGCTGAGGAATCCTTGACTTTGCCATTGGCAAGTGTCTGAGTATTTGAAGCTTGCAGATGTAAGTAATGTTATGAAAGTTGTGTCAAGGTATCTGTTAGGTTTATGAGTAAGCAGCCGAGCATACTTTGGTATGTGTCTATTTTAATCTGGGTTGGGAGGGTGACAACCAAAAATTTTAACTTGAAGAGAGAACTCAGTTCAAAAAGTTAAATCCTGCTGGTTTAACTTCTGTAACCCATGGTCTTCCCAGTACGTAAACTGAGTATTATCTGACTTGATTTTCAAGAGTGCTTGAGTAAAAGGTGCTGTGTACTTGCAAGGTATTTCTATGGCCTTTCCTTGCTATTATTTCCCACACCAGGTCTTTGACATTTTGTATGTCAAGTGCTTTACTGAAGTCACTCACTTTAAGGCAGCCTGTGTGTTTCCAATTGTTTAAAAAGAGGGAAGATAATCAGCTAAAGTATCCATATACTTTCCACATCTGCTTCTGATTTAGATTTCACTTGAATAGACAGCATTTCATTACCGTAGCAACCATATTGCTGGTGTACGTTGCATGTGTGGGATCTGATCAGTATTGTCTCAATGCTTTCTTTCCCCTCTCTCTCTGTCTAGCCACCTGTTTTATTCTTAGATTGTAAGTTCTTTGTGAGGTGGAAAACCTTTGTTTTGTTTGTATGATGACTGATGCAATGGGGTCATGGAACGCCTAAAAGCTGTCACACAACAAATAATAAATAAATAATAATACATACACAACATGATATGGGATTAAAAATCCCACAAAGTAAGTATAGTCTCATCTATATATATTCTAATCCATGTCCAGAACTGCAAATATGATCATGAAAGATCTTACATAATTGCAGCTGTGATAATTAACAGCTGTTTAAAACTCACTACTGAATTAGCTACCCATCATGTTTCTATGTTTAACCCACCTGATTATATAAGGTAAACCTGATCCCATTTTTGTGATAACTTCGTAGTATCCTTTTAGCTATTCTTTTAAAATTGGAATCTTTTGAATAGAAGGCATGTCCTTATTTAAATTAGTTATTGTAACTTTGCCCGTTCAATAATGCTAATAAAGCTATGAAGCAAAACAGATTTGGTCAAGTGTCTCTCATAGAAACCATGTCTCAGAATGGCATCATTAAGGCTTTGTTTTCTAGTACAGGTAAAACATACACCCTTCCTAACATGGCTGTTGTACCACACTCATAAGAAGCACATAAGAAGAGGGATACCATACAATTTATACTGATATAATTGTGTCCAATTGTGGATTGTACTGGTATAACTATATTAGTGAAAAATCACACTCCTAACCAACACGCCAAAAAAAAAAAAAAAATTGTAGACCCAAGGCTAAAGAAAAAAATGACATTTTTAGTGGGGATCAGAAATATGGAATGTTCCTGAACCACAGAGCTAGACAAAAGCTGTTCCAGGTGGCAGACACAGCGAAAGAGAAGAGTATCACACAAGCAGTAGCAAGATTTTGTGAAGTCAGATGAGGCTAGGGCCAGGTAGATAGGGAGTAGAGGGGCGAGGCTGGAAGAGCTGATTGTGTATTAGTTTGTGGGGAAGGCAGTTAGCTCTGAGCTCAACTCAGAAGTTAATGGTGGATCAGTGAGATGTATTTGTGCTTGCTTTGATACCATTTTAGGCAGCAGCGATCTATATTTGCTAGTAATACTCAGACCTGCGTGACCTGCAAGTGGCTCCTCACTATGTGTTCTGCAGCTCTTTGCAGCACATGTGTGATTTAATTATTAATCAAGATGCATTTATTATGTTGTTAACTAGTTGTAATTGTTAAAATAATATTACTTAGTCATTCTGCTGTGAGAATAGTGGGTGTGTATGTATATAGTAAATGAAACAACAAATTCACACTACTGTGGCTCTTTTGGGTAATATTGAGGGTTAATTTTACTCCTGGACCACTGAGGTCTGAGTATCATTGTGCTAGAGTTTGGAGAGGAGGAATTTTATGAAAAAATTGGGAATTGTCATTTATCCAGGTGAGAAGAGATGAAAGCAAAGACGAGGGTTTCATCAAAAGTGGAGTCAATGCATTTGCCTACATGAGAAGTTGAAGAAGAGAAAGTTCAGGGACAGATGTCCAGGCCAAATTTTGCAAACATAAGGAGTATAGTTAAAGGAATAGTCAAATTATACTAATTTGTACAAACAAGAATTCCAGACTAAATCAGTTTTGGTGTTAAACTGAGATGGTCAGAACTTTTTGATTTCTACACTAAAGTGACCTTGGTATTTTTTTTAAACCTGAGATAATACACAAGAGGTAATGTTAATTTTGACCAGAATTTTTGAGAACAAGGATCAGTGTTTTGTTAAGACCTTCAATACATTAAATATTTTGCTTTTAATTACATTTATAACAAACTTTTAGTTACTATAATAAAGGTTACAATTATAGGACACTTCCCAATGCATGTGTATCGGAGATCATACATACTGGATACAGTCTGTTTTTTGAGGAAGAGAAAAAGGCACCGCCTCAGAGATTCCCTGGTTTAAATTGTACCTAATGAATCAGAAGTTGATTAAGTATTTTTGGAGAAATGCATCTGAGGATCAACCTTCAAATAACTCAGCATTTGTCAGGAACCCATTGGAACTTGAATTTAATGTAGTGTCAGAAGGTCGGTTCATATTTTTAGAAGGACTTGAGCTGAATACAATTATAGACTCAATAGTTTTTAAGGTCAGATTGGACCATCATGATAGTCCAGTCTGGCTGCCTGCATGTTGCAGGCCACAGAACCTTGCCCATCCACTCCTGCAATAAATCCCTGATCTCTGGCTGAATTACCAAATCAAGATTTAAAGACGTCAAGTTACAAAGACTCTACAATTTATACTTGTTTAAATTTGAAAGTAACATGTGCCCCCTGCTGCAGAGGAAGGTGAATACACCCCATGATCTTTGCCAATCTTACCGGGGGAAAAATTATTTCACGACCCCAAATACGGTAATCAGTTAAACCCTCAGCATGTGGACAACACTCTTGGGAAAGAATTCTCTGTAGTAACTCACAGCCTTCCCCAAATACTGTACCATCACCAGCCGTTGGAGATATTTGCTGCTACCATTTGAAGATCAGCTACATGCCATAGTAAGGAGTTTCAACATACCATTCCCTCCGTAAACTTGTTAGGCTCAGCCTTGAAGCCAGTTGGCCTGTCTGATCCCCTTGGAAGGCAATTCCAGAACTTTACTCCTCTGATGTTTAGAAACCTTTGTTTGATTTTGAGTCTGTATTTGTTGATGGCCAGTTTATATCCATTTATTCTTCTGTCCACGTTGGTGCTGAATTTAAATAAAGTTCATCCAACACTCCAGTCACTGAAGAAGTGAGCTATGCCCACGAAACCTCATGATATCATCTACATATTTTGTTAGTCTTTAAAGTGCTACCAGACTATTTGTTGTTTCTTAAATAAAGTGTAAGTGTGATTTATACGTGATTAATTGAAAGAAGTGTTTTTCATAATAAGGAAAAAGTGTATTCAGTGCTGGTTTATCTTTCAATAGTATGTACGGTCACTTCTGTGCTTTATTTTGTGAAAGCAATCATTTTTAGTTTGTACAAAGACTCAGAAGGAGAAGCTTCCATTCCAATAAATGGCACAAGGGGCCATGTGTTTCAAAGTCATTAAGTGACCTATGAGCATAAATACCATTTCTGAAGGTGATGTAGTCACATAGGAACCTCAGTCTCCTGGATGTCAATGGGAAAGTCAACTTGACCCAAACTCTACAGTTAAATAGATTTCTGGGGCATTCAGAATTATCCACGCAGAGCATGATGCACTCACTTTTGAAGTGTCAGATGTATTTATTTAGACTTACAAGAGACACAGAGAAATATCTATCATAAATATTTAAAAGCATAACTAATATAAACAGAGTGTTATTCACAAATAGGTTGAGAAGGACACTGTCTATTTAATATCTCATTTATTAACCCAAAAGATAGAAAGTGCTTTCAGATACGGTACTAGTACTTGTCCCTGAGTCCCTTTTGCCAAATCTTGTGGATTTTTCCATAGTGTTATCCTAATCGCAAAATGTGTCTCTCCTTTGTTGTTATATGCAAACCCAAGGAAGGTGATACCCTAAGGCCCCAATCCTGCAAATACATGCCTAGGAGTAGTCCTATTGTTCAGTGGGACTGTGTGTGCGCGTAAAATTCCCAATGCAATGAAATTTGCGACATTGTTGTCAAATACACAAAGTAAAGAAAACTGGAAAAAAGATTTCCATATTTTTCCATTCATAGTAATGTTTTTTCATTTTTTCATTCATAGTAATTCATAGCAATCTTTAAAAAACTCAAGCAGAAGTTATTTTTAAATTGCTAGTGCCATTGTGGAACCATTGCCCGACGAATGGCTTGGACAAGAGGATGGGGAATACTGCGGCAGCAGTCAATTCTCATAACTTGGCAGCAGCCGTGTCTAGTGCAGAGCTTCACACTCATTTCATCACGCTATCACGAAGTACTCTTTTGTTCAGTGAGGCGAGAGCACCGGAGTGTAACTGTGCAGCCACTTAACAGCATGGAAAGTTCAAGCTCGGCATTCACTGCACAGAGAAGACCTGTGTGTACTGCTTTGAAATCTCCCAAGTAAACCTCTTTTGACTGACACATTGGCCTGCTGAGTGATGTGATGCTGACCTCTCTTGTATTTCTGTTTACACTTCATCTGAACTAATTTCCCAGTGTGATGGAAAGATGTCATGCACGTTGGCTGGAAAGATAAAATAGATAAAAATGTAACCTGGTTACGGCAGGAAAGCATCCGAGGCTGTTTGCCAGCAGATGCTTCCCGGGACATTCCTTCTGGAGTTCTTTCTACTTCCACTGTTTGGTAAAGAGTCTGAGTGGCTTCTAAGCAACCAAGCATCAGTGCCATGGGAACTGAAAAGCGGTTGAAGATGCATGTATTGGAGCCAGACTTTTGTTTGCCTGTTAACAGTTAATTTCTGTAGTCTTTCTATTGTGACTTTACGGCCACATGTAAGTGCCACAAAATGCTATGCCAAAACAGGCTTCATTTTGCTAATCTTGTTTTATTCTTATTTCATTGTAGCTTTGCAAATGCTGTAATGAATTTGAAACGTACAAGCAAATGATAGTGTCATGGAATGTATTGAAAGCCAACCTGAATACATTTAAAACTAGGTGCATTTTTTTAATGTGAAATGAATGAATATGAACTTCAGTTACACCATCTTAAAATAAAAGCCAAGCATACCAAACAGGAAAAGAAGGAAGAATAAACCTCTATTCCTGCAGCATGCTCAAACCCATAATGTGAGTGCAATCATTTTATCTGTGCCAAAGAGAAACTTTTATGATAACCTAAAGGAATTTCTTCTGCTTGTTCTTACTGTTTATACAACCAAAAGTGTGCTAATTGCTTGAAATGGTGTTTGATAAATTATGACTATTTTATCATGTGGTAGCACACGGGGGGCCCCAATTGAAATTTGGGCTGCATTGTACTGACCCTGTAAAACACAGTAATGACAGCCACTGCCCTCAGGAGCTTAAGCCTCATCTGCACTACACAGACAAAACAGTGAAGAGTGTACACACTGCATTGCTCCTCCTTCCAATAAAACTCTTGCTTTGATGACAAAAATACCCACCTCAATGACAGGTGCAGAGCTCTTTATGGCCAAGTTAGATAGACAAAGTGTCTCACGTTGCACTTGGGTTTCTTCTGCAAGTGGCCTCCAGCAGGTCTCCCATCATTCCTAGCTTGACTACACTGGTAGCAGTTTAAACTGCACCCGTATACAATGGGCACCCACCCGTTCCCCTGTAAAGGTCTGGGAGTGTTTGAAAGTCCACTTCCTGTTTCTCACATTACATCTTCCCAGTTGACTCTGGCAACTCCAGGAAGAAAATACTTTCCCATTTGGACCAGCTGAGTTGTTGGATCTGCACGTATAGGGAGTGAGGAGACTGTACAGTCCCCAGTTGCACTCCAGCTGTAGGAACTTCAATACCTATGGGCAGATTTCTCCTGACTTGTGTAATAAGGGCTACAAATGGGACACTGTGCATTGCTGAGAGAAGTTAAAGGAGCTGCACACAGTGGATATACCAGAACGCAAGAGAGGTACTCTCTCCCCTAGCAGCCAATACAGAACTCTTTTTCATGCCCTCTCCAAACTCCTCCTCCTCGTTCCTGGCAACTTCCTGCTACATCTCTGCACTGTGTTCACTTCACCTTTTCAGACAGCTTTCAAAATAATAGTTGGACTTATGCATAGCTCTGAGAGCTTACACTATCCTTCACTAATATCTTACAAAAGGCTTTGTGGGAAGTATGTGTTAATGGTGTTTACTAAAAACAGATGCTCTGAAAGTTCACCAATATGGTAATGTATAATTGCAGTTTAATCAGTTGCTTAGTACAAATCCTGCACAGGAATCATCAGAATTTTTAGGCAAAACAAGACAAATGAAGTTTGATGAACAGAAATACACATTACTGGTGCTCATTATCAAGCTGTTGCCTCAAACCCTCCCTGATTCAAATAACCCTTTCTTGTGCCCATCTAATAGCCCAGGTATCTGGCTGCTCAAAATCAGCAGCCAGGCGATTTACCTCAGTGCTTCACACCTGGGAAGTTTTTCACTTTTAGTTTCACAGGTCATTATGGAGGATGCACATTTCTGTGATCATGGAAATGTTTTCCTCATCTGGGTTTTACCAGCCACAAAGGAAGCAGCAGCACACATCTGATCTGCCAAAGACACGTTCCTCTGTTATTCTACACCTGTTCAGCCTATTGAAGAGCTCCTTGCTGTTCTTCAGGTTTTTGTATAAGGCTTCATGAACCATGGGAATAAGGGGACGCTGGGTCTTCCAGGATCATTATGCATATTTCAGTATTCCCAACTGGAATCTTTTGGTCTGGATAGCCCCATGTTCCTAAAGACATGTTTGTCCTGCACCATTTCGTGTTGATGTTCGTTCAGAAGATGTACCATGGAGAAGCACCTCTTTCTGTTGATTTACTCTGTCACAAGATGATGGGGCCAAATTTGAGTTTGAGTTCTATATATCATCCATTTCTTCAAAGCCATCCACTATTTCATACGCATTGCTAAGAGTCCCAGTCCTTCATAGCCAGATGCAATTAATGGTCCTGCACTCTTGTCCCAATGGTCAACTTCCTGACTCCAAACTGATTTGTGACAGACTGATAGCAGTCTGGAATCGCTAGCTTCCACACTGTGATTGCCATATGCTTCTCAAACAAGAGGGCAGCTCTCATTTTGATATCCTTGCACCAGTGCTCGGGTGAGCTCTGTGCAGGGTTGCAGGAAAGGTGGCTTTCTGCATCTGAAATTTCTGCAGCCATTGCTGCTCATACCAGACCAGCATAGCAATATGATACTACCACTCAATGCTGTTTCCTGGTCGGAAAAGTGACATCCACTGTGTGCAGTTGTTCTGTGATTGCCAAAAGCAATTTGGCGTTCGTTCTTTTAGTGATACACACCACGTCAGGCAACTCTGCTTCTAGGTCACAGTTGGAGTTCATGATATACTGCCTGAGCAGCTCCTGTATGTTCATAACCATGACTAGAACGGTAGAGAGCAGTGCCGGATCCATCTTTTCAGATAGAAATGGTGGGTGCACAATAAACAGGGGATATTTAAAAATGACACACAATGCAGTCAGACGCTCATGGAATGCTGAGATGGAAAAACGTCATCATGGATCGTTGATCCTGTAACCAGGGTGGGCTGTGATCCACTCCATCTTCCCACAAGTCCTAGCTGGAAAAGGTGGCAATAGCACAGTGGGGTAGCAACCCTCAGTGTACTGCTATCACTGTTGATGATAGACCACCAAGTGTGGAAGCCTTCCGCTGACAGCGGGAGTCCATTGTGAACATGCTGTAGTATCATAGAACATTAGAACTGGAAGGAATCTTGAGAGGTCATAGAGTATAGTCCCCTGCCCTCATGGCAGGACACAGTACTGTCTAGGCCATCCCTGACAGATGTTTGTCTAACCTGCTCTTAAATATCTCCAGAGATTCCACAACTTCCTAGGCAACTTATTCCAGTGTTTAACCACCCTGACAGGAACTTTTCCTAATGTCCAACCTAAACCTCCCCTTCTGCAGTTTAAGCCCATTGCTTCTTGTCCTATCTTCAGAGGCTAAGAGGCTAAGGAGAACAATTTTCCTCCCTCCTCTTTGTGACACCCTTTTAGATACCTGAAAATCACTATCATGTCCCCTCTGTCTTCTCCTTTCTAAACTAAACAAGCCCAATTCTTTCAGTCTTCCTTCATAGCTCATGTTCTCTAGACCTTTAATCATTCATGTTGCTCTTCTCTGGACCTTCTCCAATTTCTCCACATCTTTCTTGAAATGTAGTGCCCAGAACTGGACACAATACTGTACTCCAAGGCCGTGTCCAGACTCAGGGGTTTTTTCGGGAAAAGTAGCCTTTTCCCGAAAAAACTTCCCCTGCGTCCAGACTCAAGCCGCGTTCTTTCGAAATTATTTCGAAAGAACGCGGCTTTTCTTTCGATGGCGGTAAACCTCATTTCACGAGGAAGAACGCCTTCTTTCGAAAGCTCCTCTTTCGAAAGAAGGCGTTCTTCAATGTAAAGAGGCCGTCTTCGAAAGAGAGCATCCAGACTCGCTGGGTGCTCTCTTTCGAAAAAGCGGATTTCTCTTTCGAAAGATCCGCCTGCAGTCTAGACGCGATCTTTCGAAAGAGGCTCTTTCGAAAGATGCTTTCGAAAGAGCCTCTTTCGAAAGAAGCCTGCAGTCTAGACATAGCCCAACTGAGGCCTAATCAGTGCAGAGTAGAGCGGAAGAATGACTTCTCATGTCTTGCTCACAACACATCTGATAATGCAACAATAGTTCTTTTTGTGATGCAACAATAGTATTTTTTGATCGTTGGCATAACTTTTGTCAACAAAATTTGTAGGGTAGACAGGGCCTTATAAATTGTAGCAAATCCCAGCAGCTTAGTTCAAAATGCCTGGGGTCCTAGGGTGAAGGCTTGTGATTCTTATCCTTAGTTATGTTAATTGAAGACTGATTTCCTAGCCACCCATATAAGGTCTCTGTTTCATCCCATCATTAGCACCTTTTTATTTAACAGTACAAGAAGGAATTTTTAAAGGGGGCATACGCCTGTATCTAAGGAACCCCTTAGTTAAATGACTTCAAATTAAGACCATAAATGCTACTTTATGCTTCATGAAAAATACAAATTTCAAAGCAACCTGAGTAAGTGTTTGGATTTAGAGCAGGGATAAGAGTAGATCCTTAAAGCATATGAAGTGGTGGGAATGGAAACACTTCAGCCATTTTTTATGGGTACATGTACATGGTAAAAAATACATTTTCTTAAATACCATTCTCAGTTTGCATCCCCCAAAGAGTTAGTGCCATATGGGACCTTGGGATAAAACTTTGATAAAATGCAGGACCATCTTGACTTGCATCTCATAAATAGTTTGATAATTTCTTCACTGAAAAGGGGAGAGAGAGAAAGAAATCCACATAGAAAATTTTTGAAAATGGCTATTTTTTTCAGGGCTTATATCACTGAAAATCAGCTCAAAAGACCCACATTTGGGTCACTAACCTTACCCTACACCCTCCTGAGGCAAAGCAAATTTCAAAGGAATTGAGCAAAGCTTATCCGCTTTAGAAAGGTTGACTTTTAAAGAGAAGTGATGATGTAGTTTTAACTCTAGTAGTGCTGCTGTGTCGCTATAATTTGTCAGGATTATACTAAAACATTAAGTAAACCCAGCTATGCTGCTCCATGGTGTGAAAAACCCCGTGCCACTGAATGACATACTTAAGCTGACCTAACCCACAGTGACAAAAAAATTACCCTCCTCGCTGCATGAGCATGTACACTGAAATGCTACTGTGGCACAGTTGCAATTGTGACACTGTAGTGATTTAAGTGTAGAGAGCATAGCCATAACACCACAAAATAGTGCCTGAGCGGAAGAGGAGCAAATGCCAATTATTGGGAGAACCGTAAACTCTGTCCTGATGACTCTGTGCAGATCCCCAGGAATAACATTTCATTTAAGTAGGTTTTTGTAATGATGTTGGTTGTTAATCTGAAACTTTCCATTGTGTATTTCTGAAGCCTCTTGAGCACTGACTTATTCCAGTGTTGTAAATACATTTCTTTGTAATGTTTTCCTTTGGCATGTTTGGCATCCCTAGACTCTTCCTCTTGTTACAGAATCCCTTCTACTGAGCTAACTTGTGGATGGGGGGAAGGCTAATTAATTAAGCAGTAATTGTTGTCAAGCCAATTGTTGCTAGCTTTTAACATTTGACTTGTTTACTATCCTGAGGTGAAACTGAAGGAGTTAATGGTCTAACAAATTGCACATCAATCGGGAAAGACTAGTTTCAAAGGAATGGTTTTATTTTATGAGGTGTAAATAATAGATATTTTTTTAAAAAGACAGTTTAAGGGTGGTGGGCTCCCTGTTTGAAATTGTCACAAGATAGCGATGGAGACAAATGAGTTGCCTAATAAAGCTTAATGACTGATTTTTCCATTAATCAGAATTGAGAATGTGCTTCATTAAGCTAATTAACTGGGCAGTTGCTTAACTGACAGTTACTAGACACAAATTCCCAGGTTCCTTGCTTTCCTCTAAATAAAAGCTTAGGAAAAGATAACCTGGCTCTCTTTAATCATCTATATTAGAGAGATAATGAGCATAAATGTCATTAAAAAAATCTTATTGGCCATTTTATGTCTGGGGCAGTGACTGTGGTGGTTTCAAATAGTGCTGTGCACACTGATGTTCAATAAACAATAACTTAGTATTGCTGTGCTATGACGGAGTAATGTTAGGGGTCTTTTAAAGACGTTTCAGAGGAGATTAGTTTCCAGGCACAAGGCACTCTGTAAACCACTTGAGAATTTGTTTGTCTGCAGCTCTTAGGGTTGCCAGGTGTCCGGTTTTGACCCAGTCCAATATTTGAGCTTTCTGTTCGGGAAACAAATTGAGAAAATATAAATGTCCGGTATTTTCTAAATAAGATGTAATATAGATTGTGATGTAATGTCAAGTGTGTCCGATATTTTTGTTGAAACCATCTGGCAACCCTAGCAGCTCTTAGTATCACCAGCAGGAAGTGCTCTTTTACCAACTAATCTTTGAGAGGCGTCTTGTTGGTTGGGTTGGGGTTTTTTTTTCATTACCAAAACAGCATTAGCTCCCCCCAATGGGGCAAGTGAATTAGTGCTCTTTGTGCACTTCACTTCTGTCCCTATTGCGCAGTAGAAACAGGATCCTGATTCCCCTCTCCCTCTCCCCCCCTCCCCCCCGCTCCCCGATGCTCAGGAGTAATTTGCAGAAACTGTGGAAGGTGGGGATGTAGAAGACTAATTTTATCCTACACTCCAGATGCTTTTGTAGGGAATTGAAGGGAATTATTTGAAAGATCTGAAATTTGAATTAAATGCTTTATCTAGTTATAATACCTAATTGTAAATCCTTTTCTTTGCAGCTCTGTGTCTCTTCAATAATAGCACGGCAGCACTAGCATCTAGTACAAGCAAAGACTGTTCAACAGAGGACTAGTGTTGAGGAAAAATCAGACCGTCATATTAATTTTTTTTCTTTCTCCTCCAGAATCTCAGTCTTCCGCAATGAATCCTGTTTACAGCCCCGTTCAACCTGGGGCTCCCTATGGAAACCCTAAGAACATGGCCTATACAGGTAAGTTTGGTTTTAAGTGATTCTTGTTCTATGGAATTTGGCATTTTGTGCAGATTTAAGATTAAAATTGGTAAATTTATTTTTGCCATTCTAGTAGTTAATATAGAAAGGCATTCTGTGACCCATGTTGTTTTAGCAAAGAGCTCAGCACAATGCTAAATCTTTCATTTTCCTGGAGTTTCCACAGAAGGCTCAATTTCAAATACCTGTCTATGCTTTGGAAGGCCACTCTCAGCAGATAGCTGGCATAGTCTTGCTTTCCTCTCTCATCATGCTGTTTTCTCAACTTTGGGCATGAAATCCCTTCCGTCCTCCCCAGTTTTCCTAATAATCACCAGGAAATGAGCAATTCTCAGTTTTAAAATGCCTATTTCAGAGTCTTTTATGGTGCAAGTTCATTGTAGGAGTGGGCAAATTGTCAGGCTTGCAATAGGAGCCTGCATGTTTCTCTCCAAAAAATACCTCTTTTCTAGTTCTGCAGTCAGTCTCATTCAGCATGAGAAGACCTAAAATACAGGAGGAGGAGGAGATGCAGAACAAAGATGAAGGACGACTTTAGCGGGCTGTCCGGGAGAGGGGAAAGAAGAGAATGTCCCAGCAGAAAATGAGAGATCATTGTAAGGGGGAAGAAAGGAAAAGAACTAGAGTCTAAAAATTCATTGTTTAGTTAGTTTGCATGTTACCCAACAATATATTGGTCAATTAAAATTGATGTAGTTGATTTTAATTTCATTATTTTCTAAATATAGAAGAGAAGTTTATGGCACGTTGAAGGGGTTTTTGGCTTAATATTCAATGAACAATTCAAAAACAGTCATAGAAAGCACTTTGCTGCCCATAAATTATTTATCTGAAATATTTGCACTATATGATGGATATTTTAGATGGCTGCACCTCACCTCGTTATCAGTGCCACAAGGAAATAAAGTTCCTCATTCAGGTATTTTGCAATAGCTTGAGTGAGACTGAGAAACAAGTAATACAGATTTCTAAGAAGGGGTTGCCATTTTCTTTGGAAATTCCAGAATCATGATATTTTGAGATCTAAATCATTTCCTTCTTGAATCTATACAAATTACTGTGGTGCTAATTTTGGAACAAAATTTATTGTATTGCAATGCCTTTCCCTCTTGCAGGTGAGTATAATTTGTCTTAACTTTCACTGCAGTGCAGATAATTATAATTTTAGAAGAATTTTGTACCTTGGCTCTTGGCCTTGCTTTCTTTTATAGCTCAGTAGAAATTTCCATATTAAAACAGACAGTGAATTGGCAAATACATAGCAAATTTGATGAACCTATGCAACGGGATATTCCTTCTTATCCTTTGAATAAATGTGGTTCAGAAAGAATGTCAGGCATCTCTTTTATGTCCCCTTCATCTGTATATCAAATCAATAAATTCGGACAGACCAGTCTGCAGAAATACCACACAAACCTCAAATTAGTTTTTGTGGACAGATTTAATTTAAAATTTTGGAATTTTAGTGAGACTAGTTTTATAATGTTGACCTTGCTTGTAGACGGCATTACAGAGGGAATAGGGCCAGTAGAAAGTATTAAAGGAAGTACTGTCACAAATTGGCGTAACAATTCAGAATGAGAATTTCTGTGATAAATTGTGGATAATCCAACTTCGTTTGCATACGCAGTGTGCTAGTCTGATACTCAGAAAGCAAAATATAAAATTAAAAAGCCCTTAGGTTTGAATTTGAATTAAGTAACTTAATCTTGGTCTTCTGCTGATTTGCAGCTTCATGTTCTGGAAGGGAAGGGGATTCATGGTGTTCCAAAAGTGCTGGGAGGGAGAGGAATGAGTAGGTAAGAGCTCTAGTAGGCAAGAGACTGGGGGGATAGGGCAGACAGGGGTATGTGTGGGCAGTGGAACCCCAATGGGTCCCAGCCTGCAGGTTGCCCACCACTGGATTTGAATCTCGTGGCCACTGAGATGGAGAGCCACTCATGCGGCCCACTCACTAGTCTTTGTTTCCCATCGCTGGTTTCCGGTATCCTCAATAAGACATGTTCATTATGGCTATATAATTAGTAGCCAGGATATACTGTGCTAACATGAGGGCATTTTAGATGATGGAAGAAATGTGGTATCTTCAGATTGATCTGTTAATCTTTGCTAAAGACTGGTGTTTGTGTCTGAGACTCAAGGGAGGAAGTGATTTGAAAAGAAAAATAAAGTAGAGTTGGATGTAGCCTGAGTTATTAATTAAGATGTTTACCAACAAATATTCTACTGATTTCACTAGCAGTCTATAAAATATTTTACTGAAAACCATATCAAGGAACTTGTTTAGTTTCCTATTACTGCAAAGAATAAGCACTGTGTTCTTACATTGTGAACCCATACTTTCTTACTAACACAAAGTACATGGGCACCTTCAAAATTCAAGTGCTGTAGTTCCACCCCTTCTGATGGACTGCTGGATGTGTAGAGGTAAGGTTATGTAATTGTGTATTAAGTGTCCTGCATTTGTGCTTCCGTCTCTCTTATGTAGTGGTGTCTCAATTCTTTCCAAGGGGTGAGATCGGCAGGGACTGTGTTTTCATGGAGCACAGCAAAATGTCAGCAGTCAGTGGAACTGGACATAAACGCATAAGTCTTGCTCACAAATACTCTTTGTCTTCAGTGCGGTACTTATACAGATAAAGCAAAGCAGAATGGCTGCACAGCTAAGGGGCAGCCTATGGAGTATTTCTGTGATGTAAAAAGTACTTAGAGGCTGTTTCTCCATTTCTATTCAGGTTTGATTTCTTAAAAATCATTGTACATGTCCTGCTAAGTTTATACTTGTTCTATGAAGATACTGCAGCTCAAGGGATTTCTGGCGTGTCACAGTTGAGGCAGCAGTGTACAGATTCTCTGTGAATGCTAGTCATCAGTAATCCTGCCATTTTAACAGTGACTTCAGATTCCAGCAATGTGGGGGTGATAGAGCTCATAAATACACATTTATCTTCCTGCCTTAGAAAACAAAGAGATTTCATGCTTTCTAGCAAACAGATGGCTTTGACAAAGTATCCACTTCTTTCATTTTAATGCTTTCTGTGTCTTTAAATCCCCACATTAATAGACTTTCAATACAGATCTCTTAGCTCTGCTTTTAAACGATCTGAAACATTTTATAAGCTACCTACCTGGTATTTGACAAGGCAGTATATTTTAAATATTGAGATGCTGGTTGTGTAAAGTTGGTAACTTGACCTTTGTGAAAGGAGTATTTCAAGGAGGTGTCTCTCTTTTTAAAATAAGTGAACCCTGCACTCCATGCTGAATGCTTCAAATAACAGCATTGAGAAAATTGTCCTCAATAGACCTTTTACATTCTAAAATGCCCCACTGTTTGTGTCCCAATTGCTGTGAGGTTTTATTTTGAGTTCTAATAATACAAATCAAATGAGTCACCTGCTTTCCCCTTCAACAGCAGATCCATTGCTCCAGGTGCTTTCCTAGCAGTTGTGAATGCCTGGCATTGGTATCACACTGACTGGGAGCTGAACATTAGAACTTCAGGGGACAAATCATGTTTTGAAAAGAAAAAAAAAAAGCTATTGTTAAAATTGATGGTCTGAAGGTTCCTCTTACACGGGGTAGTTCAGGGATATTTAATGTATAATTGTAGGTTCAGTTAATTTCTTTACCACTCATATCAATTCACCTGTTTGTGTCTTTGTTTTCACTAGCAAAATTAATGGTAAATGGATTTAAGAAATAAAAGCCTCTTTAAGAAGGCTTTGAGTTAAATGATAAAGAATTTAGGGAGCAAGGTAAATTTACATGTTAGCTAATTAGATACTTGTGCAGGCAAAGACGACATGGAGGGCAGAAAACCTTGAATGGAATATGGCAGTAAATTTAGAGCATAACAAGGTCCATAGGAAGGTAGGTGAAAATGCAAAAGGAGGAAGATTTACTTGGTTGCAGTGTGAATTTGAGCATAGTGCATAGATGCAGGATTTGAATCATAGTACTTGGGTTTTAAATTGGTTGCCCATGATGTAGAGTCAGGGTACAGTAAATCTTTATTTAGAAATGTCCTGAGACAGAAATATCTGGCATAAGTCATTCAAAGAAAGAGCTGTTGCCTTTGCTAAGCAATAATTCAAAGCCTTTTCTGAATATGGGTTCAGAGGACTTTCCTTTGTTTTGTTTTGTTTTTTTTCTGGCAGCCTAAAGGTAAATTTCAAGACAAAACAAAACAGAGGGTTTTATCCTTTACTGCCTCTTTTTTACCTCAACCATTATTAAAAAAAATTGTTTTAAATTAGAAAAATATCCTGCCTCACCAATGCCGTTTCTTCATGCTTAAACACTCCATTTATCATAGCTTAACTAAGCAAGTTAATGGCAATAATAAGCCTCTTACATCCTCGCAGGCTGTTCTGGAAGATATTAAAGCAGAGAAGCTAAATGTGCTTTCTCACAGAAAAATTAAATTGGAGGAGTTTGAGGATATTTTTCAAATTGCCTTCAAGATATTAACTAAATAACTATGAAACTGTTATGTCTGGTGAGGATGGTCTTAGGCTCCAGTCTGCCTCCACAGAGCTGCTCTATGGGTACAGATGTATGTGTATGAGGGGCATAGATGTGGGGGGGAGGGGGAAAGAAACGAGCTGGCAGGCTGCCTGCCTTATGAAAAGGGTGTTTATTAATCTTGTAATTCTGATTGAACAGTATAGTTTCCTTATGTAAAAATATCTAATATTACAAAAGCCTGCCTTAAGCCATCTGCATCTAAAATGTTGGTTAGCATAGGTCCAAGCCAGATTGCTGCTGTGCAGGGAACTTCAGAGATCTGTTGAAACCCCTTATTTGGTTTCCAGCAGAATAGCCCAGGATTATTTCTGTATTCTTTTTTTGGGGGGGTCTTCCATCCCCCATACACACTTTAAGGCCGTGGTCACCAACCAGTAGATTGTGAGCTACCGGTAGATCTCAGGGGCTCTAAGAATAGCTCTTGAGCCCTCTCTGAACTGCGCACCTGTGCAGTACATTTACATTAGATTGCCTCACTAAGCAACAACACAGGCGAGTAGCTGCGAGGAATGGTGGGAGCTGGGAGGTCTGGAGGGCTGAAACAACCCCGGGCAGCTGACTGTGGCTTTCACAGCTGGAGCTAGGCGCAGCCTCCCTGGGCTGAGTGCAGCGCAGCCGGGCTGGAGCAAAGAAAAGCGGCTGCCTGGCCAGTTGGCCATGGTTCTCAGCCAGGGTGCACCACGCTCCACGTGGGCTGGCGCAGAGGAGAAGCTGCCTGGCCTGCTGGCTGTGGCGTTCAGCCCAGAGGAGGCTGAACCATGCTCCAGCTGCTTGGGCGGCTTCCCCTCTGCGCCTGCCCACCTGGAGCTTGGTGGCACCCTGGCTGAGCACCATGGCCAGCTGGCTGGGCAGCCGCTTTTCTTCGCTCCAGCCTGGCTGCTCTGCGGTCAGTCCGGAGGGAGCGCGGGTCAGAGGCTTCCCTCCGTGGCTGGTATAGGGAACTCCCTGCCCCCAATCTTGTTCCCTCTCCTCTGCCCCAAACTTGTCCCACGCCCTCCTGGCCCCCTGTTCCCTCTCCCTTGCCCCCCCAGCCCCGCTGCAGAAACCTGCCCCCCCCCGCAGAAACTTGTCCCCCAGCACCCTGCCCCCCCTGCAGAAACCAGTTCCTTCTGGCACCCTGTCTCCTACTACAGAAACCTGTCCCCCTGCTCCCCTCTGCAGAAACTTGTCCCCCCCAGCACCTGTCCCCTGCTGCAGAAACCTGTCCTGGCACCCTGCCCCCTCTCCCCTGCCTCCACTGGCACCTTGTGCCCTGCTCCAGAACCCACTAACACTCCTCCCCAGTACTGTGTCCCCTGCTCCCAAATGACTTTTCTATGGGTCAGTGACCCCTGACTCAAGGCAGGTTCCCTGCCATTCTCATAAATAAAGACAATGCAGAAACTTTTTGTGTTTAACATAGTATTCTATTTAAAAATGAAGCCTGGCCAACAAACCCACAATTGGGGCCAAGCCCCCATCTGGCCACAACCACTCCTGCACTCCCCCTTCCCCAGACCCTAGATCTGAGCCTATCAAACACTGGAACCTCATGCCCTCAGCCCCTCACATACCCCAACCCAAATTCCTGCACTCTCACATCCGCAAGCCTGTGGCTTGCTTAGTATCCCAACACTGCCCAGCCTGGAGCCCCCTCCCTGAGCCAGTGTCCCCTTCTCCACCTCCTCCTGCATCCAGTTTTCCTCCCAGAGCTTGCACCTCTCACCCCTTCCCACACCCAAATCCCTCATTCCTACCCCAGAGCCTACACATCCTGTCTCAGCAAGGGTCCAGCTAGACTGCAGGAGTTTTTCAGGATTCTGGAGATATCCCAGAAAAACTCTTCTGCATCCAGGGTTGCGTTTGTTCTTCCGCTTTTTTAGTGGAAGAGCAAACAGGCTCTTTTGGTCACCCCTATATTCCTCTTTTCACAAGGAATAAGGTGGCTTCCAAAAGAAGGGTTTTTTTTTCCTGACATTTGGTCCAGTATAGACAGGCCAAATGTTGGAAAAACCTCTTCCTACAGAAGAATAAAAAAAAAAAAAAGCAGCAGTATAAGGATTGGGGATAGCAAGTGATGGAGAGGAGGAGAATAGAGAGGGCGGGGCTTCAAGGAAGGGGTGGGGGTGGTAGATCTTGGCTTGGTCTGTCATTTAAAAAATGATCTTGGGTGTAAAAAGGTTGGAGACCACTGCTTTAAGGGCAAACATCTAATGTTAAAGTTTAAAAACATACTAGGCTGCTTACTGTACAAGACAATGGAACTTGAAAATACTATATGTATGCAGTAAAGCTGAGTTAAAATTCTGAAAGTGGTCTTAACTCACACATGCAGGGGTGGCCCGTGATCCTAGGCAGACTAGGCAGTGGCCTATGGCGCCACCGGCCTGGGGCGCCTAATGATGATGTCACGGGGCACCTGGGCACCCGATGATTATGTCACGGCCATTGACGGTCGTGCAGGTGGGCGCAGGTGGGCGTGCCAGTTGTGCCTTCCATCTGGGGCGCCAGCTGCCACAGCCGGCCTCAGACCGCTCCTGCACATATGAGAAGTAATTCTTCCACTCTACTCTGTCTTGATTAGGTCTCAACTGGAGTATTTGTGTCCAGTTTTGGGCACCACGTTTCAGGAAAGATGTGGAGAAATTGGATAGGGTCCAGAAAAGATAAAATAATTAAAGGTCTGGAAAATATGACCTATGAGGGAAGACTGAACGAATTGGGTTTGTTTAGTTTGGAAAAGAGAAGATTGAGAGGGGAGATGATACCAGCTTTCAAGTACCTTAAAGGGTGTTGCAAGGAGGAGGGAGAAAAAAATATTCTTCTTAAGGTATCATGGTAGGACAAGAAGCAACAGGCTTAAATTGCAGCAAGAGAGGTTTAGGTTGGATATTAGGAAAAATTTCCAAACTGTCACAGTGGTTAAATTGCCTAGGGAGGTTGTGGAATCTCCATCATTGGAAATATTGGAGAGCAGGTTAGATAAACATCTATCGGGGTGATCTAGATGGTGCTTGGTCCTGCGATGAGGGCAGGGGACTGTATTCGATGACCTCTCAAAGTCCCTTTCAGTTCTGTTCTTTGATTCTAATTCTAGTCCTAGCTACAGATATTTTGATTTTTCAACCTTAACATAGCATTTGATTTTTCATTATTTTTTCTTTTTTTTAACACACATGGGTGAAAGATATAATACGTTAGATTATAAAAAATATTTATCCTTACTAATAATAATCCAGTAACTTCACATTTCCATGTGCATTTACATTTTCACTGAAATAAAATATAGGTTTGTAGCACTAGTGGATAAAATGGCAAATGGACTCCAAGTAGAAGAAAAATAACAGTGGTTATCAGAAGGATGGGATGTTCCTGACTGTTAGTTTTTGGCATATCATGGAAATGCCAAGAATCCTAGATTTTCCTCCAAGGCATCTGTTTCTGTTTTCACTACTTTTGTCATTTGTTCTGCACTGAATATTGTGTAACAAGTTCTAAAATGTTCCCAATGTAATTTTCATTTTCATATAAATCAAATATGGTGTCAATCCTGAAACCTACCCTCATGGATACTCGCACTCCCTTATGTAACACTATTAACATCAGTGGGAATGCTCACATGAGTGATGATTCCAGGAACCTGTTGATTGTTTTTTACATGGAAGCGTCTTCTATGCTATGCGTAGTGTTTTAAAAAATAGGATTTAAACTGCTAGAATCACAGAAATGTAAAGCTGAATGGAACCATGCAAGGTCAAGTCCAGACTCATGTATGTACTGAGGAAGGACCAAGTAAACCAATACTTTCCCTGACACGTGGTGTTCCAGTGTGTTCTTACAAACCTCCAACGATGGGAATTTCACAGTCTTCCTTGGAAGTTTATTCCAGAATTTTATAAGCATCCTTTTTTCACTGCATTGTCCAAATCATGAATGAGAATATTTAGTGCCACCAGACATAGGACTGATTCCTGTTGTATCTTACTAGATACACCCTCCCAGTTTGACAGCAAACCATTGATGACTCCTCTTGGACTATAGTCTTTCAAGCAGTTTTGTACCCATTTTATACTAATTTAATCTAGACCATATTTCTCTTATTTGCTTATGAGAACATCATGTGAGACTGTGACAGAAGCCACACTAAAATCAAGATAGTTCATGTCTGATGCTTTCCCCAATTCACTAGGCTAGTAACCCTGTCAAAGAAGGAAATTAGGTTTGCTTGGCATGATTTGTTCATGACAAATCTGTTCTGGCTCTTCCTTAAAACACTTAGATGGGACTTGTTCAGAATAGCTGTGTCAGTACTAATCAAAGTGCAGGATGAGTCAATATTTGCTAAGATGCTTTTCTTGGTGTGATTTTAAGTTTTATAGTGTGCCATTCTTCAGACAAATTAGTAGCTTGATGAAATGGAATCACTGATAGAGGATCAATGTTTATTGTAGTTTGTTTGACTTCAGGCCTAGAAACTGCAGACATGTCTATTATGAATTGCCCTATAATCTCCCCCCCCCCCCGTCAGAAACTGATGAAATTACATTTATAATATGCTATGATTAATTAAACTTTGCTGGAATTATTTGATGATTATTATTGTGGTTATAGTTATAATTAATAAATAATGTTATGGTAGAGTGCAGAGGCCCTCAGTTGTGAAGTTGGCCAATAATTATCTGGAGGCATGTATGTAATATATTGGGTTAGTGCATGACATCCTCTGGTGGGCTGCCCCAGTGGCCCTTCTCAGCAAAGAATTTAGCAGGTAGATTGTGCTTTTGGTGCTGATGGCCCTGGTGGGTTTGATCCTGGCAAAGAGGCCTGATGGCTCGTGTCCATTACACCGAGGCAAAATATTTGCGTTTTTATTTTTTTCCTGTAACTGCACATACATTTTATTTGTCAGGGTCTTTAAATTGTAAGAGAAGCTAGGCAAGAGCTGCTTTTCCTGTTTTCTACTACTCTCCAAGCAGGAAACCCATTGGCTATCATTGATATAATGTATGTTTTTCTCTGTTCCTGTACTTGTACCATCTAACAAGTTGCTTTCTACTTTTCCCTATTCCGAGTGTAGCATGCATCCATATGCTCTACTTTCAAATCCCTCTTCAAAATGTACTACTTCATGCATTCTGCTAGTTCTAATCTACCTCCTGCAAAAGTGCTAGCATCTCTCTCTCTCTTTCTTGCACACAGCCCCCCCCCTCCCCACTTCACAATTATGAAATTATTCTACCTCCTGGTCACTTAGTGCTTTGTCTGTGGGTTATCAGCTGTTGGTGTTTTTAAAATAAGATCTTTAATACAGACACAATATCTCCTCCATGTGCAATACTCTTCTTCTTGTTTGGTTAGTTGTGGTGGGAAGATAACAGGAAATATGAGACAAAAGGAAAACGGCTATTTGTCTTTGGATTTCTATGATAATAAGGAAGCCACCTTCCTAGTACTCTGGATGCTTCTGATACTATATAATAGTAGAGAGGGAGAGATTTTGTTTGCTTTTTTGGAGGTGGTGAAATATTAAGGTCTGTTTTAGACATGTTTTCTCAGTCGCTGTCCTCAACACCTCCATTCTGCCTGTCACTCGGGCAATACCTTTGACTCAGACCTCTATCTGCATCCTTGCATCCAGACTATGTCTAAATCTTGCAAATTCTTTGTCTGACATCTCTAAGACACAGCCCTCCCTGACCTTCCACGTGGCTAAAATACTCATCCAGGTTTTCATCAGCTCACATTTTGCTTGCTGCAATGTCCTTTTCACTGGACTTGAACACTGCAGTCGTGCCCTGCTCAGATCCATTCAGAATGCTGCTGAAAGTTTGTTCTACAAAGCCTGTTGCTTTGAACGTGTTGTTACCCCTCTTTATGCATCCCTTCATCCCATCAAGTATAAGCTACTTGTCTTCACTTGCAAGGACCTGCATAGTGCATCCTCACTCTAGCTATCTTCTCTTTCATTTTCATTGATGACTCCTGTTGCTGATGGACCCATGATGCCAATCCCCCTATTGCCCATTTGTTCAATGTTCAGAAAAGCCCTCTTGCGCTGTCTGTTCTGTGTTTATGCAGCTCCTAGTACAATGAGGCCCTCATCCATGAGTAGAGCTCTGAGCCTGTGCTACAATACCGGTAATAAATAACAACAATGATAATTCAACCCTTTAACAAACATAGAAGCACAAAGTTTCTTCTCCCACTCAGATCTGTGAGCTGCAACAGTCTATACTTTGCAATATACCTTGAAGGCTGTTTTGGACCAGAACTCAGGACTCCTCCATGGGAAAGCACTCAACGTTATCTCTTAAAGTGGGAGGGATATGTCTCGAGTGCCTCCTGTGGCAGCATGACAAAAAAGAGAGGATTTATAGGTCAAAATCAGCATCTTAACCTAGTGAGGTGGTGATATCAGGAAAGCACCGTTCAATAAGCAGTCTGCTGCATTCTGCACCAGTTTATCTGGCGCCTTCTGCAGTGTGGAGAGATTGCTTTAACATTTTGCATGTTGGTCTTTCATTCCAACCTTACAAGATCATGCTTTAGATGAAGTTGTTCATGACTTCTACAAAGATTCCGAAGAGGAACATACTGTACTTGTGTCCCTCATTAAAATTGTTAGTGAGAAAACGACTAGTTCATGCAGGATGATAACTGTCTAATCCTTCGTTTCTGATAAATAGAAATATGCTTTTATGATTAAAAGGGCAAGTATAGCAGGTTTCCATTCCTTGTCTTTTGACGATTTGCCATGGATGACTTCCATAGCTCTTGGGTTTCAGAGGTGAAAGAAGAATAGATAGATATTTCACTGTGAAAATAAATCTTGAGGTGTCATCCTTTGGTTTAAAGGGGATGTATACTGTAGGCCATAATTAGAGATAGAAGTGTTGCAATATTAAAAATAGATGATAAAAGGGAGCGGTTCCAAATGCATGGTGTACTTCTGTCACTTCCTTCCTTTTTCCAATAACTTTGTTGATCTGACAGAGTTGTGCAAAGTAGCAGTGGAAAAACAGATTTTGTTTTATGTTTATAGTTCATATCTAATTTAGTGGCAAGATGCAAGGTATTCCATAGCTGTTTTTCATAAAGAAATTTGACACTTCTTCAGCAGTTTGAAACCCAAAACACAAATAAATTGCTCTAATATTCTTGAAGGTAGAAGACCAAAATGCCTCTTTTGCTCATGGGGAAGTGCTATACCACTGCATGTGTGCTGTACTCTTGTTCCCCACAGATTTCTTTACTTCCCTGCAGAAAATTTACTTCTGACGGGGAAGCAAATGGAATCCATAAAAGCAGTCACACACCCCTCCCCAGCGGTGCATGCATGTCATTTCAGGCACCTGGGCAGCCATTGGAGAGGTAAATAACTATACGGTGAAGCAGGGCTGGCTGGGGACTCCCTGACCAGTGGCTCTTATCCTGTTCTGGGCTCAGCTACTGGGCTGGGTGGGGGGGAATATGGAGCTTACTCTTCCCCTGCAAGAAATGGCCTGAGCAGGGTCAGACCCTTCCCTGGCTGCTGGAAGCTCCTCGCCAGACTCCTTAGCCTCAGAGGGAGGGGTCACCTACAGAATGTCTGCCTATCCCCCTGGCCTCTGGATCCTCCCATACCTGCACCCCCATGTCAAGCTTCACTACCCCTACACCCAGACCACCCCCTAAGGAGCCCCCTGCTCTCAAACCCTTAGCCTGATTAACCCCACCTCCTCTGCCCCAGGACCACCCTGACAAGCCCTCAGTACCCAGCCCTCCATCCCACCACACAAGGACACCTGTCCTCCAAGCCTCACTGAGCCAGCCCTCCAGACCTGAACCCTCCAACCAGCTGCACAAGGTCACCTATCCCTCCAAGCCCTATTTCCTCCAGCATCCAGAGTCCCACCCTCACCCACCCCCACTGAGCTCCAACCATTTCACCTAGACCTCTACCACTGGTTCCCACTGCACCAGAAACCTTCCAACAAACCCTTGTGTATCCAAATTGCTCCATACAGAACCCTCTCATCTGGATGCCCCATAACTCTTGGATCCTTCCAGGCTGATCCCATTCGCTTCATTCCTGTATTGGGAGTCAGGCTGGGCATGTGACACTCTGTCCCTCTCGGTTGCTATCTTGGTGTGCCTGGTGTGGAGGGGCAGGTTCCTAGGGAGTTTCTGGGGGGCAGGCCTAGCCTTTTTCACTGTGTCAGGGTTTGGGGCAGCCTTTCCACTAAATCCGTATCCCTGAAGAGTAGGAAGCTGCAGGATGATCTCTCACCTCTGTGCACCCATGTCCTGTGCTTTCCACTGCTGTGCTGGAGCCTCCGAATGTATTTACTAACAAATGAAAATGCAGAATTTTAAAATATCATGCACAGAAATTTTGATTTTGGGGGAGGAGGGAGAGGAGGCACAGAAGTCCCTCAAGATTACTCCCTGTGTCCATTTCATCTGTATGTTGTTTGCAAAGGCTAGGCTCATTTTGGTTTGCAATTGTATTTGTCAGCCAGCTTCTCTGTCTACGTGGTGGTTTGTCTGTGGTGCTGAAAAGTAATCTGCCAGTGTGTGGTTTCATTTTGGGATTTAGAATGATGTAACATGCATCATTTGCAGTGGCAGAGCCAAGATTTTGTGACGTGGTAGATGGGACTAGTGGGCAAACCAGTCTGCAATCTAATGTACATTTTACTTTTTATATTCAGTTACAAATAAAACCAGTGAATTTCTTATTCTTTGGTTCCAAAAACTTGGAGATCTTTCAAAGAGACTCCACAAAGTGCTAACGATCCCTGTGGGCTAATCCTCTTATACTATCATGCCTGAAAGCTACGAAAATTCTACTCAAGAAACAAAAATCACAAGGCCATCAAAGCTAAATATTGCTTGGAGAGAGAGCTCTATCTTTTATAAAAGAAAATTTAATTGTTAGAGGGGGAAAAAAGTGGAATTAAAACATTTGATCCCAGTGAAAATCAACTTTCTCTATAAAGATTTATGAAAACTTTAAAAAGGCTAGAAATATGATGTTTAAAAATGGAATATGTTTTCCACATGGAAACTGTGGAATATATCTCTCAAGATCCAGCTAGTCCAAGGAATGGAAAGATGTAATGAACAAATCTATGGATGGCTCTCCTGTGCAATCCGTAAGAAAATCAAGCTTATAAACAAAGAGATCTCCTACAGACTAAAGAAGACAAACAATCCTTGTTGGTGTTTTTGTACTAAGAGAATCCAAAGAACATTCTGCAAGGGACTGGCAGACAAGCAGAAGGATGCGTCTTCCCAGAGCCAAGACATGACCCATCACCCTAAGGCTGCAGAGGCCTCTGAAGTTGATAAGCCAGGTTTCACTGGTGGTGGTAAATATTAGAACGAATGACAAGGAGAGTGATCCTCTGGGAGATGCTTTCTGTCCCAAGTGCTTACGAAAACCAAAGGTTCTGGAAATGCATTAGTGGCTAGGTAAGTTTTGTGGGGTGCGGGAAGATTTTGATTTTGTGCAACACTGATCTGCCTTTTATGAGGGAAGTTTTGAGTACCTCCAGCTTAGTAGTAGGGGGAACCAATCTCCTTGGGGTTGGCTGGCTAGAGTAGTGAGAAGGACATCAAACTAAAAAACAAAGAGGGAAGAAATGGGAAGAATTTGAGATGCTGAAAACAAAATAATCAAGAAACAAAAGGACATGGAGAGAAAACATTTGTTAATGGCCTGTGCACCAAAACTAGGAATTGGGGTAACAAATTGGCTCCAAGTGGTATTACTGAAACCTAGTGGGATGATACTTGCTCTTGGAATGTTAAAATCAGTGGTTATCTGCTATTTAGGAGGGATCAAGTGAGGAAAAGGGGAGCAGAAAGTGGCATTCAGTATCAAAAATGGCATTACTTGTTTCCTGTCACTAACAACTCTGGACAAATGGTCCTGAATTCTAAGAGATCAGTGTCCTAACAGATAAAGCACAAGATGGGATATTAAGATCACGCTAGGGAACAGGATGACTGGTTCCTTACACACTTGTCGATAATATGGGGGGCGGGGAAGCTGCAGGACTATGAAGGACTTCACTCTGAGTGATATGCTCTAGGACTCATGCTGCTAGTAGTAACACAGCCTTGTAATTTCTAAATATTATGGATGACAATTCCCTATCTCAAAAAGTGTTGCATCCAACATGGGGGAATTCAATGTTAGACCTTGTCTTGACACAGAAAGAGAGGAATTAATCACAGAACTCAGCTGTAGATGAAGTGCAGGTGACAATGAGTTGATCACATTTGAAATGTACAAATGGAATAAAGACCAAACCAGTAATGAATATACTTGGTGTTTTTAGAAAGGCCAATTTCACAAAGCTGGTAACAATTATAAGCCAAATCCACTGGGAGGAAGTATCAGGAATCAGCTCTCTAGCAGAGCCAGTGTGCAGGCAATCTAATGACTGCAGATGGCCTGAAGTAGGCTGCCTGATTGGCTGCATCACCCTTTTGGTTGAGCCAACAGACCATCTCTTAAGCCAGGATTGGGGAAACTTTTTTGGGTCAGGGGCCACGGACCCACAGAAAAATCAGCTGGGGGCCATGCACAAGTGAGAAGCAAAAAAACATAAAACAAACCCTCACCCATGTTGCGGCCAGCTGAGGAGAAAGACACTCCCCACATCTTTTGTAGAAGATTCAAAAATGTTCTGTGAGGGTACGTCTACACTAGCCCTCTAGTTCGAACTAGGGAGGCTAATGAGGGTGACCGAAATTGCAAATGAAGCACGGGATTTAAATATCCCGCGCTTCATTAGCATGTTCCCGGGCGGTTGCCATTTTGGAAACTGACTAGCCCAGAATAACTGCCCACGTCTACACACGGCAGTGAAATGGGAGTTCGAAGTAAACCTCTAACTCGAATTAGCTGTTACTAATTAGGTTTAACAGCTAATTTGAGTTAGGGGGTTTACTTCAAACTCCTGTTTCACTGCCGCATGTAGATGTGGGCAGTTATTCCGGGCTAGTCAGTTTCCAAAATGGCGACCGCCCGGGAACATGCTAATGAAGCGCGGGATATTTAAATCCTGAACTTCATTTGCAATTTCGGTCACCCTCATTAGCCTGCCTAGTTCGAACTAGGGGGCTACTGGTGACATACCCTGATAGAATTTTGTTGTCAGATTTGTGGGACCCAAGGTAGCTATATTTTTTGGTATGAACTATTTTTACTTAAAAATATCAGTATTGTTTTATTATTCAGGAAGGCCAGTTCTTTGGTTTTACCAGATTAGTCCCATGGCTTAGAAGGTTTCGAGATCTTTTGATTTCTGTGCGTGAGAGGAGAAATTGTGATGGGCAGACCTGGTCCCACTAGAGGTCAAGCTCCCCATGCCTCAGTTGAACACTAACACATACTTAACTTGAATTCAGTCTGGCTCACTGAAGCTACTGCAAGCTACTGTTGTTTAAATTGGTATTAGAATTGTAAGAGTATGATTAGTTGTTAGACTTTATAGAATGGCTGTGAAGTTGCTGCATGCATTAATCTAACTTGGAATATATATATCCCATACTCTAAGGCATGGGTCCCCAAACTGAGGGGCGTGCAGAAATTCCGGGGGGGGGGGGGGGACATGAGGCGACCCAACTGCCCTCCCTCGCCCCCTCCCCCACATCAATCCCTCCCCCTCCTAAGTTTTGCTGCTATTTTTGTTTTTCGGCCCTGGTCAGTTCCTTTTTTTGCTCAACAAGTTTTGCTGCTATTTTGGGGAGGGGGGGAGAGGGGCGTGAGGGTTTCTCAAATATCAAAAAGAGGGCGTGATGCCGAAAAGTTTGGGAAACACTGCTCTAAGGTAACGTTTGAGCATTTGCACTGACAGCCAGTTTGGGGTCTGTGCTCTTATTCTTAACAGTCAGCCCTGAGGTTAGTGCTTATGCTCTTGAGCCCTTGTAGGACAGTTTAACAAATATGGGCATCATATTACAGTCATTCCTTACAAGTTGGGGGAAGTTCTGAGGTACAGTGGGCAAATCGGTCCTATACTTTTAAACATCTACCAGAGTGAAATGCTCTCCTGTTGATCTATGTGTCTGTTTTTAATTAGGTGATGCATTTCCCTGCAAGTCTGAGTAGTAATTTTAAACTGACTTCAGCATGCCTAAGTGAATGCAATGCCATTTTAATTTATGAATCGGATACAATGAATATTTTCTCTTTGGCACATTTTGCTTGTTTGTTAATTGATGTTTATAGAGCAGGCATGTGGCCTATAGCTTGGTGACTGGGAAGGAAGGTGTTCTGACTTAAGTAGCTTGTTGTTTTTGAGATAAGTGCATCATTTTTGTGTTAATGATGCTACAGAACAATTCACTGACTTCCGCTGCGTTGCAGGCTCCATGAGCTTAGACTGCATGGTCAACTGCTCACTAATTGCTAATTAAGTGTCTTTGTTCCTAGTTAATCTGCTCATGTAGCCGCCTGAGCTCCATGGCACATTGAGTCTATGGAAATCAGATGTCATATTTTTGGGTATTGGAGAGATTAGGTTTATATGCTAGAACGATTGTGCACAATTCAAGTTAGTTACACTTGCTGTGTTTGACACCTCTGTTGACATTTTAACCATTATCTCGAAATGACACAACTGTTGGATGATGAACTGCTACAAATGAACACATACAGGCTGCTGTGCAAAATGGATCTGTTCCTTCTCTTGATACATGTGACAGGTTTGTGTATATAATGATCATACACATCAAGGCAATAGAGTTCTGTATTTCTGTAACGTTAAAAGTCGGTGAATGTCTAAGTAATTTGTCTGTTTACAGAGGTTTCCTACATAAAATGCAGATGCAAATAATGCCCGCAGTTCTGCTATACCACAATTCATGCAGGAATATAAGGAAACCAAAGAGAAAGAAATAAGACAACCCTCCTTAAAAACCTTCTGCAGAGGATTGAACTATCCCTTAATGAAAGTTTGTAAATAAGCAGTATATCATACAACATTTTGTAATGTAGTAACAATATATAATTGCTTAAATAAATATATAGAGTTATAGTCAGTGTTCCCTCTAAGATTTTCCGTCCATGAGCGGAGGGAGCTTTGTCTTGTGCACCAATATTGACGTGATGTGCACTTGTTCGGATTAGGGATGTAATAGTGTAGTCGATTAACCAATAAGCAAAATCTTATAGGTTAAAGCTATAGACTAAAGCATTCCCCCCACATTCCCGCCAGAAATTTTTTTAGCAGGCTGGCCAGCAGCCCAACTCAGTGTTGGCTTGCAGAGGGTCCGAACATACCCCCGCTGTGGTTCTGCATTTAAAGTGTATTAGGAGCTGGGTGGGCAGGCAGCCTGATTCAGTTCTGACTCGTGCCGGGTCCAGGAGCTCAAACTCCTCCTAAACAGGGGCTGCTCCACACCGCACTGCTGCCCCTTTATCAGAGGGCGACAGGCAGCCAGGCTGCAAGGGGAGCTGGTTTTTAAACTGTCTCTCCTCATGGACCGGTTCCTGCCTGGCACCCTATGCTGCTGCCTCTAATACAGAGGCAGCAGTGCAGAGTGGCAGGGGGCTCCTAGGAAGTGGGGCTGGAGTGCAATGGCTGCCGGCCCTGCTCCAAGGGACTATAGAATAGTCAACTGACCGATAAGAATAATGAGGTTACTCGACTATTCAGTTAATCGATATTTAACATCCCTAGTTCGGATGTGAGTCACTGTGGTATCCACCAGTTACTAACATTTTTATATATAAAGTAAATTGTTATGTAAGAAAAAGTACTAGAACAAGGGTTAATTAACAAAGTGCATGACCCTGCACCCATCCACCCTGAAAACCACCCAGGTTGGTACCCAGTCTCACTCCCACCCATCCACCCTGAAAACCACCCAGGTTGGTACCCAGTCTCACTCCCACCCAGTCTTGCTCCTACTGTTCCTGTATCCATGGGCTCCCCAACCCCTATACCCTCATCCTGTGCAACCTTTACCACTAACCCTGCACTATGTGCCCTATGCCCCAATGTCTGCACAGTGCCTCTTTATCCCAAACCCTGCATTTGCCCCAGCCAGCAGAACAGCTGTCACCATCCGCCATGAGGCAGTTTAGACCCAGGCCCTGGCCGCCAGAGCAGCCCTGCCACTCCACGCTGCCTGGCCTGGCCGCAGCTCCAGCACTAGGGAAGAACTAAAGTTAAGGCTTGGGATGCATGGTGGCTTCCCAGCTGCTCCTGGAGCTGGACAGCCGCCCCACATGCACCCTGCCCTGGAGCAGCTACGCAGCCTCTGTGCAGCCCTGCTGAGGAGGTGGACGGGCCTCAAATTCTTGGTGTGCAGGCGTGCACCTTAAAGGGAGCCTTGGTTAAAATGTACCCTCATAGAAAAAGATGTACCAAAGTTCTGTTGTCCTTCATAATGGCCAAATCCAGGCTGATTGTCTACTGTCTGATGGGTGTTCCCCTAAATACACACAGCTGTATTTGTTGCATAGTCAGTATTCCTAACTTCAGATACAGAAATGATATATGCACACAAGTTGGATAAACACATTTAGTAGATCGTAACTTTTCCAGTGATACTTCACACCATCCATCTTGCATGAAGCAGATCTTAGTTATGCCATATACATATCATAACATACCACTAGGGCCATGTTGTTCTCATACCACTCACCACACGAAGGGCCAGTTTCCTCCAGAACAGAAATTTCCTTCAGAAACTCCACAGCATTAAAAATACTCTGCCCAAAATGCAGGAAAAGATATGGGTATCTGGATGGCTCCCCAATATGCCAGCCTCTTCATGGGCCACCTGAAGGAAGAATTACTGGGAAAATGCACTACTAAATCAATGATGTACCTGAGTACACTGATGATATTTTCATCCTATGGATAGATGACCTAGACTCCATTATCGATTTCTGTTAGAGGTTCAACAACCACAACTCACCCATGAAGCTCTCTCAACCACTCCTACACCAGAATCAACTTCCTGCGCATCATGCTCAGCTTCAGTAATGGAATCCTGCAAACAACTATATGCAAGCAACCCACAGACGACCACACTTCTCTCCACGTATCCCGTTATCACCCCAGACATTTCAAGAAATCTGTTAGCTGCTGCCAGGCACTCAGATACCATAAATTTGCTCTGAGGAGAAATCTGGGACACACAACACTTAAAACCTTCTTCCCCAGAGAAGTAGGTAGGCGTTCCACCAGAGAAGTAGATCACATCAAAGAACAGGCCATCCACATACCCAGAGTACTTTTCAATAAAAGAGAAATGATAAAGGAAGCCCTGCACATTCACGGAAGTTACGCTCTAAAGAAAGCCATGAATGCTGAAATCAGTGAATATGGAGGAAGCAGGGGTGTTTGCAAAACAGAAACAATGCATTGTCCAAAATAAGAGTTTTACTGCCTGCTGCTTTAGTCAAGAAACAATTTTAACTTGAAATCAGTAGATTTCCAACCAAACTCGAACACAAAGATAATATTCAGCTTCAGAACTCCCCCACAGGAGTGGCATCAGTTGTTCCCTTGCTCTCTAGAAGAAGCTGCTGCTGCTGCCGCTCCTGCCTGGAAGCATCCCAGCAGCAGCAGCAGCAGCTTCTCCTACAGAGCAACGGGGCAGCAAGCAGGCCATTCTCTCGGCCTGTGCTGTATCCGACCCTGCAGCTCCCGGGGACAAAGTCCCTGGGAGCTGCAGGGTCGGATAAAGTGGAGTGTCGGATTACTGGGTGTCGGTTAATCTGGACTCCACTGTAGTTACCTATCCCATGACAACTAACTTTACTTAAGAGCCTTTGGTGAGGGGCCTTGTCAAAGACTTTCTGGAAATCTAAGTATACTATATCCTCCAGATCCCCCTTGTCCACATATTTGTTGACCCCATCAAAGAACTCTAGTAGATTAGTAAGGTATGATTTCCTTTTACAGGAACCATATTGACTTTTCCCCAATAAATTATGTTCAGTCTATGTGTTTGACAATTTTATCTTTACTATAGTATCAACTGATTTGCCCGGTACTGATGTTAGACCTACTGGTCTGTAATTGCCAGGATCACCTCTAGAGCCCTTTTTAAATATTGGCATTACATTAGCTATCTTCCAGTCATTAGGTATAGAAGCTGATTTAAAGGATAAGTTACAAAACACAGTTAATAATTTTGCAATTGAGTTCTCTCAGAAGTCTTGGGTCAATGCCATCTGGTCCCGGTGACTTGTTAGTGTTAAATTTATCAATTTGTTCCAAAACTTCCTCTAGTGACACCTCAATCTGGGACAGTTCCTCAGATTTGTCACCTAAAAGGAATGGCTCAGGTTTGGAATCTCCCTAAAATCCTCAGTCGAGATTCCCGTTTTCAATCTCTCATTCCTCCTCTCCTCCCATTCCAAAAGGCATAACATTGCTGTGGCAATTGTGGAGAAGTAAGACTAAGCATGTCTTTAATGAAGATGAAGAAAATGAAGAGCACTGGCATCATGTAACCAGGTAACTTCCTGCAGACCACCAGGAATTGCTGATTGGGCCACAGGTTTGCCACAGATCCCAATTTAGGAACCTTAGCTACAAATACTAAGGAGCTAGAATGTAACCACTGTAATTGTGTGAATCTGTGGTTATAGATTGTATAAATAAATACATATATATTATTTTCCCTCCCCACCTGCAAATCTCCTGATTGTCTAGAATATTTTAGTTATAGACAATCTTTATGAATTTAAAATTTATCCATTAGGTGACTTTAAACCATCTATATATGCTGAATTCATAGTCTTACTCTTTTTCCCTTAGTGTATCACTGTTGATTATGTGTGGGGGCTTAGTGGTTAAGGCAGGATTTGAGTTAAAACCTGAAGGTCATGGGTTTGAATTTTGCTCAGTCTCGCCCTAAAAGGCCACCTCTAGTTTACCTGTCTGCAAAATAGTTACTTGCCCCATTGGATTAGGGCAGTCAAAGGTGGTTGGCCACATGACTCCATTGCATACCATTGAATATTAAAATGTTGTGTCCTTAACTGCATAAGTCTGATGGGCCATTGGCTTGAGGGAATTTTTGACTTTGGTATGGCTGTACTTCTCAAGGTCAATACCTGGGAAATCACTATATTCTTCAGCTCTGTTATTGAAGATTGACCCCACTTCTGATTTGTTAGAAACAGTTTCTTCTTTCCAGCACAGCAGACAACTTTTTGGGCATTTTTTGTATTTTCCTATTCTGAAAGCAATAAATTAAATTCAGATTTTGTGGCTTGACTAGATTAACTATTAAAGTCGTCTCCTGTTTTGGTTAACAGTTATTTTTTATCCTTGGTGTGATCAATGTGAAATAGCATAAAAGCCACCCTTTCTGTACAGAAATACGACCTGTTGTTGGTTAAAAAGTTTAAGAAACAGTTCATAAGTGAATAGTTCATCTCCATCCCTAGAGGTTTTTAATTCCCGGCTTGAGAAAGCCCTGGCTGGGATGATTTAGTTGGGTTTGGTCCTGCTTTGGACAGGGGGCTGGACTCGATGACCCCCTGAGGTCTCCTTCAGCCTTAGGATTCTGATTCTATGAATACAGTTTATAAATTATTTACATGTATTTTTCTGTTTTACTGTGTACCTGATTTTGTTTTGTTTTGTTGTTTAATGTGCTGCAGGTTCCTCAGAATTGCAGATGTACCTGTAGCTTGTTTAATGTGCCTTGAGATTCTATTCTTGTTTGATTTAGGCCCGTGTGAAACTGGCATTGAGTACTTGCTTACCCACCCACGCTCACACTTATTTAAAAGTCTGTGTGTGTTCCCCCCCTTCCTCTTTCAGTCCTTGCCGGCATTCAGCCTCACTTCATCTAATGTAGTACTGGGCTGGAATTTTAATGTCTTTGCAGCCAGAGATGATTTATTAGATCCCAAAGCCCTGGCTCAGAGCTCAGGAAGAATATATCGCATCAGTGAGTCTGCTTGGCACTGTTCAAATAAATGAGTCCTGAAGGACTCTTTAGTGTTGTGGACTACCCCACCCCCCTCCTCATTACAAGTTTCTGCTAATATTGAAAAGTCGTAGTTTACTTACTAGCATGGAAGAATGAATAGATGCCATCAAACATTTTTTTTTAAAGTCAGTGTGTTTGGCAACAACCTAAATGCAAATCCCCTTGGAACCACAGGCTTGTTGCAAGTAGTAGCAAAATCTGACTAGAATTCTTAATAATACTTTTTAAGAAAGTCTTCTCTTTGGAAGGAGGTGTGTTCCCTGGGAATGAGCAGGCATGTTCTCATAGCAGGTAACTTCAGACTTTGTCGTCCAGGTTGATCATAGAGAGCCACAATTTCTGAGTGTTGAGTTCGTAATGAACTGAGAGTGCTCAGTACCTTCCAGGAACTGACTCGTGAGCCCATAACCTCCACAACAGACTCTTCTAAATTGCTAAAAGGCAGTTGTCTACTTATGGTCAGATCTATGCTTCTTCTTGGCAAATCTGCTTTCTCCATTAAGTTTACTAGATTCAATAAATCTTTGTTTAGCCTGGGATTAAAACTGCACTGCAATTTAAAATGTTCCAACAGGCTGTTAACGCACTGCATGATGATGAGTTACAAGTTACCGGTTATTTTTTTTATCTCTGGTATTCAGAATTTGACAAGTGTTTTAGTTTGTTTTACCACATTCCATTTCCCCCACAGACACAAAGATCAGCACTGTAAATATTTTTGGTTTTGTGTAACAGTTCCAGCAATGGAGGGGCCTCTGTTTTTCTTGAATAAAAATTGCCATACGCTCATCTCATGCCACCTGGGTACCTGCTAGTATCCCCGAGTCTGGGAGAGACTAGAGCATCACTCAGATGTTGTTCTTGTGCAGCCTGCTCTTTGGAGAACATGGCTACTGTATGGGTATATGCAGGGGCTTGGTTGCACAGCTCAGTGATGCTAGTCCCATCATCAACTGATAACGTTGACTGTGTGTGCTATTGACCTTGATGATAATTACATTTCTCGTGTTTCAGAGGTAAGATGCTGCAGAGCTGACTACTCATAGTGGATAAAGAAAAAGAGAATTCAACTAATAACTTTTAGGGTGTGTCTACACTATGCGGCTTTTAGCAGCAAGGCTGTGTCAACACAGACCTGTCAGTAAAAGTCAGTGTTGGGGAACATTGCTTGTTGGCATTTCTGCAGACAAAATGTTTCCACCCCCACTAAGGGAGCAGGAGCGTGCTCCTGCCAACAAAACAGAGTTCACACTGTGGGTGCAGGGATGTGGGGGGGGGGGGGGTGAGGGGTATGGGAGGTAGAGAGGTTGGGTGGGAGATCTGTAAGGGATGCATGATTGGGATGGGATGGGGGAGGGATTCAATAACAGAGGGATGGGGTGCTTGGGATGGGGAGGGATGCAGTGAGGAGTCTGGGGTTAGAGCACTATTCCCAGAACTCGGAGACAGGGATACACATACCTCGATCTCCGGAGTTTTGGAGATGGGGAGACAGACTGCATATGCTGCAGCGCAAGCCCCACCAGATGAGGGGTATGAGAAAAGGACAGCCACTGGGCAGCAGGGAGAGGCGAGCATGCCACCTCCGCCATGCAACTTCTCAATAGCTGCCTGCTGCACACTCAGATGGTGCTATCCTCTGCCTATACCCAGCCAATGGAAGCTGTGCCTGCAGATGGGGGGATGGGACAACACAGGATCCCCTCTTCTTGGCAGCCCTTAAAGCTCCCAGCCAGACATGGTGGCTCGGCTGCTTCACTGTGAGCCCTGCAATGTCTAGCAGGCAGCCTGCCAACCCCTCTGCACGTTCTATACCTTGGTCAGTGGTGCTGACCAGAGCCTCCAGGATTCCTTTTTGAGCAGGTGTTCCGGTCTAAAACCAGACATCTGATCACCCTCCGGGAGCCACAGCTAGCAGGGTGCTACAGTAAACTATGGGGAGGTGCAGTCATTTTTTCATGAGTCACAGTGGCTCAGCATGACAAAGTTTGAGAACTGCTGTATGATAGAAATGACAATTCATCTCCAGGGAAAGGGAATTACCTGCCCATTTCAATGCCATTCTAGAAGGAAAAGTATGTGTCAATAACAACCAAAAATGAGATGATATGGAGGAAAACTAATTTGCCAGCAAGTTGTCTCTAAAAGAGAGGTTTGAATGTGTACGCATTTGAATTTTTCTGTACTGTACACTCCTGTGACTCCTTTTATTTTCAGGTACATAACTACATTGCTCCACATGGTGACCGTTTTGTGTTGTGTTTGGCAGGTGATGGTAAGGACACTTGTTCTGTTTCCATGTGTTTGCTCAATTCTTTAGAAAGTTACATTCTACACCATGCTTACAACAGCATCACTTCTTATATGTGAGAGATGAAAGGAAGCTCCCCTCCCGAACTCAGTGAGGCTAATGCACCTGTTGCCCCCTATATATGCAGGAGTTTCACCATCACTTAAATGCATGTGCTCCAAATCATAGGACTGGAAGGGACCTCGAGAGGTCATCGAGTCCAGCCCCCCGCCCTCAAGGCAGGACCAAGCTCCGTCTACACCATCCCTGACAGATGTCTATCTAACCTGTTCTTAAATATCTCCAGAGAGGGAGATTCCACCACCTCCCTTGGCAATTTATTCCAATATTTGACCACCCTGACAGTTAGGAATTTTTTCCTAATGTCCAATCTAAATCTCCCCTGCTGCACTTTAAGCCCATTACTCCTTGTCCTGTCCTCAGAAACCAAGAGGAACAAATTTTCTCCTTCCTCCTTGTGACACCCTTTTAGATATTTGAAAACCGCTATCATGTCCCCCCTTAATCTTCTTTTTTCCAAACTAAACAAGCCCAGTTCATGAAACCTGGCTTCATAGGTCATGTTCTCTAAGCCTTTAATCATTCTTGTTGCTCTTCTCTGTACCCTTTCCAATTTCTCCACATCTTTCTTGAAATGTGGCGCCCAGAACTGGACACAGTACTCCAGCTGAGGCCTAACTAGTGCAGAGTAGAGCGGCAGAATGACTTCACGAGTTTTGCTTACAACACACCTGTTGATACAACCTAGAATCATATTTGCTTTTTTTGCAACGGCATCACACTGTTGACTCATATTCAACTTGTGGTCCACTATGACCCCTAGATCCCTTTCCGCCATGCTTCTTCCTAGACAGTCGCTTCCCATCTTGTATGTATGGAACTGATTGTTCCTTCCTAATTGGAGCACTTTGCATTTCTCTTTATTAAACCTCATCCTGTTTACCTCTGACCATTTCTCTAACTTGCTAAGGTCATTTTGAATTATGTCCCTATCCTCCAAAGAAATTGCAACCCCACCCAGTTTGGTATCATCTGCAAACTTAATAAGCGTACTCTCTATCCCAATATCTACATCATTGATGAAGTTATTGAACAGTACGGGTCCCAAAACCAGGGAAGGCACCACACATTTTTGTGTGTGTGCGTGCGTGTGTGTGTGTGTGTGTGTGTATGACACACATTTTAGTGTGTGTGTGTGTGTATGTGTGTGTGAAATGGAGACTGAAACTGTGACTACAAAGGCTAGTCCATTGTTTTAACATGCATTAGTTAATCTTTAATCTAGAAAGCAGGTATATACCTAGAAAGCAGAAAATATCATTGTCATGTTCCAGTAATGCTCAGAGGTTAGCAATTAAAATGCTTTCTTCCTCAATTAACAATTTGAAATTTCTTCTTCCTCCCTCAAAATGTGGATAAGGAAAGCAGTGCTAAAAAGCGCTGAAATCTGAGGGGGTATGTCTACACTACCCCGCTAGTTCGAACTAGTCATCCGCAATTGCAAATGAAGCCCGGGATTTGAATTTCCCGGGCTTCATTTGCATAAAGCCGGACGGCGCCATTTTTAAATGCCGGCTAGTTCGAACTCCTCGTGGAATGAGGAGTACAGCTAGTTCGGATTAGGAAGCCTAATCCAAACTAGCTACTCCGTGCTGCGTGTAGCCGCGCGGCACGGGGTTCGAACTAGCCGGCATTTAAAAATGGCGCCGGCCGGCTTTATGCAAATGAAGCCCGGGAAATTCAAATCCTGGGCTTCATTTGCAATTGCGGATGACTACATTACCCCCACTAGTTCGAACTAGCGGGATAGTGTAGACATACCCCGGGTGACTGAGAAGATTTTCCATAAGCAGTAAGGTGTTAAGTCCTTAAGAAAATAATGAAAATGTCCAGAGTCCAGCATTGGAATGGTAAAGACCAAGTAGCCCTTCAGGTTAGGACATGGGGTTGGATTATTATTGCATGAGGCCTACATTTTAAATACTAATCTGGGTCTAGTACTGTCTGAGCCACATTAGTATAGTCTGAATTCAAAATTAAAAGTCACTCATGTTGTTTGTTTCTCTACATTTTTGATCCAGAGTTGGTGGCTAAAGTAGTCTTGTTTCTTGTCATTATTTCTGCCATATGATACTGTTTTTCTGATAGGAGAGTACAGATAATGCCATCTGTGTATCAAAAGGATGACCCAGGAAAGCAAAAGACATGTAACGTTGAGATGAGTTGAACACTTTCCTCACCTTACAGTTCTTCAGTTTGACCACGACCTCTGGGCTTTTATGATTTTTTTTGTAAATAGTCTGCCCCTGTATTTTTTGAATAACAGTAATATGCAATGATGGGAGATTTACATAAGACTAATATGAGTTTCTTTATACATAAAGTAGAAATGGAGTGCTTTCCTATTCATTTTAAAACTTTGGTTATCATGGCAACAGGTTATAACTCTTCAATTGCCATGACAATCTGCTGCAAAACTGATAAAATGTCATCACATAGTTATTTTTAGTTTATCCTTTATTCCCATGGAGACTAACTTTTCTTGAAGCATGTAGAGCCATGTACTCTCTGAGCCTTTAACAAGCCTTAGCTAGGTGTGGAAACTAATATTGGCAAAGACTTAATAGGTCATTTGGTCCCTCTGCTAGCCACTTCCTTATCGTAATTTATCTTTGTTGTCCTGCATATATCTACTTTTTATGCTGTTATATGTTTTAACGGTCTTAAATCTGAGGTAGTGCTTTATCATTTATATGCTCTTGTAGTGTACAAGTACATATTATTCATTACACTGCATCGTTTCTGAAATCTTTTGTTTGCAAGTTAGAAAAACCTAGCAAAAAATATTAAATACTCATGCTCAAAAAAAAAAAAAAATTGAACCCCATAGTTCAAATTCACATTTTCAGTTACTATTTAGCAAGCGGTGAGACAATATGATTTATTTTACAACTGTGAGTGTCTTGTTGGGGGTGGTTTTATTAATTAAAAGCATGTAATATAGAAATATTTTAATGCTGATACAACGGAAACCATGCAAATCAGCATACTATAATTCATACAAAGTGAGGATTTTTCTCAACTTCTCAACAAAGATTTAAAGGCAGAATGGAAGCAGTATGTCCTTGTATTACTCAGACTTCTTTATTTTTACCAAGTTTGTGAATCATTTACTAGCATGAGTTGAAGCATTATTGTAAATAAACTAAAATTGTAAATTAAATTAAATCTAAGAGCATAGGAATTGCCACACAGGATTAGAGCCAGCCATGTATCCAGTCTGGTATCCTGTCTCTCGACGCAGCCAGCACTAAATGCTACTGAAGAAGGTATAAGAACCCCACAGAGGACAGATGTGGGATAATCTGACACACCAACCCACACCCACAGCAGGTTTCATCCTAATCTCAAATAGAATGGCTAAAACCCATGAAGTTCAATATCCAATCCAAAATGTTTGTTGGCATTATCCATTATAACTTTATATTCTGGTTATCGACAATCTTCCTGATTACTGCTGAGACTTATAAATCAGATGTTTGTTACTAACATTTGATTCCTGCCAATGAAGAAATTGCCTGTTCACTAGTGAATTAGAACCTACATGTTTCCCCCCCCCCCCCCCCCCCAGAGACTAACAAGAATATTTGTGTAGGCAGCTGACACTGGCTGCTCCCTCAGTGTTGTTATGGTGCCTGGATTTACTTCACAATGTTTCATACCAAATGCATCCTTCTGTTACCACTCTGTTCCATATGTTTTTCAGCTGCCTTGCCTGTGGGTTTGTATTTGTGAAGAGTTATCCTATGGTGAGGCAGATAGTCTCTCATTAGAATCCCTCTTGTATGTGTATGTGAGAGACTTGAGCCTTTTTATTTTTATCTCTATCACATACCTTGAATGAGTTTCCACTATGGTTAGGAGATTTTTCCACGGTCTAATACATTTTGTGATTATGCAGAGCTTCCTGATGAGTATCTTAAATTTTAATTTTGTTAATTTCAGCCTGTTGCTCTTGGGTTATACCCCTTTGATACAGCCTATAAATACAGTAAACGTCCGATAATCCAGCACCTTTAGGACCCAAGGGGTGCCGGATTATCAGATATGCCGGACTATCGGAAGGGGGGGCTATGAGGGGTCTGGAGTGGGATGGGAGGGGATGCCACCCCAGACTCTTCATAGCCCCCCCCCCTTACGATAGTCCGGCTCTGCCCCAGGCGTCCCTGATTCAGCTGCTGCTGGTCAGTTTCAGCAGCAGCTGAATCGGGGATGCCTGCAATAGAGCAGCTGGGGTGCTGCCGGGTTGGTCCCGCAGCGCCGAGGGGCGGCGCTACGGCACCAACCCAGCAGCACCCCAGCTGCTCTTGGGGACGCCTGGGACAGAGCAGCTGGGGTACTGCCCGGTTGGTCCCATAGCGCTGCCCCTCGGGGGGACGCCTGGGGCAGAGGAGCTGGAGTGCTGCCGGGTTGGTCCCACAGCGCCAAAGGATGGCGCTGCGGGACCAACCCGGCAGGACCCCAGCTGCTCTGCCCCAGAGGTCCCCGATTCAGCCGCTGCTCTGCCCGGGGCTTCCTGGAATCAGCCGCTGATCTGTTTCAGCAGCAGCTGAATGGGGGAAGCCTGTCCAGCTGCCCCAGCACTTCCGGGTTCCTGATGGTGCCGGACCATCAGGAGTCCTGGAGCATTGGATGCTGGACTAATGGAGTTTTACTGTACTTGTAGATATAGCCCTGTAAATTGGCTCTTAGCCAAGCTTTTCCCATATTTAGCTCCCTTAATCTTTCCTCATAAATCACTCCCTCCAGCACCACAATCATTTTAGTTGCTCTTTGCCCGACTTCCTTCCAGTTTGGCTTTATTGGGAAGGAGATGGATATCCTAATTAACCATAACAAATATTTCTTCACAGTGACAGTAATTTGTATAATCAAAGTATCAGATCGCCTTTGGTGAATGTGAGTCAGTACTACAGTGTGTGCATAGTTTCGTAAACTAGAACTCGTTCACTAAGTGTGCGTACGTGTGCGTGACCAATAATTTTAGGCCTTTATAGATAAAACAGTCTGGGTTAGTGACAGGCTAATTTAAATTTGAGTTACACTCTTTCTTTTTGAAGATGAGAATATTTCCTTTTACTGTTAAAGATCACGCTTTATCTTTTTACAGCTGATAATAGCAGTCAAGGGAAGATGGCTTTTTTGATGTCTTGCTCAGAGTATCTGTGCATGCTGGCTTTTGCCAACCTGTACACTCTGGATTGGCATTCGTGTATTGACATTCATAGAAGGACTAGAAATAAAAATATATTTTTTCAGAACCCAGTAGTCATCTGTAATCTCGGATGGAAGTATATCCTGGGATGCCTAGCTTTTAATTTAATTTGTTCCCCAATTATGGGGAAGAGGAATAAGACGTATTTTATTTGTACAGTACCAACAGTATTGTATATGTATCTGTGTGTTACACATAGTGTAATGTTGGCACAATCAACTTTGTTGCATACACTATCACTGTTCAGGACAACTGCACCTGTATTCCCTCTCAGTGAACCCCAGGGCCAACTGTTATAAGGCTTCCACCTCCCAGTCGTCTCTCTTTGACAGAGACCCATGTCACTCCCTCCTGACTGGAGTTTTTCCAGGCAGCACAGTTCCCTGCCCACATTAGGATATCCCCGCCAAGCCGAACTGTTGAACAAGGCCATTATCTGCGCTTTGCTTGCTCTTTGAAGATGATGAGTAACTATAATTTCCTACGCATGTTACCAAAGGGAAGGTTTATAAGGAACCACATTTATTCTTAAAATGAAAGCATGCTGCATAAAACATACTAAAAACGGCAAAATAATCTACACACATGTAGACAAACTAGACAGGATCACCCTGAACTCCAACCAGGGCTCTGGTAGGAATCAAATTCAGATTCACTGAGGTTGTTCAAATTATGGCAAACTGCAAAAAATGAGGCAGATAATCCCCAAAGCTGGTAGGTTTTGAAATACTCGTATCTGCCACGCTAGCCACAGACAGCTTCTACCTTACTGGTTCCATGGAGGCCAAAACACAGTTCCCTTAAAAGCAATCTAGCCTTTGAGCTTCCACAGATATCCAAGTCAAATATGCAAATTCTGCCAATCCAAAAGGATTGAATGCATTATCTTCTGGGTTAAATAATATTTCAGATCTTACCCAAATACATGCTTACAGCCAATTCTTATTAACTAAACAAAAATTCTTTTAAAAAGAGTGTGAGTTGAGTATTTAACGGATCTTCATACATACAGAACATGAGAATGGCCAATGTGGGTCAGACCAAAGGTCCATCTAGCCCAGCATCCTGTCTGCCAACAGCAGCCAGTGCCAGGTGCCCCAGAGGGAGTAGACCGAAGACAATGATTAAGCAATTTGTCTCCTGCCATTCTTCTCTAGCCTTTGACAGAGGCCTGGGGCACCATTCCTTACCCCTGGGCTAATAGCCTTTTATGGACCTAACCTCCATGAATTTATCTCGCTCTTTTTTAAACTCTGTTATAGTCCTAGCCTTCACAGCCTCCTTTGGCAAGGAGTTCCACAGGTTGACTGTGCGCTGTGTGAAGAAGAACTTTCTTTTATTAGTTTTAAACCTGTTACCCGTTAATTTCATTTGGTGTCCTCTAGTTCTTACATTCTGGGAACAAGTAAATAGCTTTTCTTTATTCACCCTCTCCATACCACTGATGATTTTATGTATCAATACAATATCCCCCCTGAGTCTCCTCTTTCCTAAACTGAAAAGTCGCAGTCTCTTTAGCCTCTCCTCAGATGGGGCCCGTTCCAAACCCCTAATCATTTTAGTTGCTCTTTTCTGAACCTTTTAAATGCCAAAATATCTTTTCTGAGGTGAGGAGACCACACGTGTATGCAGTATTCAAGATGTGGGTGTACTTATAGTTTTATATAGGGGCAGTAAGATCTTCGTCTTATTTTCTATACCTTTTTTAATAATTCCTAATAATAATACAAACATGAGTCCACTTCTGGGATCAGTTTCACAGTAGAGATGGTGATTTTTGGAGTTGCAGAGTTTAGTCCATAGGTTGTAGTCCACTGTTCCATACCAGGATTGTCCAAAGAAATACGAAGATCTCAGTCTTGCAGCTCAGTGCTTTCCCTCATAAAGCATGAGCAGATTTGAGATAAAAAGGACCAGTATCGTTATACTGTTCCAGTCCTCCTTTTGACATCACAAAGTCCGCAGTTCATGGGTGGGCAAGACAGCGTCTGTGGGCCAGATCCAGCCTGCCAAGCCACTGGATCCGACCCGTGGTTCCCCTGCTATTCCTCCACCCCAGGCCAATCGAAACCTAGGGACATGGGAGCATGCAAAGTCTCCTCCGCTTGCCGGGGCAGAAGGCAACTGAGGGAACCGTGCGCCCCCTGCAGAATGGAGTGGGGAGCAAGAGGATTCGCGCACTCCCCCACTCCCAGGCCCAATAAGGGCCTGGGTGGGGGGAGCACGTGAAGTCTCTTCCTTCCACCAGGGGCGCCTGGCGCCTAGAGGGAACCACCTGCTGTTCAAAACAGCTGTCAATTCTCTAGGTGCCATGCACCCCTGGCAGGATGCAGACGGGGGGCAGAGGCTTCATGCGCTTCCCCGACTCCCAGGCCAATCAGGGTCTGTGGGTGGTGGAGCACTTGGAAGTCTCCTGGCCCCACCTCTCCCACCTGAGGTCCTGGCCCTTCCGAGGCAGTCGGTGACCACTTCCAAAATTTGCAAAGTGGCTCCCCTTCAAAAATTATTGCCTATCCCTGTCCCAGGTGAACAATAGGCAATCATCAAGACTTTGCAGTACAGCTATTTCCTAAGAGTAATTAGCTACATTGATTCACATAAGCACTTGGGTATCTTCCACCATTTGCAGGTGATCTGCAATATACTTTGAAGAGAATTCAATATTGTGATATCAGTATATTTGCAATTCATGTAAATGTCAAGATCTTTTTTTGATTTCTGAATTAACAAAATACAACATAGACGGGAGCTGTTTGGTTACATTGTCAGCCTCTAACAGTACATATGTAAACATGCAAAACCACAAGCATTTATCTACCAATATATCTTTAAAGGTTGAATCTGGGTGTGATGGGGTGGTGCTCACCTCCCACAAGCACCCTCGTTTGGCTATGTGCCTGCACTGCCCTCAATCTTCAGCCTTTTTGGCGACTCAGCCTTCCGGCCAAGTCACACAGCCTAGTATGAAATCACAACCCCTTCCAGGGTACACCTCTAACAGAGGCCCATCCCAGTGCCCTCTGTAGCGTGTCTCTCAATTCAGTGTCATTCCCTAAATTCGTTGGCTCACTCTGAACCAAAGTGGTGCCTCCAGGCTTCCCCGCCTGGAGACACATTATTTGCTCTTTCCTCAGAGCTTTACCTTCAAGTCAATCAGTCTCTCAGCAGCTCCCCATTCTGAGCTGTCCCTGGTTCTGCCAGCCAGCCACCCCTGACTTTCTCCCTTCCTGGTCTGGGCTGCAACTGAACTGCCTCTAGCCTTGCAGCTCCTTTTGTAGTCTGTCCTGGCTTCTGATTGGGTGGTTCCTCCTAGCCAGACTAGCCTCCTGGAGGACTTGTTTATAGCCCTTTTGGCCATAGGGCCTAATCCCATTACACTGGGTCATTTAATCTGCAAGCTGCTTAACCCTTTCTGGACAAATGTCACACTCAAAAAGGAGTTTTTCTGTGGTTACAGGTTCATAAGAGCCATAGCTCAGAAGAAGGACCTAGGCCACACAGATCAGCCGCTTTGTTTGTACAGTTTGGCTCTTTGAACTCCAACCTTGGGGAACAAACGGCAGTAGACAATCACCTTCCTCAGGGAATAGCTCCCATGCTGGGTTTTAGCATAACTGTCAGTGAGAGTTTGCATTCACTGACCCCTGCGTATTCCCCAGACAAACACTTGATTCTGTTTGTCCCTTGAAGTCCGCTCTCATCTGGCACGTTGTTCAACATATCAGTGTTTTTAAGGGGGGATTTTTTAAGCCACGTCAGGAGGAGTTTAGTTGCAGACTGGGTGGTCACCATTATCAGCCTGTCAGGGTTGAGTGTGTGGCCAAAGGCAAATGTTATTAAGGTCCCACATTGGCAAAGTACTGAAGCATGTGCCTAATTTTAAGTACATGAAGAGTTCATTTAGAACAGGGATAGGGAATTTATGGCCCATGGGCCAAATCTGACCCCAGGCTTCTCTTGATCCAGGAGGCTCGAGGCTCCCCCTCCCCAATAGCAGGAAGCTGGCAGGAAACTGTGATTCCCGTCCAATGGGAGTAGTAGGGGGTGGCGCCTTCATGCTCAGGGTGGCATGAAGCGACCTGTGGAGGTCCTCGCCCCTGGGAACTGCACCAGGTAAGTGCCCAAATCCTTTGCCCCCTCCTGCACCTGTCCTCCCTTCCAGATGTCATACAACTAACCCTTAGCCTGCTCCTGCATCCTTACTCCTGCCCAGACCCCGCACTCCCACCATGCTCCCTAGCAGTCCCCTCCCCACACTAACTCTCTCATTTTTTGGCCCCACCCAAGAATCTAGGTGGCCCCAAAAAATCTACTATGCCAAGGCTGCTTCTGCTGATGCGTGTATAGAGCAGATAACAAAGGAAGCATTCTCTGAGTTGTGCTGGGAAGATTCTTTTTAATGTTATAGAAACCTCTGTATTAATATTAGATTTATTAAAAAAAAATTTTAAACACAGACAGGCATGATATAAATTGGAGAGTAGGCGCAGGAGTTGAATTTGGGCCTAAATTATCCAGGATGGTCTCTTTAAGAGGTTGAACAATGAAGAATTTTGCTCTTCTGTGTAGCCTGAGAAGGATCTATAGAGAAATTTAGGTGGGTAAAGCTCACCAATCTGATCAGAGATTCTAAGTTTGTCCTCCCTATCCCAGGTTACAAACTGGTGGAACGGTACGGCTCCACCTCAGGAGGTCTGAAGGAGAATCACTTGCCGTCTCCTTGGACCGATTCACGGAACAAAGAAATGGCGGGAAATCTTGAATTAGGTACCAGGAAATCTGGTCTCTTAAGTTTTAATGGAGTCTGCAGATTTGAATTTATCTCTACTCAATAGTGCGTGAGTAATGGTCCATCTGAGTCCGAACAAACTGTAAGTCTTACTGCAAAAAGCTTTCGTAATCCTTATACAATACATATCTCAAAAATAACAAGACAAATACAAAATTTTTAACCCCATACTTTATGACACTA